>NC_089371.1:2660076-3990114 GCF_033870435.1 Sordaria macrospora | reverse complement strand
TTGCTTTGAATCGGTAATTCTTTCCATGTTTCCATGTTGCCCTGTCACCTAGCAAGCGTGTAAAAGAGGGCTTATTTGTTCTCGACCCAGGCTTTTACGGCATCATCGACGGCAGGCCATCTCGCACATCTGAAAGGGGCTGACACGCATCAAGCCATTTCGCCATTCACGATGAATATTTGGGCGTACCAACTCAATTCCCGAGTCTGTTTTACCCCGCCTTTGACACCTGAAACCCCCCCCAAGTATATGAATGGAGTATCTGGAAATGCTCGTGACCTGTTGGTTGTACCGGTAGTCAGCAAGCAGCAAGCAGCGCTCTCGCAACCCACGACAAGTGGTTCGCGGTGATTTGGCACCTCTCGCCCCGGCGCAACCAGACAGACCGTGAGCCCGACGCCCGTCAGACCAGCGCATGGGCTTGGGGGTTGCCAAAGGGGAAATCATGGTGTTGAGCCTGGGGGAATCCGTCGTCACGAGAGCGAATCTCTTGACCTGTTAAGGCGGTTACCCCGGACTTTGATCCCCAGAAACTCCACCCCTCCATATTTCCCTCCATGCAGTGCCTGTACCACGGGGCGTTAAATTGCGGAATGTGTGGAGCAACAGAGCTGGGCCCGGGAAACCAGATGAAACCGATCGGCTATACACAGCCTTCCAAAATGGATTTGCATTGACTCTGCTCTTTGCTGTATTCGTCGGCCTTTTCCATCTCCCTTTTAACCGGCTGAGCGGACTTGGTGATCCCTCGGTTTTACGCAGTACCTACGCTCGCTATCGGCCAAAGGACGGAGGTAAAGATGATATGGGGTAATGACGACGTCAACAACCCCTTTCTTACCCGTAATTCTTCATCAACCCTAACTGGCTAAAGCAGTTGTCGGCATTGCCTTACATAACAGCAACTAACACCGGCTCTGAGATCTGTCAACCTTCAAAGGACCCAAAGGAGACATCTCTAAAGCATTGAGGTGCCAATCATACTGCGTCTTGAACACGCAAGCCTCATGGGAGCTGGTTCTGCCTTTCCTGTCTTACTTACATGGTTAGCGTACTCCGATGCTACGAGCAGCTACATCGAGGGGTTCGAGCCGCTAGGTGCCCCTTGATTACAGTTTACTTACCAATTAGCAGTCCGCTGGAGCTTCATTCGTTAACCAACATTGAGCTATCACAAGCAAGAAAAGCCTGCCTGGATTGATTGTTACAAGGCACCCATATCTGCGGGCTCATTACGTGCTTACTGAGTTGCTCTCAATTCCAGTCTTTCGCCTATAAAGCACTTCTGCGTTGTCGTTGGCGAGGAGAAAGGAGTGGCACGTTGCAGCCGCGATGCAATGTCTGAATGACAAGCTGCAAGTCCATCCGAATCTACGATGGACATTGTGAGGTCTCATTTTCTCTGCTACTGCCAATGAACCTCAGGGCAAGATGAATTGTTCGGAAGCGAGGGACTGAGGATCGTTTTCGTTATGAAGACCTTTTGTCGTGAAGAGATCTTCCACCTCGGATATATAACGGCATGACTTGGCAACAGACATGAGCACACATCGACTACAGGAGCTCACTTGTAAGTGTACCTACTCCCCTGCGGCAAGTATCGCCCGCTCACGCAAGTTACACGGGAAAGCAACATGTCAATCCTACGAGGTATAGATCAACAAGGCAACCTCCACGAGCTCCAGTAGGTAGACCCCTCCTGTTCCAACTAGGGTAGCAACCTCAAGTGGAGTTTCAGATAATCCCAGATCAACAACCACTGAGGGCCGGAATGGAGGGTTGATAATGGCGATCAAAACTACTTGCCATTTAGGGATTGCTGTTACCGATCAACGACCAAACAAAGCAGCAGAGCAAACCCGATGTCGTCAGAGGGTAAATCGAAATCTCGAATCCCAAGACTACAATGACGGGATCTGGCAATGATATACCTACATTTACCTCAACCGACTGCCAAGTCACCGTTAATGAAGGACGTCGTGGAGTAAACAAGGCGACCACTGGCAAGTCGGCTCATAGCTCGGACGAACTGAGTCGATCCGATGGTTGACCAGACATGGGATGACAGCACGGGGACCCGACTGGTCGGGACCTCTGACGACATCACCCCATTTACCGTGCCTGTTTGAAGGTCTAAACCAATAATGGGTCTGACGTTCTAACTCCTACGTAGGGGTTTGCTATCAAGATATCAACACGGTGCTACTACGGACTGACCATGACGATGTCTTTTCCTCCGAATTGACGGCTCAGAGGAAATAATGGAGTCCGGCGATCTACTGCGTATTGTCGTACAGATTTGGGCGAGCGATGATTGACCACCTACCCTGAGGTTAAAGTTTGGTTTGAGGTAATGGGTAAGGTTTCAACGTTTTCCTTTGATTAGGTTCCTGTACATCCTCCATGTAGTTCAGTATCTTCACTCATGTCATCACAGACGGGTCCTTTCATCCTGCCTATCTTTTCTTGCAGGTCTGAAGTACCGCTAAGCGGGTATACAAGAGAGGTGCTCATAGGCTTGTCTCGTTTTACGAGAACTGCGGCTCTGAGTACCTACTATCTACCTACCTCTCTCTGGTGAGTACATCTTTGATATTCTCCCAGCCACGCGTTTGACGTACAGTGAACCTCACAAGGTGTAGGTGGTGCAATGACCTAGCTCTATCTCTGTCATTGGTACATGAGTACCTCGCTATCGGAAGGGGGAGTCGAGGCCTCATCTGGCCGGTGAATTGCTCCTTATCTTGAAGTTCGATTCCAGACGTTAAACCACTTTACGTTAGTCTCGACTATGGCCACTGGTTGTGTTGACTTCCTGCACTCAGTCCCAGTCTCAAGCGATTGGATATCGGTGACTGGCCAATCATCCTCGCACCCTTTAAGAGATGCTTAGGTCCGATAAGACTTTATGGACGCGACAATCTGCCCAGAGCCGTTCATTGTTCCCATCCCGGAAGAGGACTTGATGACCACCAGCGGGACGGAAGCAGGACACTGGGAAGCAAGGGAACATTGACAGATGAGATCGGAAAAGATACCGGGAAGAGGCAGAAGGGTACTGGACCCCTTGTTCCCTTATCAGCAGTTTCAATTCTTTGTTGTCCTTCTGGAACGTTGTCAAGCAAAGGGGGAAACGGGTTGCCTCAGGTTTTCATTTTTCCCTTGCCTTATCTTGCTTTGCCTTTACCGTCCGTTCGTTCCCCCGCCCCCGGTCAACATTCGACGTCTTACCGGTCTTTCGAGACATCCACAGCAAGTTGGGGAACTCCTACCCGTCCGTCCCTAATCGCCGCACTCGGGTCGTTACCCTGCCACCAAGTTGGTATCCCGTTGCATCTAGCCAACGTTCCCTCATTCCTTCCTTGTCAGTACATACATGGTCCCTTTTTTCCTATTATTGCATGCAATGTGATATGTGATACTTCTCCGTACCCTCCACGAACGACTGTACATGCAGTACACTGTTAGATAACTGGCTTCAACGAAGCACAAAGACATGCGGGTATGCGAACTCGGTCCGCGGATGTGTCCATCCTAGGTAGTATACCACTACGCCCTGCCATCCATCAACCACGATGTACCTGCCTCATCGACCGTTGGCTGCATTTCCGGGGGAGTCTCGTTCCATCGGTTCCTACCCTCCTATTGTCCTGGGCTGAATATTATTCAAAAGTCTCGAATGTGACATCCTAAGAGAAGGGAGATTCCCTCCGGACCTATCAGAGATCTTGTCTAGCTAGCAACTCCCCTCTTCTTTCCTTACCTTGACTTCCATTCACTCGCGCACATATCCTCTTTTGGCCTTCTCTTCGGATTGCTATTGGTCGGTAAATATTGGGGGAGCTGTCCATCCTTCCATCCTTCTATGATTGTCGCAAGGATTGTTGAACATCACGGACGTTGAGAAAGAGCTCTTGATAAGCGAGAAGAGCTCACGACGACGACGATGACAAAGACGGAAGGAGAATATCGAACGTGAATTGCTACAAGCATTCATTGACCAAGCATGCGTTACAAAAGTACTGTCTTCTTCAACCGAACAAGCTAGCCAGCCCGCAAGTCTTAGACATCTCGACGTTGAAGAGCTATAGCTTCCGTGTAACCCATGATTCGAGAACCGTTCGTTGACCCCACGCACCGCACACCTTCTTGGATCCCAAACTAGTATGTAATTCATCAACCATAAGCAGTCAACTCCGCGGTAAGACGTTGACCTTTACCGGTCCTGCATATCGACAAATCCATCAAATTCCCATCACACCAACGTAACAAGGAATTTCCGACGTCTCACGAAGCACAACAACACCATTACATGGCTAGAAACATCATCTCTGAGTGGTATCTGCGCACACGCCGAGGGAGTGTACTCCACACACTGCAATATACCTATGTGTAAGTAGAGTAGCACTGGCGGAAACGCCATGCGTTGACCGAGACATGCAAGCTATCTAAATCTCTACGACCACCACCACACCACCACCACCCGCTTCATCGACACCACATAGGTGACCGCCCATCTATCTACGGTACCAAGAAAGCTCGAACCTCTTCACCCACAATCTTGAACGACGACCCCCACCCCGCCTCGTTAATCAATCGAGATGTCCGTCCCCTATCCAATCCAGACTTACTTGCTATAGCTTCAAGTACGGTAATGGTATGTTTCTTTCCCACCAACCCTCGGGCCGATGCGCACAGGAACACAAAAATCAACTACACACCTAGACGCCTTTCGAGGAACACATAAACATAGTTCAACGACACGCGGGCTCACCCGTCGGTTCGGACGGAGGTTGAATCCGCTGGGTGTCGTACATGCTCTCGAATCAGAACGGCAAACAAGTTGAGGCTCGAGTAGAATAAAAGTAAGTGTTCTATAAATCTTACATAATGTAGAATCCCAAAGGCATGATGACCACAGGGTGACATGTCATTGATTTGGATCACGTACCTATTGGGCATGAAGGCGGCATTGAGTTTCTCGAGTCCAGTTGTGATGACTGAGCATTCACAACGCTAGTATTCGTACTGTAAGACCTAGTCAGGTCAATTTCCAACGCGGAAGTAGCGGTTCAGAACGTAATCCAAGTCTCACTTTTCAATTCAGGTCACTTATTGGTCAATGCTTGCCTGCTTTCGTTTGCACCTGCCCTATATTTTCAGTTGCAACTGATCGGCAAAGTGAGTTCGTCCACACATGTCGAGGACGTCTCGGAAAGAACTGAAGGTTGCCAACAGCAGGGGAAGGAGGCTCCTCCGGCAGTGCATTAGTGGAAGTTTTTAGGACACGTTCTGGATGGGTGAAAGCCACCGGGCCTTGACTTTTAGGTCAATGTAACTTTGGTTTGAGTGGTTCCTTCCCTGGCTCGGCTTTTCGTATCGTCAACGACTTCACCACATCCTGCACCCACTCAACAAAAAGAGGAGGCAACAACCGACACCCAAGTCTTCAAGCCACCAAGGAGAGTGAAAAAAGAATTCCAAAAAAATTCTCTTGCAGCCCAGCCTCCCCAACTCCTTCCTTGTCTAAGCACTCGTGAAACAGGACGATACTGCATTAACATGGGTAACCAGTTGACCCAAGTACCGATGTGGATGGCGGGATGGAAAAGGGAAAGCTAAACCGCCAAGCGACGCCGTTCGACTTCGTGGCATGGCCAAACAGGTTCATTTGGTAGACTACTCGGAGACAAAGCCAACATAAAAAAAACCAGATCCCTCGACGGTCATGCAGAAGAAGGCAAAAGAAGACGAGTGGAATCCTTGAATAGGTTCAAAATTGGAAATTCGTGTCTCACCGTTAACCGGAGATGTTGACCGACTGATAGGGAGAAGGAGGCTCACAGGTAGAAGAAGAATGGGTCTTCCTAAGGTAGGAACGGCTAACGACTACTTGTCAATGACGACTTCAAAAACGGGAAAAAGAAACGAATCATAAGTAGGCAAGTGCGATGGTCTAACCCCGAAGAAAAAAAAGAAAAAGAAAACACGAAAAGCCAGCAACCAGGCGGGAAACAAGGATCCCAAATCCTGTACCTGTCTATCGTTCATCAAGCTTTCCCTTCCTCCATCCAGTACCGTCGGAGCAAAGTTGAGGTGGAGATGATACTAGCGGGTGGTTCTATTCGTTCAAACGACACACCAAGAGTGTGCCCATCGATCACATCATTACATATCACTGTCACAAGTCAAGAGCCCGGGCCTTTTCTGACGAGACCGGGATGGGGCGGAGAGACTACTAAGCAAACCGAAACAAGGACGACTTCTGGAGAACGGCGAGGCAGCGGGATGAGCCGCTAGCTTCACTTCATTAGCTATAAAGCTTTGTATCGACTTTCCCCTGGTCCTCAAATGACTCGACTCGCGTCTCCTGAACTTTGTTCCCTTTCATAAGCAGCTTACAGCGTAGTCACAGGATACATAGACACGAAACTGCTGTAGGTGACCAGTAGACGTAGATGCCACAAGGTCCTCCGTCGATGAACAAGAAGAACATCTTCCAAGCGTCTCGGTACCTAGTATTCGAGAAAAGGAACCCATCCACCCTTTCCTAGCTAGTCCGAGATCACCGACTTGAGGAGAGCGAATCGAATTGATGAATGCCATGCGTCGTCGTCGCCCATCAAACAGACGCCCCTTTGATACCTTAATCCCTCTTAGCAAAAGCAGCCTCCCTCGGAATCCTGAAGCTAGCGCAAAACATCCTCTTCGCCGGCGCGACATCCCTAACATCATGGACCGCCACCTCGCCCTCCACGTCGGGGTTACCCGGCTTGACCTTGAACCCAAGATACTTGGTGATGCGCTCACAGATGTCGTTGCGGGGCGTCTCGTCATCGGCCTTGAAGGAGAAGCAGTGGACGTGCACCATGGGCATCAGCTTGCCACCTTCAAAAAGGTCTTCGTGGCCGGCGTACACGCCGCGGTAGCAGCCGAGGAACTCGATGGCGGTGGCGGGCAGGTTCATGACAAAGTGCGAGATGGTGGGCGGGATGTCGACGCGCTTGGGCTCGGGCTTGGGCGCCTTCTTGGCGCGCGAGGGAGGCTTGGGGGCGATCAGGACGTGCTCGCTGGCCTTGTGGGCTTCGAGAACGGAGTCGGCGGCGTGGTGGATGAAGGTCCGGCCGTCTTGGCAGAAGGGGCGGACGTATTGGGAGACCTGCATGTATGTATGCTGGGTTAGATCCGAAAGAAACCAAAAGGAGGATAGGTGGGTATGGAAAAAAGAGTCCATCATACCTTGTTCCTGTTGATAGCTACCTGCATATACTTGTTGCTCTCGGGGTTCATGTCGTTAGCCCAGACAAAGACGCCCTTCTTGCCAGCAGGAACCGCAAAGGGGCCGATGCCAGCCATGACATCGCAGACGACCTCGCCGGGCTCAAACATGTTGATAAGCCTGCGGTGCTCGGCCTCCAGCTTACTGTTCCAGTACACCTTTGCGTAATCAAACTCGAAGACGCAGTTGTTCTCGGTAACCTGGACCTGCATGTCATCGGGACCAGCCAGGACCTCGTACTGGAAGGTTCTGAACTCGGACTCGGCTCCGACGTTGTCGACCTTGTTGATGACGGTGCGGATGTTTTGGGTCTTGTCCAGGATGAGCTCGGCGATCACCTTCTTGTAGGGAATATAACGCTCCCGCAAGTTCATGTGGGCTGGATCTCATGTTAGAACAAGCTGAGCAGACTGCAAGGAGGTGTCCACTTTCACTTACCGACATGACCGGCGGTGTTGAAGCCGGAGGGGATATCATCATGGAGTTCCTCTGGGAGAATAGATGTGATAATATCGTCTATTGTGAACGTTAGTAAGGTGACTGGTATAAGCTGGGGATTAAATTCAGGTTTCATACGATATGACCAGTAGTCATAGTCAAGCTTAAGCTCATAAGGAATGACATCCAATTCCTTCTTCTCAACACCTTCCTTGAGAGCAGTTCCCCATGTGTCTGGTTCTGGAAGGAAAGAAGACACAGAATTAGTCTTCGAAATTTGTTTCTATTGGCAATGACCTTTTTTTTCTAACCTGGTGCCTTGACGCTGGGGCTAAGAAGCAGACACTTCTTTCCTTGGTCGGCAAGGGTCTTGTCTGGGTGGTTCACAATAGGAGACAGTCTTTCCTGGCGCAGGAGCTCCTTGCTGTGCTCAAGCTCTTTTCGGTACTTGGAAATAAGACGGTTATCGTTGACGGCGGCGGCGGCCAAGTTGACAGTCTTTGTGAACAGAGCCCGGTTGAGGGCGCCAGCGCCTGAACGAACTACGGGTGGGCTGAAAATGGCCATATCTTGAGTTTTCCCTTCCCCACTCCCCTTGTTTACCTTTTCTGATTGAGACATGGTCAGTTGAACTGGTATAACCCACCTGATGCACTACTGTCTTCAACGAAATGGTGGAGTGTCCTGTGACTCTGGAAGCTCGACTCACCTTCTATAAAATACGAATTTCGGCGAATGATGTGAAACTTTGTTACGCGGCAACTGCAAGGCTAAACCACAGTAAACTGAGAGCCCCACTAAGATGTGGCTGAATTTTCTTATCTCAGCTCTTTAGCACAAGGCTGTATCGTAGCGTAACGTCATGAGTGGCTGACACAGGCACATGTGCTGGCCCGACCATTTCAATCCTGTTCTTTTGGATTGACCTTTGGATCTCTTTAGTGTACTTATGAGATTCTAATACTGTCTCTTCTGATGTCAGTCAGCCCGGGTCGTGAATCATTTCCAGGTGATTGGTTTCCTTTCCCAGATCTCTCCTGTCCCGAGCTCAATCATGAATATCTTCACCCGAGTAGCAGATAATAATTTTCAGTTAAACACAACTTCCAATGCACCCATCGAACAGGCATGAACTGATGAATACCCCCGCTCGTACGCTTACATAGTCCTAAGTCTATAATCAAATAGCATATGTTAACCATCAATCGAATCCAACCACTGCGTCACCCGATAAACTCGATCGCCTTCGGGTTCCCGCCACTGACGACTTGGCACCGCTCGGTTCTACCTTCCCCAGCGCATTTGTGCGCCGGCATACTTCAAAAGACCCCGATAGAAGACCTGATAATTGACCCCCTCGTTGTCTTGGACATGAGAGATCTCGGTCAAGCGCACTTGCCATGGAGGATAGCCAACCAGTTCAACACGGGGACCAAACAACAGAAGGAGGTCCGGTTCGCCCATGACACTCTCGCTCAACTCCGCATCGACTAGCTCGATTGTGATATCCGAAGTCGAGATCTTACCCCGCTGGGACATATCAGCGAGGGTTTTGGTAAGATCAACAATAGAGTCGCGGCCATCCTCGGCTGACAGAATCATGACTGAGAGGTGCTTGAGGCCATCATTCTCGATACGGCTTGCGGCAAGAGTTGGGGCCGTCTCGATCGAAGGGCAGTGAGGTGCTCTAATCCCAATGCCAGGAGTGTTCGGTCCGAAGTATGCGGCAAGCTTTTGTGTCATGGACCTGTGGACGCGAGGAAGATAACCCTTCAATGTTCCTACGTGGGAGAATATCATTAGTCTCTTCTTTCCTAGATTTGGAGTTGGGATAGCACCCCAGGTTGGGATCCACGTACCGGTCTTCTCATAAATGGATAGCTGGGGAATACGGGCACTAGCGCACCAAGCAGCAATATCCGAAGCCTCCTCGATCAGCTTGGCCAAGCCGGTACCGCCCCTAGCGTCCTCGTCCAAGGTCAAGATGACACTCAGGTGTTTTGGCAGCCTTCGGAGGTCCTTGACATCGTTGTAAATCAGATCGGGCGCCCGGTGATGATGGCGATATACGGAGGAGATTTTGTTGCCCAATTGGTGGTATGCTTGGCGGATTCGGATGTAGAGCGAGAATATGGCATGTACGATGGTGAAGACCAGTAGGTGCCAGTGTCTCTTTAGAAAGCGCCGTACTCCCCATCTCTGTTCGTTTTCCATTGCTCGTTTGTTGGCTTGCTCGGAGGGGTGCAATGGGGGCGAAGGCAGATAGGGCTATCCAAAGGGTTAGCAGTCAGCTCTCTTAAAACATGACGCACAGGGCGGGAGCAATCGTACCTTGAGCAGCCTAATCCTCTCTTCGGGGGTAAGCAATTTGTGACCGAGTTTCTCATCGCGCCGGTAGGCCTCGATTTCTCGTGGTTTAAACATGTTGAAGTGGAGGCTGTCGCGCAACGGTTGTTCCAATGGGCCTCGTCACACCTCGGTCGGACGACTTGTCGCGATCTGTACGGTATGACGGGATGAATGTTCGGACGACAGCGGGTCTCGGGATAACTGCAGGATATACGGCCGATAAAAAAGAAGGAGCGTTGAAGAGACAATGATAAGTGCGGTTCAGAGTCTATCTTTCCACCGAAGGTCAAAGTTGCGCAGAAAACGGGAGAACAGAAGGAAGAGACCGGCAAGAAAAGAATGGAGCCAGTTGGAAGTTCTAACGGATGAAGTGCAGGCTGCTGATGGTTCCATAAACTGCTGATTACTTACAGCTATCATACCCAGTAGCTACCGTAGCACCGTCGTCGTAGCGGGAAATCATCCCAAGAAGACCACTGGGCAGCTTCCCTCGGAACGGCCACGAGATCCCTGTCTGATGTCAGATTATTTCGGGAAAGAACATCTGAAAGTTCCCCTCTGCTCCCCACCAAAAACCTGTCCTTACAATGTTGCAACTGTGGCTGATGAAAGCGTAGGGACCAGACTGAAGTTGGGCCAAAATTAAGTGGGGCATATTCAACAAATGGATATGTACGTCGGCGTGGTGGGTTCAATTCCCCAACCCGTGCCCACAAAGGTACGCGACAGGGGAAGGATATCCTCGCGACACCCCTCTGGAACTGCCCCGTACAGCCCCTGGACACCCACTACACCTCCAACCCCAGGCCTGACGGTGACCAGCCAACCTTCGACGTTGTGAATACCTTCAACTCCACGGCATGGGTTGATACAACAACACCAGCAGCATCGCGAATGCACTTATGATTACACTGACAACCAATACAACTTCGATAAATTTGGCTCTCGATAATCGCAACGTTTCCTACCCTAATCCCAAACCCAACTTGATGCGCTCTCTCGGTCTGCCTGCCAGGTGACACACGCCGCCATGGAACGCGGCGGACCCGGCCGCACGAGGTCCCCCGGCCCTGGGCTCTTCCCCAAGGGCCCCAGCTTCAACATCGACGATTTCTCCAGCAAAGACTTTATTGTCCGCGACTTTGTCGACTCCCTCTCCGATACTGCCTTCCCCGCCAACCGCCGCTCCGGCCTAGCGAGCGCGAGCACCCCCTTTGATCCCAAGCCCCTCATCCGGACCTTCGAGAATGCGCTGTCGCAGCTGGGCGCCCTGAGCGAGGAGCTGCAAGAAAAGGAATCGGAGCTCTTATCGCAGGTTCGACGAGCAGAGATCCAACATGACCAGACTCTCGACACCCTTGGTCGGAAGCTGGACCAGTCCATGGCCCAGTTCGAGGCCCTCGACTTGACCCTCAACAACCCCAGCACACACAGCGGCTCCATGAACGGACACGCCCGATCTGATGGCGGAGGAAACATTGCTGTCCAGATCGGAGAGAAACTGGAGGAGCTGGATAGGAAACGGAGGAAGGCGCAGGACGCCAACTTCCTGATTCAGTGCTGGACAGAGGTTTCCGAGACAGGCCAACTTACCTCGCTCGAGGAGATTCAGAGACAGGGCGGTGCCGAGAACAAGGTTCGTTGCGCCGTCATTGCTCGCCAGCTCATGCGCATCAGTCAAAGACTAGACCCTTTGTCATGGGCAACAGGTGGATTCCGTGCCAACGGTATCACCAACGGCACTACGGGTGCGACGCGGAAGCACAACACCAGGGAAGCTCTCGAGAAGTTCTGCGAGCATCTCGAGCAAGACCTTCTGAAGCAGTTCAACAACAGTTACCGACGGCAAAACTTCGACGACATGATGGAATGCGCAAAGGTCCTCTACGATTTTCACGGCGGTGCCAGCGTTATTGCCGCCTTTGTGAACCAGCACCAGTTCTTTATCGACCGAGACCAGCTCATCACCGACGAGGTTACGACCGATGGCGAGATGTGGGAGCAACTGGCTGACCCTGATTCCGACCCACCAGGTGTCGAGCCCAGTCTTCAATCCCTCGTTGATGAGGTCAAGATCGTGATGCAGGAGGAGTCTTTTATCATTAAGCGTGCCTTCCCATACTACGAGACAGTGCTCATCAAGTTTATCCAGCGTGTCTTCCAGCAGTCTATCCAGCAACGACTGGAAATGCTCCTGGACAAAGCGACAACAATTTCTTCACTGGCCTACCTGCGCTCCTTGCATGCGTCAAGATCCTACATTGGTGCCTTGGTTGAAGATCTCAAGACTCATGGTCTCACAGAGCACCCAGAACCTTGCTCGGCGCAGATATCACAAACGCTTGATCAGCAACTAGAGGAATTATTCATCCCCTATTTACTTCAAAACTCATATATCGACAGGGAAAGGAAGAGTCTGGAGGAATTATACAACTCATTGCTCTTCAAGTTCACCCTGTACCATTCACGCAGGAAGAAGGCTCCGTCCGGCTTTATGGCTGCGATCACTCAATCGGGCACCCAGCTTTTGGCATCCGCTAAAGACGCCTACATGGAGCGTCTTGATTCTTCGGACCTCACGCCCACCCAGAAGCGTATGATGTTGAGGGTTGCCGGTCTGCAAGATAACAGCAGCAACAAGAACGAGATCGAAGTCTCAGAGGAACACGGCCGCCTGAGCGTACAGAACGCCAAGCGCATGATTGCCTGGTTGGCCGAAAGCGTGCGTAGAACGCTCGAGATGGGTTCAGGAAGCGAAACCCCCAAGGACATCAACGTCTTGCTCAACCTCCTTCTCACCAGCATGGGCCACCTCTACGTTGAGACTGCCCTCGATGCCGCCCTGGACATGGCCACGTCGCAGGAGAGCATCAAGACGGAACCTGACCTCTCCTACCTCCCTCACATCAAGCCGGCCGTCACCATCACAAACCTCATGTCGCGCTTCATCACTACGGTGCTGATCCGGCTTGCCGAGTCCAACACGGCCTTGCGCCGCAGCATGGAGGCCCAAGCCAAGCAAGCCATCGAAGCCACGGAGCGGAAGACCAACGCCGTCCTCAAGAGCACCATGGACGTGGCCGTCAACTGGGTCGCCAAAATCCTGGCGGGCCAGAAAAAGACGGATTACCGGCCCCGCGACAACGACCTCGAAGGCTTCGTCGACCTTCAGACGCCCACATGCCAGGCCATCTGCACCTTCTTGGCTTCCAAGGTGGCGATGCAGGCGGCGCTGGCTATCGACGGTCACAACCTCGAGCTGTTCAGCTCAGAGCTTGCTCTGGCCGTTCACTCGCTCCTGTTTGAGCACTTCAAGAAGTTCTCGGTCAACGCTACCGGTGGCTTGATGGTGACCAAGGATATCGCCAAGTATGTGTCGACGATGAAGGAGTGGCCCTTGACCAAGGAGGTGCAAGCTATTGTCGAGCTGCTTACCGAGGTTGGCTATCTGTTCATTATTGGACCCGAAGCCCTTCGCGAGCGATCCAAGTTTTTGTCTACGGGTAGCGGTGCTGGTGGAGGTGGTGGTAACGGTGCCGTCGGAGGTGCAGCGGGCGGTGGTGGGTCGGGCAAGAAGTTGCAAAAGGCGGATTTCAAGGCCTTTGTGCAGAAGAGAGAGGATGCCGCTACTCCTGGTATTCAGGGTGTGCTCGCTGGGCTGTGAGAGACGGGTGGTCTGCTCGATGTAATGAAATGAAATATAGCAGGATTTGAGGCTGGTAGTTTAGCTGCGGAGTTTAAGAATGTGGGATGAAGCTTCAGCGATATCTATTATATAGTAATTTGTCAACCAAACAGTCTAAACCCCCTTTGTCGTCTGAGATACAGTTCTGAAATGTCAAGGGCCACGTTGTGTCTTCGAGTAGTCTAATGCGTTATGCCTTACCAGTGTGATGCCCATCACTGTCACGTACAAAGCGAGACGTAAGTTTCTCTTAATCCTATTCTCATCCCTCCATCGTGGAAACACCCCTTTTACTTGACCACTAGAACTATTATCAACAGCAATCTTCCTACACTAACCATCCAGCCCTTCTCCATGGGCACCGCTATCCCATCTCTCTTACGACGTACTTGAAACCACATTCACCAACACCCAAAGCACCACCTCACTCACAGACACTTTATTCCTGTCTTCCCGTCCTCTCGTTCTCCATCTCACCCTCATCAACAACAAGCGGGACAGCAACAGTCAAGATCCCGTCCTCCAACTTCGCCTTTAGCCGCTCGTAGTCCACTCGCCTGACCTTCTTCTGTTCCCCAGATGTAGACGAAAGAGGTGATGAAGGTGTTGATGCGTAGACAACGAAGTAAATTTTCTTTGAGAACCTTCCGATGGGAATTCTTCCCTCTTCTGCAGCCAGGTCCGGAGAATGGTTGATATTAGCGTCAGTCCCAGTGGTGGTGGTGGTAATTATGTAGCCGTCGTCATTCTCATCCTTATCCCTGTCCCCGTCATCTTCTTTCTCGTGCTTTTCCTTCTTACCTTCACGTTCAGATAGAATTGAGTTTTTTGAGTCTGATGAGTCCGACACTCTCAGAGGTACCCCCAATCTTGACTTGCGCTCGTAAGCTAACCACAACTCCAGGTCTGCTTCGAAGTCGGATCTTGACTCCCGAAATGAGGATGAGGCCGCCCGATTTGCTGAGGCCTGGTTTGGTGAGGGCTGGTTCGAAGCCTGGCCAGTACTAGAGGCGCGATTTGGACTACCACGTCCATCTTCACCTGTCTGTGTCCCGCGTTCAGAACCGGAATGGGAATCAGAATCAAGAGAAGAAGAAGAAGATGATGATGAATCCGAATTCGAATCCGAATCCTCAGTAGGATAGACAGGCCGATATAAAACCCCGCTGACGGTCAACACGTTCACATTGGAATCATAAGCAATGCTGACGTCCCGCCGCTTGAAGCCGGGAATGGCGAGTTGGATGGTGTAGGATGCGGGAGAGGTTTGGAAGATGTCGACGTGTGGGCTTATGTGGAGAATTTGTTGTTCTTGGTCTTGGAGTTGTGGTTGTGACTGCAGATGTGGTTGGGATCGTAGTTGTGGTTGTCGTTGTTGCCAGATAGTTGGCTGGAACGTCGGCCGAAACTTTGGCCGAAACTGTGGCCGGAAAGTCGGAGTGGTAGTGGTTGAGGTGTTTGTTCTATTGAGGTGTGGGTGGCAAAGAGGGCAGTCGTGCCACTCGTCATTATCAGAACCGTGATCGTCGTCGTCTTCGTTGTCGCTGTTACTGCTGTAGCCGTCGCCGTGTCTCTCAGCGCTGTCCTTGTTGTCATCAGTGTTCTTGCTGTCCTCCTTGTCCTCCTCGCTTTTTTTGTCTTCCTTGCCCTCAGTGTCACTCTTGCTGCCCTTCTCTTCCTCACTATCTTCAAGCAAGCACCAAATCTCATCATCCGAATCGGGTTCTTCCCCTGGGACTTTGACAAGAACGTAATCCTCTTCCTCCTTCTGCCCCTCCTGCTCCGCTTTCCCCTTCTCCTGATTTCCAGTTCCTTCCTCCTCCCCATCGTTCCTTCCCCCGTTTCCCACCTCGTTCTTTCCCTCCTTCCCCTCCCCAATTTCCTTTTGCTCATCATCCAGCTCCTTCTTTTCTTTTCCCTCCTCCTCCTTTCCTTCCTCGTCAGATGACTTCTCACCATCCGCACCATCCCCATCCGCACCATCCCCACCCTCCTCAAACCTCTTCAAAAACTCACCCATACCCAAATACCGAACCCCATGATACCAACCCACCACGCCACCTGAACCAACCCGCCCTTCGTTGTTGTTGTTCATCCTTTCATCAAAAGCTTTCATTCTCGCTATATTTGCCAGAACCTGGAAGAGTTCAGTGTATTCATCGTCACTCTCTTCTTCCTCTTCCTCTTCCTCTACCTTTGCGTTACCATCGTTATCGTCGTTCTCGTCATTCTCATCTTCTTCATCACCTCCCCATTCCTCGTCATCCTCCTCATAACCATCATCTTCATCTCTCCACTCAAGCTGGGGCTGGGGCTGGTTCTTCCCCGAGATATCTTGTCGTTCACCTTCCATAACCACCACCTCGTTGCCCTTGCCCTTGCCCTTCCCCTTCTCCTCTCGAGTTGGTCGCTTGCTGCTGTTGTTATTGGAGGAGGGTGAATGGCCAAAAAGAGGTCGTGAATAGTTAATAACCGGCGTGGAAGACGTGGGAGGAATTCTGCTTGGGGGTTTTGAACCAGGAACTCCTGGTTTTTGTGCGTCCATGGCTGCTGCTTGGGGATTAATGGCTTGCTTGCTCGTGTTCGTGAAGTGGTTTGCTTGTTATGTTCAAACGGGAGTAAAGAGGATATAAGATTCAGTTTTCAAGACGCTATGGGGTAGGGAGGAATGTTGATTCAAGTAAATCCTTCTTCATATATCTTCCCACATCTCCCCTACCGCTGCATATGATAGATGAAGCGATCTCCTTTTCCAAACAGAGATGATCAACCTGTGCGATAAAAACTGGACATCATATGATTTACCACGAGCCCTTTTCTCAGTGTGGCGTTGGTCAGGCCTTAGAACGGGTAGACGATATGACGAGCCTTCATCCAACTTTCACCTTATCCGCATGGGCAAGACCGGACAAGCACTTTGCTATGACACAGACACGCACCCTACTACCAGAAAGCCAAACATCTCTCTAGGACAATCCCAAACATCATCCCCAGTACAGATACGATAATCTGGTGTAATCCTATTCCCGTCAAGTGCCATCCTCCCGCTCATCATGACTCCCTAATTATTTCTATTTGCGTACTCCTATTTAGGGGGGGGTATATCCGACACAAACCGCTTTCGTTTTTGATTAAATCTCCAGAACCCACCCACGGGACATGTTAACGTACCTTGCTTGTATAATGAAAACAGGACCAATTTTGCCCATTTTAAACACGCGCATGATTATACCCAAAAGACAATCAACCTTTTTACTGCCCACTTGCACACCCGTCCGCCTCTTTGTACACCTATCATTTGCCGCACATGTTGAAAGATAACCCCTGTGCGTGTGTGCGTGTGTGCGTGTGTTGAACCTCTTTCAACCGATCCCCACGTCATTCCTTATTCATCCATCGCGTCACCGCCATCTTCAGCATTCCGGTCCCCGTTGATGACCGGGTAAGCCTCCGTGTTTGAAGCACATGAGCCATTACCATCACCAGCAGCGGGTGATCTGGACCCCGTCACGGCACCGCCGTGCAGTTTCATCTCTCCCAACTTCCTCTCTGCCTCTTCCGCCCTCTTGTTCGCCTCAGTAACCTCCTTTTGCAGCTGCTTGATGTACTCGATCGCCATCTCCACCGTGCTCGCCTTGCTGTTCGGTATCCCCCCACCAGCCTTATCCTTATCCTTCTGATTTTTATCTTCCTTGTCAGCACCCCCGCTGCCACCGCCACCACCGCTACTGCTATTGCCATCGTTATCCCCCTCTCTGCCCTCTGTGGCGGGGGCTTTCGGAAGTAGTGTAGCGATTTCCTGCAACGCCGAGTTGATCCTATTTCTCCTGCCTTGCTCCGCAATCTTGTGTGACGTCCGCTTCGATGTGAGGTTGGTGGAAAGCTCGCTGGGATAGGAAACGCCAGGAACGGTGTTGCCCTCGAGAATTCGCTGGTAGTTGGATTTCGTAGCGAGCAAAAGCGATGCTGCATCTTCGGCGCCTGATGATCCTCCTGGTAGTAGAGGCTTGATGCTGGGCGAGATCTTGGGCCGAAGGGCCGGGGACATCTGGATCGAGCTCACGCTCGCGCGCTTTTTGCTGTGTCTTCCCATGGGCAAAAGCTGGGGTGTCCGTTTCAAGCTATTTGCGGTATCGGGCTTCAGCTTCGGGCTGGGAAGAGCGGCGGAAGGAAGTGCTAGAGGCTTGGCCACCGCAGGAGAGGGTGGTGGTGGGGGGCCTGGTGTTTGTAGAGGCGGCGCGGCATTTTGGAGAGGATTGAGAGCCGGTGTTCCAAGAGTGGTGATTATAGGGGCGGGTTTTGGTACTGACGAGAAGTTGATGGAATCCGGGAGCTCAAAGGTTTCGATATGGTCGGCATCCATTGGATCGTGAGACCCAGTTCCTGCCGCAGAAGGGTTACGATTGCTCGGCGAGCTCAGTTTCATCAGTGACGCCGGTGTTGCAGGTGAGGCAATTCCAGGTCGTCCCGGCTGGAGGGTAATAGGCACAGCACTATTACTCGCTTGAGGTGCCAGAAAAGGAGATGGTTTGGCGGAGCGAGGCTTCGGAAGGGGTGGCGGAGGCATCTCAACTGGCGAGACAACATCATTGAGGTTCTCAGGGGAGATTGATCCATTCTCAGAATCAGTTACACCAGCTGTGGACGAAGATGAAGTCTGTATTAACGGCATAGGAGGCTGTTGGCGTTCCTGACTTGGTGCTGCATTCTCGATCAGTTGGTTCAAAGCTTGGGGGTTAAGCATCGGGGTGGTAGCCGTCTTTCTGCGTATGGGTTTCGAGATGGGAGACTGTTTGATGCCGGCGCCGCTCTTCGCTCTGGCCTTCACTGCGTTCTTGCGCATCTTCCTAGCCAAGTCGCCTGGGCTAACGCTCGCCTGGGAGAGCGCAGGTGGTTCGAGTTCCATCTCTCTGGGCGAGTTCCCGCTCATCATGCCCAGCCTCTGGTCGATAATCCCCAAAGAGTCATTTTGCGCATGCAAGGCTGGCGAGGTAAGGGGACTGAAGTAGGCTCCGGGAACGGCAAAAGGCGTATCGACAGGGAAATGGGTCTCCAGCGGCGTGACAGCCGGTGATACCAATGGGGTGAAGGACATCTGTCACGGTTGGTCAGCGAAACCTGCTACTCGTTTGGACAGCACAGACTTCTCTAGACCTACATCATGCTGGTCTTTGATCCTTGTGTATCTGTAGTCGATGGCCTGCTGCCGTTGCTGTTGCTGCGGTTGCTGCTGCTGTCGCCCGGAGTTGTGCTGGTCAGATGGTGTCGACTGGGCATAGTAATTCTGGCTAGAGCCAGCAGTAAGTTCCAAGCTCTGAGGTGTTGGAGGAACTATGTGGTTCTGTTGAGAAGCAAAGAAGGCGGCCTGTTGCTCTTGCAACTGCTGGTGTTGAGCATGTAGCTTTTGCTGCTGGAGGAACTGGATCTGAGCATCGATGGAGTTGAGGACGGCCTCCGAGGGTGTAGATGGCTGTATCAAGGTCGTCGGGGTATTCTGGTATGGGGCAGTCGTCGTAATGGTGGGCATCTGATGCTGCTGCTGCTGTTGGTGTTGATGCTGCTGTTGCTGCGCATGATGTTGGAGCATGGCGTGGTCTACCGGCGACAAGATCATGGACATGTCAGTACCGGTCATGGGGGTATCCAAGTGTTCACCCCCCGAAGAATGGAGCAGATGGTCAGCGCCATGGTGGCCAGCATGGTGACCCGGATGGTGATCGGTCGCAAAGTCGTGGAAGTCAAAGTTCAAGGCGCCAGAGAGATCGCCAATGCTGTTTATATCCAAGAACTGGTGGAAGTCATCGTCGGCTGCCGTATGCAGGGCCTGATGGTGACTGTGACTGTGGTCCGGGGCACTCCACGACGAGGAGTCCATCACGCCCACCGGCTAGGCCCTCCGGGGCCCTTGTTCGATGTGAAGTCCGGATTGAAGATTATTCGGGGACGGCCGGCTGTCCGGCACGGGTGCGGGTGCGGGTACGGGAACGGGTACGGGGCTAGGGGTGCCTCTCGTCTGGAGTAGCGGAGGCAGGCCAGTAAGTTTTGAGACGGGGCTGGGCTGCTGGGTGATCAATTGAGAGTCGACCGACGTAAGAAACGTCGAAGCCAGGCCAGGCTGTTAGGAATCTCGCTCAGATTTTGGATTTCTCAGCCGGTGCTGCTAGAGTTGCCTTGCAGTTTATTGATCGACAGTGCGATGACGGATGACCGCTTGGAAGGGCCGTATAGTCTCGAAAGAGTTTGAGGCTTGGCCAGGTGAGTCCCGTCTTGGTGACTCCGTAATTTGGCGGTACCCTAGCAAGGACCCGAGATGGATTGCCGAAGACGAACGGTTTCGGGCTCGCTTGCGATCAGGTTTGCGCGACTCGGCGGAAGATGATCAAAGATGTGCGCCAATGATTGGTAGCTCTCCCAGGGACCCTTTGGATGGATGCGTATGGATAGAGAAGTCTTGAGTGTAGGTATCCGTCGACGCTCTCTTGTCGGTTGGATAGAAGAAGTATTAGGTAACCCGGTGTGGGACTCTTCACCACTGTCACAGCGTCTATGCCCGGGCGTCCCAGCGTCTCCTCCACTCGCAGTGGGGGAAAGAAGGCAGAGAATAAGGGTCGATCTAGACTCCGCCCGCCCCCGCCGACTCGTTGGATACTCTCTAGCACGAGCCGATAAACTTGACGCTATAAAACCCCCCCCCCAAAAGCCAAAAGTAAAAAACGAGGGGACCCCGGCCTGGACAACACGCCGAACCGTCTGACATCTGACAAACTTTTCCCACTCACTATCCCTTTTCAAACCAAAAATCAACAAATAGCGAGACAGCTGCTATAAACCTCGCTTCAACACGAGCACTCCTTCCTCCACCTCAGCTCGTCGGTCCGCAACGCTGGCGGTTTCCCGGACTACTTAGGAAGTGGGGCCGACTGTTAGCTTCACGGGCTAGGAAGCTAGGTGAGGTGACACCTTCCAGATCCATTCCACTTTCTATTCAATGTGACGAGAAATCGAATTTGCGAATCGAAGGCACGTGGGAAGGGAAGCTGTCAAATCTGACGTTGCTCTTCGCTTGCGCTTTTAGTTGCCTAATAGAGATAGCTTGGTAGAAGGTCGGTAGGTACATTCGTCTAGAAAGGTCCATCATGATCCTATCCAGATATGACGGAGCACTGGACCTTATCGGAAGCATTCTACAGAGACAAGACATCCGAACCTTCGAAGCTTTAAAGAAAGAAACCATCAAACTGCCAGATGCGTTTCTGAACTTTCAGCTTGACGCAGGACAGATGACCATTGGATGGAACAGAAGAAACAACCGCCAAAGGAGATTCACACATCCGCACCATTCCACGCAGTCCCATGTTCGAATGGTGGGGGTCCCACCAGCAGATGCATTGTGCATAACATCGTGCGCCTCCTCAAACCCCATTGGATCCTCGTTGGTGGTCACAGAAGCACGTACATACATACATATAGTAGAAACCCCTGGAATTGCATAGAGTTCGGATCGTGACAACTCTCGGAAATCTATGTAAATGGGATACAATGGTTCCATAAAGGGATGCAAGATGGGGGTTATGTGCTTTAAGGGGACTCAGTTCTATGTGCATAGAAGACCTGAGTCGCTTAACACTGACAGCCAGCCCACCCACGTCTTTTTCCTTAAGGAAACCGAGATCTTGTTACGCAATCGTAATTCGAAACACAACGGGGAGACTGACACACAAGGATTGCTAGACAGGTACCAAAGTTTGAATTGAATGGGGATGGGGTAGACCGGGCAACTTGAGCCGTGATTGAGTATACGTAGCAGTGTCTCACGATATTATTGTCCTTGACTCACCAAGCTGCATTCACTCCAGTGGATTGAATAGTAGTTTTAGTATGGAAATGTAGTATTGCCCGCTACGCCTACTCTGACATGGAAGATGAAGAAGAGAAAATGTGACCAAACCCGGGTCGACAATGGTAAGGTAATGCATTACCAAAATGCTTGCTCGACGAAAAGGAAAAAAAAAAAGAAATTTCAACAAAAATCAACTTGGTGAAAAAGAGAAAAGAAGACGGAAGAACGAATATACATGAGCTTAGACAACACGCTGAAAAAAACCAGACTGACTTTTAGTGATGATGGGATGATGAATGATGCCGGATCAACCTACATGGACTAACTTGACAACAACATGACCATCTTTCTTTCTTCCCTTCCACCTGCGTCTCACTCAGACCTAGAACTACAACATCCGCTCAAGACCGCTTTCTTTCCTTCGCCGTAACAAACAGCAACAAATACTAACAGGGTATCCGAAACGACAGACACACAGGCATCAAAACAAGACAGACAATACAATTCTTTCCCCCTTTCTCCCTATCCCACCCCATCCTCCTCTTCGTTCGTTAATGGCGTAGGCGTGTTGTTCATAACCATTTTATACGTGCAGTGCACCGCACGCGCGCGCTCAAAGGGGGCGAAACGAACAACAACAGAAACATTTGTGAAAAAATAGGTAAACCCGAGATCCGCCGCGATTACAGGATATGAGTGTGATCTTATCCTTCGGGACAGCCGGAAGAATGAGTGACGAGAAAAGCAGACAAACAAACAATGATGACAGAGAAACAAGAACAACGACCATAGACAAGCAGCTGGCCAGACTTTTTGGTGCAGGAGAAAAGGGATAGACGGAAGCACACCCGATCACCGGCCATTTTGATCTCCCAAATTGAGCCAGCTAATGTCATCGCGCACTATCTGCTGCTGACCCGGCCGTGGTGGTCCTTGTTGTGACTGCTGGTGGGCAAGCTGGGACGGCGCCCTCCCGCCGGCAGGCGCCAGAGGCGTGGTGTAGATACTAGCACTATACGCGCTGCTAGGCGCGCGATCAGCGCCCCACGGCTTCGTGAACTCGGTCGGGTCCCAGGTATCGTGGACCGAAGCGGGAATACCGCTCGAGTAACCCGAGATGGAGCTGACTCCGCTAACGGGGCGGGGCATCTCGATCTGGCCACTCATGCCCTCGTAGAGTTTTTCGTCATGGTGGTTGTGTTGCCTGATGGTCGGGCTGCCCGAGTTGACGCGGTTGATGGACATGCGTGGCTCGTAGACCTGAAGCGGGGGCACTGTCGCGCTGTCCTGAGTCATTCTGTGCTGAGGATGCTCGCTGTAGTGGGAGCTCACGTCCGAGACCACGGTGGTCCGCTGGGAGACTTGGTTGACCACGGCGCTGTTGGTGTTGTTGCCGAGTCCGATCACGTTCAGGGCCGAGCCGCCGGACCAGTAGCGGTTCCATCCGGAGCTGCGCCTAGTTTCGGGGTCTACGGTGGCAGCCGCTGCAGGATTCCGTGGCATCGGCTGAGCTGGGGTGGGTGCGAAAGAGACTTCCTTATTTTCTCGTTCGTGTGGTGCCAAGAATGGATTCTGTGGTGGCTCAGCGGAGATGGTTTGGGAAACGGGGATCGGCTTGCTGATGGTGCTCTTGAATGCCTTGAAGGTGCTGTCGTCCGAGTTGCGCTTGCCAAAGGCGGTGCTGATGCTTAGCTTATGGCCAGGCGATGAACGGCCCGGCTTCTGCTGGTTCCCACGACCGCCGATCATAGCCAGGGACGACAAGGAGCCATATGAATCTTGGGCCTGGTGTCCCTGTCCACGGAAGGGACCCTTCGTATCTGGAGGGAATCCGTAATCAGATTTTTCGTTGTACGCAGATCCTCCAGATCCTTCGCTCCCGCTCCTTGCACGGCCTGCCTGGTTGCGTGCTTGCTGCTTACCCTTCCTCTTGATACAGAAGTAGATGGCAAACAAGACAATGGCAAGTCCAAAGATTGAACTCAACACCGCAGCAAGGATAATATGGGTGTTGGAACTGAAGTCTTTCGGACCCTCGGCACTGCTGCTAACAGCTGCAGTAGCAACACTGACAGGAGAAACCGAGGAAGCTGTGGTGAGGGTGCCCGTGGCGGTGACCAGTGTCGTCGGTGCTTCTGACGTCGCCAGACTCGTAGAGGTCGTCTGCAAAGCAGTCGTGGAAGTTGCTGTTGATGATTCCGAGATTGTCGAAGAGGTGATGTCGAGAACCTTCACCTTCTTTTCCACCAACATGTCCGTCGCATTATACCAAGAGTTGCCCTTGGCGTTGAACATGCCCAAAGGCTCCTCCGAATTTCCTCCCACGAACACAACCATCCCATTACCATCCTGTGCAATCGCATAATTACTCCTCGTACTAGTGGGCGCCAGAGTCGCGTTGTATTGCGGCCAGGTCAGCACGTTTAGCACATCTCTCTTTCCGCTGGGCGATTGTTCGTCCTCCTGTGTTGTTACATCCCGCTTCTTTGCTGGCCCAGCGTTCTGAATAGGTTGTTCGGGACCAGTAGTCAATAATATCCGCTGCACTACGTTGGGTGACTGTGTCATGTCGAAGGTGAAAAGGTGTTGTGATCCATCATCGCCGCGCACCAATGCCGCCTTGATCGCTGATGTGTCCTTCGCTATCGGCGCGGCAAGAGTTGCTCCCGAGTCCCTCCAGCCTGTCTCAGGCTTAAATAGCATAACCTGCGTGTTCGAGGTGCTGCCGCCGACCATGACAGCCTCGCTGTCCGACCATGGCAAAAGAATCGGGTTGATAGCAGGCGGTACGTTGGCCTCGAACGATCGAACATAATGCGGTGCCGACGCGCCGATGGCATATGTCTGCGTGGATGGGCCAGTTGAACCATCCTGGTTGCCAGCGTAGACAATGATGGAATCCGTTGCGTTAAGATAGACGGCGCCGTGTAGCAACCGATTCTGTGTTACCGGGGCTGGTAACTGGATAGACTCCCATTTCTTTGTCGAGTACGAGTACTTTTGGATACCCTGGTAGCCCTCCGTTTGTCCCTTTCCGCCAACGACAAAGAGTGAAGATGTCGCTGCCGTGCCTGTTGTCGCTCCTACGCAAACGCCGCCCGTGACCTTCTCGCCCTGGTCCAACTTCTTCCACTTCGCGCCTGGCATTAACGATAGTGACTGGAACGCGTCGGCCGAGTAGGTATAAAGCGTGTTTTCGAAAACAACGGCGCACGCATTTGTCAACGGGACCTCCGGCTCGGGGAGGGTCATTTTGCTGTTATGGCAGATATCTCCCCGTACGGAACGGGGAGAATGATGTAGATATTAGGGTGAATCTGTCGGGTCGGAGGAAAGAGTGTCTTTGCTGATGTATCTTTTTTGTGCCGGCTATAGCGACATGATGAGCTCGCAGAGAATGATGAAAGAAAATGAGTGACAGGTGACGATGTTGAGTAAGTCTCTGGTCAAAGAGAAAGTGAGGACAATGAATGATGTGTTCTGGAAGTCGAAGAGGGTCGGCCCTTGTCGGATCAAAGGAGAATTGTTGATCGACAGAACACCTGTGGGATGTTTCCGAGAAGGAAGATGGGGAAACAGAGAGGGCCTTTCGCAGGTGGCCGGATCAGGTTGTGTTGCGGAAAGAAACGAGGGTCTGTAACTCTGTATCGCAGGATCGGGGGATATGAAGCGGACTCTTGGACTGAATCTGGTCAGTTTCCACTCTGGCTAAAATCTGGTGGTACTCGCAAGCCCCTGGCACATTAATGCTTCTGTGCTAGCGTCGGTCGTCGTTGTTGTCGTCGTACAAGCAGATGCAAGGAGATATTTCATGGGCTCATTCAGCGTGAGACAAGGCAAGGTCTCGTAGCAAACTTTTCCTTCGAGGAGGAGAAGGAGGAGGGAGTCGGGTCGAGCACCACAAACCGGATCTCAAACAGCAAAAACGCGAAAAGAACAGGAGAGAGGGTAGTGAGACCAGGCCTGACGGACGGAGAGTCGAGAGAGAGAGAGACGGTAGAGACTCGACGAGAAGGACGGCACAGAAAGGACCGAGACAATGGAACGACTGGACCAAGACGAGAATGGGGGAGATTGTGCGGACGAGGCACTCGCCCACTCGGAGCATCTGGCACTCTGGCAGGGAGGGAAAAGATGGCGCTCTCTGTGAAAGTCGGCGAATCAGAGGCGCCAATGGGGGGCCCGGACAGGGGACCGAGCAGGGGACGGCGCAGTGCCTGGCAGGGGACTCTTGATCCGTTGCGCGTATCGTTTCGCGTGGGGTACCTGGGATTGCATAGGCGCCAGGGCCAGGGGGGAGGTAGCCGGTCTTGGACGGGACATGTCAGAAACAGTTGAGTACATCAAAGTGGTATGAAAAGGGGCTCAGGCGCAAACAGAAAAATTGGCAGTGCAACTCTGGGTAACTCTGAGCAGACCAGCTGCTACCTCGGCTGCGCTTGGGTACATTTCCAGCCTTCCTGTCACTGGCGAGCTTGCGTGTTCTGTGTATTCGCCCAGAGGCATGGTGTGCAGTGGTGCGTGATGGGTTTTATGACTAGGTAGTGTTGAGAACGGACTATCTGTCGTTGGAATATCTGATCCATTATCAGGATGGGCTGTGGATGTTCTCCGCAGATGCTAGACCGGGATGCGGCTGGGTCTGGGACCTGCTTCCTCGCAGGTGGAGATGGGGATGCAGTGCAAAAAGAGGCGAAAGGACCCTGGAACAAGTGAACGGCCTCCATCCATCGTGACTGGAACGGGCAATCCGGTACACCATAGAAGAGTCGTGATCAGGACCAATGACAAACATTCAGCGAACAAAATCAACAGGACTCGTCAAACATTCACGTCGATAGGCTGCCTGTCATCCAGATCCGAGCTCCGAAAAAAAGAATTCTGGTTCAAGATCGCCATGCCGTTGCGGGTGGTTTAGTGTGGTGAGATATATCGATGTTTTGACCATGTTCTCACCGTGGTGTAGCATCTCCTTCCAGAATTATGCGAGAGCGAAGCAACCAACTGCAGCATGCAAGTCGATGCGAGGTTGAGAAGCATCCGAGCGCAGTCAACGCCCATGCCCCATGCTCAGAATGACAAGAAAAACCGGAGCCGAACTCAGGCAATCATTCCGACGAACTCCTCATTGCCAACTGGGCTTCGTCTGAGAACTGAAAAAATAATCTCTTGGTTCTTGTCGCCTCTGTTCCTTTTCTGCCCCTGCTGGTGACATGGAAGCCTCACTCGCTGCTATCGCTCCTTTTTGGCTCCTTCACCTTTGCCTCGTGCCCATGTCCGCGACTTCCCCTCGCCAGAACATGAAACACCACAGAGCACCACCTTCCTGGTGCGTCCCTGGCGAATTCTCCACCTTCCAACGGTCTTGGCAGGACCGCTGTGGAGCACACCCTCAGTGGAGTGTGGGAGTGTGGGGTCCATTTTCTTCGCCTGTCCTTTTCCACTTTCTTTCACATCATCCTTTCTCATTTGTCACACTGAGAAAGTCTCGAGCTTTCGGAGATGGATGGAACACCACCACCAAACCAACCACCAGTTCATCCCATCGTATCGTATCGTATCATTATTTGCACAGACCAAGAGTGCCCCCTTAATGAACCGTTCGGGGACAGGCCGAGCAAGCACAAGCAAGCAGCCTTCCAGCCAAGCAAGCAAGATCGGCAAAGCAATTAACCAAGAGGCAAGCAAACCCTCAAAGCCTCAGGGAAGTTATGGACCTTTACAATTGTCAGATAATGTACTTAATATCCAGAAGATGACGTTTGCCTCTTTCTGCAAATTCCCATGATACCAACGCAATCTCGAAATACGAATTTGCAATGCCATTTTTTTGCGAGCGAGCCTGTCAGCAATTTATCTCTATGCTATAACGAGGTACACGACCTTCCCATCGTGGAACTTTGCACATGCAAGTGTTGTGCATTTTGACGGCGCAGTGCGTGTGTGGGTGACGGGTGCCACGGTTCCTGAATAAAACTGGACTGCAAGATCATGGCCAAGTCGTCGTGCTAGGTCAAGAAGTTCACTGCATATCCCGTCTTCCTTCAAAGTTGTTATTTACATTCATCACCTTGGGGCCTTGGGCAACACAGCCTGGCAGCCGGCCTGGGAATGGATGCGCGCCATCACAAAGTCTTGGTGGCCAACATGCCATGGCAATAAGACCTGAGAAGATGCATTTCTGAGAACTTGCCATCACCTAGCTGTCGACAGGCTTGCGCGCAAACTCCTGTTGCTAGGGGAATGTGACAAGTAAACAGCTCCATTCTCAGCTTCTGAGAGTTTGTGTGATTTGAGGATCTTGGCCAAGCACTGAGGTGCTTCTGTTTTTACTACCCAGACTACTTTCTCTCCAAATCTTCGCCGATCTCGCGGCTCCTGCCTTGAGGTTATTCTCATCTACCTACACGACATGTACAGTCGTCTCTCTCACACACAAACTTACACACACGCTCCTTAGTGTGTACACGATTTTTGCGTGCCGCACAACATGAGCGGGAATGCAATGCGAGACGAAAAAAATGGCGTCCTGGCGTCTGGAAAGGATCAATAGAAATCAAACTTCCACGACGAATGGAATGGAATGAACGCGGCGGGCTTGCTCTGGGGAAAACAAAACAACCTGGCTCAACATTAAAGAGGCTTGAAGAATGACAGGTCCCCGCTCATCTCTTGATTACATACGCACGTCTTACACTACACTAGAATAGAGCGTCGATCACAGATAACCGATCACAGATCACCGGAAAGCGGAAAGCGAAAAGCGCAAAAACACAAGTTGAACGTCATTCCCCATGTAAAACCAAAAATGATTCTTGGCTTCTCACTCAGAGTTGACTGGAGAGAAAATGTCGTTTTATTTTTTTATTTTTTCGTTTCACATCGTGACAAAAACCCAAATCAATAAGCGCCCGCCCACACAGCCCACTTCACCCCCATCCGATGAAGCTCTTGCCGCCGCCCATTGGCGAGGCCAAGCAGGTGATGACTGCTCACGCGTATCAGAGCCACTCAGCATCTTTCGCCAAAAGCTCAAAGCCGCCCTATGAGAGATCGACAGATGCAGGTACCGATCAGCTGCCGGGATGGCAGTGGAGTAGGTATTCAAGAAAGAAACTTCGCATGACGGAGAAAGCATCAGGTGTTCACCACCAGAACCCAATCGTAGAATGGCGCGCGGCTTTGAGATCTCATTAGCTTTGTGATTTCCTACTCATCACACCCGTGGTTGACATTTTCGTGGTGGTGAGGGTACTGGGCCTATGTAACATAAAGGTTTGTGTAACAGTCATGTTCAAGCATTCTTCACCAAGAGGCATCGTCGCCGAATCAGTAAAAGAAGAGACCATGATGATGAAATTCGTAAATATGGAAGCTCTTTGGCCAAAGTCCCAAAGAGCTTCAGGTATCAAATTGAAAAAGCATGCTGTCAAGTGACCGCCCTATAAGAATTCCGCTAACCGACCCATTTCCGTTGCTCCCTTGAGGTAATATGCAATGCAAGTATTGTACAAAGTTGATTGTCGAGCTTAACAACCCTTTTCGTTCCCATCTTCTTTCCCTCCTGCTTTCCTTGGCTTTTCACGATTTTTCTTCTTCCTTAGTCTCCAACTCCTCAAAGTAGAGGTTATTGCCTTACTGGCGCTGATTCACCATGAACTAACAAACGATACGAATGCTGGTGGCCTCTGCTGTCCCCTAGACAGCGTTGATGAATGCCGTGGGTGGCAGGTTCGCCCTCTGCTCCTCAAATGACTTGAGTGCCAGCTCAAAGTTCCAGTTGGCAGTGCCGCTGAGACACAACTCCGAGTATTCTGCCGTCATGCCAGTCCGCTTCATGACCTCCTGAATGAGCTGGTTCTTTGTAACGTCGTCCAGAATCACAGGTCCTGCTGGAGGCATGGCGTTGGCAACCGGAGCCTGCGGGACCTGGTTGATGACAGGGGCCTGTACAGCAGGTAACTCCGCGGGTGTCCAGTCATGAAGTGTGAGTTGATCGCTAATGACCCGGTATGGGTGCACCGGCGGGGGGTTGCTCGGCTTGCTAGGTCCGAGGATGAAGGTGCGCGTGAAGGTGCGCTTGCCGTAAAGGTTTTCTGTAGTATCGGACTCCTCAAACTGGCCATTGACGGTGATGAGCAATCCCGTAGCGAAGCCGTGGCCGGTAGGGTCTGCGAGGTTGGGGAAGGTGTGGCAGTCGATTAGCCATGCACCTGGGTTCTCCATGCTTGGATGCCGAGTACTGGGGAGCGCCTTCCACATGTCCGCAATCAGATTTCCACCAGTGAAGAGTCGTTGCACCGTTGCTGGGTTCTTCTCTCCCAGCTTGTGAACGTTCCGAGAGTATTTAAGGTATGTCTTCCAGGGGAGGTTACGACCCGAGTTGGCGATGGCTTGGATCGAAAACCACGAGTCGTCATCGTAAAACTCGGCAGCGAGGCGAGCCCTGTCAGTGTCGAACATGGGGAAGAATACTTGGACAAAGATGCTCGCCACGTTGGCCTCTCCGTCCCGGAGATTGGATGGGAACTGTGGCAGTGGCGTAGGGTGCATACCCTTGAGGGCCACGGCAACTTCTTCTGGACTGCGAACAATTTGTCCATTGATGTTCTGGAGCGATGGGAACCATTTGATGAGTTCTGCCACGAAGTCGGGCTGGGTTGTGATGGGGTTGCCTGTGAGATGGAGCTCTTCGAGATGCTGGAAGCGATGCTGCCATTTCGCGATCTTGGACAGACTGTCAAGATTGTTGCTGCTGAGATCAAGTCTCTTAATATCGGGGAGTGACTTAGCAAGGTCGAAGACCTGCACGACGTCGTTAAGGCCGTTGCTGGCAAGGGAAACGGCTTGTATGCCTTCCCGCTTTTCGGAAGCGGTCTTGTACTGTTGACTAGCAAGAACCACCAGGACCTTGAAGGCCTTTTCGGCCAGATCCTTGGAATTAAAGGTGCCCATGCTGCTGAGGATAGCATCTGTGCCAAGAGAAGATAAGTCAAGCAGCTTCAACTCTGGATTGTAGCGCCTAGCTAGCACAGAAGTCAATTTCTGCTTGGTCTCCTCGGCAGCTTTGGAAATCTTGTCTTCGGGGCGAGGCATCCTCTCGGAGGTTTCCGTAATCGTCAGGGGTGCACCGGCATAGGTGAAGCCGTTGAGCCTCAAGATCTCCGGGGCATCATCCTTCCTGACTGTGATCCAAACATAATCACCGTCCACAATGCTCTATTGATGGGTTAGAACACACCGTTTATCGTAGTTGCAAATATCGCGCGCTTGGGGAGGTCCATAGATGGGAGAATATACCTTGCCGATTGTAATTGGTTTGTCTTTTGAAGCCTTTCGTTCCAGAAAGGTGAGAAGGGATCGCAGCCCTCCATCGGGATTACCGGTGGCTTTGCTGTTGCTCATGCCGTGAATCTTGAGTGTTGCCATATTTTTGGACTGTGTTTTGCCGACGGGACCTCCGCTAACGTAGTTCTGTAGGTTTTGCACAACCCGGGATGATGTCCGGGAGTTCACCGCACCTCTTCCACCACGGGCATCTTTGGAGCCACGTCCTCGACCACCGGAAGCCGACCCGCCCCTGCCAGAGCCACCAGCCGGAGTATCCATCGACACATCTCCATCTCGGTCAGTTCTCGGGTTGGCGCGACGCTTCTGGATTCCACCACCACTGCCGCCGCCTGTTGCTCGGGGTCCACGAGGAGGAGCCCTTCCGGTGCCCGCACGAGGACCAGTAGGAGGCGCCATGTTGGCTGGGTCTGAAGAGAGAACGGTGTTGTGGATTGCGGGTGAGTTTTTTCCCCTGTTTTTTCTTCTTTCTCGCTGAGTTGTTGTTGAGAGGACGATGAGTCGTGGAGTTGCGGGGTGGTCTTGTTCACTGAGCTTTGTTCGCTGAGCTCTACGCTGTCCTCGTGGTCAGGGTTCCGGTCGTGATCGAAAACTGGTGAAGAGTACTGAATGTAGAACCGAGGCTTACCTTTGGTTTCACCGTCAGGCGGGAGAGCAGCCTGCTAGAAACAGGCGGCCAATGCCGACCTGGTGAGGTAATCGCTGGGTGGTTTCAGACGCCGTAGTTGGAGTGTCCGAAGAGGTGTCAAAGAACACGTAGCTTGGAAGGTAGATGCGCTTCTCTTCTTTCGAAAGGGATTTTTTGATGTAAAAGAGAAAAGTAAGAGATGCTTGGAGGTGGGGCGACAAAGACCGCGCGGCGGAGGTTAAATGGCACGGAGGTTGAAGTAGAAGGCTGCCGCTTCGCTCGTGGTCGCTTGTTTCAATGTTCGTACGGAAGCTGCTACCTCTGGAGTAACGGGCAAGTACGAGGATGGGCAAGAGTCATCAGCCGGTCGGGAGCCGAGTGAAGAGGAGGTTGGATGCCGAATGCCACCTGACGACGCGAGAGTCGAGAAGTGCAGGTGTTGAAGAATGTTTCGATGACGGATTGGAGAAGAAAGAAGGTTTAGCCCGCCCCGGCCTCCAAAAAGGAAATACCTTAGCGGCGGCAGTGGAGGAGCAGCGTGCAAGGCAGTCAGTCACGGTGAGCCAAGCCCCGACCAGTCCAGTGCGCCAGGCTTCCAGCGGGCCTCAAGAGACGGACATCGGATTTTTGACGCAAACCTGCCCCACCCAGGATGCAACAGCCCCACTCTAGGTGACGCGGGCTGTTCTGCTGCGAACTCCCCCAGGCGACAGCACCCAGCCGCCCAGGCACCGCCTACACCAATTCACGTGCTATGGCGATTGAACGCGTCAAGGGATAACTCATCAATTAACAGCGACGCGTCCTGCCTTATTCACACACCGTGACCTCACTTACCGGGGTTATGTAACGATATCGGATCACCGATGCAAACGGACTAGTTACGGTGACCTATTGTTTCACTTTCAGAAAATAACCTTCGTTGAATCAGTCATTTTGTGAAGGAAAAAGAATATCAAAAAGAAACTGCAACAGGTCAAGCAACGGCGCACCCCAACCAAGCTCCTGCTGTTCTTTCATTCCTACAACCTCACATCGCAGAAGCCATGGACGACGATGAATTCGGCGATGACTTTGACGATATTCCTGACGAGGATATGATGTTGGCCTTTACCCAGGCCACCAGCAACGTCACACCACATCATACCAGCAACAGCAATCAGCTTGCTTCGTCCGCAAAATCATCAACACAAGCTTGGCCAATATCCGATCCCGCGAGACGGATTGATACATCAACTGTATCGCAGGGCCAGACCACCGCTAGAGGGCGCGCTAAAACAGCAAGCAAGCCGGCCGCTTCGGCGACGGCGGCTCGTTCACTCCAAGCTCCGTCTAGCCAGCGTAAGAATCTGCGTCAGACGACACTATGGGGTGGCACACTGGAGGAGGAAGCGCAAACCGCTCCGCAAGCGGTGTCGAATCGACCATTCCGCGCCGATATGCCCCCAGAACAGCCCACTCACCATGAAATCGACTTGGAAGAAATGAAAACATGGGTGTATCCGATGAATCTTGGGCCTATTCGCGACTACCAGTTCAGCATTGTCAAAAATGGCCTGTTCAATAACACCTTGGTGGCCCTCCCCACAGGCTTGGGAAAGACCTTTATTGCTGCGACCATCATGCTAAACTATATCCGCTGGACAAAGACCGCAAAGGCCGTCTTTGTGGCCCCCACGAAACCTTTGGCTTCACAACAAGTTCAGGCATGTCTCAGCATAGCGGGCATCCCGCGATCTCAGGCGACCCTTCTAACTGGAGAGACCCCTCCTGTTCTGCGTGAGGACGAATGGGCGACAAAACGCTTGTTCTTCATGACACCTCAAACACTCATGAACGACCTCTCCAAGGGCTATGCTGATCCCAAGTCGATTGTGCTGCTGGTTATTGACGAGGCGCATCGTGCGACCGGAGACTATGCGTACGTCAAGGTGGTCGAATTCCTAAGACGCTTTTCCAAGAGCTTTCGGATTCTTGCTCTGACTGCAACACCAGGATCGTCTCTCGAAGGCGTACAAGATGTTATTGATAACCTGGGAATTTCTCACGTCGAGATCAGAACCGAAGAGTCGATCGACATTCGCCAATATGTGCACTCGAGAGACATTAACACAATAACATTCGACCCCTCTGACGAAATGATGGAAGTGAGAGACTTGTTCTCGAAGGCCCTGAAACCCCTTGTCACCAAGCTGAGCTCACAAAATATCTACTACGGCAGGGACCCCATGAGCCTGACTACCTACGGCTTGATGAAAGCCAGAAATGACTGGATGGCGGGTCCGGGTAAACACGTAAACCAAGGAAACAAGTTCAGTGTCATAGCCACATTTGCGATTCTCCAGAGTTTGGCGCATTCCATCAAACTGCTGAACTTCCATGGCATCAAACCGTTCTACAATAATCTGGCCGAATTCCGCAGCACTGAGGAGGAGAAAGGAGGAAAGGGTTCAAAGCTCAAACGGCAAGTCCTCGAGGACGAGAACTTCCAGAAGATGATAAACATGATTGAGGGGTGGATGAAGATTGATGGGTTTCTCGGGCACCCAAAGCTGGAGTATCTGTGCGAAACGCTAGTCAACCACTTCATGGATGCCGGCGAAGGATCCAACACCAGAGCCATTGTATTCAGTGAATACCGAGACAGTGCCGAAGAGATTGTACGGATTCTCAACAACCAGCCCCTCACCAAGGCTACAGTCTTCGTCGGACAAGCGGATTCCAAGAGGAGCGAGGGCATGAAACAGAAGCAACAGATTGAGACAATTCAGAAGTTCAAGGACGGTGTTTACAACGTTCTGGTCGCAACCTCCATCGGTGAGGAGGGTCTTGATATTGGCCAGGTGGATCTCATCGTTTGCTACGATGCATCAGCGTCACCGATCCGGATGCTTCAGCGTATGGGTCGTACCGGCCGCAAAAGAGCGGGTAACATTGTCCTCTTGTTGATGAAGGGGAAAGAGGAAGACAAGTTCAACGAGGCGAAGGACAACTACGCAACCATGCAGAAGATGATCTGCGACGGTAGCCGCTTCAGCTTTCGCCATGACCTTTCTACCCGTATCGTGCCACGAGATATACGACCTGAGGTGGAAAAGAAGGTCGTGGAGATTCCACTTGAGAACTCACAAAATCCAGAACTCCCAGAGCCCAAAAAGTCTGCCGCAAGAAAGAAAAAGCCGGCAAAGAAGAAGTTCAATATGCCTGACGGTGTTGAGACAGGTTTTATCAAGGCTTCTTTCTTTGGTCAAGCTGGAGCGAGGACTGCCAAACCACCTGCCAAACCACCTGCGCCCAAGGAAACTGACTTCATTGCTGAAAGGCCCAAGCTTGAAAGCGTTTTGCTGAGCAAGTCGCAAGAAAACGAGCTCCGCAGGAACTATACAAAAGTACCCCTGGGACAATCCAATCTGGAAGAATTGGATATAGACTGGTACCGTCATTCATCATCTAGACGAGTGGTTCAGAAAACCGTTAATGTCAAACACGGAGAACACCACAAGCGAGCTTTGAAGCTGTTTAGGAGATTGGCGAAGTCTCAAAGCCCTGCCAACAGGTATACTAAGCCGTACGGTGAAACAGACACGTCCTCCTGGGAATCGATACCCGTGCCACCCTTTGCGGATGACACAGAAGGAGGAACGTCAACGACACGGCAAAAGAAGAGGCCGCGCCTAGAGAGTGGCCAGGAAGCAGATGAAGTCGAGCACATTGCCGGATCCAAGAAACGTCAAGCCACGTCTTCCCTGCCCTCGAAAACGGGACGCAAGCTTCGGGTATCAGATCCCTTCGCGTCGGATGATGATGATGACGACCCCTTTGCATCCCAGTCTAAGCCAGTAACCGCAGCGGTATCAAGGCCAGAGAAGCCCAAGCCCAAGCCGTTTTACGTGCCGGTAGAGATACCCCCAACCCAGGACACCACTGACGGAGACGACGACTTGCCTGATATCGAATTTCTGTCTGCTAAGAGACAGACGGACGGCGCAGATACGGGGAAGAGAACGGGGAGTTCAGAACGTGTAAAGGTCACCGAGACTTCGAAAAGGGCTGGTAGTGGGGATGGCTCAGACCAACTTCGAGAGAAAGCTTCAGGTGGTGCGGCCTCCTATGCCAGAGCGAGAAAGCGAACTGTAGTGATGGATAGCGACGACGATGAGGAATGAGTTCCTTACTCGTTTATCGGGTGTCATGGCCTCATCGTGACATGAGGGCTTTCCGATGGCTCTGGCATTTATTATTCGTGCTGTAGGGTGAAAAATATTGGTGCTCGGTGTTTCAGGCGGTTCAAAAAGGGATTCGGGACGGGACCAAAGGACTGGTAACATAGCAAAGGTATTGGGTTTTAGAACGTGGCGATGCCAAAGGATTCCAATTCGAGATGCCATAACGAGATGACAGTCTGTGACTTCTGTCAGCTGCGACGTGCACTTTCTGATGAAGTGATGTAATCGTGTGACATGCCTTGAAATGATATCAAGGTGAACCGTGGTGTGAACACCAACACAAAGGAGCACTTATAAAGGAAGCTGCGCCACATGTGGCGGTGCTGATTCGAACACTAGTGTACCGCTTTACTGGACGTTTCGAAACTTCCAAGAGGCCTTCGGGTGATCACAGGCAGGGTCGTGTTTTGCTAGCGTCTGTGGTTGCCACCAACAACCAGAACCTCTCCACTTTCGTCACTACACTTTTTGTTTCCCGCGAGCTGCCTGCGTGTGTCTGACCACTTGGCCGATAACCAAACATTCCTCGTTTTTCCCTTTCATCCATCATATCTTTCACTGCTTCAGTATTGAACCTTGTCGGCGCATGACAGGAACCTGTTGAACTCCAGTCATCGCATTCATTGAAGACCAAACCACCAACAGCAAGCAAGTTAATTGCTTGTGCTGTCGAACAAAAGCGCGACGATTCGACGACACGCTCGATAAGCTTCCAGCTCCGATCAGCATTCGATTCGGTAGACGCTCGTCATCGGCAATCTTTAGTCGCCTACCACACCCGGAAGCTACACGGTCGCTCACATCTCTTTCAGCATCCTCTCGAAACTGTTTACCGAGTCCCAAATCAGTTACCATGTCCGACGTTGAGAACGTTGATTATCTCCAGCCGGGCTTCGACCCTCGGTCGCTGACCGTCCCGCGCCTGCGCTCCATTCTCGTCACCCATCAGGTGCCATATCCCAGCACGGCAAAGAAGGGCCAGCTCGTCGACTTGTTCAATGAGCATGTGGTGCCTCTATCCAAGAAGTATTTAGCAAGCCGCACTGCTAAGAGGTCTAGCAAAGGTATTGTCAATGCTGACACTCAGAGCTCCGCGAGCACCGACTTCGATCAAGAGCTGCCGCCTCCTTCTCGAAGCACCCGTCGCTCGCGATCGCCGCGCAAGGTATCGAGAGTCAAGCAGGAGGAGGATGTCCCAGAGAGCCGCCACGCGCCTGTGACGCCAGCACCTGCTCGTGGCACTACGAGCCAGAGGGTGCCCCGCTCTGCAGCATCGCACGTATCTCATGCGCCGAGTGTTTCCGAGTCGGATGATACAGGGCACGAAGCAGAGACGTCTTTCCAGGAAACGTCCTATCAAGAAACACCATCTACGCTCGGTAAGAACTTGCGTACGACGCCGGCTGTTAAGCATGAATCCGACGACGATTTCTTCAAGCGAACCCCCGCGACCGCGAGCGTATTCACGAATGACAACCCTTTCCAGGCCGGGAGCCCTCCGGCGCCCCCTTCGTCGGCCATGAAGACTCCGAGCCACCGTCGCAAAACGAGCGGTTTTGATTCTACTTTTAACAGAACTCCTTCCACTGTCGCTTCGCGAAGACGAACGGATGGCCCGCAATACGAGGAGTCAGAGGCACCCGACACGACATCATCGATCAGGAGCTACGAGCCTAGTTCGACGTCCACGGTCAGGACATACCAATTGCCTTATGGCAAATCTACACCAAAGACCCCCAGGTCACCCGGGTATTCGGAAATGTCAATGGTGTCGAATGTAGCGGACTCATCCTACGTCGCGGACTCATCGTATGTTGAGACGGGAGAGGAGTTTACTCCAGATGAGCAGCTGGCATTGATGCAAGAGGAGATCGACAACCCTGCTCTGGCTGCTCAAAGGAACAAGCCAGTCAGTCGTAAGGGAAGAAGCCCTCTGACTACTCCATTGTGGGTCCTCTTTACCACTCTTATCGTCGCATACGCAGGCTGGTACCGGCAGGAGAAGATTGCGGTCGGGTACTGCGGCCTTGGGCGGGAGTCGCGCCAGATCGTCGGGAGAAGTGTCAAATTGCCTGACTGGGCGACAGAAGTAACCGACAAGATTGGCCTCCACGATTTTGAGGTCCCGGAATGGGCCGGTCCGTTCCTCGAACCCGACTGTGAACCGTGCCCTCCGCACGCGTACTGCTACGATGCTTTCATTGCCCGTTGCGAGCCAGGGTTCGTTCTTAAGCCTCACCCGCTTTCTTTTGGAGGTCTTGTGCCCCTGCCACCTACATGCGAACCCGACGGCGAGAAGGCGCGCAAGGTTCAAGCCGTTGCCAACAAGGCCGTTGAGGAGCTCCGGGACCGCAGAGCCAAGTACGAGTGCGGCGAGCCCTTGGAGCCCGAGGGTAAGCCTCTGGAGAGCCCTGCGATCGACGAGCAAGAGCTTAAGGAGTCTCTGAGCAAGAAGCGGAGCAAGCGGATGGCCGCCGAAGAGTTTGAGGAACTTTGGGCCGCGGCCTTGGGAGAAGTTAAGGCTCGGGATGAGGTTGAAGTCCACGTGACGGACTCCTACTACGAGTAAGTCCCCAAGAAATATTTCACTTTTTGAACAATTTGTGTTATGACAACAAAAGACAAGAAAAAAACTCTTTCTGACCACGCCTGGACTGACCAGACCGGTTGCTTCCGAACCACTAGGAAAAGAGGTGCCTCCGGCTTTCCAACCACCAAGCTATCGTCCAGCTCTCTCGCTCGCCTTTCGTACTCCTGCGCGCTCCGCCGATCCGTCAAACTTGGACTGGCTCGACATCGACTCAGCATTGGTGGAGTGATCCTCTCACTCCTCTCGCTCATCTACGGCCGCAACGCCATCCGCTCCCACCGCGCCGTCGCCCGCCAGATCCCCGGTCTGGTCGACCAGGTCCTCGACCGCCTCGCTCTCCAAAAGGAAATCGCCTTCGAATCGGACGGCGACGACGACGCCTTTTTGTTCCTGCCCAACCTGCGCGACGACGTGCTCCGGTCTGTCCACCGCCTCGCCGAGCGCGAGCGTGTATGGAAGAAGGTGGCCGCCGTCGTGGAGCAGAACAGCAACGTCCGCACCGGCCAGCGCGAGAGCAGCAGTGGTGAGATCGCCCGCGCGTGGGAGTGGATCGGACCCAGCAGACCTGGGATCACGGGCGGCGAGGCTAGGAGGCGGTTAAAGTACGGCAACAACACCCAGCGAGTTTCTTGGGGCCCGGATGTCAAGACTGAGGCTGAGGTGGAGGAGCAGCAACAGCAGCAACAGCAGCAACAGCAGCAACAGCAGCAACAGCAGCAACAGCAGCAACAGCAGCAACAGCAGCAACAGCAGGTGGTGAAGGGGGAGGAGGATCAACAACAGACGTATGATACTCCTACTCATCCGCCTACGAGGAGGGCCGGCGGCGGTGGTAGGTTTGGATTCAGGAAGTGGACTGAGGGAAGGCCGATTTACTAGATGGCCTGTCTTATGTCCTTGTTTTTTTTGAACTAGGTACTTGATTGTGTAAGAGGAAGGAACAGAACGATTCAGTAACACTTTGTACATATACTTGATGGGTATTCGTTGTCTCTACCGCTTTCTGGCGGATTGTTCTTTCTTACATTGCAGTGCAGTGCAGTCTTGGCTGTCTTTTGTGTGCTTATAGACCGTTTTGGTGGTCCTCAGGTAGTGACTTGGTAACTGTTAAGGAGGTATTTCTGGGCGAGAAAGGAAATAACAATGTATATGTGAGAATGAGCGTAATTATGATGAACATGCAAGCACCCGAATAGATCCATTAGTTTTCATCCAGTCCTGGGCTTTTCCATCTCGTCCACTATTGCATACAAGAACCCCTTCCGATCGACCACCCCACGTAGACTGGCTTCATCGCATCCTTCTTTCCTTTCTTCCCATATTTAATACCTCATCATCTTTACACCTGCTTGAGCGTCAACCCATGATTCTAGATGCCGTGACAATAATTGGTTAGCTTGTAGGTCTTCCGCCATGTTTCTATGTGGATATTTTGGCCCGCGTACATGATTTGAACTTGTTCACGATGTCGGCGGCTCGGCCTTATGTCAACCGCCAACGCCTTTTCTCATTACCTAAAAGGGGTCGCCTTGCGTGCGCCGAACTAGTAAGCTAAGATCACCACTGTATCATTTCGTCTGGCCAAAGATATGATCTATTTTTCAAGATATACTCAATTAAAACGCTTTTATCTCCATTTTTATATTTTACTCTTTTAAATCCCATTTTTTCCCTTTCCATTCCCAACCTCTTACGCCCTGCTGCCACGAGTGTTGTGGATGTCGAGCACGATAATATCAGTAGCACCAACGGTGGTGAGATCGTCCATGACAGTAGCGATACGCTTCTTCTCAACCATAGCGCTGACGGCAACCCAGCCCTCGGCCTCGAGCGAGGTGACGGTAGGGGCGCGCTTGCCGGGGGTGATCTTGGTGGCATCGGCCAGACGGGTGCGCTCGACGTTGTACTGGCAGAGCACGTATTTTTGGGCGGTGATAACGCCACCAATACGGGCCGCGATGAGGTCAACCATCTCCGGGTTGCTGGGGGCCTTGGACTTGATGAGGATGGCGGAGGTTGAAACGACGGTGTCGATAGCCATGAGACCGGCGGCCTTCATGGTCTCTCCAGACTCTGTTAGGAGAATATGTGTTAGTTACTGCATCAGGATTGGGGAGAAGCGCGGGAAATGCGGAATGAGTTACTTACCAACAAGATCGACGATGCCGTCGGCAACACCAAGAGCGCAGGCAGCCTCGACACTGCCGCTGAGCTCGATAATCTGAGTCTTGAGCTTACGGCCGGCCAACTGGGAGGCATTGGCATCCACAAGACCCTCCTGTTCCAGCTCGAGACGGGCAAAGTATTCTTGCGCAAGGTGGACGAAGCTGGTGCCGATGTTCTTACCGATCAAGTCCTTGCCGGTGGCGTACTCGCCCTTAACGGGAACCTGGACCTGGAGTTTGCAAGCGCCGAAGCCGAGGTCCATGACGGTATCGCAACCCTGGGGCTTAGCCTTTTCGCCGTCCTGGGCGCTCCACTCGCCGCTCTGGCGACGGGCGCGGGCAGCGGCGCGGACGCCGGCATCGTGCTCCTGAACTTGGTCGTAGCCAGTGATACCGAGGTCGACACGGCCCTCACCAACGAAGGTGGGGATATCGGCGGCGGGAAGGAAAACGAGGGCAATGGGGAGGTTCTTGACGAGCGCAATGTCGAGACGGTTCTCGCGACGGAACTGGATGTCGGCGCCCTCGAGGAGGTTTAAGCAGGCTTGCAAAAGACGGCCCTCTGCAAGAGATTGTGGCGTTAGATATTCGGCCGGGCACTCGGTATGCTATGTCGTGACTCACTCTTGGGGACGGCGAAAAGAAGTCTGCCTTCGAGGCTTTGGAGGACGTCAGTTTGTGTGCCTTTTTTACTGGCCATTGTAGGTGTGGGATGGAAGGCGACAGGCAGGCGGATCGAACTCGGGCAGCGGTGGTCGAGAGGATATGACTAACTGGTTTACCAAATCCATGATGGGCTATGTAGTGTAGAGGACGGAAAAAAGGTTGGGTATATCAAGTCGCAAAGAGAGAGAGAGGTAGGCGTCGGTCGAGGGTATATAGACTGGAATTGGAGAGGATGAACAGTCAGTCGAGTCTGCGATTTAAAAACAAAGAGAGAGTTCCTGGATACGGGCAGGACTTAAAAGAAGAGATCCCAGTAGAGTCAAGTACCAGGACAAGACTCAAGTATACAAGGTGGGTTGGCGGGGTTGGATGACATACCTCGGACGACACTAGACAACCGTAGCTTGGTATGGAATATGGGTCGGATGGAAGTGGACGTCGGGAGCAACGATGGAGATTGTCCTGGACGGGCAGATGCACGGGTACAATGTGGAAGTCGGAATTTTCCTGATTTGGCGCATCCAGGACAATGGAGCCCGACCAGCAAAGGCGACCAAAAGGCCCACGTTCCTGAATCGGAGCTAAGAGATGGTGACTGGGTGCCCCCGCCGGTTCCGTCCCGCGTTGATCGACCAGTTGGTGGACAGTGAGGGTTTCCCAGCAAACAGCTCTGCGGGCGGCGGGGCTCCCCGACCCGCTCAAGTCGGATATCGGCCTGTCGGAGTGACGGCCAACGGCCCAGGCCGGATTTTAGTTAAGCAGCCAAGTACCGCTGTACCACTGTCGTCATAACCTCTAATTGGGTTTCCGCTTGAAGATATCCCTTTCCCATCCTTCCGGAAGATGTTCCATGTCAATTCAAACGGTGATCTGCTTCAATCTCAGCCTGAAGCACGTGTCGGAGCGCGTTCCAGATCTGCAAGGTACGGTGCAGATGAAATGTCCCCTCGCTCAGACACAAGTAAAAGTTACCGTGCTGTGTAAGGTATCGACAGTGCATCCAAATGTACGGTACCCGGATTTGATATCCACGGTCCAGGTCCTTCAGGGTCCAGGTGCAAGTGTATGTACAACGGGAGCAGACAGAAACGCAACGTTTTACTAGATATTAACGCCGCCGTAAATGGATTTGAAGTGCTTACATACCTGGTTATCAGAAGCGGGAGACTGACATCTCCTGCTGTGACTTTATATGCGCTGCGGTGACTCTCCCCTGCGTAGCAACCATCACCACCTAGATCCCTGTCAACTCCCGACACTGAGGATACGTCACCCCTTTCCATTATTCATACAACACTCCCCCCCTCCCCCAAATTCCACGCGCCGGGGCTCACTCCCGACGACCAAATGGACTCTGGGCAACTCTGGGCTGTCCCTCTATACGAACCCCGTACGTAAAGGTAACAAAAGGAACCGTACCTGATACGTAACAGCGTACCCCATTAAGTACCTCTAGGGGGCTCGCAGGGCTGGGCGACAGTATTCCATTACTTTGACACCATCCCCTGATAAGACAGACAAGCATATCACTTTTTTTTGAATTGCAACATTTCCATCTTGACAAACGAAGATCTAAACATCCGTCGTTTCTGACCACCTCACTCGCTTTCTTCGTTCACTTCCTACCTCGTTTGCTTGTACTCTTTGCTTTTCAATCCCCTCGTTCAATATCCCTTATCTCAACCCTCCCTAACTGAGTGCCGCGCCGCATAATTCGCCCTGAGGTGATATCGCTTGTGCTCCCAACACAGCACCAACTCTCATTCCCAACTGAGACCGAGACGGAAAGCGTGTACAACGGCTGAACCGCATGCGGCACGATCCACGACCGTAGGCGCAACCGTATCCCACGCTCGGCAGTCCGACCTTTCCTCACATTGCGCTTCCCATCCCTTTCGGTTGAGGATAGGCAGCCCGCTTAGTGTAATGCGCATCTGCTAGGTAAGCGAAATAACCTACCAGAGCTCCTTTAGTTTGAAGACCCAGAAGCCGTACTCCATGGGCACGACGAACACCATACGTACGGTATCGGGGAGCAGCAGCAGTAGCAGCAGCAGCAGCAGCAGCAGCAACTGCACATACCCTCTCTCGACCCTCGATATGGACGCAATGCGCGCCCACCATGTCCTAAATCACAACGGCACAATGACTGATTCGATAGCTTCTATAGACGGCAAGACACCCGAACACAGCTCTGTGCTTTTCGGGCCCCGGCCGATATATCCGACCTCAGCACCACCGTTTCCCGATTTCGAGTTGTCGACAGACCAGGGTAATCCGTCTGACCAAGGGGAAAAGCCATCGGACCGCTATTGCAAGGAGGAGGAGGGCTTGTGTCCCAATCAGTGGGCGGATTCCGGCGAACAAGAAAACAACAGTGGTAGTGACTCCGAAGGAGAGATTGTCGAAATGTCAACATGGAGGGGGACGCCATCGGTGAAGGGGAGTACGGAGACTATGCGCATGCTTTTGTTGACATGCGTCTCGGTTGGCATCACGTTAGTATATACGGAAAACAAGACAAACACGGAGGATCTGCGGTTGCTGACGTTTAGCTGTTCACAGCTTCACATGGGGTGTTGAGATGACCTGTAAGTATTGGATACCGTGATAATTGTCCTGGAGTTTGGAGACAGTTGCTAACCAGGTGCTATTCAGACTGTACGCCCTACCTTCTCTCTCTGGGACTTACGAAGGGCCAAACCTCGATGGTCTGGGTTGCCGGTCCTTTATCTGGCTTGATAGTACAACCGATAATAGGCGTCATCGCGGATCAGTCAAAGTCAAAATGGGGCAGGAGGCGGCCTGTCATCATTATTGGGTCCGTCATCACAGCATTGGCTCTCATGGCCCTGGGCTTTACCAAGGAGATAGTGTCCTACTTCATCTGGGATCCGACGTATTCCAGAGCGTGCACCATTGCTGTTGCTGTCCTCTCGCTCTACTGCGTTGACTTTGCCATCAACGCCGGTAAGGCTCACTCTTGTGCCCTTGGGGTCCAGCATCATCGTACTAACCTATGTTGTCTTTGAAGTCATGTCTTGCGCGAGAAGCTTGGTTGTAGATACTCTGCCGATTCAAAAACAACAAAGCGGCGCAGCATGGGGTAAGTTTTTTTTAGTTTTTTTTTAAGGAAAGGTTACCTTCTGGGCATCGTATCATTCTAACACTGCTTTAGCAAGTCGTATGGGTTCCCTTGGGCATATTATTGGTTATGGCATGGGAGCGATCGACCTTCTTGGGCTCTTTGGTACGTCTTTGGGAGATACACAGTTCAAGCAGCTCACCGTCATCGCCGCTCTGGGAATGTTGGTCACTTCTTCCGTAACGTGTTGGGCAGTGACCGAGCGGGTTCTTGTCACTGTCCGGCCCGACCCTCGTCGTCATTCTGGTCGTTTCAAGGTCGTACGCCAAATTGTCTCGACCCTTATTACCCTGCCTCCTCGCATCCGCGCCATCTGCTATGCAGTCTTCTGGTCCTGGATCGGCTGGTTCCCATTCATTATCTACAGCAGCACCTGGGTAGGTGAGACCTACTTCCGCTACGATGTGCCCGTCGACGCCAAGGGCTCGAGCGACGCCCTGGGCGACATGGGCCGGATTGGCAGCACCGCCCTGACGGTATACTCGACCGTGACCTTTATCAGCGCCTGGATCCTGCCACCCTTCATCCGTGCACCCGAGGACAACACGTTCACGCACCGGCCGCCCGCTAGCATCGCCGGCCTCGTCGAGACGGTCAACAAGTACAAGCCTGACCTGCTTTCGGCCTGGATCGCCAGCCACCTCATGTTCGCCTTCGCCATGTTCCTGACCCCTTTCGCCGCCTCGTTCCGCTTCGCCACCGTCCTGGTCGCCCTGTGCGGCATCCCCTGGAGCATCGCCATGTGGGCGCCCACCACTTTCCTAGGAGTCGAAGTCAACAAGCTCAGCGGCGCTCCCGACCCCATGTCCCCAGGGGCCGTCGCGAGCAACCCTTCCTACAGGAGACTTTCCACCAGCTCCATTGAGATGCGCTTCGTCAACGAGCCTGCTGGCGCTAGCGTCGGCGCTGTTGAGGACGGCAGTGCCACCGCCACCGCAGGAGGAAACAGCTCAACCGGCGAGCTGAGCGGCATCTACTTTGGCATTCTCAACATCTACACTACCATCCCGCAGTTCATCGCGACCTTCATGAGCACCATTGTCTTCGCCGTCCTGGAGCCGGGCAAGAGCCCGGAGCTGGCGACCGACGCGCATCCCAGCGAGCAGGCCAACACGGACGGGCCAAACGCGATTGCTGTGTGCATGTTCATCGGGGCTATCAGCTCGTTGGTGGCGGCGTATGCTACTTCCAAGATGAGGGATATATGATATGGTTCTTCTTTCTTGCCTTTGGCCAGTGATACACTTAGGATATCACGTACAGTCCTTGGACCACTTGGTTCGGTTTGGATAGGTACTGGTAATGTGTTGGATTAATATGGAATTGATTGTATAAAAAGTAACCCTTCTGGCACTTGGTAGAAGAAGAAGCGCACATTAAAGGGCTACCATAGGTAGAGCTTCCATGGGTTCTCGTCCCTGCTCCTTGAATACAAATTAGGGATAATGGGAGGTTGGTTTGCGCAGTGCAGTTACTTAAGATAAAAGGCGTCTACTGCCATAGAGAGAGGAAAACGGTTATTACAATATCAAGTCCATTCATTGTCTCTGTCTGGACGTGATATCGGTGGTGGGTAGTCAAAAGAAGCGATAGAAGAGTAGGTATGGATTTCTCACAGGCATGATATAAGTGGGGTTTTGGCTTACCGGTCGGTAGTTGGTCTTCAAATTTTCATTTTTTGATTCATTGTTGTACATACCTTTTTGGTTCCTGAGTTAATTGAATGAATCCTCTTTTGAGTGTTACTCACTTGTGATATTCAAAACCTTCTGGATCCTGTGATGGATTGGCTCACATGGCGGGAGGGACAAAAATGCCGAGCTCGTCGTAAGCTTAGATGAACCAACCGGATTACCATTCTTTGACTTAATACACTACAGGTTGTTCGAAGCCGAGCGTCTTTTACTCTTGACTCTTTGAAAACAACGGGGCGGTTGGTGTCTTGACAACTGAAGAAGGCAAATGTACGATCATGATGGTGATCTTGATGCAGACGAGCTAGAGACAATGCTGACAGGCAGGCGTGCTCCTGGTAGTACACTAGGGGAAACGAAAAAGCTGGACCAGTCAGTCACAGCTTCCTTCCTTGTGCCTACTTCCTATAAGATTTAACTAGGCAAGGATCTAATGATATCGCGTGTTCAGTGACCATCGTGTTTGCTTGATAATGATGTGCGTAGGTACCTACAAGTAGTATAGTTCGGAATTAACCAAATGCACCAAATTGCACCTACTTCACCTTGCTGCTTTGCTTTGCTTTGCCCGGCGCCCGCCAACATATTGATAGGGAACTTGAAAAGACGGACCACGAGAACAAGACACTCGACAAGATATATCCGTGGAAATTTGAACCCAAATTTCGAACCAAATGCGAACGAACGTAAACGAAAAAAAGAGAGAAACAAAGGTATCGTTAACGCGCTAACAAAAAATGGCAATCGAACTGAGACTGTATGCTGTGATAGAGAGAGGATAACGCATTGACACGCGCGCTTTCCACGATAAAAATTTCATATATGCGTTGGTGAGTTCCTTCCTTCGCGGCGCATGAAACACTTCGTAACTCCTTCCTTCCTTGTTGCTGCCTTTCTTCCTCCCATCCCATAGTACGAGAAGAGCGATCCAATGAAGATGAAGGTGCCTGTTCGTGCCTGACGGGAGGCTTCCTTGCTCTCAGTCCTGAAAACGAACGCCTCTGAATTCCCCTGAAGTGCCCGAACACCGCACACCATGTTCCCTTCGCTGTTCGTCAGTCCTATCAAAAAGATAATGCCCGGTATAGTAAGTAAATAGCGCGGTCCGTATGACGGTAGACATCGAACTGAACATGGAGGTCGTCCATCTTTGACAGGGTAATGATTCTCTTTTGCCGAATACCGAATGTGTACCGATGGTCGCTGCTTCCAAGACACTCCTTCCCAGCCTGTGAAGATAAAAGCTAGTAGAGCCAAGCATCACCTAGTGCTCCATACTATCTTTAGCACAAAGCTTTCCGCCCTTTAATGACGCTTCCGGGGTGTTGCCTTCCATGTTGTCGGATGAACGTAATGTATCCTTTCGTGACAGACGTAATCAGTTAATGGTATGAAACAAGCCTCCGAGCTCGCTAGAGGGTAAACGCGGCCTAATTGTTGACCGTGGCGTTCGTTTTGTATGTTCGTCACTCATGAACCGTCGCAGAAGGGACCACAGTTCTCTGTGAATGTTCCATAGAACTTCGATCGTGACCCATTTTGGATTCTCTGATCAAGCTCAGAAAGGCCCCAACTCAGCCAGCGCCGCGCGCCTTTGAGCCCTCCAAACCACACTATCCTTGATGCGCTTCTCCTCGGTGAACGAAGACCGCGGCCAGTCAGAGTCGCTGCCTCCTCCCATGTGCCGCCCATAGTATCGATAATCCAAGCCTCGCTCGTCGAAATCCTGTGTCATCTGACCCATCCCACACCGCTCCAACTGCAGAAGACCTCCTCGTGTGGGATCGTAGCACAACGCCGTGAGGTCCTGCCCATTGTTCGTAAACGAAACACCACCAATCTCGGCGAAAACGTCGACTGTCTGCTTGGAACGGAAGGTCTGCGCATCGATGATGTTGATGTAGTCCGCTTCCTCAGCAGCGACCAGCACACGCTTGCCGCTGCCAATCGGCGAGAACTGCAGATTCCGGACTCCGGCCATCTCGGCACGTATGGTGCATACTGGCGTCGAGGATCCGTTGTTGTCTGTCCAGCGGCGCGCATCCCAGATCTTGATTGCCTTGTCCTGGAAACCCGTGGCAACTGTCCATCCATCGTCTGCCCAGGCGCAAGAGAAGCCGTGGTCACGATGACCGGAGAGCTCCTGAAGGACCTGGGGTTTCCCACCTCCCAGGGTCGACTCGGTCGTGGTGATGAAGACGTTTTTATGGTCTCCAACAGCGACACGCAGGCGACGGTCTGGAGACACTGCCGTGCAGTTAAGTGGGAAATCGTAAACTTCGTGGGAAAGCCACTTTTCGGTGGTTATATCCATGACGCGGAAGACAGCGTCGTTCGACGCAAAGCCAACCAGTGGTCGGTCAGAATTCCGGTCCTGATACACTTGGGCGTGGTTCGTGATGCCGCTTTGGTTGCTTGTAATGATACCCTCGTGGCATGCTGACGAGTCTGGTTCGTCAGAGTCCATATGGCGAAGTGTATACTCACCGTTGAAGCTACCCGCTATCAGGAAGCCGTGGCCGGCAGCCATGGTAGAGACGTGTGAGCCCTGGGCGTCGCCGAGTTTCATGATTACTCGGGTTTTCCCCGAGACTGGGTTGAACTGGTGTACAGCGCCGGAGCCGGGATAAAAGACCTTGGTACGTGATGTCGTTGCCAAGATGTTTCGTAGCTGGAAGTGCGACAAGTTGATATTGGACTTGAAGTCCATACGCTTGAATCGGAGAAAACTATCGGTGCAAGACAAGCTAATATCGGGACAATTTTCCTGTGGCGCCAGTAAGTATACATGTTCGAGCGAGGGCATACTGTGAAGAGTACTCACGTGCCACCTATCAGACTCCGGCACATTGACATAGTTCCTATAAGTCAGGAGTCGACGTTGCCGTGCTTCCTGTCTGGTCACTCCTAACCTTTCCCAATTCACCCCTTGAAAGTCGCATTGGTCTCCAGCAAGGTCTGTGTAGCGCGTCTGCGAAAGCTTTTGGGCACCGAGGTCTGCAATCCTGCTGGGCCGTGGATAAGGGCCCCTAGGCAGATGTACACCCTGTTCTCGAGGATCTGGACGGGCCCACTGATATAAGAGCTGGGTTAAGTGGTAGTTGCTTGGACCAAGACTGGTCATGCTGTGAAAATTGGGGCCGTGAGTTGGGTGAGGAAAGGTATCAAGGAACGTTGTAGGTGGGACTTGGGGGTGCATCGTATTGCTGATGTTGTTTATCACATCTGCCTGTGAGGCGGTCGTCGTAGGCGGCCAGCCTTGCCCAGTTGTTGCCAGCATTTGGGTGACTAAGCCTAGGGTGAAGGGTGTGAAAGGAGCTGGAGGAGCAGGAGGGTACTGTGAGAACTGCTCTTCGTCCGATAAAGAGGAGGCCATGCTAACGGAGTCCTCGTTGTCGGGCTCCATGCTCAACTCATATGGAAAGCCATGCTCGCCACCCGAGTCTGAAACATCGGTATCCATGTCGTTCGTGAGTAAGTTGGCCACTTGCAAGTAGTTCACCAAGGGAGCGCCCGCATCATCGGACATGTCGACGTCGTCGGAAATATAACCGTCCATGGCAGTGTAGTAGGAGGGCTGTGGATGATGAGCCAGCATTTGATCGGTACTCAGATAGTGGTGACCATAGAACAGGCTCTCATGTTCGCCATGGCCGTCGTCGTCGTCGTCGTCGTCGTCGTTGTCGTCGTGCTCTTCCATTTCTTGATCGCCTTGCCCGTCTTGCTGTTGGTGCTCCTCATCCTCGAAGTCTTCGTAATCGCTGCCGCTCTCAGACACGTGGTTGTTGTGTGGTTGACTGAATACTTGAGGGCTTGCCATGTGGTACTGGTAGTTTACCCCATCCGCCTCGTCCGGGATGGTGGACATGGGGACGGTGGTCGGCCAGCTAGACCCGGCGACAGCCGAGTTTCCGGTAGGCATGTCGGTAAAGGCGCCAGTACCGTGAACAGCGTGGGATACGTGTGATCGATTACCGTTCCGCATCTTTGTGTCGCGCATAGCGACAACTGGTGGGTGGTAAGGCGGGAGTCCCTCGGATAAAGTTGTTTATAATGGACAGGTCGTCAATATATGGGGCGCATCGGGCGTGGTCGCGACTGTGAGGGGCAGACGCACTGGAACAGAGTGGATTGGCCTGGTGCGTCCAAGTCATGGAAGTCGCGCACTTCACTCTGCTGCATGCCAGTTCAGCTTCAGCCGCTGTTTGGCTGGCAATCAGTGTGCAGGTCCCGTCACTGGCAAGTCGAGTGATGGAAGGGTGGCTCGGCCGGTTGGGCCCGGATCGGGGGCAGAAGGGTGACGGGACGGCTGGGCTCGTCAAGTTCCGTGTCTCTCGGAGGGACGAACGGGGATTCGGAGATGGGATGGAAATCGGAGTAGCTGGATGGGTTGTCGTCTAAACTTTCATAGAGAAAAGCCCGCTAGATGGAATTCCAAAAAAAAGCGTCTGTCCCAGTGCTCGTTCGGTTCATGGAAGAGTCGCGTCCATCTTACTTCTTGTCGGACTCGTTTCTTTGTCAGGCAAGCAGCCAGTGGTGTGTGCGGGCGGTTCAGAAAGGAAGGTGGTGGTGTACAGGTGGTTACTATAAGAGCAGGGCAGACAGTGGAGGTGGTGCTGCAGTGCTTGGTGCAGGCAGTGAGTGAGTGCCCTCTCTCTCAGTGGCCGACCAACGAACGGCCCAAACCGACGGGAGCGATCTTTGAATGGGAAGCTGGGTTACTGCCTTGCCTTTTCGCTGAGCGGATGCCACTGCACAATGCGCAATTGGACGTCTCAAACCTTGGTTGCCCTGCTTTGGGATCCTGATGAGCGGGCGCCGGCTCTCTGGTAAGCTCATCAACGACCCCAAAAGTCTGGGAGTCTGGGAAGAGAGACGGGCCAGATCTGATGTTTGATTGGACTCGAATAACCAAGATAGACTTGGGACGGGACCCACTGTTCACAGGCCTTCTTGTTTCCGATCGAAGTCGTATTCACGCGGGCTGGTCTACCATAGATGTTACTGCGCTTCCATTTGCGAGCGGATAGGGCGCTTGTCAACGGCAACTCAAAAGACATCTCGGAAGTACCTAGAGTACTTGTCTCTTCAAGTAAATAGCCGGTTGATAGCTGTAGATAGGCAAAAAGGTGTTAAGGATCCGATGATATAAAAAATCCCAACCTGACCCCCAAACCAAGTTGGAGCCTGAAGAGAAACAAAAGAGACCACTGCAGACAGACCTGCTGAGCAGCGGCAGCCACCTCACCACACCGACCGTAGCTTCCCCAGCCGGTGAGGTGTGTCATGAAATCTCCACAGTGCGAAACAACCAAGCAGCGTCTCTCACTTCCACTGCACTTGACAAGCAAACTGTTGTGTTGAGTGGACTGATTTGACATCTTTCCCGCGCTGAATTGTCCAGTGACATCAAGAACAGGAAGGAATCCGAGACAGATACAGCTGCCATTCCGACTTCAGCGAGAGCCACCGGCTCAACTCATCATCGATGAAAGGTCCTTGTGAAGTTTGAATGAAAAAGGTAGTAGGTACGCATGAGCTTGTTTCATAGTCAGTATTGTCTTGACTGAACCCGAGGAGGGGAAGTGGGAAAGGTCTGAATCGGATTCGGCTCTCCCATCTCGTTTCTTCAACAAATGGAAAGCCTCTGCAATGGTGCAGTTGGGGGTGCAGTTAGATTATCCAATGCGAATATGCGATGCAAAGTATACATGACAGCAGCAGCGTGTGAGAATGCGGGCTCGCGGGGGCGGGATAACGGAACCGTCCCAGGATGAAGTCAGTTGACAAAGGTCACCCTTGTATCCCGCCCGTCCTGTGATCTCTGTTATTGGTATGTTAAGAAGCAGCACATATAGTCTTGGCCATCACTAACAGTGGTAGGTATAAGCGATACCGGGAACTCACCTGCTGCATCCCGACGGGATGAATCCTCAATGGCTTTCAGCGTCTGTGCACCGTCCACTCCCTCGCTCGATACAACACCACCATGGTACCATCCAGACAAGCACACCAGATAAGTTCCGGATTCTTGGAAGCCCGGGAGACTTCGTTAGTGTGGGGAACAGAGAGACCCAAGGATAAGGTAGGTTGGTTGCTCACTGGCCAAAGTCAGAGTCACCACGTCGCCCTCGGCCGTCTCTCTTTCCGGCTCTTTTCAACCATGCGAGACACTTCCAGGTTCGGATTACTTCAACAGCCGCACCTAGCGACGAGCCGTCTCCTACCCTACGCCATTATGCTTCCGTCAGATCATATCATATAGGTGAGCGAGGGCAGGCAGAGAGTTACCACCCGCGGGGGCTCACCCTCATGCACACGGCCAGAGAACATGTAAGAGACACTACGATACCGTGGAATCTCGCAACGACGGAAGGCCTCGGCGCATAAAAGATGATGCTTCCAGCATTAGCGACCTTCGTGGAGACAGCTCATGACTTTGTATCGATCATGGCTCTTCACAGTAAAGACAGCTCAGCTTTCGACCCCATACCTCGACCGGATAAAAGAGTCTCGAATGTGACAAATCACCTCAAAAGGACCCCAAAGCTCGCCCTGCTTACCTTCGCCGGTCAATATTTCTTTTACCGGTCACTATCCTGTTTCTGGATTATCACTGTTGCTTCAGCAAGATCAGTTCCTGCGACTCATCTCAAATTTCAACTCACCTCTCAACCCTTTTTTTATGTTTTATGAGAAAGTTCGCACCAAAACTTCTGCGGTGATACAGAGATAGATAATCGTTCATGCTTGGAGACTACTACCTAGCTCACGTTTGTCCCACAACGAACCTCTTGCGTTCCTTCAAGTTACGGGCCTACGGTACATCTCCCGTATTATAGACAGACCAGCCGCCGCGCGGTCTGTGCCTCTGTGCCTGTATACCTATACTTTACTACTTAGGTACTATCCGCATCCGTAAACACTTACCAACTCTTACCACACCATTCACAAAGGCTCACACACACCCAGATTTCTGCCTTCCTCGCTTTTATACCCCCCCCCCCCCCCCCCCCCCCCCAACATTATCACCTGGGTTTTATATGTCATGTTGCCTGCCTCAGCCATCCAGCTACCTATATCCCCTCGGCATGGCACAGGTCACACAAGAACAGGCGTCAGTCAGTCAAAGTCAGACAGTTGATCCATCCATCCATCCATCCCCTTCATACACAACCACTTCCCTACATACTTACACCCATCCTGTAATTGCGCAATCTGGTATCCGATTTAAAGGCGGAAAAAAATGGATAGGGTCATTGTTCGCTTGGCTATTAAGATTGTAGACTGACTGGCCTACCAACCTACCAACTTGCCTGCTGTATGTTGTGTTGTGTGTGCTTGCCGCTTGCCACTTGTCTGCCTTCGGATAGCTACATGCAATAATGGGAAAACGTACATGTATGTTAGTTCTAGTCTGTGCGTGCAGGGTGGCGGTTTTTTCTTGCTCCTCGCCGATTCAGCGCGGCGGTGTCCAGTGGATGAACACATATTTGACTACCCCTCTAAGGTCTTGCAAGAAGCGAAGATGATCGATCCCCTCCGAAGGCAAGGGAGGGTTGTGAACGACTGATCCAAAGCCCGAGGAATAGGTAAATCAGGAAAAAAAGAGAGCAGGCCAAAAAGAAGTACTTGATTCTTTTCCACATAACAATGATGTCTAAGAGTTTTAACCTTATTAACAAAACCCGCCTGCTGCCAAAACCCATCAACAAAACCAATAAACTGACACATTAATATCTTATTCGCCTTGTCCCGTGATGATGACGATGAATGTGAAAAGAAACAGAGAGGGCTGCTTGTTCAATACATCATCCCATCCCTTCTTTTTCCAACAATCACCAAACCTCCTGACAAACTTCTTGGTACTTTAAACACAACACAACAACACCACATCAAAACTTAAGCATCCGAAAAGTAGTCGTCAAAGTGCCTCCCCTGCTCGTGGCCTCTCGGCTGGCTGCTCCAGCCATTACTGCCCCCTACTCCGGACATGACATTGTCCCTCGAGCCGGCCCAGTACGTGCTCCGGACACGCCTGTCGCGCTCAAACTCGGCCCAGCGCTTCATGGTGATCATGCTGCTATCAAACTCTCCCTCAGCTTCGCCGTGACCACCCTTGCTTGACTTTTCGCCGGCTGTCTTGCGCGTCTCGCCCCACGAGAAGTCGTCGAACTTCCAGAAGGCGTATGTGGGCAGAATGAAGTTCCACACGGGCAGGGAGATCAGGTAGATGAGCATCCAGACGATGTAGGACCAGCTGTGGGCGGTGACGACGACGAGTATGGCTGGGAGACCGAGAATGAGACCGAGGAGGATGAGCGGGATGATTTGTGGCGGGGAGTTAACAATCGAGATGATAACTAGTTATCACACGTTAGTGTTGAGTCGTTCGAAAAGGGAAGAAACTTCAGGGGGCGATGGCTACTCACCAACATAGAAAGTAAAGGCGATGGCGGCAGGCAACACAAGAGTACCAACCAACTCGATACCGACAACGAACTGCATACTGAAACAGAAGGTACCGCAGAGATCGCGGACGAGAACGAGCTCCATCAGATTGTGAATCGTCGAGTTGATCCATCTGCGGCGCTGCGAGAGCAACACCATGAACTCTTCGGGGACAGTGGTTTTGCAAACGGCCTGGGGCACAAACACCTGCTTACGTTTGGGGAACGTGCGCAACATGAGGGTACTGAGGTAACGATCCTCACCAAGGAGCAAGAGGTTCTTCTTGTGCAGGGTATCGACCACGTTCTCGGAATAATGTTCGACGACGTCCGGGTTGGCCAAGATAGGGACCCAGTAGTTCTGACCACCCTTGGGCGCCTTGATGCGGTACATGCAGAAACATCCGGGAAGACAAGTGACACCACCAAAGACGGACTCGAAAGCCTTGGCGAGATGATGAGAGACAAAGTATTCGAACACCTGGATGGCGGAAACCCAGCTTGCTCGCTTGTTGGCAATCTTGGTCTCGCCACAGAGACCCATGATTTCAGGATCCTTGACCATGGCCGAGATCATGTGCGTGAGACTATCGGGGAAGACCTTGGTATCAGCGTCAACCATGAGCACAATTTCGTAGAAGTCGGGAGAAATGCCCGTGATCTTCCACATGCCGTTGAACATCTCGTACTCCAACTCGGTCATACGCTCGTCGAACATGACCTTCTGGAGGAAGGACATGAGGATAATCTGACTGTCACGCTTGCCACGGTTTCCAGGCTTCGACTTGGAGGCTTCGGCAGGAGTACCGCACTTCACGACGCACATCATAGGAACGCGCTGCTGCTTCTCCAGAGGAATGGCAGAGTTATTGCCATAATCGTAGAAGCCGGCGTAGACCTTGGCCATGTTGTGGCGCTTGGAACCGGTCGCGACCGCGACGTAAGAGAATGGCTCGACGTCATCGGGGTGAATTGTGTGGTCCTTCATCATGCTGAGAATAATATCGGGGGTCGACTGTGTCTCTCCGTGGCCTTTGATAATACCATCGCAGATAACGAGGATAACCTTGTGGCTGTTGGGGTAGTCCGTCATAGCAATCGAGTCCAGAGTGGTACGAACACCCATCTCACCCTCGGAGTAAGCTGTGACAAGGCAAATAGTGTGAGCCAGAGGGAAGCCGAAGGGCATCCAGTCGGAAGGTGGTTGAGGAACGACAGCTTCGTGAATGAAACCGGCAGGGCCTGGGCCATCTGCGGGACTGCTGCTTGATGCGTAAGGGTCTTTGAGGAATTCCGATCGACTCTCGTTGCCTTGGCCGTACATCGCTCCTGGATGAAGCAACTGGCCAGCGGCGTTCTGGCTTGCCATGGTCGTAGGGAGTCCGGACTTCCTATTGCCGCGCTCATTTTGGTAGACAGTAGAGAAACGGGAATGGGTGGGCAAGAAAGCACTGCTGCGCTTGCTTTGACGATCTGAGCTTCCAGCGACACTGCTTCCAACCTCGCCTGGGAACCTTGGGGGAGCTCTGTAGATATCTTCGGTCCAGTCTTCAATCTGACGGTTTCGCTTCCGCTGGTCAGACGTCTGGGAGGTCTTAGCGGCCGCATACGTCTTGCTGATGAACCATTGGAAGATTAGAGCCAAGACGAACCTGGCGAGGACGACTGCAAGGATAAGGACGAGGGACACATAGAGAACGACCTTTGACGCAATGCAGCCGACAGTCTCAGTGTCCACCGAACCGACCTTGATAATCTCCTCAAAGCACTCGGCAATCTGCTTGTCCTTGCTCGACTGGAAGGCGTGGGTAATATCGCGTCCGCGAATAGCCTGGTTTCCAGGGGTGTTCTTATCCCTCAGCTCCTTGAAGCGGTTGGGAATCGTGACTTGAGTGTCGTTGAACCAGTGAAGCAGATCAAGATCGAGAACGTGGCCAGAGTAGACAACCAAGTTTCGAGAGCTGTTCTTGATGTCGTCCCACGTAAAGTAGACATCGGCGGGCTCGTTAAGGCCTAGATAAAAAGTGTCTCTGGCGGTTTTGGTTGTGTGGCAGGCATAGCCCAGGTAATAAGGTATCGTGGTGTTGGGCTTGGATGAACCGTCTTGGTTGAACGTGGTACAAGGGAAGTACCACGCCAGATTGCCGCTCTTATCGCTTGGCACATCGGACTTCTCTTGCTTGGTGATGAGACCCTTGCACCTGCCGTTGACGTTCTGGAACAGGAAACTGCCATCCTGTCCACCGTAACGTGTAGGCAAGTCATAGATAATGTTGGCACCCAAACCGTCCTGGCGGCGAGGGATACCCTCAGCCGGAGGATGGTGAGATTTGGTGAGGTCATATGCAGATCCGTGGAAGATCATGTATCCGGGTCCAACCTCATTGATGCGCAACCGGAGCGGAGGTTTACCGCAAACCACCTGGGTAAAGCCGAAAGTGATGAAACCGACAAAGCCCATGATGAGCAGAATAATACTGATCAGGCCCATCTTCTCTCGCCAGGCCCTCTGCTGGGCCTTTTCGGGCATGCCGAAGCACTTGAGGACGAAACCAGGGCACCAGAAGGTGATGAATCCGCAGTAGACGTTCCAGAAGCTCGGCGGTGGAAGTCCTCCGGGCTTTGCGCGCTTTCCCTTTGAATCCTTGACGATCTTGCCATGTCTCGTGGTATCCGATTTCCGCCGACGTCGTCTCTCATCGCCCGACTTTTCAGTTTCGATAACCCGGGTTTTGGTTGAGTGCTTTCTCCTTGGGGGCGACTCCTCGGAAATATTGTCGTCGTTCCTCGAGCCAGTTCCCGATACGTCGTCCGTCACTCCTTCCAAACCCTCGTAAATCGGGTCGTTTCCGGTTGAAGACGGCAGGGTGTTCATGTTGGCCGCATGTTTTCTGTAGTGGTAGTTGGGATGGTCTTTTCCAATCTTTTGGCGCTCCGGTCGAATCAGACTCCTCTTCCGCTGAGGCATGCCGGATACATGCCCGGGCTCGGGGGACGGCGACAGAGGGTCCCTTTCGACATTGGGGTTTGGAGACGGGAGCGTTTCTGGAAATGAAGATATCGATGGTACACGTTGTCGGTGATGGCTTGGTCGTGGGGCATATCCGGCCTCGACATCGGCGGGTGGTGGTCGACTGCGGCGCGAACCGCTTTGCCGGTAGCTGCGTCGCTCCTCATACGAAGGCGACGCCCCCGGCCTCTGAGGAAGAGACATGATGCTACTAAATATGAAGCTGGACGGTTAGCGAGCCCGGGATCGATGGCAAGGCCGAAGATTCGCTGGTATGTTTGGCAAAGACGGTTTTGTCGTAGGAGAGCCAACGTCACTTGTCGCGTCGCAACTGGAAAGCAGTCGGCCGGCTCTTCAGGGAATGACAAGACGAAGCCTCCACCAATAGCACCAAAGTGAGGATTATCCTTTTGCACGAATCAGGCTTTACCAAATAGCAGCATGATGAATAGAAGGTGAGGTATGGAGAAAAAGTCGACTTACAAAACTTGTGAACGAGAGGCGGCTCGTCCCAGTTCCAATTGTTTGCAATGCGGAACCGACGAGGTTGGAATACTGGGCTTGCCCTGGCAGGCCTGGAAACAGAGTTGACGGTGTTTCTCAGGAGACGGGGGGGGCGCAGGCGCTCTTTCAGGCACCCAATTAGACCAATGATATGCGGCCGTATTGTTGGCTGTTTCCCAGAGCCAAGGAAGAGAAACCCGACGACTGAACCTGGAATTGGCAATCAGCTGCGCACTAACCTCGCCCAGCCCGCTCGTTGTTTTTTCCGTCTGTCGCTTTTTCAATCCAGATCCCTCGATTCCACTCTCCTCTCCCAGGTACCCTCCTGAGCCTCCCTCCCCTCCAGGAACTTTACCGCGCCAGCGCGTGGCCAAAGATTCGCAGAGCCCGGAGCTGTCATGGTCGCCCTAGAAAAGTCTTTGATGTTCGATGTTCGATGTTCTGCAGAGCGGACCGTTCCAGCGTAATGGTCCCTGCCCGCCTTGACAAGCTGCCGGGCATCTTCTCCTAGTGCTTGCGTCAGGTGCTAGGGAATACTTGGGACGGCGGGAAGCAGTCAGGGTCGATGCAACCAAGCACAGATTCTACAGGTACTTGTTTTGGTCATGCAGTAGCGGGACATGTCAATATGCGGGACACGGACGGAAACGTGGAGGATGAGGTCGACTACAAATGGTTCAGCGGTGATTATCATGAAAGCATGGAAAGCATCATCTCAGCAGCAGTGACCGGAGCTGTTGAATAAAAACTCAATAAGAGAGAGTTGTGAAGAGCTTCTGAAGCAGGTTCTGGAATTACACCCAACAACGCCTTCGCTGTGCCTGTTGGGATGCAGCTCTGAACCGGGATGGCAGTGGGAACCCCACGGGCAAATGGCCTAGTTTCGTTCTAGACCAGAGCGCAAGAGAGATTGGATGAGGTGCATCCAGGAACAGGTTAACAGGTTACACGTAGTTACGAACGGCACGGCAAAGGACAGTCTTGAAACGACAATGACGATACAATGTACATCTTGACACGGGTTGTTGAAGCAATGCCGTGCCGTTGGCATGAATTGGTTCCAAGGTGAAGAGAGACTGGTGAAGGGAGGGAGAAGCAGTTGCCTGTTTCCGTTGTTTCGTCTGATGATCTGCCACCACAAGTACAGTCGGTGGCTTCGCTTTGTGCGATCTGCGCTCTGCGCTCTCTCCCGACTCCAGAGTGGAATCCCCGGCCGCCGCTGAATGGCACGGTGCGCTTCTGGAACATCGCGGAACTCCCCACTGTAGAGGTATGCATGCTTCTCCCTTTCTCATCAATCAATAAATCGATGCCTCGGCCACGGGGCACATCAATTCATTTCATTTCTCAATTGCTTGCCAATCGTGAACTACCGCGGACTCAGTCTAGTCTTGGGGCGACGTTGAAATTAAGTCCAGCGGTGGATTGAGCGGCTGCACCGCGCTCAAATGCTGGCGCCGGTTGCTCTCACTCAACAAACACTCTTTATTTTGATCGAGAGCTGTGTAAAAGCTCTTCCGGCGACGGAGTGCTCGGCCGGACTTGAGCTCCAGCTGCGGCTGGGAATCATCGCCGGGGCGCAAAGAGTGAGCACTGAGCACAGCCCGAACCGGCGAGTGGTCCACACTTACTTATCCACGATCCGTGATATCCTCGGAATGCCCGTTGACTGCAGTTTCCGATTAACTTCCATGACAAGTTTGTGTATTTCTTTCCGGACGCCGTCTCCCCAAAGTTCAAAATGCGGCTTTGACACAAATGTGCATGCATAAAGAATACTGTATGTGCATCAACAAGCCGAGCCCGGCATGATATTCTCCGTCATGGATGTCGGGATAACGCGGGGCACATCCATCTCGGGTCCACAGGGCACCGTTGATTTCTCCACGTGAGCTACCTCTTGGTACTCTGTACTGTAGATGAGCACTGAGTTCTGTGATTCACGTGAGACACTCCCCCTTTTATTTCAATATCAGCCATTTTGGATCTCTGAACGGTGAACAATAATAAGATGGATGGCATGAGGTCTCATATCCGGTGTGTCCTCCCCCCCACCCCCCCACCTTCTCTTCCTCAATTTACAATTACCAGTCGTTCATGATCAGGCGGGGTCACCTCATTTTCGCTGATTTTCCATCGAATGACGCCGTCCGGAGCGTCAATCTCGCTTTGCGTCCCCACTGTAAAACACTGGACTTTGGACCCTGGAATCCATAGCAGAATGAACTCCATGGGCACCCGTCACAACTCACAAGACGTGATACCCACGTTTTCCCCCGGCTTGACTGGGCAAACGGCCGGGGACCGGGGGAAAGTTCAAGGAGACCCAGTGTGTTGAACGGAGCGCCGATCTCCTTTTTTTCTTTTTTTTTTTCTTTCTCCACTCCTTTTTATAGATGTCACGTCCATACATATGCGGCGGTCGAATATCTGAGATGACCGCTCGCTCGGCGTGCTTTGTGTGTTGCTCTTGGGAGGAGTTTCATCGTGTGGTTGAAGTCCTTGGACAGGATGAGATGGATCAACTCTTGGTAGCGATCCCCAGATATTCCAACGTCTCCAGCCGTGCGAGATAGGCAAGACCTCACACAGATCCCCATGGGGTCAATATTAAAGTACCAAAGATCTTCTTCGGTCAGTTTGATCGCTGGTCAAAGCCACCATCCTGCATCCCTTCCGTCGCCTTGTCCAACCCCATCCCAGTGTAGGTGTTTACTGCGGAAACCTTCAGTCTATCTGCCCGGGCCCGGATGTAGCAACTGCAGAACGAGTTGGTAACCGCCTTTCGGGACGCCTTCTTCGCGGCCCCAACGAACCAACAAATGTTTCGAATTATCTGCAGAGCCTAGCATTTAGTTCACTTGTACACACAAGGCAAGGTCATAGGTAAAGCGCCGTGAAGCCGAAAACGCTGCCGCTCGGCACCCGTATCCGTCCTCACGATGCAAGTGTACATACGAACGTGTGCTTGGCCTAGTTCTAGCGCTTAAATGTTGACGAAGTGAAAAACTGAGAGTGTAACATGGACTCTTCGCCTTCTCAAAGCCCAAGTATCCGGATACGTGCCACACTCACATAAAGAAGCCTTTCCGCGAGCGATATTGGTGTGAATATTGAAGAGCTGGTGATGCTTTCTTCTGTCCAGTCGCTGTCTTTGAGCGTGCGTTATACGTGTTGAAATATCGACGACCAATGTCATGAAAGAAGGGGGGTTGTGTAGGACCAAATAGTTGCCTAATATTGTGATTGGATCACGTCCTTTCCCAATTCCCTAAAAAGGCAAGCCGTCAGCTTCGTATTGCGCGGGATGGGCGTCAAAGTGGTGGTGGTCACGCTGACCTTGACACCCATCTATCAATACGAAGTTACGCTGACTGTGAGTGAAAGAGATGTCCTCTCATTGTTCACGCAAGCCGCATTTCATTTATTTTTGAGCTAGGGTGTCTTTTTTTCACCGTCTCTGCTGGAGCACATTTTACCCGATGTCGTTGGCGAAATCAGAGCAGCGCTAACATCTCCAGTCCGGCATTCGACAGCTCATGGGTTTTCTTTTGTGATATCCTCCCCGGTCTTATGTGCCTGTGAAAAAAAAGGAGCATCGTACAGAAAACTTCATGATACTTACCTATACCAAGCTCGGAAGAACGGACAAACGGGACGATGTCCCAAGGCCACGGAGGAAGCGTGGGGTGTTACAAAGCCCGAGTTCGTGAACGCTAACCCCGCCGTCCTCGTTCAGCGGCAGAAGATCGCTCGGCTTATTGGGTTGCGGTCGATATACTGGTAGTGGTGTCCCACCCAAAAGTGGAAAAACGCCACCATTCTCACCAGCCCTGAGCAGCAGCTAGAGAAACTAAAGGGCCCTTATTGTCAGCACCAACCCATGAGATTTTTTCAAGATTTTGTGAGAACCAATGATTGTGGAAGTCTGGACGGGGACCTTCAAGCCCGGCAGCCCGGCCGTCTGGCTCCTGTATGGAGTTTGTGTAACGGGGCACTCCGCACAGTAGCAATGATGGGCTAGAGACCGAGACCCTGAAAAGTCTCTGTTGCAGAAAGCAAACCGCGGGAGGATAAAAGCTTATGCGCTAGGTTGCTTACTGCCCTTTTAAACACTATACGTAGGCCACGATAGTGCCTTGCCGTAATAGCTGTTTGGTATTGGGAAAGTGTATGGCTCTGTCGCTGTATGGTCGTTGGAAAACGCCGTGTCTGACCAAAGCAGATACAGAATATTCCCAGTTTGCTCGCGAGGCTGCATGGAGCTGAACGACCTCCTACGACGTTTTGCTGAACTGAGGGCTTGACCACAGGTGTATGAATTCGCAAATCGGCATGCTGTGCCTAAGGAGGTATGCCTGGCGAGTAACGTGTGCTATTGCGGGCCGGGCAATGGAGGTCGCCTTTTGTCTCTCCTCTACCAGCTTGGCGGTAACCTTTGTCGTACGAAGAAGCCATCGTCACCTGGGATATTATTAGCTTAGCCATCACTGTTAGAGCATCGCTTATTTGGCCCCACGGTACCTAACCTATAGTGCATCGGCCCAGCTACGGCGCAGGTAGCGTAGCACTTCCCAAGGAGATGGTACTTTCATCTTCACTAGTTTGTTTCTCTGCCAAGGTGGTTGTGCATTCTTTGTCGAATCTTGATGGGTGTCAATGGTTCAGGAACTCATCTTCGCTTGGCGATTCAATGTTGGCTGTGCCGCCAGCCTTGTTACAGACGCGATACGATACCTGCCTAATGAAGCCTGGGCTGCCCAAGTTGTCCATGTCCAGAGTCCTTCAGCCGCCCGCCGTCTTGTCTCGGAATCGAATAGCCAGAGGCAGCCAGGGAGACGCCAAGGGTCTGTCGATGCTGCAAAGCGTTCTTGGTATGTGTAGGCGATATTTGTAGTTCACAAGGGTGGTCTGTCGTCGCCCTCAGATGTTGAGGGGCGAGGAAAAAGCCAATGGAGGGGAGGTTTGAGAAGAAGGAATGGTGCCCCCAGATGCAGGTCCTGCAAGCCACAAGATGATGCAAGCCTTTTCAGCCAGCACGTTGCACAAGCAAAAGCTTAATGTCCTCAGACAGGCGATCCAGACCGAAGCAGAGACTGGCATCGTCATCCGTCATTCCTGGAATAAGACAGGATATGGAAGGTGGAGGCGTGGAATGGATGGCAGTTTCATGTGCATTTCCTGTTTGTTCTTGCCTTTTCCGATCTTGCCAGTTGCTTAAGGCCTTGGAAAGAGGGGCCGGGGTCTTGATGGTTGCCGGTAGTAGCTGCTAATAGCACACTGTTATGTTCACCGGGGGAAGGGACAATTTCTTGGCCGATGAGGTAAGGAAGGAGTGAATAAGTCATGAAGGTACATACTCCTAATGAGTTTCCAAGGAGCCAGTAATCAAGCACAAGCGCATCGCCGTGAGAAGTAGAATATAACGGGGGACTTCAACCGACTGGAAGACGGATGAAGCTTGTTGGTCCTGAAGAGGCGTCTGCCTCGTGCCTGAAGCAAGAGAGACGATTGGCATTCATTGAATCCCATCTTAACAGAGGTAAAGTATCATTTTCCACTTCTGCTGCGCACCCTTCTGGGTAGGCAGTTATTAGGTAATCCTGTAATTCTGCAACGCACCAGCCCGCCGTGACCCGAGCAGCCAGCCCATTGTCCAACCTCTCAGGTTTTGGAAGTGGAAGCAAAGGGGGATGGGACAAGAGAAAAGGGGAGAACAAGAGGCATGGATGCGCGTGACCAGCGAAACCTAATGTATGTGCGGGCAGATTTGAATACCTACGGTAAGGCCTTTTACAGTGAGTGACAGGATTACTCTGTTGATACTAGCTCGCAATGAATTGATGTAATGGACACCACTAATGGAAGTGGAAGTCCGGGTGCCTGTTCGCCCGCCCGTATTCACGTCTGCATTGCACAGTCTGTCCCTGCAGGGCCACCCCAGGTCGTGACCACCCAGCACCCAATGCTCCCACACTGGGCAGCGCAGGTGGTCGAACGATGCGGAGCTTCCACTCTGCCGTGGATTGGCTCGTTCAAATGTTTCTGGCGACCGAACGCCGATCTCCAGTCTCCGTGGACTCCTCTTTCAGTGTTGGGCGGCGCTGTGTGTTGCTCTCCCGTTCTGCGACTGCAAGTGTTCCTTTTTAGTTCACCCGTCAACCGCTGCCCGTCAACCCCAACATCAGTCCACTGCATCACACTGCCTGCGTCCAACTGCAAAAGACCAAAGAGGAAAACCACCGAAGAGCATCCACCACGGCCACCACGATACACAACGCCTGGACCTCCAGCCTCACAACATAACGTCTCGCCTCCGGTCTCTATTCTGGATGTTGAGTTGACTGGCGTTTTGGACTTTGGCCTATTTTACACTACCCATACATGTCCATAGTTTCTTTTCTTTGACCGCCCTGGCTTTAATTTCTTGTTACATAGGCACAATTAATTCCCTTGGGTCTTTTCCAACTTAACCACTTGCAACCGAACCCCCGACAAGAGACATCCACGCTCGCTGAGGTGACCTTCTTCTGTCATCGTCGCCCTGAGGTTCTTGTCAACCCTGTCGCTCGCTACAACCTTCACTTCCCACTTTCGTGTGTCAGTTTGTACGTACATCCCAGGCAGGCTCAGAGGTTCTTCAAAAGGCTCACACAAGGTTCCAAAGGCAACAGACCACGACGCGCATCAGCCGGGGAAGCTGTTTGTCTTATTTGCCCGAAAGATCACCAAGTCGCCCTCTCCACCATCCACGAGTCCTCCTCCACCCACGCGATCACCCAATACTTAGTACGATCATCCTCACGCGGTCACGGCCCCCCGTCGCCCCTCGTCCCCCTGTCGACTGTCTGCGCGTACTCGCTCCCTGGGCTCCCGTCTATTGCGAATTAGCACTTCTCCAGCCATCCCCACTTGGCTGTCTTGTCTGTAACGGGATCCTGCCCGTCAACACCCACCGGCGCCCTCCCAGTCCTTGCGACTCCGGTCTGCTACAGCGCCTTTTGGGTTTTGGAGAGGGGAAGTCAACTACAACAACAGCGCATAATCTCCATCCCTACATATCACAGCTTTAGCCGCGAGATTCGAGTACGGCATATGCTTGCGACTGCAGCAAGTGGAAGGTGACAGCGAATTCAGCAAGGACGGAAGCAGAGACAAGACAGTCCGACAGGCTGCAGCTGTCTGCAGGCATTGCGACTACATACGACTTGACAGTTGACTACCTACTGTACCAGACGACCTTGATACCCCCCGCCGCCTGTCATGGCGGCTGTCTCTGCATCACCGGCTGCGTCGCCGACCTCAACAACCACCAGCCCTCGTAGGAAACCTGTTCCCACGACAGCCTTGCCCGCCATTGCCTCTATCGAGCGCTTCGAATGGAATGAAAACGCGCCTCCTCTTCCCGGTGTCTCTCTGGCTGAATCGCCTCGGATCCGCCAGTCGCCTATCTCGCCCGTGAAGGTCAACTTCCAACCCGACAACTGGGTTCAACCGTCCAACGCCAATATCGAAACAGATCGTGCCCTCCCCGCGACCCCAGATGCTCCGACTCCTCTGCCCCATACCCCATTACACGAACAGCCGAGGCAAGAGATGTCTAGCTATCAGGGCGCTCCGAGATCGCAGTCAGCATGGCAGGATTCTGCGAAGCCATTGCCGGGGCTAGAACTGCCCAGCGTGGCCAGGTTGAAGTTAGAGGCCTCTGGCCAGGACGATCTCCCATCCGATTCTTCGCAAGCGAGCCACGGAAGAGTCACCAATCGTCGAAGCCGAGAGTCCGACACCACCGTTAGCACGTCTAAGCAACCTAACTCGAACGGTTCGTCGGCGGCAACCAGCGCGAGCTCGGTGTCTGGCGTTATCGAGGCTTCCGATTGTCCAGACAACTCTGGCGATGTCTCTCCTGAGAGCTCCATCCTCGAGGATGGCTCTGCTCGGGCGGAGCAGGTGCCCCAGCTTGCCTACCATCATTCTGCTTTCCTGCCACGGCCGGCTAGCATAGCCCTAGACCAGGACCCAAGAGCTCGGTCAAACTCCAGCCTCGGTGATACCGGTAGTGCCATCAACCGTCACTTGACCCCCAACTCTTTCAACAGGAGAAGCTCAGTGCCACGTCCGCAGTCTTTATATTCGGTGTACTCGGACTTTGGGTCTCGGGGGCACTCCCCCGGTCTACAAAACCGAACACCATCCGCAAACTCTCGAAACTCGCCTGATAACCGACCGCAATCCTTTGCCGAGCTATTGAACGTTCCATATCCCCAACCGGCACCGGCACCCCTCAAACTCGACAACTCCCAGCTACGCAGTGCAGTTGGCAATAATGTTTCTCTTCTCAGCGCCCAAAAGACGTTGGAGATGTACAGGCAGAATGTCAAGAAGACCACTGACTTGTCTACTCAGTATTCTTTCGCCGTTTTTCTGATCAATACAGCACTGGAGCAGGGTCTGAACTTTGACGAACTCGGGAAGTCTAAGAATCTCAAACCTGGGCGATCTTCAGAAAACCTATCCGCAGAAGGCAACCAATCCTCGCCATACGAACTAGTGCGGGAAGCGCGGGCCATCCTACAGAAATTGTCCAACAACGGCTTCCCTTTTGCACAGTATTACCTCGCTGACGGCTATGCCTCGGGTATGTTTAACAAGGGGAAAGAGGACTACCACTCGGCGTTCCCTCTGTTCGTGTTAGCTGCCAAGCATGGCCACGCAGAGTCCGCTTATCGCACCGCTTTGTGCTACGAGTTTGGCTGGGGTTGTCGTAAAGACCCTGCCAAGGCCGTGCAATTCTTGCGAACGGCAGCCTCCAAGCGGCACCCTGGCGCCATGACAAGGCTAGGAAAGGCCTGTCTGTCGGGTGATTTGGGCGAGAAGAGGTATAGGGAGGGTGTCAAGTGGCTGAAGCTCGCCACCGAATCCGCAGATGCGATTTATAATGCCGCTCCGTATCAGCTTGGATGCTTGTACGAGACAGGCTATGGCGACGACATCTTCAAGGACGAGAGTTATGCCGCTGAGCTGTTCACCCAAGCTGCCGACCTGGGCCATCCCGATGCCAATTACAGGATGGGCGATGCCTACGAGCATGGAAAGCTCAACTGCCCAAGAGACCCTGCTCTAAGCGTCCACTTCTACACGGGAGCCGCGGAGCGTGGCCACGCTGCTGCTATGATGGGACTTTGCGCCTGGTACCTGGTTGGGGCTGATCCCATCCTAGAAAAGGACGAAGAGGAGGCCTATGAATGGGCCAAGAGGTCCGCAGAGCTTGGTAAGTGGACGCTAACCACGTCTGAAAGATGAGGTCGCGGGGAGAAAAAGCTAACCGGGACATAACAGGGTATGTAAAAGCACAATATGCTGTTGGCTACTTCACCGAAATGGGCATAGGATGTCGAAGGGATATCTTGGAAGCCAACCTCTGGTACGTTAAGGCGGCCGAGGCAGGCGACGAGCGTGCCAAGCAGCGGTTAGCAGTTATCCGTGCGGCTGTCAGCGGAGGAACGCCAATGGAGGTCGCTCCGGCTCGGAATGCTAAGATCAGGAAGAGTGCGGACAAGGATGATAAGGAGTGTATCGTCATGTAAGGGACGGGACCTCTCTTATCACCAGACCAACAAAAGACCAGACAGAATCCGCCGACACGCACGCATTCCTCGCGAGTCAGCCACCCAGCCAGTCCGTGGTCGAACGAGTTGATTGATTTTCTTTTTGGATACCCTTTATTGTCGGCCCTGTTTCGACCTTGCATACCCACGCGTGGACCTTACCACACACACAGAAAGAGTTGTTTGCTCCTGCTTCAGGGGTTGTCTACTAGACAATGTCTATACTGGCTATTTTCCCACCACCAGTTCAAACCCCCATCACAGTTTTTGCTCTCTTCCGATTTCCGATGGCGATCAAATGGTTCACATTCGGGGGCTTTAAGAAACCCGAGTTATCTTCCTCCGCCATCGTCTTCGAAGGGTTAACTCTGACACTATCACTGTCACTTTCGGATTTCAACCTGTTCTGTTCATCAAGCTTTGGCGTTAAAACTTGGCGTTGTACATTTGGTTTCAATGCATTTGCATGATCGTCGTGCACGGAGAAGGAAGTCGAAGGTTGGAGGAGATAATCGGAAAGGGGAAAAAGCAGGCCACAGCAAACCTGCTAGGCTATTCTTTCTCTCCTAACCCATCTCTCAACCTTTTTCTTTCCCACTCCACGGCGATTCAAACCTCGGCGTTTCCCACAATGGTGTGGTTGGTCTTGTGTACTCCTTTTATTTTCTTTTGCTCTCTCGGCTGCGGGGTCATTTGAATTTTCTTCGTTGTTCTTCTTTCCCCTTTTGTTGCGCTGCGGGTATGGAAGTGGTTACTTGCTTGTCTGCCAGTCAGTCAGTCAGTCGCATGTCACAGGAATAATGCAGAGAGAGAGAGAGTTGTAAAAAAATGTGTCGATTGTTGGAACCAGAAACAGGAAAAGGAATGGGTGAGGTGGGAGCAAAACGTACAATACGTCGAATATCTCGTTGTACATACTGGTATCTCTCTCCTTCAGATGGGAGGGAGATAGATGGACGGGACGGGATGGGATGGGATATGTAGGGGAAAGAGAAGTGGGACTGTTCTAGTGAGTTGGAGTCTGGGAGCATGGGGAAAGCAGAGAACGAATGAGCAAGTAGAATAATAATATTTCCTGGCTAGTATCAATCTGAACTGTTCATGGTCAGCAGCACGGTTAGGAGAAGCTCTTATGTTGAGGTTGCCCTCATTTCAAACCCGGCCGGGCCTTATAAGAGTGTCTTCCTGTGTTCAAATATCTCAAGGGCCTCCAGTCACGCACCAAATGTATCTGCAACGGTGCAATGAAAATGAGTGGTCTGTCATGAGATGGCTGCCTATCTGCCCGGACAACTGACATCCACTACGTAGGCGATCACTCAGTAAGAGAGACCTTTCTCTTCCTCTACTATAGACCTCTCTCGCGATTACTGGCGGGTAGGTAGCCGCATATATTTATATACATATATGAGGCCCTCCAATGACGTAGAAGGCGTTGCCGCTGGGGTCGGCCCGCAGGGCTTGGTCGGATAGCGGCACCGGCCCGTCGTTTGCTTTGGACGTCGCTTTGATCTCGACTGTCGATGTGAGCCACGACTTTGAAATGTCAATCGAGAGCGTCGAGTTCACCGGATCAGGGCCGACGGGGTTTAAGCTGTCCGGTAGCTGGGACACTTCGCCGCCGTCGATGTATACATAATGTCCGAGGGCGATTGCTGTGTCATTTGGAAATGGGAAAGCCTCCCATCTCAGCAACTGGGGCAACATAGCATAAACGGGGTCTTGTCCAATGAGCGGAACGTATGATACATACCTCGTGAGTACCCTCTACGAAGGAGCCTGTTGGCTGGGGGGTTGTCCAAGCGCTGTGTTAAAGCAAGTTGTAGGAAGATGGCGGAAAGAGCGAGAAATGTAAAACAGATCGACTGTAGTACTCGCGAGGTCCAGGTAGAGGAGTATGAAAACACGTCCATGGTGGCTTACAGATTGTACTTGCGAAGGAGAAATAAGGTTGAAGCAACGGTAGCAGAAAGGTGAGGACTGAGAGAGAGCTAAGGAGGAAAAATTAGAAACGAATTGAAGTGAACTTGGATTATATCTTTAGGTCGTACCAACCCCCCGGAACCGAGTGAGACACTTGAAGTCTAGACTCTCTCTTGTACAACTGGTGGGGCGTACAAAACGGAACAATGCTTTTACCAGGGCAATCCTGCTAATACTTAACTCGGATCTTCATGTCCAGGTTGCTCTTTCCTAGATAGCGAAACCATATCTGCCCCTTGTACTGGTAACACCGCAGCGAATATGCTTTATGTGAGTCGGATGAAGAGGCTGAAAATATTGTCTTAGAAATGGAAGTTTTAAAAGCTCCTATACTAGAACATGTGTGCAATGATTGAAAGATGGAATCAAGCTGGGAGAAGGGCCACTACTTCCACGGTGAAGGGCATAGAGTCTCACCCCCATCTTGAAAACGCTCCAATGAACTCTTAACTCTCCCCGGACGTCGCCGCACCTGTTGTTTATGGGTTGCCGATCTGACTCGTCACATTGATAGCACAAGTGCGATTCGGCGCATCAAGCTCGCAGGTGCGGCTTGTAACGTTGAGTTCATAGATTCTCTTTTGTGTGTCAAGCTCGCATGTCTGCTCGCGGCTTGCAAGTTCCGGCAGCGATACGGGCATCTCTGTCACCAGCAGCTCCGTCGAAAGCTCGGTTTTGGTGTTGTTGGATGATAGTGTACCCTTATGAGATCCCGGATCCATGAGCGATGACGGTGTCGGTTTCCTAATCCAAACGTAGTAGATCAATGATAGGAGGATTGCCGTGCCAACAAAAGCTCTTACCGTGCCACCGACTATTCGGCCCACTTTGTTGTTGCCAGAAGTAGTTGTCGTGGTAGGACCAACAGACGCCGTTGAGTTCGAATTCGAGTTATCGAACAAGACAGGCTTCGCCAGAAATATATCTTTCACGTTGTTAGACGACCACGGTATATAAGAGAGATCTCTCCCTTTGTACCAGTCCTCCACCACCTGAGGAGACTTATAGGCCTGTGCATCGGCGTGGTAGGTGTAATCTTTAACCCAGCTCATGGCTGTCATGTTGAAGAGACCGAGTCCTTGCGGGAATGGATCCTGCATCTGCCAGTACCGGTTGGCTGGACCCGAGGTAAAGTCGTGGCCGCCTACGACCAGCATTTGATGGTTTCCTATCAGCGCGCAGGCAGCGTTGGCGCGGGTCTCGACTGAGCGCTCGGCGGCTTGGAACCAGACGAAGCCGGGGAGACTTAGAACGTAGAGATCGTCGTAGGATTTCGAGGAGGTTTAGTCGGCGCCTCCGAAGACGAACCTGGATTTTGGTTAGGTTGTAAGTGAGTTATTGTGGATGAAGGAGATATGAAAGGAGAAGAGAGCGAGCACGATAAATGAGTGGAGGCAGTAATTGGGTCTGGGTTACTATGGGTTTTTGTTAGACAAACTCACAATTTATATGTCCCAGCCGACCCAACAACACCGACCATACAGACCGTTTGTCGAGGCCGAGGGATATCACCGCTTGTGGCTTGCCACATCAATTGCCTAGTTTTCGGGTCGAAAAAGGTTATGTTTCCGAAGTCTAGCAGATGATCGGCCTGCAAACTTTTGTCAAATGCGGTCCCTCCTAAAAGAAAGACCAAGGCGTTGGGACCGAATTGAGGGACATATTCTGCCCGTCCATTATTCAAGCTTCCAGACGGCGGTATTGTAGCGCTCAAGTCAGAGGATACTAATTGCTTAGACTTCATGTCGTAAGTAATCATATATGAAATGACTGTAAAATCACTCTCCACGTCCGGGTCTGACATATATGACGTCGTGCCCCCTATGTGAATTCCCAGACTTTATGAACCATAGGTGCTGGCAAAGGCCATTTGGAAAGAGATTGGGCGAAAGACCGGGCCCGAATTCAACGTGGTTTCTTCAAACACGATGGAAAAGGGATTGAAGAATGCTGGGTTTACCAACATTACGTCCGAGGATTACTATGTCAGACTTTCCTTGTCCGTGAGCCCTTGAGACGAGCTGAAGCTGACCCTGAGATCTAGGTTCCCGCCGCTCCCTGGTCTGATGACCCAAAAATGAAGCAGCTGGGTCTCTACCAGTCTGTGGCGATGACACATGACGTTGAGGGTTTCCTTGTCTACTTCATGCCCAACTACCTTGGATGGACCCCGAAGGAAATCACCAACTACGCCGCTACTATTCGCCGAGAGTTTAGAGAAGCCAAGATTCATTCTAACGCTAGGTGGCGCATGGTGAGGGCGCAAAAGCCGTGGGATGCTTAAGGTGGATAACTGACGGGAGGCCATGCCAACGCCGGTGGGTGTTGTGGATGTGAATATTTCAGCGGAGGGTCGTACATGTATCGTGCCCATGCTTTTGGTTGTCATGTGGTCTGTCTCTTGCGTCAATCGCGATTTTGCGCATGACTTCTCATCATTTATATATTGTCATTTTTGGAAATCAACCCCATTGTAACTTGTCTCCTCCCCGCGCTCCTCGCCCCCGTCTAACGAACAAGGCTCGGGTTGCCCTCGGGTTAATGGTCTTGGTGGACAGTTAGGGCACGTCTCATGCCCTACGGGAGGCGGAAGTAGACGTTAAAAATAACAATAACAACAACAACAACAACAACAACAACAACAACAACAACAACAACAACAACAACAACAACAACAACAACAACAACAACAACAACAACAACAACAACAACAACAACAACAACAACAACAACAACAAAGAGTCGTAAACTGACATTTGACATCCATCCCGAACTGTCTCACTCCTACTTCTACTTCCCAAGTATTATTTTCCTCCATCTCTCACTGTATTCCAACGTCATCCATATGTTACACTGTTCACCCTAAAGGTTAGCCAAAAGGATTTACTACGCGGGCAGTTACCACTTACGGTACCGCATTACGGTTGGCAACATTAGCAACCCAGGTGAGGTACAGTATCCGAAAACATCCTGTCGTTGTCATTCCCGCGTACCTTTCTTCCATGTCAATTCACAGGTGTGTACATAATCCATGTTACAGGTTACAGGGATAGTCTAGATGCAGGAAGCGTGTACATAGACCGACCAGCTTTGTGCAAGCCGGGTATGGCCGAAGGTTCATATCTGCTGCTCTCTACATAGCTGATCATTCCCAATCCAAAGTCGATGGGCCTGACCTTTCGTTATTCATCCATCATACCAAAATCCTCTTCTTACTGCTCGTTCTTCATGACATTGTACAAGCTGCCAATATGCGGCAAGATCTCCACCACGAACTCATCACCATCATGCAAAATCTCCTTGGGATTCCTAGCGAAGCCCACACCAGCCGGAGTGCCTGTAATGATAATGGTGCCCTTGGGCAGCGTGGTACCCTGAGACAGGAAGCTGATAATTTGTTGGACCGAGAAGATGAGGTCGCTGCATCCATCGTCTGTCAGTATCCGACCCAAACGCGGAAAAGGGTAAAGGGAATAACTCACGTCAAAGGACTCTCCTGCACCACCTTCCCATTCTTCCACCCCCTCAACTTCAACCCGCCCACATCCCTAATCACCTCCTTGCTCACCAGCACAGGACCAATTGGGCAGCTGCCGTCGAACCCCTTGGAGTAGCACCACTGCGTCTGCGCAAACTGGAACGCGCGGCTGCTGATGTCGTTGCTGGCGGTGTAACCTAAAACATAGTCGAGCGCTTCCGCTTCAGAAACGTTCTTGCAGTCTTTGCCGATGATGATGGCCAGCTCGGACCCGTAGTCGGCTGAGCCCGACTCGATGGTGTGCTTGGGAATCAGCGTGGGAGCTGGGTAAGGGTCGGCAAGGGCGGTGGCGGGCTTGAGGAAGAGGGTGGGAATCTCAGAAATGGACATCTTGGCTTCTTGGCGTGTTTCTTGTACTGTTTTTGGAGAAATTGGTTAGCTCCAAAATCTAAGCACCTTGGGTGGTGTAGAGAGAGGTTGTGGGCGGGAGGAGCTCACGTTCAAGCCAATGCAGCGGATGGTGCCAGCCTCTTGGGCAGTAACGGGAGACAGAATACGGCCGATGGTGGCCTTGTTGCCGGTAGGAGAACCGGCGTCAAGAACGGAGGTGCCGGAGTAGACGGTCACTTCGACGTCTTCGCCCTTGCGGACGGCGGCACCGACGTCGACTTGGTTATTAACGGGCTCGCCGATGAGGACCTTGGAGTCATCACCCTTTGGGACGAACCTTACAAGACCTGGAGAAGAATCAAGTGTTAGTTTGATACTATTACATGTTCTCCGGATATAGTCTGGAAACATTGTCCAGTCTCGAAGTGCAGAAGTGGCAAGACAAGGAGGTGTTGAACTCAAGGTTGAACGACATGTTTGCTGTTTTTCTTCTGGACTTCTAAAGAGTAGGTGACAAGAACGATAACTCCACACAAGAACAGTAAGGGTTTCAGGTAGCAAGTACACCTATACTTCAACGTTTTCAATCACCGCTTCGTCAACAAGGTCAAGGAAGGAAATCCAAGGCCATAATTCGGAGAAGGAGAGGAGATCAGCATCACCGAGATGAGGGCAAGCAGGAACTCATTAATATGACCGAAGCTAATGTTAATAGTCCTGCTTAACATAAAGCTTACTAACCACTTGTTCATCTTGCCTACACAATGTCTTGTCCGGCAGCACCGCATGTCATTGTGGGACAGTGTATTGTATTTACCATGCCATCCGCAGATCAGCCTGATTTTCTGCTGCTGCGTTGAGTTAATGATGGAAGTTGGAGATGAGAGGTTCAGTTTCCCCGAACCCGCAAGATATCCTTGGTATGCAACTCCCCAACATGACAGAGTGTGGCAAGTGCCGGATGCCCCTGCTGATACCACAATTAGAAACCCTTAAATGACAGATAGACGCCATACACTAGGAAGAGAGAGAAAAAGGGAATGATGAAAAGGATCATGATAGGGCGAAGATAGTTTCTCCCGTTCCCGGAAAGAACCCTCTCGGGCCCTGGAGGACCTAGAACCGGGCAAGAACACCCCCACATTCCCCCGCAGTGCAGGGACTTACCCCATCTCTCGATCCCGTTAGCGGGAAACACATGGTGTCAACGTTCAGGAACGAGAGGAGACGCCGTGGAGATACCAAGAACTACATAAGCTTCTGTCAGCTTTTGAAGGGTCCTCGTTGCCTGTGGAGAGTGACCATCTTCTGGGTTTCCTCCGTTGTCCAGACTCTGGAGGCTGTAGGTTGTAGTTAGACATGACGAATGACGTTCAGGTTGGCCATGTCAAGAAAGCGCAATCGTGATGTCCAAAGCAAGGGGAGCAACAAAGAAGGGGAAAAAAGGATATTGTATAGGAGGTAAATGAGCTAGAAAAAAAATGCGAAAGAACATACAACACCTGGGATTCGCTGGTCGTCAGCCGACCCAACTACTAGTCAGGCCCTCACTGACTTATCTATGGGAGAGCGGACGGGATCCCGAGTTTTCCAGTGGGTGTGGTCGTATGTACTAATGCGGTGTAGAGCTGATGCCTATCAATTGAGAATGGTTTGTGGATTGTGTGCCGATGTTGTCTATACGGCATGGTTGTGGTTGTAGTTGTGGGTGGTGTTGTGGTGAATGATAGTTGACTACTCTATTTACTCCACTGGACTGAATAATTTATCGCTTTATGCATGATACCCTTGGGCTGACGATGTGCACGTAAGTACCGTTAGTTACGATGTTCATAATGTGCCACTATATCATTATGTCTTTCTTGCCTGCGCGGGAAGTTTGAAGAGAGCGATGACGTTGTCTTGAAGGAAAACTGGTAGTGTCAAGTGTTTGAGCTTCGGGTCAACTAATCACAAGATATTTTCTCATATGCTCGCAAGTGTTTGTGTAGTGGTAATAGCGTATAGATACATCGTATCCCACACCGTAAATATACAGCTGAACATACCATACAGCATTAGTTATCTATTTACCGACAGAAGAAAAGACAAACATAGGACATTATAAACATATGAGCAAGTAAGCAGAACATATACCTCGAGAGTAATTACAAAGGAGACCAGCATTGTTGTGTGCGCGAGTGTGTGTGCACCGCACCGCACAGCACCGTCCGTAGTGTATCGACTTTCCGAACATGATCTTCAAGATATGTAGATGTAAAAAGTAAAAGATAAACGAAGACCACTTTTCCGTGCATCGTTCGTGATTCTATAACCTTGTTTCCCTTTTCCATCTGGTCCTGACCCGTGAAAGAGATGACTGTCGTATGTATGTATGTATGTATATATGTACGCGCAGCCAGCCAGCCAGTCAGCTCTGGAAGGAAGCCCAGGGTATCCGTGTGTCCTTTCCCCGGACTCTGATCTGCACATCTCCATTTTTGCGTTGAGGGATGCGAAGGACAAGGCTATCGGTCGCGACGATCGCCTGCAACGTGGGGGATGATCGGATCGTGTGTTGATCCCAGAGTTGACGGACGGACTGACTCACTGATCAACTGGGACTGAATGTATACATATCTCTTACATATACAGACGCACAGGTTGTGGGAAGCAATGACACAGACAACGCCGGTACAGGAAACATATATTATATATATACTTGGAGAAGGGGCCCAAGAAAACAGAAGAGTTGACTTTGACGTGCAAGGTTTGAAAAAAGTGTCCATTTATTTACCTCTCTCCCGCCCTCCCATCACTCCAAAATCAAGACGCGTATCCTGAAAGTGAAGAACGAGAAAATGGGAAAGAACATCCTCTATATCCAACCGTAACCAACAGCTTCATTTATACAATCCTGATATCTTCTTCACGCTTTAGATTTGAGCACCGAAGATCTCACCACAGCCCCAGTGCTGCTCGCAGTTGCAAGAGCCGGGCTGCTTCCAGTGGTCATCGGTGAAGGAGAAGAAGACGACCTTCTTGCCCAACTCCTGCTTAATGGCGGCAAGAGCGGTCCTCTGCTGCTCGCGACCGGGGCAGGCCTTGCCAATGCACTCACCGGCGGTGGGCCAGCCAGTCTCCATGACGAAGCCGGGCTTGTTGCAGATCTTCTCAACAATCTCGAGCTGGCCAGCGACGAAGGTACCGGCCTGCTCGGGGGAAGTGTTGGCGTTGAAGTAGGCGTGAGCGTTGCAGGCAACGACATCGATGGCGTTGCAGATGGAGCTCACATCGTTGGCTTGCCAAGCAGAGACGACATCGGTGGTGGTGTAAGGACCAGAGTAGCCGGCGCTGCCAAGCTCAGACTTGACGTGGTGGATGAGATCGGTGAGCTGGCCAACGGAGCAGAAGCCGTTGAAGAGAGCCTCGTTACCGACGACAACGAGGTCAACCATGTCGAAGCGGCCCCAGGACTTGATGGCGGCGATCTGCTCAGAGACATCGGGAGAGCCGTTTTCGCAGCCGACAGTGCCGATGAAGATGCCGAGAATGAGACGGAGACCGGTGGCCTCAGCAGCGGCACCGACGCTGGGGAGAGTGTCGCAGTCAGTAGAGTAGACACGGAGGGTGGTGAAGCCAGCCTTGGCAATGGCCTTGATGTCGGTCATGACGTCGGCAGCGGGCTTGCACTGGCCGTCCTGGGTAAAGGGAGTGTAGGTCATGGCCCACTTGTCACCCTTGCCGCCGAGGTTGCTGGTGGGCGCGGTGGGCTTAGGGGCGACAGAGGAAGAAGTGACCGAAGGCTTGACCTCGGAGACAGGGGGAGCGACGGAGACAACGGGAGGAGGAGCAACGACGGAAGTGGGCTCGGAGGTGGGCTCAGGAGCCTGGGTCGAGGGAACAGGAGGCTCAACAGCGGTGAAGGGGCAGTAGACAACAACGTTGGTCTCGGTGACGGTGGTGACGACGGCGGGAGCAGAGTAGGTGCCGGGGCAGTAGGTCTCGACGACAGGGACCACAACAGTGACGGGCTCGCTGTCGGTGACGGTGGTGGTGATGGGAGCAATGGTGTAGGTACCAGCGCTGGGGCAGACGTAGGTGGTAAGCTCAACGACGCTGGTAACAACACCATTCTCGGCAGTCTTGGTGGTGGCGACGGGGCAGACAACGGTGGTGGCAGTCTCGACGACGGTGGTGACACCACCAAGAGTGTGGGTACCGCTAGGAACAACGGTAGAGGAGGCACCGCAGACGGTCTTGGTCTCGGTCAGGACCACGGTGGTGGCGGGGAAGGTGTAGGTACCCGGAGTAGGGCAGGTCTGCTGGATCGGGGTGGGCACGGTGATGGGGCCTTGGGAGGTGGTGGTAGGGACCACGACAACCTCGGTGGTGCTAGGGACCGCAATCGAGGAGGTGTTGGAGAAGACCAACGAGGAGGAGGAGAGGGTGGGGAGGGCCTCGCTGGTGGTGATGACCGAGGAGGTGGTAGGAACGGCCGTGGCGGGAGGAGTGTAGACTGCGCAACAGGTTAATTTTTCCGAGCAAACAGACAGTTTTCTTTGAGGTCAACATACGGCCGGCAGGACCAGTGATGGTGGTCCAGATGGTGGTGCAGCCGGGGACACAGATCTCGGTGTCGTTGTGAACCCTCTTCTCGAACAAGGGCTGGTGAAGGTGACGGTGGTGAACTCTGTTCGCGCTCGCGCCGCCGGCGAGGATGGCCGCAGCCGCAACGATTGTTCCCTTCATGTTGATTCTGGTTCTCCTTCTGTGTGTATTTTTTGTCGGTGGTGATTAGGTGTATTATCGCAGAATGCTGAGTTCGTGCGATTGGCGTTGATTAACGAATGCCCGCTAAAAGAGTGAAGCGGTGGTGTGGTGAAGAAAAAAAGAGTGTAAGATCGAAAGCGCAAAAGAGGCTATCGATGTTGAATATCAACACGCACGTTGGGCAGGTGAAGGAAGGGAAAGGGGAAGCAAAAGAAAAGATCGGGCCAGACGGGAGAGACGGCAGTAATATTAGTACCCATTGCAAGACCGGGGAGGGTGGCAGTCGGTGGCAGCCACTTTTACTTGGTTAGGTTCTAACTTGGCGCCATTCGTTCGTCCGTCACGGTCGCCATGGGACCCCTGGGGCGCTATCCTGAGAGAGTTTGGTTCCTGGTGGTTCCTGATGCGGCCCACAATGGAACTTGCACAACCAGAAGACGGGAGGCATCTGAAGAGTGAAGACCCGTCGTTCCTCTCATGTCGTCTGCGAATAACAGAGCACAGCATCTGTTGGACACTTTGACAGCCAGTCGGCCACAAAGCTCGATCCATCCTCATCCTCCTCCTCATCATCCACCCCGTCCACCCCCGTCCTCCCCGTCCTCTCCTTGTTTTTCTTTCCGGGCCCTGGGAGCCTGGCTCATGTCGCCCATCGGAGAGGAGACCACCTTGCGCTTCTCAGGTCCCCCGACCATCCCTGTCCTCAGCCTGTCCGGCGAGTGGACGGTGAGCCCGCGCTTTGGTGAGTGGTGGATACGACTCTTACCCTTGGATGTGGACCTTTCATTAGAGAGCGAGAGCTTGGCCCGTCAGACCGGCGACACCCAGTCCCTGGACACCGTCTTTTTCTTCCTCATCCCTCACAATTGCTTCCATCTTGAGGTTCGGTGCATGAAAGGGGGACCATGCCTCATTTGTGATATGAACATGCAACATCTCGACAGGCTGGCGCCGGTGGTGCTGGCTGCCCTGGATGCCTTATCTCTGCCGTGATGGTATACGACCAGGTGAGGTCCGAGGCGGGAAAGGATATTCGGAGGACTCAACGCCAATTCGAGGGCAGACCAATCACATACACGCGCACTACTATACAGAGGAGTACAAGACCATGGTACCTGGACGTATACGATCCTGTGTAGAGCCGATATGCGGCACCATGGGCAAACACGGTACCTGTGCCTCGTACCTGAAGGTGGAAGCCCGGGTGCGTGCAATCACGAAGAAGGCCGCCATCTTGGAAGACCAATTTGGCTTCATTCATTTGGCGATGATCGGATAATGGGGATAGAGGGGCGTCGAGCACTTGCAAGACAAGCCAAAAATGAGTACAACATCCTGCGAAATAACTGGGTGGATTTGGCCAGCGAGGGTCTGGAGGTGTGTGGTGGTGGTGTTGGTAAATTGGCGAAGCTCTAGCGCGGGGACTTTTTGAGAACAAGGTGTGGGAAAGAGGGAGATGGAAAAAAGGAGGTCACGGTTGCAGTGCGATGACGAGAAAAGGTGGGAGCTTGCCCGAGGGAGCCAGGAACGCCTGCAGCACAGAGGCACAGAATAAGCAGGTACGCCGTACACACAGACACACGCCCAGCACGCCCAGCGGGAAGGTACGCTACGCTGTGGTTGCTGGGCTCCACCTGGGTGCACACTCTCCTGTCAATTGAGTGACATTGTGACCAAAAGACCAATCAGGATCCGCGAAGAGCATCCTTATTTTGGACAAGCAAGCAGTGGCAAGTTGGAATAGGGGATCAAGGGATTTGCTGATGGTTTGTCCGATGTGAGCCAGGAAGAGACGCGCCTTGGGAAATTAAATAAGCGATATTAGCAAAGTTTCCCGCCATGGCCAGTTGAAACAGCCACATTTTACCACACTTCGTTCACGATCTTGGCTTGCATTTGCCATTGAGATCTAGAAGAAGCAAAAAGAGCACACAGTTCGTCAAACATGGGCAACTACCTGCCTAGGGGAAAGAGGCTCATGGTGGCGTGTATAAACAAAATCAACTTGCACCACAAATTTCTCGAGTCTGTCTCACAAACTGCCAACAACATCAAAGAAAACCTCGAGGGGTCTGAGGGGGCATGATTTTAAACAGCCTCTCGCTCGACATCTCCCATGGGCAGATTATCCGCTGATCCTGTGGCGGACAACCTAATATTGCTGCTGACGACTACGGTGCACAACTGAGTACGCTCTACCCCATATCTCCGTCTACGATTCAGATCCAGGCGGACATCAAGGTGCTTCTTTGCTGGCTTGCGACATGGAAGCCTTGTGAAGCCGGGGAGCCAAAGCAAAAAGATATCAACACACAATGGGAAGGAACAGAGGCGGGGTCTGGTTCCTGGCAATGCGGATCCTTCGGCGGATCTCTCGAGCTCTCCAAAACAGCGGGTGGATCGTACCTGCATAAGAGCTCGGCCACTCCACTTGGGGGATGCTTCCATTGGTCACTTGCTCTGATTGCACTTTTTGTGACAAGCCGACAGCAAGGTCTTGAAGATCCATGATGGGACTGGGGCACAAGTTCAACAAACATCGGGAACAACAAGGGCGACGAACTGTTGCCCCAAAGTTCTACCGAGGACTTTCATAGGAACTCCACGAAGCATTGTCTGGGCCCTGATCTCCCTATCTTGGCCTGCTTTTCTCTGGACCTTGCCCAGTGTTTCTCATCTCGCAAGCCGCAACAAGCAACTCGGATTTCTGGGCATCTCCAGAGCCTAGGCTGACCCCATGAAAACAATCGAGGAGTGAGTCCGGAGGTGGATTATCGGTTATCAAAGCCAAGTGCTACCAAGAAAGTCGAGACCTCTTTGGAGAATTCGGGGTAAACGGGTACATCTCCATGAGCTTCAAGGGCCGTGTATAATTAGCAAGTTCTATTTCGGTTTCCATCAATGCCGCATGCTATGAAGGGTCGGTGTGCTGTGCTGACTTTGAGCTTTCGCTTGTCTCAGAAAGCTGGCTCGCTGGCTGGCAGTGTTTGATATCAGGATTGAATGATCGCCATCCAGCCCATGCAGGGTTAGGGTTATGTGTGTGGACAATCCAAATGGACCAAAAAAGTCATCTGAGTTCGCGTGCAACCTGCAGGGCCACACACAGGCCATTGGCGCGGAGAACGCCACACCCGCGTTAAGAAATTTCGAAACCGAACGTCGACGACCAGGTCAACGGTTCGATATCCGCAGCCTCAAATTATCGACAAATACATTGAGCTGCAAGTATGATGCGCTCAGCTGGCCGTCAGCCATATGTCTGCTGGCAATGTCTCTCCCGCAAAGAGGCAGGGCAGCACATTGCCCTAAATGCCCGTAAAGGCCGGGTCTCAACGCTGTCGACGCTAGCATCGTCGCCGGCATCATCGCCAGCAGCATCACAGCCAGTCCGGCAATGGGGCAGCATCACCCTCTGCCTCTCTCATGAAAGGCGACAAGGTCTGTCCACTTCAAGGTTGCTACTCGGCAAGAAGACACCGATACAGATATCAGATGAGGCTCTGGAGGACTTCAGCTTGCCGTTGCCACAGGACTTGCAGTATCTTCAAGACAGTCAACCAATTGGAAAGAAAAGGTCTGCAAACCTGTCCATTCGACAACGGTTGAAGCAATGGGAAGCTGAGAATCCAGAACCCTTTAACTCTATACCCTCGGATTTCGCCCTTCCAGGCCGGTCTATCAACTCACTTACATCAAAGCGATCCGACCACATGCTTGAGATGGACAATATCGATCATGACAATGCCACTGTCCAGATCGATGATCAAGATCTGATCGATACTCAGGTCACCCCTCGAGTTCAAGCCGGTGATCTGTTGGAACTCAAGTCCGAGGACTGGGGCATTGGCGTTCTCGCCGTCTGCTTGGGATCCTTCAATGGCATTGATCACTTCTACGCAGTCACTGGCAAGTGGTTTGCCAGCACCAACGCCAAATCCGGTTTCATCGTCAAGAACTTCATCAGCAATCCGGCCGATCTGCAGCCCGTCATTGATGCACTGCCTTCAACCGTTGGTGATATGTCCGTCATGTTTGAGCTCCAAAAACTCCGTGCAGGCCCGACCCGTGAGCACGGTGCCGGCTTAATCACCAAGATGCTCGAATTTCAAAACACCTCTTCGGAGATTTATCAGAACAACCTTGAGCGCTTGAGCAGCCCTTATCGACATATTCCTGAGGAAGAGCAGTTGATGACGCTGGGTGAGATTGCCGAGTTTCTTCTCCCTCCCAAGCTCAAGGAGTCATCCGGCGGTTTCCCTCCAGAAGCCTTGTACGCAGTTTACACCGTCCTTTCATTCGAAGATGCTTTCTTCCACTCACTCGGCCAGGGCACCGCCGGACCAAGCTCAATCATCTTCCACGTTGCCGCTAAGTCTGATATCGAGAACGTCGCTCGGGTTGAGAGAATGGTGCGCGACCACTACAGCCCCGAGCTCCTGGATCGCAAATCACGGAGGGAACACGATAGGCTGGAACCGGTCTTGAAGCAGGCTCGGTTGGCCATCGACCATAGCCGGAAAATGCGCGAGTGGTCAAGCCACGGAATGCTCGGTCCCACCACCAGAGTCCTCCCGGCCTCGACTTACTCCTGGTCTCGGGATGCTTTGACTGTCATCAGCGTCATTCACATGTGGGCAGCCTCGGATGTTTTCCCGCGGAGCTCAAAGTACCAGTGGATCGGTGCCGCCGTCTTGCGTGCCCTCAGGAGATACCAAGATGCCGAGGTACTTGACGCTACAGTGGGTTGGACCTTCCTGCAAGAAATTGGCTGGCTCATGCCCTGGGAAATCCATGCCCGTCATAGCCTGCGTCTTCCCGGCCTTCAGGTCAACCGGGCGGGCGGTTTACTGCCGAGCCCAGAGGAGCAACAGCCAGCTGAGCTTGCCGAAGACGTACTTGCCCCGCTCCGCCAGGATTTCTCCGCCTCAACTGTGTACTGCATCGATGCTCCAGATGCGAAGGAGATCGATGATGGTGTTTCGCTTGAGAGAACAGACAAAGAGAGAGAGTACTGGATTCATGTACACATTGCCGATCCGACGTCGAGAATCAGACCTGACAGTCCGCTCGCTAAGCGAGCAGCTCTCATGACCCAGACCAGTTATCTCCCAGGGCATGTGGATAAGATGATTTCAGATGAAGCCGTCGTCGAGGAGTTCTCTTTGGCTCCCGGTCGTCCTTCTCTCACATTCAGTGCGAGACTGAACGAGGAAGGAACCCTCCTTGACCACAAGGTCACTCCAGGAAGGATAGGAGAGGTCGTCTATATCACCCCACAGGATGTGGCGGCTGCGGTTGGGCCCGTGGACGCCGGCATCCCCAAGGTTTCGATTCCCGATGTCGTCTTGGAAGTTGGCACCCCTCCGTCTGCCAGGGACGAGGCGCCGACAAGGAAGATGACCAAATCGGACGAATTGTCGGAGCAGCATGTCAAGGACCTCGAGATTCTTTCCAAGCTCGCCGCCGCCATTCACAAGGCCCGCGTACAAAAGGGAAGCGTGCCGATCTTCCTCCCTTCCCCCAACGCTTCTTTCTCGCTGGAGAATGCCCGCATCGAGCATACGCCCAGCGGTTTCCTCGCCTGCACCAACGACCCCTACATCTCCGTCAAGTACTCCCTCAGCGGCGGCCTCCACCCCATCGTGGACGACCTCATGGGCACAGCCAACCAGATCGCGGCCCTGTGGTGCTACGAGCGCGGCATCCCCATCCCCTACCGGACCAACCTTCTGGCCGCCCAGAACGAGGAAGCCCTCCGCGCCTACACCCAGGACGTCATTTACCCGCAGCTGATCGCCGGCAAGCAGCCCTCGATCGAGCAGGCGCGCACACTGCGCAACCTGCTCGGCGGCCACGACATCGCCGCCACGCCCACCTTCATCTACACCATGGGCGTGGACATCTACACCAAGGCCACCTCGCCGCTGCGCCGCTACTCGGACTTGCTCGTGCACTGGCAGATCCAGGCCGCCCTGCTCGAGGAGCACAAGCGCGGCTCCTCCAAGGCACTCGTCACCCGCACGTTCGACAAGTACGACCTCAAGCCGCCCATGAACGACAAGCAAGCCGCCCGCCTCGGCCTCCCCTTCACCGCCTCCCACCTCGAAGACAAGGTCTTCCCGTCCCTGCGCGTGCGCGAGCGCCACGCCAAGAACCTGGCCAACTTTGAGGGCCGCAACGAGCTGATCCTGCAGGCGCTGGTGCGCGCGTGGCGGTTCGACGAGGGCCCCAAGGGCCAGGTGCCGGACAAGTTCACGTATACCGTCGTCAACACGCAGAACTCGTGCGTGCGCGGCAAGCTGAATTACTTTGACTTGTGGGCGGAGATCGATCTGGAGAACCTGGCTGGGTTCAGCTTGCTCAGCGATATGAGGGCGGGCGATGTGTTGACGGTCGAGCTGGCGGATGTGAATGTGCATATGAGAAAGATTGTGGTCAAGCCGGTGGAGTTTGTGCAGCGCGGACCGGAGAAGAGGAGGGTGTTCGCTGAAGAAGAGCAGGAGGAGGAGGGGGGGGTAGAAGGCGGGGAGGAATATATTGATGTTACAGGGCATGAGTTGTTGCAGCCTGAGGAGAGGTGATCAAAGACAACTCACTTGGCTCTGTACAGTGTAGTGTATAGTTGATGTTAAGAAGGATTTTAGACAAAAATGTGACAGTATAACGATGAGAGAGAAGGCGTTCGTTTGAGTCAATTTTGCATCTGATTCATTGTTTGCTCCTTATAGGCCGTATAACACTCGTTATATCGGTCTTTATTGTGTGATCAAATATACTTGTACGATCACGACACTCCAATACACGTCACGCAGGCCACAAAAAGAGAGGTTCCAACTTCCATTCCTTCATTTCATTCCTGCATGCTTGTCTGCTCTCATTATTACCCCTCTGTTCCCCGACAATATGCCTCGTCATTTCCTCCGTGACCCCATCATGTCGTCCTTACTAGGCTTGTCATCTCTCCTCGTGCTGCCATGATAATAGAGCGAAAAGGAAAGAAAAAAAAGACGATAAAAGGCTACAAGGCTGAAGCAAAAGTGGGTATCTTCGCCGAAAGCCAAAGCGCAAGCAACAAACTTCTGTTGCCTTTGATAGTAAGAAAGAGAAGAAAGAGAGAAAAAACCAGCAAGTTGACGACAAAGAAGATTTGCTGATACCAGTATGACACCTCGTCATACTTGGTTGCCAGGTAACCGGGATCAGTTAATCAGGTCATTGATACCGAACCCTCCCTTGGAGCTTACCGAAGCTTCTCGCTGTTGTTGCTGTGGCTCTTCTTGCTGCAGCTGTTCTTGCTGATGCTCCTCCCGCTCCTGCTGATGCTCCTGCTCCAGCTGCAGCAGTGCTTCACGTGCACGACGTCGTTGACGCTGCTCCATCTCCACCAGCATTCTGAATGCTGGTCCCATCCCGTCAAGGTTAAGGTTAAGGAAGTTATCATCATCGTCGTCGTCGTGGTTGTTAGCCTGCGGCAAATGCGTATGCTCATTATCTTGCTGCTGATGCGGCTCATCGGGCTCAGGCTCGTCAACATCCATCGCCTCAGGCTCAGGCTCAGGCTCAGGCTCCGGTTCAGCCTCATCCTCATCCTCATCCTCAGCCATCGAGTTTGCCGCGTCAATCAAGTCTTCGAGGTTATCGTGGCCGCCCTCCTCCTCCTTCTCCTCCTCTTCCTCAGCAGGACCACTCGCATTCTCGCCAATCGGTCTCTGACTTCGTCGACCCCTCGACCTAGACCTAGACCTGGTAGGCCTCAAAATCGAATCCCTCAAATCCACAAACCATCGTATACTCTCCGCGCTCGGATTCAGTGGATTTCTCGCCCGAAAAACCTGCGCCACATCCCACAGCGTCCGGAGCGCACTCGCATCTCCCTCTTTCTGTCGCAGACGTAGCACCTTCTCGTTGTCAACCCAGGCGGCCTTCATCTTAACGAACAGCCGCCGATCGTTGTGGTAGCGCTGGAGTTGCTCGGGCGTCATTTCGTTGGTCGGGTGGTATCTGGGGGTGGTGCGCAGAGAGGGCACGGCTTGGCCGAAGACGTCTGATGGCATTGACAGGTAGCTGTAGTTGTTGTTGTGCTGGGTGTTGCTGCCGCTGACGCTGGTTCGAGGCTGGGTGTGAGGGTAGTTTAGGAAGGAGTAACTTTCGTAACCAAGGGGAGGGGTGGGAAGCGCGGGGCCGCCGTAGGGGGTTTGCATGCGGAGAGTCGAGGTGAGACTTCGTTGGTGGAAGGCATCGAATTCGGGAATTTGAGGGATTGAGAGGTTGAGGCTCGGGGTGTTTGGGGGAGCGGCGGGAGGAGCGGGACTGGCGCGGGGTGAGGGTGGTCCTTTCCAGGTGTCGGGGATCGGCTCGAAGGTCATAAGAACGGGGAATTCCTTCAGCTTGGAGTCGAAGATGCTTCTGTAGAGAACCATGATGGAGTTCTGTTTGCGCTGTTGCTCGCGGGAGATGGGGCGTCTCGCTGGTCGTCCAGGTGCATCGGATATGAATTCCTCCTCGACGGGAGTGAGAGCAGCGGATGAACTGCCGGCCTGGGTCTGTCTGCTCATACGATCTGCGTTCCTCGAGATTGCGGCGGCGCGAACAGGTCGACCAGACGCGGCAGTTAGTTCAATCGACGGAGATTGGAAATCCCTGAGTAGAGACATGTTGCTCAGAGGGGAGGGTCTGATGGGAACGTTGCTGGCGGGTTGACTCTGCGGGGCACGGCGGTGATCCTGCTGCTGCGGTTCGGCGAGATTAACGTGACGTGATGCACGGCTGGTTTGACTTGCGACGTGTCTGCGAGAAGTTTGTTGTTCTTCGATGGGTTGACTTTGTTGTAGAGTGCGGCTGGTTCTAGATTGCTGGGTGCCAGGATGTTCTTCTTGTTGCTCCTCTACGCGATGGGGTTGTCTCGAAGTGCGACTGGTCTTGCTCATGCGATCGATGGCAACTGTCGCTGATCTGCGCGGGTTGGGGCGATAACTAGCGGCAGTGAAAGCTGCGTCAAGTTCTTCAGAATCACCATGTGACTCGGAATAGTGGGAGTCGGTAGCCGCTGGTTCTTCTTGGCTGGTGCTTCGAGCTATCGACTTGTGCCTTTTGGCACGAGGCATGTACTCCTCGTCTGGCATGTAGTCCTTGTCTTCGTCTTCATCCTCTTGATGGCGAGGCATTGTGGCGCTTGGTTGGGGTTGGAAGTATTCGGGAGGAAAAAGTGTGCGCAAAGAGGGCAGTCGCAGTTGGTACTGAGGAGAAGGTGAGGCTGTGACTGAAGAAGAGGTTGTGCTCGGGCGGCTTGGCTGATAGCGAGCGGGAGCACGTGGTTTCTTGACGGCGCGCTTCCGTGCCGGGTAGTCTTTAATGATAGGACTCCAGTCCGTTCCGGCAATGTCGACGAAATGCTTTCCGTCCCCCTCCAGCTGGTTTGCAAAGACACACGCTTTGCAGACATAAAATGGGCAAACTAAGCAGCGGAGGAGAAAATCGTGTGCCCTCCGGTTGCATATGTCGCACATTTGCACTTTTCCAAATCGCTTCTCCCATCCCTGATGCGAAGGTGGTCTTTTGCGGCCAGTGTTTCCGGTAATTTCATTGGCTTTTCTTTTTGTGCCAGCGCACTTGGTGTGAGTGTCGTGGCTGCTAGTTGACTCCATGGTGACGTGACAAGATCTCCGGCTAAGGAATAGTGACTGTCGACTATGAGGTGGTGAAGAAAGACTGAGTGGGTTCTATAGAGCGGGTTGGTGATGGTTGACAAAATACGGTTTACAAAGAACAGAGGGGGAAAAACAATAATTGCAAACTGGGGGGTTATCGAGGTTATTATATCATGGAACAGAAAGGATTTATTCTTCAAGGTTATCGTGGGTGGTGAATGTGTGCTGTGTGCATCACGGGTGTTGGGGAGGAAAGGACTCAAATTGGGATGAGTTACAAGGTGAAGAGAAAAGGTTTGGATTCCCGTCCTGTCGTTTGGTTGGCTTCAGCTCTTTTGCGTTTTACGTAGGATTGATGCTCAGAGCACTCGCTCTTCAGGTTCCAGAACAACTGTGAATGGAGTGGTGATGTGAACCTGAGCATTCTAGAGATGCGATCCAGTGTGAAGGTCTGTTTTCGCAATACCTTTGCCCAGCTCAAACAGATATCGTGCCTCTTGGAAGATGCATTCTTGTTCTCCGCGGTGATTCCAATCCATGATATAAAAAGCAAACCCTGGCCGTAAATCGTTGCAGTTATATGACAAGCGTGGCCACTCGGCCCCCTTGAGCCCCACTGAGACGGACATAGGGTACAATCACAACGGTATGTGGTAAGCCGGGTGGTGACTTTTCTGTACCCCATTAAGGTCCGTTCCGGATGCTCAAGATGAAGCTGGTTCAAGGTTTGGGTCGTTACACTAAGGTTTATGAGGACCTCAATGGCTCAGGTTTTGTTTTCTTCGCAAAGGGAGTTCGGGTTGTTGAGAGATAAAATAAGAGTCATATCAGCTTGGTGATTCACTTGGTTGTCAACCCGGGTTTACAAGCACAAAGGGTTCGGATACCTGGCTAAGTGGGACGAAAGAAGATGGGAGAAAAGGTTGGGATCCTGGAAAGTGCTGAAGGTTTCCCGTTACCCCTGGTCAAGTGTTCGAGTCGCCACCAGATACCCTGTCCAGATATCAGTTCTTAATTTCCGTTAAGGGCTGAAAGTATGAGAGTAGACGATGTTTGTCGGCCGGCGGGCCAAGTGCTGTTAGTTGTGGTGAAGGGCGTGGTTTCGGAACCGGTGCCGAGATTGAGGCTCCGAGATGTCAACGGACGAAATTCCGGTGCGGTCTTGTGTTTCACGCCATCTGAACCCACGCCTTGGCGGTTGGCACGAACGACCGCCACTACCCAAACAAGCTGAAGGTTAGGTAGTAGGGCTATCGGCTGAAAGGTTTGAGGGCGCATCAGAGGGACACTCATCAACCTGAACATATCCACTTACCTTGTGGTCTCAGTGCAGTGTCGGTGCACATCACCATATGTAACCTGACTGATTGTCCGGCCATCGTTTGGATGTGTAAGCCACCCAACCAATCACAAACAACTCCCACCCTTCATCTCAATCCATGTTGTGTTTTCATTGGGCAATTGCTCCATTTGATCTCACGCGTCTGCATCGCGTTTGGTTGGCATCGGACGCGTTTCCAACTTCGTCCAACTTAGTGACACAGACGGTGAAGTGTCTTTGCCCGCTCGGCTCCCTTCGCACCCGACACCTTCCCGGCCTCCATGTCCTGCTCATTCTCGCCGGCCGAGATTAGATCTCCCCCTTGCCAACTCGACCCAGCTTTTCCGGTTGCTGTAGACTTCGATCGCAGCCAACACAAGCTGTGGTGCCAACCGTCTCGATCAACACCATCGGTCGATTTGGATGGTTGGCCATGGCTGACAAGATCAATCCCGCGGGCGACGTTACAGTTTGCTTGACATACCTGAGAGCTTGCTGAAGGTCAAGTCAAGTCAAGCTCCCCTTGTGACTGAAGTGTCTCATTCCCATGGTCCTCTTGACCCCCAGCTTCGGTCATGGATGGAGATAGTTCTGGTGCTTTGCGCTGCGAGAAGGAGACGGGTGCTCTGGAATGCGGTCCATCAAAGAACAAAAGAAGCTGTAACAGCCCAAATATACTCAACCCGCGTCTAGCACTGAACTCCAAACTCGACGAACGAGTGGATGTTCGTCAAGGTGCTCAGAAGAGGAAGAGGTACCAAGGCACAAGCTGTGAGGTGACACTGAAAAGCGTTAGGTGGGGCACATCTGCGGATTTGGTACTTTTCATTGGTAAAAATGAGCTTTCAGAGCATGGCGCTCCCTTGCTCGCCCCATCATGTGGCCCGCTCGCGACCCACTTCTATGACTGCAGGCCAACGGGCATGTCCCCTGTGCACCCTGACGGCACTCGGGGAGTCTTATTAGGCGCATTATTCCTCATCAGGACCTCTTCACTTCCTTCTGAGATCCCCATCGTCCCCATCTCACCTTCTCTACCTACAACCTAACAACAACCCTGAACGAGATTTTCTAACCTATCGCGGTGCCTCCTGCTTTCAGCCTCAACTTCCACTTTCGATCAGCTACGGAATCGAACCTCCCGCGCATAACAGAAGCTTCTTCCTTCTAGCAACACGAACATCAACAAACCCCTTTGCGCGCGCCGCTCATCGTTGCTTGTCGCAGGCACAAACCACCTCAACACTCGATCCCAGAACGATACGAGCGCGCTTGTGTACAATACTCCTCCTCTTACATTTTTGGGGGTTGGAGTTTTTCAAGACGCCTACACTATACCAAACATATCGTGACTCTTTGAAGACTGCGACCGGCACATTACCCAAGATGCTGTTACCTTCAGCCTTTGGCGGCGACTTGTCGCAACTTCCACAGACACGACCTCAGCAGGCTCTCTTCGTCTCACCTCCTGCCAGTCCTAAGCAGGCGCCTGCTTCCGCCGAGTTCAACAACCTCTTCACCACATCTCGGTCTCTGCAGTTTCTCATGACCTCCTCCGATCCATTTCTCGAGCACAGCGCCATGAGTGCACCGATCGCAACGCAACCACTTACTCCCCAAACGACATTCCATGGTCAACTACCCACCCCGCCCATGTCCCACGCGATGCCTCCAGTCAAGCTACGTTTGCGCGCAAGAAAAACCTCCGAGTCATACGGATCTAGGAATGCCAATCAGCCTTCCCAGCGCAAGCGAATCATTAAGCGGCCACCTCCGTTAAAGGAGCTCAACAGGCGCCACCGCCCATTTGACGAAAGGCGCGAGCGGGGAGGAAACAGCGAAGAAGACTCCGATCTATACCAAGATAGTGACGTGGACCAGCGCGGAAACCAGTCGCAACAAGGTCAGCAGCAACTGCAGCTGCAGCAACCACAACAACAAAGAGCAACGACACCTCTTGCACAAACCCACTTCCTCCCACCATTTGGCAACCGACCACAAACTCCCCCACGATCGCGCATAGCTCCCGAAGTCATCCCCCTAGGGCTCGACCGCTCAGATTATCACGCGCTGCGCGCCAACAACGCGAAGAATGAGCGCCAACAACCAGCTACCGCGCCAGGGACCGACGTAGTGGTAGAAGCCGACGGGGAGCCGTGGAGTTCCGAGGAAGATTGCATTCTAGTTGAGCTAGTGCTGGACAAGCTCAAGCTTACAAAAACCGATTGGCAAGATTGCGTGCGCAGCATGGGCAAAGATCGCAAAAGCGTCGGCACACGATGGAAAAGCTTGATGGTTAATGGAGATGTGGGTCTCAAATCCAAGAGCAATCGACAGGGCGGGATTCACGGGACTTGGCGTGGTTGAAATTCCCCTTGTTTATTTCGAGGTTTCATTTCCCACTCTGTCATATTCCTTGCCACTACTAATTTCTCGCCGTGGGGCCTGATATTGTCCACGTTGCTATTTTTGCTTGCACTACTACTATACTGTACTCATCAGCGTGGGAACTCAATAGGCGTCTAGGGAAATGAGGGCAGACATGCCATTGCGAGTGTATTACCTACACCATGGGATCGGGACCATTTACACGGGCATTTTCGGGAGTTGGAGGTTACATGTTTTCTTGCTGCCATATACAATCTTGCTTTGGAAAGGAAACTGGCTAGCGAGCGTTCATGGATGGGGCGTACACTACCATCTGACACCAGACAGATCGGCCACACGGACAGAAGATCTGTCTACTACTACTTTAGAGCTACTTGGATATATCATGGCTGGGGGATGTTCCTACGATGTTATTGTTCAACAGCAACTAAACAGCACGCAATTTACGTTGCTTTTTTTTCGCCCATATGACTATCACTTCATCCGCTTGTATCGTGCCTTCCCTTCATGTTGGCATCACTTATGTTTCACCAACAGGTTTCTCCGAGTTCAGATCTAGCTCGTCGTGGCTACTCAGCGGTTGTTGGTTTCGACCTGACCTGCCAATCTTCGAAACCGCTTCCGAATCGCAAGCAAGGGATGAAGTTGGTGGTACCGTACCTGGCTTGAGGCTGGATTCGCCAACCAACCACACAATGTACTCAAAAGCCCGGCGTTACCCTAGCGCCTGGAATGCACGTCATCTTGCTCCCTCTCTATTGATTCGTTTGTTTGTTTTCTCACCTTTCATATCAGAGGACCATCAACCGTCCGTTAAGCTAGCCGGATGGTTCAACTTCCCAGTAGTGTAGAATCTGGAGGCTTTCTGAATAAAGGAGCCCGTTCTTCCACTCACCAGCGACTAGACAAGGGTAGCAGATCTAGACCCCGCCAACCGCGGGAGAGAGATATGTGAGGACATCATGTCATATGCAAACACGGAGAATTCCTTTGATGGTGAACAGGACCCCTGAAGGAGAAGGTGAGTCAAGGCAAGGGAAGAGGACCAAGAAGAGGACTAACTGCCTATGTAACAGGTGTCCTTGAGAGGGTCTGAAGGGAAGATCCATTGTGCGCCATGTCAGGATTCGGAAATCCAAACATACACCAAGGCAGGACAAGGAACATCTCCTTCTCCCTTGGTTTTTCTCCCTGTCTGTGGACAATCGTATAGGTACTTTCCTTGAAATTCAACAGAGGCGGTACGAATGCCCGTTTGAAGAGGAAGAAGAGAAACCTGTTGAGATAACAACTCTGTGAAGACAGCAATCTACACAGACAAACCCCATGAGCAGAGGCGATCGAAGTTGGACAAAAAAGGGAAAAGGAAAGAGTAGACACTCCCTTTGTCCATCCCCTCCCTTGTCTTTCTTGTCTCTCGCTTATCGGATATCTCTTCGATTTAACTGTTTGGTTTCCTTCCCTTTACCTTCCTACAGACCGGGTTTCACGTCTCGCTCTCCACGCTACCAAGTTGACGGGGTAGCCTGACCCTGGCTGTTTCTGACTTGCGTTGTTTCTTGGTGAGACATCCAGAAACCCCTCGGGCTGAACCATGGTCTCGCAATGGACAATAAGATCCGTGGTAATGATGTAATGCCTCCCTGAGGTGTCCTGTTTGGTATCTAGTGACTGTTCATCAGGCTCTGTTAGTTCACTCAAACATTTTGCGCCAGTTGCTGAGCATTATGCGGAAAGGAACGCAGGTACTACCTCCGGGAAATCTTATTTTACATGTGATATGACCCTTTGTGATTGATGCATGACGGGTATTTACTTACGTTGCTTCCATTAATATTTTTTTATGTTCATGTAATCGGAGGAAGTTAACCACTCCTCGACCACGACAAGATCAATACTCCGATAAAATTACAGTGATGGCGCAAGATGGTAGAACATGTCAAGCAAATTGAAGCTGGAGCAGTGATCACCTTCTAACCCCATCGCAGATGCCCCTTCACATGTCTCCCACCTCGCATCAACCAACAACCTCCAACAACAAAACAACCAATCCAGATTTCCCAACCCCGTTGCAAAACCCCAAACCCAAGGACAAAATCGCAAAACTTGCATCCCCAACATCCTCAACTACTCCCAGTACAGTAAAAAAATACAAAAAGCTCAGTCGCCCAGTGAGGCTTGGTCAGACCGAACCGACACTGCTCCAGCTGCAGACCTACGAAAACCGTACCACGGAATACCGCGCACCTGCCCGGTTTTTATCAACGGGACCGGCACATAGAACCGCTGCGCCATATAGACGCAGAACTTGGACCCGTTGTGGTAGAGGGGCTAGGGAACGGACCTTATGCCCACTGGTGCCTGCTGCTGCCTGCTGCTGCCTGGGCCCGGGCTAGTTTGGGAAGGCGCGACGCGGGACGGGTGTCCCGTCTGTCTCGTCGTCTGATTTTCGAGAAGGAAGTGCCGGCCGGCTGAATCGCGGCGGCGGTGGCGGGTGCGGTGGTAGATTTGTAGTACCGTACTGCGCAGGTTTACACAGTAATTGCCGTGGGCTTGTGAGCGAACGCTTGGGATATGGTCAATGACTCACCATACCCCATATCAGCTACGTGTATCAGGTAATTATCTACGAGAGCGCACGAAGCATGCGTATCCAGCTCGTGTTGCTTATCTAATATATAACCTACAATGGTGCCTGAATCTTCAACCTCATTTGCCATGTCGGACTTTGTTGGTTTTTGAGGGATTGCTAAGCTTTGTTGCAAATGGAAGTTGAAGAGCCGGGACAAGGGGGTTCTCTTCACTTGCATGCCCATGTGCTGGGAACATGAATATCACTATGATGGGGCCCATGACTGATTTTCGGTATGACTCACTCCTAGATCGTTGCTAACAGATAGAAAAAACGTTATTTAGGCGAGACAGCTCCTAGATACCTATATGATGCTTCTCACAATCTTTCCAGTGGGATGGTCAACTGGCGGCGCAAACTAACCTCCACTACGAGAACAATATCCCAGTAACACCAGATCAGACAGAACCACCCACCCTCTTAGGCAAAGAGAAAAAACCTATCAACCCCCATCTCATCACCCCTTTTCTTCGAACGCCCTTTCTCTCACGTCATACTCAGGGCCTCGTCCTCAACCAAACAGCAATGTCACCCACAGCCCCAACCACAGCCCAACCAACGATTCAAATCCTCCCCGGCTACCGCCCCGGAATCCTAGGCCGCACACTCGAGATGCACATGGATTTCTACTCCTCCTTCGCCGGATGGGGTCCCTCCTCCGAAGCCGGGATCGCCTCTGGCCTTGTCCCGTTCCTTAAACGGTTGGGCGGCGACGACGTCGCCAAGGGCCCTCAGAAATCCAACAACAAAGAGGGGCAGGAGGATGCCGTTGCCACCACTGATGGTGGTGAGGTCGTGATGAAACTGCCGCATGGGAGAAGCCAAGTATGGTCCGCCGTTCAAGTTCGAGAAGACCAAGAAAACCAAAAAGATCGGATAGTAGGCGTCGTTTACGTCGATGGCGATTTCTACCGCTCTGGTGAGCGTAAAGAGGAGGGAGGGGAAGAGGTGTGTCGGCTTCGGTTTTATATTGTTGATGAGGAAGCTCGTGGGCTGGGCGTTGGAGGGAAGCTTTTTGCCGCGGCGATGGGGTTTGTGAGGGATGCGGGGTTCCGAGAGTGCAGGTTGTCGACGTGGAGGCAGTTGGAAACGGCGAGAAGGTTGTATGAGCGTGAGGGCTTCGTGGTGGCGGAGGAGGAGATTCAGGAGTATACCAGGGAGGATGATGGGAGGCAGCAGGTTCTTCAGTGGATGAACTATGTTTGGCGGAGGGATTCTGGTGATTCGGAGAAAAGGCGGGCGGACATCGGGACAGAAGCGGTCGTTCATTGAGACTGATGTCTTTGTGTTCTCCTCGGTGGTGTCGTGGTGTTGTGTGCTCTCGTAGCATTATAATAGTCCTGACCAGAAATTTCGAGAGGCTGACACATGAGATGCACAAGAATCTCAATATCCGAACGATACCCTCATAGAAGGACGGAATAGGCACATCCTCTTTCGCTCCACGTGCCTGGATAGCCCGAGACAACTCCTCATGTCCAGTAGACCTTTGCCAACACCCAGTTCAACGCCCACCAAGCTCCCCATGTCGCAACCATGCCCCCAAGCACAAGACCCGTAATCACAATACGCCGCATCTGAAAGGCATCGTCGGCTTCCATAGCCATGAGTTTCCGCTGCTTGCTGTGATAATAGCCGTCCTTGTCCTCGACCGGCTTGCCGTTCTCGTCAACAGCAGTGTACTGGTATGGCCGATACTTGTACACTATGCGATGAAGCCATGGAGGTAGCCTGCTAGGCCGTCTTTCGGCGTGATAGTGAGAGCGGTGCATGGAGTACTTGAGGTCCACGATGGCCAGCGATAGGAGGAAAGATACGAATATGACCGGGGTCATGACCACCTGGAGGTTCATGTTAGTTGATTTGATATGGACAGTAGTCATGGGGTCACCCGGCACTCACCTTGTAGAACGTGGACTGGCCGCTGGTATCGGGCTTCGCATCGCCCCGATTGCCGCTGACAGGCACTGGCGGGTTGGACATGGTGTATGGAATGCCGGATGCAGGTTGAAAGGAATTATACCGTGTATGTATGCCGGTTGTCTCGGTTGCAAGCTTTGAAGCTTGATGACACAGCTTGGAAGCAGGTCAAGATGTGAAGATGTAGGTACCCGTGCTTGACAACGGCTTCTCCGGCGAAATGTTCTGGATGAGGATGGGATTAAGATTCTGTGGTAAGCTAGCGAGTCGTATGTGGAGTTGATGCTGAGTTTTCGCAGATGATAAAAACTGGAAGGTGGGAGACGCCGAGCTTTATAAAGGTTGATGCTGACGTTACTTATGTGTTGGTTGTTGTGGTGTAAATACTTTATACTGCACAGTTTGCTAGCGAATCAGTTTCCTTGCTTCGATACAGATGACACCAAACTGCCACCCATCAACGAGCATTCAGGTCTACGACTTTCCCACGTACCTATTGACGCAAATATGATAATGATCACTGCAAGCAGGTATATACGTTTTTGCCAGGTAGATATTCGATGCAAACCAAAAATTACTTAGGACTGAAGAAGCAATGGAATGGGAGACCGGTGCAATTTATGCTTGGCATGTCCGGGTCTGATCGGCCTCAACCGAGAGATCCCGGCACCCCCGGGGACCGGATCATTGGGAAGGGAACGGATGGGCGTCGAACGTTGTGGGTGGGCGAAATCAACGTCACAGGTGCCATTTTCAAAATGCCGTCATTCAGAAGGAGGATACAGTCAAATTCATTCATCTTTCATTCGTAGGGGTAGCTAACGAAACCAACGCCGCTTCCCTGTTTTTACTTGCTTGCTGATTATGTGCATTTAGGGGAGGGCAATACACTCAATCTCAACATCGACACCCTTGGGGAGCTGGTGAACAGCAACGCAGCTGCGAGCAGGCTTGTGGGTGAACCACTTGGAGTACTCCTCGTTCATGGCCTGAAGAGCGGTTAGTATATATTATATAGTCAAATCGATCACTCAACACTTACAGCAAAGTTGCTCATGTCAGTAAGGAAGGCGTTGACCTTGACGACCTTCTCGATGGAGGAGCCAGCGGCCTCGAGGACAGCGCTGAGGTTCTTGATGCAGGCAGCGGTCTTCTCCTGGATGGTGCCCTCGACGAGGTTGCCCTCAGAGTCGCAGGGGATTTGGCCAGAGCAGTAGATGGCAGTAGGGGTCTTGATGGCGTGAGAGTAAGGGCCAGCAGCTAGATAGAGTTCAAGACAGGTTAGTCATGACTGAACCGGCCGGTGGTGAGTCTTAGTATAGCTTGGAGCACGTACGAGGAGCGGCGTCCTTGGAGAAGACGGGAGTGGCAGACATGGTGACTGTGCGGTAGATGTTCTGAACGGAACTGGTTGTTCTGAAGATGGCGGCCGAAGAGTTGGATGGTGAAAAGATCACTCTGGAAGCACGTCTGGCAGCAATGGCAAACATCAGGTCAGTTGAGATGGAAAAACAATTTGTGGGTCACGGTCACGGCTGCTACACCAATGCACTATTCGTCTCAGCTACAAGTGCATATTCATTGACACTGTGGATGCAGAGTCCAGTCATTCCTACCGAACGATAAAATGTTGTTACAAAATGGACCTCAACACCTCCGTTCTTCGGACTCCCTCAGTATCGATTCTCAAGGGGTTCGCGGGGCACCAACCCCGCATTCCGTCGCCGGTTAGCAGAGGCCTTGTACCTGGTACATGTACTTGGGCCGGGCCGTAGAGGTCCATGCTGGAACAAAGAGTGTCGCGCCGAAATGAGTCCAACACCTTCGGTCATTGCTTCCGCTGTCAAGCTGTGGAAGCTAAGGAGCTTGGACCATCCTCCAATTTCCGGGGAACAGCTTGAGATGAGGACTGAAGCGTCTCCAAAAACAGCCAACCCCTGTGCCGCATGTGGGTCCACCGCTGCCCGCCTTTACGAATTGAGATTGGATTGAAGTCGCGCTGTCACGGTTGCTGGCCGGGAACCTGGAAAGCTGCCACTTTTACCTCCTTACGCCTACGTACCTCAACCTGCTGCACCTCACGCTCCCGCAACCCTGCTCCTCTGCCCTCGAGCCTCTTCCCTCTCACCCTCTCTGCCTTGCAGCCCCTGTCCACCCGTCTCGAGACGATCCAGCTGTCCGTTTCATTGGATCCCGTCGTAGGGCCACCTTGTTCTCTGCAAATGCAACTTCCACCTTCCACCGTCTCTCGCGTCCCGTGGTTTAAGACGTCTCTTGCTGTCGGTGCGGCCGAAGTTCTCTTCTGTATTCCCGTCAGCGACATTTTGAAAAAGACCTATTACAGGCTAACGGGCCGGTTCAATCCCGCACGCTTAACCGCCCAAGAGTACGGGAGTCTTGCTCTTGCCGGTACGTCACGAGTCTCCAGTCCACCCATCTTCGTCTTTCTAGCAACTAACACCGTCATAATCAATTGTCGAATAGGCCTCTGCTGAGTCCATAACCACTTTGACCGGCCGCCATGGCCTCCACAACAGCAATCCCCGAGGCTACTCTACGCCAGAGGAACGTGCCAGCCTTGACCAAGAAAGCCAAGAATGGCATTTCCTCTGATGTCGAGATCGACAAAGTTCCGAATGCCGTCGCTCCCGCCAAATCCGGCTCCGAACTCGAATACAAACTTGCCCTAGGCCTCATCACCGGCTTGGCTTTCCTTACCAGATTCTGGGGCATCAGCCATCCCGATGAGGTCGTTTTCGATGAAGTCCATTTTGGAAAGGTAGGTACCTTGATAACCCGAGCGAACCATATATCTATTCATTGGCCATGGCTGACATGTGCCGCCACACAGTTCGCGTCCTACTACCTCGAGAGAACATACTTCTTCGATGTCCACCCTCCTTTTGGCAAGCTTCTCTTTGCCTTCATGGGCTGGTTGGTCGGCTATGATGGCCACTTCCACTTCGAGAACATTGGCGATTCCTACATCCGCAACAAGGTCCCTTATGTTGCTTTCCGCTCTCTGCCCGCCATTCTCGGTGCCCTCACCGTCTCGGTTGTCTACATGATCATGTGGGAGTCAGGCTACAGCCTTCCTGCCTGCCTGATTGCCGCCGGTCTTGTCCTCCTTGACAACGCCCACATTGGCCAGACGCGCCTGATCCTCCTCGATGCCACCCTTGTCTTTGCCATGGCGTGCAGCTTGCTCTGCTACATCAAGTTCCATAAGCTCAGGCATGAGCCCTTCTCCAGGAAGTGGTGGAAGTGGCTTATCCTGACTGGCTTCGCCCTTTCTTGCGATATCTCTACCAAGTATGTCGGCCTCTTCGCCTTTATCACCATTGGCTCTGCCGTCTGCATCGACTTGTGGGATCTTTTGGACATCAAGCGTCCCGGTGGCGCTCTGACTCTGCCCCAGTTTGGCAAGCACTTCGCTGCTAGGGCTTTCGGTCTGATCATCATGCCCTTCATCTTCTACCTCTTCTGGTTCCAGGTTCATTTCTCGATCCTTACTCGTTCTGGACCTGGCGATGACTTCATGACTCCTGAGTTCCAGGAGACCCTCAGTGATAACATTATGCTCGCCAACGCTGTCACCATTGATTACTATGACACCATCAGCCTCAGGCACAAGGAGACCAAAGCCTACCTTCACAGCCACCCGGACAAGTACCCGCTGAGGTACGACGATGGTCGTGTTTCTAGCCAGGGTCAGCAGGTGACTGGCTATCCCTTCAACGATACCAACAACTACTGGCAGATCCTCCCCCCTGGCCCGGACGATCAGAAGCTCGATCACCACATCAAGAACCATGATCTCGTCAGACTCCGCCATATCGTCACGGATACCATCCTGCTCTCACACGACGTTGCTTCTCCTTACTATCCTACCAACCAGGAATTCACCACTGTTTCCATTGGAGATGCCTACGGTGACCGCGCGGCTGACACTCTTTTTGAGATCCGTATCGAGCATGGAAAGGCCAACCAGGAATTCAAAAGTATCTCCAGCCACTTCAAGCTGATCCACAACCCAAGCAAGGTTGCCATGTGGACTCACTCGAAGCCACTTCCGGAATGGGGTCATAAGCAGCAGGAGATCAATGGCAACAAGCAACTGGCACAGAGCTCCAACGTCTGGCTTGTTGAGGACATCGTATCCCTCCCCGCGGACCATCCGCGTCGCGCGAAGCCTGAGAAAAAGGTCAAGACCCTGCCCTTCCTGCGCAAGTGGTTCGAGCTGCAGCGGTCCATGTTCTGGCACAACAACCAGCTCACAAGCAGCCATCCTTATGCCTCTCTGCCGTACCAGTGGCCTTTCCTGTTGCGCGGTGTGAGCTTCTGGACACAGAACGAAACGCGCCAGCAGATCTACTTCCTTGGTAACCCCATTGGCTGGTGGCTTGCTAGCAGTGTTCTGGCTATCTATGTTGGCATTGTTCTGGCTGATCAGTTCTCGCTCCGCCGTGGACTTGATGCTATGGATCGCCGTAAGTAACCCTCGCAATCTTGAATAACGGCGATGAGAAACACAGAGCTAATCAATACATTCTAGGTACCCGTTCTCGCCTGTACAACTCGACAGGCTTCTTCTTCCTCGCCTGGGCAACTCACTACTTCCCCTTCTTCGTTATGGGCCGTCAACTCTTCTTGCATCATTACCTACCAGCTCATCTTGCCTCGGCACTCGTTACTGGCTCGGTTGTAGAGTTCCTCTTTAGCACCGACTCTGCCGAGCCTGATTACCACCCCAGCAAGTCGAGCAAGAAGGTCGCCCCTACTACCAAGCGTCGCTTGAGCGCCCGCGAGCGTCTTGCTGGCCAGAGCATGGCTGGCGCCTGGATCGCGACTGCGGTTATCATGGCCCTCGTCGCCTTTGGCTGGTACTACTTCTTGCCATTGACCTACGGATATCCTGGTTTGACCGCTCCCGAGGTCAATCGGAGGAAGTGGTTGGGCTATGACCTTCACTTCGCCAAGTAGATCCGTCGTCACTTGACGAACCCTTGAAAAGGTGTGTGCACAGGAGACTGTGAGTGTACAGTAGAGTTATGTTTCAGTGTGTAGAAAGGTAAAAAGGGGGAAGTGGTATGGTGGCGTGTAGGCGTTTCCAATCAATCTAAGCACATCAAGGTGCGGACGAACAAGGCATGCAAGTTACAAAGCGAGGATTGATCTTAAACTCAAGTTACTTTCCTACGTCTTATACGGATTTAGAGCCATTCTCGTCATAGACCAAAATCAAATCTGATTACCGCTAGAACATGATTCTTTTAGATGCCTCGCTGATTGCCGCAACCTTGAAATGCGGATGTACTTTGGGGACAAGATCATTTCAACACTTCGCGAATCATGGGCTTGGAAAATGTGCATGTATCGAGATCATCTTTATTCTCAAGTATTAAATCATTCTGTAACTGTGTCCGGCACCGCAGCAATTTGAATGCCGAAACGCGACAATGCCCCAGATTTATCGTCCATCACATCATCCACAACCATTAACTCGTAGGGGAATGAACGTGTCAACAACCTATCTCTGAAAGCAAAGTTAGCTTGAAAGTCCCACAAACAGATAAATTCGGCAAAATTGCTCAAAGTCGTGTAAATGTGTTTGTTTGTATACTTCAGAAACCCAGTTTATAAGCACCACCAACCCCACCAGCCAAACACTACCCCCCATCCTCCAGATACCCGCCAGCATATGACGATGCAGGCGTTTTCCCCGAAGAGAAGCGGCTTTCTGGGACAAGCTTAGGTAGAGGGCCAGCCGAAGAGGTCCCATCCCTGTTACAGGACTAGATCCGAGGAGGTTCATACGGCTCTTCCTATTACAATATTATGGAGGGTTGCAGCGCGAACTGCGAAAATCATCATGGTATACGGGGTGGGATGTTGGATGGGATGTGGGGGATGGAAAGAAGGGGAATAAGAGAGTAGTAGGGAACGTACCACTTGAGATGCTGGTAGAGGGGGAAGTCGGTTCGTGATGGGTCGGGTTGAGTCGGGTATCTGACAGGAGAGGCAGAGAGAGGGGGAGCAGAAGAATGACGCGACGAGGACGTGGAGAAAGGGCCGAGTAACAGCTGCGCCCGCTGAACTGAGCAGGCTCTTGCGAGCAGGCCACGTCAGCGAGTAGCGAGCAAACATGCCAATTCCGTTCGTCGGTCATCCGTCCGTCATCTCTGCTTCCTGGTTCTCCTCTCCATCAGGTCCAACTCGATCCGACCCGACCGACCGACCGACTTCCCGAGCGCGATGGTTTTAATCCAGAAAGGACAAAACCACCCGCATCCAACAAAAATAAAAACGCTCAGATCATTCCGTCGGTTCGAGCGAGCTCTTAAGACGTTGGTCGTTGCGTAGCGAGGAACAAAATCGTGGCGCGGCGCGGCGCGGCGCTGAATTGTCGTGAAAAGGCTCGTTCAGTTCACCAGCCAGCAGCAAAAGATGTGTGGAGGAGAAAAAGTTTTGGATCAGAGGAGCCGAGGAGGTGCAAAAGTGGCTCCTGCTCTAGGCTGAGAAAAGACCCCACCATAAGTTGCAAGGACTGGAGCTCATTTGCACGGACCATGTCGGCCGAACTTTAGTGGAGTTCTACCGGTGAGTGGAACACGGATTACGGCGCCAATGACCATCGGTCCGGCTGAGTGAACAGGGGCCTGAGCAGGCGTGTAGGCATCAACTTGCTGTCATCTCGCAGTGAAATTCAAGTACGGAGAGAAAGCTGAAATTAGCAACCTCAACAACCAAAGGCATGTCACATGGAGTCAATACAGGTCGTGAGAAGAGCAACGCATTTGGATTATCGATAACTACGGAAGAGACTGTGATACTAGAAGTGCAGTTCGTGGTCGGATACCACCATACCATGTGTTTATTCCAACCTTGAGCAATCCTAGCTACTGACCTCAGCACGCACCACGATTTCAACCATCTGGGAATGTATGTGAAGTGGGAAGGAGGGACTGTTTTCGCCTAGGTACCTAAATACAATAACATCGTAACAGCCAAACACACCTCTCTGCCCTTCCTCCGCAAATGCGTCTTTGCATCTGCCACCTTGGAATGCCTCTTGATCGTAGGCTCGCATTCATTACATCATAATATAACAGGAGGATATCAAGTCCTTAAATCGCTAAACCCCATTCAAACCCGCTGATAAATCAAATCCCATCCCTCCTCCAGTAATTCATTGAGTAGAATTGACTGACATACCATTCTTCTACATCTTCATTTTTGGCATCGGCAGTGCATCCAAGTTTCCAACCGGTACTCTGTGGGTGGTTCAAGGAGCATCCGGGTCCACTCGCACGCATAGAGCCTCATTGCACAGTGAATTACGGTTCCCCATCATGTCTGACCTAGAAATAGCCATTCATGTCGTGCGAAGTCCAGTCACCTTGATAAGCGTGCAAGATGTCCTGAGACGATGGCTGAGAATAGCCAGCAGCCAAGCTCGGGATGTCCACGTTCGCGAAGAGCGATTCAGTGAATGTGGGTTTTGAGTAGGCGCCGGTGGTGGGAGGATACAAGATGAAGTCGCCAGGGACATTATTGCAGTTACCCATGGAGAAATCTTGATCATCAAAGCCCTCATCAATCTCGCCCAATGAGGTAGGGGGCGTGAAGAGCATCGTGTTTCCTTGTCCAATAGGAGAAATATGGGCAGGATGCGACTGGCAAAGCTCAGGTGCGGTGTACGCGCCGAGATGCTGTCCCATGTCTTTGGGATAGAAGGGAGAGATGACTTGGTTGGGCAGTTGCATAGTCGCGCCGTAGATGTCATCAATGAGCGTGAACTCGTTGAGGTCTTGATAAGCGGAATTGTGGTCCATGCCAGCATCCGTTAATGGAGTACCATTGTCAATGGGTGAATAGTCAAGCTCAAGCTGCTGTGGGATGGTGTTGAAGTTGAACTCCGGAGCATATGAAGGGAACTCAATGCTGGTCTGGTACAGCCCAGCGTTCCAATCATCAGAGGGAGTGGCGATGCTCATACTGCGGTCGCTCGAAGGGGTACCAATGTTCTGGAGCTGAGGAGTGGGATGGCCGGAATCGGGCCCCAAGCTGGGAAGAGTGCTGGGTTTTTTACCATTGGTTTTGGTCCTAACGTACGTCCAGCCATGGGCCTTTTCCATGTGCTGTTTGCAGTTGGACTCGCGCTTGGACTTGTAAGGGCAAGGCTTGAAGAGACACTCATACATAGGTGGGGCCGAGGAGTGCTTGTCGTTGTGGTGACGATCCATTTCCTTCTCGGTTGGCCAGCCGTACTCATGGTACTTGCATGTCTTGACCGGGCACTTCCATGGTCTCGAATGTGTCTTCTCGTGCTTGGTCAGATCGCAAGGACGCTTGAACTCCTTGTTGCAACCAGGCTCGCGGCACCTCTTCGGCGCCAGCTCCTCAGGGCTGGCGTTCTTCTTCCGGCGAGCCATGGAACGCATAACCTCCTCTTCATCGAGAGCCTCCTCACTTTGGGAGCGCTTGAAGTTGACCGGGCTTTCCGGTGCCTTCTCACAAAGGTCCACGGGCAATCCAGTGGCCAGGGAGATGGCCTGTCCGTTCTTCTTCACGCGAACCAGTTCCGAAAGCCTGCCGTTGATGTGAGGGCCACCGTGAATCTTGATTTGATCAGTGCTAAAGTAAATGTCAGCGCAAGCCACACAGTTGCAAGAGAAGAGAGAGTCGTACGGATCAACCTCCATGCCATTGGCGCCATCCTTGGTCTTGTTGCTTTCCGCAATCTGACGAGCATAGTTGTAGAATTGGTCGACGAGATCAACAAAATATCCATTGGTGTAGGGGAGATCGCGAGGGCGAGTCAGTTCGCGGTCGCCAAGGTGCTGGACGGTAGCCTGGAGGCAGTCGATTGTCGTGAGACAGAAATCGAGGTATGAGCCTGCAGCTTTGGTCCTCTCCTTTAAAAGTAGCGCACGGTAAGTAGTCATCCTAACGTCCAGTGGATCAACAGTTTCGCTTACCGGAGCCACAAGAATCAAAGTCTTCTCAAGATCTCTTAGGCACAAAATCTCCTTATCCTGAATCTTCTTGGGGCACTCGAGCACGAGCGAGTGGAACTCCTTCAGAGCCGGCTTTGCAAGTAGAGGCTTTAAGACGTATTCGACGATGCGGTTGGTAGCACGGTCACTAAGGCCGGGAAGATTGAGTGCCGATGCTGAGCGAGCGGCAGCGGACCTGGTGACAGCCGAAGTCCTGGTGGTCTTGGCCTTGCAAGAGGCATCCTTCTCGGAAGTAGAAGCAATCGAGCTTCCAAGACCGCTGTCGGAATCGTGGTGCCGAGATGAGCGGCGTGTGCGTGGACGGAGCATCCGGCGCTCGTTCTCGGCCTCCTGGGGCATGATGGGTGAATCCAGGTTTCTTTGAAGGAGCCCACGAGGCGGAGGAATGCATTCGCCACTTTGCTTAGCCGAGACAAAGGTGTCGTTCGAAGAGGCCAACTGTCTCGTGATGGCGTCCAAAGTTAGGGCAACACGGCGGCAGCGGGAGTCGATAACATCGTCCAAGTTGGTGTGAGAGCGGCGAGGGAGCGACGGCGGGACGAAGACCCGCTCGGAAGAGTCCCCAGAGGCGGGAGAGTTGGGAGAGTGGAAGGTAGCACCCTTTTGTAGAAGCACGTTGGTCTTGAGGGTCAGGCCACCCGCTGGTCTCCTGCGAGGGTTCGACATGATTGCTGTGTTGTGTGGAGTTGATGGGCTATGTTGCCGACTGTTTTCTCTGGTCAGTCCATGAGCTCTCGAAGGCTTGCAAGGTAAAGAATGGACGTGGGAGACCGAGAACGTCGAGTGAGTCACAGGGAGTGGAAGTATGCTTCACCGGAGGTATCACAACGATATCCCACACTCTGCTTGCCCCCTATCAAGACGAGGCAGGACAGGATTGGCCAAGGATTGTGGAGGTGGGTGTCGGGGGAGGGGGGGGATAGTCGCCAGCAGGCGAAAAGGTTATATCTTACTTTGATGTGATAGCACGAGCCGACAAATACCTGGCAGCTCGGCGACTTTGACCGAAGTCTGGGATATCTTGGAATAGCGGACGTCAAGGCTTTGTTGTCAGGTTAAGGCGCCGTCGATAGGATCACGATAGCAGGCGATGGAGGCGACGATCCGAAGAGGAGAAAGATGGATCCTGGGGAAAGTTGTGGTAGCGTAGAGATAGTGGGATTGGAAAGAAACCTAGAAAGGTTGGGTATCGGGTTGGTATTCAGGCTTTGGTATCAATAGCAGGCTGTGTTTGCTGTACTTGGCTAACAAGTCGGGGTATGTCGTTCAAACTGTGCTGAATGGAGACAATAGCACTGATCAAGTCCAGTCCGAATGACCTGGGCAAGAAACACTAGACGAGATCAACAGGCAGGAAAGAGAGGGAACGGGATGAAAGGGGGACGCTGTGGTGGGATTGCCAGGGAGGAAAAGGGATCGCGGACGGGGACGAGACGGACGGTCACGGAGTTCGAAGCTGGGGAGAGGATGGGTGATGAGAAATGGAGAATGGAGCGAGGCCGAACGTTGCTGCCTGCTGACAGACCGGGGTTCGTGTGGGTCAAGCGGCGCAGCTCCACGTTAGCGTCCCCGCCATTGGATGGAAGTGGTTGAAGCGCGGATCCTTCCTTCTTGCCCACGCCAGCGCCTGTGCTTGGGCTTGGACGTGTTCACGGTGCCAATGCCACACTCGATCTCTTTTTATGGCAGCCCCGTCTGTCACTCTATGAGTGTCTCCCTCGTCCCGCCATGTTTTACCATTGGTTTTCAGTTCCCAGAGGCTGTTGTTTGCTGCGGCATTGATCATGATGTGTGATGCCGGTTAGGCGATGTTAAAGCGAGACATTGACAGCTTGTACCCGCCGTGCTTACTCTGCCGGCCAGCAGCCAATCGCATTCAGCCAAACATCTCAGCTCCACCGCAGTGTGTCCCTTGATTCCCCGATGACCAACCCAAAAACCCATGTCAGCCCTGTCTGGATGCACCTTATTTCGGGACCACAGCGAGTCTTCCGGAAGTCTTTGACTAGCAAACCCAATCTCCGCAACGAGGACTTTTCGCAGGGCTATCCCAAGAACTGGGAAAATCAGCATGGTAAGCATGGGGATGATACCAACGGTGAGCACTTCATTCGCGTCTTCACACCTCAACTTCCAGTCAAGAACAGCCAAGATCCCTTGTACGCAGTCAACTTCTTTGTCTGTTGCCCGTTCGTCATTCTCCGTTTCCCGTTTACCGGGGATGCGTAGGAGTTGACGACAAACGCTCAAAGGAAACCAGAAGATCCCTCCCGAACACGCAAATCAGAAATAGGACGCTGTTGCTTGGGGTCACCATCCGACCTCGAGCCGACCTCTGGAAACGCAGGACGACCTGGACGTATGGCAGACGATTTGCGGCTTTGGGATGTTCGTTCGTGACGTGGAAGTCTGGGTATCCCTTTCCTCCCCACGGCCACTTGTCCACTGCGTTTCCTATGAGGCCATAACCCATACATATTCTCTCAATCGAGGGAAAGGTGAAGGCGGCGCAGGACATGGCCACAATCAGAGCTGCAACAGTGACCTCTTCAGTGGGTTTCAGCCATGTTCTGGCGACTCCAGTCCTATAAAACATCCAGAGGACAGCTCATCTCGACAAGTGTCGGGTTGTGAGAATGCGCAGCACGTGCGGGGCGCCTCAACATCGTGGTGTAACATCGCGAGTATCTTGCTGGTCAAACCCCAGGCGCTGAGCCACCGCGGTGGGCAGGCATGAAAGTCGGCGTCCCAAATAGGATACTCGCCCCTGTGAGAAGTTCCGAGTCTGATTTGCTGACGGTCCAAAACAGCCAATCATTGAGCATACCTGCGCAATATGGTCTCATGTAAATCGGCCCCGGTAGAACTTTGCATATCGAGAACGCTAAACAGACAGGGGAGGAACTGGGCCCCCAATCTGAGCCGCTGCGTCGCGAAACCTTTGCCCCAGCCTGAGGACGGTTTGGACGGGCCTGAGGAGGAAAATGAAGGGGACAGGTCGGGCATTGACTCACAGGCGATCATTGTCGTACATACTGCTGCCCAGTCCTAGTCCGTCATTGTTGTTGCTGCTATGGGCCTTCTTTGACAAACTGCTCTCTGTCTACTTTCAGAAACTATCTACGCCAACCCAAGGTGGTCAGTGTGTAGTCCCCTCCTCAGACTAGCCATCTTGAAAGTGCCCAGTGACGAACTGGTGGGCTAAAGCTTCCATCTTTGGGATGATCTGGAGGCGCACGCCGCGGCAAGCTATACCATGAAGCTTATTGGTCCAAGATAATGTGAGCGCAGGCTTCTCCCCCCGTTATTATCTCCTCCACCATGATGATGCCCCACTCAACACCCTTCAGCCCTACGGACTGTCGTCGAGTTAGACTTCACGACGACATTGTAAGACATCAAGGCCCTGTCACCCGGTCTTCCTACGTACATTACGTACCTACATCAGGACACATACACATTACAACCGCCCGGTCCAGTTCACAGGCATACGTATGCTATCATATGCACATATTTTCACCACTGACGAAGCCGCTTGCAGAGATTTAAGGGCATGCATATGTATTGACGAATGAGAGTATAGAAAAACTAGAAGCCTTGAGATATGCATTGTAGTTACCTAGATCCAACCCCCACCGCTTGCTACTACACGTGTAATCCACCGGCAAGTCTTCGATCTCGTCAACGGCAGATCGCGGTCTTAGCACTTGAGATGACCGGCTAACTCTAAATCACCCCTGCCTTTCATTAAGACCATTGGGTATCGGATGAAAAATAAACGTTTCACACATGGCGGCAACGGCGGGGGAGAAAACGGGACTCGTCATCCATTGACGTTGCAGGACATCTTATGATATAAACCTATTGTGGATATCCCGAAGAGCCGCTTGCTCGTTCTCGGCTCTAGACTGCCACTACGTGGATCAAACGACGACGCTTCAAACGGCCGGCTATAATCCAGGCAGCTATTTTTTTCTACGGCCGGAGGCAATCCTCACCAGGCTTGGACAGCGGAGAAAGGCACTCCTCATATGGGGGTGGAGAACTCGGCTCCCGAACCGTGGACACTGGCGAGATGGGGTATACCAACGGTACACTTCGGCCTGCTGGGATGACAAGGGAAAGCTTCGGGGGTGGTGGCCGACGTCGCGTCGGCGGTGAGCTCCGGAGCCTATCCTGCTTCGGCTCGTGAGATACCACCGAAGTTGGACGGCCCTTGACATATTTATTGAACTCTTCAGCAGGCAGTATTTGTAGTACTTCACCGTACAGCTGGTAAGAGCTTGCGCGCCTGGCCCTTCTACCACCATTCTTGTTGTTGTTGTTGTTGTTGTTGTTGTTGTTGTTGTTGTTGTTGTTGTTGTTGTTGTTGTTGTTGTTGTTGTTGTTGTTGTTGTTGTTGTTGTTGTTGTTGTTGTTGTTGTTGTTGTTGTTGTTGTTGTTGTTGTTGTTATTTTCTCGGTGTTTTTTCGGCGTTGTTTAAGCTGCTTCTGCTCCAAGACAGTCCAGCCGTAGCTCTTAGCTGCCAAAGTGGCCTTTTTCCGGGCCTCGGTCTCTAGTACCCAGTCGCGCAGCTGGCAGACCATGCATCGACTAGTTTTCATGTTCAGAGGGATCTCGCACAGCTTCTTCCAATGAGATGAGAGGAAGAAGAGGCGCCATCCCTTCGGTTCGTCAGTGTCTCGCCCTCGACGGCTGTCCTGTATCTCACGTTCTCTATGTTGATAGCAGGGGGCAGGACAAGTCCAGACCGCTAGAGTTCCTTGGATGGGGTTGTCCTGTGTGGCCTTGGTGAGTTTCATTCTCGCCTGAATGTTCGTAGGTGAAGGAAAAAGCAGGAGTTCGAGGTAGCGTGAGATGTCTGAAGTGATTGACGGTACTAAAGGACGAATATCACTTACAGGAATCTGTCAGCAGCTTTCCATACGAAGAATGTGGTTTGCTTTATAATCGCTCTTGACCATCTCTGTCAACAGATACCGATGACAAAGAAATCCGCTCGGATCAAAGACCCGTTCTTTGACGAAACACATTTTTAGAAGCGAACAATCACCTTGTTGTCGTTGGAAGAGTCGCCAGAACAAGAGAGTTGCTTCAAATCCTGAATCTGCGTTTATCTACTGTTCGAGCCGCATTACATGGTATCCGATGTTTCAGAGGTCTGAAGGCAGTCCGGCAGCCTCTTTTATTCTCTATGACATTTCACCACCTCTGTTCTCCATCAAATATACAGCCCTTACTAGGCATAAGACAATGAAGCTACTGGTAGCTCAGAGGCTATGCTCAACATAAACGTACGTAATTGTAACCGACTACTAAGAATAAATAACAAAAACACATCCGCAAAAAGTCCTTTGCGTACAGCACTCTTATCAGTCCCATCGACAAATTTCCACTCGAAGAGCCATCAACAGGACCCAGTACATCACAGAGTGAATGGGGAAAACGACAACTACAGCTTACGGGGCACCCATTCAAAGATATTTATTATGGGGTGCACGTCGGTGCCTAACTCCCGCCGCGTTGGGCGTGTAGCTGGGAAAAGACGCCCAGGGCAACCCAGAACAAGTGAGAAAATATGTCCAAGCGAGCCACCGATTTTCTTATCGCCGTTTCCCACCAAATTTGATGTTTTCCGTCATTGCAATATTCCTGATCCACTCAGGCGTCATCCTCCATTCACTGGGTCGAAGATACTCGAAGCACCCAAGGATTTTACAAAAGATCCGGAAATCGCTGAAGCCGAGCAGGCAACATATGAAGCATACTCCACCGCCTTCCACGCCAGTTATGATTCCAACAAGCAGACAGCAGAAAAAGATAACACAAGCGATTTGTCAGACTCACAGAGCTTCTCACTCTCCTCTTCATCAGCTTCTTCATCCTTTTCTCATCTTCCACCCCTGCCATCTTCCTCTTCCTCTTCTTCTTCTTCCTCCTCCATCACGCTCTCTTCACCATCTACACTTCACCCCCACTACCTCTCCCCAATCGGCCTTTCCATTCTACACCTCATCCGCACCCATCTCTGTCTGCCACCTGATCTTCCACCCTCGCACTTGATCGTCCATCTTATCAGACGATGGGAAAGGACCCGAGTCGCCGTAGCACAAAAGAATGCAGAGCTGGCCGCGCAAGCTAACGCATTGGACTGGAGTGGAGTGGAAGATGAAGAAGCGGTAGATTTTCTCGATTTGGACGAAAGGGATGTGTTGAATACGTGGGCGGAAGCTCAGAAGAATATGGAGAATAGGAAGTTGTGTCCGCTTTTTGGGGCTTGGGGTTATACGGAGAGTGCGAAGTATAGTAGGTAGCCAGGGCTGCAGAAGTCGGAGGACATGATTTAGGGGGAAGGGGATGCAGAACGAAAAGAGCGAAGGAGCTATAACGGCAAGCCACTAAGGATCTGGCGCAGGCCGGCATCTGTGATCAACACCCTCTTAGTATGTACCGAGATAATAGTGAGGTTCTCCATTATTTACACGGTAAACGGTTGTTCTCTCGGGCCCGAACCCGAAGACCGGACTCGGCCAGTCCGTTGTGACATCGGGAGTGAACCCGGAAAAGCGGGACTAGTTCTTTGCCAAGACCCGTTTGTGGAAGCCGCAATGTGGGGCCAACCGGGCGGGAAAGCTCCGGGCCCTCCCGTGTGGGGCTAAACACCCCACCTTCTCCTGTCATAACATCACCAGTGGGTCTTTAACTCGTACCTGCTTCTTGATTTCACGTCTTTGCGCGCTCTTGGCTCACTTTCCCATCGAGATGTAACACGAACTGGAAACTACGTCCTCCCGTATGCCTACACAATTGAGGACTACGGAAGGCGGTATGGACGGTAACACGGCAAGCGCGGTGCAGCACTGGCCGTCTCTCCGATCAGTGACCCTTTGATGCGCGCAGGGTGGCGATCTATTGGCAACAATGACCGGAGTCCATTCTCCGTGTCGTCATCGATGTTGACGGCCGTTCTCTTCCAGCAACAAGTCAATACGTCATATGCACAGGTAAAGTAAACAAAAGAAGCTGGAGCACCGACACGATGTGGTGTATAAAGAGTGAAAGCACATTAGTTGCATTGTTCTCGTTGATACATATCCTCCAAAAACCTGAGCTACTTCAACTCTCCTCAATCATTCACCGAAGAAACCAACCGAAAACACATTCAGCAAAACCACCAGAACATCTGCCAAAATGACTGACAAGGGACAATTCGAGAGTGGTGAGTTTCTTCCATGAGCATCAGCTTGATGCGTCTCATGTTGTTGCTACGGGCATGCTCTGACCTCTTCTTCTTCGACGGTAGGCCACAAGATTCCGGTCACTCATCAGAGCTTCCCCGGCAAGGAGACCGAGATGCCCAACCCGCAGCCTCTGTGGGATGAGATTCCTACCGCTGACGGCAAGAGCCAGAAGTACCGCGCTGCTGGCAAGCTGAAGGGCAAGAAGGCTCTCATCACCGGAGGCGACTCTGGCATTGGCCGTGCAAGCGCCATCCTCTTTGCTATGGAGGGAGCCGACTCGCTCATCGCTTATCTTCCCGAAGAGGAGGAGGATGCGCAGGAGACCAAGAGGAGAGTAGAGGCGTACGGTCAGAAGTGCTACTTGGTCTCTACGGATCTTCGCGACAGAGAGAACTGCAAGAAGTTGGTTGATGAGGCTGTCAAGGCATTCGGCGGCCAAATCGACATCCTCTTCAACAACGCCGCCTACCAGATGGTAGTCGATGACATCAAGGACCTTTCGGAAGACCAGTGGATCAACACCTTCAATACCAACATTCACCCCTACTTCTACCTGGCCAAGTACTCTCTGCCACACATGAAGCGCGGCAGCACTATTATCAACAACGCCAGCATCAATGCCTACGTCGGCCGTCCCGACCTTCTCGATTACACTTCCACCAAGGGCGCAATCGTGGCCTTCACTCGCGGCCTGAGCAATCAGCAGGCTGGAAAAGGCATCCGCGTCAACGCTGTTGCCCCTGGACCCGTTTGGACTCCTCTCATCCCATCGACCATGAAGGGGGAGAACCAGGAGCAGTTCGGATCCACCCCCTTGGGTCGTCCTGCTCAGCCAAGTGAGGTTGCCACTGCGGTAGTCTTCCTGGCCAGTGAAGACAGCAGTGCCTTCAGTGGACAAACACTGCATCCCAACATGGGAACCGTCGTCAGCGGCTAAGTCAAGGTCGTGGTCAGTCGAGAAAGGAAACTTCGGACGAGTCGACATTGCATTGTCATGGGCTCTCGGTCATGAGGAAGGGTGAAGAAGACAACCTGAATAGCACGGGACTTGGTCGTTTGAAGAAGGACAGACGGGATGAGAAAGGTATCGACATTCACAACGACACCTCTTGGGAGCATCGGTTTGATTCAACTAGCACCGGAGATCCACATCATCGACACATCCCCAAAAGATTCAATTGGTATTGCACTCGGATAGTGAAGGGTATTGATACTATCAATACACTCTGAGATAAATAAGTAGCATAGCCTGGCGTAATGAATTAGTTTATTAGTACCACCTGCTACCTCGGCCCTGTTCCTATAACACATGACAATCGATACCTCCACTGAATGCCCACAAATACCGATCATCAAAACTTCAGCATGCTGACTAGTTCCCCGCTCCCAGATGTGGTTAACATAGCAATACCCGTCTCAGTTGCACTCCTTACCGTTCCAACACTCAAGCACCTGCTGGCCAGAAAACGGGGTCTTTCAAGAGAATATGAGCTTGTTGGTGGAGATGTGGCCGATACAGCACACTATCAAGACCGGAATGGTGAAGCAACAGAGGCATCGACAAAGGCCTTAACGGATTCCCGTGCTAAAATCTCGCTTTGGTTAGGGGTGCTAATTAGTCTAGAGGCATCACTGACGATCGAACTAGTGAATCGCTTCGATTTTGGAACGCGCAGAGCGTTCTTGGTACAGGAATCAGATTGGGATACTCCCCCTTCGTGGACAGGGACAGTCATAACTGTATGTAGCCATTCCATACAGGCGTTAACGTTGTCATGTTGGATAATAGTCAAGAAGGTTAACTCTATGGCTTAGGGACTTTTGTTTTTACAGTGTGCTTTTCTTCCCCCCAGAAACCACTACCACATAAGGTTCCGTATGACGATACTCGGTTTGATCTCTTCACTGCTGGTTATAGGTTTACTGTCCTTCAACCATGGCTTTACAGTAATTAGCTTGCTCATCGGGAGGGATATGATGGGAAACAGGGCCTCAGCGAATCTCTACGGCATTCAAATTTTGGGGCTTCTGATTGCGGCAGTGGCCTTTGCTTCGTTTCCCCGACGTCCGGATATTTATCACAGGGAACAAGTTGTTGACCAGCAAAAAGCGGTGTCGCTCCTTTCTCTCCTGTCGTTCTCCTGGAACCTCAACATTTTCAATGCCGCAAAGGAGAGACAACTGGAAACCGCAGATCTGCCCAGGTTGGAGTTCATTACGCGCTCGGAAAACATCCAGCAAGATTTCACCGAACACAAGAAGCCAGGTCGTTTCTGGCAACAACTGCTCCGGTTCAATGCGCGCAACTTGGTACATCAATGGGCCCTGGCCTTTTTGATTGCCATCTTGTCGATATTTCCCCAGATCGTGCTCTACAACTTCCTTTCCAAGATCGAAAGGGGGACCCAGAGCTCGCCCAAAGATCCCTTGTTGCTCGTCTGGGCCCTTGCTTTGTTCTTTACCCAAGCACTGCAGGTCGGTGCCACGAATTGGCTGAAATGGATTACCGAAAGCCGAATGGATATTCCTCTTGAGTCTTTGGTGCAGACTCTGGTGTTTGCCAAAGCTCTCAAGCAGTACGATACCGTCAGTTCAGGACAGGACAGTAATGGGTCTTCGAAACCCAATGGACAGAATGGAAATGTGAATGGAAACTACCAGCCGGACACTTTGCTGAAAGCCAAAGAGAAAAAGGATGAGGAAAAGGGACAATCGGCTTACAACCTGCTGAAGGTTGACAGGTGAGTGATATGCACCTTCCATTTTCCGTCTCTGGTGCACAGTTCCTTTAACATTGGACTTCATGCAGTTCTCGCGTCACCAACTTTTGTCAGTGCAACAGCGACCTGCCCATGGCCGCTTTCAAACTTGCTCTCGCTAGCGCCTTCCTTATCCGCCTGATGGGATGGTTGCCCGTCCTCTCTGGGCTGACTGCCGCCAGTCTGGCCATACCGCTCAATCTCCATCTCTCAAGGAAACAACGAGACCAGAACTCTGGTTTGATGCAAATCCGAGATTTCAAAGCACACCTACTGGCCGAGGCACTGTTGGGAATGCGCCAGATCCGATACTCGGCCCTTGAAGACTTCTGGGAGGACAAGATCCTGGCAAGCAGAGATGATGAGCTCAAGCAGTACTGGAGAGTGGCACTCGGGAAGTGTCTGATTTTCTTCACCGTCAACATTGCACCTCTGTTGCTCGCCGGCGTCACCTTCACGGTCTATGTATGGAAACAGAGATTCCACATCAAAGCCTCGGTCATCTTCACGGCCCTCGGCTTGTTTGATCAGCTGGATGATGCAGTGTCACTCCTGCGCAAGGTACAAATCAACTTGCTCGAAGCGTGGGCAAGTGTCTCGAGACTAGACAAATACTTTGGTCGTCAGGACAAGCAAGAGGTCACCAAACCAGGGAGCTTGATCGCTTTCGAGGATGCTACCGTGGCTTGGCCTCGACCTGAAGATACCGATGAGGTTGGAGATGCTCAGGCACCACCCCGAGGGGCACATACCATGCTCACGGACATCAACGTGAAGTTCCCACCAGGCGAGCTCAGTGTCATTGCGGGTAAGACCGGATCTGGCAAAAGTCTACTCCTCGCAGCAATTCTCGGCGAAGTCAAGCTCATAGCCGGCAACATCTACCTTCCTTCTGCGCCGGAACCGAGCAACGACGAGAATATCCGAGACCAAGACTGGATTATACCCTCGCTTACCTGCTTTGTGTCCCAAACTCCATGGATCGAAAGTGGCACAGTCAGGGACAACATCCTCTTTGGTCTCCCGTTCAACCGCCTCCGCTACCAAAAGGTTCTCTGCGCTTGTGCCCTTGAGAAAGATCTGCAGCTTTTGGCTGATGGTGACCAAACAGGAGTTGGGCCCAAAGGCGTCTCGTTGTCCGGTGGCCAAAGATGGAGAATAGCCCTAGCCCGCGCCCTGTACTCGCGTGCCGGAATCATCGTGATGGATAATATACTGAGCGCTGTGGACACGCATGTGAGCAGGCTGATCGTTGAGGAGGCGCTGACGGGAGGGTTGGCCGTCGGAAGGACGAGAATTCTCGCTACCCATCATGTCGATCTTGTTCACCCATACGCCAGCTGTGTGGTGCGTCTCAGGGGCGGGCGCCTCAGGTCCGTCGGGTACAACGCTCCCGAAAACCAAAACTTGACGCCTACGACGGCGGTATTCGAGCCTGGTAGCATACCATGGGCTCGACCTGACGGCAATGGACTAGCCTCATCTTCCAGTTCAGCCATGATGGGCCTCGAGAGGAGACAAACCCGCGAGGAGAAGAGGGCTGTTGGATGGGTCAAATGGGACGTGTACAAGGCATACTACAAGGCCAGCGGTGGTGCCCTGAACTGGGCTCTAGGCATGGCTGTGCTCTTTGTTGGTCACGGTCTGGGTATTGTTCGTACCTGGAGTCTCAAGGAGCTTGCTCAAAGAGCCGCATTTGTTGAGGCAAACTCCAAGATGCCGTTCACGGCTCAGTATCATCAGACTTACAGCCAAATGACTTTAGGATACGCTGCTACCAATCCTACTGCTTGCACTCCCAAGTTCAGTATCTGCTTTTGTAAGTTCGAAGACACAGATATATATTATACTGGAGAAGAGTTAACTAATTCGGTGTCACAGGGATCTCGACATATGCTCTAGTTTGCTTCCTCGTCGGTGTGTCGCAAATTGCCCGCGATGTTACCTTTACCCTCATCGGAATGAGAGCCTCTAGGAAGCTGTTTCAACAGCTAACACACACGATTCTCCGGACGCCCATCAGATGGATTGAAACCGTCCCGGCAGGTCGTATCTTGAATCGCTTCACGTCAGATATTTCAGTCGTCGATAAACCGCTAGCTACCCCGACATTTACGTTCATACAAGCAGCCGTTCTACTGATGATCATCGTCGTCACTTGGTACGTATATCATGCCTCACATTCCATCATGCCATATCAAAGTGACACTGTGTCTTTACTGACCTGAACTACACAGTTCCTCCGTCTCCCTCTCGGTGCTTTTCTTCGTCATACTCCTCTTCGCCCTCTACGTATACATCGCCAACAACTTCATACACGTTGCCAGGGAAGTCAAGCGCCTCAAGTCCGTCTCTAACTCCCCCATCTACGATCAGTTCAGCTCCGTGTTGTCCGGCTTAACGACTATCCGTGCCTTCAAACGCACCCAGTCCTACACCAACAATTTGTACCAACTGATCGACGCCAACAGCTCTGCGAACTGGTCGCAGCAGCTCTTGAAGCGATGGATAGGTTTTCGCATGGGCATGCTCGGCGCCGTATTCGTCACAATCGTGGCCGGTGCCGTAGCACTGGGTGGTGTGGACGCTGCACTCGCGGGTTTCAGCTTATCGTTTGCCTTCCGGTACACGTCCGCTCTTACATCTCTACTCGAGGCCCTGACAGCGCTGGAATTGGGATTCAACTCATGCGAGAGGGTGTTGGAGTATATTGAGGTTGAGCGTGAAAGCGAACAAGGTCTGGACGCCCCTGCGGCCTGGCCAGCGGAGGGGAGAATCGAAGTCGAGAACCTTACGGCCTCGTATGCCCGCGATCTTCAGCCCGTCTTGTCCGATCTTAACTTCAGTGTTGGAGCCGGCGAGCGGGTTGGGATCGTTGGGCGAACAGGCGCTGGCAAATCAACGCTTGCCGCGGTTCTTTTCCGTCTTCTGGAACCCAGCAGAGGCTCAATCCGCATTGATGGGCTTGATATTTCCACCTTGAAGCTAACACAACTGCGGAAGAGCCTCGTCATTATTCCTCAAGATCCATTCCTGTTCTCGTAAGCGAATTAACTCGATTTCTCCTTCTCTTTGGTTCGGATACTAATGATTTTAATCAATAGAGGCACCCTACGTTCCAACTTGGACACCGAAGGCCGTCTAGACGACACAGAGATATACAACGCACTACGACGCGTCAATCTGATCGGTTCAATCTACAGCAATACGAGTTACCCACCATCACTCTACACACCGGTCATGGGTCCCAGAACAGTCGAGCCCGCCACCGCCGAAGTCAACATGTTCGACGACATCCAAACATTGGGTGATAACGGCGTCCAAATCACCCCTTTCATCCTCGACACCAACGACAACAACCCCTTGGATCTCCTCACCTTCGATCGTCATCCAGAAGATTCAACACCAGTCACCTCCCTCCCCGAAGTTGAACAACAACCCGCATCCGCACCCGTACCCAAGCCCCCATCACCAGAAGGAGAAACTCCCTCCCCACCACCCATATCCCTTCCCGCCCCTCTCCTTCCTCTCCCGCTTTCCCCCTCCCTCTCCGCCATAACCACCAGCACCGCCACGGTTAACCATCAGGTCAACAACCCCTTCACCAACCTCTCCCATCCCATCACCACAGGAGGCTCCAACCTCTCACAAGGCCAGCGACAGCTCGTTTGCCTCGCACGCGCTTTGCTCACCCGCCCCAAAATCATGGTGTTGGACGAGGCCACGTCGGCCATCGACCAAGACACGGACGCGGCCATCCAGCGTTCGCTGCGCGAGTGCATCGAGAGCACCGGCACCACGGTACTGGTGATTGCTCATCGGTTGTCGACGGTGGCGGACTTTGATAAAGGGCTGGTGCTGGATAAAGGTCGGGTGGTGGAGTTTGGATCGCCTGGCGAGTTGGTGAGGAGGGGGATTCAGAGGGATAAAAACCGGCAGAGGGCGGGGAAGGAGCGAGCAGAGCGATCTGAAGGTAGCAGTGAGTATTTTGGTGATGATGAGGGTTCGGAGGAGGATGGGGAAGAAGGCGATATGAATACGTTTTGGGGTTTGGTGAAGAAGAGTGCGGAACGGGAGAGGTTGGTGGAGATGATTTTGGGAAAGAGTCCATGGAGCCTAGAATGATGAATGGACCCGCATAGTTCGACAAGTACAGGTTGGGAAGGAACCAAACACAAGAAGGAAAATCAAGAGAGAAGTTGGGATCTCGGAGAGCTGGTGAGACTGGAGTCACTGGACGGGAATTTTGGTCAAGTTAGCGTTGCCTTTATATAGCGTTGTCATGTTGAATCCTATATATTCCGCCGCTGGTAATAGAGAAACAATCCGCTGCGGTCCGGGGTATCACTAGACATTACATAATGTCTATGTTGAGAATCTTGATATCCTCCACTGGCTTGTCCTTATGCGTCTTGACGTTCTCGATGCGGTGGATGACATCCAAACCCTGGACACCGCGACCGAAAATGGTGTGCTTGTTGTCAAGCCATGGCTGTTCTCTAGGTTAGCATCGAACACGTACTAGGAGGGGAAGAGCCTGGACTCGAAACTTACCGTCTTTTCTGTCGTAATGAAGAACTGACTCCCGTTAGTATTAGGACCAGCATTCGCCATGCTGACCGTATAAGGCTTGTCGTGCTTCAAGCTGCTGAACTCGTCCTCGAACTCCCTGCCCCATATACTCTCGCCGCCTGTTCCGTCCCCAAGAGGATCACCACCTTGAATCATGAACTTCCGTATTACACGGTGGAAGATGGTGTTGTTGTAGTAGCCACGTTTGGCATGCGTAACGAAGTTCTCCACGGCCTTGGGGGCAGCATCCGGGAAAAGCCTGATGTGGATGTCGCCGTACGTGGTGTGGATGACGGCCGACTGCCCTGTCTCGACCACCTTCTTCTGCTCAGCCTTTTTGGGTCCTCCCAATACGGTTGGCTTCTCGTTCTGGACGTCTCTGGTAGACTTGGAGATTTCTTCGTCGTTTGTGAACATGTAGAAGCGAACCTTGCCGACGCCGGTTGCTATTAGCATTGGGTCTCTTGTCTCCGATTCCTGTAGAAGTGGGTTGGCAGATGCCGCCATGGCAACTGTTGTCACGCCCTTTTTCTGAGGCTGGCCTTGGTAAATCGCTAGAGTAAGGGGTCTAAACCCTTCCTCCTTGCCGTACACCTTGGCGACCTGGTTGGTGTAGGTATTGAGGACCTTGATGCCCAGATAGGAACCATAGAGGATGAAGTGTCCTGATTCGTCAAAGACAACGTTGAACTTGTTCCGTAGTGCTGGCGACTCGATCTCCCTTTCTTGCGCGATGCGACGGCCGAACTCTACGGCGTCCAGCTTCTGTAGTGCGGTACCAGCCTGCTGCATCTCCTCCACGACCTTGAGAGATTCGTCGTATGTGCGTTGTAGCTTTCCGGAAGCAAAGTCGAAGATGCGGATCTTGCGATCTGGGAAGGAGACGGTGACGAATCGGCTGCCGTCAGGAGACAGCGTGAGGGACGTTGGCACAGCCTTTGCTTTCTTGAATTCGAACAGATTTGTTGCGCTCTTGAACTTGAAGACCGACTCCGGCTTCTCGTAGGAGCCACTCGGTTGCCAATATTCCACCATGCCCCCGTCATCTGCCGACACTACGCAATCGTATCTGTCGTTGAAAGCCATGATCCCTACTGGACTCCGGTGTAATCCACTGATGGTGTGAAACGGCTTTTCTTGCTGACCACGTCCGTCGTAGAGATGGATGACAGGCTTTTCCTCCTCGGAAACTGCTAGGATGGGCAGAGGGGCACCCTTCTTGTGCACCCAGCAGACGGATTTTGGTACGTAGTCGAGTTGAAGGACGGCGAGAAGATCGAAGGCATTGACGTCGAACAACTTGATGGTCTTGTCGGCACCGGCTGTAGCAAAGCTGCGACCGTCCTGGCTAACCGAAACAGACTTGATCTCGCCGAGGTGAGCCTTATATTCCTTGACGAACTCGATTTCTCCGGTGACCTTCTTCCAGAACTTGACGACGCCGTCGATCGAAGTGGTGATCAGGAAGTCGGTGATGGGCGTCATGGTGAGAAAAGTCAATTGTTCCTTGTGCATCAATGACTTGGAATACCGGGCAGACTTGGGCATGGCCTTCAGGTACAGCTTCTCGTAGGGAAGAATGCGGCGCTTCTTCTTGGGCGCCTCGGCCGAGGGCAGCTGGGGGCCCATATCATCGTCGGAAGAGCTATCTGCATGGCAACGCACCGTTGTCAGCGGTTGTGGTTTTGGATGTTTGCTACGGGCAATTGGGTTGATGGTAAAAGGGTCAAGCCAACTCACCATCTTCAGAAACATCCTGTTTAACATCCTCTGCGAATTCTTCATGCGTCCGCTTGTTCGACTTGACGTCATCTTCTGGTTCATTCGATTCCATTTTGATGTTCGGTCGGCGTTATTCGGTTGGAAAGACTCAGTTCAGAAATTTAAAGGTTATCGAAGGAGCGTCGAGTGTCTTTAAGAACCACGGTAGTCAATTGCGCCTGGAGATGGTGGATGTGGTCGTGGCGCGAGAGGACGTGTAAAGAGTAGATGGGACGGGATGTTCCTGTCGCGACACGGAACGGGTCACTATAATTCTAGGCGTAGATCGACGGTTCCTGCGTGTCCTCCCGCTGTGTCGCCAGCGGGAGGTTTAAAGTGGGGCTTCGAAGATGGTTCTCCAGGGTAGGTGAGCAAAATGCGATCTAAAATGAAACAACGTCCAAAGCTGGCGGAGACCGGCACGATCGGTCATGGATCGCCTCACGCCCAGCACGTGAAAGCAGGTTTTCTGCGTTTGCTTTCCTGTTCGTTATTTATCATCTGAGACTGTTTCCTGTCTCTTTTCTTGAACACTTGTACTCCGTCTTTCACTGAAGATATTCCTCAAATATCAACTTCGACTCGGCTCGTTCTTCCTTCTGTATTCTACCGTCACCCATATCCCCTTCTTCACCATGGCGCCAGCAACTATGACAAGGCATCCCCTGCAGCGTGTCACTTCTCCATCGCGGAGTCTTTCCGCCCTCATACACTCACTGGGCATGGCTTCATTCATGGCCAGCTTCACTTACCTGCAGCTGTTCCCGCAGGAGCTTCATCTCGGTTATGGAGGGCACTTCAAGTTCCTGACCATCATTGGCCTCGGTCTTGCACTTGTCACGTTTGCAGTTGGCTTGCTTGCGGATCTCACCTTGAGCCCGAGCCTGTTCAAGATCAAGAATGTCCTCTCGGTCTGTTCTGCACCTTTGGCCGTTCTTATAAGCACACTCTACTGGGGCATTTGTGCCATTAATAAGAACCTGGTTGTGCCGCCCGATATGGCCATTCCCGTTCTTCCGGATGTGTATGAAAACCCACCGCGGCTGTCATCTATCGGTTGTGTGCCAAACTGGTGTAACTGGTGCTGGGGCTAACAAACACTTACCTAACAGAGGATTCCATGCTATGCCGGCCATCATGCTGACGCTAGATTTGATGCTGCTGAGCCCCCCGTGGACAGTCAGAGGATATGGTGCCATGACTATCAGTATGACCATAGCATTCCTTTACTGGGGTTGGGTTGAACTCTGCTTCTCCAAGAACGGATGGTAAGGACGAGATGAGGCAGCGGCCTTGGCGGAAACCTTCATACCTTTCCTTGCAACCCTCGAGATTCGCCTAGATGTCTAACCACTGTGATAGGTATCCGTACCCGATTTTCGAGATCCTCAATACCTGGCAACGAGTCTTGTTGTTTACCTTCTCGGCGGTGTTGATGACCGTCAGCACAATGGCTCTGAAGTGGGTTTATGGCAAGATCAATGGCATCGAGAAGTTCAAGAAGGATGCTTTGCACCCTCTCAAGGACGAATGATGGATGGTTCGGGTAAAAGTTGGCTCTGGGCCGGTGTCTGTCCAACAATCCAACCAATGCCGCCATTGAACTGGCCATTGACCATCGGCCATTGGTCCGTTGTTCTGGTCGACATGCTACTGGATGTTGGTGTAAACTATGAGGCTGTAATTGAACTTTAGTAGAGCCCTGCTTTACAAGAGAAATTGACAAATCGAAACCTGTTCAATGCCATGGACAGTCAGGTCCTCGATGTCATTGCCGGGCATTGTGAACAGATAGTTACCGTTTTGAAGTCTGAAGAACAGGGCACCCAAAGGCGTGCAACCTGAACCCGGTGCTCAAGCGCCGACACCGGGCCAAGTGGGTCCCCCGCAAAGTATCAAAGGGCCGTTTGGCAGTTGGCTTCGTCACCCAGGTCGCTTTGCCCGGCGAGTATTCTTGAGGCCGATGTCTTCACCAGGGAGTCTGATTAGAAGGAGGCGCAAGGCCGGACGCATGCATGTCAATTGTGCTCTTCGTATGGAACCTTTCTTGTCGCCCAGAATCCTTCCATATTCCTTCCACGACAGTTCCATGGCGACGGACCATCCACTACATGGGGCCGGCCAATAACACCGATGTGTCTCTCCACAAGAGGATGAAGGATCACTGTTTCGTGAGCATGAGACGTAAGATGGAAATATGGTGAACTTTGTTCCTGGATATCACTCGTTCTTGAACGAGCGTGCTCACCATTCGGGGTTTTGTCATTGGTTTAGACGAAGAGGCGGCGGCGGTGGATATGGATGGATAGCTCCGTGTCTGACTCTTACACGGCCATAGCCGTCACTGTCCTGTTGGAGTGCACAAACCCCTACCTTACCCAGGTCTGTCTGTACCTTGGCGTACGGACTCGGTGTCTCTCTTTCTATCTGCTCAGACCTTTGGTGTTTTTATTCGAGAAACCTGAGGCTTATTCTTGCACGTGATTTCCGTGAGACTTTTTCGAATTCTTGTGTCGTCAGCTTGAACCCGGACTTTGGCTTCCTTGATCGGCCTTTCTCTCCCAATGACCCCACGCGGCTGACCCACAATGGGTAGGGCGTTCCAACGACGACCCCTAGCGCTGCCAACAGTCCTGGGTATCGCTACTTGCGCCCCGCTGCACCGGCACCCGTTATTGTATTCGGATCGTGTCCAACCACAAGTATTGGGTACCTCTGAGGGAGCGTGGTGTCATTGCAGGTTGGTTGCCCCTCCTAAATTTTAAGGTTCCGTTCCCAATACTGGACAGGAGCTGTCGAGTCCCCTTGCCGCCACCACGGCGGCGTTGAAAAAAGATTCATGGTTTTCTTCCCCCACAGACCTTGGGTTCTGTCCTTTGACTCATAGTATTCGTTCGAAGTCCGTTTGGTTAAAAGTCGAGGGTTCTCCTGGCTAGTTCCCGTTCTCATCTACCGTTTTACACATAGCTTGTTCCAAGACACAAAGAAAATCACAAGTCCTCAACATGTCGGTACGTAATGCCCACTTACAAAAGACGGCGGCCCCACGCCTGCCAACGCCTGTGTTTATACTGGATTGACTCACATGTCGAACTTTTAGCAACATTTCTACATCGAGAACCGCAATGTCGGCAACCAGGCCGAAAGCGAGGATTGGCGCAGTAAGTAATCACCTTGTCTGGTTCAATGAAGAAGAATATCTGCCTTTTCACCACACTTGCGACTCCTTACTGACTGTTAATCCAGTTCGCGGCTACAACCCGCTGACCCCTCCCGACCTGCTCCAACACGAAATCCCCCAGACCGCCGAGTCGAAGCAGACTGTCATCAATGGCCGCAAGGAGGTTGTCGCCGTTGTCAACGGTACCGACGAGAAGGAGAGGCTACTAGTAGTCATCGGTCCCTGCTCCATCCACGATCCGAAGGCTGCGCTTGAGTACTGCGATTTGCTGCTCAAGGAGAAGGAGAAGCACAAGGATGAGCTGTTGATCGTCATGCGATCCTACCTCGAGAAGCCTCGGACGACCGTTGGCTGGAAGGGCCTGATCAACGACCCCGATATCGACAACAGCTTCCAGATCAATAAGGGCTTGCGCCTGAGCAGACAATTGTTCGTCGACCTCACCTCCAAGGGCATGCCTCTCGCCAGCGAGATGCTGGATACCATCAGCCCTCAGTTCCTTGCCGATCTGTTGAGCGTTGGCGCTGTTGGCGCTCGCACCACCGAGTCCCAGCTCCACCGCGAGTTGGCTAGTGGTCTCTCTTTCCCCGTCGGCTTCAAGAACGGCACTGACGGTACCCTTGGTGTCGCCATTGATGCCATTGGCGCTGTCCGTCACCCCCATCACTTCTTGTCCGTCACCAAGCCTGGTGTCGTTGCCATTGTCGGAACCGTTGGCAACGAGGACTGCTTCGTCATCCTCCGTGGCGGTACCAAGGGCACCAACTACGATGCGAAGAGCATCGCCGAGGCCAAGGCCGCGCTTGAGAAGAGCGGCTTGCGCCAGCGCCTGATGGTTGACTGCAGCCACGGTAACTCCAGCAAGAATCACAAGAACCAGCCCAAGGTCGCCGCGGAGATTGCGCAACAGCTTGAGAATGGCGAGACCGGTATCATGGGTGTCATGATTGAGAGCAACATCAATGAGGGTAAGTTTGTTCCGCATATAACTGTGTGGACGATGAAGCTGTTCGCTAACAAAACACATAGGTAACCAAAAGGTGCCCAAGGAAGGCAAGTGCGGTCTCAAGTACGGTGTCTCTATCACTGATGCCTGCATCGGCTGGGAGGATACCGTCGCCACTCTCGACACTCTTGCGCAGGCCGTCAAGAAGAGGAGGGAGGTCCTTGACAAGAACTAAAATTCATGTCTTTTTCCTGGTATTGTTTGCTTTTATGGTTCACGGGTCATTTAATGGGTTTACATTGGATCCCAGATAAGGGATAATATATGCTGGCGCGGGGATGGGAAATACAAAAGTTAACATTTTCTGCATATGGTGTCTTTTGTTTGTTTACCAGAGTGTGCGTTAATACATCTTCATAATGGTCAATAAGACAATAAAGGAGTTGAGAGATGAAGGGGCGTTGGGATCTCAAAAAAAAAAAAAAAAAAAAAAAAAAAAAAAAAAAAAAAAAAAAAAAGTCGCTGCAATGTTTCTGATGATGTTCTCCGTAATCAACCGACACCAACCCTAGTAGGTCCATTTGTGTTTGGATATTTTGCTTGTATGCAATTGTGGTCATGTGTTGGCGTGAACCGTGATGGTCTTTGTGGTGACACAAGTTGAGCTTCACCTGCGATTCCGGAGCCAAGACATGCGTATGTGGTACATGGATAGCTTCAAAAACATTTGTCTTGGCAGCCTTTCCCCAGGTTGAGCCGGTGACCCTGGGTCGCCGTGAAAGCTGAAGATGGAACGAGGGGCGGACGGCGGCGTGCGGGAGCTTGGACGTTTTTGATATGGGGCGACGCTGGCTGGCTGGATTGATGCTGATGGCTGATTGATGCTGATGGCCAGCTCCAGCTGTCAGCTCAGATGGATTGGAGATTGGTTGCTTGTGAAACTTGCAGGCCGGGATTGGGCTCGCTGAAGTCTGGAGTGCTTGAGTGCTCTTGAGAGCGCTGAGACCCGCGGGCAGAATGAGGTAAATTAGTGCGGAAAATCCATCGGCCGGGGCCGAGGGGAGTGCAAAAGCTCGAAAGGCTGCGCGGTGATTGGCCCAGCCAATCAGATGGCCAGTGTTCCTAAGATTCCCGAAATTCAAGAAACCTACGGTCCTGTCCTACGACGCTACGTGAAGGGAATCGACCGACCTTGCACCTGGACGGACCTGCTCGACCTTCCCGCCCGCCAGACCTGATACTGTCATCGACATTGCCAACCCAATTGGCCTTGTCCCCCGAACCCGCGATACTTTCTTAAAGCTTCGCTCAGCTTGCCCACCATGCTGGCGAGGACCGCCCTGCGCTCGACGCGCACCTTTGCCAGCGCGAAAAATGGCGCCTTCAAGTTTGCCAAGGTGCGTCTCGAATTGCTTCGACAATCTTAAGTCCTCGTCCACATGCCCCTCCAACGCCTAGATCTCAGCCGCATCACCACTCGACCGGCCGGGCCTGGGCCGGCTTGAGCTACCGTCCACCTACTGCGAGCTCCCGGCCCGGGACCTAGTCGCCCGACCGTCCCCGCCCCCAGCCGAGCCATCCTGTCTTGTCTCCTTCATGAATACTCTCGCGCTCCTCGAGGAAAGCTAACGGACGTCCTCCGGCAGCGTTCGGCTTCCACCCAGAGCTCCGGCGCCGCTGCCGAGTCTCCCCTCCGCCTGAACATCGCTGCCGCCGCTGCCACCGCCGTCGCCGCCGGCTCGATCGCCTGGTACTACCATCTTTATGGATCCGCTTCCGCCATGACTCCGGCTGAGGAAGGGTGAGTCCCCCGCGATCGATCCGACCCGACGCCCTCCGTTCTAGCCGTTGGACCGAGGTCTGCCTCACGACTTCTGAGGCATATACGACCGAGCTCGACTATTAGCTTGAAATTGGGCATGGAATGACACAAGGCTTACCATTAACGCAGTCTCCATGCTTCCAAGTACCCCTGGGTCCACCAGCAGTGGTTCAAGACCTTCGATCACCAGGCGTAAGCAACCACCACCCCTACCGAGCCTATCCGAGGCCGCGCCTCCCTTTTCAAAATGACTCTAGCTCACGACCTTGTTTTTGCCCGACCGTAGTCTTCGCCGTGGTTTCCAGGTCTACCGTGAGGTCTGCGCCTCGTGCCACTCTCTCAGCCGTGTCCCCTACCGCTCGCTTGTCGGCACCATCTTGACCGTCGATGAGGCCAAGGCTCTCGCCGAGGAGAACGAGTACGATACCGAGCCCAACGACCAGGGCGAGATCGAGAAGCGCCCCGGCAAGCTTTCCGACTACCTCCCCGATCCCTACAAGAACGACGAGGCCGCCCGTTTCGCCAACAACGGTGCCCTTCCTCCCGATCTTTCCTTGATTGTCAAGGCCCGCCACGGTGGCTGCGACTACATCTTCTCCCTCCTCACCGGCTACCCCGATGAGCCCCCCGCTGGTGCTACCGTTGGCGCCGGCCTCAACTTCAACCCCTACTTCCCCGGTACCGGTATCGCCATGGCCCGTGTCCTCTACGACGGCCTTGTCGACTACGAGGATGGCACCCCCGCCTCCACCTCCCAGATGGCCAAGGATGTTGTTGAGTTCCTCAACTGGGCTGCTGAGCCCGAGATGGACGACCGCAAGCGCATGGGTATGAAGGTTCTGGTTGTCACCTCTGTGCTCTTCGCCATGAGCGTCTGGGTTAAGCGTTACAAGTGGGCTTGGCTCAAGTCGAGGAAGATCGTCTACGATCCCCCCAAGGAGTCCGCTACCCGCCACTAATTTAGCATTGCCACAACAAAGGGCAAAGTCATGACATTCACACAATAACCCGTTGTGAGACGTGCGTGCTTTTCCCCCATCTTTTTTTGTGTATGTATCATATACTATTGCTGCCGAAATTTTGCTCCCCCGTGTTCCCTCTTGCGCGTCGGTCAGAAAGAGCAAAACGAAAAGGGAATGGGCAGGGGCGCTATCGGTAACCGTGGGCAATGCGGGGACGTGCGGCGTGTGGGTTGAACATGAAGATGGTCGTAGAGTGTATAAATCAAAATTTCCGGTCTTAAATACATCCTAGACGTTATTTCCTATGTTAAAACATGTATAATGATATTGGGTATGACAAGTGACACTGGGCTTGCATGTGAGTGGATTAGGCTACGGGAATTACGGCAATGGCATTCTTGACGGGTGCCAAGGGTCTAACCATTTCTTTGTCGGCTAGATCTGCATTATAATGTACGCCTCTCGTGCGCCTCCCCTTTGCGATGGTAAAGGCAGAATGCGCTTGAAGATTCTCACCTTCACAATTGTATACTGCGAGTCTTTTTCTGGCCAGATTCCGGGTATGTCAGTACAAAGTACAACAGAGGAAGCTCCTGGCTTGGCAATTGATTCGCCTTCCAAACAAAAGCTTGGTCTCACCCCTTAGGCCCTTGCATTCACTCACAGATAACCTCAACTTGAGTCCGAACTCATCGTAACATTTCCAAGCTCAACTAAGCTCTACAATTGCTTCAAATCACACATGGACCACCAATAACCTCCAATGAAAAACAGCCAGCCAAATGCCATCACAAAATCAATCCCAATCCCAATCCCAATATCAGGTCCCTCACCTCCCATATAATGACACCATATCCCCAGCCTACGCCCACGACATTCTCGATGCCTTCGACATCGACTCCTTACCCTCCGTAGACCGAGAATTCCTCGCCTCGTTACTCACTTCCGGTCACGCACCGGCGGTTGAAGTCCGCAGACTAGTGGAAATGAGTCTCATGCGCGGGATGGAGGAATGGGAGATGATGATGAATTGTGCCAAGTCCTTGGGAGATCAAGCTTATCAGGTTTTGAGGTTGAAGCGAGGACGGGAATCATCAAGGCCGGAAAGTGTGAGGGATGGTCATGAGCTGTGCTTGTTACCGTTTTTGGATGTGGTTATGAAAGTGAGGGTCGGCAGTGTTCTGGGCAAGAGAAGAGGAGGTGTTGTTGGGGGAGAAAAGATTACATCGGAAATCGTGGAAACAGATGGAAGGAAGAGGGCGAAGAAGACAACGACGGCTGCGGTGAGGAAGGGTGTCTCGCGGTTTTGGGCAGAGGATGATGATACTACGAAAACGAATAGACGAAGGACGAGGGGCCAGCGGAAGATTAGTGTCTCTGGCGATGGTGGAAAAGCAGTGAAGGGCTATGAGCCAGATCAGGAGGAAGTCAAGGCGGCATCGCCGACCCAGTTGATCACGGTTGTTCACCGTCCAGCTGAGGGCGGTCAGGGCAACGGAGAATCAGAAAAGATTTCAGGGTCAAAAGAAGACGCCGACCTTGAACACTCAACTCCACCAGACGATACGAGTCATCCCGACACTCGGAGTCCACAACGTAGTCTTGCTTCACCCTCGCCCCCCAACGAACTCCTCGGCGCCGCCTTCGGTGATGTGCTTGTAGCAGACAAGTTGAGTTTCGATGTCTCTCTTGCACCAGCTACTGCGATAATTACGGGAAAACACACCTACAAATCGCCCTTCTTCGTTGAACCACCACCCTCACCCAAATTAACAAGCAAAATCTCTCCATCCAAGAAGAATTCCCCAACGAAAAGGGTCCAATACCCCCCGCCCGGCGTCTCCCGCCTGCCCATCCCTCCCCTTTCCGCCCCCAGCTTCGGGTTAATCCAAGAAGAACTAGCTTCCGACCCCTTCCGCCTACTCATAGTCGTAACCTTCCTCATAAAAGTCCGGGGTACAGTGGCCATTCCTCTTTTCCGCCAACTCATGGCTCGTTTTCCTACTCCCGAGGCGCTCGCCGGTGCCGACCCCGCTGAGATAATCAACCTCATCCGCCCCCTTGGGCTTTCAGTCAATCGTTGCGCTGTCATACAAAAGTATGCAAGGATGTGGATTGAGTGTCCGCCTTGTAGGGAAAAGAGGTACGGGGTAAAGAATTACCCGAGGGTGGGAGATGCGAGGGACGTTAAGGTTGGAGAGGAGTTTGGATGTGAGCCTGATGATTTCTATTACCAAGGAGGGAAAGTGTCACGGGGAGGAGATGAGGGTGATAATACTAGTATCAACGCCTTCAAACTTGCCAAAGAACATGCCATCGGATCCGCTTGGGAAATTGGCCATCTCACCCAGGGTCCGTACGCTCTGGACTCGTGGCGGATCTTTTGTCGGGACAAGTTGCTCGGTCGGGCAGAGGACTGGAAGGGAAAGGGTCGTCATCCGGAATTTCAGCCAGAATGGATGAGGGTTTTGCCTCGGGATAAGGAGTTGAGAGCATGTTTGCGGTGGATTTGGTACGTTGTTTTCCTTCTTTTTGTTTGAAGAACTTCCTTTGCTTTTCGTCTTCTTTCCCACAGGTCATTCGTTCAGTACTGATGAGGTCGTGCGACAAACAGGATGCGTGAAGGGTGGGAGTGGGATCCCGTGACCGGGGAGCGAGAGCCTCTGCGTGAGGAGATGCGGAAGGCGGTGGATGAAGGATGGGTTGGTTATGATGAGTGCGGTGGTTTGGTGATATTTGATGAAAACAAGGAAAAGAAAACTGATGGTGTTTCTTGAAACACTCCGGGCAAACATGGCTGGGATAGAAGCCGAACAGTTGGAGATTTACTCATTACTAGGTCAGTCGTGCCTGCCCCTGAATTACCTCTTGCCAAACGAAAGTTGGTCACGTACGGAAGGCACCTGCCTTGTCAGGGTGTGGTGATATATGAAGAGACCCTCTTCCTCGCCTCTGGTTCAGTACAATACTCACCTATCGTTCAGTTCCTGAGTGGCTTACATTCGGACAATTTACTTTTACTATTCGCAGATTTTCCCCTTCTGCTGAACTTACCCACCGTTGTCGGAAACACTCGAGCTCACAATGACCAGCATTGCACGCCTCGCCTTATCGGCCCTCCGCGGCATCGCCGCTTTTCTATTGCTCACAGGCAGCCTCTTGTTTGTTTCTGCACAACAGCACCCGAACGGAGGGTATGCCAGTCATTGCATTATCACGGGCGCAAGTCTCCACGACAGCCACTGGCTGGGGTGCAACTGTCTGAACGACGACGTTGCCATATTCGGGTACAACTACACCTGGTCAGTCTTCGACTATACCCGTTGTCCCATTGAACGTCGATGGTAAACTACGATACTTGGGTTCCTAACATGCTGCTTCGTCGGTCATAGGCTGGATCTCAACTTCTGCGTTGGAAACAGAAATGGGGCATTGGAGAGTTACGATAGGTAAGTGGAAGGGACCATCCAGCGATATACTTCTGCAGTTTTCCATCCAGCCAGACGATGATAACTAACTCGTTCTTTCCCCCTTCAGTGGGAACTACACCACAACCTGCCGTAATTGCCGAATCTACAACAACTTCCATACCATCTTTCTCAATTGTCTATGCCCGGACATGGCGCATGTACTACGAAACAGCACGCTTGACTTGAGTAAGTGTCATCATCCTTCGGGAAACCTGTGGTCATTTGAGACTGGGTCAAGATTCTTACCATTTCAACGACAGACACTACCTTGTACAACGTGGATGGATGTGCGGGTTGCTATAACCACATGGGTAATAAGTCATGGGATGGCCCCCCTCCTTCGTCGTCAAACCACAGTGTGTTGTCAGACTCACTGTTTTGATTACCTGTAGACTTGCAAGAGTCCCGTTGGATGTACGGCTTATCCTTCTCAAGGCTGTCGCCAAACTGATGCTTTTAAGAAAAAGGCGTTGATCGTCATGCAAACAAAGTGTGTTCTTCGCAGGCACATTCCCCACAACGCCATCTGTATGATACATATGAATCCATAGTAGACTTCCTCTGCCCCATTATTCCACCTGTAGTCCAGACCTTAACTTTCTAATCCATCATGATTCGTACAGTGAAGTATTCAAGTGTCCCTCACACATGTCCAACTCTTTAGCACCACCAGAAAATGGGCGCTGGATTTATCTCGAGGATCTTCGCAACACAAAAGGCGCCCTATTGTGGCTTGACAGACCAGAGCTCCCGAGACCAACCGTTCTCCCTGATCTTCTTCGTCTCCTTAGAGGTGGCCTTCTTTTCGCTCGCGAAGATAGCGAGTGCCTTGCTGCATGAGGCAAATGCCTCTACAAGCTCCTTCATCCTGCCAGCCTTGACGAACTCCTGAGCAGCAGTTGATCCCTTCTCAGCGACAACCGCAGCCAGCTCCATGCATTCGAGCAAGTAGTCGCGGGAGAGAGTGGCGCCGGCGAAGTGCAAAGAACTAACGAGGGCCAGCACGGTCTCTGGGATGTAGGCCTCGCGAAGAGCTTGGAAATCGGGATCGGCTAAGAGAAACACGCGTTAGACCAAACCACTACCGACGATGAGATATGATTGGAGTAAACTTACGCCGAATAGACTCTGTCAACCACCCCTTTAGAACTGGTTGCATGCATGCCTTGGCCGCGCGGACTTCCTTGCTTGTATGCTGCCACATTTCACGGGAGTTGGTGCTATCCCTAGTAGTATTTTGTTAGTAATCAACGCCAAGTTGTTGTCTTTTGGAAATACTTACTCTCTGGCGAGACCTGCCAAAGAAGACAAGGTCTCCATCGAGTCGAGCGCCTTGACAAGACACTCAAGCTCCCACATGTTTCGTACGTGTGCGACGAGCGCGTCCTTGTCACCAGCGTAACGCGCGAGCAACTCTTCTGGCAGCTCACTGGCGGCGAACTCGGAGAACCATTCGATACTGCCGCCATCTTCCTCTCCCCCGACCAGAATTCCGGTCTTCCTTCGGATGATTTCCCGGGCTGGCACCCTCTGAGAGAGTGCACGGGCAGCACGCAAGCGTGCGCGTTCTGTAAGATGTTAGCGACTTGCTGCAAGATCGAGTAGTGGCAGTAATGGGGAAACACTCACTTAGGAAATACTTGTAGGCCCTGATGACATATGAGCATGTCTCCACGAACAATGCATCGGTCAGCATGAGCCATTCCAGAGAGCAGATGATATGTCCCTCTTCTGTGTCAAATTCTTCCTCCTCGTCGTCACCAAAGAAATCCGGCTTCACTATACGGCCGTACTTCAGTGTGGCCGGGCCGTCCTCCAACACCTTGAATCTCCCCTTAGCCTCACAGGGCTGTGAAAGGTCGTTGACATCGCTAAGGAAAACCTCTGGTTGCCTCTTGACAAACTCCGAAACACTGATGCCTAGTCTGTTCATAATAGAAATCTGCACCCTCCGTGCGTCGTTGTCGAGAATGTGGATAAGATTTCGGCTAAGCGCCTCGTATACGCGCTGGCCGTGTAGCTTGGAGCAATAAAGTGGTATCATCTCCTCCATATTGGCGAGGCGGAGGTAGCTGATATAGGCTGCGATAATGTTCTCCATGGCTTCTTGACGGACATCGGAAATGATACGGGTCTCGCTGAGCCCGTTGAGAGTAGTGTAAATGATGAGAACGTGACTGAGCACACGAAGGCTGTTGTGGTCCGACAGATTGAAGTATTTAGGGTGATTAAGATCATCTGGGACTTGCAGGTCAACTGGAGGGATCAAGTTGGACTTTGATCGTTGGTTTGCGTGCTTCGCCAGGACGAGTCCCTGGTTAGTCAAATAACGGCCGAGTTCATGGGCAACAATGGCACCCTGCAGTGCCTTGGATGGCCTTGTAGCTTCAGTGCTCGTCCTCGAATCCGTCTCGAGGAGGGTAACGAGCCTCTTGCTGACTGAGTGCGGATCTCCGTGATGCAAAACAGCGTTGAAAGCAGGGAACTGTTGGGCGGCCCTAGCAGCCTCGTCTCCACCGTGCTTGACCAAATACGAGTCGAACCGCGTTCGAAGTAGAGCGTTATAGTGAGCAAATAGCAGGTCATCCCACGTCTCGCACACCTTCTCTACACTCGCGATGTCACCGGCCAGCAGGCCATAGACCGCCCGGTCGTAATCACTAGTTCCACCATCCCGAGCGGTGGAAAAGCACATCCGCCTCCATAGAACCAGCGACCGCGGGTCAAAGTCGGGCTGGTCCTCGTCTTCCGGGTTCGCAAGCGGTAGGGGCGCAAGGGACGCAGCTCTCCATAGCTCCGTCCTCACAGAGCACCATTCTCGAATCTCAGCCATTGAATAGCCACGACGTAGCATTTCAAAGCAGCCCAACCAGATGGCGCGCTCGAAAAAGTCATCCTGGGTTTCCAACCTGCGAGCCTGCCGTGTGATAGCATCGGGATCGAGCTGAGTGACGAGCGTGTTGGAGCTGAGATGTGATTCGGCAAAGCCAAATGCCCTTGGGTCAAGCGGTCCTTGGTAACCGTTCACGCTCTTCTGCAACTTGATCTTGGTGCGAGTATGAAGCCAGCCATGGGCAAGGATGTCACCCCTCTCTGCGCTCTCCTGAAGGTGGCTCACAATGTCGTCCACTGGCGGTCCGTGGCTTGCGCTGCTTTGGAGCCACTCTAGCACGACCTTTTGTTCCCTTGCCAACGAGTCGGACAGCATGAAATCATTCCAGTAATGGTTTCGTGACTGTACGGATGGTTTCGTGTGTCGCTTCAACTGAGATGTTTCGTCTTGGCCGTACTCCAGGGGCAGCATGCGCCTAAGGAGATCCCATGTTTGCGCCTCCTCTTCTGATTTCCGATATTCTTCGTCGAAGTTTGCGGTTAGGTCGTCGGTTTCGTTATCGTCAATGTCCATTTCGTTTTCGCGGAGGGTGAGTTTGCGTGGCTGGCGCTCGCGGAGCCGATCCGCCCTTTTCCTCGAGTATGCATGGTAAGAGTCGACAAGCTGGAAGACCTGGGCGCGCTTCTCTTCTGTGGTTCCTCTGAGGTCGGTGAGGTGGCGGTCTAGCTCGCCCGAAAAGAATTCGACTTCGTCGCCGGCTCGGATGACGGTTGGCCGGTATGGTGACGGCTGTTGGGCCATGGGAGGAGGTATAAGTCCTGGGTGCGCACGTAGTGTTAGCAGTTAGCTGGTCTGGGGCATTCGAAGCTCCGTGATGGTCGAACCTAGATCTGGGCTTTCGCTTTTCGAGGCAAAAGAGAAGCTAGCGTCTGAGGTGACGGAAGGGTCCTGTAGTGATTGCGCATCAGAAGAAATGAACACTGCGACTTGGGCGTAAAGAAGGATGGGTTGCTGCTCACCACTGCGGGTGCCATTTTCGCCCTTGGTCGTTTCCGTATCTGCGTGGTTCAAGTGGTGATTTGGTGTAATTCTGTAAGGACTGTTTGGTAGGCGCGTCGCGGGTTCTTTGGTGGGGGAGGGCGGATCGTTCGTCGACAGCTCCTTCCAGAAAGAAGCACAGGTATGGTAAGATGACGTCCCACTTTCGGCGATTTTGATCAATCAATGCCGGCGTTGCTTATACACCTAGCTGCGTAATGAGAGCACGAGGTCGCTTCTGATTTGTGTAGTAAATAGGTTTAGTTCTGTATGCGCCTACGTAAAGAAAGGTAATCATGTTGTAATAATTCACGTTATGGAATTTCCAAACACACGTCGAAGCTCCAGCTGCCGCTAGCAACTTGCTTGCCGTCCGCACGACGCGTTCCATTGCGGCTCAAAGGGCAGGATTGGGATCTGCGGCCGGCAGAATGTGGGTCTCTTTGCCAAGACCATATCAGCCCGACTCCACCCAAACTCAGGCCCCTCCACCAGTGCAAGAAAATGATACAAAAAGCGACCAACCCAAAAAAAAATCTTTGCTCTTTTCTTCTTCTTTTTTTTCTCTATCAATGTCCACGGCATTCCTATTAGAGTCTCGGAACAAGACCTTCATTTCTTGTTCAGGCCCATGAGGTCTCTCGCGTGCTCAAGGATCGCCCAGAGGAATACTGCACTTTCCGTCAAAGTTACCTAACACCTTCACGGGGCGTTTAGGTGGACATATTTGGACAAGTGATACATTTCGATTCCTCATGTGTTCCTTCATGTAGCCTTCTTTCTCTGTTCCATCTTGAGCCTTAACAGGTTCGCCTTGGGGCAGCTAACCGTTGACGCGCTGTCACCGTTCTTTTCGTAGAACGCGTTACAACACTCGTAAAGTGCGTCGACCAGTTTCTGGCACTTGCTCTCGTCGAATCCGTTTCTGTTCAAGCAATCTACGGCGTGATGTGAGGTCAGCAAACTGCCAGTCTTGGTCGATACAGGAGTCAAGCCCGGTGTCCTCACTTTGTATCGCGCACTGCAGGCATATGAGTCGCATGTCAGCACGCCACATCTTCAAATCCATGACAAAAGATCAGAGGAAATGTGGAACTGACCGCACGAGGATGGCATGGCGGATTGGTCGCGAGGTCGTCTTGCAATGTCTGGTAAAGCACCGTGAACGGTCAGCAGTGCCTCGTGAAGAAGCTGAGTCTCTTGGAGGGAGACGGGAGAGCAAAGCTGGCACTGCACTTAAAACCCACCATGGTATTGAATTAAGACAGCAAAGAAGCCCGTCTGGTTGGGAAGCTGGATCGTGAAAGGATGAAGAACTAGTTGCTTTTCCTCAGCTTGTGCTTTTATCGTTCACAAGAACAGCAGATCCGAGTGGACTTGACGATTGAGGATCTCCCCAAGCTTGGAATCCCCACAACAATCCCGGTGCTTCGGTACCCCATTCTTGACCTGTAGTGTAGGTGAGTCCAGCTACCGCGCGTATCAGTGAAGGAAACGGCGAGGAGGGATGATGTCAGGAACTCTCCGGATCGGAAACACCGACAGACAACAGCAATGCGCCGGCCTGGCTGTACTTTCTTTCAACCAGTCTTACCACAGACGCTGAAATATACAACAAACGAGGGATTCAGTCTACCAGGAAATGATTATTATAATGGTTGCGGGACACAAGGTGGTCTGCTAAAAGGAAGCAAAAGGTATTCGAATGGTTGACCTGAAGGTACCTAGTGCCAAGTGATGGACAGTGAAGTACTTGGGGAGTTGGCGGGCATACAATTTGGTGTACGAATACCTTCAGAGACTGGTCGTCCTCGGCCTTTTCGTCCCATAATGACCTAAAGAATTGGGCACGGGTGTTGATTGCTTTGCCGCAGTCCAGCAGAGCCTTACTTTTCAAGTTGACAACCGGTTCAGGTTTACCAAAAAAGCTTCCATCCTAGGTCGAGGTAGTCATCAAGGTTTCGTACAAAATATTGGTGCTTCAAGGCTGGCCCCACCTGAACTTTGTGTCTTCTGCACCCAACCTACAAACCGCGTCCCTCCAGCCGTAGTTCACCTCGCCTTCCACTTCTTTAATCCTCCCGGACACACTTGACTCGACTAAATTCCAAGGCTGCAATCCCTCGACACTTACCATCCATCAATCGTCGTCAGCTATACGCCTGCCCGGTAAGACAGCCCGTTTCCCCTCTGGGCCATCGCTGCCCCTCCACCGATTCCTGCTCCATCTCGTCGTGTTTCTGTTGCCCACGACAACACGGGCAGGACGAGTCTATCTGGCGCGTTTGCACCCGCGCACTCTTCTGCTTCCATCGCAGCCTGGAAATCTAGTGTTTCCGAACATCTTAATTGTTCAAATTCGCCCCGTCCAGTTTTCACTGACGAAACTTCTTCTACGACTAGACTTCTACCTCAACATCTTCAACTCCAAATCATAAATCATCAACATGGCGGACAACGCTGAGAACGGCAACAACTCCGGCGCCGATGCTGCCGCCCCTGCCGTTGAGCATCTCAACATCAAGGTCACCGACAATAACAACGAGGTGTTCTTCAAGATCAAGCGCAGCACCAAGCTGGAGAAGCTGATGACCGCGTTCTGCGAACGCCAGGGCAAGACGTTGGCTTCTGTTAGATTCCTCTTCGAAGGCCAGCGCGTACAGCCCACGGATACCCCAGACACTGTGAGTAAAATCTGACATGCACCCATCGAGTGTGGTGATGTTATTCCGAGCCCGGGATCACAGTATGGCAGACGAGAAGCACTCAACAACCACGCCGGAAACCCGTTTGCTGACCATTTCTTTTACCACAATACTATAGCTCGAGATGCAGGACGGCGATTGCTTGGAAGTCCACCAAGAGCAGGTCGGCGGCTGCTAGACAAGAGACGATCCCATACCACAAGGAGAAGGAAAAAAAAACAAGAAAAATTTACAACCGCCCAGATTCACGTTAGCGAGCGTAACGACAAAACCCAGTGACTTGATCTCCAGCGATGTGGCTCGGGTGAACAGCCCATTCCATGACAGACAGGGCAAGGCCGGAACCGAGGAGTTTCAGAATTGTGACATGAGGATCATTGGACACGAGGCTACGAAACTATCACGACTTTTTGCCAGCTATCACTGGCGGCACGCACGCACGCACGCACGCACGCATTTCTCTGCTTTTTGTTTCCAACGCGCGCATTAGGTGATGCCTAGGAGAACCGGAGTTTGGAGGGTGCAACATTATTGGGGCCAAGGGGGCCAAGGGGGCCGAGGGACTTTTGAGGGACATCTGATTCAGGGTTTTACAAAAGACTATGACAGGACGCCAGCTGCTGCTGTTGCTGGCTTTGCCGGCATATTTTATCTTTTAGGCGTGAACACGGCATCTTAGAACTGGCATTAGGATTCTCTACCGCTTTCTTTCCCCCCTTCGATTGCCCCTCCAGATGTTATGACAACATCGCAAAACCTCGTGATAGTGGCATGTACATACATACCGATACTGCTTTGTTAACTCGAGACCTCTGGTTAACCTTCCTAGGTGTGTTTTGGTGTCTAATTGATCCGTTTCGTTCCATAACTAATTCCTGATCTTACCTTGTATATGCCCTTGTTCGACCCATGATGGAAGAAGCAGATTGACAAACAAACAAGTGCTTGAATTGTACATTCTGGAGCGTCGTGTGATATCAACGTAACAGGAATCTATGGCCTTAAACTATCAAATCTGCCCCTTGCTCAGCCAGTCAACCCATTCGCTGCATTGATATATATGCTGTCCATGGACAGAGTCGTTACTTGCTCGCTACCACCTCCACCTGTCCAGCTCCGATGGCCATTCACGAGCGCTGTGGGATGTTGTCACTTTCGTGCTTATCTTCCCGAGGCTGATTCACCCGTGACATCCGTGATGCCCATTACGTAGGCTACTAGACTGGCAAGTTCAAGACAAAAACCCGAGATAGTCACACAACCATGACATCCTATGGTAGGTTATTTCGTTGTTTTGGTGTGATATTATTTGTGATATTATTAAATAATTCGATACTCGTACATATATATCCCTAAACACTATCGACTGCTGAAAAAGGAAATGTAGAGCAACTCCTCCTGATTCCAAATGCTATGCTGAAGAAAAAAAAAAACACCCCTTGCAATGCTAAGACTTCCAAGTCCCTCCTATATCCCTATCCTATGTCCTACTGTCCTATGTTCTTCTTTGTGTTGTGTACCAAGTCCCCAGGAAAGTGTGAAAGCAAACCCATTACTTCCTTATGCCTATGCGTATATGTCTATGCCTATGCCTGCCTATGCTTTCAACTCCCTCTCCATGCACCCAGTACAAAGCACAACCATCTCGCCCGGCACCGAACCGGCCCTCCTTTCCCTGGGAAAGATCTGCCCATCGTCGAACCCGCCTCCGCAGTCGGCACACCGGAAACACTCATCGTGCCACTCGCCACCGAGCGCCCTGATGTACTGGCCGATGACCGCCTTGCGGCACTTTTTGCACTTGGGCGCCCTGCGCTCGGTCCGCTTCGTCTGGCACGACACGCACCACGCATAGCCGTCCTTTTCGATATGCGTCATGCCACGCTCAAACGGGTCGCCGCACTCGGCGCAGAAGAAGTGGCCGAAATGCCAGTGGTGGCCCAGCGCCACCACGTGCTCGCCCATGATGGGTGTCGTGCAGTGCTTGCACCGCGGCGCGAACAGCTCGTGCCAGTCCAGGTGGCAGTAGAACCGGAGGCGCGCGTCCCCGTCCTCGGCCATGGTCTGCCCGGGAGTCTCGGGGAGGTGCTCGCCCGCGGCCCGTCGGGCGATGCGCTCGAGACGCGCCGCCCGGTGCTCATCTGGCTCCGGAGAGATCTCGAGCGCCTCGAGTGACGTGCCACATGAGTAGCATGCGAAGCATTGCGGGTGGAAGCGCTCTGTCATCCCCGCCAGCGAGACGAAGCGGCCCTCGATAAAGTTGCCGCACTCGTGGCAGCGAGCGGTGGCGCGGCTGCCTGCTGGCTTGGGGGCCGGTGACCAGTGACTGCGCGGCCGAGCTGGCATGTGTCGACCTCCGGATCCCGGGGTGGGAAGCGGGCGTCGAGAGCTGCTGCTGTTGGCCGTGTTGCTGGGCTTGTCGTCGGGCGTGACAATCATGGGAATGCTAGGTCCATCATCGTCCGATCCGCCGGGGAGGACAATCTGGGGGATATTAGATGATGATGACGATGATTTAGCCGGCTCTGAGACAGCGATCGAGGGGACAGACATTGAGGGAATAAATATTGAAGGGATAGAAGATGATGAAGATGACGGCCCATTTATTTGAATACTGGGTGGGGCTGGGACTGGGAGTGGGCGTCTTGTTGGCGACGACGACGACGGTGGGGTTGAAAAACCATTCGAAACAGAGATAACAGGGACGTTCGGCGTCGAGCCCGGCTGCTGTCTTGGTTGTTGTTGTTGTTGTTGTTGTTGTTGTGATCGTTGGGGTTGCTGCGGGAGTGCTCGCTGCTGTTGCGGCTGCTGCTGTTGTTGGTGTTGGTGTTGGTGTTGCGGCTGCAGCGGCTCTTCTTGGGGTTGCTGCGACTGCTGGGTGCGGAAACGTCCAGGGACGAGCGGCGTCGAGCGGTCGTCACTCTTGCCGAATCTCGACGGTCCTTCTGGCGTATCATCAGCAGCCTCATCTGGAGCTTTCCATGTTCTGTCAAAGCTTACGATGGGTCGACCGGGATTGTCACTGACGGCAGACGGCGTGGGTAGCTTGACGCTACGGTCTTTCAGCTTCATGCTTGTGGCTTGCCGTATCTCATCGCTGCGAATCTCCATGCCGTGCTTTCGAGGAATCTCTTCCTGCACCGGCGCCTTCTTTCTCTCCCAGGGCAGAGCGGGGCGTACGTTGGTAGTGTACTGGGGGTTGCGAGATTGTGTGACAGGGTTGCGGTGAATCTCATACTTTTCGTACCTAGATCGGCCGTCTTTGGGAGGGGACGACGCAATGCCATCCGCTGCCGGTGACGTTTCAGGGGCGAACTGTACACGACCTAGGGGGTTCTTGGGCTTCGCTCCCAGCTGCTCAGGAGTTCTGGTTGGTGCAAAGTTATCCAGGCTAGAAGATGATGACCGCGCCTCTGATTCCTCCGAAATCTTTTCACCTGGGAACGACTTCTGGGGCTCACCAAATATGTTCTTCTTGGAACCACTCCGTGCGTAACCACTATTACCCGAAAAAGTGCTGTACGACTTGGAGTTACCCGATTCCGGGGAGCCGTCTCGCATACGCTCGTGGCTCGCCTTGGGTGTCTCCGGCAGCCTAGAAGGCAGCGGGCGAGCTGAAGCGGGAGATACTGGGCTTCGAGTTGATCCTTGTGCTGCTTCATCTCCATCCGAAGAACTTCCTGACATCGAGTACATGCTCGTACCTCTGGCCAGACCAGTAGGGGCCACGTCGCTCCCGTATTTGACGCTGGCTGTGCGGGCATGGGCGTAGCTGTCTTTGCGCAAGTGAGGCCTATAGCGATATGGGGTGCCTGGCTCGGGCGGCCTTTCTTTCCCGGGGTTTTCGTGCTGCCATACCAACTCAGCTGCCTCAGCCAGCGCGGCTTCGTAGAGACGCCTTTCCTCCTCAGTTTGTTCTGGAGCCTCATCGGTCCCGGAGCCGGAGCCGGCGCCAACATCCGGCCTGACCAGTGGGCCACCGCTGGCGCTCTTGCTGTGTCCCTTTAGGTCCATGTCCTCCATAGCCTTACGCAAAGAAACTGCTTCCTCCTTCTCCATCCATCTCTGGCCGCGTTCGATATAAGTAGCCGAGGGCACCACCTCTGACGGCTTCAAGGGCCGGGTTGGACCGTCCGGGTAGTAATCCCTACCTCGGGTGACGTTTGAAAACTTGGACCCAACGCTGGCGGTCATGGAGTTGCGGCCAGGGGACAGCTCGCGAGTCGGGCTGGACGCATTGTTCGCTTCTGAAGTGCCATTCTGGACGGGAGAGGAGGCGGTCTCGGAGACGCGAGGGCCGGTTGTGAAAGATGGGCGGCTGCTAGGCGAGGGACTGGCAGCAGAAGCAGCAGTAGAGGCAGTATCGCGCTTCGAAGCGGGCAGTGGACGTGCACCACCAGGCCTGTTGAGTCGACTGGAGCGTAGATCTTTAAGATATGCGGCTGGATGGTTGTGGTTTGTGTTAGTGCGGGACAGGCCATAACAAAACACGTCCACACCCCCCACCAGTGCTTAGCACCTAGGAGATAGTCGGGAAGAACGGCGTACCAAACTGCTCGCTGCTCATGTAAGAAGGCGATGGCGGAGAGCCCTTTTTGGGCGAGGCACGCTCGTTCGAGTTACTCCGGGCAAACATGGCGGGCGAGAGGTGACCCCCTTCGCAGAGGGTGCTTTGCTGCCCTATCTCTTCTTATTTATTGAAATGGCGGGATGTCGATCGTCAATGATGGCCAGGAGTGGGGAAATAGAGACGGTGAAGGAAAGGGTTGGTGGTCGAAGGCTGTCAGAAGCGGAGTGAGCCTTTGGAGGTCCCTGGCTGGTTCTAGCTGGCGAGGTGGAGCGCCGGACAGGTCGTCTAAAAAGGAGTCGAGGGTTCTAGGCGGAATTGGTCGCTGGTGTTATAGGAGTATGTAAAAAGTACCGAAATCACTGTTAAAATAAGACGACGTTTCTGTATCTGTTGTGATTGTCTTTTTGGTGCTGGCGCCGTTCCTCTTCCTGTTCTTGTTGTTTTACGTTTCGTGTACCTACCCACACGTTGTCCCAGCCCCCGTCGCGATGCAAAGAAACAAATGGAAGACAAAGATTTGACAGATCTCAAACCTGTTTCGCGAGGAGACTATGTTGACAATGAAGGAAAAGACCAAAAAAGGACTGACGGCCTGGGGAGGGTGCTAGAAGATAAACAACAAAAGGAAAACTCTAGGTCAGTCTAATGTGACGGGATGTGCCCGGACATCTAGGAGAGGAGGGTATAAGGAAGGTCAATCGCAGGGAGGAGGAGGACCGTGAATAGGTACATGGAAGTAATGAGCGGGAGGGAGGTGGTCACGGTCAAACGGTATCCGTTCCAAGCAGTTCGCTGCCGTGCAATTGGACGGATGATGGCTTAGTCGAGAATTGACAAAACAAAACGGAAGTGGAAGGGGGGTCTCCCCAGCGACGGTACGGGCGCGGACCGCGTAGCTGGAAACAAAGTGCCTGCAGCTGTGCAGCTGTTGTTGCTTGGTTGGGACTTTTGAAGGCTCCAAGCTCCCGTCAGGTCGAGCATCCGTCGGTCGGGCTGCACCGCTCCAAGACAACACCGAGACACGCTCTTGACACGTTAGGGCATGATTTCTGGCCGCCTCCATACGTAACACCATTGTGTAACTTTGACCGTCAAAAGCCTGACACGTACTATGTTCATACTGGATGTAGTACCCCGTTATTAGTCGGCACCCAAGGTGGTAATCTGGAGAAGATGTGAGTGTGCCTGGGCGCGGCGTGAATCTGATGTGAATCCTGAGCTTCCAATAAGCTGAAATGTCCCAAGGACGTTGCATTCCGCTTTCACCGCAGCTTCACTCGAATTCACAGGTTTACGGGATACCCAAAATTCTTACGTTCGCAGGGAGTTCACATGGTAACGCTTAACTTTTCAGTCATGTGAAGACCTCGTGGTATTGCAAAGGGGCAATACGGCGGTCAAACATACGAAGAACGTAACGATACACCGTATCGTAATATCGAGCGTAATCCCTCGTGATGTCGGTACAACGGGGTATAAGACGGTAACGACAACCTTGATGGTCAATGCGAACGAACACTTGCGGGATGTCAACCACGCAAAGACATCATCCCTTGATCTCATCATCCATGGTTCATCTCATAGTCTCGTCATCTCTTTTTTTCCGCTTCATCCCGTCTCCTTCTCCCCCGCATGATCTCCAGGTCCAATGTCTTTTAAATAGTCCCGTCCTCTGCATCTCTCAGCACCACACCCTCATTCACAACTTCATCAACGCGATGCACAACAATGCCCAATCCCGCCCTCAAACTGTCCATCTGATGCAAGTGCCGGTAGGAGCACAAGCAGCATTCTGCTGTACACTATACTGTGCATTTCCACAAGAGCCGCACACTGCGAACCCCGCCTTCTGGAAGGAAAAAGATGGCCGATCCTTGGTGGATAGGGCTATCGTCATCACCACCACCACAGCAGTTGACCAGCTCTCTGTTTGCCCCCTACATTAGCAGTGACGGCGGATGTGTGGCCCCTTGTTCTCCCCGCGTGCCGCCCTGCCGCCTTGTCAATCTTGGGTGTCAAGCCCACGATGGCGGGTAGTAAGCCGGGAATAAGCCCCCAGAAATGGAAAGCCAAGCGGAAAGAGAACGCACAACACTGCAGGCATACCGCACACTTGCATCCTTCCATTGCCTTTCTCTGCTTTCTCTTCATGGTCAAGGAACGAGGATGCAGCAGGATCGTTAGTTTGAGCGTGTCAGACAAGGGGCTTCAAGCTAGGGGTTAGTGAGTGGGCGACTCATCCATCCTGGCTCACCTCCAGGGTCATGGTCAGCATCTTGGTCCTGTCTTGTGACAAAGGGGACCGGGGCACTTCCACCCATTTCCGAGATCCGCACGAGATCCGGAGCAAACAAAAAAAAAGCGGGTGAGAGAGGTTTCGGGATGTCCTTGCCGGTTCAGGTTCGGCTTGACTCGGTGTTTGCAAATCTCGAACGGACGGACCGGACATCATCTACCAACAAGCACAAAGAAAACAAAAAGTTATGGTAGTGTACAATGTAAACCGGGCCATTGGAGGAGTTGTATCATGTCAAGCACATGCTACAATGAGGATTATATCCGTAGGGATGGCCACCGATTCCGCTCTTTTAGAGGCCCCAACCCGATCTGAAAGCGGGGGACCTGGCTGCTTTAGTGAAGAGCGTGCTTCCACTTACTTAAAAGCTTTCTCTTCCCGGAAACCGATTCCCCGGTCGAGCGCGAGCAGGATGGGCAATAGACCTAACCGTCAGTTCCGTCACTCTTCTCATCTTCACCGTATCTTTTGACATTTCTGTTGGGTTGCCGTCTTCTTTCAGATAGGTCCTTAACCATCGCTGTCCTCCTACTTAGAATTCGGACTTTGCCTTGTTGCTGTTGTTGTTAAGACCAACAACCACCAACCAACACATCAAAGCTTGTCCGGTCCACCAGGGGTGTAAGACTTCATTCTCTTGATGTTGTGATATCAAGGCCTTTGCTCCTGCCCTTTTGTACCATTAATTTCTGTTTCATCCTAGGCTCCACCTGCCTGCTACTCTATATTTTTTCCCCTTCCCTCTGAAAACCCAAGTACCTTTCTTGCCGACTACATACACTTTGTGGGCATAGTCAAAGAGACAGGAATGACTTTGGGCCCCAACTCCTTGACGGCTCCGGCGTCGTCTCGTCAGGATGCAGGATTTTCGCCATCCGATCAAGTTCCCAGGACCGATGCCAGAACTGCAGTTGGACCCGACTCCAAGTCACTCTCAGATGAAAGTCCGGCGGAAGACAGTGATGCTGTCCAAGAGGTTGAGTTCAAGGAAGGAGGATATGGCTGGTTAGTCTTGTCTTTGCTACAACCATACTATCTTCCACCGTAGGTCAAAGTTTACTGACATTTTACTGCACATAGGGTGGTGGTCTTGGGTGTATGGCTTGTGAATATGCATACGTGGGGACTCAATTCGGTAGGTCTTCCTCCCCGTGCTGCCTGTTACAACAACAAGTATATAAAGGACCACCGCTGACTCTGTTGTACCAATATAGTCATATGCCGTCTTTCTATCCTATTACTTGCGATCCGGTACAATTATTGGGGCGTCACCTCTGTTCTTTGCCTTCATTGGTGGTCTCTCGGTGTCAATAGGTGCGCTTTTCGTACCCAATGCCTTTCATAACTGAAGATACAGTCCGCTAACAAACTCCGTATTGTTCTTGCAGCTCTTCTTGTGTCGCCCCTTGCCACACATAGTATTAAGGTTTTAGGGACTAGGGCCACACTCTTTATAGGTGTTGTCTTCGAAACGTAGGTGTATTTTCCCTCTATTCCACCAAAATCGACCCTTTTTTGCTAACCATATCTTGGTTTGCAATCTACAGCGGCTCATTCATCGGCGCCTCCTTCTCTACCCATGCCTGGCAGCTTCTTCTGAGCCAAGGCGTCTGCTTCGGCCTTGGTCTGGGTTTCTGCTTCACAGCCACCGTCGGGGTTGTCCCGCAATGGTTCACCAAGCGGCGCTCTTTCGCCAACGCTCTGGCAACAGGCGGTTCCGGATTCGGTGGTCTCACCTACGCCTTGGGAGCCAATGCCATGATCTCGAATCTCGGTCTGGAGTGGGCATTCCGCATCCTGGCCATCATCTGCTTCGTTGTGAACGGCAGCGTCTGTCTGATCATGAAGGACCGCAACAAGGCCGTGGGAGCCAAGCACATAGCCTTCCATAAGGACCTCTTCTTCCAGCCTGAGTACTGGCTTTTTGTCGGCTGGGGATTCTTTGGTATCATTGGCTACATCATCGTCGTCTTCTCCATTGCGGATTATGCTATCCAAGCTGGCTTCACCAGCGATCAAGCATCGTTGGCCTCGGCTATGTTCAATTGTAAGTTGTCACCCATTTTTGTTTGCTCTAAGAGTCTGGCAGATTGTGTTTTTTTTCGTCTTATTCATCCACGCTAACCATCACATCTCGTCTTTTCTGTTCGTCACAGTATCCCAAGCGCTTGGTAGACCTGCCATCGGCCTCCTCAGCGACAGGCTAGGAAGGATGAATGTCGCTGGAATAGGCACGCTCATTGCTAGTATAGTTGCCTTCTTTCTGTGGATCTTCGCCGGCAAATACTACGCCGGGCTCATCATCTACGCGCTCTTTGGTGCGGTAGCCGGCATTCTTTGGCCATGTGTGGGACCTGTAGCAGCCGAGGTTGTTGGTTTACAGTTGTTGCCCGCTGGTAAGTGTCACCAACCATGCTAGCGGCTAATCTTTCTTCTCAAAGTCAAAAGGCTGACGTTTTGGACTCTGTACAGCTCTTTCCGTATACTGGATCATCCTGGTTTTCCCTTCCACATTGTAAGTTGTCATGTCTACCATCTATGGGTTGGTTGGTTTTCGTGAAAATAAGGAAATACGATGGCTAACCGACCTGACAATAATACAGTGCCGAAGTGATCGGACTGAGTCTCAAGCGGGACATGATCGGAGCAGGCGTCTACTTGGATGTCCAAGTTTTCACTGGTTTCATGTTCTTTGCATCCTTCTTGTCCAGTAAGTATACCTATTAACTTCCCCTCCATCCCATCCAATACCCGCGTTTACTAACCGTGCCTTCTTTCGCTACAGTGTGGCTCCTTCGAAGCTGGAAACTCCGTCAGATGGAGTCTCTCGGCCTGGACGAAAAGGAGCAGGAGGCGGCCATCCATCCCGGCGAAGAAGGGAAGCGCAAATCGGCTTCTACCAGGGGACAACAAAACATCATTGTCTCGTACATAACAAAGATGTTCGTCATGAAGCGTCTATGACTTGCTTCGTATACGGTCGACCACGAGAAATAATCATGTATATATATGCCCGCCTTGGATACAACAACATCCTTCATGTCATTCATGATGATGATCATGAGATACATAGGCAACGAATTCTAATCTTAATCTACACTTTTCTGGTTAAAAGTTTGCGCCCTAACATCTTCTATTGAACTCATACCGCAACCTGACAGTCTGCAAGCCATCCATCTACTTACGAGACAGCTCAATAGCCTTAGCTGCCGCCTCCTCAAAATCATCAAACGCATAAAGCGGCAGCCCACTATCCGCAATGATCTTCTGCCCTTCCTCCTCATTCGTACCCCTGATCCTCACCACAACCGGAACCGTAAGCGACAGCTCCTTGAAAGCCATAATGATGCCGCGGGCAATCATATCACCCAGCGTCAATCCTCCGAAAATATTCACAAACACCACCTTGACCCTTGGGTCCTGCAAGATGGTCCTGAAGCTCTCTTTCACTGTCTCGCTCGTCGCCTTGCCGCCCGTGTCCAAAAAGTTGGCCGCCTTCCCGCCCGCGTCCGCCAGAGCGTCGACCGTGTTCATGGCCAGTCCGGCCCCGTTCACCAACGTCCCGATGGTCACGTCCTCTCCGGGTAGCTTGACGTACACGATGCCGCTCCGCTCGGCCTCGATCTCGGCCGGATCGTCAGTCGCGCGCACATGCATGGCCTTGATCTTGTCCGGGGGTGTGCCGTTGCGGAAGCTGGCCTGGTCGAAGGCGAAGCGGGCGTGGACGACCTTAATCTCTCCGAGTCGCTCGACGAGGTGCGTCGTCAGGAGGAGTCCCTCCTTTTCGTAGAAGAGATTCGTCAAGGTCTTGATGAGCCGGCGGAGCGAGTCGACCGCGCTGTCTCCCTTGTTGCTCAGCTGGAGGTGGCTCGCTATTCTCTCGATGACTAGGCCGTCGGGTCCCCGGCGGTAGTCGAACGGGAAGCTCTTGACCGGTGCGGTGGTACGCTGGGCCTCTTCTATCCAGTCTTCGATAGAAGGGGCGACCAGGATGGCCGGGGACCGTGCTGAGCGATCGATGCCGACCGCTAGAAGACGACGGGTGCCGTGGCCGGAATAGGGGCCGCAGTTGATCCCGCCGCGGGCGCGGAGCTCATCAAAGCACTGGTTCGCCTCGAGATAGATGCTCCGTCGCTGTTGATGCTGGGGCTTTTTGTGGACGAATGGACCGGCTACGAGGGGACGCCATCCAAGCCCTCTCATGGAGTGAAGCTGACGCCTTTGGGTGCCGCTTGCGAAAGGATTAGATCCGGTCGTCGTGCCCAGCCCACCCGTGCCTTGCAGCTTTGCCTTGAGGATGTCGCCTATCTTTGCAGGGTGATTCACCAGGGTCACACCAGCTTCCTCGAGTTCTGTGATCTTCGCCTTGGCAGTAGGTTCCCCAAGGAACGTAAAAGCACCAGCGTGTCCCATGATGTGGCCCGGTGCCTCATTTACGCCGGCTATAAGACCAACAATTGGCCTGCCATGCAACATATTAGCTTTCCCGTAGGCATACCGAGTACGGAGGGGGGATGGTTTAGTAGGTTGCATGGCTGGCTTACTTGGGGGATTCACTGCGAGAGTAGTACTCTTTGATCCAAGCTGCAGCCTCAAGCTCTCCCGTTCCTCCGATCTCGCCAATCAAAGCAATGGCTTCAGTGTCTGGGTCTTTCTCAAGGACACTCAACGCTTCTACCATGTCCGTCCCGGGTGCCATGTCACCGCCTACACCTATGCACAGGCTTTGACCCAATCCCGCCCTGGTTGTTGACGCCACGGCTATAAGGCGAGCGGTGGTTAGTATAAGACGAGAAACCTGATGCAAAGGATGACTCCAAAGCCACCTTGGGAAAAGGAGAGCACTGCCTACTTTCGTAACTCAGAGTGCCTGATTTGGCTACAATGCCCACCCGTCCAGGCGAAAAGCATGGCAATGGTTGGAACCCTGTCGAGGGGAGATTGGCATGTTAGTCTTCTCCTCTACCAGTGGCACATATCCCATCCGCAATATGCTCTGTCTGGACCCTCAAGACTGCTTGCATACCTATACGACATTTCCCTACAGCCGAAATGATGCCGGGAGAGTTAGGACCGACAAGTCTAGACTTGGACTGAGTCTTGAGTATGGAATGGATCTAGGTATCCAAGTATCAGTACATGATGGCCAAGTACAGTCGAGCCCTTTGTGCGAGGAGCTTACCCTGAGCATGTCATGAACTGGAATGTGCTCAGCGACAGCTACTATAAGGGGCACCTCGGCTTCGATGGCCTCTTCGATAGCCCCCGGAGCCTGGTGAGCGGCAACATAGATGGCGGTTGCGTCCGGCTTCAGTTGCTCCATGGCCTGTAAGCCAGTGTTAGCTTTTTCTGGGCTTCAAAATCGGATGACAGGCCGAGTCAGCAGGTAGAGAGCTGTTTGCGAGTGCTGTTTCTAACCTGGCGTACGGAGGGTAGCACGGGAAGCCCGATATGTTCTCCGGTGCGGCCCGGGGTCACACCACCGACTATCTTGGTCCCCCATGCTAAAGAATCCTTAGCATTCGCTGTGGCCTGGAAGTTCCGAACCTCGTTAGCTTGGATGTACATAAAAGAGATTCATGAAGGGGACGGTGGTGTATTCAAACCTGTTTCCCTGTGAAGCCCTGAAAGATTACTCGGGTGTTGCTGTTGATTCGGAGGAACGGCAGAGTGTCTGCGTATGAGCCATGCTGTGGTTGGCAGGTGGTGAAGGAACGTCGACTGCTTGATAACATTCGTGACCTCCAAGCCCATTGGCTTTGGAGGCTATGTACGGGTGAACAATGCCTAGCGTGTTGATACATTTTCATGTTGCTTTGGTTGACTGCCGCTGGCTGCTGTAGTACATGGGATTCTGGAATATCTGTGTAAGGTGCAGAGATCCACCAGACACAGGCACAACAGATGATTGTAGTACATTCAAATCAGTTAGAGGTAGGCAACTACAGTGTACTGGATGATTGCCGTGATGTAAGGGTGTTTGGTCTGTTAAAGATGTCACAAGTGTGATTGTAGAGTAGCCGAGGTTCACTCTTGACTACAACCGGCATCGAGTTCGAAACAACGGCAAGACCTAGTTGAAGATGGAAAGTCGAGATCCTGGTCAATATCAAAACGGCATTTTTAGGAGAATGGGGAATCAAGAAGGGGCCGTCTTGAGACTTGTACGCTCGGTGGATGTTTATCCAGCTTTCCGGAAGACATTTACTGTAATGCCGAGCTCCACGTTGTCTTGCTATTGTTCTCTTTCAGTGCGACGGATCGATGCGGCCGACCCGGTAGCAGACTTGTGAAACGGTGAACTCGGAGCCGTAACGGTGATGGTCCCCCGCCCCGCTCGAGGAGATCGACAAGAAGGCAAGTGCCTCCGCACAAAGGGTTGGCGCTAGCTGATGGCAGGGGTGGCAGATGTTCGCGGTGCTACTCGCTGAAGCTTGGACAACTCGAAGACAAGACGACTTGGAGAAATGAAAGGAGACGTCGGCAAAGTCGGATACCGTTCCGGGAAAGCAAGGCCAAAGAAACGATCATTTTTCTTCCTCATGTTTTTCAACTGAAGCAACGCTGAGTGGTCGCAACTCGAGGCTCTTCACCACTGCAACTCTCCCTTCACGCCCTTTTCAGGCTCAGCAGCCGGCTTGGGCGTGCTTGCCGGTTCTTTTTCTTTGAAGCCTAGGTTTTTGAAGTCATCCTTGGCCATCAAGTTGCTGAATATCACATGGTTAGCGCGGGACCAGACAGAGACGTCCAAGGGAGAGTTCAAAGCTGCCAACCCACTGTTCCATGCGGCATGCGAGATATGCCTTTGCCAGCGACCGACATTCATCTTCGTTGACTCCCTTGACCCTCTTGATGCAGGCAAGGTAGGTCGTCATGACGTGTTTGCATTCTCCTAGAGAGCAGTAAGGTATGAGTGAGAATCGAGACCAGTGTATACATGCACTGAGTGGTGAATCCTTACCGTCATGATCCAGGGGAAAACTGCCTCTCTGGGGCCTTGAGATGTTGTTGGTGGTCAGCTGGATAAGCCTTGAGTGCAGAATATGCCGTCCTTGGGTCGTGGACTTACGGAGTGGGCTTTGTTGTTGGCAAGGCGCCAGGACTTCCAAAGGTACTCATATTTTCAAGTCGGTGATGGTGATGATTCTGTTTAGTTTGGCCGTTTTTTCTTCCCTTGCGTTTTTCCTTCTCTTCCAGGGCGTCTGCAGTTTTGGGATTCGATGTGTACAAGTCTTGCTTGGATGTGGATGAATTGCGCCTGAAATTCGGCACTCTAGCAAGGTTTCGCTTACCTTAACAGTGTAGGCGTTTTGACTGGAAGTTAACAGGGACATGCTCTGTTAGTGCCGCTGGACAAGCGTTGAAATTAAAGGTCGCGGTCCCGCAAGACGGCAGCAGATAATGCCTAGGTACCACTAGAGATTATCGTGGACAGTACAAGTACATCGTGAACGGAGATGCAGTCGGGACTATAGACTTACGCACCAGATTCCATTGTCTTGGTGTAGGGAATTATCAAAGGATGGGTTCTGGATTCGTCCCGGAAACAGACTCCGATGTTTACGCAGTAAACTCGGCAGGCCAGCGAGATGTGGTGGACGACCTTCGAAAGGTCTCTGCCTCCGGCCCTCCGCCCGCCGTTGGGTTGTCAGAGCCCGCGGTCCGCAGCCCGGTCGGGAGCCAAGGAATTGTTCGGATCAATGGACGAGCCAGAAGATGCACCGTGTCATGCCTGGTCATCCCCGCCATCCCGCCATCCCCGCTGTCGGCTTCAACCTGAACTGTAGACTGGAAAAAGTGGCATGTTTGGTAGTTCAGTTGAGCTTCAAAAGTCCAGCATTTGGAGAGCCAGTCACAGACCCAGACCGAGTAGGTTGTCGGGCACGGCATTGGAAAGGGAGCGCTGCATGAAGGCCTAGAAACCTGTTCATCAGGCCGGGTCGGGTTCGATGGCTGGGTGCAGGCGCGACGACAACGCACCAACACAATCCATTTTTGAGCGAGGTTTTGAACTGTTACTAACGACCAAGTAAAAGTGGGGACCTGGGACTCGACCCGACCAAAGAACCGACCCCTCCCTGCCATTCAGTGCTCTCTCTCTGTGTGAGTGTGCAACGGACGCTTTGGAGTTTCTGGAAGCGCCCCCCCCCCCCCCCCCCCCCCCCCCCCCCCATCCACATCAACATCCACATCCACATCCACACTCACCACCGGGGCGCCGCGACACCTGCTGAGGGTATCCCTCATCGCTTCGGGTTTCGAGCTGTCAGTGTGCTGCATTGGACTCTTCAGTTGTACGTACTCGCTGCACTTTGGACAGATCATCGATCGCCTCGTGCCTTGTCCCGCCAGCCAACCAGCCAGCCAGCCAGCCAGCAGCCTCTTGCGCCTTTGTCCAGTCAAAGCAACTTCTTGCTCGTAAATTCTTTTCCCATCCTGAAGCCGATCCGGCTTGATCCAAAACCACCTGCCCGACTTGGATTCCTGTCGCCAGCCTCTTCTCCTCAGCTGCCACCCGCCCGCACGGCCGCCAACCACCTAGCATTCGTCGTGTATACTATCTACTTAGGCATCCGAATCGGCGAAGCCATCAACCCGATCCCTTAGCTAGACCCGGGAGCCTACTCACCCCATACGCCCCCAGCCCGCCCGCGCGACCACCACCCGAACCGTGATCTCGTCCTGCCCGACCTCGGGACCGTTTTCACAACTTGCGCCAACTCCGGCTCCCGCCCACCTTTTCGCTTGCGCTTCGTAAACGCGACTGGTATTCTCGGCCTTTAATCTGCTCAACCGTCGTCATGGCTGCTCTCGGTGACGACCTGTTGGGCGTTGTCAACAAGTTGCAAGACTTGGTCTTCAACACCATCGGAAACGATTCCTTGGATCTGCCCCAAATCGTACGCAATAACCGCCCACCACCTTCATCTTTCCGCTCCACGCCCGCAACCTCTCCTTGTCCCAATCTTCCCAATGCACCCGTCCCCATCTGTCCCGTTGTCCTTCTTTTCCCTTCCTTTTCCGCCACCAGAATGCTGACGATCCTCGCTCTCCATGACAGGTTGTCGTTGGATCCCAGTCCGCTGGAAAGTCGTCCGTCCTCGAGAACATTGTTGGTCGCGACTTCCTCCCCCGCGGCAGTGGAATCGTTACTCGAAGGCCCCTCATTCTTCAGCTCATCAATGTCCCTGCCGACGACGAGACCGAAGATGTGACCCATCCCAGCTACAGGAACCCAAATGCTGCTGGCCGCAACGAATGGGCAGAATTTCACCACATCCCGAATCGGAGATTCACCGATTTTGGCGACGTCAAGCGCGAAATCGAAAATGAGACAGCGCGAGTTGCGGGTACCAACAAGGGAATTAACCGCCAGCCCATCAACCTAAAAATCTTCTCTCCTCATGTTCTGAACCTAACGCTCGTTGATTTGCCCGGTCTCACAAAGGTACGCCGCTTGAAGCTCTGGTGGACATGTCGTCATAAGTTGGTCTAACATGTATCCGCCCAGGTTCCCATTGGAGACCAGCCCACAGACATTGAGAAACAGACGCGCAACCTCATCTCCGAGTACATTGCGAAGCCCAACAGTATCGTCTTGGCTGTCTCGCCCGCCAACGTCGACATCGTGAACTCGGAGGCCCTGAAGCTCGCCAGACATGTCGATCCCATGGGCCGGAGGACCATTGGTGTCCTCACAAAAGTCGATCTCATGGACCACGGCACAAACGCCCTGGACATCCTGTCTGGTCGGGTCTACCCGCTCAAGCTCGGCTGGATTGGCGTGGTCAACAGATCGCAGCAGGATATCCAAGGCAACAAGCCCATGGAGGAGGCCTTGAAGTCCGAGTCCGATTTCTTCAGGCACCATCCCGCGTACCGAAACATCTCCACCCGTTGCGGAACCCAGTTCCTCGCCAGGACCCTCAATACTACCTTGATGGCTCATATTCGCGAACGCCTCCCAGATATCAAGGCTCGTCTAAATACTTTGATGGGCCAAACCCAGCAGGAGTTGGCAAGCTACGGGGACATGCACTTCAGTGGCAAGGAGCACCGAGGTTCCCTTATTTTGCAGCTCATGACCAGGTTTGCGTCATCCTTCATTGCGTCCATTGACGGTACCTCGACGGAAATCTCGACAAAGGAGCTCTGCGGCGGTGCCCGTATCTACTACATCTTCAACTCGGTCTTTGGAAGCTCTCTCGAATCGATCGACCCCACCTCCAACCTAACCGCCCTCGATATCCGGACCGCGATTCGCAACTCGACTGGTCCCCGGCCTAGTTTGTTTGTACCTGAGATGGCCTTCGATCTCCTTGTCAAGCCCCAGATCAAGCTTCTCGAGCCCCCTAGCCAGCGCTGCGTAGAGTTGGTATACGAGGAGCTCATCAAGATTTGTCACACTTGTGGCTCGACCGAGCTATCGAGGTTTCCCAGGATGCAAGCCAAGCTCATTGAAGTTGTTTCTGACTTGCTTAGGGAACGGTTGGGTCCCGCGTCCAACTATGTCGAGTCGCTAATTTCCATCCAGAGGGCTTACATCAACACTAACCATCCCAACTTCCTCGGCGCGGCTGCAGCAATGAGCCATGTTGTGAGCAATAAGCAGGAGAGGGAGAGGAAGCGTTTGATTCAAGAGGAGCGCGAGAGACGTGAACGGAGACGGCTGAAGGAGCATGGCGCGAATGGCACCGAGACCCCTGCTGAAGGGGAAGAAGAAGGTACTGCCCTGGAAAAGTCGGACAACGTCCACGCGCGTAAGATGACTGGAAAGAGTGCCCGCAGCATGTCGCCGGCTGTCCGGGATAACGGCCCCGGCAGTATCGCGAGCGCTTTGAACGGTGCCAGATCGAATTCTCCTTCTCGCTTTAACGGAGGGCAAGGCGCGGGTAACGCCAAGGAATCTTTCTTGAACTATTTCTTTGGCAAGGACGGAGCCATTGTTCCCGGCCCTTCGCACAGCGGCAACATTGGACGCCACGTCAACCAGCCTATGGAGCCTACATTTAGCCAAAGCATGCGACGCCCAGAGGAGAAACAGGTGCGGGCGCCTACGCAGTCGACAAGAGTGGATGATGACATGGACTATGTCAGCAATGTGAAGGGTACTGAGCTTGTAAGTTGGCCGTATTCACTAAAAGCCTTGCCCAGGTTTTTTTTTTCATACCTTTTTTTTTTTTTTTTTTTTTTTTTTTTTTTTGGTGTGCTCTGTATTAACCTTTTTTTTTTAGCAGAGCAATGACGGCGAGCCGGCTATGACAGACCGCGAGGCTATGGAAGCCGAGCTGATCCGGGCTTTGATCAGCTCCTACTTCAACATTGTACGCGAAAGCATCGCAGATCAGGTGCCCAAGGCGATCATGCATTTGCTTGTCAACCACTGCAAGGATGTGGTTCAGAACCGCCTTGTTAGCGAGCTTTACAAGGAGACGATGTTTGAGGAGCTGCTGTACGAGGATGATGCAGTGAAAAAGGAGCGTGAGAAGTGCGAAAGGTTGCTCCAGACGTACCGGGAGGCTGCCAAGATCATTGGCGAGGTTGTATAAGGCTGAGCTCTACCCTTCCTCAGGCTACATGTACAGACCTTGGGAGGCGGCCGACTCTGACAGCAGCAGTACGACTGGTGTATGTATTATGAACCGATCAGATTTAGAAAGGGTTTATGGCAGTTCTCGATGGAGGTACTTTTGGTTTTGTGTGTTGTTCATTTCACGAATCTTGATTCGAAAAGGTCCCTGCTGGCTAGCTCCTGTTCTGCCGTCCCGCTCAGCAAAAGGGTGTTGTATACCTACGTGAACGGCGACATTCCCCATTCAGGAGGCAAATTGAGGATGTTCTGGATAGATGAGACAGAGTGCTGTACCTAACTAACGGCGTGTATGACATCCAAGCCGGGGCGCAGGATACCTGTGTTGGTCAATACACATGTCTAGTTGTAGGTAAATGTACATATTAGGTGCTCATCACCTAATATCGATCATGACTTGTGACTTGATCGAGTTCAGTTTCACCCGCAGGCAGAACTCGCAATTACAGTGAGTGCGTGTGTGGTCAAAGGCAGGAAACGTGCAGAAGAAGGACCGTCTGCTTTGTGCCTTCCTACAATTACATTATATGGAGAGTCACTGACACGTACCACACGGGCCACATAGTCCAACAAGCCAGGCTGCAACCGGCGAAGAGTCTTGGCGCACAGACCATGATGTTCTGAGTCTACTGTGTAGGTAGCGATACGGGAAGCCACAAGGCAGATGGAGAAATTGGTAACGGCTTGGCTGCAAGGGGGTGCCTCTGTGCGGACGAACAGGCAGGAGCGAGGCACTACACTACCTTACTAACTTGTAGGTACCTAACGGTAGCCTTTGCGTTTAGGGTTCCTGCCGCGAACAATCACTTCTTTCAATCAAGTGCTTTTGCCTACTGGATACGTCGACGGGACATTTCTTCACTTCTTCCTTGACCACAACCTTTTCCACCCTCAAGGTCATTTTCTGGTCGCCAAGCTTAGCACTTCTCGTCTCCCACAAAACTTGTCAAGGTGCATGCAAAGGCCGCGGCCACGAGCACCATCACAACACGGTCAGCAGTTTCGACAATCGCGGCTGCGCTTGGCTGTCTGGTGTCTGGTGCAGTGCGGCTGTCTCGTGCGAATACTGCCCCGCGCCCTCTGCCATTCACCATCCATTCACCTTTCACCCTTTCCCCTCAGCAGCTCACCTTCAGCCTCAGCTAGTCCTCTCCACCCCGTCGCCCTTCAACCACGCTCACCGTCATCTGAAGGCAGAAGCTGACGCAGACGGCAGGAAAGCTACCATACCTTTACCCACCCCGGCCGACTTCGCCCATCCATCACTTCTAACTTCACGCAAGACTCGCAAGGTACATCTAGGTAGTCGTCGACGATAGCGCTGAATCCGCGGACCTTCATCTGATTTGGCGCCGAACTGGAGTTGACTCGTTTCCGTGCGGTGGATTGGCTTTCAGCTTCCGACAGAGAAAGGAAGCTCTGTGCTCGTCTGGACTCTCCCCATTTTCTTCGTCCTTTCAAGGAAAGAAGCTTTCCTCAGTGTGCAAGGACTAGGTCTACCCGATCTTCCTCAACCTTACAGAGCTGTCGAGGTTGTCGTCCTTGCCATTGACAAGTGTTACTGCTATTACTGCTACATTACCTCCGTCCTTCTCCTCTTTCTTTTTTTATACTACCTCTACATACTTTTCGTTTCCGCCGTCCGTGTTGTCATCACATCGTTTCCTTTTTTTGTTCAGCAACGTCAGCCAAGGTACTCGTCTGCGTCGTCACCATGACTGGGGATGGAGAAGACGTTCATTTGGGCTCGGTGCCGAAATTGAGGGATGATCAAGATGGCAATGACTCCGTAGAGATATCTCGCCCATCAACAGCGGCCAGTACTGCGCTCGCCGTACCAAGCCAGACAGAGACGGACGTCGGCATGGCAGAAGCCCCAAAAATGTCGTTGCTAGGGAAGCGCCAGACTCGCGAGCATGCTGCCGATTCCGAGCACTATTCTGAGTCTAGTGCGGGCGTCAAGAAGGTGAAGCTGGCGCAAGATGACGCTGAACAAGCCGGACAAGCTGTCACATTAAACAAGCTGCCAAGGGACAAGTCTCAGTTGTCTGCTGAGGTTTGGCATCACATCTTCACTTTCTGCCCCCCACGATCACTGGGCAATTTGTTACGCGTTAACAAATTGTTCAACTTCTATCTTGATCCTTCGTCGTCACTGGTCAACAGAGAAGTTCCTCTTCCAGCCGGCAAGAGACCCTTGGATGTTCTTAAGCCAAATGTCATCTGGCAGCTTTCCAGGCGGCTTTTTTGGCCACAGATGCCTGCCCCCCTTCGGTCCATGGCCGAGATCGATATGTGGCGGCTTGCTTGCTCCTTAACGTGTCAGAAATGCAACAAGCAACCGCCTACCCAGTCCGACAGCTCTTCTGCAACACCTGGCCCTTGCCTAGGCCCGGGCTTGGATGGTGTTGCTGTGATTTGGCCATTCGCTCGTCGCCTCTGCGGCCGCTGCTTGGTAACGACCTCGATGAAGGTATGTTTACTCCAAAATCGGGAGGATCCCACAACAGGCTAATACGTCTAGGAAATCGATCTCATGGCCTCTCAGTCCGTGCCTTCCGCGGTCCTACAGGCAATACCGTTCGCCTACGTAACCCCCGATCTCCGTGTTCAGCCGTCCAACACGCCTGACACGGAGAAACAAAAATTGTTTTCCCCGAGCGACGTCGAGGAAGTGACCAAGGAATTCCACGACGTCCAAGCACTCGGTCCTGGTGTCCTGGACGAATGGATGAAGGGCCTCAATAACCGCGGCAAGAACGCGCAGAATGAAGCGTCAAAATGGGAGAAATGGTACGTGTCAGGTGGTGTCGCAAGGATGCGTACGGAATACTATCCAGGCTATGTTAAAAACAAGGCCTCCTCCATCCCGACTCCAAACTCCGCAACGCCTGCCGCATCACCAACCTCTTATCCAACTGCTCCACCCGCAGCCGGAGCACAAGTAGCCTTAACGCAGGCCTCTGCTCAACAACGACCAGAAAGGACCGCTGAGGAGGTCGTTGAGCTCAAGGCAATCAGAAAGGCCGAGATTGAGCGACGGGCTTTACTCTTGGATCCTCCCCTTACTCCCGATGTCCTTCGACATCTTCCTGCATTTGAAGCGGCCATGCAGATTGTCCTTCCGTTTCAAGACAAGGACTGGGATTTTCTTAAACCCAGACTCCTGATCCAACGAGGCGAGGCAGAACACCAGCACCCTGAACTTTTTGTGCTTAAAGATGGGGTTCAGCAGGATCGCACCGAGCGTCGTCAACTCGAGGCGACTTTGGCAACCACCAAGGAGGCGAGGGAGTTCATCGACAAACAATGGGAAGAGACGCAAGCGCCATTGCGTGCCAGGATAGCCGGTCTAGCTGACGAAGCAATCCGTGAGACTTGGGGCAAAGGCAAGAAAGTCACAAGGGATAATGGCGCCAAGTTCGCCGTTGATGTTCTTTGCCACATACGGAAACGTTTCTACGCAGAGGTCGCCGAGAAGGCCGCTACTGCTCGCTCCGCTGGCCGGGAAGTCCCGGTTGATCCTCCGGAAGGCCCCTTCACCCAGAAGCTTACCTTGGAGAATATGAAGTGGATTTTCGACACCAAGGTCAAGCCTCATACCGAGTCATACCGCAAGGAACTTTTCTATTGCAATGGGTGTGACGCAAACTCGAAAACTTTTGGCTTTGAGGGGGTGATCCAGCACTACGCAGCCAAGCACACGACTGCTCTCAGCTTGGGCACTATCGTTGTTCATTGGAGGGCAGAGTGGCCGCAGTACCCTCCTTTCCGTTCTGATCCTCGCCCCTCCAAACAACCACCTCACAGCCACGGCTTCCGACCCCCTTTTGTTGGTAAGTTGGGAGGCGCTGTTTTGCCCCAGGGCCACAACTACCGGTCCACGAATGGACACGCCGGGTTTCCTCCCTATCAACAATACCCAGCACCTGGATATCATACAACGCCATATCCAGAGCAATATCAGGCAATTCCTCCGCCAGCCTACCCCCCAGGCCCCTATACCCCTGCTCCACAACAGCCTTTTTATGGACAGCCGCCGCCCCCACCACCACCGCAGCAGCAGCAGCAGCCCTATGTATCTCAGCCGCCCTTGTATGCGCCTTACCAGCCTTCGGCTATACCGTACCCTCCCCACACTGCGAGCGAGCCGGCACAAGTATATGGGCCACCGTCACCTGCGGCACAAGCCTACAACTACAACTCTTTCCAGGCAAATGCTCACAACTCGTACCCTGGAATCCAACCTCCTGGATACCACGACGGCTACCATGTCAGGCTGGAGGAAGTTGCTCGTTCATCGCGCGAAATCTGGAACAGTCTTGGGGCCATCAGAGATCTGCCAAGCAGCATTAGGGTCTTCGTCACGATACACCATCTCGTGAAGCGGTTTCACGCAAGGTTTGGTGAGGCTCCTCCCTTTGCTATGTTCATTGACGGTCTCTCCAACAATAAGGATATGCGGCCTGTGCGAAACGTGAACGGTCTGGTTTGCAAAGCTTGTCATCTTGGACATGGAAATGCGGCGCACGTAGAGGAAGAGAGAAAGACGTTTTCTCTCCCGCAGCTGGTCAATCACTTCCAATCCAAACATATTGAACCTATGCAGGCCCATGGAGTTCACCCACTGCTTGACTGGGTGCTGGATATGGTTTTGCTCCCTAATCTCAATACACTCTCGAGACTAAAAGCGTGTGGCGAGCCTCAAAGGGGTATGCTTGCAGAGGCTCTGCCACAGCTCTTTCAAACCCGTCCTTCGTCTGTTCAACAGTACCCTTCACCTTACCCAGTGCCGTCTAGGGGTAGGCAGATCGAGTTTCCAGGACCTGGGATAAACGGCTTTGCCGGCCGTGAACAACTATACAGTGGCTCTCCTGCCTCACGGCAATATTCCTTGACGAATCATCCTTCTGACAGAGACTCCGGCAACATGGTCCTACCTACCCTCAACAATGGCCGCTCTGATGCTCCTCAGAATGGCTATGTTCCGGAGCAACAACCAAACTTCAGCTCGGTTGCATATGACATCAGAAGCAGGGATAACCAGGACAGGCGTGGGAATCTTCAGCCAGTCATGGAGAGTGCCCGTTCATCCTTCAAGGAATCCAAACCGGTTGAGGCGGGAACTGAGGAGTGGAATCGGGGATGGAGTACAAGCAGGACCGAGTCCGGCAAGCCACATTCCTCGTACCAGAACTCTGGTGCTGGAGAAAATCCCGATCGGCCGCGTGAAGCTTCATTAATTCAGTACCCAGCAACTCGCACGCCTCCACGACCTTTGATGGCAGTCACTCGGGCATTGCAAGCCTCGTCAGTTATTGGACATGAGGAAGTGCCGAATCTACAGCACCAAGGGCATCCTTCGGCAGTTGCTCACCAACATAGAGACTTGAGTGATCGCACTTACACCGTCGAGCACGGAATGGCCACATCCTCGGGCGCCGCACCTCCAACGAGAATCTATAACCGCTACGATGAGGTTGCCAGGCGTTCGAGGTCTCCGGTGTACGGTGTTAGTTACCAGTCGGTGCCGCCGAGAAGAGATCGGAGTCCGTTGATGCAGCAGGTTGCGCCGGTCTATCTTCCTGGGGCTGGGGCACCTCCCCTGAACGACGAGCTGGAGTATAGTCGCTATCGTTCCCAAACAGTTGTGCCAGAGTATTTCCCAAGGCGCGCTGACACCGAGGTATATGACCGGCCTTTCCGGTCGGAGTATCATGATCATGATCACACCGCTAGACCGGAGTGTTTTCGCAATCCGGTGGACGCCCGGGCTCACTCACGGCCACCGCCGCCGGCGCCGCCTGCCGACACATATGAGATCGTGCAAGTGAGGGACGAGCGAGGAGAGTATCTGATCCGGCGCCCCGTGCGACGCGAAGCCGCAGCCCAATCTTTCCACGACGTGGAACGCAGGGCCTATCGGGACGCGGATCCTTACGGTTCCGTTCCATATGCTGAAAGCGAGCAGCCTGTTTATGCCGCGGATTCGCGCGGCGCTCCAGCCGTGGCATATACTAGGCACGGTACCGTGATGAGAGAGGAAACACAGCGAGGATCCCGTGGAGAGGATTCTTACTACGAGGAGTATGACCCTCGATTTCCCGCTGCCCCGTGAGCCTAGTTGGGCACAGAATGTGTCGGTTTTAGCTTTGTTTGCGATCAATCTGAAATACGAAGGGTAAAAGGGTTTCGGTCGATTTCGCACACATTCTCGAAATAGTTTCCTTAGATTACCTTGCTTTTCAAACATCGTTTTTGCAGTATTTATCTCAGGGTGTGGGTGCTCCACCAGGAGGGGCAAGATATCACGATTGTTAAGCGACGAGAGAAGGGGAGAGAATGGGGGTTGTTGGGGTGAAAGATATCCAAAAAGAAGGTTTTAAAGAGAAGCTCCAACGGAGTGGTTTCCAGGTACAGAGAAATTCTAGGTATCATTTACAGTGACGGTCATTCCTACACTACACGTGTAGAGGCGTGTTTATCGCATCTCAAAAATCGAGCATCATGCATACCAGAGTCACATGTGATCGATTCGGTTTCTTTATTCCATATTCTGAGTTTTTTTTCAAAAGGTGAACGAGACAATGGCCCGTTACGTACCGCAGGTTTGTTTCATCAGCTTTGGTGAGACGGCACAGTAGTCTAGAACATGTGGCGTTCAAGAGTCGGAGAATTGCGAAGTACAATGCTCTTGTGTTGTAGTCGGTTCGTAGTCAATGCAAGCCAGGTCTTTGTTTGAACGTGGTGTCCACATTCGCCCGAGCAATCCTGCGGTCACCCCATGTGAGCAAAATAGTCCGACGGTTTGCAATGGCTCATGCGCCCCTTGTGGGTTCTTCCCGAGCCATGTTTTATGGTCAGATTGGTAGAAGCTGGGTTTGTTGGCTCGGGGGCTGTCCTTTCAATTTTGTTTTTGTCCCAACCAGTACGGCGTCTTCAGATGCTACCGTGACAAAGTGCGAGTGTTTCTGGGGTCCGCGGTTTCCAAGCCTCCCGGGAAGAGGTGAAACACGATGCTGATTGGCAGACATGTCATCACAGCCCATGCAGGGGTAAAGCCGCCCCCGGGACGTCTTCGCCTTTGCTATAGGCTCGTGGCTCGAAACAATGGGTTGCACATTGTAGGACATTGTACGCCGGCCGCCGCTCGCTGTGGGATTGCCGACGTAAAAAGAAAATCAGCCGTCAGACTCGACAGGCCAGGCGTCATGCGTCGTGGTACGCCATAGTCCTCTCTCGAGCGGAAGTGTTGGTGATGCGGGATCTAATTGTGTGAGCACTTGGCGACAACGGCCGGGAATCAAAGAGGAAACAAGCGCCAGTTGTTCGGGTGCCATGTATCAAGTTCGAGTGACAAAGAGCCTGCGTGGGGCCTAACAAAAGCCCGTTGTCAGGAGGGTTTGTTTGTCATGGGCTGCGGCGGCTTGTGCGGACGTCGGTGGGTTGAACGAAGTCTGGATGGAGCGCAGGTTGGTACGTACACTTACTGGTCTCGATTCATGGATGAGGCTATATCTAGCAAGTGATTACCCAGGCCCCCGGCACCAGTTCCCCATGTTACTAGGCCTTCACATTCGTCCAAACTTGTCTGACAACTTGATAGGCCCGTGGTCCCAATCCTTCATTCACTCCCCCGTTTGCTCCTTTTGGGACTGATCCTCCACTCAATTGGTCGTCAAGACGTTGAAGTAAGGCCATCATATTTTTTTTTCCATATTCTTTTGCTTATAACTCGTCGACCATCGCTTTTGCTGGACAAAGGCTCCTCGTCCTCCTCTTCTCCTTCCCCCTCATCGGTATTCCTTCTCGATACCCCGGTGAAGCCCTCACATACTCGTTCCGACTCGTCAATATCAGCCCTTGACGGCCCAGACAGAATCCTCGCTTTTCACTCACAACTATCAACGACTTCTCGTTCATCTATCCACATAAAAATGCGTACCCAGCTCGCTCTCACCGCCCTGTTTGCTGGGCTTCAAGTTGCCAGTGCTGTCGACACGAAACCTCAGTCCATCTATGCTCTGGATGCTATCAAAGCCATCATGCCTGGATTCTCAGCCACTTGCAAAGGAACCACAGCCGATAATGAGTGCAGAACCCCGGAGCAGGCTGCTCCCTATCTGATCAAGTCCCTCGAGCGGCGCACCACAGGCGAGATTGCTATGGTGCTGTCGCTCATTGGCCTCGAGAGTGCAGACTTGAAGTACAGGATGAACCACTTCCCGCTCCCGGGAAATCCCGCCCAAGGCACTGCGAATATGATGGGGGAAGAAGTCAGTCACTTACCCCTCTTCCCAATTTTGTTTAGTCTTTTGATCAATCTTACTTTGTGTACATGCATCCTGGGCTGACCGTTCATAATACGACTATCTAGTTTGTCAAAGAGTATGCGCAGTCTCTTAACTTGCCAATCGACGGCAAGTCAGGGCCGGAGATCTTGCAGCTCGTCATAGCGGATGATTTCCAGAATTTCAACTCTGCCGTTTGGTTCTTGGAAAGAAAATGCTCGGACGACGTCAAGGCCAAGATGAGGAAGGGCACCGACGAGGGCTACCTGCTCTACCTTACGGACTGCATTCACACCACGGATTCCCCCGATCGGCAAGCGTACTGGAAGAGAGCCAAGGAGTTCTTCGGGCTCACGGGTCAATAGACCTAGGAGACAGCCATGTGTGGGTATATGGATGAGAATGGATGATTGTCTAGGTCAAGCGGTGTATTCTTCTCTTTCTTAACTTGTCCTAATGTAATCACATTTATATTGAAAGTCTGGAGGAAACAGCATCTGGTTTGAGGAGCCAGTCAAATACCCAAAATCGGAGCATTGTGATAGGTGTACAAATGCCACGGCAGCGCTATGGCAACAGTTATGAAACGACTTTGCCCTTCACAATCATGACTAAATATTTACAAAGTTCAAAACTTCCTCAACTGCCCATGCCCCCTTTTACCATTCCCCCTAAACTGTTTGTTACATACCACCAATATCAATCACCTGTTCCTTCCATCTCCCTCCATCGGCACCACCATAATTATCATATCACCTCCAGGTCGAAGACACCGTGGCGGCTGCGCAAGGCACGGTATACGTGTGGTTGGGGTCACTTTCCCACGAAACCGTCCCTGAGCTGCTCACCTTGATGAACTTGTACAGCACAACACTACCCGGCGCGAGATTGACAGATGCGTACCACAGCGGGTTGCTGCTGGTGTACTGTGATGCGCCCAGCGTCACGGCGTTGGCGGTATTCCAGTTACCGAGAGCTGCCGTGTTGCCCGTTCTATACGATGTTTTACTCCTGAATTAGCTGCAATGGTTCGGTATAGCAGGGGTTAAAAGGGTATGTAAATCACGGGACGACGGGAGACGTAATCGGGACTTACAGCTTGACTGTCTCGCCATAGGACGTGCTAACCAGCGCGTTGAAGGTGATGGGCACCGCGGTGGCAGCACAGGATGATGATGCTGTATTTTCATTAGCCCTATTGCGCACCATTCTCGGTTGCAGAAATCCCAGATATGAAGCTTACCCGACGACGACGTTGTACTTGCGGTTGAAGTGGGAGTTGACAGTGAAGAACAAATCGCACTGCCGCTCAGAACCACTGTCGGATATAGGATCCTCGGGAGCCCGCCAGAAAGTGTGGCGGTTATGCTGCCTGCTGAGTTAGTGGTGAAGCTATCACAACTGACGATATCGGTAATTCGCTCGTTTGCACTGAAACCCGACGCTGACGAAGACAGAGTGACGGTGGTGGAGGATGAGGCCCCGACATTGGTGAAGACGCCCACAACTTGCTTGCCAGAGGATCCTTTGCGCATGGCAATGGTGTGGCTGTCGGAGTAGATGGGATATGCGCGGTATGAGAGGTAGCTGTCGTCTTTGCTGATGGCATGGGTGCGAAGCTGATTGAGCTTCTTGATCCACGTATACAAGTTTGAGTTGGTTGAATACCCAGAAAGCCAGAGGGCCTCTCGGTTGTATGGAGTATCACTGCCCGCGTAATGCTGTTCCTGTCCCTGATAGATGATCGGAATGCCTACAACAGATGAAGAAATTCGATCTTATCAGCCGAAAGCCCGTCAAATACCACGTGTGCAACTGGAAGCAAGGTGTACATACCGTCTTTGAGCATCGTAAAGGCAATTGCCTGTCGGAGGTGTCAGTAAATGTACCTTGAGTAGGTACGGAAGTGTTCCCAGATATGAAGCAGCAAGAGCAGCCAGGAACGAACATCCCTGAGGGAAGGAGCAACTCACGTTCTTCGCCAAAGCCTGCGGTAGAGAGAGTTCCCATGTCAGCAACTGGACGAACCACGATATCTAGCAGGTATTAGAAGCTGACGCTTGAGGGTCTCACCATATCACTAGTCTTATGCGCAAAGCGCGCCTGGTCGTGGTTTTCGAGGAACGACCCATAAAGACTAAGGTCAATCGCTACACCATATCATCAGTGTGAACGAGAGAAATATGCCAGGACGTTAGCCATACCAGCAGCTTTGAGTGTGTTGATGCCGTTGGCCAGCGCAGTAATACTGCCGCTTGTCGACTGGAATGCATTTACTGTCCAATAATAGCTGTATGGGACAAAAATCACCCTGGTAAGCAAGAATCCCAAGAAAGATCTTAAGAAGTATTTGGTTTCCTCTTACCTTGCATAATCCAAGAGCCCACTGATGTAGCTCTGGTATGGGGCTAGATACGCTGGGTCCCCTTGGAACACCTCTCCAATTGCGTACACGCCGGCAGCGGACTCGAATCCTGGCCAGAAGGACTTCTCAACGTGCTTGACACTGTCGATTCGAAGCCCATCGCTGTGGCATTTGGGTTAACTAACGCCCAGAAGATAGTGCCTTGTCCGTCACGATCATGACAGAAGGGTAAAGGAGGACACATACATGCTATACGTTGACACGATCTTGGACACCCAGTCGTTCCATATCTTGCGGACGTCGTCGCTATTGCGGCCATCGTGTTAGCGAATTTCATCAACGGCATGCGGCACAGTTTCGGCTTACTTTTCAGTCTTGAGGTCTGGCAAACTATGTGTACGTATAGGACGTTAGTAAGACCAACGGATTCCGCTCGTGAAGCCAAAAGATTGGGTATTTGACTTCACAAACACGTTGTGTTACTGTCTTACAGTGACGGAAAAACGTACCTGACAACATCACTTCCCTGCCAGCATCTGAATTCCATTCGTTAGTGTCTGCCTAATCAAATTTCTAATGACGAAGCAGATGACAGAGAATGGGGTTGATTTACTCACGTCTCAACCGAGGTTTGGTTATCGTAATTGATGGTGCATGGGGAGTGATAGTAAGATTGCTAGATGGTCTTTCTCAGCATCTCCCTCCACTCTTTTGCTTTCCACTTGCTACCACTTACGGAAGAGAAAGGACTAAAACCCCGATAATTGACGCACGAGCGGCAGCCCAAGTACGCCATGTGGTTGGTGACCACATCTACCATGAGATACTGATCACCATGTTAACTTCTTGATCAGTCACATCTCAACCGCTCAAGTGTACTTCTCGGTCAGACGTGGAAAGGGAAAATCTTACCATGCCGCGGTCATGAAGTGCTTTGGAGAGCGCCTTGAGGTCATCTGCTGTGCCAAATGAGGGATTCAAGGACCAAATATCCGAAGCCCAGTAGCCATGGTAAGAAGACCTGAGTTTGAAGTTGTCCAGTCAGTATCTGTAACGTGCTATATGGCGGTCCCGGCACTTCATAAGGGTCAAGCATACCCATCTTTAGTAACTCCATCAATCTGCTTGACGACTGGTGAAATCCAGACAGCAGTGAATCCCATTCCCTGAATATAGTCCAACTTCGAGATCAGTCCCTGCCATGACCCGCCGCAGTAGACCTGCTGGTATGTGTCACATGGCGCGCTGGTTGACAGATCGCTCCGAGCAAAACGATCTGTCACGACCTGGTATATGGATTGCTTTCGCCTACAAGATAATTTTGTCAGTCCATATGTTCGCATGTAGTCAACGCCATTCTCCATACCATTCGGAAGACTTAAGAGCTCCGACTTGCACTGCTGCTGAGAGCAATAGTCCGAGGACAACACTCAGTTGATTCTGGAGCCTCATTTTGGTGAACAGTGATAGTTGAAGCGTCAATACCTATTCAAGACCGGAGGTCGGTATTGTCTTATCGTCAGTGAGTAGAGCTTACCGCCATTCTCTCCGAGCGGCGACCCAGACCTTCTTTATATGCCATCTTGACCTTAAAGTTGATACTTGACCAGCCTGTATTGGCCAGCCAAATGACGAGCTTGAGATGTCTAAGCCTCAAGCGATGAGGGAGCCTGAGTCCTCCAAGACGCCTCATGCTCCATGTCCAGGTCCAATTCGGGCCGTGAAACTGTGTGAGTGAGGGTGTATGCAAAGGTTCTCTCGACGCCTTTACCTCGGAAGCTTGGAACTGTCCACGGAATGTGAGGCTCCTTTCGTGAGGTCCTCCACTTGTCTGGCTACACAAGACGGAGGTGGTGTTCGGTGATGATGGAGAGGCCACTGCATCTACGCATCTCTGGCTCAGCGTGGTGACCCCAGACGTCACACCCCAGATTCTTTAAGACCTAGACTATGGTAAGGGAATCGTAAATGTGGGGAGGCCAATGAGGTAGAAGGCCCGAATACCACAGTGTTGGTGAACATCCGGCCGACCACGGGCCGGCTGTAACGGTGTTTGGCGATTTGCGGGGAAGAATCGAATGCCGACTGTGTATCAGATCTTGTACGCGCAGCCATCCATCGCAACCTCACCTGATATATACCGAGCAAAAGCTCCGGTTAGGTCGCTATCTATTCGGCCCTGCTTATGGTTGTAGATGGCTACCAGTGAGAGAAAAAAAAAAGAAAAAAAAAGACAGAATGCCGCTTGCTTCTACAGTGACAGTGACGTACCTACAGTTGCTTGAAAACCCTGCACGACAAGACATTCTGCATTTTAATCTGTTCATGTGATCATGCTTTCAGTGTACCTCACGACGATTCCCTCACTCCTTCCAATCCCACAGCAATCTTTTCTGCTCCGATCGAACGATCCTACGCTGAAAACCGTCAATAATTTGGATTAACCATCTCATTCAAAGGCACTTGCTGAGCCATATCCGTAGCAAGAAGAGACCTTCCTTGGCCAAGGAACACTTAAGCTCGACACTTTAAATCCGAAAAACTTGAAATTGGCTCAGTTGGTGAGAGGAGTTCATGGAGGTTCACTGTACAAATTGTGTGCTTGGCACAAACCCAAAAAACCAAAAAAAATAGCACCGAACGACACCCAAGCTATGAACTAGCCGTTGCCATGCCATTGCCTCTCCTCACTATTTGGAAAGAAGGGCTGGTCAGGGCCGTTTCCTGAAAAGAATTGAAAGGGCTGGTCAGTCCCCCAGTGCGCAGTTTGAGTGTAATTTTCGAAGGAATTCTGTTTGTAGTCCGCCATTAGCAAGATGGAGTTTCCCTCAATGTCCATAGCGTATGTGAACCCACCCAATCAAAGTTCGTTGTAAAGTCCAGCGTACTGTTTTCCATCCCAGCACCAAACAGTGACGATAACGGAGATGTGTCGCCGATTCCAGCCATCGTGTCACTTAGGTAATCTGGCGTCAGGCCCATGCTCAAGGAGCCTGCACCAGAAGTCGCTGGGTCGGGGCCGAGGTTCATGTTCAGTAAAGAATAGTTGGGCCCCTCAAGACTTTGTGCCGCACGTGTTGGTGAGGTTGGCCTTGCATCTATACCGCTTGAGAGCATACCCAACGTTATAGCAGCCGAGTGCTCTGGCCGCATCTCTTGTACTGGGTCTGAGAACTCTGTCATTTCTGCCGTTGTCGGGATCTCGGTCGCGTTGGCAGGATACTCGGAGGATGGTATGCCGTTGATTTTGTCCAGCATGATCTCTAGAACCTTGAATGCCTTGAGAGCCTCCATGGATTCATCTGCCAGTCCTTTCCAGATGTCGCGGGTGACTTCAAGGCTCTTGATCATCTCGGCACGTTGCTCTGAAGTCCAAGGAGGGCTTGCTGGTACGGTTTGTGTTCGGCGGAACGTGTTGTCATAATGTAGATCCAGCACGATCAGCATGGCGGGAAGAAGGAAATCCTTGGTTGCGATAGAGCTCACAAACCACTTGATGGAGCGAAACCGACCTCCTGGTTGTGATTCACGGTGGAGCGTTGCCAGATGGCCCAGGGACTCGAGGGAAGCTGAGATTGCCCTTAGCCGAGAGCTGTTATATCTGATGTTTTGTGTCGCCTTTGACATGTACCTTCTGTGAAGAAGACAGATGATTTTCTGGAACAGGATGTCGATATTGAACCGCGCAATAATTAGCGTTAACGGATCGTGAGAACCCGAGAGGGGTTGGAACTGTAAGTGTGGAGGCAAATTTGCTTTGATTTCACGCAGTCTCGCGTCAAAACGAAGAACTTCATCGTAATGTACCGGATTTCGAATACGACCTGTTGCCTGCAATATGTTGCCCAGCTCCAGTGCGAGCTTGACCTTGGCAATCATGTAGCTGATGTTGGTAGGTTCCGTGTTTGGTTTCGGTGGGGGTAACACTTTTGTGTCTGGCTGGAAATCTTCGTCGGCCAAGTTGTGTGGAAGGTCAGTGTCGCAGTCGTGGTCGTAGATCATGGTAGGCAGAGAGAGCTGGTGCGAGAAGAATACGTCGCACATCCTAATTAATGCCCACGTTCTTCTTCTCATTTCCTAAACGGCAAAGCAAAAAAAAAGCGAGCAGGAGAATTAGCTAAGCAAGTCATGTAAGAGTCCCCCGTCAAACGGCGTACAGCCGTCCTAGTTTGAGTAAACAAAAAAAGAAAAAAAAAGAAAAAAAAAGAAGGGTTGGCCTTACAGCTTGGAAAGGGGTAAAAGAGGGAAACCATTTCGCATCTCTGTGATAGCCCATACGAAAGGCAATTCTTGTGACCTGTGACATAATCAACCACAGGCCGACGTCGGCATCCCACCGGGACGAATGTTCGGCAAAGAGGTAGAGGATCATTGTCTCCACGGTATACTCGGTCGGCTTCGTATAATCACCTACTCGGAGACACTGAACTGTCCGGAGTCGGTACTCGGTTGCCATTTCAAGTGTGCGGCCCTTCCATTCAGGCGGCTCGTCGCCAACCTTGTGATAACTCAACATGGCCAAGCACATGACAGAGTAGAGCAGGCCTAACCACATGATGGGTGTCCGAGACGGATCCAGCCAGTGATTGCGGAGTTGCTGGTGGAAGGTGGGTGGATGAATGATATTAACGGCATTATCCATCGAATTGAAGTACCTTCCGCAAAGGGTCAAGACTGTCGACTTGGGAGGCAACTCGGCCCTCAGCTCGACCTGGGTAGCAGGTGTTGACTCGAAAAGAAAGCTGAGGCCTTCGCAAGCTGTGGGTGGCTTGCTGAGCATCACTTTTTCATAGCTCTTCTCCAGGTCCTTTTTGTGAAGCGCAAAGTAGTTCTTAACCTCGGCAATGTCCGCCAGAACGGTATGCCAGTGGCCTTGTCCAATATACATGGACTTTCCCCTATCAGCATCCACCTTTAGAACGCCTAGAGAGGTTGCCAGCCCATCGTCGATGTCACTCTCGCCCTCGTCATCTTGCATAACGCCGTCGTCTTCGTCGGTGTGTAAGAAGGCCGAAGAGCCGCTAGTTGTCGTCGAGCCAGCACCTTGTCCTCTAGCATGTCCGCCAGCTGGAGCCGCAGCGTTTGCAGCAGCAGCGGCCGGGGGCAGTTCAATATTTGCACCACCATGCACAAGTGACAGAACCAAGCCTTCCAGCCTGTCAATGCGATTCTGCATGTCGTCGGGAGAGGCGCTTGCTTGGCCCTGACTCTTTTTCCGGGCCGGCGGCGTGGCATAGAAGCACGAGGCATCTGTCCCTCCTCGTTTGGTGCAGTTTCCGCAAGGGTGATTTCTGTCACATTTTCTGTATTCTTTCAGCAACCAGGCATCATCAAAGACGGTCTTACGGGGAGGGCCGTTCAGAGAGTTACTGGTCATGATGCTTACAACCTAGGTCAGATTATGTTAGTCAAGGGATAACTTATAGAGACCGCCGTCCACGGGAAGATGGAGTGGCTCACTTTCTTGATCGGCAAGGATAACAGCTGAGCGGTACTCTGTTCCGCTTTCGGACAACACGATACTGCTCCTCGGGGGAGCGGCCGCCCGAGGAGGTTGTCGACGGTGGTGTGGGCGTCATGATCCGCCGCGTTGGATAAGCTGATTCGAAAGAGGGTTTCGGCGCTGAAGGATCGTGGCACCAGGGCAGATATGTGAGGGACCGCGTTTGATCGGGCAATCACCTAGGTGTCTCCGATGAAGAGGGGGCCGAGCCGAGTTGATTGTGGTGGAGTTGGCTTTTCAAAAAGGGACAAGCTGAGGGAACGTTGTGGGCAGCTGCCTGATCTTTGTCGAAGCCTCATGATATCTGCAGGTTACCGTCCTAAAGTAGGGTGACACGAGCACATAGCAGTCTTATAATACTGAAAGGTCCAGGTACACGACCTCGAATGCATGCGGTCGACCGTTTATCGTGGGCAGGAAGAATTGAGGAGGGGTAGGGTCATAAGCAAAATAAAAGCTAGATTGGTTAGGTAGCAGCGGTTATTGAACGTAAGCAAATGACGGGACCTCGCGTCGAGAACACTCCCCTCGACCAGTAAGCAGTCGAGTAGAGTATTGCAACAAAAGACCGAACGTGTCGAGCACGAGACACCCCTGTATGTTCGTTAGCGCCTCATTCCGTCTTCTTCCTTCAGTCCCTACCACGCATTGCCAAAATTGCATCACCAAAGACTAAATAATGGTATCTAGTAAATAAACAGCATATATCCAGCGAACCAAAGCTCACACAGAACCAGTACTATTGGACCGTCCATGGCCACTGGGCAGTTTGCCCTGCTATTGCGACCACTTGGGAGTACAGGCAGGAAAACAAATGTTACATTATTCGATCCGGCGACAAGCGCAACACCTTGCTCTAACGTACACCGTCATGGTATGTATGCCTGGCAGTCAGTTAACCGTTGACAAACCATGAACGTCGCTTAGCGGTATCTTGCTGTGTGACTCATCAATACCGTCTCTTATCTCAGCAGTGGTCCTAATTCGTCTTCGGCCAACCAGCCCCTTCCATCCCTGTGCATTAAAGTCTTGTGCTTTAGGCTGTTTTTTTTCGTGGAATTAGTATTGTGACCGGCCTTCTATAGCCAGTATTCCATTGCATCATCTTGAGCCGCAGGTACCTGAGAGACTGATCAAGGCCAAGCCAGATGGGACATACATGACAGTCGCTCAAGAATATATATACAGCGGTTTCCCTTCCCAGCAAGGAAGCTTCCGTGCATGTTGAAACCTAGGACTGCGCCGCAGACGCATCGCCGTTCGCCTTGACACTATATGGCTTGAAGAAGTCGGCGTCGTTCGCCAGCTCCTCCTTGACCTGTATTCATAGTTAGTCCGCTTTCCGTAGGACGTCACAGAATATGGTCCACGTACGATATCGAGTCCTCCCACTAGCTCACCGTCGACCCAAAGCTGTGGATAAGTAGGCCAATCCGCAAATTCCTTGAGACCCTGTCGTACTTCGTCGTCGGCTAGAATGTTAAAGAAACCGTACTTGACGGCGTTTTCTCGGAGAATAGCAACCAGCTGTCGCGAGAAGCCGCACTTGGGCTCACTGGGGGTACCCTTCATGAACAGCATGACCGGGGCGGCCTTGACCAGGTCACCCAGACGTCTAAACAGCTCCTCCTTTTGCTTCTCGGGGTCCTGAGGCACAACGTCGCCGGCCTGGCCCTCAACAGTTGCGGCGCCATTTGCGGCGACCGATGTCTTCTCGCTAGCTCCAGCGCCCGACGACTTGTTGGCATGGGTCTCGATCGCGTTTCGAACCTTGACGGCGCTGCTTCCGCTGACCGTCTCCAAGACCTGGCCATTACGCGATAGCACGAGGAAGGGAACGGCCGTTACGTTGTACGTTTCGCTAATGTCAGACAGTTCTTCGGCGTCGATGGAGACCCACGAGGTGGAAAGCGGCTCGGTAACGGGGTATTCGCTCGCCAATGTCTTGAGCACTGTCGCCATCTGGGCGCAGGGCGCCGCCCAGGGCGCGTGGAAGGAGACGATCAGGAGGGTGGATGGCGGCAACGACGAAACATGGTGGTTCCAGGCCTCGATGCTGGTGATGTCCTTGATGGTCGACATGATGCGGGTTCGCGCGGTTCAGATCTGGTCGGGGAGAGTTTCGAGGAGGTCTGGTTGGGTGACTGTTTATCACGGGTATCGGTGTCGCGCGTATGATCCAAGTATTTTGAGGATGGTGACCAAGAGAAACGGATTTGGTAAGGAACCTGAAAGTTCCCCAGTGCCCAATGTGGACCGCTTGGTTGGATATACCGAGTTGGCGGCGAGTTTACTTACAGTAGCGGTACAGTAATCCATCATCCATGGCCCAAAAAACGTCAGCGAACTCGGCCTTTGCCCCTCGTGGCTCTCGGGCGAGCCCCGCGGCGCCGGTGCGCTTTACCTGTAAGGTGCAGGCCACTATAGTACGCACCACATGTATCGATTGTACATTACTTAGCGCAAGACCTACAAGCACTCAAACCACCCAAACCACACGTATTGGTGTCAAACAAACGTAATACTGGCTATATACATAGATGGCTTTATGTAGTGTGTATGCAGGTACACAATTTCTCCACAGTAATGAGTCTGGCCGGCTTGCGCCCCGGTTGCAGTGATTGACGTGTGCTTTGTTGTGGAGTTGACGGCTCGGGCCAAGAGGAAACGCAACTGCTGTTACAGTCCATGTACGGTATCTTACAGTAGAACGAGAACCACCCACGATCCACCCCACCTGGTGCTGGAGATGTTCTCGGAAAACCATGCATTCACATGTTCATCCGACGACCACAGCCTAATCCTAGCAGTTACTTTTTGAGGAGATTAACAAGCAGGTAGATGGAACCATAATCCATTCACTTACGCTGTGTTGTAGTTCAGATAAATAAAAGGAGGCAGAACAAGGAGGGCAGCTGCGTATGAGAAGTAATATGAAACATAGGTATCTACATACTGTGTATAGTGCCGGCTTATAGATTTCCTTACTAGGTAGACATAGTGCAAATGTATATCAGATAGCTACTCAAACAAACTGTTTGCTTATGTGTGTTTTTCCCGTCCTGCCATAAAGATTTAATAACCGGAAGTCGCATCATCGCATCGACAGCTCTCAGCCATGTTGGTCCAACCAACAGTCAAAAGACGCTATGCTGCTGTTTGTCCACTGTAGACGACGAGACGACAGACGTTGCCGGAGCTGGGCGTCTGATCAGATCGGCACGTTATTTCCGCTCCGCTCCACTCTTTGTTGCACATCAGGGCGCTTCGCTACCCACGAGTCCACTAACTCGGGCTTGGACGCTCTTGGCGGGCTTGGATCGCTGCCACGCCGACCGCAAGGTCGGCTCGAAGGCGCAGGGCTCCCGCTCCCGGAAGCTGCAGTCAGTGTCAGGTGCAGTGTGTCAGGTTGAGGTGTCAGGGTTATCAGGGTCCGCGGATTGGAACGAAAAAGCGGCCATCCATGTTCCATTTGCACCTGCGTCTGTCTCCTGTCAGCCATCATCATCTCATCCGCCCCCGTTCCCGAGTATTTATATTCGTCTCATCGCTCCCGCGTCCAAACGCCGCCTTACCGCCCCGCGTTCACGTTCTTCTATTCACCTGCCCGTATTTTTTTTTCGTCAAGTGCCGCCTCCGTCTGCGTCCCCGGCCACCCCGATATACATACCACAAACACCCCCATCGCAGTAGTCGTAATCGCAACCGCCTGATCCTCACTTCCCTAATCTGGTGGCAATCGTAATACCTATCTGCTTCTACGCGCCTGAAGTGCCTACCATCAACCCTAGCACCAACCAACATGTCGGCTCAACAATACTACCAACAAGGCCCCCCTCCACAGGGATATGGACCGCCGCCTCCTCAGGAGGGATATCCCCAATACCCCCAGCAGGTCAGTTTGGAGTCCTAGTCGACAAGTCCACTGCGTCAAACCGCAAAAGCTAACCCGGCTATGATCGATTACAGTCTTATGGTCAGCCTCCCCCACAAGGTTACTACCCCCCGCAAGGTCAAATGCAATATCAACAACAGCCTCCTCCTCAGCAGAGTAGCGGCGGGGACGGATGCTTCAAAGGGTGCATCGCGGCTCTCTGCTGCTGCTTCGTGGGCGCCGAATGCTGTGAATGCTGCGCTGACTGCTGCGAATGCTGCGCCGAGTGCTGTTAAGAGAGTGAGGACAGGCATCGCCATCTTGACCGTTGAAGACGGATTTGAACACGAATCTCCAAGGGAAATTACTCTTGGAGCAACATGGGCGCAATGCATGCGCAATACCACACACATGCGCACAACACACGGACACACCAATACTCGAGATTGATGGCCGCAAGATTCGTCAGCTGGATTGGCAACGGCAAATTCCCTGACCACCGATATTACCGTCCATGGGTTGTTGTCTGTCAGCGGACGGCAGTATACTCATTTGATGGTCAATCATATTCTTGGTTGGGGGAGGGTTAAGGGGCGTTGTGGATATGTGTGCAAGCACTGGGCAATGATTAGCGATTACCTCGATTTTCTTTACCAAGAGACATCGGAGGGGAAGAAGGGCCCTGACTGGGTCAGGTTCACGTTAATACTCTTGAGTAATATTATGACTAGTTTGAAGCTCTTTCATGGTCTCTGTTGGTCTGTTCCTTTTTATCTCAGGATACCGCAGTCTGAACACCCACGACCTAAGCCATTTTTGCCTGTCACTGTCGAAAAAGGTTAAAGATGGGTAGAGATGGGTGATGCCGTGGTCTAGCAGGTACTTTTGTGTGGTGTCCTACCACTCTGGGTAGGCGATGGAACGCAGGTACTACTTGGCTACCTCATGAAGTACCTTGCTTGTTAGATGCTGCGTGAAGGTACTTGAAGCCGATTCAAGGGTCCGTGTAAAGTGTAGGATGTGCGGCTGCAACAAGGGATCCGTGTAGGTCAGCAAGAGTTATACCAATACGCAATAGCACATATCTCTTATATATGTAACAAACGATGGGTTGCACCCCTCAGTGTTAGCTTTGCATCTTCTATCAATAGCTATGGCTTTCGGGTGAAACCAGGACGAGTCAAACCATGACAAAGCTTCTACCACACACATTGTTCGCTCTTGTCTGCTCGGCTTTCACCTCGTAACTTTGCGCATCTTACACCTGCTGTATCACTCGTTACGTTTCCTTACCCTCCTCAACATCAGTTTGCACTACAAGGGAAGGCCGGTCTAGCCAACAGGGTTCGTTGGAAGCAGTCGGTCAGTCAGCCAATCGATCCGTCCCGTCTACACTACGTACCAGAACTATCTACACAGTAGCTCGCCTGCCAGGTACGCTGCACCGCCTCGAACGTCGTACGAAGCTGCCATGCCGTTGGGTGCAACTGAAGTCCCCATCGCAACGCCCCAGACTTTGCCGGCCAGCACAAGCACACCTTTAGTGTATACTGTAGTGTACGTACCTATTGACGTATGTTGCGCAGTTGAAGCTCCACCTCCATTACCTACCTTAGTAGAGAGAGGTACCTGGGCCTAACTCCAGCGCTGCGTACCTCTAGTCGTCCATGCATCTCCTCCAACACCCGGACCTTCTCCATCTCTCTCTCGATCCCCAAACCCCGATCCGACCGACGTCTACATCACCAACAATCCGTAGCCGTTGCTGCAGCTTTCAATAATTCACAACCTTCCCGATTGTTCAACCCCAGCTCCTTTGTGTCGTTACCCATCCGTTCCGTTCCACACAGCCGGCCACTCTGCCCACCATGGCCTCCTTAAACCTGTCCATCAATGGGCCCTCCATCAAGAGTAGCTATCAGGGCGTCGTCAACGGCCCTGCGCCATCTTCAGCATCTTCCACCTACGCCCTCTGGGCCCTTTTTTCCGTCCAGGCGCCTCTTCTGAATGCCTTCCAAGACTCTGGGGCAAAGGAGAGCATCCTGAAGGTCGAAAGCACTGGCGGTGAGTGCCAGGCCGGCCCACAACTTCTCCTTACCACCTTAGCCATGGCCCCGACTAACCATTCGTCATCACAGATGGTGAGCTTTCTGACCTGATCGAGGATTTCAACGAAGGCCGCATTCAATTCGCCTTCGTCAAAGTCAAGGACCCCAACAGTGGACTCCCCAAAAACGTCTTGATCGCCTGGTGCGGCGGTGGCGTCCCCGAGCGAACAAAGGGGTACTTTACCAGCCACTTGGCCGCCGTCTCCAAGATCCTTCACGGCTACCACGTTCAGATAACAGCACGCTCCGACGGAGATCTTTCTCCCGAGTCCATTGTGCAAAAGGTCGCTGATGCATCAGGCGCCAAGTATACTGCCGGCGGTTCGGCACCCGTGTCAGCCGCTGCCCCGCCTCCCGTTGCCAAGAAGCCCGTGTTTACCCCGACTACCTCTACATCCGCCGGCTCCTTCAACCCTATTGTTGCGGCGCGGACCCGGAATCGTGGGGGCGAGGACGAGGACGGCTGGGGTGCCGATGCTCCGCCAGTCACTCGAACCCAGCTGGAGAAGGTGGCGTCTGCCTACCAGCCGACCAAGGTCAACATTGCCGAACTCAGGAAGAACAAAGATGACTCGCGTTCTGAGGGAATCCAAAAGCAAGATGACCGGCCGGAGGACATTGTCAAGGGTGGCTACCAGCCCATTGGAAAGGTTGATATTGCTGCTCTCCGCGCCCAAGCAAAGAAGACCCAAGATGATCGGCCTGCCACTGTGAAGGGAGCATACGAACCGGTGGGCAAGGTTGATATCGCTGCCATTCGCGCAAAGGCTCAACAACGTCCCGCTGAACCCGAAGAATCGGAGACACCCAAGAGCCTGGCAGAGAGGACTGCCGCATTCACGCAAGCAGAACGCTTGACCGAACTTCCCAAGCCCAAGGTTGCCAAGAAGTTTGTGGGCAGCGCTGCATTTACCGGCACCAAAGCTCCTACGCCGGTTCCTCTCGGTTACGGCTTGCCTGCGGTTCCCGCCGTGCCTCCTGTTGGGGCTGCTAGCAGAACTTTTGCTGACCAGGGAGGCAAGACGCCGGCCCAAATCTGGGCCGAGAAAAAGGCCAAGCAAGGCGGGGCAGTTGCACCCGTGTCCACGCCCTCTGCCACCGCTGCCCCTATTGCTGCCCAGAAGAGTGGGAGCGAATGGAAGAGCGGTTATGCTGGGAAGAGCTGGGCGGTGCAGGCACCCAATTACAGCCGAGGTGGTGTTGAAACACACACCACCGGAGGCAGCGCCTCGCAAGAGAAATCGGAGCCTGAAGCGCCTGCCTCGCCGGCTGGCGGCATATCCGCCCTGCGCGATAGATTCAAGGATACAGCACCCATGGCGGCCAACACGAATTCACGGTCCGCACCAAGTGTGCCTTCTCCTGTCCTCGCCTCTGGCGAGGAAGAGCATGCTCCGCCGCCCCTGCCAACCGGAAGCCGTCCTTCCGGCGGCTTTGCTCTCCCTGGCTTGCCATCCCGGCCTCCTGTTGCTGACGCCGAGGAAGAGAACGATGAAAGAGAGCTGGAAGAAGAAGTCCGTGCACACGAAGAAGAGCCTTCCTCACCTGTCCGCATCGCAGTCCCAGTTGCTCGGAGCGCAGTGCCTGAGGTGGAGCCAGCGGGCAGCCTGCCACCCCGTCCGGTGCCCGTTCCGCAGGAACTACCGAGAGAAGAGGACCTCCCCGTGGAGGAGGATAGTCACGATCCGCGTGCTGCCGCCCTGAATGTTGCTAGCGAATCTCTCGGTCACGATGTCGAGGCTCAGCAGGCTGGTTCAGACGGCGGCAAGCGTGCTTTGGTACAGTATGACTACGAGAAGGCCGAGGACAATGAGATTGATCTCCGGGAAGGTGAGTATGTCACCAACATTCAGATGGTGGATGACGACTGGTGGATGGGAACCAACGCGCAAGGGGAGAGTGGACTCTTCCCTAGCAACTACGTGGAAGTAGTGGAAGACGATGAGCCTGCTGCTGCTTCCAGTGCGGCCCCAACAGCAGCAGCAACTCAAGCTCCTGCTGTACCTTCGCAGGCCGGAGCGGGAGCAGCCGCAACTCCGGCCGGTCAAGTCGCTGGTCCAACAGCGACGGCGCAGTTTGATTACGAGGCTGCGGAAGATAATGGTAAGTGATGCTCGCAAGCCTGGTGTATAAAAGACGCCGAAATCGAAGGCCTAGCAGTGACTAATGAATTGGTATAGAGTTGAGCTTCCCCGAAGGAGCTACGATTACGGGTTTGGAGTTTCCCGATGATGACTGGTGGTTTGGCCACTACAATGGAGCGTCAGGTCTCTTCCCCGCCAACTATGTTGAGCTTGACGCGTAAGGCGAATATGAGGAAATCCATGGCGCGAATTACGGACGACCGGCCTTCTCGGTTTGGTTTAGTTGATATATGGTTGTTAGTTGGCTGTTAGTCTTGAGATAGCAGGCTGGGCTGGATGCAGGGTAGATCGTAATGGCAAAAGAATATAATATGTGGTAATCGCATTTGATAGCCGACTGAGCACTAGCTACTTTATGTATATTTCCTTTCATAACAAGCAATGGAGCGGTTACTGTAATCTGTATACACATGCCACTAAAAAAGCCATGGAGTTGATGGACGGTATTGATGACGTAAGTCGAAGGTTTCCGCTACGAGTCCGTTATGTACCGGTAAGCGTATGTTAGCACGCTTCCTTGTACGGTCATTACACAATTACGCGTGACTACTTGTGCCTACCGTACTAGTAGACTGAGCCTACTACGAAGTGCATCTACCTTGGCTGCATAACACACGTTAAAAGCCGGGAGGTACCTAACATACTCTTGCGCGAGACCAGGTACTTCATCTCTTCTTTCCATGGCCGGTATAAATATAAATATATATATAAGTTACTCTGGCCTGGGATCTCAAAACACCAGCAAATTCGGCTGTCCCTAAACAGCCGTAAACAACGAACAGGATGTATTCTCACACACCACCTCTTCCACCGCCTAAGCCATCAGGAAGCCACGAGACGACAAGCATAAATACCCCGGAAACGTCGCCGTCGCCACGGCTCCTCCAACGTCCGGAGACAGGGGGTCCCGGTGCCGATGGCTTTCAACATGTAGGCTCGGCCTCCGCCGGGCAACCCATCCCAGACCCCGGCGAGCAATGGCTGCCCAAGTTCCTGCAGGACAAGTCGTGAGTCTTTCCGTCTGAATGTTTGGATCGATACTTCAGTGGCTGACGCCATCTGGTTGCTGGATAGCAAGCAAGATCTCGCTGAGATTCTTTCCAACCCATCGCTTCTCTCTGCATTGACACATTCACCGGAAACCATCCACCCCTCTTTGCAGGCGTCGCATGACGCGTTGCAGTCCGCGCTGGCCGAGAACGTGCAACGGGCAGCTCAGCTGCTGAACCTCGAAGCACGCCTCGCGAACCAGCGCTCGTTGACCCAAGCCCAGCTTCTGTCGACCCATGCTCTCGAGCGCCAGTGGAGGGCCAAACAAGCCGAGATGGACCATGCTCTCACCCCCTTTGCCCCGACACGGCTATACCAACGGCTCAGCCAGGGCTTACAGGAACAAGAGGCCGTGTGCTGTGCTCTCGAGGAGAGTTTCCTTGATAGCGGTGGGGATGATGTGCCTGCGTCGGAGCGGGAGGCCAACGATTGGGTCAGGAAATATCGGGAGGCTAAGAAGCTATACTACCTGCGGCAGGAACGCAAGGAGAGGTGGGACGAGGGGAGAGTTGGTGGATGGCGTTGATGACTGATGATGATGATGATGATGATGATGGCCTCCATGAAGCGACGAGTGCGTCTCTGTCTCCGTCTGGACCGTCGAGCGCTCGCTGACTGTCAACACGCACGTTGGAAGAAACTAAGCAAGCTGACAGTGTGTTTTGTTGGGATGTCTCGATAGCCATGTCACGAAGGTATGGCCTCTAATTAATACTAGAAGTCGGGCTTCAAGAAGCTCTAGTTGGGCGAAAGCTCCCTCAGATGCGTTGGCTATGGCACTTGATGTCATGCTAATATAACTCGGGATGGGAAAGGTCTTGAAAAGAAATATACTCCACCTCAGCCGTCTACCGCTGTAGAAGTAAAATCAGCGCAATAACCTGGTATATTTCCCATCAACACACAAAACCTCTAATTAGAAAAAGGAGCCAGCATGTGGTTGTTACAGTTGGGTGCCCCTTGGCCTCGTGTGGGAGGCTCTTCAGAATGTAATTGTCGTTATGGGATAAGAATTCAGAGCGTCGCCTAGAATGGAGACGTTGAGTGATGATGCCACTTCTAACCAAGCGTTTCCTTAATGGGGACGCTGTCAATCTATGCCTTGCTGATACTTTCCAGTGGCTAGTCCTGTACTGTCTTCTAAATTTGACCATCCATTTCAAGTTGATCACCAGACTCGTCAGCAGTTGGCGCATCTCCCACGGGCAGAATAAACCTGGTGCCTTGGATACTTTTGACCTTCAAGTTCCAATCCAGTCTCTAACCCAAGTGCAGCATTAAGAAAACCCGGTGCTGGGGTCCCCATCACTGCCAGTTGCCCAACAGCCACTGTCCAAATGTCGTCACTTTTGGGTTTGTTCATCAAGACCAGGCTACGGTAGAAAGCGTAGGGGGATATGATATTAAGTGGGCATATAATCCGCTTGGTAGCGAGCGAAGACCTTGGTGTAAGCTCGGAAGAAAAGAGCCGCTGTCGATCGTTTATTTGTGTGATGGCGTATCTCATGGGATGCTTGCAACGCTGGAGCCAGTAAGCGACTCTTGATCGCTTTGAGGCGGCACTTTTGTTCGAGCTTGTCGATGTTGTCTTTTATAGATTGCACAAGCCAAAAAGCGCCTTGCATTCTCCCGTGGATTATGTAGATCTCGGTGCTAAGGTATTTAACCATCCTAATCCCCGAAACACAATGCCATCATGTGCTTGACTGTTTAGTACCTGGAAGACTGACATGCTGCCGGTAGGTGTAACGTTGACTCTTTTACTTGGTGGGTGTTTGGCGAGCAACGGCAATGAGACGAGTTCGGTGTCCCATCAACATCTCACGAGGACTACTCAACAAGCCTGCCAAGCACGACGCAAACCCAAGCATGCGAATCGGCCTCGGGAGATGAGTAAAAATGCCGGTGCTCACAAAGCACGGGTTGCGGCCCCATCGGGCGTGACGGGGACGGCACCGGCAGAAACCGCGGGGAGAGAACGGCCGCGAAGAGAGCTTCGAACGAAGACACGACGGTCAAGTCCGAAGGGAGAAGAGTGCTACAAATCACCGGAGTAAGGCCGTGGTGGATTTGTGGCTGAAGATTGTACGCATTGTACAGCTACTACCATATATATGTAAGCTGCGCTATGCAAGTCGAGTCCAAACTTGAATCACGAACATCAGTTCATGATTCGAGGCTTTCCTTTCGATTGAGACGTCACGGTTGTATAGTTGCAGGAGAACAGGCATATAATCTGTTGATGAGTGTCTGCCATGAAGGCAGGAAGGTTGGGCGACGTCTGTGGTGTTAATACGGGTACATAGAGGTGTGTGTGTGTAGGTGCAATTATTTTATTATTTTGTTTTCCATTCCTGGCGCAGGCCCCGAGACCTGCCAGGAGTGTTGTCCGTAGGCAGTGTGATTTTCCCGAGCTCGGTGTTTTGGGTATATTCTAATTGGCCGCGGCTAAATTGCGAGCTGCCCATAGTGCCACAAAGTAACGTTGGGATGAAGTGCCCCTTCATAACACATGCAAGCCAGGCCCCCCAGCTTTGGATGTAGCGTAGAGGTAATACAGCCTGGATAGGTACACTGCACGACGGGACTGATGGACTCGTGAGGTGGAGGAAGAAGAAGAAGAAGAAGAAGAAAGCGGCCTCGGGGATAGGTACCTTACCTACCTTCTGTCAGATTGTCAGGGCATGTACACGGCCAGCTTGCCTGCGACAAGAAGAGGACGGGAATCTTTGATAGATGATATACGTACGGTACCTCTGCGTTGTACCTAGAAGATTACCTGTGTCCTGCCCTCGCGCTCGGCCGCAATATTCGTCTTTGTTCTTCCCACAGGGCGCTATCAGATGTACATGGCGTAGCGTCGAATCCATCATACACACTCAGGTAGTGTAGCATAGTGTGGAACATCCTGCAGGCGCTGAAGTGGCCCCGACAGGACCTCAAGTGTCTCTCCACTATTAGGCCGGCAAAAGCGCCGTGGTCCATCCATACTTGGTGTACGTAGATACGTACCATCGGGACCCTAGCCAAGGAGCCAAAGGTAGCGAACTTAAATTCACGTCGGTGGTCCTACGGCTACGAATCTCAGCGGCCCCGGCCTGATGCTGTGAAAACGAGCAGTCTTTCGAGGAGCGAAGGTAACAAAAGAACATTTCAACGAGTTCCAGTTTCGGCCTGGGCGCCCTCCACATCAGCAGCAGTAGGATCCATCTACTACCTAACTACCCCGGATTTCCGTCGCGAACTCACCATGGTAGCAAGCACCACCATGGGTGCATGTGTCGTTGCTGCTGTGGCGTGGAGTGATCCAAACGGACCAACACGCCCGTTCAGTCCGTTTCATTCATCAAGGTAACCTATGCCCGTATCGCATACATACCGGCCACTATCTACATTACAGTAGCTTTATATTAGCTTTCAGAACTTGTACTTGCTCTGGCTCGCTCTGTTGTCGGTTCTTTGTAACAAGTCTTCTCTCCAGTAGAGTGGCCGGCCACTGAGAGAAAGGAGCACCCCACGGCAGAGTACGGTAGGTGTATCTGTCGCGATAGGTACTTCGCTTCCTGCTACGAACCACCCGGCATCCACAATGCACAGGTATCTCCACAGTAGACAGAATGGGTCCCCGCCCGTACCTACCTTGGTCCTCCAGATTTCCACTTCCATCAGGACTACCCACGTACACATACTTACTCCATCCACCTTTGATCCAATTCCGTCTTCCCCTTCCCGAGTCCCGGCATCCCAACTACTCCACGAGGGTCGGAGGGTCTCCTAGATCGAGGAGGTAGCAAGCTTATTCCTGTGGTCTCCCGATTCCGATTTCTTCGCCGTTTGACTGACGGGCATCCTTTCGCCTACTACCAGTTGCGACCAACATCACCGACTGCCCTGACCATTCATTTCGACAATCATTCCCAATCGCGCCTGTTTCCATAACTCTGCTTGCACCTCACCCTGATCGACGCGCAGTGCCCACTTGCGAACCGCGAACCTGCCCGATTGCGACCAAGACTGCCCGGTCCCGACCGAACCTCGAGCAGCGTCACTGCCCGCTCCTACGTCCCGACGACTTCAATTTCACGACATCACGGCTTTGGTGGATCCCTACTGTGGAAAGGGCCGTGCTTCCTTGCCCGTCAACCTCGACTCTTTGCTCCTCGACACTGATGCTTCACCATGTTTGAACTGCGACCAGCTTGCGCCTTCGACACAATAACATCGACCATCACGGCTGGATCGTCGCGGCATCGGTAAAAGAGGAGGAGGTGCCGCCTGCCCCGAAAAACACACACACATGACCCATCTCTCTAGCCTGTCCTGGTTCTTCTCAACTCATTCTTGACCCTGGACGCCTCCTTAGCTTGCAGACACCCGGAGAGATGGATCCTCTACACATCACCGAATTTGGTTCGGAGCGATATCTGGACAAGATCAATCGGCCACAGACAAGCGCTACGCAGCAATCTACCACTGTCGCGCCGCCCTCACAGTTCCTTCTTCCTTTACGAGGTGCCCACCATCCCGAAACCGAAGATGCAGCAACCAGGGCCAGCGAGCCGAAACGTCCGGAGAAGAAAGGCTTCCTCAGTTTTCGAAAGTTCCACGCCAAGACGCCATCTAGCTCCAACTCGTTGGATCATGGCGAACGTCGCTTCTCGGCCACAGAGCCGTTGGTCCGGCAGAGCACCTCGTTCGATCGCCAATTCCACTGTCTGCCTCCCGAGCTACAAGTCGAGATCATTGCCTCTCTCCCGCTCTCCGACATCCTCAACTTGCGACTGACATCACGGTCGCTACATGCTCTAATATCGCTCAACGAGACCCCTATCGCACGACATCATCTCGACAATCACGTCCCGGCTTATGCCAAACGACTATATCCGGCCCCTTCACCATCGGCCCTGAATCTTCACTATCTATGCGGGATATGGCACAGGCTTCATGTGGCTGCCAAGCTCTCGTATCTGATGTGTGAGTGGATATCGCGGGAACTGTTTCTCCGGAACACGGAAGAAAAGAAAAGGTCTTTCGCACCTCAAAGGGAACGGATGCGGAAGCGTCTGATCCCCCTACTATTCACCATTTTTCATTTTTTCGAGACCTATCGGGATCTTCACCTCAAATATCTCGCCCAAAATGACGGCAAGGGCCTTCTCAAAGAACCTTACACGATTAACCCCATAGAGGCACAAATTATGAGTTTGTATGATGACAGGACGCTACTTCGAGTACACGAGGTATTTCCCTTAGTTATTTCCTCATTCTGCCGGCGCCTCCGCCCGCCTTCGTATGTTGGCCGAGTTGAAAGGTCGATCAGGGGCTACTTGAGGGACAAACCGCCGGATGAGGTGCACGTTGCGATTTTGTGCATTGGGGGTCTCCGAGAGGTGGAAAGGATATGGGAGGTGAAAGGGTACAATACAAGGCGGGCGGCTGTGGATAACTGGTACAACTCCATCACACGCGACACGGCAGAGCAAGAACCCAAGAAACGACGGGGTATGCTGGGGTTGAAACGCAAAAAGTCTTCCTTCACCATGGGAAAGAATCCGTTAGGAGACGCGGTGGCGGCTAATGCTCGGATATCTGGAGATGCCGGTATGACAACCAGAGACCCGATGAGCAATCTCGTTTTCAACACTAGCCTGTCTACCGGTAGGCCTATGGGGCCACTGGCCCGGGACCAGCTGAAGCTGTTGCTTTCCGACCTCCCGATACTGCAAAAAATCTTTTTGGAAACCGCCGAAGCCCTGATTCTGGAACGGAAAATAGTTGAACGTGCCTCTGATATTAAGCGCAACGCCCAAATATTCACCGATCTGATCTGCGAAGACGGGTTTGAAGAGGAGGACCAGTGGTGGTATGGCACTATTGCGCCCGAGTCTGTACGACCCAACCTTGAGGCGATCGAGGAGGATGTTCTAGAATGAGTGAACTTGGCAGTTCATTCATTTGTTTTGCCCCAGGAGCTCTCCTAGTGCGGCACAAATAAGGAGGGGGTGTACTTGACGTCTTGCGATGTTGAACTTTCGTTCCCCTATCCACACAGCCTCAGTTCAGCGCAAACCGAGACGGCTTCATCAGGCGGATGCCCATGGCGTTTTTTCATCAAAGTTGTTTTGTTGCACTTTGTACCGGGGTACTTATACTAAAAGCATTTAAAGGCGTTAGATTCTGGTTTTCTCTTTTACACAATGGTATACACTCACCTGTTGCCTTGTCTTCCCTTCACCCTCCAATGTAGTCTTATTTTTGCAGCCACTGCCTTTGAATATATCCTAGAGGCACAAACATGGCCCATCATTTTGCAAAATCTCCCTCAAACATCGTCTGAGGGGTCCCCCTTTCTCCCGGTGTCGCATTTCTTTGCGGCAAAACATATGCATAGCACGCGGGACCGGAGTACACGAAGAAACATGCTCTCCTTCGAGCCAGTAGATGATCACAACATATACATAATGAGTTGGACACCCATTAGTGCATTGGATAAGGCGAGGGTTCCTCCTGCTCATGTTGATATCTCGCTATGGTCTTCAGTCCACCATTTCCAGGTGACGCAATCCTGTCAGAAACAAGCCTCGTTGATGGCGTGATTGGATGTACAGGAGACCAGTCAAATTGCTCTCTGAATCTGTCAAAAATCTATCGTACGCTTATGGAACTGGGCGCTCTGTCGCTGGTCAATGACACACCCACGTTTGATATCCCGACAGATGGAAAAAGATAGGAAAACAAATAAGAAGCCTCCGCGGTGTTGTCAGTACAACTCGCATTTCCTTGAAACCCTTCTGCTCGCTGTTTGGAGCGAGATCGGCCAGAACAAACCGTCAAACGATCTCATTGCCGAGCGCGAATATCATAGTACATTTATATGGACCAAACATTACGTTGTACTGCGTTTCACTCAGATTCGTCGTCCCCAAGTCCGAGCCCCTGTCGTCGAGCAAGGGTGGGAATAACCAACCTTCCCTATGTGGACGGCGAGGTAGAGTAATGACTTATCGCCGTCCAAGTTCAAAATACCTGTTGTTGCCTCCTAGGGATGGAAGCCCTGAAGCATCAAAATTGGCCATGGTGCTCGCAGTGAAAGGCGTCCCTGAGTTTGAAGTTGACCTCACACCTGCGCTATTCATACCATACCCGGCGCCGCTCATTGCCAAAGCCCCTTGGCTTCCAGCGCTCTCGAGGGTACTTGGGTTCAAAAAGTCCCACTCGGTGTTGTTCGTCCCGGCAAAAGACTGCATGTTACTGATGGCTTGAATCCCTTGACTAGTCGGGTGGCTTGTGCTTGAAGAGCGATGCAGCGTTGTTCCAGTGTTCGTTCTATAAGACGGTGACTGATGGACGAGATTATGCGTACTACTAGTTCGGTACGTCGAAGCCGCAGATGGCGCTGACGACTGACCCTGTTGTGACCCGTAGGTTGGGTTGCTGGTACTCCCAGTAGACCCTCGGTAACCAGTGTCTGCAGAACTAAAGGCATTTGTTGATGAAGCCCCGAACTGGGGTGATTGGTGAGCAGAGTAGGCGCTTGCGGTCGTTGTACCTGTGGCCAGGTGTTGCTGATAGCGCTGCTGTGAAGCCACTGACTGCTGAGTTCCGTTGTAGTGGCTATGGCTATTTTGGTACGACTGTTGACCAGAACCGTATGGCGGTAACTGATGAGTGTTTGAATACTGTTGCGCTGGGGTAGGCTGTGGCGTTGCCTGGGCTTGTTGTTGTCCAGTAAAGTTTTGAGACTGCTGCTGAGGGGATGAGTAGTTATGCTGGTGTTGGCCTTGACTGTATGGCGATGTTGAGGGGCGGTACTGGGTATAATGATGATTTGCCTTATTCTGCTGCTGAGAGATCATGGGGCTCGGGGTCTGGGACTGGTGAGCTTGTAATTGTCCTTGAGTACTTGGCTGTGAAACAGAGGTGTGATGCTGCGATGGTTGCTGTGAAATTGATTGCGGTCGCTGTGGCTGGGGTTGCTGTACTGATGATTCAGGTTGAGGGTGAGGCTGTGAGTGTGGCAAGGGATGTTGCGTATGCGTCTGTGACGGCTGCCGTGTTTGTTGTTGGGTCGGCTGCTGCCTTTGTTGTCTTTGTTGTGACTGTTGCTGTTGAAGATGATTGGTTACTATGGGTCTTGGAGCAAGGCTATGATGTTGCGACTCAGCATCGCTCTTCAGCTCCAGTTGCGCCTGTAGCTGAGCCTCGTAATTCTCCATCGTCGGAGACTGAACGTCGAAGTGACCTTGCGGCGATTGAGCTAACGGCATAACTTGTTCGAGGGACACTGACGACGACACAGGAGTCACTTCTGACCCTATTCCATGCGCCATATGAAATGTAGCGGGGGTGGTCGCAGGCGCTTGATTTAGACTGGGCACTGGCGCGGAAGCGGCAGCTTTCATCTTGGAGGAGGCCGCTGGCTCGGATGAATCTGGGATTGTCATATCATTCGACTTCTTCCCTTTAGGTCTCGACTCCTTGCTCTTTCGTTGGCGTTTCGCAGGGGGGATTCCCACTGCCGCGATTGCAGTGGCGGATTGAAAACCCGGCTGAGTGGATGGTGTTGGCAACGTAACCGCGGTGGAGGATGGAGTTGTCGAACCGGTCCCGTTGATGCTGTCAATGGCACCAAAATCTTTTGCAATTTTCCGTTTTCGCTTCTGACCCACACTGGCAGGCACCCGAGCAGAGTCTTTTGTTGTTGGAGCTGGGACCGTACCAACTGGTATAACCTGTAATCCTTGATCAGAGTGAACGTTCTGCTGAACTTGTTTTTGGGTTGGGTTGCCATTCAGTTCCACTGTCTGTTGTTGTTTAGCAGCAGATGGTACCGTGGTCTGTAGCGTTGGCCCTGAACTGTCCGTTCCTACGGGACCGTCCACCTGCTTCTTGGTGGCGGAAGCTTTTGGTCGCGATGCCTTTTTCTTGGCCGAGTTGGCAGAAGCTACGGAATTCACGGCAGTAAATGAAGCATTGGTCGATTGGGGCTGGGAACCTTCAGTTGCCTGCGACAACTGAGCAGAAGCGTAGGAATTGTCCGCTGGCTGGACTGACTGTCTTGGAAGAACGGACGCATCGGACATCTTTGGGCGATTTCTTGACCCCTTAGGCCGGCCTCTTTTCTTCATGTTCCCCGGGCTCTCGGTGACAAGACCCTCGGTGCCGGGTCCATGATGCTGCATGGTACGCGCTGGAATAGTCGCTGTTACGTGGCTGGTAGCCGCATCTGGCTGCGTGATCCCTGGAGCTTCAACATGGGCTGGTTCACGGTGAGGGCTTGCGGCTTGGGCAAGCAGCATAACATTAGCATCCACCGCGTCAGGAGCGCTTGTATCGCCGTACTCGACGTCGACCCAATTCCCATCAGCATCGGCCTCTCTCTGTGTCCGGTCTGGGGTGTCCTTGCTAGGGCCCTTTTTCAAGCCTTTGTCCTTACGCACCTTGGTGGCCTTGCTTCCTTTTGGTCTTCCCCGTTTCCGCCGAACAGGTTCAGGTCCATCCATTTGGCGAACAGGGGCCATATTTTGCTGCCCATTGTTACCTCCGAGTTTGGGAAAGATCTCGGCTATCCAGCCGACAAACAAGCTTCCCGAACCATTCGCCTCGGCGCTTTGGGGAAACTCACCGTTCGCGGGCGGTGGAGCACCAGGTATGCCTCCGAAGAAAGCAAGAGCCTTGCAAATCTGATCAACCACAAGGAGCGGTTGAAGGCTTCGGAGGAGTGTTAAAAGCCGAGCTTGTTCTGATTTGGTCTCGTCGGCATTTAGGGGAGTTTGACGGGCCGACATGTAGCTAGGCACCTGCGCGGTTGTGGTGGCTGGGACGAAAGGCTTCGCAACCGTATCATCCGATAATTGAACAAACTTGCTTCTCCTATGAGAAACATAGCCGTTCTCGAAAGCTCGTTTGGCGGCCAGCTCCGTGCTCTCGCTCGTACGCTTTGCTTGAGCATCTCGTTCTGTTGGCTCGGCCCTCCCAGCTACCCCCATGTGCATAACGCTGAAGTTGCCCTTGGATCCATCGGTTTTTCCTTTGAGCTTGCTTGGGACAGGGTTCCGAATCCGACCATCTCGGTGGGGGCCGTTCGTGGCGTCCTGGAGGTTTGACTCGGCCGGGGTAAGAAGGCCGAAGCCGCCTTGGACGGCGGTGGCAGTTGCCGAGTTACTGGCGGCATTGGAGGCTTTCTCGACAGCCACAGCCTGATTCGCAGACGGGGGAAGAGACGGTACGGATCCCGGCTTTGGCACCGGGACAGGAGTCACCTTCTGAGTGGGAGTATGCCGAGCTGGTGCGGAGACAGTGGCACCGGCTGGCCTGACAGCCTTTGGGCCTGTAGGAGCGAAATGACAGCCAGTCAGCAAAATGCACCAGGTATAAGGAGGCGAGATGCACGAAGGGTTGCTCTGGCCTACCTGAGGCTGTAGCCATGGAATATCTGCCGGCGGAACAAGCTCGAGCGGCACCGGGGCAGTAAAGGCTGCTAGCGGGAAACTCGAGGGAACCTGGATTTGAGAGCCGGAGATCCCAGGGCGGATGAATGCTGCTGTTGCCGCAGAGACTAAGGTCAAAAGTGCACAGCTCTTTTGCTATTCACATATTACGAGGCGACCTTCGAATGATTGTCCGTGACCGGCCGCAAGATCAGGAGCGGACGATTTGATGGCGCGGACAGGGCGAAGACGAGTAGAAGCAAGCGTAGGCGCGATAGGCACCCTGGAGAGGTAGCCCGCGAGATCCAATCCGCCGTGTGCTCTCGGACGATCAAAAGGGCGCAGCGGGACTTGATGTGCCGGTCGCGTACACTGACAACAGTCGCAGCGAGCTGGCCGGTCGCACCATGGACGAGTAAAGAGTGATGGGCACGGCAATGGAAACTGTAATGGCGCGCTTTGGATCCGTCCGTCTTGGAACTTAGGTTGTCGCTATGTGGAAGGGACGCCAGACACCGCGGCTGCGTTGAGGTTTCGATCAAGGTACGCGCCTGCACTCTTGAAGATGTTGCTTGCAGCGCTCTAGTAGCCGGTCAAACTCGGCCTCCTCGCTCGGTCACGATGGGCGAGAGGTGAGGGTGGTTGTCGCCAGAAAATCGAGTCTGGTTGGAGTGTTGTTGTGCGGAAATGTATAGTCTGCCGGCCCTTGGTGGTCGGGCTGTCTGCTTGGGTAAAAGCGTGCGGGGATGACAGTTGGCTCGCAGGCGCTCGAGGGCACTCTTCCTGGTCGATAGTATCCGTGTCTAAGTATGCTGCTACTTGGAGGCAGCAGCGACTGAGAACCCCTTCAAGGACGTAGGTATTGAGATGGCGGGTGGAAACGAATACTAGATCTCACACCTTGTACAGATAAACTTTCTCTGATAAATGGAAATGTTGGACATCACACTACCTACCTACTACCTGTATTCTGTTCTCTCTCACAACGGAAGGGACATTTCTCGAATACTTGACCTTCATATGTTTCATCGTCGTGCGCTTCCAGTGTTGCAACGCCCGGAGGTGTATCAAAGGTAACTTACATACCATACCTGGTACCGTGTGAATGTGTACCACTGGTGCACACCCTGCCACACCTCGTGCCTAGAAGCGCATACGTAATTCATGCCTGCAGTGCTGTACCATCTAGCGGTAGGTTCGGTCTGAGTTATCAGGTTATCTCTTAGCTCGTGTTTAGGTAGGACCGAGCTTAAGTTACCTGCCTGTCTTTTGGTACCGGATTTAGAGGTACCTAGCTCCCGCGCGTGCGATCACTCATCGGCATCACCTCCTCCCGTCCCCTCCTACGTAGGCCACAAGAGAAGCCAGCTCGGCAGCTCCCCACTCTGAACCTCCCAAATATCATCCATCAAGACATTGGATCTATCACCCATCATTGTCAATAACAGTCCTATCCACCTAGCCACCTTTTCTCATCGCTTGCCGCCGCCGCATGCCTCCTTGGCCATTCCCTTCATCTCTTCATAGACAGTCTGCTTACAAGTTCCACCATCTCCTTGTCAACGCAGCTCCTTCACCATCGCAGCCGAGAGTTGCGCATATACAGTCCAGCTTCACCATCACGACAGCGAATCTCTCCCGGTACTGTGGTAGGCTTGCACATAAGCATCACTTTCGGTGCCCGAGGAGCCGCCCACGATGGCACCGCCAACTCGCTACTCCCTCGTCTCTCTTCCTGTCCGCATCTTCGACGACGAGCCCCTCTCCGTGCTCAGCTCCACCATTGGCCAGGACAATGGAGAGATACTCAAGTTTTCCATACCTTCCTTCAAGATCGGTACACTTGATGCCTTGGTGCAGCATGCCGATGACCTGACAAAGCTCAACGCCGCCTGTGAGGCAGTAGTATCCAAAGTGGCCGATTCTCTGGCAGGCATTCTCGACGGGGATGAAGACAAGATATCGCAGCAGAAGATGGTGAACGATAGTGAGCATTTCTTCCCCGCGGGACCCACGGCGCCATTGTTACGCCGACCATGCTAACAGCGCCCAGAGCCCACAGATAGCTATCTTTGCTCCTTCCAGTGGAACAAGGTTCGCTACCGAGCCGAAAAGCCCTTGGGCGAGTTGATCGAGAACCTGCAGAAAGAGATTCAAAACATCGATAACGACGTCAAGGCCAAGTTCAACCAGTATAATACCGTTAAGACGAATTTAGCTGCATTGCAGAGGAAGCAGACGTAAGTCACTAATTGTTTCCCGTTTCTCGGTTACTCCGCTAGGCACTGACTGCTCTTCAGCGGCAACCTCGCAACCAAGTCCCTTACGCCCATAGTTCAGCCCGACGTCCTTATTCAAGACTCTGAATATCTTGAAACACACCTAATTGTGGTTCCGTCGAGCGCACGCAAAGAGTTCCTTCGGAGCTACGAAACCATCGCCGATATGGTTGTACCCAGGTCGGCTCTCCAGATAGCCCAAGATGACGAGTTCACCCTATTTGCCGTTACCACCTTCAAGAAAACCAGTGCCGATTTTTTGCACAAATGTCGCGAACAAAAGTGGACTCCCCGCCAATACAAGCACGTCCAAGGTGGGAAGGAGGAAGAACAGCGCGAGCTTGAGCGCATGGCCAGGGAAGAAAAGAAAGTCTGGGGCGAAGCTTTGCACATGGGAAGGTCAGGTTGGAGTGAGAGCGTCATGGTGTGGGCACACGTCTTGACTTTACGTGTTTTTGTCGAGACGGTGCTGCGATACGGTTTGCCGCTGGAGTTTGTGTGTGCTCTTGTCAAGGTATGGCTTCGACGAGGATGACGATACTGCAACTTACGCTGACACTGTGGCAGACCACCCCCAAGCAGGCCAACAAGGTCAAAACGGCTTTGGACAAGGCATACTCGTACCTCGGTGGAAATGCCTTCGGGAGAGACAAACGAGGGCGAGTTACCAAAGACGATGCCTCTTTAGCGTCGGAAATGGCCGCCGCGGGTTATTCCGCGGGTGATGGCAATGAGTACACGGCTTATGTGTATTATGAATTCGAATTTCCTTAAACGGTTGGGTTATATTTCAGAGCCACGCGGAGGCGGCGACAGCAATGGCGGCGGTGGATGGCCAGATACGCGCCCCTGGGCGTGACTCTCACGGACCATGTGTCTTATACGTTGTCGACAATAGGCACTACTAGATAGGTGTTCTCCCCTTGAAAGTGCCTGACAAGGACAACACATGCGCTCGTGGTTTCGGTTAATGACTTCAGCTTTCACGCACACTTGATCTTGGGTCCCCAGGTATGGGGTGCTTGTATCCTCTTCCCAGTTCAGCCTTATCTCGTCTCCTTAGTTTCGCTGATGAGACCGGCCTCGGCCAGATAATCTACAATCTTCTTGACGCACTCCTCCACGCTCAGAAGGTCTGTCCTGATGGTGATTTCAGGCGATTCGGGTGCCTCGTAAGGCGCCGAGATGCCCGTGAAGTCCTTGATCTCTCCAGCGCGGGCCTTCTTGTACAGCCCCTTGGGATCTCTCTTCTCGGCCTCGGCAAGAGGAACGTCAACGAATACCTCGATGAAGGGAAGCGGGTCGTCTCCAGCCTGTGTCGAATTTGCGTGGAGGTCACGCGCGATCTGGCGGTCGGCGCGATAAGGTGAAATGAACGAGGTGAGAGCAATCGTGGAAGAGTCGGCAAAAAGCTTGGCTACCTGAAAGGGGAAATTTTCCAAGGGAGTAAGCACGAGAGCCGCAAACAATTTGAAGACAAAAGGGTTAAAGCTTGGGGTTGGACGTACCTCTGCGATGCGCCGAATGTTCTCATTGCGGTCCTTCTCCGAGAAACCAAGATCCTTGTTCAGCCCGAAACGCACATTGTCGCCATCCAACCGGTAGGCGGCCAGGCCAATGTGCAAGAGATGCTGCTCAAGGGCGGTTGCCACCGTCGACTTTCCCGACGCCGACAAGCCTGTGAACCAGATGGTGAAACCACGCTGGCCACGCAGCTGGTTGCGTTCATGTCGCGAAAGCGAAGGATGCCAGGTGATGTTGCTGTATATGTCCCAGTCAGTCTGTCTGTCAACCTGGCCCGGAAGCCCCGCAATTCTGGCAAAATGTGGATAAATGCACGGGAGAGGAACTGGACTCACGTAGCCATTGTTGACTGTTCACGGCAACTGTGATCTTTAGTTGTAATGAGGTTTAGGTTTTTGACGCTTGTAAGAGAACAGGCAAAGATAGGCGATAAAGAGGGGGAGGAGAAAAAGATGCGAATGACTCTTTTACTGATGTTGTTACCACTTAGTTTTGGTCCGGTGTAAAAGCCGATGGGTATGTATTGTCCCGCCTACTTGGTTCAGCAATTGCGCAATCGCTCTCTCTGTGACAGAAGTGGGCCCGACAGTGCCAAGTACCGCAGTACCTGGGTACCTTTACTATCGTACTTGACAACCTACCTACCACACGACGTTACATCCACTTCTTCATCCCGTTTGTCTTTTGAGAATTCGCTCTATAGGATAGTATGAATTGCTACAAAGCTTGTATATAGGCCAAAAATCCAAGTGCGCCTACTCTAGTGTATCTATTCCACCCACCTTGTCTATGCAGTAATACCGGAACTCCACCGTTGTCCGGGGCCACCAAGCCCGATCAGAGCACTCACTCGACTGCGTACTTCCCGCCCCTTGATACCTGTACGTCCCATAGCCCCAGCGGGCCAGATGTTCCTCTAGGAGCCATAAGGCAGGCTGCAGGCACAGTGTCCCCTATGGGCTACTATTTGACGGGATACACCTTTGCCATTGTCTGCTCATTGGAGAATTAGCTTTACAGACCCCAGACCTGCCGTGGAGAGGTTTCAACGTACCGCTGCTTGCTTGGGGGAGATATAGAGGGCGCTTGCTGTCACCAGCACGGTCGGCTCCTCTCCTTCCTTGGACGGGAGTGTCTCGATGTGGCCTTCCACCCAAGCCTTTCGCCCTTCGACCTTGACGGTAGTGGCCCGTAAGACGAGGTACTGGTCGGCCATGGCGGGAGCCTTGTAGTTAATGTCCAACTTGGCCGTCATGCCGACGTTGAAAGGCAACACGGGGAAACAACATCTGGCCAGTCCTTCATCGAGCATCGTAGCCAGAAAACCACCATGAATGACGCCCATGTGACCGCATAGATCAGTACCAACGTGGGATATCTGCACAAAGTCCTTTCCCGTCTGCTCAGAGAAGCTGAAGGGCGGGACCACTACCTTTCCTGGGCCCATGAGGACGCCACCCGTCAGATTGCGTTTTCGCCATGCCTCGGGAATCTTCATGTGTGGGCGTGACTCGATGTAGTCGGGGTTGGCCCTTAGGGTGAGGGTGAGGGGATGCGAGTTGATGAAATCCTCCTTGGCCTGGGCGTCGTCATCCTGGGGGACAAACAGAGAGACGGTTTCGGCGTCGCTGGGCGGCGAAGTGATGGCAACCATGGTATCGTAGGCAGGCGCGGCCGCGATTACAAAACCGAGTGTTGTGAGAAACAGAGCACCGAAGGAAAAGCGGAGGGTAGACAGAATCGCCCGGACGAAGAAAGGCTTAACCGGCGGTGTGGGGGGAGTGGCCGGGTCTAAGGCGGCAAAGTGCCGGCCGTGAAGTCAGCAAGGCCGCTAGAGCAGAGGCATGACGGGCCAAGGGGGGAAATGGGCGGCTCACTGAAGTGACTGGCAGACGAAGACAGCCGGCAAGGTGTCGTGATGCGGAATATGCCAGCCGGGACCGAGAGTGAAAACTGAGCAGGACGGCGGCGTGTGAACCGGAATGCAAGCCGAGAGGACATGTTGCTGCCGTTTGGGGCCCTTTTGTTCCAGATCAGCGGCCTGTCTTATACCTAGGATATAGCAGCGTCAAGTACCCGATGATACTGTGCTGCGACAGATGTCGCCAACGCGTACCGATATGGTCTGTCAGGCACTCTTCAACCCGTAACCGTACCCACAAAACGACCCTGAAAAGAGTCAGGAATCGAGTTCACGATACGTGCGTGCAGCGGAGCGACGGAACAACGGGACCCACCTTTGCGCAGCTCCGGTTCAGGTTGCCCCAAATTCGCCGACTGCGGATGGGTCGAGTCGTGGTACTAGATGGAATAAGATGGGACGAAAGCGGCAGCAGTGGCTACAATGCGAGCGCTTGACTGCCCTGCAACGGCTCGTGTAGAAGTGAAAGTAGGTGCGAATAAGTCAATATCTTGACAGCGTTGGGTTAGGGCCAAAGTATTTACACGTTGGAAGGAAAGGAAATTCACCCTGACTACCTAGTTCGCTTTTATCACGTTACCGGTCATTATCGCCGTCTTGGCTTGAATCTTGAGACGTCCGGCCCCCGGGTACTGTCCGGCACAATGCCGACGGACCCACAGCCTCTCCACGCCTCAAACCCGATACATAACCCTGGCTAATGATCTCCACTTCTCCACCTCCAACTCCTCGTCACATCTGTCCCGGGGGGGACGGTGGTTGGCCGGTCAGATTGTTTGTAAACAACGCCAATTGAAGTCCATGTGAAATTCGTCTGAACATGCTGAAGTCTACAAGTAGGCCCGTATAATTTACAGTGCATCCGTGCCGTATTAGCAAAGTACCCCATCTCCAGCAAGCATCAAAACACCATGGTTACTCCAGTCAGTGTGGTCACTGCTTTGACTCCTTGCCTTTTCAAACAATAAGACGAACGACAGTCTTGATTGGGCATGTAGCTGAACAGGGTAACTAGTTATTCAAACCAGAATCGAAACACTTCTCCCAACTAGTCGTCAGCTAGGCCATCCTCGCCAGCCAGCATCTCAGCGTAATCATCCGCCGAGGCAAATGTTGGCAGACCCCTCATCTCCTTCCTGCTCAGTCTGCCCTTCTTCTTCGAGGCCGAAGCATCCTCCTCACTAGCGCTCTCATCCGCCGCTGCCTCTTCCTCCGAGTCATCCGAATCATCAAAGATGCCTTCAAATGGCATATCATCGTCAGATCCCTCAGAGTCGTTACGAGCGTCACCCATATCAAGGTCGCCAGTGTCCATCTCCTCGTCCGAGTCATCATAGCCATCCATCCCGAGGTCAGATTCGTCTTCGTCCAAGTCGCCCTCCACCTCGGGTCGAGAATTGACCAATGCTTCCCAGATCTCGTCTTCGGCTTCTTCCTCTTCCTCTTCGCCGTCCGGACCACTCTTCTCCTTGGACGCCTTCTTGCCCTTTGCCATGTCCCCAGGCTTGCCAATACGCGCAAAGTACTCGTGGAAGAAAACATCTTCGGCGGAAACCTGTTCTGGCTTGAGATTCCAGAATGAGGCCGTGTTGACAGAAGGCTGCTTCTTGGCGCCATCTTTGCTGGAAACGACAGTTTGGGATGCGCCACCGGTAGCGAGGACCGGCTGCATGATCGAGCTTCCGCGCTTGGTTTCGGTAACCTTGGGATTGCGGTAGACGAACTTGTCCAGGAAATGCATGAGGCTATGATTCGCCAGGTCCGGCTTCGGCAGGCCCTTTTGACGGGCAAGAAGATTACTGGCATATACCTGAACGGATGGATGGAAGTGAGACAGGAGGGGAGTCTGGTGTTTTTCTGTTAGTAAACTGGTTTCGCATGGATTCAGAGTTCTGATAGCCACTTACCAACTCCCACAAGCAGCTTCTGTGCGCATTGCTATGCTCGGGGTTTCTCTTTCGTCCATCATAGCCGGCGGCACGACGGGAACTTGGCGCATCTTCAGGCAAAGCCGCATCGTCATTGACATCTTTGTACGCCTCCACGTCATCTTCGTTGTCCTCGGGCACAGTGAGCAACGATTGAAGGTCAGGAAACGTGTTCCCCAACTCAGAAATCAAATATAACACTCCGCATGCAAAGGACGGCTGGTGCAGGTTGAGCACCTGAACCAATCTCTTGACAAAAGCCTTCACTCTCCGGACGTCGGCATCATTCTTCAAGGCACGGAAGAGTAGGTTCATGTACAGTGCTTGCTTCGATGACGTGACGAGCCTGGGATCCAGCAGTGATTCGTACAATGTCCGATAGAATCGGTCAACAGCAAGATGTTTCGTCACAGCGAGCTGTTGGATGAGCATAAGTGCTTGCACGCTGGTGTTGAAGTTCGATGAGTGGGTAATTCGAAACAAGGTATCGAGGTGTTTTTCCATGGTCTCGTCGTCGGCGGTAGTGAAGGGTACCGCACGATTGACGCCAGTAAGCAGTGCAGAAACAAGTTTTTGTGTCGTATCCTGCTCGTTGGCAGTGGTCTCGGTGTGGTTGTGCTTGCCCTTCTTGGCTTTCCTGTTGCTGCCGCCTAACTTTTCCTCGGGACTGAGCGCTTCCAGGTTTCCCAACGAGCCGGTCTTGAGCAAGGAAAGGAAGGCTTCGAAGTAAATTCGGAGTAGTGTGTTTGCGATAGCGGGCTCCTTAGTGCTCAAGATGGTTTGATTCAAGGTGATGATGGCATAGTATCTGGTGCGCAAGCTCTGGCCTGGCTTGAGCAAAACCTCTTGCTCTACCGTGCTGATCACAACACTTTTCATCGCAGGATGAACGTTCAGCAACTGCAAGAGGAGGTATGACGCTCGAGATGCAATTTTCCGTTCGCGATCACCGAGTTTGTTAACAAGAAGTCGCAACAGATTGGCCTCTTGTTCCGGCTTGTCCCGGAGCAAAGTGAAAACGAATTCCAGCGCACGCATTCTCGAGTGCTCAATCTGATCAGCCGACCAGATTTCGAGGAGCTGGATAATGCGAAAATACGCTGATTTGAGCCAGTCTTCATATGCCCACATCATCAAGTGAGAGTCAGTGAGGTTGGCAGGAAGCTTCTGGCCCTGAACCCAACGCAGCACAGCTTGATCCTGTAAAGCGGCCAGCAACGCGGGTTGCATGTTGAACGCACGAAGACGGCGATTACTTGGAAGAACTGAGCCATTGCCCAGCAGATCGACGAGAGCGCCCAGGGCAGCGAGTGCCTGGCTACGGCTTTTTTTGCCGGCCAACCCGATCAGGTTTTCAAAAGCCTTCTGGTTGTGAAGGGGAGACTCTTGTATCGACAAGGTTAAGGCAGATACCTTGTCGGACAAAGTGCCGGAAGACATGATCGTTGACATGAACTTCTGAGTGGAGCTGGAGGCCTGGAGGGCACTGTATTTTGCCGCGTCCTCCTTCAACAGGGCCTCCGCGTAAGCTTTGAGGCTGGCGATTGCTGAAGCATATTGCCTGACGTCGGCAGACGGTGTGAAAGCAGGTAGGCCCTCAAGGTTGAGGCCATGCCAGTCAGGCCTGGGCTCGAAAACCTAGTCAAGTTAGCATACCTCCAGGTAAGTCTGCAACAGCGGGAACGTCAAACTAACCAGCTTGTTCTTGCCTTGCTTCCCGCGTGGGGCGTCTTGAACGGTTGTTGTACTCTCACTTTTTACCATGGCAGGGGTTGCTTGAGGTTGCTCCTGACCCTGGCTGTCGTCTTGTTTGCTCTGTTCAATCTCCTCCTCCTCGTCGTCATCGTCTTGTTCCTCGTCAACGGGGCCTTCAGACGAGACACTTTCGAGGTCATCTTCGCGGGGTATGTTCTGGAAGCCGAGGCTCAAGGCGAACTTTGCTAACTCATCCTGGAATGACTTATCCAGAGACTTCTCGGGCGCCGAAGCAGATTTCGTGCCGGGTCCATCTTCGTTGTCGGAATCGATATTGGCGACAAGCTCAAGATCATCCTCGTCTCCGCCCAATGCCAAAATTTCCTCCAGCAGAACCTCCTTTGTTGTATTGTTGGACTGGTCTTTCCTGGAACGGTCCTGTTGCCCTTCTTTCGTGTCCACTACAGTTTTCTGGCGTCTCTTTGTATCTCGATCATCGGCTGTGGTGTTCGGTCTCTTGCGCTTCGGTGACGGCTGTTGATCAGTGTCGGCGCCGGCGAGAGTCTTGTCGAGCTTTTCGGTGAGTTGAGCGAGTGCTGCTTCGTCGAAAGCCGGCCCCGTGCCTTTCCTTTTTCTTTGTCTCGGTCCCTTGAATGAGCCCATATCTCCTGAATTCGTTTTTGGCGAAAAAAATAATGGAAAGTGGGCCGGCGCAAGTTGTCTCGAGGTTGGCTTGTAATTCAAAAGGCCGTCTACGAAGAGGGCGAAAAAAAAAAAAGTGTTTGGATCATGCACGCTAGCGGATCCCTCGTGCACCTTGCAGGGGCAGGGCAGGTGGGGCGGGTGGAGGTACCTAGTTGTACAAGGCCTCCAGAGGAACCTGCAACCGCGACCGGCGCACCCTGAGCCGCCTCAACGGATCCCGCTCACCGGGCACTACTAGCCCGAGGTGAGCAGCTGGAAACCTAGTACTTATCGGTGTTGAGGTACTACCTACACCACTGAACCTGAGGTACCTCTGGACTTCTTGAACTCTAGCACCACCGCCAATTGCTCGGCAAAAGATCCGCTGTTGCGGGTCAGAACCCGGCGCGCGCCGGCGACGCTGTATAAAGAAAAAAAAGGTAAAAAAAGAAAGCAGTGGCCATCCGGTGGGAAACATAGGTACCTCTGTTTACCTAGGTATGTACCTTTGGGTAGCCGCTCGAGCCGCTTTCGCCCATGTACCGCTGGGTTTGAAGTTATCGTCTCAGGACACCAAACGACTTTTACCATTTTGATCACCGGCAGACTTAAAGCCTTGAGCAGACTGGAGGGAGTGAGTGCGCAAAAGTACCGATCCACTGCCTTTTTCATCAACCAGCGGGACGCGACGCGACGTCGCAATGCTGCCCGTGTAAACGAAAGACAGACCACCAAAATATATATCCGTACCAGTGTAAAAGTATTCACCTGTCCATTCAGCCGTATCACCGAGTCATCATCTAATGTGCCAGCCAGATCTGTGAAAACGATGCTGCCGCGTTCCATCCCCCGCCTTTCGAGAGTTTGGATTCCAAGCGGAGGCTTTGCCGTCCCCGGTGTTGAAGATGCCCATTCAAAGCTCATTCGCGCTGGCTTCCTTCGTCAGTCTCACGCAGGTATCTTCCACATGCTGCCTCTAGGGAAAAGGGTGCAGGACAAGGTGGAGCGACTGGTCGCGAAGCACATGGAGGAGTCGCTAGGTTAGTGCTCTCCCGTTGCTTTCTTGACCAAGCTACTCATACCCACCTTCAACCAACAGCGGCTTCTAGGGTCTCGTTGTCTTCCATTTCGAGCGAAGCTCTGTGGGAGCGCAGCGGGCGACTTCAAAATATCGCACCTGAGGTGCGTTCTCCATACTCTCTGCTCGGTTCGTCAGCCTTTAGAGGCCTTTGGTTGGGCTAACCGAATGCCATGGTAGCTTTTCCGATTCCTGGATCGTAAAGGCGGTGCCTACCTGTTGTCTCCCACTCATGAGGAAGAGATCACCAATCTGGTCGCGCAGACCGTAAGGTCGTATAAGGATCTACCGCTCCGACTCTACCAGATCACCCGCAAGTTTCGAGATGAGTTGCGCCCACGTCACGGACTTCTGCGTGGGCGTGAGTTTACCATGAAGGACCTTTACACCTTTGACACCGATTTGAGGTCCGCGCTGGACACGTACGAGAAAGTCCGGGGAGCTTATTCTCGCATATTCAACGACATGAAGCTCCCAGTCTTAGCGGCAAAGGCTAGTTCTGGTGATATGGGCGGCGACCTGAGCCATGAATATCACTTGCCCTCGCCCTTCGGTGAGGACAGTGTCATCACATGTGGAAGCTGTGACTATACTATCAACGAGGAAATAGCCACTACCAGGGTTGCACATGAGACCTGTCAAGCTGATCATGTCGGAGTTTGGCGGGCTATTACCAAAGACCGATCTACACTCGTGAACGTCTGGTATCCAACGAGAACAAGCAGGGCGGGCACCGGGGAAGTGCGCCAGTACACAACCACTGATATCAACATCTATGCCGTCAAATCTCTTGTACCAGACCTTGATGCTGGAGTCTCGGACGCCACGGAACTGTGGGCAGCGGCGACAGAAGGTCCGGACGTCACAGCAAAACGACTGGTGAACCTTTTCGACAGCAGACTTCCGCCGTCGTTCTCGGACACCTTGGAAGGCACATCACTCTCCATGTGGCCAGACGCTGTCAAAACAGGAGCATCCAGAGTGGATGTTCAGTCTCACGGATCTTCCACTAGCGGTGGGAAAGCTTTGAACTTCCTCCGAATCCGGACGGGGGATGACTGCCCACAGTGCTCCTCTGGAACTTTGAATGTTCAGAAGGCGATGGAGCTGGGCCACACGTTTCACTTGGGCACTCGGTATTCGGAGCCGTTGAACGCAAAAATATCTTTGCCGCCACCCAGTCCGAACGAGGCCAAAACGTCGCCGGGGGGTAGCGGGACTTCTAAGACAGTGAGCATGCAAATGGGATGCCACGGAATCGGAATTTCACGTGTCATGGGCGCCGTGGCTGAACACCTAGCCGATGATAAAGGCCTGAACTGGCCTGTTGCCATTGCCCCATACACCTGTGTTGTCGTATTTGCTGAAGACCACTACAACGATGCTGTAGAGGTTTACAAGCGTATTCTTGACGGCTCCGGGGACCAGGATGAGCGGCTAGACATCATTCTTGATGATCGCCAAAAATCCTTGCCTTGGAAGCTTAAGGATGCGGACCTTATTGGTGTTCCGGTAATCGTTGTACTCGGTCGAGAGTGGCGTGTGACACGTCGAGTCGAAGTTCAGTGTCGGAGACTTAACGTCAAAGATACCGTGGACGTCGATAGTCTGTCAGTAGTCATATCAGAGCTACATTCAAAGCTCTAACTTAAAGCGTTTAACCATTGTACATCAAAGCTGTCTTCCCTGCCCACAAGCTGTCGTTTGTGCCCTGTTACATTCATCCTTGGCATCTTTGTCTTATGTAGAACATGACATTGTGGAAGATCACTAACAACAAAAACAGCAGCAGATTGATAGATGTGGTGGATTGATAATGCTATAGGGGAGAGAAGAGTAGGCGGAAGGTTTAGAGGTATAGAAGATTAGTGGGCAGGCCAGGGTACGAGTAGAGCCATCGATGCTATAAATGCTATAGCTGGGACTTACTAACATACTCCTATAAACCGAAAGAACCGCTACTAGTTATGACCCTACTTCTGGCCACTCCTATAATGCAGCCACTTTCTACACATGTAACAGAGCCACTGCCATTCGCAGAGGCGCTTGGTCTCCTGGGGTCAGGAGGCCTGGAATAAAAATTGGAACATATAGAAAGGATTAGGGTTTTTCCAGCCCACAGCCACGCGAGCACCTGACCTAAGAAGCTTTTTTCCCGCACTTATGTACCTATGCTCAGTCGCCGTCGCGGGCATGACTTATTATCTAGTATTGGTAGAACGTAGTCGAAAAATTCATTCATACACATGTAACAACACGACTATAAATCACAAAATATCGAAAATTGGCCACTTTTGCAACAATTTAAAGCATTTAATAAAATGTATATCTACTTGTTACTATGCTCCTCGATGGCTTACAGTATAATACTGGTGCTCTCTATTTCTCGTAATATTCTATTAGTATAGTCGTTACTATAGCAACCCTCCTCCTCTTGAGGGCCTATTATACGGTAATACAAGCTTATTTTCAACATGGAGTCTGATGAGGGTTCTTACTCAGACAATCCCAATAATGAAGCTAGCTCTATTATCCAATTTACTGCACGACACATCACATCGCTTTTAGAGATCAACATCCTAGTCTGACAGCCGGCGTCCAGCGGAACCGATCGCTTTCACCGCACATCTCGAGATTTAACCAGCGCTTTCTTAGATTGCTTTGATATTGATTATATTTAGTATAAGTATCTAACAAGGGAATTTAGTGAGTACTCATTGTGCACTGAAAGGCTATTGCAAAGCGAAAACGTTCATTGCTATAGAAAACCCAAGGGACAACATTCGAAGGGTTCGTCTTCCGGTAGCAGGGCCGCGAGTCGAGGTGGTTTCAGGATTAGAATTCAAAAAGGTAGTCACGAGGAGGAATCGAACAAGATCACCAGCGCAAATGCAAATAAAGAACTACCTGATTAACCACTTGGTCACTAAGCCAAATGGTTATTTCTAACCTTAAGGCTGGTTCTTTCTAGTAATAAATGTCACGGCGCTGGCGGATCACTACACCACTAGGGTATGTTCCAAAAGGATATAAGTAACCAAAGCTGGGAATTCGGTCGCTCAAGTGGTTGTAGACAGTTGCAATGGCAGTCAAGAGGCATAGCTGCAGGGCTGCCATCACACTAGGCTGTAAACTACCCTCTATAGGTAGCACAAATTCCTTACTCTATCCAATTTTCAATTCGGTCATTGCACGTGATTCGAGTCGCTTTCCGAGGCCCGTGCATGATCTGCCACGTATGCGGCTCTTTCTTACTTCACCCCGCTTATTCAACATTAACCCTTTGGTCGTACATCGTTTTCCACATCCGACAACATGCAAACTTCTAGCCCCTCAATTCAGTCGGGACAACATTGGTGCTATTGTAGTAACTCTTACCAAAGTACTGGTTCGTTACTACGTCATACGCGAGGCTGTCCAGCTTGTGAGGACGCTGGCAAAGAGCTGCTACGTCTGATGACATGCTTGCCTAAGAGAGGTATACATGGCGATCTCCTCTACCGGGGTTGTCACTTCTCCAAGCTTTTGTCTGAGGATGGGAGTAAGATTGAGGAACCTGTTTTCTCATACCCCGCTCACGTCCCAGATATCCAAAAGTTGGATTCGATCTTGAACAAGCTTCTCAACCAAAACAGGAACCCAGCTATTAAAGCTACGTCGAAGTCAATTATTCATAATCGATTCCGGTGGTCGAACCATGACTTTGAGCTCAATCACAAATCAAGAGACGTGATCAAACAAGATTTGATCGTCACTTCCTGTCTGCCTACATATGAACTGAAAGCCCTTCTCTTTATTGCTCATACGTACCCAACTGATAAGTACGACGAAGAGTATGTATTGGATTTTCGTTCCTAATGAGTTTTAAATCTGTGTACTAATTCATAATTTAGTTTTCTACGGGGCGGCCAATCGTACTATCACCTGGTCTAAAATTTCATAGAGGCTCGTGCTTCCAAGACATATCTTTCGACCAATGCAGCAAGACGCAGATCCACTATATTATCGGGGTTTTCCTAGCGGCGTCGAACTTTGGTAATATGGTAACCAAGCTTGAACTCGTTCACCTCGCCGAAGAACTAGCGTCTAAATACGAAGCGTCGAAATTATGGACGATCAACATCCAACTAAGAAAAATCGAACTCGATATAATCAGGGGAAACACACCCAAATTACCGCCGCCTCCGAAGAACAAAAGACAATTTACAGAATTCGTCATTCTATCGTCACGAACCTGTATAGAGCAGGGACAATTAGACGAAGCGGAAAAGCAGCTACAATCTCTACTATCGCCCGTTCATACCAGTCCACCATCCGAAACGGACTGGAAGATAAATTATGCGAAGGGGAAACTGCACCGGTTTCAAGGCAATTTTGAAGCCGCGTTAGGCCTCCTTTCACCGATTGCTTTCCAAGAAACCGGTTGGACGACGACGTTTCGAAGCTGCATTCAGCTTTTATCCGTTTATTCGGAACTCGGTTACTACAAGGAGGCTCAATCACTCTCAGCCAGTACACCAGTGTGGACGGATGTACAATCTCGCATTCTCAAAGAGGCACAGGCAGAATTATGGTTGGCTAAAACCTTGGATTCTTTTTCAAAAGATCCAGAAGATTTTGAAAAGAACCGATTGACATATAATAATAATAATGAATTTTTCGACCTAGTTCTACCAATCTGTGATAATGGGTCGTGCCCGCGACGGCGGCAGGGCATAGGTACATCAATCGGAAAAAACCCTCGGGCACCTTCCCGGGGGTGGAAAACCCTGTTGTCTCTAACTACTGTCGCCCGGTCCTCCCCCTCCCCCTCACTCCTCCCCTTCTCCCTCCTCCTCCGTCTCCGTGTCTTCCTCCATCCTTCCCACCGTTCGTCCGTCGTAGTTGATCCCTTCCAGCTCTGCCGGCGCGAGTCCCGGCATTTCAAAGGGTAGTGGTTCGTCGTCTGGGTCTGGGGTCTTCGGCCTGATCGTTCTGATGCCGTAGATGCTGCCGTCCGCCCTTGTGCGGGCGCCGGTGTATTCGTCGGCCTTGAGGTTGTGTATCCTGTTTAGGTAGGTGGCGTAGTTCGTGCCGAAGGCGCTGGGGGTGTCTTTCGCCGCCAGCGGGTTCTTGTAGGTCACGAGTGGGCAGAGCGTGAAGTGCCCTTTCTCGAGGGGTTCTCCGCAGAAGCAGTTCTTGTATGCCTCGGGGGGGTGGTTGAAGCGGTCGTGGTACGAGTGGAAGTCGTAGTGGCCAGTCTTCTCCCCTACCCACCTCGCGAGGTATGCCCTCGGGAGGTCGAGGTAGGGGTTGTTGTGGTGCCAGGGGGTGTCCTGGAGGTATGGCGGCCTGTGGGTCCGCCAGTAGAGGTCGGGGTCCGCCTCTGGGGGGAGGGCCTGTGTGCGGGGGGCTCTGGCTGGGGCCTCCGCCCTGGGGCTCAGCCATTCTCGGAGTGCCCGGAGCCTTCCGATTGACATATGACAAAACTGCGGAAGTAGCTTTTACTCCTCTGTTCAAAGAATACAGACGCTTGGAAGGTCCTACGTCCAAGGTTAAGAGGAGGGCTTTCTTCCGTATTAGTCTTGGCTATGCCATTATCGGTCACATTATTGGAAGACAATCAGCAAATGGCCGTATAGCGGCTATGGCTAGGTGAAATGCTGCTTATGCCGCTTCTCGGGAATGCTTAGTTGATACGGAGGGGTTTGCAGAAGTTTCTTGTTTCTTAGCGATCCCCGATTTGAAGTGTCTTGCGGAGGAGCACAAGGACAGAGGATACTCCAATGCGGATGAGCGTTATACAACATATGTCGAACGCGCACGCACCATTCTTATTGCGAATTCTCAAGCTGGGATTTCCGATCGGTATTTCTTCTGTTCGTTGGGTACAAAATAGCAGAAGATTTTGGATGGATGGTGGAAAGATCAAGGATGAGAAGTTTTTCATACGGGATGATTTTTTTTCTTGTTCTTACTCTATTGGGTTTGATAAGGTAGCCTTTATTCAGCTTCTCTACTTCCCTTTCTCGTTATTATAGTTCTAATTGTATGAACAGGGTGAACAACTATGAACGAATCAATGATGATGTATTATGTAGAGTTCAGACTGTGTAAAGTCTGGAGGTCTAAAAGTAGGGCAAGGGAGGTCTCTGTGCGGTGGGGCCATGGCCAGAGGGAGCCATGGCTGGCCGCACGTGACACGGGACACCTCCAACACATCCCCGTAGACCGAAAGACTCTCTAATAGAGTCGAGATCCTATTTACATGGTGTTTGTTTACATGGTGGTGGTTCCCTTGTGTTCAAGTCCAGGGAACCTTCTGCTGGACAAGGCCAATCAACTTCACGAACTTTGCGTGCTTATGCGCCTTCAATGCCTTTGTCAATCCGTCTGCTGGCATATCCTCCCCGGCCAAATGGATCACGTTGATTGCCTTCATTTCCGCCTGCTGAATCAACCACTTGTATCGTATATCGATGTAGCGGTTACGAGCCGGCACGTTTACGTTGAACACCCGGTTCCTGGCATTCTCGCTGTCTGTGTCAAGGATCTGGTTGGTGTTGACTCCAAGACCCAGGTCTTTCAACATGCTTCCAATCCATTCCAGCGACTTCGCTGTGGGGACCAGATTCACGAACTCTGCCTCTGTCGTACTGGTTGTGACAAGGCTCTGCTTCTTAGATTTCCAGTGGATGGGACCGCAGGTAAGGAACACGACGTGCCCAGCTGTACTCTTTCTGTCTGGAATGTTGTCTGCAAAAGAGGCATCTGCATATGCCCTGAATTGCAGATCGAGGCGGCCAGCAGTCGGTGAGAAGCGTCCTCCCAGAACAATACCCAGATCTGAATGGCCAGTCAGGTAGCGATAAAGGTGCTTCATCACGGTAAGGTGACGATCGGTTGGCTTCGCATTACCCTCGCACAGTTTGCTGACGGTGAACATGATGTCCGGTCGGGTACCAGTGGATAAGTAGTTTAACGAGCCTGTGCTCTTGATGTAGGCTTTCTGCTGACCAGAAACTTCCCCACCCCCGTGGATTTTGAAGTCCGGAGGCCAGGGTGTCTTTGTCGGGTGAAGGTCTTGTCCTTTGGCGAGGCCTTTCGTGAACTTGTCAATCATTGTCTTGGTGTATCGTTCTTGTGAGATAAAGACGGTACGCTCAGTTCGATTTCTGACGATGTCAAAGCCTAAAAAGGTCCTAACTGGGCCCAGATGTTTGAGTTTGAACTTCTTTTCCAGGGTTCCTTTGATGTGGGTGCTAATCTTGAGGTTGGCTGCTGCCAAGAGGAAGTCATCAACGTAAAGAACCATAATCACACCCAGGGTATTGTTCACCAGGAGGCACAAATCTGCACCTATGGGTGTGAAGCCTAGTGCTTTCAGGACCGGCAGTAAGGTCTCAAACCAAAAGAGGGGGCTGCGTTTTAGTCCATATAGGGCTCGAACCAACTGGCATACCCATGTGTGGCAATCCTTCTTTTCAAGACCAGTCGGTTGTTCAACGTAATACTTCTTGCCATCCTTAGGAATGAGGGCATTCAAGAAGGCGGTGTTGAAGTCGTATTGTTCGCACTCAAAATCGCTGATGGCCATGATGCAAAGGAAAAGTCTCACACTGACCGAGTTAGCGACGGCGGCGTAGATGTCCTGTAGATCCCATTTATTGTTATCAAAGTTGCCGCAGACTACCCATCTCGCTCGAGCCAAATACTCCTTCCAGTCGATATTGTACTTCTCATCATAAACCCATTTACCGGGCAAAACGTGCATTTCCGGGGTTCGCTTCACCAAAGAGTAGACTCCTGCATCCTCCAGGGCCTTGACTTGCTTTTCCATCGCTGGCAACCAGTATGATCTGTAGTTGGCCAGTTTGACAGCTTGGTTGTAGTTCTTGGGGATGGTACGGTCTATTTTAGCGCAAGGAAGGTCATAAAGCACCTCCATGGCTGTCAGGCAGTATTCGGGGATGCGAGTCACACGACTCGCTTCCGCGATGCCATGGAAGAAGGTGGGGAGTTCCGGGGTGGGATCAACAACGTTGTTGTTACTGTCAATGGCTCGCTGAACGTCGTACTTGAAACCGGGTGGCTTGGCCACTGAGCGGCGAGGTCTGCCTTTGCTTACCTCTGGAGATACTGCCGGAGCGGGTTCCTCAGAGGGTTGGCTTCCTTGTGCCTGCTCTGGCTTAGCTGGTTCATTTGCCGTGGTCTCTGGGTGTTGAGGTAATAGTACGCGGTGCAGAAGTAGGTGCGTAGGTGCTTGATTCATGGCTTAATTTCGTCCTTGGGGTAACCAGGAATGGCTCTGCAGAGTAGCTCATGTGGGCTTTTGCCTTCTGGATTTGCCTTTGAGGGCATCAGATTCATTACGGTAACAACGCTTTGAACAACAAAGGACCAGAGATGGGGTGGAATGTTGGGGTCGATCGTGAGTGCTCTGGAGCGCTCCATGATGATTGCTCCAGCTCTTTCTGATTTACCGTTCATCCATGGGGTGTGAGCAGTCGTCTTGTAGATCTGAACGCCCTCTTCGTTGGCCCATTTGTGTAGTTGACTGCTCTGAAACTCCTTGGTTGGAAGTCCCGTCCCCATTCTGGTCCGCCGTCGAGTCCAACGACTTTGACTTTTAAGACCTGTCTGGAGCTCAATCCATTTCTTGAACTGCTTCAGTTTAGTAGATGCCTCGCCCTTGGTTGTACAGAAGTCAACCCAGTGATGACCAGAGGCTTCACAAATGAAGTGGACACAGTATCGTTGTCCCAGATGGTTCGGGTGGTTGTGCTGAATGACGTCTCCACGGATAATCTGCACAGGAGTGATCGTTGTAACAGTATGCGCATGCTTGGGTATAGTATCAGTAGCCTTTGCGCGTATACAACCATCACAAAAGTGATCATGGGTATTGCTGAGGGTAATGGCAGCCTCTTGGCACGCCTTCATGACCTGCTCTCTTCCTGCGTGCATCATCCTCTTGTGCATAGTTGAATAGTTGATAGAAGCGAGCATGACGTCCTTAGTCTCGATTCTAGACTGGTTGAAGTTGAACGGCTGAATTACTGGAAGCACTACCAGCCCGTTGATGTAATCACATCGAATAGTGCACTTCTGGTTCTGGAGATGAATCTGGTTGGTCTTCATGTCCCAGATCAAGCCGCTTTCAAGCAGTGCCTTGGTTGATAGTAAGTTGGCTGGCGTAGAAGGAGAGTAGATGACGTCTTTGATATGGACTCGAACGTTGACTTTCTTGTTGGTTGGCATTGTTAACTCGACTGTGCCAATATGGTATGATAGGGTAACCGTGCCATCACCAATGGTGTGCTTGGCTGGTTCTGGTAAAGGTTGAAGGTCTGTAAACCATCTAACATGGTTGAAGATATTGGAGCCACAACCAGAGTCGTAGACTACCAAGTCTTTCATGGGGTTTGTTGCCTCAGGAGCCTGTTGGACTTCAGCGATATTACACGTTGAATGCTGTAATTGATACTTTGCAGTTGAGTTACTGGAATCAACGTGATTAGATCTCGCTATGGGCTCTAATGAAAATCCTTCTTGAAGTGAGCAAAGGTATGGCCTCCAAAGCCAAAGTTGCCAAAGAGCAGGGCAGAGCCGGTGGTTCCAGAGGCGGCCAAGCTAGTGTTGGTTGCTCCAATTGCCGCGGTAGTGACCGTGTTAGTAGAGTTGGCCTTTTTCTCGATAGACTCCTTATTGCTCCAGTTGGCGGGAGCCTTGTCGGGATCACACCACCAACAATCAGCTGTACGAGGGTTGCGATGATGACCGCAAAGGAAGTGCTTGAAGTCGTCACGCATGGACTGGCCGCAGTCCGAACAGGTAACCTGCTTGTGGATCTTACGGTCCTTGTCGTTCTTGTTGTTTGAATCCTTCCTATCGTTAGTGCTGGCAGTGAAGGTTGTCTTCTTGACTTGGACGGTAAGGTTAGTCATGCGAGCCTCTGTGTTGTCAAGGGTTGACAAATGAGAAAGGAGTTGAAGGGTAGTGAGCTTGTCTTTGGCCATCTCTGCTGCCCAGAACTTGGCATCGACAGTGTACTGGCGTTTGACCATGTTGTAGAGATTGAGGACTTCAACCTTCTCGTTGATTTTCAGGCCACACTCAGCGACGCGGTTGCGTAGAAGATCATAGCAAACAAGGAAAGAGGCCATGGAATTGAAGTTGGCACGACGAAGGGAGGTGTACTCTTCGAGGATATCCGCGTGAGCCTCGTTGGTAACCTTGCCAACGGTCTTGCGAATGAGATCGTAGAGATACTTGGGGTCAGTGCTGTCTTGGTCCCAGCCGTTGATACTGAAGGTAGTCGTAACCTTGTCATCCTTGAGGGTGGCTTGAATGATCTTCATAGCCTTGGCTCTGTCGGTACGCCAGATCTTGTGCTCATCGGGTTTCTTGACCTTGTCTGGCTCAGCGACGTCCTTGGTGACATATTCGAGAAGATCGGCGCATGCGAGCTCACAACGCAAGGCGCGGTTCCAGTTGGCAACGTTGGACTCGACCTTGAGGGGGATGAGGGAAGATATCTCGCCCATCGTGTAGTCGTTATTAGTCATTAACAGAAGGAAAGGTAGAGGGGTGTTGGTGTTGGCTGGTGTACTTGACGGGCCGTGAATGGTTCTCAGGAAGTCGGTCGTCTTGGTTGACTCGACGACGTTGACTAGAGGTTGGGGGGGGGGGGGTTCAATCGCAGTCGTGTAGCGATTGCTGAGATTGCTTGAATGAGGTCAGTCGCTTGCGACGTCACTCGAGGGATAGCCTGTCGGTTGCGATGCAACGTTGAGGTTGATTATCTGGGGGGATTGCCTTGTCGGTCGCGATGCAACGTCGAGGGCAATGCTGGGTTTCTGTCGGTCGCTAGCGACGTCGAGAAGGTGAAGGTATCGCTGATGCGATTAAGGATTGACCAAGATTGCGTCAAGAGGGCTCATAACCTGTGAACAGGGTGAACAACCACGAACGTATCAATGATGATGTATTATGTAGAGTTCAGACTGTGTAAAGTCTGGAGGTCTAAAAGTAGGGCAAGGGAGGTCTGTGCGGTGGGGCCATGGCCAGAGGGAGCCATGGCTGGCCGCACGTGACACGCGACACCTCCAACAAATTGTTATATTCGTTTTATGCAACCGACCTGTAAGTATTTGTTAATTGTATCAACCATTGTGCGACGCACGGCTTAGTTCCGTGTGTATTAGTGGTTGCCGCTTTAGGTATATTGCTGTAGGAAGGCTATCGTCCGGAGGGGTAGTGGCGATGGATTCTTATTACTTCCACTGAAATGGGTGCGGAGAACTAGTTGAAGGTGAAAGGTTAGTTGAAGCTGTTGACGTATTTAGAGCATTCTTCAATCAGCCCGGTTCCTATTAGTGTACGATAATTAGACACTATATCCCGTCCAATCAAAATACAGGCTACGCACCCCCCTTTCCTGCTGTGGTAGTCAATCAGTAACAACTTTGCCATCCAGGGTCAGACTGATTCTTATTAGTACGCTTTTTTGGAAAGTGGAATATTTTACTACAAATATATGTAGCTTTTCAAAGAAAAGCTCAAAAGCAAAGGCTAAAACAATAAACACTGTTGGTTCAAAATTCTTAATTTGCCACTTGCGATTCATCGGGCAGAGATAACCCATCCCTCTCTTGCAAACAAGCTAGTTCGGTCTGACTGATATAAATGACCGCGTAAGAGAAGTATTCGTTTCCAAATGGCTACTTTGGAGTAATGGAAGAGGCGAATCAATCGCTAATTACTATCGTACTGGTATTTCTTAAATAGAAGTGATCAAGATGGGTGGGGGTGCAGGTGCGGTGCACTGGCCACAACAACCCCATGAGGTTGTTGCGGCCCGTGCACCGAGCGGATGGCCGAGTAAATGCGGACCGCCCCCTCAAGCGCCAGTTTAAGAGTGAATGTCCTAAGAAGGAGGCAAACGTCATCGTAGGGAACTCTGGGCCTCTCCTATTCTAGACAATTGCCACGTTGAAGTTACTGAATATAACTCGAAGCACAGAAGCAAGCTTTTGCGAAAGTTCGTTTGTGGTGTTATTAACAGTGCCCATGGTGCTGCCAACAGTGTTCAACCGGTTGGAGGAGCTCCTCTTGGCTTATATATAAGTTAAGAACTTGATATATACTTAAGCCTAGGTACCACCAACTATTTAGGCCAGATGCCTCTCAATATCACTTTTGCGGTATATTGGAAAGCCTGGTGAATTAGTATACGAACCATTTCTTTATACGCTGTTTATACGCCCATATACCCCAATCCCTGATTATTGCTTCAACTTCCCCCCCGAAAAAAGCTTTTGGCACCCTCTCTTAGTCGGTTGTTACAGGCCAGGCCACAATTACCCTGTTTTTGGTGCAATGGGTGCCTTAGGCCTACCAATGGCCTAACCCACCACTTTTACATTGTTTTGAATTCGAGAAGATACAATTCGAACAATAACAACCACAACAACTACGACGGCGGCCTTTGAAAAGTTCGCCGCCGTCTCGTCCCTCACAGCCGATAGCTTTTGAAACCAAGCTCTTCAAAAGCACTTCGAAAAGAAAGAGCGCCGGAGAGACGACAGCACAACCACTCTTCGAAACCTCCCCCTTAGAACGCCGCTTGCTGGACCCAAAACGGCTGGGCCGCATTCTAATGGGAATTTTCTTTTCGATCCATTTTCATTTCAACATCGGAAAGGACGGCGATCTCCTTGGGCAATATACACTTTTGGAGCGTCACAATGCCGGGGACAGGAATAGGAAGAAGAAGAAGAAGAAGAATAAATTTTTCGACCTAGTTCTACCAATCTATGATAATGGGTCGTGCCCGCGGCGGCGGCTGGGCATAGGTACATCAATCGGGAAAAAACCCTCGGGCACCTTCCCGGGGGTGGAAAACCCTGTTGTTTCTAACTACTGCGTTCGGTTCCCCTCACTCCCCTCCTTCCTCCTCCTCCTCCTCCATCTCCGGGACAGGAATAGGAAAATGAAGGCTTTTGGAGCCTAAGGGCTTTTTGAAACAGCACAGAAGTTAGGGTTTTCCAGCGCACGGCCACGTTAGGGTCCGACCTAGCTGACCCATGAGGCTTTTCTCCCGTTTTATGTACCTATGCCACGCCGCCGTCGCAGGTATGAATTATTATCTAATATTGGTAAAACGCAGTCGAAAAATCCATTCATGCATTCATTCATAATTAAATTGTTTGTCACCCTCGCAAGTGTTTTAATATGGACTGTAGTAGTAATACTGCTCCTATCACTCATGATTACCGTAATTGTTATCGATATTATTGCCGCCGCCTGGGTAGAATCGATGCTGAAAAGCCCGTCATTTCCTACCTCTTAGCAGGGCAAGGGGCTCGCGGGAGTGAATGAATGAATGAATTTTTGGACTACGTTCTACTAATACTAGATAATAAGTCGTGCCCGCGACGGATGCTGGGCATAGGTACATAAGTGCGGGAAAACAGCCTCTTAGGTCAGGCGCTCGTGTCGCCGTGGGCTGGAAAAACCCTAATCCTTTCTGTGTGTTTCCACTTTTATTCCAGGCCTCCTGACCCCGGGAGACCAAGCACCTCTGCGAATGGCAGTGGCTCGTCGTCCGGGTTGGGGGTTTCCGCTCTCGCCTGTGCTTAGCACAATCAACACACTTCTTGTGCCCACGAACCCAAGAGAACAAGTGTTCTTTCTCGCGGGGTGCTCCGCATGTGCAGTACCGGAGCGCCTCGGGAGGGGGGGGGGGGGGGGGTGGTTGAAACGCTCGTGATAGGAGTGAAAGTCCCAGTGGCCCGTTCGTTCTCCTACCCACCTCGCTAGGTATTTGCGTGGTAGTCCGAGGTATGGGTTGTTGTCATTGTACCATGGTTGGTCAGCAAGGCTGTATGGTTTGTTGCTGGCCCAGTATAGCTCTGGGTCAACGCAATAATAAGTTTAGCGTTGGGTAAATTGCTCCGTTCAACTGTATAATAAGGCCTGTTGCGTTTAAACTACTTGCTTCAATATAAATTATCGTTATACATATATTGTCTTATGACGCTAAACCATGTACATATTCTATCCAGTGGCTATGCGGTACTGCTTCCGTTTTTAGTTGCTGGGAAAAACCGTACCGTAGCCGGATGAAAACCCTCCGCTTCTCTATTGCAAAGACGCCGTGTCGACGCCGTGCCTTCGATGTTTATCTTCCTCTCGGTATGACCTTACCGTCATTCCCGAGGCCCGATCTTTGGTTCCGCTGCGTGGTCCCCCGCTCGTACTCCCGCTCTCCAGAATCAAAGATCAATCTGAATTCCCTAGTAGCTCTTCTGCTTCCTTTGCTTGTTCAATCTTCACTGCCAGCTTGTACTCCTGCAGTCATCCCAGTCGCAAAGCCCAGCAAAGGATTCGTTCCGCCCCCACCACTGTCTCGAGTTCGTCGTGGAGTTGTTCAATGTTTGTCGGCCACGTTGGGTCTCCGCATAACCATTTGTCTTCCGTTTCTCTACATTCCAAGACAATATGTTTGAACGTCTCCTTCGCTAACCTGCACGGGCAGCACTGTGATGGCAGCCTTGCAGTTGTGCCTCTCGACTGCCATCACAACTATATAAGACCACTTGAGCGACTGAATTGCCAGCTTCGGTTACTTGTATCCTTTTGGAACATAGCGTAGTGATGTAGTGGCCCGCCAGCGCCGTGACAAGTACGGCGTTGTCACCTCCGGCACTTTTCTCTTGAAGGGGAACGCCTGTAAGCCTATTTTGCCCGTTCTAATTTGCACCAGCAGTGAGTTCATAGCCTTCGAGAGGTAGTGCGGAGATGACTTCTCATCTTGTGAGGCATTGTTCGGCTCGAAGGGGGACGAATACTTGGGTGCCCATCGGGGCAAGGTGGGATCTCTTCAGGCCCGTCGAGTGGGTGTTCGGGTTTGCGGCTATGGTAGCCCAAGTCTTCGGGGGGGGGGGGGGGGGGGGGGGGGGGGGGGGGGGGGGGGGGGGGGGGGGGGGGGGGTCGCTTGCTTCTTTGCAATGCCAGCGACCATTTTCTTCAGCTCGTGCATGTCGTTCCTGAGCTGCTCGGTGGTGTTGTCGTGGGGTTGAGGCCTCCAATCTCGTACACGCAAGATGTCCTTCGCGATTTCATAAGTCTTTCCGCCCAGGCCGTGCGAGCGTCTTGTGGGCTATTAACACCGGGGATCAATGGGTGAATGAATTTTTCCACTACGTTCTACCAATACTAGATAATAAGTCGTGCCCGCGACGGTATATAAGGGTAGTCGGACGTCCTGAACACGATTCTGATGTCAAGCATGATTTTGCCGTCGTCGACGACCAAGAACCAGAGTTTCAACGCTCCGCGACCTTTTTGTTTTGAATTGATTGAGTTTCAATCTATTTGATTGGGGGAAATACGATAATAAAGTTCGATATATTCTATAATTGTCGTTGTACAGTTCCATTAGATAAGTTCGTTATAGTAATAAGTTTAATAAATGAGGCGGGATATTAACAAAATTATTAATATCATTGATTAAAAGTTAATAGAGTTAAAATTAAGGTCGGGCCGCGTTTTGTGGGTCAGGAATCCGGTGATTGAATTATTTAAAAGGAATTTTTAAATAAGTTCGAAGTTTACTATTCAAGTACTATTTATTAAAGTCCAAACTCATCATGACCTTTATAGTCAAATAGAACTGTTCGTACATAAATTTAGTTATATGTATTGTAATAATCCAGAGAAAAGACTAGCAAAAAGTAACGGACTTTCCGGAATCAATTTAAATAGTCCCAACGCAAAACTAAGGAGTCTTTACCGAAAGTCGGCGGGAACTTAATAAAGTAAATCTATATGCAACTTGGAACTTGCAATTTACTCAAGTTGTCATAAACTTACGTAGTAAGTGATGTAGGAGTCTTATTTCCTATGGACTCCATGTCTCCTCATAAGTATTATAACGCAAACTAATATTATATATATAATTAGTGAATTACTATTTGTAAACTAGTACTTAAATTTAAAAATATTCTAAATTGCTGGCGCTATTAGTGTGGCCAATAGCGGCCCGCTGCTATAAGCCTACCCGATAGGGTGGGACCACAGCTGGGCTTGTATAAGGCAAACCTTTTGAATATTCGTCACATTCGCTTCCTTTCCTCCTTCGTACAATTATACATAATCAGATCTATGATTTACCGTTTGCTCGTAATACCATTTCTCCTTCGTGGAATTACATATAATCACATTTACTATTTATCCTTTGCCTGCAATAAGCTGGCCGTCTCCAACGGGCTATTTAGGGCTAAAATACAACCTATCTCAAACTTGTTTAACTCGAATTCGTTTTTCAAAGTTTTGAAAAAGCTGAGACTTTATTAGATGATAGCTATAATAGTATTTTTAAACTTTATTGCAACGTTAAATCCGGTATTATTCAGATTACAAAAATGATTTGTCAAGACCATATAGAAATTGCTGTATTATTGTACAAAATATAGTATTTGGAGTTTGAATTACCTTCTTAGAGACCCAAAATTCAAAAAGAAAAGTTTTAGAAAGGGGATAATAATATCTTTCTATGTTTGCTCCTCAATAACAAGACGATATACAGCATGCCAGGGACTGCAGCCTCAATTTCGTAAGTAGCTCTGCCGTCCAAAATGGGAGCTTCCACCCATTTTCTCCAGGTATAATACCGATGGCCCATGCGATTGTGGAAGAAGGAAGGGATGGCGTCGGGACCCTCAATGCGCTCGAGCCAGCCCATTGCGTAGCAGAAGCCGGAGGATGAATGAATGAAATTTTCGACTACGTTCTACCAATACTAGATAATAAGTCGTGCCCGCGACGGCGGCTGGGCATAGGTACATAAGTGCGGGAAAAAAACCTCTTAGGTCAGGCGCTCGCTCGCGTGGCCGTGGGCTGGAAAAACCCTAATCCTTTCTGTGTGTTTCCACTTTTATTCCAGGCCTCCTGACCCCGGAAGACCAAGCACCTCTGCGAATGGCAGTGGCTCGTCGTCCGGGTCAGGGGTTTCCGCTCTCGCCACCAGCTTTGTGTTGTTGAATAGGCAAGTATCGTCGCTGACTGGCTCAAAACCCAGACTTTTCAGAATGGGCAGGAGTGTTTGAAACCAAAAAAAGTGGACTCCTCCTGAGGCAATACAGTGCTCTTCGAAGCAGGCAGACCCGTCTGTTCCGTTTCTCCCATGGTCCGTTCTCCAGTCCTGTTGGTTGTTCAACGTAATACTTTTTTTTCTGAAGGAATCAGGGCGTTCAAGAACGCAGCATTGAAGTCAAACTGGTGACGATCCAGATCCATAACCCCCTTAATAGCCAGAAATACCTTAACGCTTGCAGCGTTGGCCACCGCAGCATAGACTTCCTCTGTGTCCCAAGAGCCTTGTTCAAAGTCACCACACGCCACCCATCTAGCTCTGGCCTCCTTCGTTCTCAATTCTAGCTTTTCTTTCTCATCAAAAACCCACTTTCCCGGCAAGACCGTCATATCTGGGGTAACTGGGACCAGGTCGTAGACTCCCCTGTCCTCCAGAGCTTGAACCTGCTTCCTCATAGCAGGTTTCCAGTATTCTTCGAAGTTTGGTCGCTTTTTGGCTTGATTGTAGTTCTTAGGAACATTTTGGGAAGTTTCGAGATCATGTATCACCTTAATCACCGTCAAACACAGCAGCTCAATGCTTTGTTGAATAACCCCTCTTTCTTGTAAGTCAAAGTAGAAAGAGGGAACCACTGGATTGCCGTGTTCATCCCTCTGAACCGCGCGGTTACTTTCAATTACCCTCATTTTATTGGTCATATCTGCTGATGTTGGTGCTGCTCGTCTCCGGGGTCTGCCAGAGGCTGTCGTTGTTAGGGCTTGGTTTGGTGCCTCTGCCAGAACCTCCGGTGCCGGGTTTCTCTTTCTCAATATCGTGAGGGTCAACAAAAGACGAGTTCACAAACGACTCGTCGAAAGGCAGGTCTTCCTCGTGCTCCTCATCCTTTTCCTCACCATCGCTATCCCCATTGTTGTTAAATGGTTGCAGTATATCTTGATCATTGTGAAAAAATTGAAATGATAGGTCCCCCTCCCCTTCATCTCGCTCAATAGATTGCAGGATATTAGATTCGTCTGTTGTTACTGGTCCCCGTGGTGTTGACTGCCATAGCTCCCGCATTATTTCTTTTGTCGGTGTAGGCGTATTCGAATCCTCTCCGGGTGACGTGCCCTCCGGTCCCACTACTGGGTTTGATGGGTTTTACAGGTGAACTGGTTGGTTTTATAGAAGGGGTTGTCGATTTTAGGGATGGGCTCGTCGGGCTCAGAGATGATGTTATCGGGGCATCGGGGAGGGGAGTCGTGTTCTGGGTGGCTGGTGCCGGCATAGTACTTGGTGATGGCGTGGGGAGGGTAGTAATTGTGGCGTTGGATTTAGTAATGCCCAGTATTACTTCCGGTGTTGAGTCTTCTGGTTGAGCCGTTCGTGGCTCCTTTGGCTGGCTGTCAGTAATCGTTGTCCACACCTTCTTCTTGCTTTGCAGCACCTCCTCCACCTGCTCAACAGATTGATCTGAGAAGACAACCGCGTGGTCAAGCTTTTCTTCTTCTTGGCTTTCTTGTGGAGATGTCTCCAGGAACCTCACCGCACTTGCTTTGGTGAGTTGCTTCAGCGCGTCGCACTCGTTCTTTAAAGCTCCAGCATTAGCCAGTTTTATACCGGCATTCTTACAAGCCTTCAAGGCTTAGTCTTTTCCCGCATGCATCAGTCGGCCATGCATTATGTCGTAGCTTACCGTAGCCATCAAGGCCAGGCCAGGTGCTTGACGACGGTACTTCTGATCAATCTCTTCTGGTAGTAAAACTGGTAGGACAGGAAGATTATTCACCCAGTGGCATTGTACCTGTTGTCCCTGATAACACCCTTTGTTGAATGTAATCTTATTCGTTCCCATATCCCAGATCATGTCGCTGTCAACAAGACCTGTTGTCGTCACTGGCGTTGATGGGGAGTATATCGCATCCTTGATTTGGGCCAAGATGTAGTCTCCTGTTGTTGTGGGGAGCTTCAACTCAACCACCCCAATATGATAAGACCTAGGTCACTGGCCGTTACCCACTTGATGACTCACTGACCTTGGTAAAGGGTACAGTTCTGCAAACCATTTGACATCGTTGAAGATATTTGATGCAGATCCACCATCGACTATCACCATATTTCTATACAATGAGGTTGTCTTGGGCTCGTGGGCACAAGAAGTGAGTTGATTGTGTTAAGCTCAGAAGACAAGAAAGGAAAAGAAATGTGGAGGGCTAAATACAATGGTGGTGTGAGCTCATGGACCCACATAACAAGGCCAGCGAATGGCAGAGGTGGGACAGGCCCCACCACAACACGCCCCCGTAGCCCGAAACAGCTCTCAGGGGTCCATCATCATGTAAACAAACAGACTCCCATGGTGTTGGGATCAACCCATGGTTATAACCTTCTTTCGAGCCTTCATCCATGGAATCTCCTTCTCCTCCAATCCCAGCAATCCTACGAATCTTGCGTGCTTGTCCGCTTTCAGTGGTTTTGTCAATCCATCCGCAATCATATCCTCGCCCTTGATATGTAAAATGTCGACCTCTTTTGCTTCCACCTGTTCCATGATCCATTTGAACCGTACATCTATACATCGGTTACGACCAGCATTGTTTCGATTCAACACCCGGTCCCTGGCGTTCTTGCTGTCCGTGTAAAGGATTTTCAAAGGCGGTTGGCCGTATCCCAGTTCCTCCATCACATGTGCGATCCACTGAAGTGACTTGGCTGTTGGAACAAGGTTGGTAAACTCTGCAAGTATCCGAGTTCACTGGTTCAAAGCCCAATCCTCTCAAGATGGGCAATAAGATATTAAACCAATAAAGAGGACTGGCTGTCAATTCATACAGAGCTCTTCTTAGTAGGCAAACCAAGCGATTTACACCCCCTTGGTCCTTTTTCCAAACCAGTCGGTTGCTCCACGTAATACCGCTTTTCTGCAGGTATGGGGGCGTTTAATAACGCCGTATTGAAGTCAAACTGATGGCACTCGAGGTCCAGGACTGCCATGGTGCAAGGAAGATCTTTACGCTCGCTGCGTTTGCCACAGCCGAGTAGACATCTTCAATATCCCATGAGCCTTGCTCAAAGTTGCCACAAGCCACCCATCGTGCCCTTGGGTCCATTGTCTTCAAGTCCAGATTTTCTTTCTCACCATAAACCCATTTCCCAGGGAGGACTTCTTCCATGCCTGGTTCAAAAGGAACCAGACCATAAACACCCCTCTCCTCCAATGCTGCCAACTGCTTCTCCATAGCCGGCTTCCAGTATATCTCGAAGTTTTCGCGTTTCTTTGCTTGGCGGTAGTTCTTTGGAATGGAGGATAAATGAGTCTCAAGATCATGCATCATCACCTTAACCGCCGTCAAACACAGGGTCTCCCCTTTGTCAAGAATCACTCCCCTCTCTGGAAGACCATGGTAAAAGATAGGGAGTTCACTAGTGGGTTTGTTGTTGCTGTCGACGACAATTTGCTTTTCGGTTAGCGTACCCGGTTGCGGTGCCGCCTGGCGTCTCGGTCTCCCCGTTCTTGTCACCTCCGCCCCCGCAGATGCGGTAGATTGGTCCGTTGTCGGTTCTTTCTCTGCTGACAGCCCCCCTTCCGACTCCGGCAACGCCTTCTCCGACTCCGTTGTCGCGTGTTCTAGCTCCGTGGGTGCTGATTCTCAGTCCGTCGTTACTTTTAGTTGTTGCGTGATTCTTGGTGGTTTTGACGGAGTATCCTGGAGTGGATCTGGGGATGAGAATGCTGATCTGATCTGGTTTTGCCTCGGTGGGATAGGGTCTTCTTCGTCAAGATCATGAGGGTTAATATAGGGCAAGTTATCGAATGGCTCAAAGTCGTCATCGTCATCGAAAGACTGGAAGTTATCCTCTTGGTCTTGCTCAGTTGAGGTCATCACATCTTGGTTCGCATATTGCGGGGTTGCTTTTCAGGACACTCGGGGTTGTGTTCCGGGTTCTTGTAGTTCCAACCTCGGAACGCTCTGTTGTTCCCTCGGACCCTGGATTTGTCTCGACGATCCTAGAGGAATTGATGTCGGGCCTAGAGTTGAAGCCCGCGAACCTAGAGGGGTTCGGTCCGGACCCAGAGGTTGTTGAGTTGGGCCTGGTGACGGGGTTGACTCCTCCTCGGAGGAAGTTGTTTCTGCTGATGTTTTCGATGGGGCCGGGGATGGTGATTTGGGTTCTTCTTGTATCGTAGGTAGTGTTGTTATTGTTGGAGATGGTTGTTGAGCTAATTCTGGCGCTGGCATTACACTTGGTGATGGTGTTGGAAGTGTTGAGATATGTTTTGTCGGGGTAAGGCCTAAGATTGAATCAATCGTGTGTTCCTCCTGTTGTTGATCCGTCATGGTAACCGCTTTCTCTTTTCCTTGACTCCTCTGTGTCACCCACCCATGTGGCTCAGGCGTAACACTTGGTCCATTTATCAGCTCCTCGGGTTTGGGACGTTTTGCTGTAATCCAGACTTCCTTTTTGCTCTGCAGAACCTTATCCACCTCCTCCATCGACTGGTCTGAGAAGAATACACTATGCTTGACGGCCCTCTCCTCTTCTGACTGACTACATACAGAAAGGATTAGGGTTTTTCCAGCCCACGGCCACGCGAGCGCCTGACCTAAGAAGCTTTTTTTTCCCGCACTTATGTACCTATGCCCAGCCGCCGTCGCGGGCACGACTTATTATCTAGTATTGGTAGAACGTAGTAGAAAAATTCATTCATTCATAGATGAATCTTCAAGGAACCTTACGGCACTCGCTTTGACCAGTTGTTGATATTCTGGGTCCCAGATGTAGAAGATCCTCCCATTCAAGTCTGCATAACCAACGAAGTGGCCTCGTCTCGAATGCTCCGCCCATTTGTCGCCTTGTACCCTTCTTTCTTTCTTGATATGGTAATATGCCGTGCAATAATACGTTCGGAAATGATGGATACTGGGCTTCGGATTCGGGATGCCTGCTGCTCTGCTGAGAACTTCATGAGGACTGATGTACTCTTTGTTGGATTTTGTTGGAAGTATGTTCATGACCCTGACTACCGCATCGACGACCAAAGGCCATAGTACGATAGGGGTGTCGTGCTCGATTATTGTCGCTCTTGATTTTTCCATCATCGCTCTTCCTACTCTTTCTGGTGCGCCATTCATCCACGGGGTGTGTGGTGGTGTCTTTATGACTTCAACCCCTTTTTGTCGTCCTCAAGCCATGATTTCACTGTTATGGAACTCCTTCGTACCAAAGCCAAACTCTGTGCCTCCATCCATCCCCAGAACCTTTACCTTCAGGCCGGTCTGGAGTTCAACCCATCTCTTCCATTCCTTAATGGCTATCAACCCCTCGCTCTTCTGTCTTATCATCTTTACCCAGTGAAAACCGGATACCATGCAGACAAAGTGCACGACGTGCTTAATCCCCATGTGACCTGCAACGTTGTGGCTCCACGTATCGATCCTTACGCACTCAAGTGGTCTCGTCGCAACTGGATTTGACACCTTGTAGACAATGCCGGTTCCCTTACTTCGAAGGCACGCATCACAATTCGTTTTTCCGATATTTGACAGGGTAATACCCGCGTCACGGCAAGCCTTTATGACTTGTTCTTTTCCTGCATGCATTAGTCGTTTATGCATCGTATCGTAGTTGATAGACGCTAATAAGGCAAGCCTTGGTGCTTGGGCCTGATATCTCTCGTCGATATCTCTCGGTGCCATTGTCGGTAAGATTGGAAGGTTGGCTATCCAGTTGCATTGTATCTCTTCTCCCATGTATTTTCCCTTATTGAATTTGATCTTGTTCGTCTCCATGGACCAAACCATTCCACCATTCAGTAACCCGGTTGTCGTGGGAAGGTTGACTGGTGTTGATGGCGATAAAATCGCATCTCTGATCTCGACCGTAATCTATTTGCCAGATATGGTGGGGAGACTCAGTTCCACGAGACCCATATGATATGATTTAGTTATCTGGCCGTTACCGACTTGGTGACTGATTGATCGTGAGAGTGGCTGTAACTCTGTAAACCATTTCACATCGTTGAAGATATTGGATCCACATCCGCTATCGAATAGCACGGTATCTCTATTCACATTTGTTGCCTCGGGAGTTTGTTGGACTTTGACGAAGTTATATTGAACGCTATCTGTCTGAATAGGTTCTACACCTGTCAGGAGCTCTAGTAAAAATCCTCCTCAAGATCTTCGTCAAACGACAGTCCTCCCAGGCCAAAGATCAGGTTGGAGTTGACGCCAGCGATCGTAGGCGGGTTGTTGATGTTGCTGTTGTTGCCCGCGATGGCGGCCGTGGTTCCGGTGTTCTTGAGCCAACCGATCGCCTTCTTCTTGTTGATCCAGGTATCAGGAGCCTTGTAGAGATCGCACCACCAGCAGTCGGGAGTGCCGGGAACGCGATGATGGCCACATGGAAAATGTTTCAAATTCTTGTAGATCTTCTTGCCAGACGTCACAGGCGACACGCTCATCTCCGTTGGTCTCAGTCTTAACCTCCTTCGTGGAATCCTTCGTCTTAACCTCGACCTTCGCGGCAACCATATTGGTATAGTTCTTCTGAGTGTTGGCCAGGGTAGAGAGCCTCGCCAGGAAGGTTATGGTAGTCAATTCGTTCTTGTTCATGTCAGCGGCCCACAATAAAGCCTCGTTGGGAAAGGAGTGTTTCACCGCATTGAAAAGGTTGGTAAGCTCGACAGTGTCGTCGATCTTGTAGCCGACGTCCTTGACACGCTTGCGAAGAGACTGCCAGCGCATGAATGAATGAATGACAGCGCATGAGAAAGGCCTCCAAGGTAGCGAAGGAGGCACACTTGATGGTCTGGTACTCGTCGAGAACATCGCTCTTGGCCTCATTGGTGACACTGGAAATGCTGTTCTTGATGAAATCGAATGGATACTTTGGGTCGTCGTTATCCTCGTCCCAGCCGTTGATAGACAGAACGTTCTGGACCTTCTTGTCGCGAATGGTAGAGTGAATAATAGACATCGCCTTAGCGCGATCCATCATCCACTGGCGAAGGCGCTTCTCGTCTTCATCCTTGGTTTTGTCGTTAACTTTGGGCTCTGGAATACTCTTGGTGACGTATGGTTTCAGGCCTTGGGAGGCAAGCTCAACCTTCAGTGCGCGCGCCCAGGCGTCAAGGTTGGATTCGCCCTTCAAGGGAATCAAAGTGGCGGCGTTGAAAGAGATGGCGCCGGAATTCTCGTTGTTTCGAATAAAGAGGTAGTTGTTTGTACTCGCATAGGTTGTGTTCTCTGTTTCTGACTTGATAGGAATCTCAGGGACTGTGCGTGTCTCGAATTACCGACAATCTTCATTGAAGTCGTATAACGGTTTCTGTTCTCTAGATCTCGTTGTCGCTTGACAATATCTGGTCTTGAATAAAATCTCTAATCTCTTGTCGCTTGACAACAGTGCCGAAGCTCTCTGGTCGCTAAAGCGATGCGCACTCGGTGTTGGGACAACGCGGGGTTCTCTGGGGTTCTCTGGGGGACTCGCGCTCGGTGACATCGCTCGTTGTTTATCTCTTCTCTGGGTTCCCAATACTCGTGATAGCTGCGCGCAGCGATGCAATACGATGCGATCGCATGCTGAGGGCTCATAACCTCTTGGACTCGTGGGCACAAGAAGTGTGTTGATTGTGTTAAGCTCAGGAGACAAGAAAGGAAAAGAAATGTGGAGGGCTAAATACAATGGTGGTGTGAGCTCATGGACCCACATAACAAGGCCTACGTATGGCTGGAGCAACAAAAAGCTCTCATCAAGAATATCCACGCGTCCAAGATCGGAGGACATATGGGTATCGCAAAGACTATAGCTAGGATACGGCAACACTACGACTTCCCCAAAATGAGCGACGAAGTGGCTCGAACATTGCAGGCCGGCGAGCAATGTAGCAGAGCCAGGGTTGCAAGAAACAAGTTATACGGATTTCTCGAACCCCTGGAAGTCGCAGAATGACCGTGGAACTCGGTAACGATGGACTTCATCACCAAGTTACCACTATCTACCGACACCGCCACAGGAGTCGCGTACGACAGCATCTTAGTAGTAGTGAATAGACTGACCAAATGGAGTTATTTCCTACCATACCAGGAAACATGGTCAGCGGAGAGACTCGTAGACGTGATTTATTGGAACATTACTTTGGTACACGGATGCCCGAAGGAATGGATCACAGATAGATACACCATATTTGTATCCAAATTCTGGCAAGCATTGATGGCCAAGCTTGGTACCAAGAGCAAGCTGTCAACAGCCTATCACCACCAGACGGATGGACAGACCGAAAGGATAAACAAGATCGTGGAACAATATTAAAGGAATTATGTCAACTTCGAACAAAGCAATTGGGTAGAACTACTACCCACGGCACAATTGGCATACAATACCGCACCTACAGTGACCACGAAGGTAACACCTTTCTTCGCAAACTACAAAGGTCACTTTTTCGTATGCCCACTAGTCACCTACTGCAACCCGAATGCGGCAGAAGACACGCCGAAGGCCTTCGGCACAAGCTACGCAACATTTCTCACAAGGATTCAAGCCCTCAAGGACGAGGGATACACACACGTCCAGGTATTAGGAGGAGGAGGCTACCAGGGGATAAGGGTGGCGAGAGCCGAAACCCCCGACCCGGACGACGAGCCACTGCCATTCGCAGAGGTGCTTGGTCTCCCGGGGTCAGGAGGCCTGGAATAAAGGTGGAAACACACAGCAAGGATTAGGGTTTTTCCAGCCCACGGCCATGCGAGCGCCGCGCCTGACCTAAGAGGCTTTTTTGTCGCACTTATGTACCTATGCTCAGCCGCCGTCGCGGGCACGAATTATTATCTAGTATTGGTAGAACGTTGTCAAAAAATTCATTCATTCATTCATTTGCAAACTACAAATACGAGATGGAACTACTGGAAGGCCCAGACTCAAACGTTCCTAGAGCCTCAGTCAAGGCCCAAAAGCTGCATATGCTTCACGACAAACTCAAAACCGAGTTGGAATTCGTGCGCCAGAAAATGGGTTGCTACTACAACCAGAAAATGCTCGAGGGACCTCGCTTTGAGGAGGGGGATAAAGTCCTTTTATCCACTAAAAATCTTAGGACGAAGCGACCCAGCAAAAAACTCGACGATCGACGAGTAGGACCTTTCAGGATTAAGAAAATCTCAGACGTAGTATTCCAGTTGGACATTCCTGACGCTATGAAACTAAGATTGCACTCATTCCACGTCTCGCAATTGGAACCAGCACCCAAGAACGCTAAAATCCACAACAACGTTAGCGTCAAAAACGAGAAAGAAGAATGGGATGTGGAGCTAATCTTGGATTCAAGAATCGAGGCAGGGAAGTTGGAGTACCTCATCAAGTGGGAAGGATTTGGTCCCAAAGATAATACATGGGAACCCGTTAAGAATTTCAGTTGCCCTGAGAAGGTGGAGGAATTTCACCGAAGAAACCTGGACCGGCCGAGGGAGAGGGACTTTCCAGCCAATCAGAAGGGAAGGCCGACATGTCGAAGGAAGACCAATCGACGTCCAGTACCAGGACCGAGGAAGTAGCCTCCAAAACTAGCTGATCCTCCAAGGGTTCAGGCTCTTCCCCGGTGGTCCTCTCTTGCTCCTCCAAAGCCTCCAACTCCGCCATACTACGTAAGGACAACTCGCGATCCTGCGAGGCCAAGTCCTGTTGCTGCCGTTCCAAACCAGACAAATGCGCCACCTGCGCTTTCAGATCCTTCGATTGCGCACCAAGTTGTTTCAGATTCTCGTCAATACTCCGCGACCACTCGTCGATCTCCCGCAAAAGGGCAGCCCTCATTTGTATCACCCGGTCATGCGCTGCAGAAACACGCGCTACTGCTAAAAGGTCAGGAAAACTAACAAAACTCCAAAGACCGAAGACCTACGCCCAGCATCCGTGTTGAACTCTTCACAAGGGCGCGCACAACGAACGCACTTGCTGCACTTTGCATCGTCGGAAAGCTTCCTGCACGAGAGGTTACGTTCGGCGCAGTATGAGCAAGGCATCACGATGGCTCCAAACTTTTTGATGTTAGAGAGTAATGTCCGTCGCTTGGACGCCAACTTAGACGGACGCTTCTGGACACGTGAGGACGATATGATGAGGGATGGAAGGGAAGAGAACTTACGGTAACTAGAATAGCGATGGGAGATAATGAAAAATAAGAACGGACAGAGTATGTGAGAAGCCCAACAAGCCGTCGAGGACGTCGGCTAGGGAGGGGACGCATCGTGTTACGAACTTAAAGAGAACACACGGGCCAACCAGAGCGCTGGTAGCACAACTAACCCAGAAGGGCTAGACTGTGCAACCCCAAGGACGGAAAGGCTCAGGAGGCAGGGAAGGGAGCCAGGCTCACGAAGTGAGCTCGCGAACTCATCACCACAAACTAGGGGTTCACGTCTACGTGAACATCCAGAGACAGATATCTCGCAGAGGGCGAGGAGTATAAAGGGACGACTGGAGAACTCAGATTGTCAGATAGTTCAACAGTAGTCAATTGATCATTATCACAAAGACCAGTATAACGCTACCATACTTGTTGTGAACCTTTTCGCTTCACGGAACGTCTACTGATAGTTATCTACCTTCAGCTATCCTACTTAGGCGGATCAGACTGCCGTTCGTCACACCCATTTTAAAAAGTTTGTCAATTCAATCTGTTTGATAATTAGCCAGTTTATAATTTAAAGACTTTGATATTATCTTGTATACTGCTAAATGCCCTAATTCAAATTATAATTATGAATATAGAATGTCCTTGGGCGGAGCCGGAAATACATAAGGAAGAAAGTAAAGCGCCCACTGTTATCCAAGGGAGCAAGTATTATATTTAATTGCCTCAATTTAATAGCGAACTTACATTGCCAATTAATACTAATTATACAAATATACTTAACTTGGTATATTACGTTCATGATCTTATGGTTATTACTATTATCTGATATATTATTACAATAATTTTGCCATTACTTGCTGGAAGTTTATAGTTAACGGCGCTGAAACTAGGAACGCCGATTTCTAGTCGAAGGGTGCTCCAAAATGAACCCCAATAAGGGAAATTGATTTGTAAGGGTCTTTTACCCCCTGTACAATATTGTATAACGAATATAGCGATAGTGTTGAACCGTTGTTACTAATGACGATTAATAAAAGTACTCGTAAGTTCGAAAATAATATCCACTACCTGCAAGGGCACGGAATGGGAAATCAAAGGCAAAGCTAGGATTCCACCTATAACAGAAAATTTCAAATAGGAAGGAAAAGAGATAGACCTAGATACATACGTACGAACCCAGTCTTCAATACTTATATCGTACAAGCGACGCGGGATCCACTCTCCGGTCGCTATTTACCAATTCTTTGCTGCTATGTCTCGTTACTTGTAGGGTAAATTGTAATAAATATTCTTAAAGCGGCTTAGTTCCCCTGTAGCCGTCTTAGCGCTAAAAATTCTTCTGTTATATGGACCCTGCCGCCCGAATCCGACCCAGAGCTATACTGGGCCAGCAAAAAACCGCACAGCCTTGCGGACCAACCATGGTACAAGGACAAAACCCATACCTCGGACTACCACGCAAATACCTAGCGAGGTGGGTAGGAGAACGACCGGGCCACTGGGACTTTCACTCCTATCACGAGCGTTTCAACCACCCCCCCCCCCCCCCCCCGAGGCGTTCCAGTACTGGACATGCGGAGTACCCCGCGAGAATGAAAGGAAACTAACGCAATGATTGAAAAAAGTATAGGAATTTGCCAAAAAATGGGAGTTACCCGAATCTAGGAAAAGTAAACAAAATAAGCAAACTACTACTATGAATAGCCAAGCTTTATGATAGGGAATAAGGTCTTCAACGGACTGCCTAAGCAATAAACTTAATTTTCTGCAAATAAGAATCCTTTACTTCATTGCAGGTACAAAAAAATGTTTTGTTATATTTAAATTACCTAATATTTGAAGAGAGTCACAAATCTTCTATAAAAGTAAATTTAAAATGGACTCAGCAAACCCCGTATTGAAATAGAATAAAGTAATTCCAAAAGGGGAAATTATTAATAAAAAAAAAGAAATATGAGCTGAAGACATTATGATAAATAAATTAGTATATAACTAATTGAAGTATCAAGTATTTTGGAAAGGATAGGACCTGGACTTAGAATAGTATGAAATAAGCAATTTTAAAAATACAAAAAGAAAATTGCAACTTTATTGTAAAATTGATTTAAATCAATCCGGGCCGCCGAAACAACTATAAATATAGTGAAAAGTAATATAAAATATCGCCATTGCGAAAGATCACAAGGATAATATTAAACCGGAGGAAGGGGCAACGGTAGAAGGATTGAGCAAATTAAAAGGAAAAAAGTAGGAGTTAATGAAAAAAGTTAAAGTATTAGTAATTAATGGCTGATGAATTTGGTTGCGTAGTATACTAGTATTGAACAATAGTCTAAATTATTGACGAATACATACTAGGACCTAATGGCATTTAGCCTCTATTGGGAAAGTAACCTGTTCGAATACAATTGGGGGGGGGGGGGGGGGAGGTTATACTTAAGGATTACGATACAATTAGATTATATATAAGGTTGCAACATTTGGCTTCGACTTTATTCAACTCTTTTTTCATATAACTAGTGATTAATTGCCTCTTATTCGTTTTACTATTTCTCTTCTTTCGGTTTTAGGGTTAAACCTTGCTTCCGAAGGGGGGGGGGGGGGGGGGGGGGGGGGGGGGGGGGCGTGATATTATAATACAATTGGATAGGGTACCGACTGGCTACTGGGCAATTGACCGTGATACATCGGATGGAAGGTAGCTTATCTTACTACTTATTGACAGGGCTTTTGGATCGGGAAGGTGGACACGGGTAGTAGAACCAGTCTTATATGTCCGGATTTACGATGCCACCGTTGTTTATTTCCCTTTCCTTCTTTACACGTAATATTACTTTGATTTGTAATTCTTCGTCTTGCAGTCGTATCTCTCGTAGGATCACGCTTTCACAAACTTACGTAAACGAATATCCTTATATTTCTACTACTAACTATGTCAGGACGTTCATTTCAGTAATTCTTTTCCGTTTTATGATTTCGGTATACGCCTTATAATTCAATTTCCAATTTATTGAAATATCCCGATACCGCAGCGGGAGGTGACAGAGCCCACGTCGGGTAGAAAGAAACGGTGGTTGGAAGAGGCAACTCGGAGAGAGTGGATAGCGAGGTGGCATGTTAGGCTGGCCGAGGCGATGAGCAAAAGGAAGAAGCTGAGTGCCGCAGAGGCGCGTGCGCGGTTCGATGGAACCACACTGCAGTACCACACATAGCCCAGTACGGATGAGAAGTCATCTCCGCACTACCTCTGGAGGATATGAGCTCACTCCTGGTGCAAATCAGAACGGGCAAAATGGGCTTACGGGCGTTCCTCTTCGAGAGAAGGGTGCCGGAGGTGACAACACCGTACTGCCGGTGCGGGTTAGCGAAGGAGACGTTTGAACATATTGTCTTGGAATGTAGAGAAACGGAAGACACATTGTTATGGGGACACCCAATGTAGCCGACAAACATTGATCAGCTCCACGACGAACTCGAGACAGTGGCCGGACCAACCATGGTACAAGGACAACAACCCATACCTCGGACTACCACGCAAATACCTAGCGAGGTGGGTAGGAGAACGAACGGGCCACTGGGACTTTCACTCCTATCACGAGCGTTTCAAACACCCCCCCCCCCCCCCCCCCCCCCCCCCCCCCCCCCCCCCCCCCCCCCCCGAGGCGTTCCGGGACACTTTTTCGTATGACCACTAGTCACCTACCGCAACCCAAATGCGGCAGAAGACACGCCGAAGGCCTTCGGCACAAGCTACGCAACATTTCTCACAAGGATTCAAGCCCTCAAGGACAGGGATACACACACGTCCAGGTATTAGGAGGAGGAGGAGGCTACCAGGGGATAAGGGTGGCGAGAGCCAAAACCCCCGACCCGGACGACAAGCCACTGCCATTCGCAGAGGTGCTTGGTCTCCCGGGGTCAGGAGGCCTGGAATAAAGGTGGAAACACACAGAAAGGATTAGGGTTTTTTCAGCCCACGGCCACGCGAGCGCCTGACCTAAGAGGCTGTTTTCCCGCACTTATGTACCTATGCCCAGCCGCCGTCGCGGGCACGACTTATTATCTAGTATTGGTAGAACGTAGTCGAAAAGTTCATTCATTCATTCATTCATTCATTCCAATGATCTTGTTCGGGGTGATGCCGGCTAGCCAGAAAGGGATCTATTTGGGTACTGTGCGCCAGATCGGCATCGTCTTTCTGAGTGTCTTTGACGCTGCCCTTTCCAGTCCGTATTAGTTTTAAGTAGAAGGCCACGGAGTATTAGGCTTTTTTGCTATTTGACCCCTCTTTCTTCTATACTAAACTCCGGTACAAATACTATCGGATACGTTAGTTTTCATGTTATTTTTATTTTTATAATAGTAGTAAATTAGTACCGATACACTTGGTAATGCTTTCCTCAATTCAATAAATACTTATCGACATTTTCAGTTTATTAAAATACACAATCTTTTCTCATTAAACGATTTGACAATTTAGCCATACATTCAAATTCTTATTTGAACCTTCTATAATAATTCTAGAACACGAAGACCGCTTACACTCGTTCAAAATTTCCTAGAATAAACTAGTTTTCCATCATTAACATCTTATTGTGGTCGACGGTAATGCTATTAACATTAATGATAAATCCAAGAGATTTCGTACGAATTATATAAAACTCGTATTTATTAGTATTTGTCTATTGACCGCCCACATTTAAGTAATTGAAACCAGTTTTCCATACTTTGTGTAAAATTCTAAATCTTTGGCAAATATTAGAATCTTATTAATATATATACTCTAGGAATTTAAATACGATGTAGCAATATCATTAATAAACCATTCAAAAGATAACGGTCCCCCGTATAACCCAAAAGGTAGTACATTATATTTAAATACCCCGAACAGAATACGGAAGGTCGTTAATTCTTCACAGCTGAACGCTATTGGAACAAAGTAGAAAGCTTGATGAATATCAATTGCTATAGAGATTTCAATATATCTTAGTATTGAAAAGAAATTCCATTCTATACATTGTCTTATCAGGCTAAACTATTTACATAGTTGTGATGGTAACCTTGCAGTTGTGCCTCGCAACTGATATCACAACCATATAAGACTACTTGAGCGACCGAATTGCCAGCTTCGGTTACTTGTATCCTTTGGAACATAGCCTAGTAATCTAGTGGTCCGCCAGCGCCGTGACAACAGTCTACCCAGTGGGTATGCGGTACTGCTTCCGTTCTTGATCGGTTGAAAAAACCGTACCCTAGCCGGATGAAAACCCTCCCCTTCTCTATTGCAACGACGCCGTGATTGAATGCTATGCTTAATTGGTTAAATAAATTGGGTATTACCCGCCCTGTTATTAATGGTAGTTGAATAGGTTTCAATTACTCTAATATACCAGTTTTCGCAGCGGGTCCGTTTTTTCAATACTGAGTGTCTAACAATTTTATTATTTTTTATTTGTATTTTGATATTCATATTTTCTAGTCACGTAATCGTTTGTTAGGTGTATATTAGCACCTTGTAATATTCCCCTTTCAACTCTAAAATAGTAGTTCCTTAGGCGGAGCTAGCTGGATAGAGCCTAAGAGAGCTAGTGAAACGCCCATTCTTCCTTCCACCTCCTTCCCCCCCTCCCCAAACACTTTTTCCTTGGCACCTGCTGTTAGTTGGCTGTTAGCGGAGAAGCCAAGAACTACCCTTTTTCGGTGCCTTTGGGTGCCTTAGGGCTATCAGTGGCTTAACCCACCATTTCGACTTTCGGCGGAGGGATTCTGGAGAGTTGACCTCCGTCTACGACAACGCCGGTAGCTCTCCAAGCCAAGCTCTTCGACAATATTTACTACTCCAGGAAGATGAAAGGCCGCCGAGGATAGTACCGTTCACCGGGCACAAGCCGCATTGAATGACAACCACCTCGAAAACTCTGCCTTAGGACGCCGCTTGCCGGACCCAAAACGGCTGGGCCGCATTCTAATTGCTATATCTTCTTTGATCCTTAATGATATCGACAACCACATCGACTAACTCCTTTTCAACTAAGGGAGGACGGCGGACCAATTTTGGAGGTTTCTCCCTTTGAGGTTTCCCTCCAACGGCGTTGACCTCTATTACTTCAAATCAGCTACGGGATTTGTGGGAGTCCGTGCACGGGCGTGGACAGGAGGGCTCAGCCCGAGCAGCAAATGCTGATTGGGGCCCCTAACTAAGGTATCTCTTTTGGGGGGCAACGAATTTATCTGGCTTTAAGCCGTGGTTTGCGCTCTAGTTTTTGGGGTTAAAGAGGGAGGATTTGGGCTCTTTCTTGTATCTATTCCGGTAGCTATCACACATCTCATGCCCTTCGGGAGGCGGAAGTAGACGTTAAAAATAACAACAACAACAAACCCCCCTAAAAAAAAATCAAAAAGTCGCCTTGTCTATTCTAAAGACTCATACGTCAGGTTTTTTTAATCGGAATTCCTGCTCAACGGGAGGCCGGACCAACTTATACCCGGCTGTGACATATTTGCCGTCATTTTCCAAACATTTTAGTACCCTAATTATTATCAGGGCTAGGGCTGTTAGTAATATAAAAAACTTTACCACTTTAGATGTTCCCTTTTTCTCATCGCCTCCCCTTTCTTCTCGTCACCATTTTTATTGTAGCGTTAACAATTTGACTTGCCGATTTTTAAAGAATTCTCAATTGCTACGGTCGTAACTACGGTTGCACACCCTCAAAAACCACTTTCTCAATTACTGGCCAACAATCAAACCTTGTACAATAATAGAAAAATGACCAAAATGACTGTTGAATTAAAGCGGTCAATTTAGCGATTTTTAATTTTTGATGCACGTGACGATTGATGCGTTGTTTTAAGTCAGGGGCATATAACTTTATTACCATTAAAACAGTACCCTAGTAATATAATTAAATTTTTTGAGCCTAGTAAGGTGGTCCGTGTTTTTGCACGTTGGACCCGGATAGACAGAACCGCCCCTCCTTCCAGTTCCGTCGCTTCGGTGGGCCTACGGACTGCGCGAACTTTGGTGCGGATTTTCTGTGACACCTTTGGTGGGCCCGACCTCAGCGCCTCCACGGTGGAAAGTGGGCGTTTCAATTACTAATTAGTATCTTCTTAATTCATTAAATTTTAGTACTTACGATAAGATATGCTCCGCTTTTTTACCATTATCAAAATGCTTCTATAATTTTCCCGAAATTTGTAACTCATTTGCTTTTTTTGTTTATTAATCTTCCGTTTGTAAGTGTCCGAAAATAATATATACCAATATTTCGTTCTTTGCGATATAGAAACAATATAATATTGTAATATATAGAATGTTATTTGGGAAACAGGAAGCTTATAATTTAATAATGTCTGTTTTTATGTATATAAGGAACGGAACTTCTATTTTGGTTAGGAAATACAATTAATCATTGGAATTTTCGTCCTTTCCGGATGTAATTCATAGAGTTTCGTATTTAGGTCCGCAATGGTAAATTAATACTAGCAACGCCTCTATTCCCGTTACCGTTAATTAAAAACTATAATATATTACTTATTTTTTTCTCATTCATTTCACTAATTACATTTCCTAAACAGTAGTAGTGAATTCTATTGTTTATATATATATGTTGTCTTATTACGCTAAACTATGTACATAGTCTACCCAGTGGCTATGCGGTGCTGCTTCCGTTCTTAGTCGGTGGGAAAAACCGTACCGTAGCCGGATGAAAACCCTCCGCTTCTCTGTTGCAACGACGCTTTGTTGACACCGTGCCTTCGATGTTTATCTTCCTCTCGGTGTGACCTCACTGTCATTCCCGAGGCCCGATCTTTGATTCCGCTGCGTGGTCCCCTGACCGTACTCCCGCTCTCCAGAATCAAAGATCAATCTGAATTCCCTAGTAGCTCTTCTGCTTCCTTCGCTTGTTCGATCTTTACTGCCAGCTTGTACTCCTGCAGCCGTCCCAGTCGCAAAGCCTAGCGAAGGATTCATTCCGCCCCGCCACTGTGTCGAGTTCGTCGTGGAGTTGTTCAGTGTTTGTCGGCCACGTTGGGTCTCCCCATAACCATATGTGTTCCGTCAAATAGTCGAGGGATTATAGAATAATATCACCTCGCCTATTTAAAAATACCTCCTAATTAAAGAGTTGTTAGGAGGTAACCGAACGTATGGATTTATATTGGTTTACTGGGAAAGAGCTCAGGTCAATGTCTTATATTTATTAATACTTTAACACTTAATACTATACGACGAGAAGGGTTCTCGGAATTGGAACGGGTTCTCGGAATTTGTACCTTAATAAATCCAATTGACCAATCGCTAACCCTCTCACTGAAACCGAAAATCCCGTCCTCACAACGCCTTACAGGCAGCCGACCAACCAATCGGCGGAGGAATCCAGTACCACGAGTAACACCCCTCCTCCTTCACCCCTGAACCCTGGAGATAGGATGAAAGAAGAATCACCCGGCGCATACTCGACGCAACCGAAGCAGAAGGAGAGGGGGGGTCTCAGTATACCAGCCAATCAGAGGTAACGAAGTTCACTGGGACGAAAAAAGGAGATAACGATAAGAACGGACAACAAACATCGAAGCAACCACGGCTCCCCGAGCTCTCATGGTGGGACGGGATGAAAGTTCGGATTTAGTGTTACGATTGAAAATGGAGAAGGTGAGGGTTTTCATCCAGTATTCAACAACACGGCTTTTCCGACCGACTAAGAACGGAAGCAGCACCGCATACCCACTGGGTAGACTAGGTAAATAGTTTAGCGTGATAAGACAATATATGATATTGAAGCTTGTAAGAATGAAATAGAAACTCACTACCACTAACTATCATTAAACAATTAAATAAATGGTGGTTACAAACGGTTCATTAATCTAACGATTTTATTCTTTCGTTTCCTTCCATTGAAATAATTAATTTGAAGTAAATTTCACGTTTAATACCGTTTAAAATAACCTATTAAGGATAGTAATAGCTTATTTCTATATAGAATTGTTTAGCCACCAAATATGAATACCTTTCGAGTAAGAATGATAAATTGTTAAAGGATTATAAAGCTATATATAGAATAATTAAGTGAAAAATACACTTAGTAACTTATTAGTAAACTTTATGGTTTTATGGAAATCACTTGCGCCTAAATTATAAAGTTAAAAGAAGGTTAAGCCCAGTAATTGAATACAAAACCATATCATTCTAATTTCGATATTTGGAAACGAATTATCTTTATTGACCGGGTTTAATTTACATTTTTTTCGCTTTAGAAATAAGATGGTTCTCGTTACTATTTGCAATTACCACAAAATTATTGAGATAATGAAATAGGTTCATTATTTCGAGCTTTTTAAAAATAAAAAAGCACCAATACATCTCATACAGACTGCTTAAAACAGCATGATAATAATCCATTGTATGGATGGGCCGGTGAATACCTGGAACTAATTAACATTGACGAAATAAAAATCATGAATGAAAAATCCATAGAAATAGCAACTTTAAAAATGATGTACGAGAAATTCCATGATTATAAGACTTCAAAAGGCTAGGACTTTAACCCGGAATATTATTTAATTTCGAAACATAAATACGCGCTGTAAAAGCTTGAAGGATTTCACGAAGCTCATTCGGACTTCCCAAGCCTATTTAAATAACTAATTAATTCGTTTAATAAGAGTTTCGAAGAATATAAGGATAACGAGCTATTAAGATCCAAAGGAATACAATAACTAAGGAGGATTTTAGATAAGTAGGAGAACAATTTTATATATTATTATAAAATTCGCGGATGAATTTTTCATAGAAGCGGGGGGTAATATAACAGCGCCGGCTAGCTATACTTACTAACGCCCTTATACTTAGTACCATACTACTTACCTTAGTACTGATTAAAGGTTGCTATTGTAAAGAGTATTACAGAACCTAGTAACAAGGAAAGCTCCTAGCGCCAAGTCATGTACAGCGCAACTAAGCCTCTTGAGGAATATTTGCCTGCAAATGTCATGACGCCGTCGCCCGGGAACTGTAGCTCTGGTTTACGACCAGTGCTGATATGTGGCGCCGTGGCTGTGCCGCCGGTGCCGCCTACATTGAACCCTTATTCCTGCGGTAGAACCGCTTTTTAGATAAACCTTTCCTTCTTTGCAGAACTATGATTCAATTATGGGATTAGCACCCGTATAAATTGTACTGTCCCCGTTATACTAGGTTCTATGTTGGCAGCCTTGCAGTTGTGCCTCTCAACTGCCATCACGACTATATAAGACCACTTGAGCGACCGAATTGCTAGCTTCGGTTACTTGTATCCTTTTGGAACATAGCCTAGTGATGTAGTGGTCCGCCAGCGCTGTGACAAGTTCTATCAAATAATGTATTTAATAGAAGAAAATTATTTACTATAAATATATATATATATATATACTGTGTTGGAGGCGTCCCGTGTCACGTTCGGCCGGCCATAGCCCCACTTCATAGGGACCTCCCTTGCAATAGTTTTAGACCTCCAGACTTGCACAGTCTGAACACAACAATACATCATCATCATTGGATTCGTTCGTGGTCGTTCACCCTATTCACAGGTTATGAGCCCTTTCGACGCAACAATTGTCAACACTTAATTGCGCCAGCGATACCCTCTCCTTCTCGACGTCGCCAGCGACCGACAGAAACCCCCAATATTGCCCTCGACGTTGCATCGCGACCGACAGTACCCCTCGAGTAACGTCGCAAGCGATCGACCTCATTCAAGTAATCTTAGCAACCGCTACACGACTGCGATTGAACCCCCCACGTCTAGTCAACGTCGTCAAGTCAACCAAGACGACCGACTTCCTGAGAACCATTCACGGCCCGTCAAGTACACCAGCCAACACCCCTCTACCTTTCCTTCTGTTAATGACTAACAACGACTACACGATGGGCGAGATATCTTCCTCATCCCCCTCAAGGTCGAGTCCAACGTTGCCAACTGGAACCGCGCCTTGCGTTGTGAGCTCGCATGCGCCGACCTTCTTGAGTATGTCACCAAAGACGTCACTGAGCCAGACAAGGTTAAGGAACCTGATGAGCACAAGATCTGGCGTACCGACAGAGCCAAGGCTATGAAGAGCATTCAAGCCACCCTCAAGGATGACAAGGTTACGACTACCCTCAGTATCAACGGCTGGGACCAAGACAGCACTGACCCCAAGTATCTCTACGATCTCATTCGCAAGACCGTTGGCAAGGTTACCAACGAGGCTCGCGCGGATATCCTCGAAGAGTACACCTCCCTTCGTCGTGCCAACTTCGATTCCATGGCCTCCTTCCTTGTTCGCTATGATCTTCTGCGCAAGCGCGTCGCTGAGTGTGGTCTGAAAATCAACGAGAAGGTTGAAGTCCTCAATCTCTACAACATGGTCAAACGCCAGTACACTATCGATGCCAAGTTCTGGGCAGCAGAGATGGCCAAAGACAAGCTCACTGCCCTTCAACTCCTTTCTCATTTGTCAACCCTTGACAACACAGAGGCTCGCATGACTAACCTTACCGTCCAAGTCAAGAAGACAACCTCCACTGCCAGCACTAACGATAAGAAGGATTCAAACAACAAGAGTGACAAGGACCGTACGAATCACAAGCAGGTTACCTGCTCGGACTGCGGCCAGTCCATGCGTGACGACTTCAAGCACTTCTCTTGCGATCATCATCGCAACCCTCGTACAGCTGACTGCTGGTGGTGTGACCCTGATAAGGCTCCCGCCAACTGGAGCAGAAAGAAGGATGCTATCGAGAAAAAGGCCAACAACTCTGGCACTACCGCGGCGACTGGAGCAACCAACACGAGCTTGGCGACCACTGGTGCTACCGGCTCTGCTTTGCCCTTTGGCAACTTTGGCATTGGAGGCCATACCTTTGCTCACTTCCACAAGGATGTTCATTAGAGCCCACAGCAAAATCAAATCACGTTGATTCATACCAAATGCAACACTCAACGTGTGATATCACTGAAGTCCAACAGGGTTCTGAGGTAACAAACCCCATGAAAGACTTGGTAGTCTACGACTCTGGTTGTGGATCCAATATCTTCAATCATGTTATGAATGACTGAATGAATGAAAGAATTTTTCGACTACGTTCTACCAATACTAGATAATAAGTCGTGCCTGCGACGGCGGCGTGGCATAGGTACATGAAACGGGAAAAAAGCCCCATAGGTCAGCTAGGTCGGACCCTAGCGTGGCCGTGCGCTGGAAAAATCCTAACTTCTGTGCGGTTTTGAAAAACCCCAGGCCCCAAAAGCCTTCATTTTCCTATTCCTGTCCCTGGCATTGCGAGGTTCCTAAAGTGTATATTGTCCAAGGAGATCGCCGTCGTTTCCTTTCCGATGTTGAAATGAAAATGGATCGAAAAGAAAATTCCGATTAGAATGCGGCCCAGCCGTTTTGGGTCCAGCAAGCGGCTTTCTAAGGGGGAGGTTTCGAAGAGTGGTTGTCGCTCGCCCCCCGACGAGCTGTCATCTCTCCAGCGCTCTTTCTTTTTCGATGTACTTTTGAAGAGCTTGGTTTCAAAAGCTATCGGCTGTGAGGGACGAGACGGCGGTGGACTCTCCAAAGGCCGCCGCTGTAGTTGTTGTTACTGTCGTTCGAATTGTATCTTCCCGAATTCAAACCGATGAAAAAGTGGTGGGTTAGGCCACTGGTAGCTCCAAGGCACCCATTGCACCAAAACAGGGTAATTTTGGCCTGGCCTCTAACAACCGACTAACAGAGGGTGCCAAGAAAAACATTTTCGGGGGATTCAATTATGTTAGATGGTGTACAGACCTTCCACCCCTCCCAGAACCAGCCAAGCATACTATCGGCGACGGCACGGTTACCCTATCATACCATATTGGCACAGTCGAGTTGACGATGCCAACCACTACGAATGTGAACGTTCGAGTCCGTATCAAAGATGTCATTTACTCCCCTTCAACTCCAGCCAACTTGCTGTCAACCAAAGGCCTTCTGGAAAGCGGCTTAATTTGGGACGTGAAGACCAACCAGATTAACCTACAGAAGAATGCCATCCAGTGTAACTACGTCAATGAACTAGTGGTCTTGCCAGTTATCCAGCCTTACAATTTCGACCAATTAAGAACCGAGGCCAAGAACGTTTTGCTGGAATCTATGAACTATTTAACCATGCACAAGAGAATGATGCACGCAGGCAAAGAGCAGGTTATGAAGGCTTGCCAGGAAGCAGGCATTACTCTCAGCAACAACCACAATCACTTCTGTGATGGCTGTATGAGAGCAAAGGCTACAGATACAATGCTCAAGCACGCTCACACCGTCACAACGATTACTCCGGTGCAGTTTATTCGTGGAGACGTCATTCAGCACAACCACCCGAACCATCTAGGACAACGATACTGTGTCCACTTCATTTGTGAAGCCTCTGGTCATCACTGGGTTGACTTCTGTACAATCAAGGGCGAGGCTTTTACCAAACTGAAGCAGTTCAAGAAATGGATTGAGCTCCAGACAGGTCTTAAAGTCAAAGTCGTTGGACTCGACGGCGGACCAGAATGGAGGCTTCCAACCAAAGAGTTTCAGAATAGTCAACTATACAAATGGGCTAACGAGGAGGGCGTTCAGATCTACAAGACGACCGCCCACACCCCATGGATGAACGGTAAATCAGAAAGAGCTGGAGCAATCATTATGGAGCGCTCTAGAGCCCTCATGATCGACCTCAATATCCCACCCCATCTCTGGTCCTTCGTTGTTCAAAGCGTTGTTATCGTAATGAGCCTGATGCCCTCAAAGGCAAATCCAGAAGGCAAAAGTCCACATGAACTGCTCTGCAGAGCCATCCCCGGTTACCCTGAGAATGAAATCAAGCCATGGACCAGGCACTTGCGCAGTTATTTCTGTACCGCATACTACTACATCAAACCCCAGAACCGCACCAAAGGTGAGAAGTTGGAGGAACGAAGCCGCCCTGGTCGTCTGATCGGATATGCTGATGCCCATGGCCGTATTTACTGGATCTGGGACCCCGAGACTGGCCAGATTATTCGAGCCAGTGCCGTAAAGTTCGTTGAGAAAGACCAGTCAGAGTCCTCAGAAAAGGAAGCTCTCCAACATGCCGTCGTCTTTAGCGACCAGACCGTTCAAGAAATCAGGGACGTCACAGACAGCAGCATCCAGTACTGGATCACCGTTGCTGGCATAAAGCCACATGCCGTAGACTCCCCAGCTCCTTCGAACGTAGTCGAAAAATTCATTCATTCATTCATTCATTCATTCATTCATCCCCAGCTCGTTCGAAACAAATCACTAACAAGTTCAACCCCATTGCAGAGAAAGACGTGGTACTCGAGTTCCCACCGACTCACTACCTCACTCCATGGTAGAACTAGGTCGAAAAATTCATTCTTCTTCTTCTTCTACCTCACTCCAGAAGCCACGAGATCTCGAGAACCAGGACCATCGTCTCCAGAACCCCAACCAACAGTACCATTGCCTCCCGACCAACCAATGCGATCTATAGAACAAGAGGAGGACGGATCTATCGACCTCGATGACCTCAACGAGGAGAATCCTAGCCCAAACAATACGTTCGAAGACACTTGTGAAGACGCAGCAGAAGAGCCACCCGACTTACCTTTCGAGAAAGCAAGATTCGAACCCAAGTCTCCCAAATCTACACAATGAGAATCTCCAGACCCGCCTTCACTGGATCAATACCAACAACCGCTGGAGACACCGGCAAATGAATCAGCGCAGCCAGAGTTGACACAAGGCAGCCAACCCTCTGAGGAAGCCGCCACGGCACCTCCAGAGGTAAGCGAAGGCAGACCTCGTCGCTCAGCGGCCAAGCCACCTGAGTTCAAGTACAATGTCCAACGGGCAGTTGACAGTAACAACAACGTTGTAGATCCCAGTCTACAACTCCCTGCATTCTTCTATGGAATCGTTGAGGCTAGCTGTGTGACTCGCCTCCCCGAATACTGCCTCACAGCAATGAAGATGCTTCATGACCTTGCTGCTGTCAAGACGGACCGTAACATCCCCAAGAACCACAACAACGAAGCCGTAAAAATGGCCAACTACAGATCATACTGGTTGCCAGCAATGGAAAAGCAAGTCAAGGCCCTGGAGGATGCAGGAGTCTACTATTTGGTGAAGCGAACCCGGGAAATGCACGTTGTTGTTGTTGTTGTTGTTGTTGTTGTTGTTGTTGTTGTTGTTGTTGTTGTTGTTGTTGTTGTTGTTGTTGTTGTTGTTGTTATTTTTAACGTCTACTTCCGCCTCCCGTAGGGCATGAGACGTGCCGCACCGGTGAGTCTAGCATACAAAATTTAGAGCAGTGCCCTAATTGTCCACCAAAACCATTAATCCGAGGGCAAACCGAGGCCTACTGCCATTGTAAATCATGTGTTGCCCATAGCGTAAACGCGGCCCAACACTTATAATCGAATCGCCTAGTGGGCGAGCCGCCAGTACATGACGGAACCTGTAGCACAAAAACCGGGAAATGCACGTTTTACCTGGCAAATGGGTATACGATGAGAAACACAATATCGATTTGAAGGAGCACATGGCCAGAGCCAGGTGGGTGGCCAGTGGCAACTTCGAGCACGATAGGTGGGATTTGCAGGACATCTACGCCGCTGTCGCTAATTCGGTCGGTGTGAGGCTCTTCCTTTGCATCATGGCCATTAACAATTTCGAATGCGAACAATACGACTCCAACACCACCTTTTTGAATGCCCTCGTTCCCAAGGATGGCAAGAAGTATTACGTTGAACAACCGACTGGCCTCGAAAAGAAGGATCGTCACACATGGGTATGCCAGCTGGTTCGAGCCCTGTATAGACTAAAACGCAGCCCCCTCTTTTGGTTTGAGACCTTACTGCCAGTCCTGAAAGCACTAGGCTTCACACCCATAGATGCAGATTTGTGACTCCTGGTGAGCAATACCCTGGGGGCGATTATGGCTCTTTACGTTGATGACTTCCTCGTGGCAGCAGCCAACCTCAAGATTATTACCCACATCAAAGGAACTCTGGAAAAGAAGTTCAAGATCGAACATTTGGGCCCAGTGAGGACCTTTTTACGCTTTGACATCGTCAGAACTCGAACTGAACGCATCGTGTTTATCTCACAAGAACGGTACACCAAGACAATTATCGACAAGTTCACAAAAGGCCTCGCCAAAGGACAAGACCTTCACCCGACAAAGACACCCTGGCCTCCGGACTTCAAGATCCACGAGGGTGAGGAGGTTTTCTGACTTGCAGAAGCCCTACATCAAGAGCACTGGCTGCCTCAACTACTTATCATCTGGCACCCGCCCTGACATCACGTTTACTGTCAGCAAACTTTGCGAGAGCAATGCCAAACCAACCGACCGTCATGGAAACACACAGAAAGGATTAGGGTTTTTCCAGCCCACGGCAACGCGAGCGCCTGACCTAAGAGGCTTTTTTCCCGCACTTATGTACCTATGCCCAGCCGCCGTCGCGGGCACGACTTATTATCTAGTATTGGTAGAACGTAGTCGAAAAATCCATTCATTCATTCATTCATTCAGTCACCAAGTCGGTAACGGCCAGATAACTAAATCATATCATATGGGTCTCGTGGAACTGAGTCTCCCCACCATATCTGGCAAACAGATTACGGTCGAGATCAGAGATGCGATTTTATCGCCATCAACACCAGTCAACCTTCTCACGACAACCGGGTTACTGGATGGTGGAATGGTTTGGTCCATGGAGACGAACAAGATCAAATTCAATAAGGGAAAATACATGGGAGAAGAGATACAATGCAACTGGATAGCCAACCTTCCAATCTTACCGACAATGGCACCGAGAGATATCGACGAGAGATATCAGGCCCAAGCACCAAGGCTTGCCTTATTAGCGTCTATCAACTACGATACGATGCATAAACGACTAATGCATGCAGGAAAAGAACAAGTCATAAAGGCTTGCCGTGACGCGGGTATTACCCTGTCAAATATCGGAAAAACGAATTGTGATGCGTGCCTTCGAAGTAAGGGAACCGGCATTGTCTACAAGGTGTCAAATCCAGTTGCGACGAGACCACTTGAGTGCGTAAGGATCGATACGTGGAGCCACAACGTTGCAGGTCACATGGGGATTAAGCACGTCGTGCACTTTGTCTGCATGGTATCCGGTTTTCACTGGGTAAAGATGATAAGACAGAAGAGCGAGGGGTTGATAGCCATTAAGGAATGGAAGAGATGGGTTGAACTCCAGACCGGCCTGAAGGTAAAGGTTCTGGGGATGGATGGAGGCACAGAGTTTGGCTTTGGTACGAAGGAGTTCCATAACAGTGAAATCATGGCTTGAGGACGACAAAAAGGGGTTGAAGTCATAAAGACACCACCACACACCCCGTGGATGAATGGCGCACCAGAAAGAGTAGGAAGAGCGATGATGGAAAAATCAAGAGCGACAATAATCGAGCACGACACCCCTATCGTACTATGGCCTTTGGTCGTCGATGCGGTAGTCAGGGTCATGAACATACTTCCAACAAAATCCAACAAAGAGTACATCAGTCCTCATGAAGTTCTCAGCAGAGCAGCAGGCATCCCGAATCCGAAGCCCAGTATCCATCATTTCCGAACGTATTATTGCACGGCATATTACCATATCAAGAAAGAAAGAAGGGTACAAGGCGACAAATGGGCGGAGCATTCGAGACGAGGCCACTTCGTTGGTTATGCAGACTTGAATGGGAGGATCTTCTACATCTGGGACCCAGAATATCAACAACTGGTCAAAGCGAGTGCCGTAAGGTTCCTTGAAGATTCATCTATGAATGAATGAATTTTTCTACTACGTTCTACCAATACTAGATAATAAGTCGTGCCCGCGACGGCGGCTGGGCATAGGTACATAAGTGCGGGAAAAAAAAGCTTCTTAGGTCAGGCGCTCGCGTGGCCGTGGGCTGGAAAAACCCTAATCCTTTCTGTATGTAGTCAGTCAGAAGAGGAGAGGGCCGTCAAGCATAGTGTATTCTTCTCAGACCAGTCGATGGAGGAGGTGGATAAGGTTCTGCAGAGCAAAAAGGAAGTCTGGATTACAGCAAAACGTCCCAAACCCGAGGAGCTGATAAATGGACCAAGTGTTACGCCTGAGCCACATGGGTGGGTGACACAGAGGAGTCAAGGAAAAGAGAAAGCGGTTACCATGACGGATCAACAACAGGAGGAACACACGATTGATTCAATCTTAGGCCTTACCCCGACAAAACATATCTCAACACTTCCAACACCATCACCAAGTGTAACGCCAGCGCCAGAATTAGCTCAACAACCATCTCCAACAATAACAACACTACCTACGATACAAGAAGAACCCAAATCACCATCCCCGGCCCCATCGAAAACATCAGCAGAAACAACTTCCTCCGAGGAGGAGTCAACCCCGTCACCAGGCCCAACTCAACAACCTCTGGGTCCGGACCGAACCCCTCTAGGTTCGCGGGCTTCAACTCTAGGCCCGACATCAATTCCTCTAGGATCGTCGAGACAAATCCAGGGTCCGAGGGAACAACAGAGCGTTCCGAGGTTGGAACTACAAGAACCCGGAACACAACCCCGAGTGTCCTGAAAAGCAACCCCGCAATATGCGAACCAAGATGTGATGACCTCAACTGAGCAAGACCAAGAGGATAACTTCCAGTCTTTCGATGACGATGACGACTTTGAGCCATTCGATAACTTGCCCTATATTAACCCTCATGATCTTGACGAAGAAGACCCTATCCCACCGAGGCAAAACCAGATCAGATCAGCATTCTCATCCCCAGATCCACTCCAGGATACTCCGTCAAAACCACCAAGAATCACGCAACAACTAAAAGTAACGACGGACTGAGAATCAGCACCCACGGAGCTAGAACACGCGACAACGGAGTCGGAGAAGGCGTTGCCGGAGTCGGAAGGGGGGCTGTCAGCAGAGAAAGAACCGACAACGGACCAATCTACCGCATCTGCGGGGGCGGAGGTGACAAGAACGGGGAGACCGAGACGCCAGGCGGCACCGCAACCGGGTACGCTAACCGAAAAGCAAATTGTCGTCGACAGCAACAACAAACCCACTAGTGAACTCCCTATCTTTTACCATGGTCTTCCAGAGAGGGGAGTGATTCTTGACAAAGGGGAGACCCTGTGTTTGACGGCGGTTAAGGTGATGATGCATGATCTTGAGACTCATTTATCCTCCATTCCAAAGAACTACCGCCAAGCAAAGAAACGCGAAAACTTCGAGATATACTGGAAGCCGGCTATGGAGAAGCAGTTGGCAGCATTGGAGGAGAGGGGTGTTTATGGTCTGGTTCCTTTTGAACCAGGCATGGAAGAAGTCCTCCCTGGGAAATGGGTTTATGGTGAGAAAGAAAATCTGGACTTGAAGACAATGGACCCAAGGGCACGATGGGTGGCTTGTGGCAACTTTGAGCAAGGCTCATGGGATATTGAAGATGTCTACTCGGCTGTGGCAAACGCAGCGAGCGTAAAGATCTTCCTTGCACCATGGCAGTCCTGGACCTCGAGTGCCATCAGTTTGACTTCAATACGGCGTTATTAAACGCCCCCATACCTGCAGAAAAGCGGTATTACGTGGAGCAACCGACTGGTTTGGAAAAAGGACCAAGGGGGTGTAAATCGCTTGGTTTGCCTACTAAGAAGAGCTCTGTATGAATTGACAGCCAGTCCTCTTTATTGGTTTAATATCTTATTGCCCATCTTGAGAGGATTGGGCTTTGAACCAGTGAACTCGGATACTTGCAGAGTTTACCAACCTTGTTCCAACAGCCAAGTCACTTCAGTGGATCGCACATGTGATGGAGGAACTGGGATACGGCCAACCGCCTTTGAAAATCCTTTACACGGACAGCAAGAACGCCAGGGACCGGGTGTTGAATCGAAACAATGCTGGTCGTAACCGATGTATAGATGTACGGTTCAAATGGATCATGGAACAGGTGGAAGCAAAAGAGGTCGACATTTTACATATCAAGGGCGAGGATATGATTGCGGATGGATTGACAAAACCACTGAAAGCGGACAAGCACGCAAGATTCGTAGGATTGCTGGGATTGGAGGAGAAGGAGATTCCATGGATGAAGGCTCGAAAGAAGGTTATAACCATGGGTTGATCCCAACACCATGGGAGTCTGTTTGTTTACATGATGATGGACCCCTGAGAGCTGTTTCGGGCTACGGGGGCGTGTTGTGGTGGGGCCTGTCCCACCTCTGCCATTCGCTGGCCTTGTTATGTGGGTCCAGGAGCTCACACCACCATTGTATTTAGCCCTCCACATTTCTTTTCCTTTCTCGTCTCCTGAGCTTAACACAATCAACACACTTCTTGTGCCCACGAGTCCAGGACCTTGTCGTGGTACCATAGCTTGTCGTTCTGGAGGACGACACCTTCTTCTGGGTTGTTCTCCCACTTCTGCCGCTCTTCAGGAGTGGCAATGGTAGCTTGGTAACCGGGGCCTTGCAGTTTGGCCCGATAAACGGCACAACACTTTACCCATTCCTGTAGGGGGTGTACGAGTGATCCGTCTGGTTGTTTCTGGAACAAGGGTGCAAAGGCTTCTGCCACGTCCTTCACATGGTCAGCTCACCGACTGAGTGCGTCGGCCCGAGCGTTCTCCGATCCCTTCTTGTAGTTGATCTTGAAGTTGAACTCTGACAAGAACTCGGCCCATCGCGTCTGTCGGCCGTTAAGCACCTTTGTGGTTGTGAAGTACCGTAGGTCATTGTGGTCGGTGTAGACTTGTACTTCGTGTGTGGTGCCACTGAAGTACGGCCTCCATTCTTGGAATGCTTCGATGATGGCTGAGTTCTTTATCGTGAATGGGATAGTTGCGTCGGGGCCCTTCTAGTTTCTTCGAGAAGAAAGCTATAGGGTGCAATTTTCCCTGATCGTCACGCTGTCCCAGTTGTCCTCCGATTGCGTAATCTGACGTGTCGGTTTCGACTTCAAAGTGCTTGCTTGGGTCTGGAAGTTTTAGCACCGGGTCTGCGGTAATTGCATCGCAGATTGCCCTGAAGGCTTCTTCTTCCTTGTTTCCCCATGTGAAGGTGACTTCTTTCTTGGTAAGCTCGTACAGCGGTCTGGCAATCTTTCCGTAATCGCGTATGAACTTGCGATAGAAGTTGGTAAACCCAAGGAATCCGCGTACATCGGTCGCGTTCCTAGGAACAGGCCAGTTCCATACGGCTTCCACCTTGCTTGGTTCCATCCTGACCTTATTCTCCGAGATCAGATACCCAAGAAACACGGTTTCCTTCACATGGAATTCACTCTTTTCCATGTTAACTGAAAGATTGTGCTGGTGTAGTGCATCCAGTACCTTTCTTACATGTTCCTTATGCTCTTTGAGAGTCTTGGAGTAGATGAGAATGTCATCCAGGTAGCAAATGGCGAATTTGTCGAGATAGGGTCGAATCGCGTGATTGATGACGGATTGGAATGTCGCAGGTGCATTGGTTAACCCGAAAAGCATAACGAGGTACTCGTAGTGTCCGTAGGGTGTGCGAAATGCTGTCTTCCATTCGTCGCCATCTTTGATTCGAATGTGGGCGTAGGCAACGGGTAAATCAAGGCGCGTGAAGTATCGTGCTCCTCCTAATCGATTTCGAATGTGCGAAATCAGAGGTAGGGGATAATTGTTTCTCACGGTCTCTTGATTCAGTTGCCTGTAATCAACACAAAGTCGTAGCTTTCCATCTTTCTTCGGCACGAAGAGGATGGGGTACCCTGCTGACGATGTGGATTCCCGAATGTGCCCTCTTTTTAAGTTTTCGTCCAAGTACTTCCTCAACTCCTCGTTTTGTTTCTCGTTGGTGTGGTATACTTTGAAGAACTTGAGCTTAGCTCCTTCCTTGAGCTTGATCTCATGATCCCACGGTCCTCGTGGTGGTATTCCTTCAAGATGCTTGCTGACGAAAGCCGGGTGTCCGCGATATTCTTCCGGAATTTTCGCCTTCGGCTTTTCCGTCTGTTGGTTCTGGTAATAGTCGAACTTGTGTTGAGCGTTGACTGCCGATACCTCTACCAACGTCACTAACCCTTCTTCCGTAACCTTGCCGCTCTTATCAATAGTACAAATCATAACTTTCTGTACTGCTGGCGGCGGGGCCGTAGGAACATTGCCATCGCGGCTTGCTTCCTTCCGTGCTCCGGGTTTCCCATCAGCGGTTGGGTGCGTCCTAGGACGCAGGTGGCCACCATCCTTCCAACTGATGTCTGGGTCGTATACTGTGTGCCATGGGTGTCCTAGAATCATGTCCTTAGATGGCCTCATGTCGATGATATCGAAGCTAACTTCGACCGTCTTTCCTTCCACCGTGATAGGGAGTGGTAGTGTTTCCCTCTTCGCGATCTGGATCTTGAAGGGTCCTTTTATCACGAAAGGAGCCTTCTTCTTTTTCCAAGGGATCCTCAGTTGGTTGACGAACTTTGGTGAGATAAGGTCCAACTGAGCCCCTGAGCCTACCAGCGCGAGGGCTTGGTAGTTTCCCCAGTGTGCCGCGACTTTAAGTCGCTGGTCCTGGTTTCCTTCTTCTGCAGCGGCGACCTCCCCTTGTAGTACGGGGTCCTGGATCTTCGCTTTCCGACGGCTGCTTCGCCGGAGGATTCTTCGAATCCAGGGACTTAGTTTTCGTCGGGCCTCCCTGAAGGCCCGAAGCCGTTTCCCAATTCCTGGCTGTAGTTGTGGGGAGCGTCCTCCATTTCAAGCTCGTAGCTGTCCAGCAGGCTACGTTCCTGCAACCAAGCCAAATGGATGGCTTTCTCGTTTTCTGTATTGTCGTCCGAATCGACCTGTCGCAAGTGGTGCGCGAGTTGCGATTCGTAATACCTGGCTTTCTGCTTCATGTGCATAGGGCAGTCTGCTACCGGGCACCATCTCTAATGGGGGTCGTTGTTTCCCCATGCGGTGCACATGTATACATTGCGTGGTCGGGCGGTTAACATCCGCAGGAGCAGGGGGTTCTCCTGCTGTCCGAATGGTCTCAGTTCAAACGCGAACCATTCGTCGATGACGAGGGTCTCCTCGGGCTTGCCTCTGCTGTAGGTGCGAATGACTGGCTTGGGGCGTCCTCGAGTGTCCGTCCTTCTAGTAGGCCAGAAGCGGCTGTCACTCTTCTTTCCGTAGTGCTCATGGCATCCGTGAGTGATGCACTGGAACCATGGGACGCGATAATGCGCGGCGTGGAGGGGGTGGAGTTGAGCGGTGTCTCCTTCCACCGGCCGATAAGCTTCCATCGAGTCCGGGAGCTGGTCCCATGTGACCATTGGTTCTCCCTCGATAGTAATCGGTCGTTTCCTCCAAAAGTCATCCCAGGTCTCCCCTCCCTGGCTCTTCTGGTGGTAATCTTCCAAGGGGGTGGTCCAGTGTCCTGTGTCCAAAACGACAAGGCTGAACGTAGTCGTAGGCATCTCTTCTTTGAGGTGGTGCGTGGAACGTGCTAGCTAGGTGCGCGAGCGTGAGAAGTCCGCGGTCGATAGACGTAATGCTGCTGACCTCTTCCCAGGTTGGTGGTCGGTAGGTCTGGGTGGTAGTTCGTCCTCGCGGCGGGTTTTGCCAGACGGCTTGTCGGGGATCCTTGTGATCGGGTCCTTGGGGTTCCTGCCATTGGTCGTCTGGATCCGCATCCATAGCTCGATCCATAGCATCTTCCAAGTCATCCTGGTTGTACTCAGCGCTTGCGATCTCGACTACCGTGCTCCCTCTACTGCTGCGGCTTCTGCCTTTTCCCACTTTAGCTGCTTGAGGGCACGGCAATCCTTCTTCATGTGTCCTTTCTTTCCGCAGTTGAAGCATTTGATCTGGGACATGTCACGGCGCTCCTTGCCAGCCTGTACTGCTCCGATGTCAATAGGGTCTCCGCCATCCTCCTGCCTCTTGCTCCGTCCCCAATGCTTCTTAGGCTCGGACTGGTTCTGACGAGCAGGTTGCTGGTGCCGAAGCGGAGGGTTGCGGTGTTCCTGGCTGCGCTGCCACAAGCGGTCGTCAATGCGAATGGCACGATTCACGTACTCGTCGAAGCTGCTAGGGCGATCTTCCTTGTACAGCTCGTCTTTGACAGAATTCTTCAGTCCTCGATAGAACATCTGCATGAGGCTTTCGTTATTGAATCTGCTTTTGACAGCGTACTGCTTGAAGACCGTAGCGTAAGCCGAGGTGGACGTGATCTGCCTGAGGTGCAGGAGCTTCTCCTGAGCTCTCAATTCCTCGTCATGCTCTCCGAACACACCAATGAGCGCGTCGACGAACTTTTGAAGGCTCGTCATAAGTTGCCTGGTGTTCTCCTGGGCTCGGTCTCCATGACTGTACCAGTCCTGGAGGACGGGTTCATACCAAGTGAGTGCTCTGTCCTTGAGACGGGTTCCGGTGAAGATGACTTTGTCGGTTTCAGTCGGGAAGCTCTCGGGGTAATAGTCAAGGTAGGTGCGCATCTGCAGGAGGAAGCCCTGCAGTTTATCCTGCTGACCTCCAAACTTGTCGGGGAGCTTCGATCTTCACGTTCTTGTTAGGGAGCGTCGGACCTTCGACAGGGGGGCCCGTCGGTTCATCGCCCTCGGGTTCGTCGTTGCCGGCCATAGTGGCTGCCTGGAGCTGCGCTTCCAGGTGCAGAATGCGATTCTGCAGTTCCTGGAGGAGCTGGTTGGTGGCCTCGGTGCTCATGAGGCCGGGCTCCGAGGTGTTGCTGTTGTCGATGCGAGAAGACATGGTGATACCTTCAGTACTATCCGAGATAGGCTAAAAGGGAGTAGTCAACGTGTGACGAACGGCAGTCTGATCTGCCTAAGTGGGATAGCTGAAGGTAGACAACTATCAGTAGACGTTCCGTGAAACGAAAAGGTTCACAACAAGTATGGTAGCGTTATACTGGTCTTGGTGATAATGATCAATTGACTACTGTCGAACTATGTGACAATCTGAGTTCTCCAGTCGTCCCTTTATACTCCTCGCCCTACTGCGAGATATCTGTCTCTAGATGTTCACGTAGACGTGAACCCTTAGTATGTGGTGATGGGTTCGCTGGCTCACTTCGGGAGCCTTTCCGTCCTTGGGGTTGCACAGTCTAGCCCTTCTGGGTTAGTTGTGCTACCAGCGCCCTGGATGGCCCGTGTGTTCTCTTAAGTTCGTAACAATAGGTTTTGAAAAATTTACTTCGAATTAAATGTTTCAAATAGCTGGCCCGGCAACTTCCTAATAGGTGTCATGGGGCTGGCGCCTAGGATGTTTGCCTGGCTTGAACTCTATGAAAGCCAGGCCTGCCCTCCGACTGGGTGCACTCCTGGGGTGCGCCGCACGAACCACATTTTCGACCTTGGCGTTTCTAGCACCTTCGATATACGCACCTCTCTTGTGTATTTAGCTGTAAGCTCCATACCATACTGGCATAGACTTCCCTTTTCCTCTTTGTTGAATATTATCACTTTCACTAAGGCCTACCTGTGTGTATACCTCGTAGAACTCTTACAATAGGTAATTTCTTGGCGGCGAAACTATAATCGTATTTATTAAATTTATTTTTATTTTAAAAAATCTTTAACAATCAAATGCTCTATTAAAACAAAAGAATCATTATAAAAATGATATAAATGTAACAAATAATCTTACGAACTATTCTTTTCAACTTATTTAATAGTTGAATTATAATATTAATTTAAAAAATAAACAGTTTTTTTTAATTAATCAATTATTAAAATTTTATTTTGCAAATTTATTTTTAGCAATTCGTATTTACGTACAATTGAATCAATATAATCGAACAGTTGCGCTAAAGCGCGTCGATACGAGTCTACGGACCGCGCTATCTCTAATATGGATTCCGTTATAGTATCACCTCTAGTGGTGTAATGGCAACCTTGCAGTTGTGCCTCTCGACTGCCTTCGCAACTATGTAAGACCACTTGAGCAACCGAATTGCCAGCTTCGGCTACTTGTATCCTTTTGGAACATAGCTTAGTGATGTAGTGGTCCGCCAGCGTTGTGACAAGTGGGCCCGCATCTTCTCTTGCTTAGGCATAGGTGTTTTAATAAATGCAAATAGGTTACTTTATTAGTAAAACTCTTAACGATCTGTCCCATAATATTTATTGTTTTATTAAAAAAGCCTTTCTCTCTTTTATAAGAGAAGGTTGGTAAAAAGTCCCACTTTTCCCTTTACCACTGAGTAAACGAACTTTCCAGCGCACCAGGGCTCAAGTGTAGTAGGGGGCTGAGGAAGGCCCCACCACTGAGCCGTGCCACAGCACAGGAAGTGTCTCCATTGGTCGGCGTTACTGCAACCGGACCTAGCTCCTGATGTTACCATTGGTTCCGGACTTGTTACTTGTTTCCCGAGAGCTTTCTTTGACCGTGTGACGCTGGACAACAACCGAATCTGTTACAATCCCAAAGCGCCTTAAAGCCTACCACCGCTTGCCGCAAGGCAGGACCACGTTCTCGCACAAAAGGATGCCTGATAAGACACTCACAGTAGCCGCCTACGCAGCTGGTGCTTCTCTCGCCGCGATCACGCTGATTTACGTTTTCGGTCCCACCTATTTCCTCGATAACGACCCGTCGGCTAACTCAACCAGCGTGTTCTCGACCAAGAAGAATGGTGCAGTGGGCCTAGTCAACCCGGCAAACGATTGCTTCATCAACTCAGTTCTCCAGGCTCTCGCTGGCCTTGGGGACCTCCGTTTATACCTTATCCGGGAGACGCATCGTCGAAGCCTGGACGGCGGAGGGCTGTATACGCAGATCATCCCCAGCGATGTCTGGTGTAGTGGTGGCGATGGCGATGAGACAAGCAAATGGCGAGTCCGTGGGGATGTACCCGAGTGGAAAGCCGAAGGACTCCAAATGGGTATAGTCACCAAGGGCTTGAAGGACATTCTTGACGCCTTGAACGAGAGACCGATTTACAAAAAGACGATTTCGGCCGCGCCCTTCGTCAAGACGTTGGAGATTGCGTTTGGTCAGCGGATCAGCAGACAGCAACAGGACGCCCAAGAGTTTCTTCAGGTCGTGGCCGAGAGGCTTTGCGACGAGTACCACGCGGGGCAAAGAGCGCGAAGCTATGCTATGCGTGCAGCCAAGCAACCGTCTGCGAACGTATCCTTCGTCAGCAAGACATCAGACAGTGCAGCTCTGGATGGGCCTTTACCTCCACTGGCCAGTGAGAAGGCCAATTACGCAGATCAACCGGCGACGCCGACCGCGAGCGCGGTCCCCGACGGCGGCAACGAAAACGGAGGAGAAGAAGGTTTTCCCTTCGAAGGGAGCTTTGAGTCCCAAATTGAATGCCTGACTTGTGGTTTCAGACCGAGGTCCACTAGATCAACATTCTGCACCTTGACACTAAACGTCCCCCATGTTGCTACGACAACCTTGAACGCATGCTTCGACGGCATGTTCAAAACGGAGTACATCGAGGATTTCAAGTGTGAAAAGTGCCGGTTACTGCATGCAAAGGCCGTTCTCGAAGCAGATATCCAGCGGTCAACGTCAGAGTCTTCAAGGGAGAAAGCCCGCGCTGCTCTAGCAAGCCTCGAGCTAGCTATTGGGACTGATCCTGAGAAGGCACCAGAGGGCGTCGAGTTGCCGGATCCTCGCTATGCTCCTAAGCGGAAAATAGCTCGGCACATCCGTATGACAGGATTTCCCAGGATCCTGGCCATCCATCTCTCGCGGTCGATCTACGACATGAGCAACTTCTCTCAAAAAAATCTTGCGAAGGTTGCGTTTCCGGAGCAACTACCTCTTGGTGGCCTTCTTCAGCAGAGAAAATACAAGCTTCTCGGCGTTGTGACGCACAAGGGCAATCACCATAGCGGCCATTATGAGTCGTTTAGACGACAGAATGTATATCCACCCTTCTCAAATCCCGGTACCTTTCAGCCTTCCGGAGCATACATGAACACCGGTTCCCCTTCAAATACCAACCAGGCACAAGCCACTCAGCCCGCATCCGGACAGGCTCCTACACCAGGAGTAGACGGCGGTGTCATGCCTATCAACGAGTCCGGATCAGCATTGGCGTCTCGGGAAAGGGATATCGACACCAATAGCCTACGATCTGCGGCCGCATCAGCGCGCTCAACCTTGAGCAGAATTGCCTCAAAGCCGTCCTCTCGCGCTGGCAGCCCAGACACAGCCGGATCGAAACCCAACAACAAGATACCCAGCACAAGTGCGAAATCTAAACGACAGAAGTCAAGCAACCGATGGTGGCGTATCAGTGACGACAAGGTCAAAGAAGCAAGTACCCGCGACGTACTGGGCATGCAGCGAGAGGTCTATTTGCTGTTTTATGAACTTGAACGCGAGAATTCATGAACTTCAACCGCATCGGGAGGAACTAACGCTGGGACTCGGTGTGGCTCTTGGCTAGGACATATCGGATGGCATCAGATTTCACAAGACGGACCAAATGTACAGAGCAATACGACGCACGCGCGTCACTTGAGCCCGGAACACAGCATTGGTGAGCGGTAAGCAAACATCTGATATCGTGTCGGGAAGCATATAAGGTGTATAGATAAAGCGCGGACCTCGAGCTTTAGCTGCGAGCTTGCACTAGTCAAAACGTACCTACCCACTCATTAACCTACTCGGCGTAAACTGCACATATATCGCCTAATACAAGCATTGACTCTCCTGCATGACTCCATGCTCACTCGTTCATATCTTGGCTGTAACAGTTGAGCCTGGGATGGTCATTTCGCGGCTACTAGTGATCGGAAAAAAAACGAAAAAAAAAAACAGCAAAGCGGGGAAGCCACCGACGCTTGTTGCAAACGTGCCCAAATTATAAATGCCAATGATACTATATTATGTTGTCAAACCACTTGATTTTGTGCCATACCAGCGTGTCGGAAACTGGCGGTCCCCAGTATCACCAGGAGCGCAGTTGTCACGAACCTCACTGCCCTAAGAGCTCCTTCGCGATCTTGGAGGCTTCCTCGTCGCTAACCTGCGGCTGGCCACGTTCCTTCTCTGCCTTGGTCGTGTCAAACCGCCACAGTCCACCAGTTTTATCCGCATCGCCATGCTCAGCTAGTCCAATGGTAGGACCAAGCTGAGTCAATACGCGATCAGGCGCATCTGTGTGGACGCTGAAGTATCGTCGTTGCCACATACGCCCCTCGGCCTTCTCCCTGGCGCGCGCTTCACGTTGCGCAACTTCGATTCTGCTCTTCTCTTGGCCCACAGCTTCAAGGTCACCTTTGAGAATAGCGTTGGCGACCCTTGACCAGGCTCGTCTGGATTCCAGAGGGTGTTGCTTTTCGATCGGGGCAACGGTGAGAGGAGTAGGATGCTGCTTCTCGGGATCCCAGGAGTCGACGAGGGTGCTCTTGCTGTTGTGCTTGGCCGCACCGGAGTGGATTTCGAAAGACTTTGTCCACTGGCCCGAAACATTGTAAATCACCTCCTTCTCCTTACCCGTCGGATACAGTGAGGCGACAAACGAGTTCTTCTTGCCGGACAGCCAACCTTTGCCGCTGTAATCGATCTTGGCGGTGTATCCGGTAGAAGAGGTGATGTAAGAAGCACCATCCAGCTCGATAAAAGGAGAGCCGAAGATCAAGCCCTCGATATGGAGAGACGGGAGGGTGATGAGAAAAGTGTCGGGCTGGTCCGACGTCGGTGACGGGACCGTCAAGACAGCATGGCCAATCTGCTTGATGTTGATTGTCTTGGAGAACGAGGCCTTTTGGGCGTTGTAACCCTCAAGTCGGACACCGGTCGCAAGGTTGGTAATGTTGTAGGCTGTTGCAGGCGGATGATGGCTACATGTGTAGAGTGATTAGCACTGGTGGACACACAAGGCTGATGAGGCTGATGATGTACGCACCTTACTTGCTCGCTGATGAGCTCGGTGACGCCTGCCTCATCCTCCCACGTGCCGAGGAAAAGCTCACCCAAAAAGGGGTTAAGAGGCTTCTTTTCGTTGCCATATTGCTCGCTTCGACTGGCATATTGTTGCTTCAACGTGGTCAAGAACCACTTGAGAACCAGGAGCGCTCTCTTGGCGGGGTCTGATTCTTTGGCAGGAGCAGCGAAGACGGGAGGGTGCTCACACCAGTACGAGCTAAACTCGGTCAAACTGGTGCCTGAAAGGATGAAGGGCGGCGCCGTCAGGCTTGCGAGATCGCCGTTGAAGGAAGCGATGGACTGTCAGGACCAGAAGAGTCAGCGACCCATCATCTAATGCGCAGTGTATATGCGACGGGGAAGGCAGACCTTGAGGAAGGCACCCCAGCTGCCGCCTCCTCCTCCTGCTGCTACGTTACTGTTTTGCTGCGCGGAATCCATGGCGTCTGGTCGATCGGTATGGGATGTGAAGGAGAGAATGGGGATGTGCGGTTCGCTGCAGCAGTGTATGTATGGTATGGAGGAAAAGGGGGAGGATTGGCGATGGAAGTCGAAGCCAAGAAACTTTATGGGTCGAAGGGCGGGCGGACGGGCGCCGGAGAGTCAGGGAGTTGGGTATATAGTGGGTGCGCAGGTGGGTGCCGCGAGTGGCTGTGTGGGCTTTCGGGTTTCAAGCCAGCGATGCGATGCGGCTTGCGCGTGCACTTGTAGTTGCGAGCTGAAGCGCCAGAAATTCGACGGCAGGCGGATGGCAGGCGGAAGGAGAGGGGGGGGTAAAAGAAGGCTGTCCCGGAATTCAGGGTGGAGGAACGATGGATTTGGGAACAAAGGTGGAAGACATGCGAGTCTTGGTGGAGGAGGACTGGGTCCTTGTCACAGGCAACTTCCCTCCATTCATACAACACCGTCTCCGGACGACACGCATCATGGGATGCCGTGTGTGGACGAACGGGGACGGGACCACAGGGCCAGGGGCAGGAGCTACCAGTAGGTAGGTACCGCCAGACACCTAAGACGTAGGGAGTTAGGGATATCACCAGCTTGCGTTAGCCTGTGTGAACCGAACCTAAACTAGGTTGGTATGGTGGCATGCTACGGCAGCCTGGATGTCACATTTGATCCATTCACGTAATTACGTAGCCGCGTGCAAGTAACAACGTGGCAGACGTCATCGCACAGAGAGTGGTTGATAGGAATATTCAAGTGCCGAGTAGAGCACACGCCAAGAGATTGATATGCATTTTATGGAATTTCGTGCGTATCGGGATGTGGCTAACGAGACATTTTTATCAACTGCCCGTTCCTCTCTTCAATTATACCCTGCTCGGATGGTGGACGCCATGGAGCTTAAAGCCTCATAAGGTTCTCGACGAGTGCACTAGAGCCAGCCAGGCTTGGTGTAGATCTTCCAAAGCATGCATGCTCTTCGAGACTGGGCAAGGTGAAGGATGCCGAACTGGAGCAGTTGCTGCCCGAGACAGTTGGAGGCGACCAAGTGGCCAGTTAACAGGACGATGACGGTCCCAAGATTCTAGGCATGTCAGTTGGGAACTCGGCAACTACAGAGTCGACTGAGGCTAATACGTTCGTACGCCATGATATACGTCGTCCACGGCGGTGAACCATTGGCTAAGAAATCTAGTATTGGTAGAACGTAGTCGAAAAATTCATTCATTCATTCATTGGCTAAGAAAAGGAGTGTGGCCTGATCTGGTCTGGTCTGGTCGAAAAGGCCACTCCATGGCAGCGGGCAAAGGACTCGGCTCATCCAGATTACGCCGCCATCAAGTAAGGGAAAGTAACCCGCCGGGACATGAAATACCAAGCAATGACTGGGGCGCTTATATGGTATGATTGAAGCCAGCTTTCCACCTGCAACTCGTCTTTTCCTGATTGAAGATAATGAGTCTCATCTGGTCTGCGGTACTCCCACAGGACGGACGCCGTTTACACGCACTTGATCGTTGCAAAGAACACTATCCCTTTGTTACCAAACCCACAAGCAAACACTTAAGCAGTAGCGGTTGGGAGCAAGAGCACCCTTAGCTAGCAGTACACCCCCATCGCGCTGTATGAACGAGACCTAGCTTGTATCATGCTTCAACTTACCTTCCACATGCTCTGCCCACCACTCGCCCCAATCGACTACCTTTTTGTTCTTCCTTGCCTCTTCCGCACAGAAGACCATGGCATGACTGCGCATCACTTCTTCTAGAGTACAACCGACCAGTTCCATCTGTGCCCTGTCGGTAGTCCATCCATGGTTCTTGACTTTGTCAACAGCCAGAACGAACTGGCGCGCCAGTCCCAGGTCCCCACCTCCGTGACCGCGGTCCTCATTTCGAGGGTGATGGGTGGTTGTTTCCCCGGTGCGAAAGTCGTGGATCGTGATGGTGGACGAGTCCGCAAAGATCTCGCCGTCAACACCGTACAGGTTCGTGTATCTCTGACAGATCTTATTCGTCTGAGCAACCATATGGAAAGATGCCGTCTTTGAGCCACGACCACGTGCGGGGTCCGAAAGCAATACGTCTTTCCGAGTTGACTCCCGCGAGAAGCTCGGAAGACTGGGAATGGGATCGTCATCCCACGTAATGGTGACAACCTGTTCATCGCACACATCGTTGTCACTCTCATAAACACATCGCCCAAACCAGTTCCTCTGTTCAATTTCCACGGCGGGGGTAGTAGCGTCGTAATCCTTGCCCAGTTCGCGAAGCAGCGTCTCCCTTGCCATGTCCTTGTCAGGGTAGCTTTCGATATCGGGGACAACGACGTTGACAGGCCACTCGGTATTGTGCGAGTCCAAGCCAAACTCGTCCTGGGTAAGGTATATGCGCTTCGCCGAGTATTTGCACGACGACTCGATAGGGCAGGATAGACAGTTGGTGGCCGTTCCTGCGGCGGTCGGTTTGCGGCTCCTTTTGAAGTACTGCAGCGAGCCCGTACTGCTGATGGTGGATGGTAAATGGGGAGTTTGGCCATGCTGAGCACTATAAGAGGGGGGCGAGCAGAGAAGCCACAGCAAAACGTCGATGTCGTGACAGCTTTTCGTCAGCAGGCTCGGCGCTGAGGTGCTCTCTCGACGCCAGTTACCACGGACGTAGCTGTGGGTGAAATGCCACCAACCGACGGGCTCAGTATGCACAACGGACAGCACATCACCAATGACCCGATCTTGGAGGAGTAGCTTGTGGAGCAGCATGTTATGGGGGCTGTATCGAAGAACATGGCCTATGGAAAAGACCATCTGCTCCCTATTCGCGTTCGTGTTGGTGCGTAGTGCCTCGTACATGTCGACGCATTCACGCAGAGTCGTGGCCAGTGGCTTCTCGCACATGATGTGCAGACCCCCGAGCTTGGTAAGGGCAAGAACGACTTCCCTGTGCATCTCGTCCAGAACACACACAAAGGTGGCATCGACGCCAGGAGGGACATCCTTCTCGCCGGCCAAAATCCGGGCTCGCCGGTCCTTCTCGTATGCAACAAAGGCACGCCAATCGTCGAACTGGGCACCATCGGACGGCCCAGCCTGTGATGCCCAAATAAAGGTTTGGCCAAATTGCCTTCTCTTATACTCGTTAGGCTCCGCTACTGCGGTAACGATGCCGTCGGTTGAGAATTGAATGGCGCGAGCATAAGCTCGACCGCGAGACCCGGCGCCGATAATGAGTATACGAGGCGGGTTGGTCGCCATCATGTTCATCGGCCGCGGAACAGCTTGCGAGTTTCAGGAGCTGCTGGCTGTTCACAAAGTAGAACGGAGTAAAAAGTGAAATAGGTTGGTTGCGGGAACAGGGGAGGATCAGGGTGAAGAGAGGAAGGAGCGTGACTACCTCTACCGTAGGTAGCACAACAACGATCTCCTCACTCAGCAGGTACTTACACGTGTGCATACACAGTACATTCTGATACTATGCTAGCGCCAGACGATAGTACCGATGGATGTGCAGGCGGAGGTGATAGGGCACGCTTTACCGGATTTACGTACGCCAATGAACGATGTCAGCCCTAGAGGTCTGCAGAGGGCGACAAGTACTTAACGAATCCAAAGCCGCTCGTAGCCTGTAGAGCTGACCCATTCCCTCATGTTGCTTTTGACTACCTTGTAGAAGGTGAAGTATTGGGTCTTAGGGTCGAGTACTGTACTGTCATCCTGAAATTTGCCTGTTTGAGCGGGTGCTTCGTACCGGGCGTGCCGGCGCCCAACACAATGCTGGCAGGGCTGGACTCCCGGACCGGAGGAGCCGAGCGGGGGCTTCCAGGGTACCTAGGAGACACTCGACCGGAGGGTTACCCTGTCGCTCGTCTGCTTAAAATATACTGTGACCTTTACCCATGCGAAGGTCTTAAGGCTGGAAGTGAGCTTATAAGACCAAAAAAAAAAAAAAAAAAAAAAAAAAAAAAAAAAGGTACCCCGATACCACTGTACTCTACCGCCCGTTAATCCAATACTGATAGGCGTTTAACAGGTTGGTGGCCCAAGGCTCGACACTTCGGGATGACGATGGCGCAGGCAGTCCGGCTCGTGTCCGGCTGGTGCGCGGTTCGGTGTGACCGTGTGTCCACTGCCGGTACAACAAGAGTCTTTAACTGGACAGAGTCGAACATCACTCCCCACCGGGCCCTTGTTCGGTTGTACCCGACACGACACTAGAGGCCTGTCGTTTTGGCACTCCACGAAACGACACCTTACCACCACCACAAGAAGTCAACGGTTGCCGGCGAGGTCACTCAGGCCGAACATCCTCAAAAATCATTCAAGCATGGTGGCGAAACCGCAAGCCGCGCACGCGGCCGCCCAGCAGCAGAACCAAGGTGCCCTGGTCTGGATCGACTGTGAGGTGCTTAGTGCCAGCCCCTTCTTGTTGATCGCATTTCTCATCGCCAATGTCTCACCTCGCTCACATGCACCGTTCAAGTAGATGACCGGTCTCAATCCGGACCAAGATGCCATCATCGAGATCTACTGCCTCATTACCGACGAGCAACTCAACCTCCTAGACCCTACAGGCTGGGGAGCCGTCATCCACCAGACGAAGGCGCGCATGGATGCCATGGATGAGTGGTGTACCCGCGTTCACGGCGATAGTGGTCTAACGGCCGCCGTCCTAGCCTCTACTGTTACGCCCGAACAGGCAGCAGACGAGTTGCTGGCCTATATTCAGAAGTATGTTCCGAATAAGCGCATCGCCCTCCTGGCCGGGAACAGCGTGCATGCGGACCGCGCCTTTCTCCGCAAGGAGCCCTATAACAGGGTCGTCGATCATTTGCACTACCGCATCTTGGACGTAAGTAGTTTGAAGGAGGCTGCTCGCTGTTGGTGCCCTCATGTCGCCTCGGGAGCCCCAGCCAAAAAAGGACTTCATACGGCAAAGGAGGACATTCTAGAGAGTATTGCAGAGGCTAGGTATTACCGGTCTGCCATCTTTCAGAAGGACTAGATCAGCAATTTGTATAACGGGACCAGGACGACATGGCCACCACCCAAACCGTATACGCACACAACCACACACACTCAAAGAGATACACACATGAATTACATTAATTTGTCTGCACCGTCGTGACCTCAACGGAGAACTAGCTCTACCCAGCCGTTGCTGGCTCCCTATACCTATACCTACATCAACGCCGAACTTATGTCTTCACATCCGGCTCGTCACGGCCAACAAACTCTTTGAACTTGAGGAGCTCCGTTGCCATCTTGATTTCAGGCGCCAGGAAGTCCTGGGCATCCATATCATATGTAGCAGGATCCGTGCTGTGCTGCTCAATGTACAAGCGGATGGTGGCGCCCGAGGAACCGGTGCCGGACAGGCGAACGATGATCCTGCTGCCCGAGGAAAAGCGGGCATACAGACCTTGGTTGGAAGAGACTGAGCCGTCCAAATCGGTGTACGAGAAGTCTCCAGCTTCCGTGACAGTGCGGTCTGGCAGAAAGGGATCTCGGGTTAGTATCTGTAAAACGGTTCGGCGCGGGCAATCGTCCCAAGACTTACCTCCAACCTTGCTTCCTACAAAGTTAGGATCCGCCACCAAATCCCTCAAGATACCAACAACCTTGTTGGCACCTTCCGAATCCACGTCCTCGTAATCGTATCGGGTGAAGAAGGTACGTCCGTACTCGGCCCAGAAATCCTTCTGGATTTGCTTAATGCTGGGCGCCACTCCGGGGTTGGCAACACCCAATCCCGCGATGATATTCAACCAAGCCACAATGGCCCAGAGACCATCCTTCTCTCTGATGTGGTTGCTGCCCGTTCCAAACGACTCTTCGCCGCAGATCGAAAGCTTATCGGCGTCGAATAAGGCGCAGAAGAACTTCCAGCCAGTGGGGACCTCATAGCAGTTCAGGCCTTGCTTCTTGGCAACCAAATCCACCGCTCCCGAAGTAGGCATGCTGCGTGCCAGGCCAAACACACCGTTCTTCTTGAAATAGGGAATGAGCTGGGCATGGTGAGCGATAATAGCCAGACTGTCGCCGGGCGACACAAAAGCGCCAGCACCGTAGATCATGTTGCGATCTCCGTCACCATCAGAGGCTGCGCCAAACGGAATGTTGTTCTTCTCCACGACCTCAACCAAGCTGTGGGCGTACGTAAGGTTGGGGTCGGGGTGGCCGCCGTTGAAGTCGGGGGAAGGCTCGCAATTCTGTGTCGACTCGGAGCCAAGGCCGAGCTCCTGCTGGAAGATGGCCTTGCCGTACGGTCCGGTCACGCCCGAAAGACCGTCGAACAACACCTTGAAATCGGGGTGAGTGGCAAAGAACTTCTTGATCAGGTCAAAGTCGAAGATATCCTTGAGCATCTCGACATAGTCCGCGGTGCTATCGACCACCTCGACCTCGAGGTCACCGTACGTCTTGGTACCGATGGTCGAGATGTCAATGTCGGGAATGCTCGCAATCTTGTACGAAGACAAACTCTTGGAGACATCGTAGATCTTGTTGGTGACCGACTCGGGCGCCGGGCCACCGTTGGCGAGGTTGTACTTGATGCCGAAGTCGTTCTTGGGACCTAAAGCAGTGTTAGCACGGCGTGAAGCCAAGACACTGCAGGGGGGAATGCTCCTCACCTCCAGGATTGTGGCTAGCGGTCAGGAGGATGCCACCTGTCGCCTTGCGCTTGCGGATGACATGACTGGCGGCAGGGGTCGACAAGATACCGTCCTGGCCGATTAGGAGCTTCTTGATGCCGTACGCGGCACCGATCTTGGCAATCAGCTGGATCACCTCGGGGTTGTAGAATCGGCCATCTCCACCGATGACGAGGAAGGCACCTGTGGTTGATCGTGTCAGTTGGTCAGCTTCTAAAGCCCACTTGGATACAAGCTTTGCTGTATCAAGCTTGGTATAGACATGTGTGGTGTCCTACCTTCGGCACCTTCAGGAATGGAGAGCAAGATGCTGGTGATGAAAGCCTCGCTGTAGTGTGGCTGTTGGAAGACGGTGACCTTCTTACGAAGTCCGGAGCTGTGATGGCGGTCCCAATATGGTTTGTTAGTCTTGTTGTTCGGTATACGTTCAAGGGCGACCGAAGCTCGAATGATGCAAACAGATGTAGCAGTGACAAGGCGGAAAGGGGCGGGGGGGAGGGAGGTGTCTGGTGAATTAGGGGGACGAGCGGACGAGGGTGGTGACGTACGTGCCCGGCTTCTGGTCGGTGAATGGCTTGAACTCGACGGTCTGAACCTCCATGTTTGGGCGCTTGTGTGGATAGGGTAGGTATTGAAGAATAACTGGATGAATGACGAGAATGAAGAGTCAAAGCAGGATGAGTAACGACGAGGGAGCTTTTACAATTTGTATGAAGGAAGAACAAGGAGATAATTTAAACCCAATCTCTCCTGAGCGGCGTTGGTAGCTCAGTCCAAGAGGCCCGGGAGGGGCAGAGAGGGTCCCGTCATCAGTCGGTCTGGTGGGTAGGTAGCTCCAGGTTAATTGGCAGGCCAGCAAGGTGGGCAAAGGTGGGGCAGCGTTGGCAGGGGGGGCAAGGTAGGAGCTGGAAGAGGAAAGAAGGAGACGATTGAGCAGTCAATTCAATGGATTTGGAGCTTGGCGATCAACCGCATCCCGTCATTGGAACCACTTGCACCACCCACGACATGGCACACAGGGTTTCGTTGACGGGAGCCTGAGCGGGGGACGGCTTTGGACACCGCAATGACCGACCCAAATCGAATGAGCCCCAACTACGTACGAGCCTTCTCAACCCGCTCTGGCTAAATCTACTATATGGTTTGGATAAATCTACGGTACCCAAATGAACATGTGATCAAAATCCCCATATTACAAATGTTAGTCTCATATAAATTTATTACAAATTGAAATATATATATCATTATTATCAAAATGTTAATTAACTCTATACGAATAAATAAAATAAAATAATTTCAATAACTAGATAATTATACGTAAGAAAGTACAATTACTATCAATATCCACTATTACTAACTACTATAATAAAGGTTTTAGGGCACGTTGAAAGAGTATTACTAATTACAATTCTATACAGACAATTGTATTAATAGGCTTTTGTAAACTCTCTAGTATATATTATACTATACGGGTATGGAGGAAGAAAGTAATATATATTTATAATTATATTCTCATAAAGCTATTACGAGTTGTTAGTAGTTATATCTTTACTTCTATGCTCATTATTGTAAAGAGGATAAGAGCTACTATAATTGCGCTTATTCAATATTCTTCAACTATTATTATAATACTCATGATAGTAGTACTAATTGTACTCTTCTCTTGTCTACTTTTAATTCGTTCTTTAACAATACTTATCGCTGCGTAAGAATTTATATATTTTATAGTAGTAACGAAGCTATCTGTTTAAAACACTGCAACTTTATTTATATTTATACTACTGCTTAAGTAGCTATGATCCTCTTTATTATTTTTACTAGTTGCACAAAGGTATTATAAGAAGGATTATAGTGTACGCTAGTAGTAGAAGTAGAAGAGGTGTAGTATTAAGGACTCGTTAATTTTTATTCTTTATTTATAGAGTATACTACTAGTACTTATTAAGAACTACTTTAAGGTTAAGCTCTTTATAAATACGTAGGAACTTGTTAGATAATAGCTGCCAAGATGTATAAATTAGTAGGGGTAATTAATGCAAGAGATTACTATAAGAATTAACTTTTACTTTCTTTAGTTTCAAATATTAATAACAGTCAATATAATATTTAATTTCAAACTCCTTATTAATACGAATAAATTACAAAGTCTCGTACTAATAGAGCAAACTATACTTGATTCGAAAGTCGCCGTTATACTTAGTAACTACTTTTTTATTACTGAAAGTTTCTAGTGCGTATTGTTACTAGCGAGCTATTAAATCAAAACCTGCAAAACTGGTAATATATTATAATTTAGTAAAAATATTATAATTATAGTTAATAATCTTCTTGAATATCTAATTTATATACTTCGTCTGGTAGTTTTCTTCAAAATAAGAGAGCGTCTCGTTAATAGCATTAATTAACTAATTAAAATAGATATTGTCATCGAATGCACTCGGATGCTTCTTCTGGGACAAACTATATAAGACCACTTGAGCAGCCAAACTGCCAACTTCAGTTACTTGTATTCTTTTGGAACATAGCCTAGTAGTGTAGTGGTCCGCCAGCGCTATAACATTTATTATCATTATTTGTAAAGCTACTCTTTGCGTAATATAAATATATTGACTTCTACCAGAAAATTAGTTAAATCAACAATTTCAATTGTCATTTATATAAGATAAACTGCTAGTTAGTATATACTCTTCCTATAACACTCCTCAATATTATAATTTATATCGACATATAAAAGAAGCTGTAGAAATTTGTACAATATAACATTATAATAATAGTAGTTGTCACGGCGCTGGCAGACCACTACATTACTAGGCTATGTTCTAAAAGGATACAAGTAACCGAAGCTGGCAATTCGGTCACTCAAGTGGTCTTATATAGTTGTGATGGCGGTCAAGAGGCACAACTATAAGGCTGCTATCCTAGTAGTTATTAATAATAAAGTTTATAAATATCACCACCCACCAAATTACTGTATAGCTAACCTAGCTAGGCATAGCAACGTAGAAGTTTGAGTTACATATTTATATAGGTATTGCAGATTTATCCAAATTATACAGTAGATTTAGGCGTCTCAACTAGTCTCATTCACTCAGATCCGCGTTTTTTCGGCTAGCGCCGTAAAGAACTATCCAAAAGACTTACTAAGGCTTGGCGCTTGGCGCTTACTACCCGGATTGAAAAAAAGAGGTCCTCTCGGTCCTTTAGAGAGCGGCTGTTTTGAGAGGCTAGTCTTAACCCGATCCTCAGTGCCTGAGAACGGGGCAGGCATGCACGTACGTACCTACCTTGGGCACCGCATCCACGCTTCTCTGAAAAATCCAAGGCATCGAGAACACTTCGACATGACCGATCTGGTGGGACCATTGGGCTGATACCTTGGAAATTTATGTAAACTACCTATAAACTGCTTGGCTTTACTAGGATGCCGATATGTCTGAAGTTAACGACGACTCTCGAGCCACTACAGTACTATCCAGACCTTAAAGTCATACGGGAGTATCACACCGCTTGTAGGTAGGCCAGTACGTGTAGATAGGGCACGTGTTGGCTGTATTGCACGCCCATTACCCAGCAGACCTCGTGGGACGAGATAGTATGGGACGCTTGCAATAGCGGTGGGAATGGGATCAAACTGACCTCTAGTTATGACTCCACTCTTCACCACACATATCCACCCCCTTCAGCTGCCACAAGCGACTCGACCGACTCTACCTACCTCCTGATACGATGTATAGCAAGCAACCAATACGCAGGTGGCCTATTCATCCTCGACATGACCTGTTGTGGATATGTTTTAGGTAGCAAGGCCAGAACTCAATGTAGGGCTGGGTAGAAATGGGCAACCATACATGATTCCTCCTCGCTACCTCTGTATACAGTGAAGCCCGCCATACCAGCTTGTTTATCCCGCTCTGACTACCTCAACGAAGACCGAAGTAAATTAAGAGAGGCAACACAGATCATGAGGCTAGCTTTGAGCTACGCCCTTGCACTGCCTCCCCACAGACCTCACTGATACATGTCAAACCCAGAAGGAAACCAATTTGGGAAAATGAGTGTCAAACTACAAGTGGGTCAGACACCTAAAACAAAGAATATGACATCCACCACTAGCTATTTAGCACATATGAATACCACATGGAGCTACATTACTTTAGGCCAGCGAACCTAAGAACACTTCGAGTGCAACTTGGTCAGGGGACTAGTGCTGTTCAGCAAATTTGGGAGAATAGTCTCTATTAGCCTCGTGTCGAAAAACGGCTACCACCACGCCGACAACTGCTCCTGTAGCTCTCGAGGGAGCGTGGAAATGGAAAGTGCGTTTCTTGGTTGAGATAATAAGCTTCTTTGTGAGTTACCCAGAATAATGAGGAGCTCATTTCGGCTGTACGCTGCTATCTCATCCGCCATTTTGCCAAGGGAAACAGGACGAGGAGATTTGCTCCTACGAAGCAAGCCCAGCTCAAAAGTCATCACTCACAGGCACACACCGCTCACAACGATATTCCAGAAGGTACACTTCATTCAAACAATGCGGGGGCTGGTTGGTTTCATCCCCCCGACGGACCCGTACCGGTCTCTGGGGTTCCGGATGAGCCTCCGGATAGCTCCATAGCTGAAAAGGCCTCTTTGAATTTGGAGGCGCCTATGTCCCAGACGGAAAGGGCATTAGCCGTGAAACTGAAATTGTGAAGTCAGGGTAACAGTATATGCCCCCTGGAGACGTACCTTGTTCTGTCACAAAATATATCTCGAATGCCTTGGACTTATTTTGCCGCTGAACTTCTTGTCGGTAGTTCCTACAAAAGACATAAAGCTGTATGTTTCTCAACCAAACACGATGCTTCGAACGCCGACTGATCCATGTTGAAGACTGTGACTGGGCCGTTACTAGTGGCATTCGTATTAGCACCCATGAAACAGAGTCATGGTTTTCTTTATTTCTTTTCGTCTCACCAAATGCAGTCCAAACTGGACATTGCTTGAGTTCACCATCCCATACTGCAGCATGAAGACGAATGCCATGGGTTTGCTGATCCTCGTACACAACTAGCGAGTGCTTGTACCCGTCGTCCACAATTTGTCTGCACTTCCAAGTCAGTAGTGCCCGGATCAGGCTTCCTAGGCTCTGACGTACGCTTGGAAGAGCCGTTTCTCTCTTTGTAATTGGAACTCGGTTGGAGCAATTTGGACAGTTAGCCTGTTGCGAGCCTTGAGTGCGACAAAAGTGCAATAGAAGAGCACCATCTCTGAAGATATGTGACTGATTAGCTGGACCGATCCCACATTATCGTAAAATAGGTAGTTGCAACACGGAAAGCTTACCTTCCCATGTGATAAAATAAAACGCCGCCCACAGCTTGCTACATTGTTCCGAACGGCTCCAACGTTTAAGCTGCAGCGCGCTACCTTCGCGCCCAATACAAAGCTCGTGAACCCCATAGGAAGAGAACCAGGCTACTTCACCCTGGAGACTGCGGATAAGAAGGTAAGGGGCTTGGTCGATCGGGTTGAGGTACGCCACCACGGACGTCTTCTCGTTGTCGAAAGGCCTGGATCGACTCTGTCAGTACATCAACTTTGAACCTTGCTGACCCGAGCACGAAGCAACAGATCCAGAGTTTGCTTCACACAAAGCCGGGTAACGGTAGGTAGCTGACAGTTCAGATACACGGCGAATGAAGACTTCAGAACTATAGACTCACCGCCGGAAAAGAACTTTGGGTTCTAGAGGTATGGCAAGTTGATCCCGTCGAAAGAATGGGCCGCATGCCATTGACCTATTACGCCCTAATATATCAGATGCGATCACTCATTTATTCTTATGTAGTATAGTACTCACGGTTTGACATGTTTGAGCACAGTTCGAGAGGCTAGTGGGAGCGAGAATATTTGTTCGGCCCAATGTGCATTCTGATCCTGTGTAATTAGCATCCAAGCTGGTGAATCAGGCTGGAGGCCGATACAGACTGGATCGGGAACGATTGCCAAAGATACTATTTCGGCAGGACTGACGGAGTCAACTTGCTGTGGCGATGGGGCTGCGTATGGATGTTAGTTGTCCCTACAGGCAAAGAAGGTCAAGTTAGGCCACTTACGGATCCCTCGTTTCTCTCTCAGCCCAACAAGATGGCCACGGAGCGTCTCAAGTGCATTCGGATCGAAGCTCGGAGACCTAGACAAATGTTAGAGCGCAATTACTCTCGCATAATCGCCCGTCAAGATATCCATTTACCTGTTAAGAAGGTACCCTAACATGCCCAGAAAATTGTTGTAAAGAAGAAAACGCTGGGGAAGTGGAACACCCCCGGCTTCTTCTGTCATCTGGTTATACATCTTCCGCCACCGGATCTCGCGAGTGAGGGTTCTATCTTCATAATAACCCATAATATCGTTCAGGGTACGACACAAGCATGGCAAAATGATATCCAAGTAGCTGAGGACAAGAGGGACGCGCTCGATGTGAGACGGGGAATGATTGGCGAGATCGCGGAGCCGCCTGCTCGAATCCCGAATTCCCCCAGCCAAGGCGATGAGGTGACCGTGGAATGACTCCGGGAGCGCCTCCCGTAGTTGATCTAACGCCGCGGCCACAATGGCAGCTCGCTCGGCCTCATGGCAACAACTCTGAAATAGCTGTGTCTGGGGAGGTATGCCGATGTTGGCGTGATCCATGACGCTGAAGTGAGCCTGTAGACAACTGGACGAGCTTTGATCGACGAACCGAGCCGTGGCCGGCAACAAGGTATGCACTGGAGAGTTAGTTCGCAGAAATCGGATGGCTCATAATGGGTGGTTAGGATTTGGCGCTGTTCCTTGCCAGGACTGGTCAATCAGGCAGCGCCGCCAACCAGGCTCGAGTGCTGATATTGAGCGAAGTGTTTGCCCACCTCACTGTCCTTTCTGCCACGACTGGTTATACCCTGCCTAATAGTATGGCTGGGTTGATGTCGCGAGATCCGAGTGCTAACAGCGTATAGACATGTAAGATGACCGGACGAGGGTCGGACCGCGACACAAGGCGGGACGAAGGGTTGCACACCGGCGCCCTCGACAAGAGACCATTGAGTGACAGGTAGGTACGTACTCAGATATCAGAAGGGACAAAGTCTCAGCCGGTTGACCATGCAGGATTCTCGGCTGCGGTTAGTTGGCCTAACCGACCTACTTGGCGCCCAATGTACACAAAATCAGTGGGACAGTAGGTCTAAAGCCTTGAACTCGTGGGACTTGATCTGCGCGAGACAAATCCATAAATGCCCAGTTTGTAGCTGATATCGTGGACGGGGAGGCTTTCCGTGTGTGACTGGGATGTGCTGCACGAAATGCATGCGGATACGATAGCGGGTGAGAAGTCAATGACTGCGACCAAAGGGCAAAACACCGCTCTTTACGGCAAATGGGCCGCATGTTTAGGAGAAGAGCAATATGTAGACATGGCCCAGGATCTGTTGCCTCGTCGAGCCTAGCTAGTATCGCATGCATGGAACCATTTTGGTTTGTTCAGTTCTTTAAGTGAAAGCCATTCGCAGTGTAGTAAGGGAGGCCCTTGTCCACAAAGCTCGCAGTTAACCGCATGCATTTTGTCGACTGTAATAGTTCAGTTAGCCCTCGATACCACTTGCATCTCCATCCATGGACCGGACAGTAGTGGTTCTCACCATTGAGCTCCAGAAGAACGATGACGTTCGCATCCAACCGAGGCATACCAGACAGTCTTAGCGAGGCCTCTAGCAATAGCTGTGCCAGCAAGAAGTCTATAGTCGTGCGTCAATCAACAGCAACCGCGACAAATGGGACTGTTTGATCATTCGAGCAGTAGCCTATATTAACCAGTTCCGCGCCCCCCCCCCAAAAAAAAAGCGTCAACCAGTATTTGAACCCTTATACGACGTGGGCGATACATCATCGTTGACCGCGCAATCGTTCAAGTCCATCCATGGCAACTCTTGATCCCCTGCCATTGCGTGCGCACCTGTTCCCGAATATCAAAACTGAGATTTGTTGTACAAGCTAGCCAGCGAATGAGCTGACTGATTCGATCCCCCAATGGAGGGATAGCTTTGTCCCTTGATCATAGCAAAGCTCGTGCAAACCATGGCGTAAAAAAGGAAATCCCGTGGCACCGTAACAACACCGTCCGTCCCAAAATACAAGGTCAAATAAAGAAAGCCTCGTTTGCTGATCGCAGTGTCTTGCTCTGGTCAAATATCAACGTGTTTTTCAAGACTGAATTCCGCGAGCGCAATCGAGTCGGCGAGAAGGGTTCAATCACGAAGACTCCTCCTCGTCGGCCTCGGCCTATGCGCCTCATGATCAGTTTCCGTTGCCAGTAGAGTTAGGATAACGTTGGGGTGACTCACGTTGTAAGCCTGCTTCTCGTCCTCATAACGCTTCTTATCAGCGGCAGCCTTGGCCTCATAGGGAGCACGCTGCTTGTCGCTGAGGGCCTTCCACCTCTCACCAAGAATCTTGCCAACCTGACCGAAAGTGACGCCGGGGTTTTCTTCACGAACGTTCTCGCGCTGCTCATTGGCGAAGAACATGTAGGCAGAGAGGCCACGCTTGGGGGCGTTGGGGTCTTGAATAGCACAAGTCAGCAACAACGAGCTGCGAAACAGCAAGAGCGACCACCTGTATGTCTTGTTATCAGCTGCAATCGAAGGCCACCGCAAGCGTTGCATGCGGGCCTTGTCATGAAGCGTGACCATACAAGACAAGCAACCAGGTTGCTGCTGGTGATATGTGATTGGGATAGCATCGTATCGAGCGCTCCGTAGGGGAAGTATTGTGTTGCGACAACTCACCCTTCTTCGCGCGGCGCTTCTCGACCTTGCCGGTGGTCTTGCTTTTGGCGGCGGCCTTGGGCATATTGTCTGATCTGCAAATTAGGAATATTGTTAGTAAACAGCCATCGATTGAGACCGTGTCACAACGCATGTGAAATGATTGATGGAGTCTAGGAGTCTCGGTAGTAAACTGCGGTTTTGTCCGACTTCAGACAAGCTGCACAGTGAACAAAAAGACACGAGCAGAAGATGCGGATGTATATGCTCGTTTGCCCGCGCGAGTACGGCACTCGAAGCTGTCGAGACAATTGGCATGCAACCGCTGATGAAAAGGACAGGCGTAATGCAATGTTGAAGCATCAATGAATGCCACATAAGCGACAAACGTACTTGATTTTTTGTTTTTTTTGCTGAAAATGCAAGTGCTTGAATGCGTGGTGATGCTGCTGTTGAGAGATTGTGCCACCCTGGTCAGCGATCGCGGTACGTTGTGATGTTTTTCTTGACGCGAGACCGGAGACGTGTGTGGGCAGCGCAAAGTGAGCTCCCGGCGTGGTGCGAAGGTGGTGGCAGGTCCTATGGAAGCTTTGCGTGGATACGGCGACGCGCAGACTCTCAAGCTTGGGAGTGCTGAGCACCGACGCGCAAAGCAACAAGCGTGCGCCAGCTTCGTTTTGGATGGCAACAGCGAGGTGGGCAGCGAGGTTGGCCGGTTGCATGGGGCCCAATGGCAGTTCCGCTTGGATAGAGGCAGGCAAAGGCCAAAAGGTCAAATGCCAGATGGACGCGAGTACTTGTGAAATTGCTGGTGTTGGCTGAGGAAAGGAGGTACTCACATACGCGTGCAATGGACGTGGGAAAATGGGTATCGAGTTGGGCGTGGTGAGCGGTGCGCTTCGTTTGTATGGGAAAAGAGGAGGGAGTTTTGTGAGAGAGAGGAGGGGGCGACGCTTTGCCTGGTATTTTACTATGGGCGGCTGATTGAAGGGGCGGGGGAACCTACCTTCCTTCTTCATAACAAAAAAGGGTGCAGCGGCCGGCTGATTTTTGCAGCGTGATTTGGGAGGGAGGCGAGGGCACCCACTCATTCATCCCTCTTCGGACCGGGCCACTCAATTGCACTGCAGTCAATGGCTGGCGGCCTGGCGCTGGTCAAGCGCCAACGCAAGTACCAGTACATGCCCCATGTTGCCCACCTGCGCCGTGTGGCCGTACTGTGTACTTTACCTGGCTCGTGCTTCCGGGGTGTGGACTGCGGAGCGCTTGAGGTTTCGGCCTGCCAGCTTCCAGTGCAGCCCGTGCCAATTCCAATTTCCAGCTCCCAGTTCCAGTTCCAGTTCCAGTTCCAAATTCCAATTCCAACTCTCCAGCTCCAGCCAGGGTCAGCCCAATCCAGCTTCCGGTTCTATGGAGGCTACCCGCGTCACCTAGAGCAGGTACTGTCACTCCCATCTTCTGACAGGCTCCCGTCGCGGCACTCCCGTCAGTCACTTGCTTGATTGCCATCCCATACGTCCCAACCCCATCATCGTCTGGTCTGGTCTGGATGCATTCGGCGCAGTCGGCTGCCGTGCTTTTCTTGGACATGGTCGAGCGCCCGGCTTCCGTCCCATGAGGTGCTGGCCTTTTTGGACGAGGTGAACACTGGGCAGGCTGGCACACACCCGTCACTTTTCTCTCACACTCAACCCGCCATCGTCGCTCTCGTCCGTATCTTCTTTCTTGGGAATGGCAGGCTGCCCTGTCGCCAACGCCTGCTTGTTATTGGGCGTCATGGACACACCAAGAGGACGCCTGGTCACTCGGGGATGGGCTGCACTCCCTCATTCCATGAACCGCCCTGCCTCGATCAAATAGCCATTGGGTATGTGAAATACCCAGTACTGATGAGCATACCCAGTACGGCCTCACTGCCCGCCAGGTGGCCCTCGTTTCGACTCGCGAAGCTCCTCTGCAAGGGCTTTGGAATGACCTGTATGAGACCCGCAGCTTGACCAAGCTTCCCGTGGCTCTCAAGTCTAGCAGGAGGGCCTGAAATCTCGCGCCGTTTTCATCATCTCTCCCTGGCCTGTTCACATAGGATGTCATGGATACGTTCAAGGGTAGCGAGTCTATGTAAGCTGCCCAGGTAGGATTGAACATCATGGGCCAGTGTTGGTTTACCAAAGGTATTTTAGCAGTCGTCTCCTAAGGTAAGACGGGCCTCTTGATCTTGCAGCGAGGAGGCGGTTGAGGTGTGCGGACATTTGCTAACAGTCCCACGCCATCAATGTCAGCCACAGTTCAGCTGTTGTTGGCGCACCGTTTCTCGTCCACTCGCGTCCTTCGGTTCTGCGTCGCTGCGAGACATGGAGAGCGGCGAGCAGAGCCTGCCCTTCTTCGAGTTGCTACGCTTGTCTATTGGTACCACAGAACAATCCGTACCACCCAGACTACTGACGGTATATGGAACGGAGTACCTACCATACAATACCTGAATCCGGGCGGCCTTGTAATGCGGAGACACGGCCATCAAGCCATGACATGTTTCACCCCAGAAACGGCCACAGTCTCGCTTGGTGAAGGTTCGTCACCCATTACTGCATGGTGCGGTTGCTCCCCCCTTTTTTTTTTCTTCTCCTCGCTGCTTATTTTTCCGACCAAGAAGATACGATACAAATTTCGGGATGCTGCCCCCTTTGTTCAGGAACATTATGGCATCACAACATGCTTGAAGAGTGGGCGGAAGAGCATGGCGCCGACCAAATCGGGACAGATAGCACACAGCAAGTACTACAGTCGAACCCCCTGAAATTGCATACTCCAGATATTGCATATACGCCAGTTAGTGCATAGAATTGGTTGTCTGGAACCCCCTGCTCACGCCAATATCCGGGTCCAGGAACTGCATATATGTCACTTATTGCATAGAATTTTCTGGTCTGGATTACATGCAGAATCAGAGGGTTCGACTGTACTAGTAAGGCCTGTTGCTTGGCGCTTATTCTTTCAACAGGACAACTTTGTTTTCCGCAAACAATGATCAGCCGCTGAATGCAAACCCAGCTTTTCCCAGAAGAAGAGCGGAAGCCCGGTATCGATTGTCGTCGAAAGCGGGACTCGAGCATACCAACAACCTTGTGCCAGTTGAAGCGAAGCGCCTGGATGCTTTCCACGCCCATCCAGCCAGCTTCACCAAGCCAGAGTCGTTTCACAGCAAACGGCAATAGTATGCATGACTTTGTGACTCGGACATGGCTACTTTGTAATCATGGGTTGTCCTTGGCTGTTCAAATGGGGCATTAAGAATCGTGCCAACATGACCGATTGTCCACAACCTCTCGACTGCCATACTGGGTCGTGGCTCTTTGGAGGTACCGGGCATGTTACTTTTTGTTTTCATTACTGGCCTTTGGTGGGCAGATCCGGCGGGTCGAGGACCAAACCTCGAAGTCGTTCATCTCGGACCCAATCGACGCCGCTGCCGGCTACCAGCACGCTCGTAGCTCCCTTGATCGTCTTCCATCTCTGGCGGCTCACCTGTAGCTCACCCTTCGTTTTATCCAGCTGTCTTTGAAGCTTGGTGGCTCCATCCACTTCTACGTCAGTAGCGCCGGTAGTTTTTGACAATCTCAAGAGTTCTGAAGCCAATGTCGCGTTCTGCTGACCAACTCGGATACGGTTAAGTTCGAGTGTCAACATACGATCTCTGACTTCATACGAGGCTGAAGCTTGCTGAGCCGCTTTGGCAGATACTTGATCCCGCCGCTGGATCAATGGCAAGATGTCACTTTAAAAAAACAGACGTCAGCGATATCCGAAAAAGCGATGGCAGATCCTAACCACAGTGGAAAACGGACCGTTCTACCGGGGAAGCCTGAGTTCCGCCATGAACAGCTCTCAGTATAGGCCGGACCACAATGGCGCTTTCAAAAACGTAGTCCCGCAATTCAAGAGCCGCCTTTGCTTCGAGTAGTTCAGTGCGAGCCTCATCCACTTGTGTATGTCCTGTAAAGGATGTAGGACCTATGAAGCGCCCATGGTCAGAAACATCACAAGACCGCGGCGAGGGGGGGATACATCGAGTTGCTGACTTTGTGGGTTGGAGTGATCTTGCTGGGCCTGCAGAAGGCCTATCTGAATACGTAGCTCCTGCAGTCTGTCATAGAGTGCCAGCGCTTCTTCCTCCGTCTCTGAAAGGCGAGGGGTTGGATCGTGGATAAGAGCCGACATGGCCGATTAGTGGAGCGTCGCGGCTGTTTGGAGGCGACTGGGGAGATACAGCTGAATGGTGATGGTAGAATGTACGGCGCAGTTTGCAAAGTTGAAGGTGAAAGAAAGGCCGGTCCAGATTGCTACAACCTACAGTTCGTTCCAGAACAGGTCCGGGTGGATGAGGCAGAACTTCACTACAGGCGTAAGCCAAGAAGTGGACTGCTAGATATGGATATGCGCGTAGGACGCCGTGGGACGCGTCTGAAGCGAAGGGCGGCTCAACTCATGAAATCAAAGCAACCACGACTGGTAGTTGTACTGGCATCCTGGTCAAAAAAAGAAAAGAAAAAAAGGAAGAAAAAAAAGAAAACAATGATGAACACCAAGCTGGCTGGGTGTTCAAGCTCTGAGCGCCCCCTGTGGCATCATCATAAAGCACCCGACTCCATGCTTATGTGAACTGCTTGTACACTAGTGTAGGTTGAAAGACAGCAGAGGGGGCATCACCTACAAGAGAGAAGAGTCTTGACGTTGACATGCATCTAGGAAGTAGGGAACTTATAATCGATAGGAGAGGTAGGTACCACGTAAGGCAGTGGACAACGTGAGATACCTTAGACGGGATGTACGGAGAATCCACATACAGAATAAAGGTAAAGGTAAGTGCATCCGTTGCAGATTTGGCAGCAGGAAGTCAGGCAGCTACCGAGCGTCCTGGACGGGAGCTGCCCCTGGTGTCGGTGCTGGGCGGGCTCAGCGGGGTGCTAGGGCCGTTGCGGATCTGGCCTCCACAGGGTCCGGGGACTGCTTGGTTCTATCCATTGCCAGTCTGCCACTTCCACCCACTTCCCCACGTCGACGTCCAACCCTCCACCCGCCGACCGACGGCCGCCATCACAGACCGGAGAACACTCCATCCGGCGCCAACCTGTCTCGATTCTACGTGACCACTCGGCGTTGCTCTCACACTCATCAACCCCCATCCGGTCCGCCGACTCGGGCTGCTTCCCTCTTTCACCGTGGAGGCGACTTGAGAAGCATGCGTGAAAATGGTTACCCATGTGTTGATCGCCCATACGGGCCAGCGCCTTGAAATTAACAGTCGCACCATCACATCGTACGCCTCTCCCCCAGTGCCCACAGTCCATCGTTTTCTCACGTGACACTTGTCATGAATGCGTAGCGTTCGGTTTACCACTTGCTGACGTCCCTTAAGATTAGATGGCCTCAAAGAATCAGTGGCTAGCCAGAGCTCCATTCCTGTCGAGTGCTTGATCGCCCTGACACCCCAGGGAAAGTCTCTCAGATGGCAGCCGACACAGCCAGAGGTTCGCACATCTAGATGATCTTGTCAGAGCGCTGTGCTTCGTCGCATCTAACGCTGGGCCAACAGACCGAAATCTACATATATGACAGCCGACTGACACAACCACCCCAACCCGGGGCCTCGCCGCCTCCCATATCCGAACTGCCTGTTCCCCGATACAATGCGCCGAGCCCGCCTAACTCTATCCAGGACACGCGGTCCATCCCAGCATGGCAGAAGCTCTTCGAGACACGCCGTGCCTGGGCTTTTGATGTTGTGGAGGACTGCGCGAGGATGGACGCCGCCACGCGGGAGCGCTATGCAGAGATGGACGTCATGCTACGATGCCTGGATGCCGCTGTAGCAAATCTGGAGAACGCCGTAAAAGGGCTCGAGAACAAATACGTCGAACTGAAGGAGTGGTCGACATCAGCACAGGCCGATTACAGTGCGTTGGCGACAGGCTTGGATCGATATCTTTCGCTGGCCCGGGGCATCGCCATCTCGTCCAGCATGGCCCAGTTCATGACGTGCCGTGACCATGGTGGTTGGAAAGGGCGTCCAACACAGCGACAAAGCACACTTGAAGACCTTGTTGATCTGGAACACGCGCGGCAAGCGGGGAAACTCGCCCCCTCTGCATTGCGCAGGTTCAAGGATCGCATCAACAACCTGGACAAGGCGGCAACTCGTTTGTTCCAAGACGCTGACACTTTAATGCACAAATTTGAGGCGACCATGTCTCGCTCGGCCCTATCCCATGACGGCGAATCGTCACACCTTCTTCAGGATATTGAGGCATTGGCCAACAAGATCGACAACGACTACCATGTAACCTTAGAGTACACAAGCTCCACCCGGGACACGCTTCTTCAAGTTTCTAAAACAGCGGCACACCACACCGAGCGGCTACTGCCTAGCATTCAAAAGCGCGCACTAGAAATGGGTGATATGTTGTGCTACGCCACCAAGGCGCGAAATAGCCTCGCCGCCGAATCCATCGAGTTTATGCGTAGTATCACCGAGATCACAAGCGATAGCCACAGCGTAAAATCCCAAATCTCCGGGGCTGGCCAGGAGGATGAACTCGCTACCTTCGATCATTTGCGGCTCATCCAACAGATACCGTATTTGTACGCCTCGTATGTGGCAGAGGCCGTCAAGCGGCGGGAGTGGCTGGACAAAGTCAAACAAGATTCAACTACACTTGCCAATGAGATGGCTGTCTTCCATGAAGAAGAGGCAAAAAGGAGGCGACGCTGGCATAAGTCAATCGGGGCCATTTTTGGTCCTGAAACTCCGACGGCTGACAGCAAGGTTCCAAGTCTCGAAATCAACCTTCGAGGAGACGATGGCGAATGGCCCCTGATGACGAGAAATGATCTGGACGACTTCTTCAACGCCTTGCGAAACCAAAAGACCGATTCCGATCTTGTAGTCGAAATCGAAAAGCTCATTGCAGACATGGACAACCCAACAAGGCAACAGTCAAGGCGGATGAAAGCCTTCAAGAATGGCAGCGTCCACGAGACTGCTCTCGGACGAAGCGGACTGCTCGTACGAGGTGACGATGATTTGCTCCGCTCCTTACAGGCAGACAAAACAAGGCTTGAAAGTAAACTAAAGACTGCGGAAAGCCGAGTACGCCGGCTAGAAGATCTACTTCATCGGCAGACGCAGGCTTCCAGGCCGAACATTGGCAGCCTTTTTCAAAACGTTAGCCAGCAAGTTCTAGACCACAACGACTCATCTAGCTCCCTTAGATCACCCCGTATTATTGACGACCGCGGGGGCTCATCAGATGGACTCGACACGCTTATTCAACGAACACAGCAACTGGAGACCGAACTGAGCACCGAGAGGGAGCGGTGCGCAACCCTACAGGGAGAGATCAACGCATTAACGACACTGCATAACGACCTAAAAGGCCAAATGGACGAAGCGAACTCCACCAAGAAGGATCTCTTACAGAATATGGAAGCACTCAAACGGGAGTTCACAGAGGAGCGAAAGTCGCTCGAAGAAGAGGTCAAGCAGCTAAAGGCCAGGCTTGAGTACACAGAAGACGAAATCGAACACTTTGGCGAGTCACGGGAAAACGAAAAGGCATCATACAATGAAAAGGTTCACTTTCTTGAGCTCGAGGTGGAGCGGCTTACCAGCGAAAGACGGGATGAGTCTCTCAAAGCGGATGGCCAGGTGGAGTTTCTCCGAAATGAAGCAAAGCTACAACGGGAGCGTATCGCGGCGCAGGATGTCGAACTTCGAGCTGCTAATGAGGAGATCAGAGTGCTCAACAAGCGACTGGAAGCTGTGACTGAGGATAGGCAAAAGCACAAACTGACCCTTGAGGATATATGGGAACGTTTGGCACCTGCTGATGCCGTTCCTGCGGAATTGCCTGACCTCTTGGAAGGAATCACCAGAAAAGCTGCCGATATTCTAAACACAAAGCAAGGCGTGGAGGGGGACATGTCCCTCATGAAGCTCAACGTGGACACGTTGCAAAATGACATTAAGACGCTTCGTTCGGAGATGGAATCCACCAAGGATAGACTTGTGTCGGAGGAATCAGCCTCATTGCGCCTACGCGAAAAACTGTCGGAAGAAAGGGCGAAGGTGGTTGCCATGGAGGGCGAACTGGCCCATGGACGTGAACAGTTATGCGAACTTCGGGTCAAAATTGCCGATGGAGAAACTGGGTCCGAGTTCATGCGGAAAAAGTTAGAAGACGAGGAACAGAAGCTCGCTACTACGACAGAGGAACTAGCTGCTCGGAAATCCCAAGTGCAGAGTCTGGAGGAAGAGGTTATGCATTTCAACGCAAAGCTTCATCAAACCCAGACACAGCTATCGGAACTCTCCACGCGGGTTGATGCACGCACAGAATGTGCCAAGGATCTAACACAACGTCTTTGGTCACAGAACGACCGCCTTACTCGTTTGCTTGAGCGGCTTGGGTTTTCTATTTCCCGTGAGGAGGATGGTACCATGCACGTTCAGAAAATACCCCGATCCGAGCGCTCATCGGCAACAGCTGCGAACCCGAATGATTCAGATCCCAGCTCATCACTCCGTCGTTCCAGTACGCTCAAGGCCCGGCCCGTTACTGACAATGCGGATATGGAGTTGTTGCAATGGATGAGTGGTGCAACTCCGGAGGCTGAACTGGAAAAGTACAGGGCCTTTATGGGCTCGTTCGGGTCGTTTGACATGGATGTCTTTGCGGATGCGGTGTACCGGCGTGTCAAAGACGTCGAGCATATGGCACGAAAGTTGCAACGAGAAGCGCGAGCGTACCGCGAGAAAGCACACAGCTTCCAGAAAGAGGCTCACGACAAGATTGCCTTCAAACACTTCAAGGAGGGCGACCTTGCTTTGTTCCTGCCTACGCGGAATCAGTCGACGGGCGCTTGGGCTGCCTTTAACGTCGGGTTTCCACACTACTTTTTACGCGAGCAGGACTCGCATCGTTTGCGCAATCGTGAATGGCTTGTTGCCCGAATTATGCGCATCCAAGAGCGGGTGGTCGATTTATCCAAATCCCTACAACATGATCAGGTAGGGGAGACGAGGAAAGATGGTGCCAGGGGAGAAACGGATTCTCTTGACGAAGACGAGAATGACAACCCGTTCGACCTTTCCGATGGCCTACGATGGTACTTGATCGAGGCTGTTGAAGACAAGTCCGGGGCCCCGTCCACTCCAGGTTTGGCTAAGAGCACTGTTGCGGCAAACAATGTCGAAGCAATGGCCGATTCCAGAGCCCGAGGGCTCACTGGACGTGGAGGCACGCCGTCAGGGATCGAAGGCGTCAGCAAGACACTGTCCAAAAGTCTCGAGAGTCGTCGGTCCAGCACGGGTTCCAGGAAGACCCTGCCGTTTGCGATTGGCGCATCGTCGAGAGGTCGTGAAAGCGCCCTCGCAAGTGAGACGAACTCACTCCGTGCAGTTCCGGCAGACAACAATAACAACAACTCAGCACCAGCGACTGCAGCTCAAAAACATATGTCACCCACAGACAAGCTTCTAGATGTAGCTCTGCAGGACGCCCCTCACCAAACAAACGCTATTGCAGTGGAGGGTGGTAGCGGGACCATGGCCGCAGGAAGCGATCAGGCTACTCTACAGCCATCGCAGTCTCATTCTGAGGTTCGCAACGAGATAGACTCTCTGATAGGGCCTTGAATGCATCTCAAAATGTATACTGACGGGTTGTATGCCCGCTGCGGTCAGGGCGGGACACAAGAACAGAATGCCATCGTTAGCAACCATTTTAGGAAGAGTAGAATCTGGGAATTACTATGGAGTATAGACGTCAACTGCGAGATAGGATGACAGGTAGTAAGATCGAAAGCCGATCAGAGCTAAGGAGAGCGCGGGCTTTCTGTTACCATGACTGCTCACGAGTGCGTGGCATGGATAGCGGTGCTGTGTCGAGTGCGGGCCGCGGGAAACATTAAGAACATGGTTTTTTTTTTTTTGGGATATATTCATCATTCTGGCCCAGCATACACTTTGGCGTGGCCATGGGACAATGACTGCCGGGTGTTCTCGACCGCACAGCATGTGAGTTCGCATCATTAACGTTTTGGTATGCTTCAGTATGATATCGTACAAATAATACAGTGCATCCATCTTCACATTATGGTTGGGGGGAGTAAACAAAGGATGGAAGGACGGGCCAAGTCTGTTAGTGTACAAGACACATACATGGGTAGCTAAGATGCTGGCTTGAGCATGAAGGCGTTGTTGTCTCATCCGCAGCACACAACCTCTTGGCTGCGTGATATGTGCGGGCTACATGAAAAGGTGGAAGACGTTCGGTCCTCACTGGGCGCTGGGCACGATCTGGACCGATTTGCGAACAGTCAGACCCGTAGCAACCGCGATCTCAATGTCCCACCGGCCAAGATGTGTAATGCGATCATTGCCATCAGCCAAGCCCACTATCTTGACGCTTGATGGTCTAAGAACAATGCGGCTGGCATCCTCATGGCCAGAAATCAGAGCCTTGATCTGGTTGAGAATATCGGTGCTCGAGACGGAGCCAAAGATGGCCCCCTCAGCCTTTGTTGAGGAAGGGGTCTGGGGCGTGGGGGTCGGCGCACTCCTGGCAATTAGAGGCGAAATCTTGGGTTCCTCGGCGAGCTTCGGCTGAGGAACTGGAATCGGCACGGGTTCGCGGTGGAAGGTAAGGGTGTCAGGGATGAGCTCGGATAGCAGGGCGTGAGCAGTTTCGGGCTGTTTGGCAGTCACACGGGTTAGCACCGGTCGTTAGTCATTGAAGCACAGAAAAGCAGGAGGATATGAAGAGCTGGGAGGGTCATTACAGTAACGTCCTGGACCTTGACCTGGGGGGTCTGGATTTCCGGGACCGGTTCCTCTCCCATCCTTAGCTCCTCGGGCGCCTTTCTGGTAGCGGCTTCGAGGGCGCTCATAATGACAAAGGTGCGGTCAACTTCGCCGATGGCATCGCGTGTGAGGCCGAGCTCTTGGAAGCGAGCAGGCGTCATGTACTCTGCCTTGTTCTTGGGGAACCACTCGTTGCGCATACGGCCGCGCTCGGTGCGGAAGATAGCATCTGGTTGGCAATGACGAGGTCCCAGTTAGCTTGCACAGTCCCAGCAAGGGAATTTCGTCCTTACGTTTGCGACCGAACTTGGGAATGTCTTCAAGCAGGCGGACAACCACGCCCTGGTCTTGGAGGCGCAACCGGTTTGACGCGGCACGGGTCTGGATGTGGACAATGGGCCGGGCCACCGGTACAGCACGAGCGCGGGGCTCGCCGTGACTGGCGGCAGTAGTGGCACCAAAAGGTTGCGCAAGACGGCGCAAGCATGCCAGGCACGTTGGCCACTTGGTCAGCGCGGATGCCGTCATTTTGAGGTGTGGTGGTGGTCGACCGGCGTCGTCGGAGCAGCCGCGTGAAGATCGGACAAGCGGATTGGGTTGGTCCGGCGATGGGTCGTGGTCTGCCGTCCGGATTGCGGCCTGGCTAGGCGCGAGCTGGCGCGGGACTGCGTGCGGTCTTCAAGGTTACCCAAAAATTTCGGGGACGGAAGCCCCACGGTTGCGCGGCAGAGCTCCATACCGGATGGAACCTCGATGGGCAGCCCCTGGAGCGGGACCCGGAACTCAGGGCGCCAAGACTGCCAAAACCCCGCCAATAAGTATACTACATACTTGTACATGCCCCTTGCACTTACTGGGTACTATACAGTCCAATACTGGTTTGTTTGTTAGCTCAAGCCGTCGGTCCAATGTCCCAGGAGTTGTTATATCTAGCTGACTCGTTTCGTTCTGTAATCAAGGTCTATATCTACTTGGATACGTAATTTCGGAGCTTCAATATGCTATAAGGAATATTGTTGATGCTTTCCAGTCCGTACAACTTGTGAGGTCTGGGACAGTTTGGAATAGATCTTGTCCAGTACATACGCTCGGAGTACCGACTACCGTAACAAACAAGCCGGAGTTAGATTGAACGAGTCGTCTGAACAGGGAAAATGAATGAGGGTTAGGGTGCATAAACTCTTCCTCTCTATGGTTAGATATACTTGCTAAAGAGCAAAGTAACATCGTTATGTCAAGCTCATTCCATGATCATGTCAAGCTCATGTACTTACTCTTTTTCGTAGCCGGATGCTCTACAAGAGGCTTACGAATTATGGTACAGAAAGGTGGTTGCTTGTCCACTTAAGCCTCCAAATCCCAAATGCTGATCAGCAAGAAGATCTCGCTTCCGTGACAGTAACACCAAGTCCCCGCGGCAGCGCATGTTACGGCAAATTTTGGCCATGCACTGGGCCGCCTTGGTCCATCCATAACTGCAAATCATGAGCTACACCTTCGACAAGTCCTGACTCAATGATACCGTCCTGCCAGCTCAGGGCAATGCTTATGGGGCCCCCTATAACGCCCGAAACGCTAGCACAGAGAGCCGGCCCCGCGACTATGGCGCACTGCGACATTACAGACCGTAATATCTGCCATCTTGAACGAGTTTCTGCCATTATATTGGCAGTGTCCTCCGGACTGCCTCGCAGCGATCCGATGTTGGACACCTCGTATGTCGACTCCCGCGGCTTGTTCGCCTTGTTAAGCCAGAAAGTGCGCCAGTCGGTAATCCAACTAAGCATACTTACCATGTCGTCTTGAGGAATTGTCTCGACCCGTTCTTTGAGTTCTTGACGCAAGGTTCGAGCAAGGCTCCAAATAATCTCTCCGCTTGCTTGCTCCCGCAACCCCGAAACACGAGAAGAGTCGAAACTGTGCGACGCCGAAGTAACCAGTACGCCAAAGAAATCGGCGGCATCAGTCACATGAGATCCGGACTGGACAAAGGGACGCAGGTCTATAGGAGTGCAGCTTTGGAACGACGTGGCTGTCTCTGCTGGTAAGCGTCGAGCAAGAGATGTGAGAATTAGCACATGAAGTAAAGGGGTGAGTGTGGTGCCGTTCGCCCTGCAATTGGCAAGAAGCTGTGACACAGCTTTTGCAGGGATGGTAACCAGACGGAGTCTGGTTTGGTAAGGGTCAGATCTGACCGGTGCACCCGTCCATGGAAGGTCGGTCGCTGGTTTGCGAAGCCAGCCCGACGCGAATTCATTCCACAACGTGCCAGCAATAAATCTCCAAGACGTGGTGAATTTGACGAGCTCCTCCTGGGGTGGCAGAATGTGTCCATGATGAGGCTTGCCGGGCATCCGTAGAACGTGGTCCTCTAGGCACGAGAGACGGGCTGATGGCTTGTTCAATTCGTCTAAGAGGCTGGCCTGGAAAATGGCTGTGCTCCTTCCATCAGCAAGAGAATGGTGGATGGCAAGCACAATGTCGAGCATCAGCCTGTCCTCACTCTGGGACGGCCGAGGGTCATAGACGACAAGCACCCTCCAAGGCGGTCGGGTTCCGACGTCTGGCCACAACTGGTTGTGTTGGGCTTCTAGCACATGGAGTAGGTGTGAGTCGCGAGCCTGAAAATCAAGTTCGGCAGGCAGTTCCACACACTCCAGGTGGTAGGAAAGATCCAAAGAGGGCACCGACGCAAAGTAAGGGCGAGATGTTTCATCGCCAGTGATCACCACTCTCAGCCGGGGCAGCCGGAGGACCAGGTTTGCAACTGCAACCTCCAACACGTCGGGGACACTCTTGCCTTGGAGCGCAGACCAAGGAACGGCATAGCGACAGGTATTGGCTAGGCACCGATAGAAGCCCAACGCATGCCTTGAGGACGAGTAAATCTCACTGAGAACAGCGGCGGGATATAACCGTAACGATTAGCCTTGGGGTGAGTTTGTCAAGAGCGGAGCGGAGGGGGCGAGCCGGCTTTGGAGATTGAGAAGGGGGGCTGGGATTCGGGAAACAGAAACAGGACTGGCCCATGCAGGGAGCGGACGGAGGTGGTTGAGACGGCGCAGTGCATACAGACGGAAGCAGAGGGATGAGAGGCCATCCGATGATGGACGACCTTTCCACACCCTTACGCGGAGTGGCGCCGGCCACCACCCAACGACGACGGGATGAGGGGAAGCGGGATAGGTAGATGGCAGAGGAGGGCGAAGGGGATGGGCTGGGATGGGTTGGCAACATACCATGGCCCAAGAGGCCGGATCGGCTGGGGGATGTTCGTCATCTGCGGGCGCTAACAACAAGGTACCACGTGTGGAAGAGGTAGTCTGGTGTCTAGATCGACACTTTGTCCACTAGTATGGGAAATGCCGTGGTGTGGTAGATGTGTGCTATGTTATGGGCAGGTTAAAAGAGGTGGGTAGGCTCAATTGACTCGACGATTACTCGCTTGGTAGTGTACACTGTAGGGATACCTCCAGTCATGTGAACCCAGATAACCCGGCTGTGAAACCGCCAGGCTGTCAGTCCATAAACCGCGTCTACCATTCAGCTCACGCAGCGTTGCTTGAGTGGTGTCTCAGTGACCCTTGTTGTTATCAATGATTGAGCCTGATGAGATGCTGCCGACAGCCTCATGAAATGCCGATTGCATTCGGTGTATGCAAACCAAGTTGGGTTGAAGACCGGGGGCCGCGACCGATTGGAGGGCCTCTTGACGGGACGGCGGGGTGTTGGAAACATTTACCTCTAACCACGTTAAGTCACTGCCTTACATGTACGTACGGTACATTGGCACCCGACCCTGGCTCTCGCACGTGCTGTGCTAGGTAGGCACATCACCGTACACTATCTCTCCTAGCTACCTTACGTTACGCGTATTGGTTGTACACACAGTTGTACCTACCTCAAAACACCTGGCGCTAGTGCGCCCGCCTCCCATTCGCAGAGGGCGCTCGACTCTTTTGGTATTTAGCTTCATATCGCGGATTGGCGACGGTAGAAAGACGACTTTTGACTTTTGCAAGGTACGCTGCCAATGCGAATGTTTTAATTCCAGCCCAATGGAGAGCAATGCCTGGCGCCTGGCGTTTACAACCCGAGAAACATACTCAATGTATTTACGTAACTTTCAAGTGCCTTCCTTTCGGCCCCTACTTTCATTATACAACTACACTACAGGCGGCAGGTACCTTTTAGCGCACAGTTGCGATGATGCCCCACCCCACTTGCGCGCATCCGTCACTCGCGTGCAACAAGGTACCTAGCCAGCTAGCTTTCAAGAAGCAATTGCATCCGCGCATCTCTCATCGTCCATTCAAACGCGTCGGCAGCACGATTCGCAGACTATCAATAGTACACGGCCGGACCGGATAACGTCTTGGATTCTCAGCAGCGCCCTTTCTTTCTTCCTGGAATCGTGGATTTAAGCAGCAATCAGTGAAATCTCCAGCACTTCAACCCGTCCAGCTGAGTGCTGCTCACCCCAGCATGCGCAACGGGAGTACAGCACAACCTACAGCCATTTATTTGTTCGTGTCCGTCAGCCATCACCCCAACTGAAACAACCCCCCAACTCTCGCACGCCGTTGAGATGGCTCTTTCTCCAACCTTTTAGTGACTTCAAGCGACCATTCAACTTGGACGAGCGGCCATCAATCCGCCACAGACTATATTCTACTTGCCCGCTGCCGTTCACTTGACCTTACCGATCTCACGTCGAACCCCTCCAATCTTTGCGCCAGTCGCGCCAGGTCGCACCCTCGATCGGATTCGCGGCCAGTTGCTTATAACCACGGTTCTTTTTATACCCCGCGGGCTGGGGGCATACTGACGAGATACTCGACGTCGCACTTGCAAGATGGAACGCAGCGCTTCGGATGGGGTCGATGTTCTGGCCAGCCGGGCGAACGGCCGCTTCGCGTCTTCTCGTGCTGGCAACACCCCCTCACGACGGTCGAGCTTATGGTCCCTCTCAAGATCCAAATCCAAAGATGACCATGGAGCCTCCAGTCGAGGCGACGCTGCCGAATCCCGTCCTGCTAGCTCTGGGTCGTCCGACTCGAAGCACGCCTCGTCCGCCATTACAAGAATTCCACGACCAACCCAGCAGCAACGGCCCTCGCAAACACGCACCCCATACACTCTCACTGACGCCTACAAACAAGTCGAAGCTGAGGAGGCTGCCCAGAGTACTCCAAGTCCGGCCCCTCGGACGTGGCGTACTCGCAGCAGCTCTTCCACCAGGAACAAATTGCACAAGAAACCCCCCACAACTTTCAGTCGCCAGGTGTCCGGCTCAGGGCGTGACGAACCCTTCATGTCGGCCAGTAGCCCAGGTGCGCTTTCGGTCCAGAGCGATGTCTCTGATAGTGACATAGACGAAAAGCTACGTCAGCACGCCCTGGCACAGGCAGAGCCAGAAAGGCCAGCCTCACGCGCCAACAGTATCCTATCACGGTCGAAGTTTAGGAGTATCGCCGAGGTGGGTAAAGGTCTGGCTCGTAAGACGAGTCGGAGCAGCCTTGACTCTCGCGGCAACTGGCTTTCCCGCCGCCTCTCGGGCGTCCGACACGATGCAAGCAGCGGTATTTCGACACACGAATCTCCCAGCTGGGAACAGATTGGTGACTCTGCCCTTCTTCAGACATCTACCGTCACGCCGGCTGAGCCCGTCACAAGACCGGCCACGGTGCCGCCTAATCACGGTGCCCACTGGACCAAGAGCTCTGAGAGGAAAGCGGGAGAGGATGTCGCCGCCGATGATTTCCAGACTTTTGACAGCCCTTTCCCAAACCTGACGCGCAGCAATCCTAAACTCGACGAGATTCGACTTTTGGAGATGGAGGCAGCTTCCATGTTTCCCGACGAGGAGTCAGGATCAGGAACACGGTCAAACCAACTGAGCAGGGGTCGCGAGTCGAGCCGTACGAACACTAAACTCGAGGAGTTGCGCGCACGAGAGAGTAGAAGCCTGCTTCGAAAGACCCCAATCGTTTCGAAACTGGATGGCATTATCGAGTACGATATAGAGCACCCGTCCCGGCCCCCCTCCTCAGAGATTGATCGAAAATCGAGTAAAGAATCTGCCCGGACCAGCGCATCTGGCGACAAACTGCGCATGTCAGATGCTTTTAGCAAGCTCCCGGTACGGAGAAGCATGTCAAGCGGCAGGAGCCAGCCACGAGATGGAGACGTGCGAGTGACGCCAGAGGAAGCCCCCATACCGGCATGTGACATGGGGGTACCCGCTGTTGCTCCTCAGGATCAAAATGATGTTGATAACTACGTGGTGGAATCTGCTCGTGATAAAGATAATCAGGAAAGGGCTGCTACTGCTCGTCGTGATTCACATGGCGAGCGGAACTCGGAAGAACTGGATCGTCAGCACCAGGCAACTGGGGACGATTCACCAACAGGAGAGGCCCTGCATAAGGTCGAGCACCAGTCTGGCAATCAAGGTCGAGCATTGAAAGGTGCATTCAGGAACAAGAGGCTCGACAGCGCTAAAGGCGACGTCAGGCCGAGTGTCGGTTTCACTGGATTGCGCCGAGACCCGTCTGTTGATTCAGCGTTAGGCTCTAGGTCAAACCTAGCACAGTCGGAGTCCGATCCCACGGAACGCATTTACGGCGAAATGAGCTTGTTCGCGCCGATGGAAAATCAATCCGAAAGGGGCTCCCAGCGTGCAGTATCTCCGGACTTGGATGACGAGGAGGAATATGAAGCACCTGGCGAAACGCCCAAGCCGAACAGAGGCGAAGCTTCGAGACAGTCTCTCCCACCCGCGCGCGTCTCTACCCGACCAACGACCGCGATCAAGACTGAAGATATGGAGGAACCATCACGTTTCACGTCGGTCAGACCCACGGACCATCATTCTGGCGGTGAAAGCACCCAAGGTCCTGAGGGTGTCACGCATAGCAGAGCCTCTTCGCGAGCCCGGGGCCGGAAAAGAAGCATGTCGCCTAGGAAGATAAAGCACACTCTGTCTGCTAGGGGTGACAGAACGCGTGATCGTGCATCATCAGTTCGACCGCATCGACGCTCCAAATCGCTTTCACAGTTGCCTCTTCCCTTGGCCAACTCGGCCAATCCACCAACTGTGAGGGACGATCTGTTTGAAATCCATCGGATCAACCAGATTGAGGATTCCACTCTGGATGACCTAGCTGATCTACTCGAATCGAAGGACAACGTCCATGGTCCGGCTCATTTGGCCAATGTCGTTCCCAAGGCTGGTTCCAAGGCTGGTTCCAAGCACGAAACCATAGACGGAGAAAATGAAATCGAGCTCTACAAAAGAATGAGTGAGTCGCTCAAGACAGGCCTCCTCGGAATCCGAACCGCGAAGCAGGGGATTGAGCGTCTAGAAACATCCGTTTTCAATGCTGACGCAAAGGATCCTGGTCACCACAATGGAGATGCCGTCTCAGTGTGCTCTGCCTGCCAGGATGATTCCTCTGTTGGGCACACTAAAGTGACTTATGTTCACTTGCCGCTTCCCCAGTTGTATCAGCGACGGCCCAGGTTCAAACTCACCTTGCTTGGGCTCATCCTGTTCCTTGTAACGTTGTGGTACATTGGAGAGTCGACCATGTGCTCCATGTACTGCCGACCGCAATACTGCTATCCTGGCAAGCCATGTAACTGGTCCCCTGATGATCCGGTATGGGGATACTCGATTCCGGTTAAGCTTGACCAATGGGTTACAGGAGGAAAGGGAAAAGTTTTTGCCAACCAGGCTACGCTGGACGTTACGGACTGGATTGCCGACATGTGGGATGCTGCCAATGGCGTCGACATCACCAAGGTTGATACTTCTAACTACACTTGGGAGCAAAAACGACAGCATCGCAGAAGGCTCATGAAGAAGGGGCTGGTCAGACCCTCCAGAGAGCGAAAGCGTGGCACGGCCAGACGCGTTAGCTAAGATGCTGTGATATCAGTTGGAAGTATTGACAGAAGAGATCAGAGGAAGGTTGGTAAATTCAACCTAGGAGTGTTTTTCAAGTTACCTGAATAAGCTGCTATCAGGTTGTCAACCGTACGAGGTCGTGTGGAATAAGCTTGTTGGCCGATCAAGGCTTTGACATCCCCTCGAGTTATACTTTGTTGAACGAGTTATGATGCCACGCCACTAGAGGTAGGTTTTCGAGACCTGAAGTTATGCAACACATCGTCTGGGCGTCCGGATTGTGCGATGATAAGACAGCGGTTAGAGAGGGGTCAAGACAAATGGTGCAAGTTGCCATGCCTCAAGCGAGGCCAGACTTTGTCCTTTGGCCCTGTGACACGCGGGTTATTTTACGCCTACACAAAAGAATGGTTAACGGGGCCTCTGATACACGCGGAAGGTGTTGGCCAGGATTAAACGAGTTATGATGAGATGAGTAATGTGGCGCTTTTGCTTGGTTTGCTATTCGAACGCGTTGAAAGTTCTTGCTGTGTTCATCTTCATAGCTCTCAATCATGCAGACAACCTGGAGCTGTCGAAGACAGTCCCTAGGGATACAATGCACTGGATATCTAGCAACTCTTCACTGTACGATGCTGCACGGAAGGGAGCAGTCAATGAAACTGCTAACGATAACAATCTACCAAAATGTCTACTGCGCGCTGTGCTGGATCAAGTCTGCAATCGTGACATAGGGGCCACGCACGATCTGAAGATAACTCGTAAAAAGATGGGATGAACCGCTGGAGCAGCGGGCACCCGACACTGTCCTTTTCTCGAAACCCTCTCAATGACAGCAACGCGCGGGTATCATTGCGATTGGATTGCGGTCCCACGCGCATTCTTGAGCTTCTTCGATTGCAGTCCTGCGTAATACGCATCGCTGTATTTCTTGAAAGCCAGTTTACCTATTTCCTCCCAGTTCTCCTCCACAAAGGCCCGCGTCATATCCTTGTCGTAGAAGCCTTCGTCGTCCCGGAGTGACATCTTGGGTATCAGGCCGTATTCTTTGCTGTCTTGCATCACAATCTTCTTGATAGCACTCAACAGGTTGCCTCTAAACTGGGGGTCGAGGTCATTTGGAATTGCCGACTTTATCAGGTTCTTCACTGCCTCGGGCTCCTTCTTCACCCGCCAGTCCTTGAGTTGCGCCCAATAAATAGGCTCAACGCTGAAAGCCCGGAAGGCTTCATCTCGAACGCGCACTCGGAGGTCACTGGTGTCGGACACATCCTTCTGGCCCTGCAGCTCGAACCGACCATCAGCTCCAAGGCGAGGAAGGAAGTCTTCGACCCATTTCCGGAATATAGGGCGGGTCTTCATGTTCCTTTTCGTTGTGCTGTTGTTGTCCGGAGGAGGATCAGGTGAAGATTCGTGGACGGTAAAAAGCCGACAGGTAGCGATGTAGCTGAACATGACGTCAACCGTTGGAAACGGCTCGGACCAGTACCCTTCCACCTGCATCCCGAGAAAGTGCAGTACCTCAACGGGGTCCGTGGTCAGGAGCACCCTAGCCTTCTTTTTGTCCAGCTTCTCGATCTCAGGAATCCGCAGACAGAGGCCTTCATCGTCAGCTGTGAGACCAAAGGGCCGAATAATGGACCCTAGGAGAGTCCAGGCATCGCCATGTGCGCTCTTGAAAAGTGCCTGGCCGCCAATAGGGCATTGTCAGCGCGTTTCTTTGTGTTTTAGGTGCTTTGATCCTCGTCATCAAGAACGAGGTCCTGAAATGAAACATACCCAAAACATCTGGTCCATGTTCTTACAGATGCTGATATCAACCTGGATATAGCACTGCGTGTCGTCACTCTCCTCCTCGGGCTGGAAGTCGTGTTTGGGCCAGGGAATGGCAAGGTGCATCGAATTCGTATATGGGTTGATAATGGAGCGCTCCGCGTTCAAGGCGGCCTTGATATCAGCCGCCAGCTCCTCCACTCCTCTGGGAACATCACGTTGGGGAGATGTTGGAAAGACAAGGCGGGTCTCCATGGCCACGAGGATGTCGAGATCTCCGTAGTCCTTCTTCTCGGGACCCTCAATGGGTGAGGTGACGCACAGGAACATGGTGCGTAGGGCAGCGTGACATGCGGCTTTGACTTTGTGATAGACATAGGGCGGCATCCGTGGAGTGTGTAGGGGGTCGTCCCCGGAAGTAAATATTGAACCACCCATCTCGTGACGACTTGAGCTGTTAGGTGGTAAATACTGAGGATAGCTTGAAATCGTTGCTTGATTGAGCAAGTAAACGATGGTCTGGAGACAGCCTATTAAATAGTAAACCGATCAGCGGGATATTCGAAGTTCAAGATACGTGCGAAGCGCAGACCTACCAGGCTCGCCTTCATCCAAAGAGATGAGACTAGAGGTGTTCAAAGTATAGATGGAATGAGTTGATTGGCCTTGGTCGGTGACGGGTGCAACTATAGCCAGTAGGGCAAAGATTCAAAATAGAGGCTGAGCGGTGCCCGTTTGCCCATGTTGAAACCTGGCCGACAACCATTCGCCTTCATCATCCTCATCGCTCTTGCAGCCATTTTCGACTCCCAGACACAAGAACTGTCAAAGCCTTGTACTCGTTCGCCCCTGACATCAGATCTCCAAAAGCTGATTGCGAAACAATTGCCAGGAAGTGAGATGGTGTGATAATAACCACAAAGAACGGTCGTGAAGTGGTGGTGATTGTATGTTTCCATCACTAGGTAGTGTATTCTCCTAAGCCATGCATGTACCATGTGAAGGTTCTGTGGATTGTCGTCGCTGTCACACTGGCGGCAGTAGGTACCCAATACCTCCTCCGCTGCGGGCGCTGCGGGCCACCCACGGGCCTCACGCTGCTTAACATCAATACCGACCATACCCCCATAACGTGCAGGGACAAACACTCATCGCCAAAAAGAATACCTGCCAGCCTCTAGGTTTGTACCCCAAGTCACTCAACAACAAGAACCATTCATTTCTTGAAATCCCACTCACAATTCTCATTCTCCCCGCGTCAATAGAATACAGTCCTTCTCACTACTGCTCAGTCACTCACTCAAGTAAAGTCAATCATCCCCCACCTGGCCCGCCACTTTGATATTTCCCGATTCAACTACTGACACCTCTTCCAGCCGAGCTCGTTCCGTCACATCAATCGATCGATAACCATGGAGAACGGAGCCACGTCTCAGGGTGAGGGCAAAGACCCCTCGGGCTTTTTGAGCGAAATCATCGGCAACCCCGTCACTGTCAAGCTGAACTCTGGCGTCGTCTACAAGGGTCAGTGAGAGCTTTCATCCTCCTCCCTTCGGTCGGCACTTGCTCTGAAAACCACCGTCTTCTCTCCCATCCCAAATCCTTCTTCTCTCGGCAGACATAATGCGGAACTTGACTAACAGGACGCCTGGGGTGGGGGGCATTGGGTGGTACAGGTGAGCTGCAATCTGTTGATGGCTACATGAACATTGCCCTGGAGAAGACAGAGGAGTATATCAACGGCGTGAAGAGGCGGAGCTACGGTGATGCGTTTGTTCGCGGCAATAACGGTGCGTTACCCCTCTCCCCCATTCCGATGGCAGAGTATCGTCTAACTCTCGTGTAGTCATGTATATCTCTGCGGATTGAGACATTCGTCACTCGAGACCGCGGATGTGTGAGAGGATGAAGCTGTGGGGGGATGTGAGCAAGCCTTCATTGATGTATGTTACTGGGGAGACACGTGCTCGAATTTCAGCTGGTCCAGATTCTTAGTTGTGCCTCCTCCCTGCTTAGGTCAACAAAATGAACCGGCCAGTCTCAAACGCATCACGACGACTGCTCAACGTTAAGGTCACGTTTCACGATCACATCACCAAATGTACGCTGGGGAAACCATGCTAGGGAAGTACCTTTTGTTATTAAGGCTATTATTACACTGCCTGCCCGAGTAACTACCGATGAGCCTCATGATCCTCCAACTCGCTTGAATCGTAATCTCCAGTGGTTCCTAGCTGCAACGCTAACAAAGCAGAAAACAATGCCGACGATGCTCATCAATGTTTCTTCATATCTGGGCTCCAAACCAACCAAACCAGGGCGCCATACCAATGCAATACCGAAGTGAATGCTCCGTCACCATGCCACGCAAGACACTGACTGACTGACTCTCCTCCAGGGAATTCTTCCGAACTTTGTTTGCAGTAGAGAAAGCCCGGGCGCCCGTCGCGCTTAGTTGATAGCGATGCGAATGGTCTCGTGCTTCTTGGCCTTGGGAACCGTGACGCTGAGGATGCCGTTGTTAAGAGAGGCACTGACTGCGTTTTGGTCGACACGAGCGGGGAAGCTGAAGGTGCGCGAGAACTCGCCAACGGAGCGCTCAGAGACCCAGTACTTTTCGGCAGGCGCCTTGGGCTTCTCCTCGGTCTGGGTTGCGCTTGGGCGCTGGGCGACTTGCTGGTTGTTGGCACCGGTAGCAGTGGTAGCCACCGAGCGGTTGTCCTCGTCGACGTCGTCTTCAACGGTGGCGTGGTGGACAGCAGCAGGGCTCTGCGGCTCGCCCTTCTCGGTGAGGTGACCGGCGACCTGTGCGGGAGGGGTGCCGGCCGTGTAGTTACGCTCAACACGGCCCCGGATCACAATGGTCTGAGGGTCGGTGAACTCGATCTGAACGTTCTCCCGATCAATGCCGGGGAGCTCGCCGTGAAGCTCGTATGTCTGCTCGGTCTCGCGGACATCGAACTTGGGGCTGAAGGTGCGGGCGGGCTGGGTGTGACGACGGCTGCCAGCCTCCGGGGTGCTGCCTTGAACCTCGCGAGTGTAGGTGTCAAAGTCGTCGAGGAGGCGGAAGAGGTTGGTGAAGCTGGGGTCAGAACCGTAGGAGCCGTAGAAGCCACGAGGGAAGAGCGCCATTTTAGATGTGGGTGTGTAGAAAGAGTAGAAGTGGTTTTGCGTGTGCTGTTGTGTTTTGAGATTGATGATGCTGCACTGAGCTGATGCTGAGTGTAGTAGATGGGCGTTGAGAGTTGAGAGTGTTGAGAGTTGAGAGTGTTGAGAGCGTTAAGAATGATTGTTTAGCTTGCTTGATGATCTTGATCTGCTGAACAGAGAACGACGACACAAAAAGAGAGAAACACCGCCCAGATTTATACTTGAGCGAGAGCGTTGTTTGCTTCCCATCTTACATTGTGATGCTCTCATTCTCCTAGCTTCGGGCATCACGAAGAAGGTGGGAGGAGCATTTGGAACACATACCAGGTCATTCTAGAAAACCCACTGTGATTCACTGGAATTCACTGAAGTTCTCTGTTGGAGAAGCTGCGCTTCCATGGGATGACGATCGTCAACGAAGGTGCAATGCAGGTAAACAATCTGCTTGACAAATGAAGCTATTCCCAAGTGTGTACTAGATGGTGCGAGGCCAATCGCACGCCTTCGGGAGCAACCTAGAAAGTTCCACACTGCACCGCAACCTGCTTTGGTCAACCAGCTGCGTGCCTGTGCACGGGCCAGAGATAGCCGCAATCTTCGGTCTCGGAATTTCAACGCCAAGGTAACATTGCTTTCGTAACACTTGGAACATTACACCACGAAACAATCGCTACAAAGGCTAGGTACATGCGTTGTTGCCAGCCGTGGGCTGCTCGGCTACCAATGCAATTCCAACCAGTTGGTTAATTGCATACCGAGTATCCACCACGACCATGACCAGGTCCCTTGCTCTCTCTTACCCATTCCATACACAACAACATGAGACCATCCTCACACTAAAAGTTCTGCTACCAAATGCTGCGCTGGCGTTGGCCCTGGGCAACTAGATTCAGGTTGAATCGGCCACAAAGGTAGTGTGGCTTCCGAGCAAATGTTCTTCCCCCTTTTTCTGCCAATCTGGCGTCAGTCTGCCGTCTTCGAAATGGGTTATCTGCATGGGTGCAGACCACCTCAATCCCGGAAACTGAGGAGTGAGGACCGACGATAAACTGGCCGTATTATCGATGTCTCTTCCAATATTTGCCCTGAGCTTTCGAGCGTTTCCTCCTTTGTAAGCATGCGGATGACAACCTCCACCAATACAATCGCTGCACTATACCTAGCAAAACAGGACCAAGTAATAACAATGTGTTAAAGCTACCTAAGTCTAGTGTACTTGGTGCAGCAAACGATATCCCAGGTACACACGAGCCGGCCTCACCCGTCCCATGGCCGACGGCGATGTGGGACCGTACTCGGCGTGTCTTAAGGTTGGTAGACGGGGGAACGTAACGGCGGAGGGTAACCAGCCATCATGGGGGCCGGCGTGGACATTGGAAGTGGGGATACGCCAGGAAGTGTCGTTGGCACCATGGGGTTGAAAGGATGGAGGCGGGGTACAGCAGGTATCAGGCTCGGGGCCGGAATATGGCTCCGGTTGAACAGACTGATGAGCTTCTTGCCCACGCCCGGTTGCAACTCGGTTCCGTCCCGCGCAATCTTGACCTCACGGTTTGAGTTCCATGGATTCCGCAAACCCCTGGTCCGATAAAATGGCAGCCTCGTTGTCGACAGCCATTCAAGACTGAACGGCTTTCCCCAGGCCTTGGACTCCCCGCCGACAGCCTCCGTACCATTGACACTCGCCGCGTCTTCATCTAAGGCTTTCTGCAATCCGGCGTCCGTGGCAGTACCGTCCTGTTCCTGACTGGTCTGGCCCGCATCTTCCTCCTCCCTCACCACTTCCCAGAAAATGGTACCGCGTGCCGAGTCATCAATAATACGTCCCTTGGGCGCGAACTCAGTCGCCTCGGTAGGAATTGCCTTGGGCAAGTCAACCTCGCTTGATGGCTGAGCCTTGGGCGCAAACTCGATAGCAGCCGCCGGATCGTCGTCAATGGGTGAGGTCATGCGCGCATAACCAAAGTATTCTCCGGATTTGTTGGCCGAGAAGATCAGATAAATATTATCTGCGTTCTGTCCGTCGTGTCAGCTGCGTTCAAGCTGTCATAATCCAATAGCTTATGTTTGGGATCTTCACGCTGAACATTGAATGCAGCTTCTTACCTTGAAAGCATTGTTCAGGACCTCCTCGTTGTGCGATTGTGTGGCCCACACCTTGGTCCGCACGCTCAGCTCGAGGTCCTCCACTGTCAGACTTTTGAGGACAAAGTACCGGTCCTTCAGTCCTTGCATGCCGTTGGGCGCTGGTCCGCCGTTACTCTTCTGCTCCGATGCATCTGAGCCTTTGGTCGGCGCCGCCGCCGCTGGCTCCGTGCTGCCGTTCAGCGCTGTACCACCCGCGCCTTCCCGAGAGCCACCGACATTCTGTGTCGAGCATCCGGGAGGTGTTGATGCTGCCGGACCGGTGGGTGCAGTAACACCCGAGGCTCCCTCCACCATACTCTTCCTCAGCCGGCTCACGAGTCGTACCGACTGAAACTTGGAGTCATGGAGTTTCTGTTGCGCGCCAGCGCATGTTTCTTCGTCTTGAAAGTTGGCAAAGGCACAGTTACTTTTCGAAATGAGAAAGAGGGATTCGAGGCCCGGCGCTTCCTTGACGACGTGATGGACGAGTTCCATCAAGTTGGTTTGTGGAGGGAGATTTCCTATCCAAATCGCGTGTCCTGAGAGATAGCATGGACCACGTTAGCCGCCGCATCCTTACAGATTTCGACCACTCCGGAGCCAAATGCTTCAAGAAATGGCCATGGGGGGAACTTACCGCTTTGCCTAGGCTTCCTCGGTGGCCCACGTACCAGATTATGGCGGCCTTCCACGGACCCTATTGCACAATCAGAATTGACCTCTCAAAAAATACATGAACAAACATCATCAACTTACCATTGCTTGGCTCAACGGAGCCAGCGTCGGGAGCCACGTGCGCTCCATACTGCGGCTGCACCGAGCGTGTGGCATCCAGCTGGGTACCTCGTGTCGCATAATGTCCCGGTATCGTCTGCCCATGAGCCTGCGACGCCTGTCCGGCAAAAGAAGCCCCCGGCGGGTAATAGTAATGCGCATTCGGGTGTGGTTGCTGTCCAACGATAACACCACTGGAATGGTAACCATACTCGGGTCTTTGAGGCAGGCTGACCTGCGGAGACGGCGAAATTGGGTGGCCAAAATACTGTCCTATATTCTGCGACAAATACCACTGCTGTTGGGCTCCAATCCACCCGGATGTGTTTCCTTGGGAGCCGTAGGGTGCCATCCCCATCTGGTTGGCCATATTTGAAGATGGGCCAGCGAGGGAGTTGTAACTCGGTTGTTGGCCCGGGCTGTACGGTGGCGGTCGATACGACACATGAGGAAGAGCACTGGCCATGGTTCCCATATTGAACAGCCCTGCCCGACTGAGTCCATGTTGTGACGGTGTATCCAACTGTGCAGAGAAGCCATGAGGCCCGTTGCTGTAATGCTGCTGCTGCTGTTGATACTGCTGATGATGTTGTTGTTGCTGCTGCTGCTGCTGTTGAACACCCACCGGACGATACATGGTTGCGCTCTCGGAAACTGTTTGGCCTAAATATTGGCTGGTGATGGCTGGCGGCGAGCCGGCTGTAGCTGTTGTAGAATCCGTGGGCTCTGCGGGCTCTGGGGACTCTGAGGGAGTGGGTTGATCTCGTATATCGCCCATAAGGATGGTTATGGGTACCCAACGAATCGGGTGTAACTGGGTTCTTGTTGATTTCTCAAAACACCGAGCTCCTGGTCAGCTCGATAAGCTAGAACACGAAGCAAAAAACCACTTGTCGTGTTCGATGATACGTAAGAGCTTCTCGAACGGACGCGAGTCAACTAGCTCTCAGGACAACGCTCAGGGCAAGTGGCTCCGAAGCGTGTCGTGGCTTGGAGGGGTCCCTAGAAGAAGTGCCAGGACCGACTTGGGTAGCTCGGTCGTTACTCTGGCAATAGCCAAGTGCGAAACGACGTTGCCGTGCACGGGAGGCTTAGAGTTCCCCGAAATACGCCACGATGGGAGAGATTTGGCAAGTCCAATCAGGAAAGATGCCGAGCTGCTAGGTTCAGCAACGTCCAAGACGTTGTATCGAGGGAGGTAGGGGAAGGAATTTAAGACACACGACGGGCCGTGGGGGTGGGTTGCGAGGGCTCCAGAGCCCTTGCCCTTCAAAACCTTTGCTCGGAGCGGATCGTCGGAAGCAGGGGGTGTCGTTAGCAGCCTGCTCGTCTTGCCTTCCCCATCTGTCAAGCTTGTCCTTGAATGCCTGTACCTGTTCCTCTGGGTTCTTCCTGCCTAAGCCGGTAATTTGGAACGACGGAAGGTATAGGCCAGCAAGCCTCCGAGGCAGATGGACTTTTCGGTTGTCCGTGTAGCGGGCTAGGCTATAACTAGCAAAGGTTTACCGGCGAGGATGAGGCGGGGGAGGAGTGAAGGCCAGGGTATATCGACGAGGCAAAAGGGATGATAGCCAACACAGGGCATTCACTTGAAAGGTTCACGACGCTTTTCCAGGTTCTCTGCCCGAGGTACCACAATTTGACAAGGCTCCTGGGGCCAAGTACATGTTATAACGTGACGATGAACGGGCGAAGTGCCGAAGAAAAGAGTGGCGTGAGGCACAAGATTACATATGGGGGTTTATTCTCAGAGTCCCTACTCCTCCCCTTGTGGCTGGTGCTCATATTGGCCTACAAAAGACGGTGCCTCGGCGGTTTATCTCCTTCTCGGAGCTAGGCCAGCTCCGAAAGGACCAATAAGCAAGCTTGGAGAGGCAGGCGATGCCGACCGACTGGCATCCTTAGCTGAGCTTAGGTACACGACCCAACTGGGAGAGAGGAGGGGACATGAGATCTGCACAATATGAAGCAGAAAGTGGCCAAAGTCTCGGATGTCGCAACTGTTCGGCATGTAGTGTAGGGCTTGTGTATGCCGGACAGGCCAGGGGCAAGGCGCATATGCAGCGACAGGACGGTGGAAGAGCATGCCAGATGCGGTGGGGATGAAAATCATGTTCAGGATAGTGGGTATGGGGTGTTTACGGGAGGCTGAGGAGGCATTGAAGGGTACCGTGGCGGCTCGGGGGTGTTCGCAAAGGTGGACTGGTAACCAGTGAGTGAGACGGGTTACATGGCAGGCGCCCCCTTTGTCCAACGGAGATGTTGGAAATCCGGATGACGATCTGGGCCAGACACGGACACACGAGACCCTCAGTCGACACACCGGGCTCGAAGATATGGAGCTTGATGAGTGGGAACGTGTAGGGAAAGAGGGCAAGATGAACACGATGAGCGAGATGGACAGGCCATGTGGGCAAGGGCAAGATGGGTTGGGGCGTAAAACATCCTTGACAACGTCCTGCCGATACGCAAGAAAAACTTTCTGCTAATGAGAGAGTGCCGGGGCTGGGGGCAATGGGGCTTGAGAATCCGATTTTAAGCTCTATGGGAATCTCTGGACCGGGAATGTGGCATGCTACACTAGTGTAGTGTACACATGCTTTCTCATGCATCGACAGGCGGGGGTCCTTTGAGCCCTGGCGTTCGATAAACCAACGGAGCAAACCGTTTTTGCCACTCGACTCTTGGTGTGCTCCTGCCGGCCTTGATATTCCGACATGGCGGGATAGCTCCAGTGTGGTGTCGTTTCGCGAAGTCCGGAATCTTGGGATCGTCAGTTCCCCGTTCTGCCAGTGTAAGTCGGTTGGATGTGAGGTTTCCTAATCAGGCAATCTCCATGTTGCGCAGTCTTGGTCTAGACCACAGGGTTCATGGCAGGATTCATGCTCACAGAGAGGAATACCCGGCAGCCGGCGAGCTAGGCACACGTACTTGTAACCATGGTCAGACAGAGCCGCAGCTTGCCCATCAACAAAAGAGCACGACCACATGCTTGCTTTGGCTATGCATTTTGGATTTCTCCATGAGCTCGGTTGGCGTGGTGCATTATTATATGCAGTTAGTCACCTTGGAAGGTTGTGGTGGTAAACTGGATCATGTTTGGGACTAAGGTAGATGATTTGTAAGTCTTCGCATACTAGGCAAGTGCATCGAGTAACAGGGCAAGTGCACAACTCCCTCTACCCCTAACATCCTACTTGCCCTTTCACAAGCTTGAGGTCTCTTTTTGCCCAGAGTGGATGGTTACGTACCTGGTGATGACCTGTCAAGGGGTTGGAGTGTTACCATAAAAGGCTGGCTCCGACGTCATCGAGGCTCGCGGGTACCCATGACAGCTATGATACGCCTGTCGCGACCTTTGTGTCTCCCAAACTCCATCGTGAGAATCGCAGCATGCTCCGAGCTATGTAGAATGACGGTTGGGGCAAAGCCACAGCGGGCCAAGGTCCGGCTGCATTTAGTGTAGTGTACAGGAGGGATCCAAGGCAGGAGCTTGGATTGTGTCATACTCTCTCTACAGGCGTAGCGGTCCCACGTTGCCGGTACAGTACACAGCTTAGGAGCATAGTAGAAGGAGGACCCCTGTTGCATCAAGCTGATAAGATAAGGACCATAGTGTAGATATGTATCAAAGGAACAATGTGTCTCTAAGCGAATGAAGAATTTCTGGACGCTTTCTTCCGGACGGTTGCGCAGAGGACCCTCTTAAGCATTTCGATAGTTCCTCAAAACTCTTCTCTTCCCTCGTCTCGGAATCAGTCAATGGCAATTGAGGAGAAGCCACATACACTACTGTATGTATCGTCTCTCATATTGATCGGAGGGCCATGTACTTTGTCATTGCTCATTGGGCCTCAGAAGAACGGTGTGGATGACGTCGAAAGACCCAAAATAACACGTTGGCCGAGGCGTCTTTGCCACCGCGGCGTAGTGTACACTAGTGTACTACCTGCGTAGGTACTGCACCGCGCGACATGTACTTACTGTACACTAGTTCAAGCCACTCGCGATGCGCGTGGAGTCTGGACGACCAACGAACCAACTTAGGGGTTGTGGTGCGGCCTGGAACTTTTCTCAGCCCTCTTTTTATAAAAGAGGAGGAAATCTTCAATAGGACAGCGGAATATTATAGGATAATCTGAAATGTTAGCGTATACTATATATAGAAAGATGTTAATAGATAAGGTCTAATATCTGTAACTACGTTTATTATTTTTCAAAAATTATATTAAAAATTGCAAAGTAAGAAAAAGTTATAAAGATATTTCTCTTAAAGTTTTAAAAAAAACTTTTCCCTAATTAGGCGAATGATAGCTTCTGGACTTTTACATTAATATTAAAGATTATTATTTTAGTATCTGTCACACGGACATTGCCCACAGTCCAAGTGTCACACGGACATATGCCACACTGTCAAACGAGCATATGCCACACTGTCAAACGAGCATATGCCACACTGTTAAACGGGCATACACCACACTCCTGGTGTCATACGAGAAAGACCTACATGTATGCAGATTGCTAGATACCTTGGAGCCTTAGGTGACAAAAGACCCGTACATACTAGATAGGTACCGTTTCCCTTTGGCATAAGAAGGCCTTGAAGCCCAACCTTCCTCTAGAGGTTGAAAGAACCAATAAGGCCTTCGAGACCAAAGTAGTTTATCAGCGAAATTGAACTACTGTTCCAAGCCCAGAACACTGCCCTTGTCACAGTATCACAAACCTGCCAAACGAAGTTGCGCTTTAATGACTAAGAAATAAACAACTCTAAAATATCTCACTAACGATTTAGCTAAAATTGATGCAACTTTCGAAATCACTCTATTAGAGCCTCTCTATTCTTTTTAAATTTTCTTCAATTTTTTTAAAAAAAAATTAGTAGTAGTATTAAACAGGCGTTGTATCTTCTTACTGTCAATTTTCTATAGCACATCCTAATATTCCAGATGTTCCATAATATTTCGCTGTCCCATTGAAAAATTTCCCCTCTTTATAAAAAGGGGGTTAAGAACAAGTCCTAAGCTGCACCACAACCCCCAAGTAACCGAACTGCTCAGCTGAGAGTCGATTTTGGAGCTGCCCAGCCACGTTTTACCACTTTCAGCAGATCAGCTGTGGCTATGCACTAGCGATCATATGTAAGGACCTCGCCCGACGTCCTTCGCCTTTGTAACCGCCATCACATCATGATAATCAACACACCGTTGCTTTCTGTGGAGTGACAAAAATCGTCGAGTCAGCAGCGGATTTCTACAGTCATCGGTCGCCCCTTGAATCAATCTTTGTGTAGTGTTGCATGCCAGCTTGACCAACGGTTATGTTCTCGTGCAATGAGGGCCTTGCCTTCTTCCTTCGTCATCGCTTGCATGTTCGGTGTCGAAACAAGCCAACAGAATTTAGTGTACCTAGTATGGAAGGCAAACACCAAAAAGAAGATCGAGAGGGATCATTCAAGTCGGGAAAGGAGCATTATTCGACGCAGATGCTAAGCCGGCTGCGACTGGATATCGCTCGTGTTCAGATATGTTGCGGCATGGGCACCTTCATCAACCAAATCACCCAAGGCTCCGGTTCACGATGATGACCAATTCGAACGACTTAGGTATCATGGGATGTTTTGGCTCACAACCAGCTATGCCTTTACCTACCGGTAGCATCGGTTCCACATAAGCTCACACAACTCATACCGTGTAGACTCGCGAAATCCGTAAACCCTTGCCGGATGTGATTTGGGGTTATTTGGGGGATCTGTATCATACATTTCATGTGCTCCGTAATCTCTATGCAAGACTGATTTCTGGTCTTCTCACCCTCCAGGGGGATCTTGAGGGTCCGCTGCAACTTAGCACCCAGCTGAAAGGCTGTGTGTACAGACAGACCTCCGCTTGGAATCATTGCTCTCCCTATCCTTTTGCGTGGCATTCGCACGGCAGAGAGCGGACATTGCAGAGTACCTACAGCGGGCAGTATCTGACACCCTTTCAGGTGTATCTGGCTGGCAAGGGTTTACGACTTTCTCCAGTTTATACGGTGTGGCAGAAATCTGCCAGGAAGAGGCCCAGTCAGCTAGCATACACCAGCAATTGTATCGTAGAAACTCGGGGCGTTCGTTTCCAACCCCCAAGGCCTCACCGACAGAATATACCTACGTGTTAAGCACCTTGGGGGTTTTGGGTTTAGCAGAGAATTCGAGCATATGCATTGCCAAAGGTGCCTCAAGTGCACAGATTACGCCTGATATCCTTGGAAGTTGAAAACGAACGCCCCAAATTTCTACGGCATCTGTCCACTTAGTAAAAACTGAAGGACACTGTCATCCACGTTAACTTGCACACATTCGAAGGCCGCGCGGCGCTGGAAGGGGGACCAAACGCACCTGGTCGATGTTTAACACCACAGGCCCGAATCCGCATGAATATGCCTGACCTGAAATGAGATTTGGTGAGTTATACGGTACTCTCGAGTTTGGTCTTTGACCAAGTCACAGACCGGCCGTGAGGGGTAAGACACTCAGACATCGGATGGTCACGGCATCAACAAAGCTCAATAAACTTTGAACGTGGAGTTTGTTTTGGGAAAGCAGCTGGGAAATCTGACCCGTACAGCCCATATAAGTTGTAGGCCGGTTGTCTAGCGGAGGCACACAAGATAGGTGACACCATCAAAACACCTAGCAGAGCCCTTAAGAGGGACAGAAACGAATATCATAATCTCATAACTACCTGGGGACCAATGCAATACTTATCTACTCCCGCAACGCCAGAAACATCCACCTGGCCGCTGATAAACCGTTCATGCAGGAGCAAAGATAATGTGCGCGGATCGGGCTTCCTTCTACCTGGATTTGGACCGTGAGCCCTATTATCCGTCCATGCCGATTGGTCTACGCCATTCGATTCCCTTCGCTCGCTCCGGCCAAGCAACCTGCCCGGAAAACCTCATCCGTTCCAGCTTTCAGCTCCTCTGCTTTGTAGCTCGAACGAGGCCGGCAAGCTGCCATGCGGTGCCAAGGCCCACGGATATATTCCCAGTAAAGTGCCGGATGCGGAGGTGCCCCCAAAAGCAGATTCACCAGCCTGGCGACCGGTCTGAACCGTTTAGTCCTTCTTCAATGGGAGCAGAACCTCCTCGATTCCGTCCCTGGTGATGACCATCATCTGCAAGCCGTCACCAACCTCAATGTGGCGCTCAACAGCTCCGTCAAAAGCATCCTTAACCAGAATCTCGCCCTCGGACCGTGTTAGAGGCTTGCGCTCGCGCTCCTGGAGAGCATGGCCAACACCGCTGCCAGGCTCATACTGGTTCTTGAAGTTGACCTGGTTGTCCAAGAACGGCATGATCAAGCTGGCCGCCGCGCCGCCAGCACGGCACTGTTCCCTCTCGTAACTTCCAACGGGATCGTAGGAATAGACAGCGCCCTTGCCCTCCTCATCCAGACCACCGAGAATGGCATAGACGTAGTAGGGGAAGAAACGTTTCTGGTACAGAATGGTCGAGAGGCGCTGGGCGCATGCCTTGACGCTCATAGGCTTGCCGTGGCGGTAGCGGTACATCTTGCAAATTGCGTCGAGACGTTCTTTCAAGGCCTCCCCGTCCGCTGCAAAGCCAACAACGGACAAGACGATGGTGGCGTCCTTCTGATCTGCTGTGGTGCCTCCGATCTTGAAAAGCTTGGGGTGGTATCGCGAGTTGATGCTGTAGCCTGATGTCAAACGGGTGTCGCCGGCCATGATCGTGAAATCGGCGCCAGCGATGGCAAGCGTCGAACCGCCGTTGTCCGTGTATCTGTAAAGCTGCCCGTCAGCTGCGCGACTCACACTATAAGGGCCATGACGCAACATCAAGCAGCGATGCACACTTACGGGTCAAAACGATGCTGCCGCGCTCCCTCGGGAGCTGCTGCCCTGGGCGCATCGTTGAAGGAATAGTTGGGCCCGTTCATGAGGGGGTTCTGACTGAACATGGCAGCCATGATGGAATCCTTTTGTGGTTGCAGTTGTGGGATGCTATTAGTTGATGGATTTCGGAAGAAATGAAGTCGGAGGAGCTTGGCGTATTTTGCGAAAGATAGGGTGTCTGTCGGGGAATCGTGGACGATGATGAGGTGGGTGGTGATGTTGATGTTTGATGATGGAGGTTGCAACTGGCAAGCACCTGAAGCTCTCGCCTAGCCCCGACCTCTGATAGCTTGCACGCGTCAACGTGCAGCCGCCTGATGGCAATGGCGGGGACAGCACTGACGGGTATGGACCAGGGCAGCTCAGGCTAACTACCTACACAGTAGTAGCAGGTGCCGGTATGTTTTTACAATACCTATGTGATATGAGGATCTCTAGCGAGTCAACGTAAGTCATGTTTGCATTTGATGGTGGGACATGTTCGATGATTTTCTTCTGAATCTCACACATTGTACTACAATCCAATTGCTCGGAAGGAGAGTCGGATGCAAATCAAAATTTCCAGGTTGCGGCTCACTTACTGGTAGTTTGGATAGAGACCTCGTGGTAGATTCTCTAGAATCAGCTTCGGATTTTGGAAATGTTCAAGCAAACAGAACCTGTACGGTATCGTAAATACAGCTTTGCTCGTAGGGCCGCTCTTTCCCTGCTGGGAGCCTGGGGCAACAACGGGACGAAGGGTGGAAAGTGGGGCGCTTTTGTGCGGTGCCAGCTTGGAAGGGAAGCCGCATCTTGTAAATTTAGTGGGGCTTTGGCTGCCCCTGACAGCCCTGAAGCCTGGACTCCGTCGTGACCGCTGCCATCACGGTTCTCTGACAATACGGTACGTACCGTACCCCTAATTTGGAGTGTAATATCCCAGCTGGACTCCTGGAATTGCATGGCCGCGTACTGTTTGGGCAGTTGCGACTCAACGTCAACGCGCCATCGTCCCCTTTAACGACGACTGGTCCATGTATTTCTGCTTGGCTCAAACATCCCATCTTCCCCGTCGCCAGTCCAGTGACCCTTTTCAGACCCGACCAGAATAAGGGTTCGTTTTATTCGTCTTCCAATTTCTGGCTGCATGGAAGAAGATTGGGGAAAGTTTCAAGGTAGGCTCTCCATGACGGTATCTCTCGAGTGTAGAGGTGCCTCACAAATGCACCTTGATGTCTCCTATATCACCATCACCATCACCGCCATCACCTCTACAATAACATCCACCCTTACCCTCCGACTTGTTGAAACTCTGCTAAAGTGTATTTTATCTCGCAGATTTTTCACTTGCACATTGCTGTTAGGCCCCTCTAGTGGCTATCTGTCCATCTGCCGGTGCTTTTTCCGGAGGCACGGAAATCTAATACTGTAATCGCATTAATCCTCCTCTTCCCCTATTCAGATTTTGAACGACTCCGACCACCCTGCCCGTCTCGGTCTGAGCGATTACTGCTCTCTTTCTTTGTTTTCCGGTCCCGACTCTCAGCCGCTCGCCATGGCCCGCAATATCCGGACCAAAGCTCTGCAACAAATCGCCGCCTTGTCAGCCTCCAACCCGGCCGCGTCCTTCGACCAGTCTGACCTTGACAAGCTATGCCGAGTCTCGGTCAAGCAAGGCCACTCTACCTCAGGCGCCGTCAATGGCCGTGGACCATCATCTCCGTCTTCGATGCCCTCTGCTGGGCCCGATGTTGGGCGCATCCCCATGGTAAAACGGCAACGCCCATCTGCCTCCCGCCCAGCCATGTGGAACAGCTCGCTGACTTGGCGTCTAGACTATCAAGGAATACGAAGTTCTTCTCGCTCTCTGCAAGGCCGCTCCTAGCTTGACGACTGCCCAGAGCGCACAGAAGCTTACTAGACATTTGGTCCCCTATCTTATGGATTCGCACTCTCAAGCCTTTGCCCTCTCGCCCTTTTTCCGAGAAGTTGAGCCGTCTCCAACCGAATCCCTCAGCCATCACGTCACCGCTGCTTTGTTGGCTCTTGGTATAAGACACGCAACTCACGTCCAGCAAGAGGTGTCTGACAGTATCTGGGCCTTCCTCAACGCCTGTGCCCATGTCACCCAGGCTCTTACCGAGGCCAACTACGAGGGCCCGGCTGCACTTGACGATGCCATCCGGACCGCTACCATTACCGTTGCCCTGTTGGGCTTTTTGGACGCTGCTTGCGCGCAGGCAGATTTTTGGAAGTCTGGGGGCCGCTTGAGCCTGATCGAGCGGTTGCGTGATCTGTTGTCCCCGCCCTTTTTGGTGGCGGTAGAGACTGCCTTTTCCGTCATTCGCAACTCTCATTCCCACGACCGTTATGCCAAAGATTGGAGGCGGTCGCTACGCCATTACGACGAGGTTGGCCGGCCCTTGGGGGCCTTGCTGTTGCAACGCAGCTTTATGAGATTGCTTGTTGCTGCCACCTCTCTCTTGGTTGCAGAGCCCGAGGCGCTACGGTCTACCCACGTACTGGACATCCTCATGTCGGGTGATGGCCTGCGTCAACCGCTGTCTGATAAAACTGGAGATGCCGACTCCCGTTCCGTGGAAATATACGCCACGGTTGCCATGGACCAGATGACTGATCTGGAATCGAGTGCCGATTTCGACAGCCTTTCGCCCGCCAAGCAGAGGCTCGCCTTTGCTGTCAAGGGCGCCGCACTAATCAGTTACCTCAATGTGGCTACCCTGAACGAAGAGGTGGCCGACGGCGATGTACTCATGCCCTGGCTCGAAGACACCCTTGGCGATCCCTCAAGCATGGTAGACGAGGATCTGGCTTCCATAGTGCTCAAGTCAATGGCACTGCTGTGCAGGATCATTCCCAGCTATGCCGCCAACGTCAGCCGCCTCCTCCCACGCTTTATTGTCCAGGGCGGATACAGAAGCCAGACAGTGACGGTCGCTTCCAAGTGCCTCGCTTTTGTTTTGCAAATGCTCTCAAAGGATGCCGTCATTACGACTTTATACACCCTTGGCAATGTTCTTAGCCCTAGTGGTGAGCGGTCCACGACCAATGGAAACGGCGGTGAAACCAGAAACGACACTCTCGAAGTATACGGGAACAGGCAATCGGCCGGAAGCGCCATCTCCCTTCAACTTTCAGGCGAGGAAGAATCCTCTGCCGTTCAGGGCAATGTTGTTCAGGCAATCTGCGAAATTGCTGGTATTTGTAAAGATGTCAAGATCACCGACCTTGCTCAATCCATGCTCGCCCAGAAAATCGTCAGGTTAAGTAGCCCTCTTGATGCCCGTATCATTACCGGTGCTGCCACTCTCGCTATTAGTGGCAGTCAGTCCGAATTCCGCAACCTGCTCAAGCACTACGCCGCCCTCGCTCACAATGCGGTGGTGGAAAACAGGGAGGGAATATTGCATGCCGTAAGTCAAGACCGCTTTTACGCGTCACACGCACGCAGGCTGACTATCTGGATAGATTACGCGAGCTCGCAACTACCTTGCTTGCAACATCAATCGTGACTCGCCCCTTTACAGCATCTACCTGGAGCACTTGTTGGATGGTATCATCTCCAAGGGGGACGCCCACGGTCTTCCGTCTCAAAGCGCCAAGGAGTCCGACATGGAGCTTGCCGCTCGTGAGATCGCACAACTGCTCCAACCTCTTGCCTTGTTCATGTCTACCAATGCCAATGACATTGGCTTTGGGGGCGATGCAGATGATGACACATATGCTCTGCTTCGCGACTCGTGGTTCAACATAGTCGTTCACGGCTTTACGCCCTCGACAGACCGTGGCAAACGCTATGCGGATGAGCTTCGCGTCATGGCTATCTACTCGCCACCCCTGGTATTGGACAGCCGCGGAGAACAAGATGAAAGTGATATTGAGCTCAACCCTATCTTGCGCAGAGGCGAGAGCTCTGATCGGGAGTCGTTGCAGAAGAAATCTCTCTCAGGGCTGATACCGTCCCGGGCAGCTGAGATCAAGGGGCTCAGTTATCGCAAAGTGATATTCCTTAATGCCGCTTACCTCGTCGAGAGCTTGCGAGCGGATGCTGGTGATTGCACCAAGGCTCTTTCATACTTCAATGAGCCGAGCATGCGCCGCGGAGAAGTTAGTCGTACGATGGACGGTATCATGGACGCCGTGATGACCCGATACCTGAATAGGGCCCTCGGTGGCTCCAACCCGACATTCTCGGCCCAGTATGCGGCTGGCCAGCTTGCGAGAATCTTCTGCGCTTGCTGTCACCGCATAGACCGAGTCCAACAGGCAGCTTTCGGCTGTGCAGACCGCATCATCAAGGCTATCCCGTCGGCACTTTGCCAGAGGTCATCTCTGTTCGCGCTTCTTGAACTTCTTTCCCTCATGTGGACAAGCTGTCTTGAGGCCGAGACAGATCGGTATGAGCCAAGAACTATTTTCAAGTCGTCCAGGGGTAACGTTACCGTTGAGCTCTCTCATGACTACCAATTCAGACACCTCACACTCGAAAGACTACATCGAAAGGCAAAGGAGTGGCTCACTGGCGCTATTAACATAGCCCCTGCCGATGTCAAGGGCCTTTTGCAAACCTATCTTTCTGACTTTGATGATGATGCTTCTTATGGGCACATGTCACTTGGCCGGTCTTTTGCTGTTGACATTGGCTCAGCAATCCCTTCGACAGATCAGAGGTTGGCCTTGCTTGATGTGCTGGGAGATTACCGCATCAACACTGCATCTGATTTCATGGCCCAGTACACCAAGCGCCAGGAATATCGATACTCGGAGGCACTTCCAGACCGGAGCTTGGAATGGCAGGGTTTCATGCGCCCTGACATGGCAGCTTCTTCTCTCCCATCGACGACCAGCGACAGCACCGACGCCATAACAGCCCTTGCTCATATTGAGAAGTGCGTGCTCAGTCGCAAAGCCACTCCGCTTACAGATGTTAGAGATATCTTACGTCGTGCTGCTGCTTTGCTCTGTCGCAGTACGAATGATGAATGCTCCATCGTCCATTATTTGGTCAGCATCCCGTTCGGAATCTTCACGAAGCAGTCTATTAAACTGGGAGTGTCTCTCTGGCTGGGTGTGATCAACGAGAACCCGCGGATGGAACCCCGAATCCTGGCCGAAATAGCCCAGCAGTGGGAATTCAGCATCCAAAAGCGACTCGGTCTTTTCAGTCCTACCATCTGCAACCCCGATCCGTTCTTTTTGAAGGAAGAATTTGCTCCCACTGACGCGGCGTCCGTTGCAAAGCGTAAGCAACTGGTGCATAACGTTCTCGCACCTCACACCCGACTTCTACAGTTCTTTGCAAGCCATTACAATGCTACGCGGCTTGGAAATCTGGATACCCAGCAGATCTTCCTCCGTCTCCTGGAAGTGACCTTGACTGCGATGAAGCTCTCTCATCCTCACCCGATGGCCAGAGAGATTCGGTTCCAGACTGTACTCTTTGGATTACGAGTTCTCGCCACGAGCACGACCATGGCAACCACAGCACAATGGAGGCTGAAGGACCTGGTCCTTTCTGCGGGCCTGAGCTGGTTTTGCGCCGCCCCATGCTGGTCTTTCGGTAGCAACGTACTGCAGCTGAAGACAGAAATCACGCTGATATCAGACGTTCTCATGGCTTTGAAGATGACTACAACAGTTGGAGCACAGACTGTGGGCAAGAAGTCTTTGGCTTCCAAGGAAAGACTGCTGCAGTTGCTTCTAGAGAATGAGCAGTCGCGATTGATTGTTTGGGTGCAGCCGCTGGGTGAGCCGCTCAAGACGCCACACCATCTAATCCATCATACCAATACGAATAAGAATCTTGTAGAGGTACGTATTGTGAATCTTAGCTGTAAGGGCACTGTAATAACTAACCGTTGCATAGGCCGCCATCTTCCCCCTTATTCGGATTGCGTGGCTCGAATCTCCTTCGTTGGCTGTGCATCTCGCTAGCAGATTCCCATATCCGCGAGTCAAGCAAGAAGTCCGATGGCTTCTCCTTAATTTCCCTTCCAAGGCAATCAAGGAGCCCGAAGCGGTGGCGACACTTGTTGACGGCTCATTGCCCGAAGATGTCAGCTTTCAACTCAAGGTATGTGCACCTGTTTGCTGCAAGTGCCAGTAAGACTGTGTTTTTGTACTCGTTGCTAACCTCTCCATTTCAGTACCTTCTCTTCTGGGCCCCGGTTAACCCTATCACTTCGATTACATACTTCCTGCCTGCATACCGGAATCATCCGTATCTGATCCAGTACGCTATGAGGGCACTGGAGAGTCACTCTGTTGACGTGACGTTCTTCTATGTCCCACAGATTGTGCAGACCCTTCGTTATGATGCTCTGGGTTACGTTGAGCGCTATATCCTCGAGACGGCCCAGTTCTCGCAACTGTTCGCGCATCAGATCATCTGGAACATGAAGGCAAATGCCTATAAAGACGAAGATGCTACTATCGTAAGTTACCTTATTCTTGGTTTAGTCGGCAAAAGGATTGGTGTACTAATGTGACATAGCCCGATGCGATCAAACCAACCCTTGACAAAGTCATGGGCCACATGATAGATAGTTTCTCTACCGTCGACCGTGAATTTTACGAACGCGAATTTGCCTTCTTCGATGAGGTGACAAGCATTTCGGGCAAGCTCAAGCCTTTCATCAAGAAGTCGAAGCCGGAGAAGAAGCAAAAGATCGAGGAGGAATTGCGCAACATTAAGGTTGAGGTGGGCGTCTACCTGCCCAGCAACCCAGATGGCGTGGTCATCGGCATCGATCGAAAGTCAGGCAAGCCATTGCAGAGTCACGCAAAGGCTCCCTTCATGGCAACTTTCCGTATCCAAAAATCCAAGGGAGGGGTGGAAGAGACCGAGGAGATGATCGAAGAATCGGAAGCGGGCAATAACGATGCGGCGAAGGCCAACACCATCGAGGTATGGCAATCGGCCATCTTCAAGGTCGGTGATGATTGTCGTCAAGATGTGTTGGCCCTTCAGATGATTGCCGCCTTCCGAGGAATCTTCCAGACCGTTGGCCTTGATGTCTTCGTCTTCCCCTACCGCGTAACGGCCACAGCCCCCGGCTGCGGTGTCATTGACGTGCTTCCCAACTCCATCTCCCGAGACATGCTGGGACGAGAGGCTGTCAACGGGCTCTATGACTACTTCGTTTCCAAGTATGGCAACGAGGATTCCCTCCGCTTCCAGCAAGCCCGGAACAACTTTGTCAAGAGTATGGCGGCATACTCGGTCATTTCGTTCCTCCTGCAGTTCAAGGACAGACATAACGGTAACATCATGATTGACGATGCCGGCCACATTCTTCACATTGATTTTGGTTTCTGTTTCGATATTGCTCCTGGCGGTATCAAGTTCGAGCGTGCCCCGTTCAAGCTGACATCGGAGATGCTTGCTGTGATGGGCGGCAGTCCGGATCACCAGTCGTTCAAGTGGTTTGAAGAGCTGTGCATCAAAGCCTTCCTTGCTTCTCGTCAATATACGGAGAAGTTGTCACAGATTGTTCTGTTGATGATGGACAGCGGCCTGCCATGCTTCAAGCCTGAGAGTGTGAAGCACTTCAAGGAGCGTTTTGTGCTGGAGAAGAGCGAGCGCGAGGCGGCCGATTTCATGAAGGATCTTATCAAGAAGAGTTACGCCAGTTATTCGACGGGATTTTACGACCAGTTCCAGCTTCTGACGAACGGTATCCCGTACTAAGGTTTTGGAGATTAAGGTTGATTGGGGTATTCTTTTCAAGCTATGTAATGCAATTTTTATGTAATACGCTTCGGGGTTCAAAATACCCACAGGATTTTCTCGTAATATACAGTTATTCATTCTTTCGTCATCATCTGGCTTCAGTCACAGTTTGGTCTCAACTTGACTGAGTACCAATGCAATTCTGCCCACCATAATTGAGCCATGGTTGTGTTGCTTCTTGACCATCAACGTGCCTGATGTGTGGTCATTGCCTTGCAACCTAAGCAAGTTGGTGATTTCCTCTCTTTTGAGCGGCTTTGCCACTTGATCATTCAGGGAACCACCTGGCAACATGATCGCCTGCTAAACCCACAGGTGAGTTTCTAGCAGCTTTAGGACAGACGGTCGCCGTTCTCCCAAACTCCAGAGACGTGCTAACGCCCTCGAGCCAACAGCCGGACTCACTGAGAACTGAGGCGAGCATAAGACTCGGACATGCCGGAAGTCCGCTCAACCTTCAAGTGATGGCTTCTCAAACCTGAACAATGAACCGGGCCCGCCTGAGTGTAGATTATGAGGACACAAGGCACACCTCGGCAACTCCAGTGAGCCTATCATGCTCACTGCGTTGAGCTTAGCTAATTGTGTTGCTGCTCCATGTGAGTGGGGAGGTTGTAGCTGGCATAGTCGACGTGGACAAACGCCCTATCAACGATGGGGACAGATTCTATGACGTATTGGAGACTTTCACTGTGTCCAGGTAATTCGAATCGTCAGTCATCAGAAACATTCCCAACAATGGGGAAGGAAAGGGGATTTCGAAAAGTGTGTACTCACGCCAAATCATGACTGTCCTTGAGTGACGTGCTGGCATCCAAAACGATGTCAACCTCAACGTTCAGCTTGTCGCCTGAGTGGTAGGCTTGCAAGCCCTGGATCTGCTTGATCGTCTTTGCGAAGCGCATGGTCAAGTAGAGCACTGTTTTAAGCTGTTAGTAAGGAAGATGACTCCTCGCTGATAGGAACCAAGGCACTTACAGATATTGCGTTGATCAGCAGTGGCGGAAAAGCCCGTCAAGTGTCTGATGTGCTCTCCGGATGTTTGAGACCAGTTAAAGATAACCACGAGGGAGAGCAGCAAACCGCCGAGCGCATCGAGCCACCAGATGTGACAGTAGAAGCCAACTATATGAACCGGATTAGAGGTCTGCAAGTATAAAATAACGGGGATATGGGGCAAGAGGAGAAAGACTGACTTAATGGGAAAGCGATGGAGCCGGCGTTGAAGATAACATCGGTGCTTGCATCCGCGGCCCTGGAATCACGTGTAAGCTTGGTGTCTTTCATCTTGGAAGGGGGGCGGTACTTACAAGGCCTGGACACTGGAGTTTTTGATGAGACGGCACCAAAGCCAGCACATACCCTTGATGACGACGGTGCTCAACATGATGGCGATGGCCGGTACGCCACTTTTCGAAAACGCGTGTTAGCATCATAACGAAAACAATCTTGAATAGGTAGGTGGATAGGGGCTGAGGATGCATACAGTTGAATAACCTCTCGGTCATTTGACATAAGACGTTGAATGGCCTCAAGAGCAACCTGGGCAAACGACGTGATCATGATGACGGAGAAGACAAGCACGCCAATAGGCTCCAGCCTTCTTCGCCCGATGGGATACCGATACTGATCTTGCCGGCTGATTAACCATGTAGTGATCCATACAATGGCAGTCGACAAAAAGTCCAGGATCGCGTCCACCAAACTTGCCAACACTGAGACAGACGGGACGGACAGGACCACCGCAAGCTTGCCAGCCAGAAGGATAGCGTTGGCTGCAAAGTTGATGTAAATAGCCAAAGTCACGATGGAGGCGGAGCTGTCAACATCGTCATCCTCAAGCCATGGGATCTCAGGTCGTGTACCCTGGCTAGCGACTTGATCACCATCCTCGTCGTCGACGGCGTTGCTATCGTCACTGAATAGGGGAGTGGTCTCGGTCGGTCGGTAGATGTCCTTGGGCGTTCGCTTGATCTTGCGAGTCTTGGAGACAGTTGGGGCGGGCTCTGCAGTGACACCGTTGGTCGGCGGCGTGGTAGCAGGAGCCTCAAGACCTCCGCGGAAAGCCCATGGCGGGAGGTCGTTGTACTCATTGAGTAGGTCATGAGGCAAGGATGAATCCAGAAGTTTATCAATGTATAGATACTGCTGAACAAGGTAGTTGCAACGCTCATAATATTCACGGCTACAACAGGGCGTCAGCGTCTACCGGCTTGAGCAAGGATTTTTGCGGGCAACACTAACATGGGCTTTTTCATAATCGCCAGCTCATCTTCGGTTTTCCAATATCTTTCCCATCGATATCGAGGATTGCTGTTTCCGATCAGGCGCATACTGCGCATATGAGGCGCGTTAAGAACAGCGCTCATGCGCCGCTCATCCCGGCGTGGAGGTTCATCGTCCGTTAATCTCCGTTCCACCCCAAGACCTACAAGAGCCTCTTCATCGTCACGGAAAGGGTTCAGAGGGTTTGGTAGTGATACGACAGGCCGGTTTCTGATGAGCAATGCTAGCGCGCTATGTCCTTTAGGTGCCGGTGGTTGTGGCTCTTGCAGACAGAGAAACGGGCCGCTGCGACTGCTTGGGTGTGGATGTGTGTAGTTTGGAGATGCCATTTCCACCGGAGTCGTCGTTGAAGGTTGAAGAGTCCAATGGTGGAAGGGAAAAAAAAAAAAAAAAAAGACCGAAGGAAGGAGCTCCGAGTCAAAACATAAAATCAGAATCGGAGAGAGATAAGGCTGAGAGACAAGGGTCCTTGAAGAGAAGATGAAACAACAATGGATCCCAAGCCAAAGTAAACAAACCCGCTTGGGGTCGATCAATGGGCAAGGTGGATGAAAAAATCGATATTTGTTGGCGAATCAAAAACTCTGCGCACTCGAGCAGTTGAGGGTATTCACTTTTTCACTCATGTTACCTTTTTTTTTTTTTTGTTGGCTGGATTTTGTTGTGGTTGTCCCCATGGCGCCTCAGATGGATCCGTGTTATCCAGGTCCATTGCGGCGAACTGGAGGTCGTTATCGAGTCAGCGACCGGTGACGGTGCATCGGATTCTCGGCCGCGCTCCGGGCCCCGGTCGGGCCTATTCTTTGTCCTTGAAGATGGGGTGACCTGTCTGATACACACCCTCCATCTTTTCCGGACGGCCTACAGCCCGAAATGTTGGACGCCGGCGTGGTGGCTTCTGACGGCAATGTCGATGTTCTCAGATTGGCAGTCTCATGCCGTCATGGCCCGGAGCACCCCGAGGTACCTTAAAGAAGCAGGGAACAGAAGAAGGGATTGGTGCTCCGAATATGGTAGCATGCCGAACATGGGTATGGAACAATAAGCAAGGCTCGGCAGGTACGGTAGCAGATAGAGGGAGGTATGTTGACTTTCATCAACAACGAGCTCGAAGCCCTGAGAGGAGTGGTTGTCCCAGATCAAGTGCGTGGATCCATGGCACTCTGCACGGTCGGAGGGTGAAACACTTTGGGTATAAACAAGGCATGGGGGTTCACCAACTGGTAACATTATTAAAGTGCTCCTTCCATGATACCCGAGTAGCTAGAAGCAACCCCCTTGCCTCCTTGCACCCCGCGAAAACGCCTTCCGTGCTGCAGAAAAGGTCATCTGTACCGTTCTTGGAGAAGGGTGTTTGAGTCGCGATGCGTTCGAGAGTTCTGTAGTGTACTTGGCGGTCAAGGGAAAAGTGGGACTTTTTGCCAATCCCCTCTTATAAAAGATGAGGAAATTGTTTAATAGGATAGTGAAATATTATAGGATAGATTCTATAGTATTATATTACTAAATTGACCAATACGTATTTACATTATTGTGATGGCAGCCTTGCAGTTATGCCTCTTGACTGCTATTAGAACTATATAAGACCACTTGAGCGACTGAATTGCCAGCTTCAGTTACTTGTATCCTTTTGGAACATAGCCTAGTGATGTAGCGGTCCGCCAGCGCCATAATAATTATTATACTATATAGCGATATTTATTCCTATAATGCAATCGTAGAGTTTAGAGTATTATTCAATTAAGTAAAAAGTAAATACACTGACGAATCGCATTATTAATTTAGTATAAGTACCTATTTTAATGCCTTCTTTAGTATAGGTATAAGTGTGAGTATGAATACCTTTTCTTTTTTTACTAAAGTATTTATAACTGCTTTTCTTACTCTATGTACAGTTTTATAGCCTTTTTTTTTTACGAATTTTATAATATCTTAAAATAGTATTTTATTTAGAACTTTCAACTGTGATATAATAAATGCGAAAGTGAGGGTTGCGTGAAATGGTATAAATAGAGTAGTTGCTAATATAATAGATAGTGGTAGTTTTGATAGTTTAGTAGTAGGTTTAAGAATGGTAAGCGAGTTGAATAAGCGGCGGCTAATATATAAGAGTAGTAGTAATATTTAATTACTTTCTTCTTTCTCTTTTTTTTTTCTCTTCCCTGTTATTTTTCTTATTATATTTTATTTTAATAATAACATTATTATTTTCGTTATCGTTATTATCAATAAGCGTACTTTCGTTTTTGAATAATAATGTAACTATTTGCATACTAAAATAGCAAAGAATGGAAGTAGTAAATTTAAGAATAAGTTTATTTATAGAAGCAATAACTTATGTATTTGTTAATATATAGCTAGTACTGTGCCTTGTAACTACCTTATACTATCTTATACTATAGAAAGCTGATTGAACTATTCCTTCTATGGAATTAGTTAACTCAGCTCCCACAGAACGTGCTAGAATACAGAAGTTTTGCCATTGTATTCTAGAATTCTCTAACTTGTTTAGCATTCCTTCTAGACTAATTTGTCATCATGGAATGCACCAGAAGCTCATAGATTCAGTTCATTTCTTTCATAATATAGTACTCCTACAAGCACTTCTATTGTCACACGGACATTGCCTACACTCTGGGGTTTGAAGTTCAATAGAGCCTCAATGCTTGGCATCAACCCAGCCTCGCTATACATTGCCAGCCTTGCCTCGGCCAGACTATTCAGCCAACAGGCACGGCTTATTCAAACCCTCGCAACGCTACTAGGCTAAACGAGCCAACCTCAGAACTGCTGACGGCGCTAAACATCATCACAAAGCTACCCCATCATCACAGGAGCAATCACGCTAAATAAGCAGAAGCAGGACGCCCGGGCAGAGGCTGACGCCAGAAGGAAGAAGGAAAATGGATAAAGGCATTCAGAAAGATCCACATGTATACAGGTCGCTAGATAAATGCTTTGGAGCCTTAGGTGATAAGGACTGGTACGTACCCCAGTACGTACCATTTTCCTTTGACATAAGAAGGCCTCGAAGCCCAGCCTTCTCCTAGAGGTTGAGAGAATCAACAAGGCCTTTGAGACTAAAGTAGTTTATTAGCTGATTTGAACTACTGTTCCAAGCCCTGAATACAGCCCTTGTCATATTTATTAACTTACAGAAGCTTCTACACTCCAAAAGCTTCTAGATACTTAACGTTCGTGTATATAAAAGCCTCTTCTCTCCTTTAGTTAGTCACTTCTTAAGCAAGCAAGCACAGTCCAAGCAATATAATACAGTCTACTCTTATAGTGCAGAGTTCACTATAATAGTTGTTTCTCACAGTGCAGGGTCTATTGTACTCTTCTGTCTTGAGAGCAGAGTTCTTTCTAAGACCTCTTTTACAACATTCCTCTATTGTATTTGCAACTACGCTGCTTTCTTCAGTACTGCTGTCGTACTTCCTACCGCTTCTGCTCCGCTGTACTACAAGTACATAGTCCTCTGTAATATCTCTATACTAGTGCTATTATTATAGGCTAGTTAGGGCATGGTAGCAAACAGAATTAAATAAAAAGTCTGTTAACGAATAGTTTAATTAATAAGAAATTATGATTAAAAAGTATAATATTGATAAAAGCAGTATTTAAAATTATAATAAAATGAAAATACAATCAAAGTATATAGCGGATTATTATATAAAAGTAATTGTATTAAAAGAATAACGAAGTAAATAGTAAATTAGTTATAAGTAATTTATATAAGAAAAGTAGCTAATTAATTTGGCTATAACTTAAAATCGTTAGTATTATTAATAAAGAGTCAGCTACTTTTATGTTAGAGAATCCCAGAATACAGTAGCAAAATCTCTGTATTCTAGTACGTTCTGTGAGGGCTGAGTTGACTGATTCTATAAAAGGAATAGTTCAATCAGCCTTTTATACTACAAGATAGTATAAGGCAGTTACAAGGCACAGTACTAGCCACACGTTAATAAATTTCTGAAACTATTACTTAATATTAATAATATAGTAAATTATTATTTTGAATTGTAAATAGTCTTTAAAGAATTATATTAGTTATTATGAATTATAAGTAGTTGGAACGCCCTATAACGAATACAATTGATTTACTGCCGCTATAATTATTTTATATAATACGAGGAATTTACTTTAGAAATGAAACATTACGTAAGTAATAGTAGCGATTTCTTCAGCGCTAGTTAATAAATATAACCTTTTCGACGAGCGCTTTAATATAATAAATTTTTCAAACTCGCGTAAGAACTTTATATAATAATTTATTAATATACGCAACTCTCCCGTAGTAGTAGTAGTATTTCTAATAAATAGTAGCTTCGTACTTTTATTACAAAAGGTATTAAATTGATTATGAGTAGCGAAATATATACGGGTACTTCTATACCTATCAAATACTTCTTTTGGGTTTTAAAATATTTATTGAAATTGATCTGTATTATACAATAAATTAACTACCTATTAAATAATTCATACATATACAGATTACTTAATTTTTTTCTATAGATTTACAATAGAAAGTACTATATTATATTACATTAAAAGATCTAAAATTACAACACCAATAAGAGATTTTGCTTACAGTTAATAGGTGATTTAATATGCAATCAATTAGCAATGTTCTATAATATTTCGCTGTCCTATTGAAAATTTCCCCTTCTTTTATAAGAGGGGGTTGGTAAAAAGTCTCACTTTTCCTTTAACCGCCAAGTACAGCCATGTCCATAATCGGAATGGAATTTAAAACTCCCGATCTGCAGCTCGCGCCAGGCACTGCACCGTCACGCTACTATACACACTGTGCACCAACCTACACTACACTCCTTGCCGCCTTTTGGGAAACCGCCGACGTCAGCGTCAGGCAATGAGAGTATGTACACTGCCTAGGTTCTGTATTGTACATTAGTGCCTGCCGAGTGGAAATAGTACTATTTCTCTCTGCCATCGTATTGTGCTCCCGTCCCGGTGAATCAGCATTGCTGAATCACTGCACGCCGGAACGGGTGGGGCCAGGCCGGACGAGGAGCCCTCTTCGGCGGCTTATACGCAGCTACACAGTACCATACTACCTACATTAGAGCCATCGTTCCTGGCTTCCCGCTCCCGCAAGTTCGTCCCATCATGGAAGTCTCCTGGGTTGACAGATGCGCCTTCGTTCTGCCCCTAATGAGGGTAGTGAATTTCATATTTCATATTTCCAAACGGGTGTTCGCCATTCCAAGGCGACCTTCAATATTCATGACATCAATCTGGTCGGCGTTGCGAGGATAATGCTAGAGGTTAGATGTCCGTCGACGAGCCTTCCGCGCTGCTGCTGACAGTCTCTCCAACACAGGTAGGTACTGTACATCCACGCGCTGCACTGTACTGCACTGCACCACACCGTACCACACATGTCTGGGGTCATGTTCCTGCAAATTGTCCCGGATGCCGGGGAGGGAGGCTGTCTTAGGGGCATTTGGCTGGCAGCACGGCCGAATTCCAGGGAAAAAAGGTGTCGTTACCGCAAGACCATGTTCGCATGTGCAAGGAATATATAGGTATATGCTCCATACTTTGGAAGATTACCTAGCCAGCTGGTGGGCCAGCTTGTTCACCGTTTTCATCCTCCGTGGCAGGAGAGTTTTAAGGCTTAAAAGCCAAGAGGAAGGAGGTCGCAGCCATATAGTGTTACCAGTCACAACACACATCCACAACACAAGAAAACGTGTTCCTGCGGAATCAAGTGGTGTATATACGAGGCGCTCGGGCTCAAAACCCGTATAAAGATTCTGTCTGTGGGACGGCCGTGGGGAAACAGCTGGTGGTTCGGCCCATCATCCATGAGCGGGCAACGACGAAAGAGTGAGACAACAGCCCCTGTCGTTGGGAGACAACAGAAGACATCATGTCGAGCGAAATCTCACAAGCGAAGGACAATTCCCATTTACTCCGATAGGACTATGCGCACGTGAACTGAACTCCCTCCTTGTCCCTTACAAATAAGCCTTTTGACCAGTGCTCCCTTTACTTGGCGTGTTGAATTACACAGCTCGGCTGGGATCTCGCCATGGACAGTCGCGGTGAAGAACGAATATGATGCTAATATATCGAGACGTAATAATTTAATACCTACCGGTACTTGGACTCACCCCTCCATGTTCCAAGGCCAGGTAACAGACACTACACACCTTTCTTATGGACGTGCGTCAAGTCCAGCGAATAGAAATGATGGACCATTAACATGTGCACTGACGAGACTGGTTTACACGATGCATCACGTGTAAACAAATGCCGGCCTGATAGAAACAGCATCCTCCAGAGCCACTAACTAATGGCTGCAAAGCAGTCTTGTTAAATACCCAAAAGAGCAAAGGATGTGAGTGCGATACGTAGGCCTTGGGAGATCCTCTCCGCATCCCCAGTCCAGGCACATGGCAGCTAGCAGCGCGCCCGCTGAAAACGAAGAATTCAACAACGGAGCAGTCACCACAACGGGGCTACCCAATTTTGGATACCCACCAATTTGCTAAGGTGGCCCAGCAGGCCCATGCCGCTCATGCATCCACACATTCTCGTGGACGTCATGCACGTGTTGCTTGGTAAAGATCGTCGCCGGCTTCTTGCGGTGCCTCTCGAGTGTTGACTGCCGTGAAGCAGGCCATGTGCTTGCGTTTTGTCGTTTAATGGTTCCCTCCCAACTTCTGCGTGTTCCGAGTTCACAGCAGGACCTCCAAAACACTATTTGATGCTCGCCAAGATGTTCCGAGGGAACACACTGAAAGGGAACGAGGTTTCCTCTGTGGATGCGGGTGGGATGGGACCCATCCAGATCCATCCAGATCCATAACCAGACCCATTGGGCCTGACAGCTCGACAAGGGAGAGGGCGGGACCGGACTGGTGAGTGGTGATGGACGGACGACTGCCAAGTATAGCGACCTGGAACCCGATTCCACCAAAGGGGACAAAGCCGCTGATGAGCAGCTGAGCCCGCTCTGCTGAGGTGATGACCCTAATGGATGACCGCCAGTTCCAAACAAATTGGGCCAGCATGCCAAAAGCAGAAACACAGAAAAAGCTGAAAGGGATCTTGAAGGGAGAGAGAGTAAAAGAGAAGGAAGAAAAAATAGATGATCAGGTCAACAAGGGGGTGAGTGGTAACAAGTAGGTGAGAAGCGCTGTCAGGCGAGTCGCCAACAGAAGGGCGCTATCCTCGCCGTCACCTCGCCATCGCCAGTTTAGTGCCTGTGAAAGTCCTCCGACTCCCCACTTCGTAATTGTCCAAGATCCATTAACCCATGTCACGGCATCCATCCCAACCCATGACCATTGATTTTTGGTGTTGAAATTGTAGTGTAAGGTAATGTACACTAGGTAGAGGTTGCCGGGACGCGTGTAGTGTGTGCTTCCCTACACATGAGCGGGTATGCTGTAGATGGTGTAGAAGGAAAACGGGTAAAATAGAAAGGTAAAAAAAAAATGAGAGAGAAAAAAAGTCTCCAGTTGCTTTTCCAGCTTCTGCCTGCTATGCTAACTCGGGCCGTTCCACTCTTTTCGCTACTGGGGTTACTCTTCAGTTTGTGCTTTGATCTCCATTTCCATCGTTCCATCCAGTCATCCAGCCCATTGTTTCTGCTCTCTCGGTTTCATTCTCCTTGTGAAAACTTCAACCTCTGTCTCTGCCTCTTTTTTCCTCTTCTCTAAAACTGCTCTACCGTGTCGCACACATCAGTTGTGAAGAGTGCTTCACCAACTTCCACAGCAACGGCAACGACCAGAACCTGACAGCCCACCAGCAAAACAACACGACCTGGACGGAGGACAATAACAGAGAACACTGCCCCAAATTACCAACTGCGTTTACGCACCACGCCGCCCCACCAATCGTGTCAATCGGCCAATCTCCCCTATTTTGTACATAGCACTCCGTCACCCGAACTCACTCTGTACCTGATCCATCCCATCCTGTCTCTTTAGTTCTGTTTTCCCCTTCCTCATTCTTTGGACCTCCTTTTTGGGATTTTGACTTTTTCTTTCACTTTTGGGAATCCGTCTTCCCTTTTCGCCGTGCATCACCAGACCTCTTCACTCGCCCCGACCTCTCTCCACTTTGATCGACGCCTCCCCCCGATTCGAGACTCTCGTTGACGCCGGCTCGGCTCGCCCAGCATCACCCAAACAATTTTTTCGATTTCCGGAGAACCCCCTTCGCCAACACTGCTCGCCTTTGGGTGCTGTCAGAAGTGCAGATCCAAGCAGCAAAACCACCGACGACTGCCATACCGACACATACAGAAAAGAATTGTCGAGTTCAAAGAAAATACCGACAGAGCACGAGACATATGCCACAAATCTGTCTTAATCGGTGGCATTTCCCCTAGTTTTCGTAAGTGCAAACTTTTTGTCTCTCGTTGGGTCTGACGGCGGCTGTAGTTTGCTGCCGGTACGCATTACTTAACATCCCACCAATTATGCACCTGGAGTGCCTGGAGTGCCTGGAGTGCCTGGACTACCTGGGATTTTCCCACCCCATGCCCCCTTTGAATGCGCCTGGGATCAGGACAGGCCGGCAGGGCAGCCAGCCTACCTCAGGTACAAGGACGCGCCACCATGTCTGCTCGTACCTGCTGCGCTCCCTCCTTGATTTGGGTTGCGCCAGTGCCAACGGATGTCACCCTATCACCTGAAGAGTCCAAGCCAGCCCCGGGATTGGGGGGATTAGCGATTGGCGATAGAAATTGACGGAATTGTCCTCCTTCCCGACCTCCATAGACTCCAGCACCGCTCGTCGGTTTCCCCTACTGGACACACAAGACTCTACCACGACAGTCAAGCTTTCATGCGACAGTTCGGGCACTCGCATTGATGCACTCACCTTTTGTCGTCCGCTGCTAACCTTGGGCCCTCTTTATCCTGCAGGTTGCCGATATCTTTCATCCCTAGTGCGCTCCGCCATCGAGGAGGAGAAACCCGAATTGTGACCTATAGAGAAAGATATCGCTTTCCCAGGCCAGCAGCGTTCGTCACCGGCGCCTTCTACGATACCCACAGCCCGTCAAGCCCCACTGCCAAATCGCAGTTCGCACGCCGGAACAACAAAAAAGAGGCTATACCCCTCTTTAACGGACCTTGACTGGGCGGATTTAAAAGGGCGTTTGTTTGTTGTATAGCCGGTTCAGAAAACCGCCCCCGGACATCTATATGCCTAGGTTTTCGGTCGCGTTCGGAAGGCGGAAGTCGACCGCTGAAAACGCTGACAATGCTCCGGCTGAGTCGTCCTTTCGTGTCCTGGAGCGCCCCGACGCCGGGAACAAGTTCCACGAGGCTGGCAAGTCTTTCGATGGGACCATAAGGTTGGGAGGCAAGACCCCTTCCAGGCCCAAAACGAGTGGCAGCGACATACATCACGACAACTTGTTCGCCGGCATCAACAGGTAAGAGCAGAGTCATTGCTTTCCTCCCGCTGACACCCGCGCAACCTTGGTCCTTTCCCTCGTTGCCCTGCTCTACACCCTCACGTCCCTTCCTGTTACCTACCGAGTCAACCGGCTAACTGCCTAAAGGGGAAGCGCATCCTCGAGCACCACCAAGGCCACCTCGACTGACAACTCCTCGCGCCATAGCAACTCTTCCACTGCCCCATCATCCGCTGATTCTGGTGATGTACCGGTCCCGCCTATTCCCAAGTCTTCATCGGGTGGATTCTTGAAGGCTGCCGGCCGAACATTTTCTTTCGGGGGAGGAAAGAAGCCTCTACCCATCGTACCGGCCCAACAAGAGCCAGTTCCGCACCTGAGTTCCGAAGCCCAGGACTATAATCACGTCTTGGCGCCTACTAGACCAAGGGCTACAACTACTTCAACCTCGACGACCGTGACACCACCCAGAGTGGACGACGACCTTGGTATGGACTTGGGGGGTGACTTTGGGAAGATGGTGCTTGGAAACGAAAAAAGGGCCTCCATGGTGGGCAACCAGAACAATCAGGACAACCAGAACAGCCAGAACTACCAGAACAGCCATGCTACACAACCCGGCTTGGGACCGAGATCCTTGACTGGAAACCGTCTCAGCCAGCCGTCGCCTATTCAGGTTGACAGAACCGCAAAGGTTGAGCCCGCGCAACCGTCGTGGACTAGCCAGCACTCCAACGACCAGCTCCTCTCACCGACCAGCCCTCCCCATTCGCCCCGAAACAAAGAGGTGGCCTCTCCTCTGTCTCGTCACATGTCGCCCTTGGCTCGCGAGGCAATCCGACCAAGCGCATCCCCGGAATCAAACCCAAGAAAGCCGTTGCTCGCACATCGGAACTCGGACGCAGAACTGGGTGAGGGTGAAGATGAGGAGGCAAGGCTTTTGATGGATTCGTTATCTACTGTGAGCAAGTATATGGATGCCCCTGAAAGGGCTGCGGGATCTACATCTGGCCCTTCTTCTGGTTCACGGTACCGCAGGGGTGGAAACGGTCTGCCCTCTGGGTTCAAGGACACCGCTCTGGGTGACGACGACAGCCTTTTCGATACCAACCACAGCTACGCATACGAAACAACAGTGAGCCGCAATCGTGCCCAAAACTCGCAGTCGCAAGGGGCCAACAAGGTCATGACTCCGGCCGAGTTCGAAAAGTATCGCAAGGACAAGGAACGTCAGGACAGGGAGCGACAAATGGAGTCTGCCAGAAACCAAGACCAGAGCGCTGCGGGCGAGGAAGACGAAGAGGACAACTATGATGATGAGGAGGATGATTTGGAAAAGGCAAAGCAGCAAGCAAAGCAAAGGAAGAAGCAGGAAGCCCACATGGCCGTTTACCGACAGCAGATGATGAAAGTAACTGGAGAGTCGGCAAACGCACCCATGCCACGGCCTAACCTCCAGATGTCTTTCAGCACTCCAAATCTGCAGAACCCTGCGACTGGGCCAGCCACGTCTGATAACTCGGATGAAGACGAGGAAGTTCCATTGGCCATTCTCGCCGCCCATGGCTTTCCGGGCAAGAACCGACCTCCGACCCGTCTGAGCACCATGATGTCGAACCCTAACCTCCGCGCCGCCCAGGAACCTAGCTATCAACGGCCAGGGTCTGCAGCTGGCGGAGCAATGGCGGCAGGCGGCCACCTCCCAGCTTTTGCCAGGAACTTGCCTCAAGACCCCTTCATCGGTGCCGGTCTCGCTCGCAACAATCCGCGGGAGAATTTTGGCCTGGGAGGAGGAAGCCCTGCTCCTATTAATATGAACCCGGGTGGTCCTCCTGGTGGTCTAATTGGTGTCATTGCAAGCGAAGAAAGAGCGAGGGCGATGAGACGGGGCAGCCCTCATATACCAGATCAACGGCCCATTTCTGGTGCTGCCACCTTTGACCCGATTGCCGGCATTCCTCCGCACATGATGTACCCCAACAAGCCCAACCTGATGACGCCTGGGGACCAAGCCCAGATTCAAATGACCCAGCAGATGCAGCAGTTCATGCAAATGCAGATGCAATTCATGCAGATGATGGCGGGTCAGAACGGCACTGGAGCACCGCGCCCAGAAGGGCATATGGCCACAGGTTCCATCGGAAGCATAGGCTCCGCCGCCGGCATGCCTGGGTTCGCCGGATTGCCGCAAATGCCTGGAATGTCTGGTGTTCCTGGTGGCCTAGGACTGGGCGGACCTGATATGCGTCACTCTTTCATGGGCAACGAGTCGATGCTTGATGTGCCTCCCCCCCGGGGTGATGCCCAGATGCGTACCATGAGCATGGTTCAGCCCAGCTCGGCATCTTGGATCCATCCTCAACAGCCTGCTGGCTTTGCCCCATCCATCCGGGTCACAGGAGGCTACGCGCCGTCAATTGCGCCGTCGGAACGCAGCAACGTTGGCCTTCCTGGCCGCTACCGACCCGTATCCCAAATGGCAGCTCCAGCTCTACCACCGATGCCGGTCGTGCAGCCGTTGGGGGCGAGCCATATGCGCAAGTCCTCGACCATGTCGGGGGCCAACCAGCCTACTGTTACCGTGAAGCAGTCTGGCAGTGCCTCGGATGACGACGACGATGAGCAGGGATGGGAAGCCATGAAGGCCAAGCGTGAGAAGAAGAGGTCCCTGTGGAAGAGGAAGAAGTCAGTGAGCGGTGATGCCGGCACACTAATCATGTAAAAGTGATATGCCGTCTGCCATGGACCGTTTGGTTAAGGTTTCTGGGACCGAAGTTGGATAGTGGGTGATTGGGCAGTTTGTTTCTTGGATACTCGGGCTCCGCGTGACAAGACAAAGGAAGGACGGACGGGGGGATGTAAGTTGTAGGTTCGAACATATTTGTATATGCAGCATCACTTTAAAAAGGGGAGATTTTGTATAACCGGGCGAGATGGGAGTTCAATTGTCTTTGCTACTTTTATTCATTCGAACTGCTTGGGGGACGATTCACGATAGACATATACAGCCCATCAGTAATCTAGTAATTCCAAATGTCACGTATGGTCAAATACATTATCGCTCGTCTTCGTTGTCATTGAGCGTACCTTGAACAGGCTTGATGTTCCACCCTTTGTGGAAGCGCCGTATCCTCCCATTGGGACGAGACCAGATCTGTCTTCCGATATTGCAAAGTAAAAAGTTACGGGAAGCATCGATCGTGTCACAAAGATCGTGTCACAAAAGTTCTCTTGGTCGGTTCCCTTTCCCCGCGTCCAGTAGGTATCAGTGCTAGTTTCCCCCATATATGCTCGATGTGATATCTCTTCCTTTATATGAAGCTTATATGACCGGTATAGCTGTCTCTGTATCGTTTGTTTGTATATATATATCTTTTTAAATCCCTTTTCGGGACCCGCATGCATGATCGACCGTTACTCAATCTTGCCATTAGCCCAATCCTTGCGCTTGACAGCCATCTCGACAGCAGCGAGACCCCAGTCCTCGCCGTGGTTATGGCTCCCCGGGATGAGACCGGCCCTCGCCTGCGCCTGCTCCTCGGTGAGCACGGTCAGGACACCAAAGATGACGGGCACGCCCGTGTCGAGCGACACGCGCATCAGGCCCTGCGACACCGTGTCGGCAATGTACTCGAAGTGCATCGTCTCGCCCTTGATCAGCACGCCAATGGCAATCAGGGCGTCGAAGGGCTGTGTCGACACGGCGGACGACGCGGTGTTGGAGAGCGAGGCGAGGTCCGCCGTGGAGCTGCCGAGGAGGTCGCCGGCGGATGTGCCGCTGCCGGACGAGGAAGATTGGACTTGTGAGGCGGAGTAGAGTCTGTTGTTGTCGTGAAGTGGGTTCCCGTTAGCCGCTCTTCATAAAAGCTGTACGTGTGGCAGCGCCTTTCTCCGCCAAGTCGCGGGCGCAAGGGGTGGTGTAGAGGGAAGGAAGGAGGGAGAGAAGAAGAGGTAGCTGGCAAGCAGCAAGCAATGCGGGGGCGGGGTGAAGGGAAGGAGAGCTGGACTGTGACGCACCTTTGGACAGCAATTGGAAGCTCCCATGAACCAGGAACCGACTGGACCACGATGTTGGACTCCTTGACGCCGCACTCGAGCAACTTGGCCTTGGTTCCGGCGAGAAGAGGCTCAATGATGGTGTCGTTCCAGCGGGCGTGGATGATACCGATGCGCAGGCCACTGCCGTCGTGGTGCTGCGGGGCGGGTCCCTTGGTATGTACCATTGTGTGTATGTGTGTTTGGTTTTGTGCTCGAAAATCTGGTCTGGTATATACGAGGGGATCGGCGGTTCTTGCGATGAGTTGCGCTTCGGAGCTTTCCTTTAATGACGAGCTTGGGAGTTGGTGTTTTGTCTAGAGCTTGTGATATCCGGGGAGGAGGGGAACCTGGAGCATGAACTCAAGTGGGCTGGCTGCCCTGCTTGGTACGGACGCTACGGAGTCAGGTACGGGGCATTTACAGCACCGCAGTGTACATACCATAGCTCCCAACCGTACATGTACACCTCTAGCAGGGATGTATTTGCTAGATGGTTCACAACTTTCACATTGCCCGGTACAGAGGAGCGGCATTCACGCCGCGGTAAACATGGGGGTCTCACATCTGAATAAGCATAACGTTGGAAGAGAGTCAGCGGCTGGTCCCACCCCAATGCGGAGCGGTTAGTTTCCCGTGGAAGGCAAGGCAGGGCTTACCTTTCACGAATGGCGACACCTATCTATCGTGGTACCGTTCTCAACGCCTTGCGGTAACCGAACCTATACGAAGACTTCCCGGATATTATCTACATATCTTATCTGTGGCTCTTCTATGCCAACGCTTGCCGTGACAGGACGGATGACGAGAACAGGTCTTCCTCCCGATGACACTTCCAATGAGCCGCGTAGGTATGTATCAACTTAGGTAAGGATGAACTCTACTTACTGTCTCTGAGAGTTTGTAAGCGAGGATGAACAACCTCCTTTCACCTTCAGGTCGTATTCTCATGTTGTCCCCGTCATCCTGCATACTCTAGTCTTGAGGTCGTTAATGAGGCTCAAGAGTCAAGACAGTCTCGTTCAACCCTACTATGTAACTAGTGTACATGTAGGCACGTGGTACCGTAAATGCGATAGCAGGTCAGCTTCCTTAGGGGTGGTGTTAGTGCGTTAGTGTCAGTCACATCCATGTCCAACACAGGAACTCATGATCTCCGTAACATTGCGTTAGCGTAACCAGCGGACAAAGGTGCCTGGCCTATGTCTTGGCTACACAGTAATGTTAGTGTAAATCATAGTACTAGAAGCAGACAACAGCCAACGACGACCCAAACAAAGTACAAACACCATTCTGAGTAAAGTATTCATATGCCGACCATTTGTGGTCCACCTTGCCATTGGGAAGACGGGTATGCCGTGGACTAGAGGTATGCGCATTCATCTATCTTGAGAGACGGTGTGCTAACCAGTCAAGTCAGGTGTTGCAATCCGATCCGTCACGAACCCTGGGGAAGGATGAATTAAGCTTCAAGAGACCACAGGGCGGAAATACACGGCAAAGAATCAGAAGTATCAGAAGGAATGAGAGGCGGCTCTGGCTTTCATCACATATATCTCGTCCAGTGGAGTTCCCGGGCCTTCCACGGTTTACCATCATACTGCTGAGTACACTGAGCCGCTGAAGATGGAGATGAATTCCAGAATGATTGCTGCCCTTGCGTCGTCGAGGATTGGAGTAATATCTGTTGGTCACTGCCAGTTGGGGATTAATTCTACGTTTTGGATCCTGGCCGGTGCTCGCTTTACACCTACGGGCTGACGAAGACTGGTTTGCCTACGTCCATCTCCCCGAGACCAGATGAAATTTGCATCTAGGCCCCAACAAGCCGAGGAAGACGGCCCTAGAACCAATGTTATCCCATTTCAAAGTGATGGCCCTGGGCCAGAACGCAAGATGAATGCGTTCGGTCATTCAAAAGTGGAAACTGAGTGGATGAAATAGAAAAACAGCGGGATAGATGGACGTGATTTGTTTGCTCGTCCTGCCGAGTATGATGGATCTAGAACTTTGTTGGGACGGTAATTCCATGACGGAAGGGTCGTCTGAACCAAATACAAGTGAGTGGAAGTGCTGAGGATCATCCACAGACTCGTCGCCATTCAGGTATAAAAGATAGGGCCTGCCCTGGTTTTCGAGGCACTGGAATTTCTTTCCTCATCATCTTCCCTGCTCCTGTACTAGCCATCCACTACCATCTTGCTTCCTTACTCCCACCTCCAACACAGCCCTACTGTCAATATCGTCACAATGCGATCCTCGGTTTTCATCTCCGGAGCCATTCTGGCCATTCTTCAGGTACGAGCTCCCGTTGGCAGGCTTGTGGCTCCTTTCGCACACAGCCATACTGATACTCGGATGTTAGGCTATTCCTTCGAGCGCCCTGCCGGCTGCTGATGCCAAATCGGCCCAGGGCCCCATTCCCGGCTACCGCATCGAGGATATCACCTGGCAAGTCAAGGCCCGTCCAGATGGCCCTACCATGAACGTTACCGGCACCATTCAGCAGGTTTTCGATGCTCTCGACAAGGCCAACCCCAACTTCCGCCATGACTTTGGCATCGCCAACAAGTCTGTGCTCCCTGCGACCGCTGAGTCCTCCAGCTCTTACGAGGTCGAGAAGGTCGTCTGCACTGGGTTTGATTATGCCCGGAAGGATGCTACCCAGGATGGCATCAAACACCTCAACAGTGTCCCTGGTGCGCCTGCCAACGGACCCGGCCCCGGCAACTGCGGTCGCGTTAGCTGCTCGTATGACAGCGCTATCTATTGGTGCAACGATGTAGGTGGTATCTTTGTCTTCACGGTGATGGAGATGACTCTCCAATCTTCGACACGGTTGCTGACCTTTCTCATCGCCTTATAGAACCCGGAGGTCAAGTCACTCGACTCGTACAGCTCCATCGGTTGGGCTGCTCAGTTTACTCTGGACTCCAAGGACAAAGCCTGCAAGGATATTTGGGGCGAAACCCCCGTTGACGACGGCGTCAAGGGCCAGGTCTTCGTCGAGGGCAACTGGAACGTTGTCGTCCGCAAGGATGACTGCTAAATGCATGTCCATGGTGCATACCTGAGGGGTCAACACTAGGTAAAGATGTCATGGATGTACGCATCACTCCCAGTGGGGATCATGAACCTCAAGCGAGGAGTGGAAGGAGGCAGAAGACGAATTTCCTGTGTGTGCTAGAGTTTGTGAGGAAGGAGCAACCTTTGCATGGAGCTTATGTGTCACTACCTACTACCTAATACTAATTCACATCCCGTCTCGTAACTTCCCTTTTCAGATATTTGAGCAGTCGCTCCTTCTGTTTTGGGTCAAATCCTATGAAATTTCCACGTTACGCTGCTTGCAAATTTTGCTGTCCTTTCAAAGTTCCTTTACATTCGAGTCGGTTTCACTAGCATCATCATCATCTGTCTGCGACCACCTTTTCCTCAGTACAACACTGCTAGTAGGAAGATAGGGAGCACCACTCCCCCGACTGAACTGGCTGATGCTATTGACTACTTACCTCGTGATTTTCCCGTAACCCCTCCATTCCTTCATGCCGTATTATTTGTTTTGTGGCACTCAGGTGGTCAGTTCCACCCCTTATCCTTAGATCCATCCTTAGAATTGTCCCTGGAGTTTCCGCGATGCCCATATCCCGCCTTCCCGAAGACACCAGTCGCTTACTCGGCTCGAGTCTGGTCATAACCTCGCCCATATTTCTCGTCAAGGAGTTGCTGGATAACGCAATCGACGCCGGAGCAACAGCTGTCGATATCTTGATTTCTCCAAACACCTTGGACAAGGTTGAAGTCAGAGACAACGGCGCTGGCATCAGTCCAAGCGATTTCGACCTTGTTGGACGATCAGGACATACCAGCAAGCTCATATCACTCCAAGACCTTGAGACTGTCGGTTGCAAGAGCCTTGGGTTTCGCGGCGTAGCCTTGGCCAGCGCCGCTGCTCTGGCAGAAATTGCAATCTGCACCAGAACATCTGCTGAGCCCGTGGCAACCATCTTACAACTCTCGAGAGAAGGTGTCGCAGCTGCTCGTGGACATAAATCTGCTCCTGTCGGCACTTCTGTTTGCGTCACCAATGTGTTCCGTGGGTTTCCAGTGAGGCACAAGAGAGACATCAGTGAAGCGACTGCGACCATCTTCAAGATCAAAGGCCTCTTGGAGTGCTACGCTCTAGCAAGACCGCAGGTCAAGTTGTCTTTCAAGGTCCTTGGAGGAAAGCAATGGTGGTCCTATGTTCCATCCTCTGGTGCCACCCTCAAAGACGCTATTGTTCAGGTAATGGGCCGGGAACTGGCAGCTCAATGCATGCTTCGGACTTCATCGTTCCCTGTATCCGACAATGAGACGAGAAACACACAGGACGGTAGTCTTCCCCCGACTGAGCAGCCATCCAAATTTGTATTTGAAGCCTATATCCCCTCCTCCGCGGCTGATACCCGAAAGATTTGCAAGGGTTCTTTCATCTCGGTAGATTCTCGACCTCTTTCATTCACTCAAGGGACCGCCAAGAGGTTGAAGGCCGTCTTCGAGAAGCTTTTCAAAGGATCCTTGACCTCTGAAGACCTATCAAAGCTTTCTGGAAGCCCGTTCATACGACTAAATATCAGATGCCCTCTTGGGTCCTATGATCCCAATGTGGAACCATCCAAATACGACGTTCTCTTCTATGACGAAGACTTAGTTCTTCGAGAGTTTGAGGAATTCTTATCGTCAATCTATCCCACCAACCACAGTGAGACCGGCCGTTCTTGCGGGGACAGAACAAGGGAAGCGGGTGTAGATGTATGCAATAACAGGATGGCTGATCAGCACGTTTCAACCCCCCAGGTGAACACTACATGACACATACAAAACTGCTAATGTACTAACAAGATATTAGGTTGAGACTACACGAGCAAAGGGGCCTGAGGCCGGATCCCAAAGCAACCATCCAGTTACCCCATCGAGCAACAACAGGAGACCATCCACTGCCAGTACTGCGCCCTTAGTGCAGACATGGTCTGTCGACATGCCTGCGGGTGATGGTGCCCTTAGCGATGGAGACGATGATTTCGACGTCCAAACACAGCCTGGTAGAGGAACGGCTCTCACAACACCCCCAACTGATGACGAACTTGTTGATCACTCAAAAGAGGGCCTTAATCCGTGGACGATTGCTAAATTGGTGGCCCCTCGGCGGCAGACACAGCAAAACCTAGGCAGCCCTACTCGGAGAACTGGGTATGCTATCCCAGATGAAGAACCGCCTTCAGAAGGACCGCCAGTGGAAGTGTCAGGATGGCAAGGCAACACACAATATCAACCTCCCCGAAGTACCCTGCCGGCGATTGAGAACAACTACACGGCCACAAGGACCCCATTCCGCAATCCGCTGCTGAATGTCGGGCAATCACCTTCCAAACCTACCAATCAACCCAACAACACCCCAACAATGGCGGTGGAACAATATTCGTATACAACACAAGGCCATAGTAGACGACCAGTGGGTAGGCGCTCATATCCAACTCATGCTGGGCGAGGCCCTGGGATGGTACAGTCCAAACTTTCTTTTGGCGGAGGCAGCTCTAAACGGCAACGAAAAAGACAGACGAATGATATCCACGAGCTTGAACAACCCGAAAGCACGGGCCTGAATGCTTACGGTGGTTTTTCCAGGCCCAACCAGCCACTCATAGGGTTACCCAGCCAGCATACCGCCAGAAGAGCCAACAACGACGACGCACTGCGGAGAACTATAGCTCAACCCAGAGCAGATAGTCTGACTGATATGCTGAGCGGCGGAAAGCCTGTCAACCCGAGGACTGATGACGACTTATCATCTATTATGGACGATGAGAAGGGCACTGAGGCAGCTTTGCCGAAGAATGATCCTAAAGGTTACTTAATACGGAGACAACGGTCACTTGCGGATAAGCCTCAGAGGAGAAAGATCCAACGCCTCAAGACGAACCTCTTACCACTGGAAAGTACGCCTCTGGGCTGCGAAACTCATAGGCTGACGCTGAAGCTTCACGTTAACCCGCAGACACTAGCCAGAAGGATGGGAAAGGCATCTTTGCTCGACAACTACGTAGTCGAAGGCGCGCTGGAGGACCAGTTGGAAGACGGTGGTATCAGTCCCGAGGAAGTAACTTCACTGGAAAGGCGAATTAAGCTTCTTTTGTCACAAACGAGACAGCAGTCGTAACCCGTCCTCGTCGATAGTGGGGAAAGCAGTAATATCTAGCACACGACAGACCCGCATATGTATATAGGCTAGTCAGTATCATTGTGTAATATCTCAACTGTTAGGACGTCCGTATGGGAACGAAAGAGGAAGAAGGAAGTTAACTACCTGAGGGCTTAAGGAGAGAAGGATGCGGTCGGATATTGGTTCGGAGAGGTGCCGAAAACCTAGGTGACATTTGAGGAAGATGGTGAAACGAACAGTAAGGGAATGCTTGGCCAGGTCCTTGTCAAATGTCGCCATGAAGGTGTATCCCAGCAGGGGGATGGTTGATATTTCGAGGAAGGAATAGGCTTAATGATGGACATATACTGCCGTGTTGGGAAGTGTGTTTGGGAGAAGGTTGAACATGGCTGGACGAAAGCATAGTGTAACGGGACGTAGTTGAGGTCATCTCGACATAGACTGTAACGTTTCGCATGAGACTCCCTTGTATGTGTCACACGGTTGAGGGTGCCCCATTGAGTGTGAATATGACTGAATGACTGACATGACAGTTCAGCGGCACGACATAGTGAAGATGATTGTCAAGCTGCAAGTTCGTATTCAAAAAGCTTCACTTTTGAAGGTCGTGAATTTTGCAGGCGGGAGTGATGATAGGTACGGTACGTAAGTACCTTGGCGAGCTTGGAAGCGCGCACCAACTGGTTGAAACTCCACCTCCACAATTTAGTAGTGTGCATAAGCTTGAGATTTGAGTGGCTGCTTACACCATGCAGTTGGTTCAACTCATCAAGAAGGTGGTTAGAATCTTTAATAACGGATATATGTACTCACAGCACAATCCAGATGGCAGAATGTCTCGAAAGACGTAGACATTGTTTTTAAAGAGTCAAGATGGTGTTCGCTGTTCTTCCAATCGGAAAAGAACGTCATTAGGGTACGAGACGGACCCAGTGTGATGCATACCGTGCGAATGATTTTCCGAGTTTATTTAGCGGGTACATGGTGTCCTTCGTCAGCCTCTGGCCCGGCGGGTTATCTGGGCGTCAAGTTCCTCTTCTTGTGCTCATTTCTCTTTGTCCTAATACCTTAAGGAGCTCGAATATCGGCGTCGAGAAAAGTGACTGTGAGCCTGAAATATGGCTCCCAAGGTAGTAAAGACTTAGATCCCTCATTTTGGTGTCCATTGATGCCAGCATACTTTTTTGTTTTTCCTGAAGGAAGAGATGTTTAAAGCATGGTCCCTGACGGCCAAACATCGAGATGATGGCGGACAGGCCCCGCTGTGCTGGCTGGCTAGTACAGTAGCTGCTGCGGCCCCCTGGGGGCACTGCCTCTTTCGGCCATGGTGTGGTGATCCTCTGCGTGGCTGCCCACCTCGGTGTTCCACTTTCGCTCTGCCAATGTACACAGTATCAGCGACGATAAGACGCATTGAACAGTGAAGTGGAAGTTGGCCAAGGTACGCAGGCACTGACTGAGTGGCAGGCCGGAAGCTTCTCATGGAACCTCAACACCTACATTATGTAGCAGTGCTACCTATAAGCGGCTGACCGTCCGCTGCCGCTGGAGCCGTGGAGTGGTGTGCCGGGGTTGGAACTTGTTGAATGGATACCTCTACCGATAATCGATACCGCTTGGGTTTCTTCAGTTAGGTTCCTTCGACCTAGGTTGCCAACTGCGGTATGCCTGTTCCTTACCTACTTTCCAGACCCATTTTACTTCGTTCCAACATCGAGATTTGAAGCTTCTTTCGTATCTATCCTTTCTATCAGCGGGCATCTGATGGACCAAATCTGGGCCTCACCGTCTTCCTGCACCCGACCAGAGCGATTTCCATTGGATTCCAGCTCAGCGCCCCACGGTGGCGCATCGTTTGGGCACATTTCCAGCACTGAGGTGCTCCTACTAGAGCAATCGCTACCACCACAACGGCAATCGCGACAAACACCAGATCAATTACAACGACATAGTCTCCGGCTACCGCCTTTGCGACGACGTCAAAGAAAGAGCCAATACATTCGATCGCAACTCCAACAACGGCAATCGCAACCACGGCAGCAGCACCAGCCTCACGATCAACATCGGCGGCGGGGACGGCGGGGACGGGAAGAACAAGGACCAGGGCGAGGACGAGGACCAAGGCGGGAAAGAAAAGCGAAACACGACGACGACTGCCGCGATTCCCAAGGACTCCAATATTCCTCAATATGTACAGCATGTAGACAATTGCCGCCGTACTGCTGTCTGTCATCGTCAACCATGCCGGTGGCTTCTCCCTTCGACCTTTGGTTTGCGCCATCCGCAGCTCTTGCGCCAAATCGAAAATTGGAACTGGATGATGGAAGTGTTCAGGTTCTGGATAGTCTTTGTCCAGGTTCCGCTGTCTGCGATGCTCACATGCCGGCCGGCTGCTGCGTCGTCTGCGCCGACATGACATCTCAGAAAATGACGTCCTCAGGCGCCTCATCCAATCCTGCCTCAAGCCGTTCCGATGTCCGTTGCGAACGGCCGTCGGGACCATTGTTGACGGTCCCAAAGTCATGGAGGACGGGACGCACGGACGAGGACGGCCCAAGGCCAAGTGCACGCATAACCCCTGGCTCACATACCTCTAGCCGCCTCCTGCTGCGGCTATCAGGCAGGTTGAGATGCCTGTTTCTCTTGGCTTTGCAGTTGCTCTGGGTACAGTCCGCTACGGCGGTTCTGATCCCGTTTGACAATTGCCTGGATAAGTCCTACCAGATGGACAAGCCGACACGTCTACAATGGGTGCCCCTCTTTGTCGATGCCTCGTTCGATGACCACGACGACAGACACACACTGAAGCTGACCATGTGGGGGAACGTAACCGGCGTGGCTAGTTCTGGAAACATCATGCTCCCCGCCCCCGGCAGTCCGGACTGGAACGACACATCCAAACACGATGGCAAGATTGTCGCCGTGCCAGAACCGGAGTCGAGCAACCCAAAGGTCACCACTCTTTTCACAAACATCAATGTTCTCACGTATAATGAGGCCACGGAACGCACCGACTTTTGCAACCAATCGTTGAAGCACGGAGTTTGTCCTTTAGGTCCTGTGTGGGACTTTAACAGGTAGGTTCAACCTCGCTCGTCCTTCAATGGCCAAAGGACCCCGTTACTTGGCCTTGTTTGTCCTTGTCCCCTTTGTGACTTCATTAGCTGACTATGCTCTCAGCACGAATGGAACGAATCGGGATGATCTTCCCTATGTGACGTACATCAAAGACTTCTATTCATCCTATGCCTTCAGCTCATTTGCCTCCGAGTTCTCCATCGTCTACGGAGATTCTGGAAGTACACAGATCGGCTGTGTATCGGCCACCGTGACGCCTGACCTAGGCAATCTGGCCTGGATGCTCAAGTTCCTGCCTCTAATAGTCCTCATCTTCGTCGGAGTCGCCACCATCTTCGCTGCCATCTTCAGTCCATGGGGCACCAGCGATGTTTTCCACTGGACATCCAACTACGGCCGTGACCCCGACCTGCTGCGCCTGGTCACGCCAGGTTTTGGAGATTGCCTCCAGTACATACAGTTCGTCGTGCTCACCGGCGGCCTGACCCTCAATTATCCGGGTTTTTACCAACCGATCGTCAGCCAGGGCTCATGGTCAGCACTAATGTTTAATCAAAGCTTTGTGAGCGACAGTCCTGGGTGGATAGGCCTCCGAGATGGCATCTATTTTACCGAGGGCAAGTACGGACTTCAGCGGCTTGCTCACTTGGTGGGAGTGGGTGAGGTCGAAGACATTTGGGCCGGCATGATGGTGTGGCTCATGGCCATCATCGGAGCCGTTTTTGTCCTTACCCAGGGTGCCTTCTTGGTCAAGTGGCTGTATCGTTCCCTTAGGCACGTTCCCGAGGAAGATCTCCGACACAAGAACCTCCCCTTTACCCTGGGCAACATCGTCAGACTTGTTTTGAATTACTTCCTGCTACCCATCGTTGCTCTATCTACCTTTCAACTAGTGGTGGCAACCCACTCTCCAGCTTACACAGTCGCACTGGCAGTTGTCACTTTGGTTCTCATCATTGGCTTTGCCGCATGGTTGCTTCACCTCATTGCTACCTCGAGGCCAAGAGCGTTTCTCTTCGATGACCTCCCTACGGTGCTTCTCTATGGGCCCCTTTACAACACTTACTCTGATGAGGCGGCGGCGTTCGCGCTTATACCGGTTTTCCTGAGTTTTCTTCGAGGCATTGCCATCGGAGCTGTCCAGCCTGCTGGTGTAGCACAGGTGGTCCTCCTTGCCATCTGCGAGATTATTCAGATACTGACCTTGCATGCCTTCCGCCCTTTCCATTCACCAACCTCGATGAACGCATATCATACCCTCTTCTCTGGGCTTCGTCTTGTCAGTATACTCATGATGGTGGCCTTTGTGCCGTCGCTGGAGGTTCAGGAAGGGCCAAAGGGCTGGGTCGGCTACGCGATACTTGTTATCCACGCCGGCGTTCTCGTTCTAGGATTCTTCTTGAACGCAGTCCAAACCATCGTCGAAGTTGTAGCACGGCTGCTGGGAGCTGGTGGAGATGACGTTCGAGGGCAGTCTAGGGGCGGGCTCTCAAAGATCTTTGGAATGCGCCAGTTGTCACGCCGTATGGCCAGGCCTGCTGGTGGCCCCATCAGACATAGTCAACTCTCTAGTGCGGCGATGCTCGACACGGATGAGACCTTCAAGACCGGTTATGTTATGAACCCAGGCCGCATACGGAGCGAGTCGGCGGGGAGCATAGGGCTTATGACGAAGCATCATCGCCATAGCTCGTCTGGGCTTGAGGATGTCAGCCTTAACACGGCCGTTCGAAATCTCGACAATGGGTCGTTTACGCCGACTACGCCTGGAGAGGCCAGCACGTTCTCGTTTGCGGCTTCTGCCCAAGCCCAAGGGCGGTCTCCTAGCGCATTTGGCATGCCGACTGTCGACCCTTACTTCAGGCCACCTCGAAGACGCACAACCATTGAAAGCGCGTATTCTCCCGGTGCCAAACCAGGTGGTTCATGGACTAGCGCCGACTGGTCACAGAAACGCCTTAGCCAGTCAGGAGCCCCGCTCAACGACGCCGCGGAGTTTGATCCTCAAATGTCGAGAAGTGCCACCCCTGGTCCTTACATGATTGCCTATCCTCCAAGGACCGATTACACCACACGTGAAGTTGATTATTATTACGGTCTCAGGGGAGAAAGACTCAACTCGGACGCGCCTAGCCGCAAGCTCGGAACTGGACCGGCTGACCCAACCGGGCCAATGGCTTCGGCAGCTGGATGGCTTCGAAACATTCTCGGCAGAAGTAGCAAGGAGAAGGGCAAGGGCTTCGAGGTGGTGAGGAGTGCGCGTATGCCACCAGCCATGCGTACCGGAGCGGTCGACTATGAGGATGAGTCGCCGCCAGAAGGGATACCAGTGGCGATGGGCGTGATCCGTAATGGGCCGATTGAATCCGACGAAGAGGATAATGTGCGACAGACCAATGCAGACCGGGACACAGCAGATCGTGCAGCAGCAGAAGCGGTGCCTCTTAGGGCAGCAGAGGGTACCAACGATGACGCACGAGACGAAACGGAAGCATACCACGATTCGGAAAATTTGCCTGCTGAACCGGGCCTCGCAACAGTTAGCCAGTCAAGTAGGGCTCAGACAGTGACCCGCCGCGGTAACCGGACTTCGAATGAGGCCGACAACGATCCGTCCCCTCTTCTTTCGCCGCCGCGGAGAAGTTCCAAGCGCAATTCTTACCATCACACACGCAGCGGCTCCGGCCCTATTAGTAACACACCACCGCCGGGTCTGCCAGTCCTAGAATCCGGGGGCCCGCAACAACAACAACAACAACAGCACCAGACCAGGCCCGCCTCATCACTGGCCGTGTCTGCACGCCTCCCCTTCGAACGCACTAATTCGCAAAAGAGACTCTCTAGCTCCTCAATTGGTGTAAGCGAAGATCTGAGTTCCGGCGACGCCTATACGGGATCCAGGACGGGATCGGGGTTGAACGAAAGTTACGGGTTCGTGAACCAGGGGAACGTAAATAGGGTTGAGCAGGGCCACGAGCCTGATTTGTTAGGAAGCGTGGCGGAGGTTGGACTAATTGGTCGTGACAATTCCCGAGGCAGCAGTCAAACGGGAAACACCTCCAGGTACTCAGGGATGTGAAATGAAAAGGAAAAGAAGTAATGGGGAGCTAGCTCGGGTATAACAAGTTCCCTTTTGTTTACCTTTTGCTCTTTTTTTTTTTTTTTTTTTTTTTTTGGTTTTTGTTGCCCTTTTCGTTGTCAGTCTAGATGGATATCGGAAAACGGTTATATAGCTTACTTGGGGTTCTGAGAGTTTTAGCGATGGCGTACACAAGCGGCTACAAAAATCTGCTATGTTTTGGAGATTTCATAATGTCCCTCTTTTCCTTGCTGGCTTTGATTTTGTGCCTTGCGATATATATATGTCTTTTCGCCCATCCAGTTTTGGTCACTCACTCTTCATCTTTACGTGAACTTGCGCTTTGACTTGGCATTCACTTAACGTCTCCATCACCTTCGCATTTTGTGATCGTTTTTTGTACAAACTTTGAAATCTTGCTAATCATGATTGCATACGTACAGATGAAGGTAGTAAAGTATCTGATCTCATGACTCCTTGGATTTATTCATGACTTCGTTGATATCGTAACCCACAAAATGAGAAAAGAAAGGTACTGGCCTCGTTGAAGGCACCTCTTTCGCACTTCCTCATCATCACTCCATTCGTTCGTTACTTTCCCTCTCAAGTGTCCATCACCGATCATCTCAATACCGATAGGGGGAAGCGCCTTCCCGAGAGTGCAGAATCAGAGAAGACCTGACACCGTCGCTACCACAACAGCAGCAACCAGAAGACCGGTAAAGCCTCTCTTCGAGGACGCGCGGTTAGGCGCACCCGTGCCAAAGTAGAAGCCGCTGGCGGTTGTGGCCGTCATTGAGCACATGTTGTTCTCTAGACCGTGGCAAGCTACGCTTGACAAGCTGCTGCCTTTGACGTTGAAAAAAAAGAAACAGTCAGCGACACGTCCGGCTCCAGATCACGAAGAAAATGAATTAAAAGTTTTTTTGTCCGAAGACCAGCAGGGGAGGTGAGAGCCAGGTGAGACTTACAAATCCTAGAAGCACTCTCAGGCCCGACCGTAGTCCCGACATTAGCACCCACGGTCGTTCCCTCGCCGCCGGGTACCACAATCGTGACGCCGTACTGACCGCCCAGACCGTCCAGCTTGTCGCTGCAGGCAACGTAGTTGGCGCTGCATTGGCTGACGGCCGAAGAGCACTGCTCGGCGTCCGGGAAGTACGTGGCGACGTAGGGGAAGGAAAAGTAGGGGTTGACGACGAAGGAGACAGGTGCAGTCGGGCTTGGGGCGGCGAAGCCGGCGGGGGCGGTGCCGGTGCAGACGGCACTGGGCGGGAGGTGTTAGTGAGGACTTCGACATGAGGTGTTCATCACTCAACCTTGAAGTGAGTTCGGTATGACTATAATATTGTTGTTTACATACTTTACAGGACAGCAGGCCGGCTGGTTGCTCTGATCAAGGGCGCAGGTGTAGCCGTACTGGCAACATACGTCGCTGAAGGCAGCTCCCACTCCTGAGCAGCTGAAGAAGTTGGAGATGCATCCCTGCCGCTTTTCGAGTACGTTGCTGCTGCCGTCGTTGATGCTAATTGCCCTCGCTGTTTCAACGGGCAGGAACGGTTGTTGAGCGTGGACGGACAAGACCAGGAAGGAAAGCACAAAGGCTTGCCATGTCTCAAAACGGGAATGCGACTGCTGATTATCCATGACGGCAAATCTGTATTGCTTGGAAGGTGAACCAAACTGTAAAAGTCGGTAAGAAGGATGCGGTTAGAAATGGTTTGATAAGAGCTGAGCCTGGGATGAGTCTGGTACCAGCCCCCGTCGTCCGATCTTTTTTTTTATGAGGCTTTCCGGATGAAGTCGGTCAGCAGCAGCAGCAGCAGCAGCTCAGATCAGCCACAGATGAAAGTTCTGAGGAGGAGTGCGAACGAGTTCCAGAGCATCCAGGTGGGAAGCCTATATGCAAAGCTGAGATGCAACCCTGCGCATTTTAGAACCCGGGAGGCTGGAAATCGTGGTTGGTACGGCGTGATAGGACTTGGCGAGCCCACCATCGCGGGCGGGCTGACTGGGTGCTGGTTGCGCTGGCACATCTTCTCAGCTACGAGCAAGCGCTTGTTGGTGCCCGCGAGACCGGTCGGTATTCCCGTACTGTCACTGAAAACTTGTAGGACAAGAGCTTCTGAGAAAAGCCCGTATTGACCAATGATGTGTCTTTAATACAGGCTATATTTGTGTGTAAGCTAACAGAGCTGAATGTTCTCTGCATTGAATGGAGCCAGCAAGGATCGCGTGAAGTGAGTAATTGAAAGGTGTGAGCATAATTTTCAGTGTACGTTGTCAGTCCTTGAAAGCCGATCGGGTGTTGAAATGTAGTAACAAAAGCCTTCAAAAAGGCATTTGTCTGGTTCGTGTAAGGGTACCTGGAATGGTTGAACTAGACGATAGCTTCACAGCTCCTATATCTCCACCACTTGTGTAACATTCAGTGATGTCATTTGTTGGCCGAATCAGTGAAGCACTCAACACCGCTGCCACAGCAACCACCACACACACAGTACGGGGTCGCCCCGCGGGTATGTAAAATACATACGATCCTTACGATCCATACGCTCCATATCCTGCCAGGCTGCCTGTCGCCCATACTAATGAGCAAAAGGGTTTCGTTCGAAAGGTTTGCAGCAGAGACCACAAGAGTCCAAGATCCCCTTGCCCATGATCCTTGTTTCTTTTTTTCAGCTGGAACCCCACCGCCGGCATTCTCATATGAATTTATCATGCTTGTTGTTCTTCGTGGGGCTCGATGGCACGCCGACTACTTGTACCTCAACTCCCGGCAACCGAGATGGAGGGCACACGAGGTTCCTATGCTCCCCGCAAATGTCCGAGAATGGCGCGGAGCCGCAAGAGAGCTGTTGGCTCCGGCGGCCTTTCGCCCGGCTTAACTTCCTCTAGCTGTTTCACTTCCTTCTTTGCTTCCTCCACCAGAGCGCCCAGATCTCCCCAAACCTCGTCGTGATAGCCGGTCAACACACGAGACCACTGATTGATCCATGCTTCCCAGCCTTCGCCCATGTCTTCCGTGCCCATCAAATCCCTCGTATCTGGCGCCGTTGGAACACCATCAAACCCTAGCAAGGAGGGCGGGATGAAGTTGAGCGCATGATCCCACGCTATGGGTGATGTGCTGCTGTCGAGATCGTTCCCGAATAAAGCCTTGCGCAAGCTAGCCATGTCTTCCGGTGATATCGTATCCTCTTCCGGCCCTGCGAGCTCCGCATCCAGATTCAGATCGCCCGAGAGCAATGCTACGACCTCCATGCCATCGCGAGCTTCCTGTTCGGCGACAGTGGATGCCGGAAGAGAATGAGTCCATTGGTCGTTCATGGTTGGTACTGTTGAGCTCGGATCACTGCTTCTCATATGCCAACCCCCTTCCAATCCAACTGATCCTTCGGGTGCCGTAAGTGGCTCGGTGGTGTTGAGAAAGGCGGCGAAAGAAGCTTCTTGCGTGGCAATATGTTCTTGTGTTTGGGCTGACCTGATGGCCTCGGCACCATGAGAGGCAGAGTGAAGCTGGGCAGAACTCTCACCGACGCGTTCAAGACTTTCCGTGGCCCTTGCCGCTGCTGCTGCTGCCGCCGTTCGTGAGCCTTCTCCCTTCTCACCATTGCCTAGCCCTGAAACTGCGCCGGCCATGTTCTCTTTTGAAAACAAAGCTGAAGGTAGTGATGCTGCTGACTTGCCGATGCGAGAAAGCAGATTGTCCCCGCCCCCAGCATCACTCGCAACGCCTGTTTCCTCCGACGTCCCAACATCCTTTCCTTTGCCCTTGGCCTTTTCAGGCATGGCCCCTTTGCTTTCCATCTTTGACCGTAAAGCGTGATGGCCGGTGGCTGTATGTATCCGGTACCAAGTTTTGAGATAGATGTAGGTGCAAGCGGGAGAGTTGAGAAAGAAAGATGTGTATCAATGAGATAGCAATAAGGAAGAAAAGAAAGGAAACCAAGAAGCAGCAACGTGCTGCCCAACACCACTGCAATATGTGGAGGCCCTTGTCACCTGTCGAAAGTCCAAGAAGACGAAGGATGTCCTGGCCCGGTCCGGAGCCATGATGCGGACGGGGGGAGGGTGGGTATCAAGCAACTTATATAGTCCCGGCTCCCGGGGAGGATCCGCAACGTCCAAGATACCTAGGCCCGAAGTTTCAAGGCAGGCCCGGTTCATTACACGTGCTTTTTTCCGATGATTCATGCAACATGTGTCTTTCGGCATTGGCCGTGCGGCTACAGCAGCGGTTGGAGATTTCAGGCTTTTTATATTCAGACGACATCTCGGAGATAGATATATCAATCAAATCCGACACGTTTTGGTGTCCAGTTGCGAAATCAAACAGCCGGATATCTCTTAGTGGATTAAGTACCCGTCTCACCCCGTCAAGCCCGGTCCCGAGATAAGTTGGCAGTTGTGAACAAAATGACGGAAGCTGTCATTCGATTGGATGATAACAAAGGCTCCAAAGGCAATTGAACAAACAAACGACGGCACTACCATACAGGGCAACACCAACACAGGCCATGGACACGATAACCCCATGATGCCGTTGAGAGACCATCGACCATCGCTGTGAGCTGGGATATATTGATCCATACCTTACCTCGTGCACGATTAGTAAATAGCCAGCTGGTTCAGAGAAAGGACGCCTCTCCAGTAATTGATATGTGTGTAATACCCTCAGATAGTGCAAAGGTAACATGTGTTGTAGTTGTAGATACCTACCGTCGCCGGGATGGAATGGACCCCGCAATTGCTCACTGGCGGAAGCTGCCCTGTTGAACGGGACCCTCCACCGGGCAGCAGGCCTGGCTGGATGACCGTGAAACTGAGCCCAGGGCATGGGCTGACCCCATGTTGAAGACGGGAGGGAGGGGCCAGCCTGACCACCACCACAGTAAAAGGTACCTCAACGCCCGCCTACCTACCTAGTGCCCACTTTGTACCTCGCTAACTAGCTCGTCATTCCCTTCAATCAAAGCTCTTGACTGCCCGGCAGGAAGAGGTCGTCCGTCGTTCTCGCTGCTCCTTCCCACGTCTCGGCCCATCCATCTCCATCTCCATCCACCATCTTTTGCTCAATCTCGCAAAGGCAACAACCTGACCTTCAACAACAACATTTTACGCATACAGCTCTCGACCTGACATACCCCGCATCTTCACTTGGCTTTGCGCACCTGCAGCACGAAGCTGGCCCACGTCTACTAGTAGTCAGCTCCCCCAGGAAGCAACGTCAGATTATCGCTCGGTCGGTGCCCCATCGCTGCGACAAAACACGTCCTTCAGTTCAGTTGGGTTTGCACCTCAATCGCTTCAGTACCTCTACCTTGTTATACGTCTGGCCCTTGAGCCTCACACCCTCCATCATCCCGGTCCCTCCAGGTCCTCCTCCGCCCAGCTGCCCTCGCTGCGCTACCGTACCTTCGTTCTACCTCCCGTCGCCTTGCTCCCGTCGCCCTACGTCTTACTACCACTCGGGTCGGGCTCTGCTTCCACCACACCCGATCGGCCACCACCTAGCCAGGTACATACATACCTTAACTTCTACTCCTACCTACCGTGCCTACCTACCCACCCACCAAACAAACAACTGCCTGCTTATTACCCTCCTCGTCCTTCCCTGCCCGACCCTTACCTACCTTCATCCATACATACGCTCCCTGCAACAACATCCATACCTACCCAGCGTACCTACTTGTATTGACCCGGGGCTCTGTTGGGCACCTCTTCTCCAGTTCAGATCTCCAACTCCCGTCTCTCCGCCATCCCTTGATTTCGCGCCTCGAGCTCGCGAAATCTCTTCTTGTCCATCGTCGCCATTGGCAACGCAGTCCCTTGCCATCGTCGCCCGTCCGTCCCTCCGTCCGCTCGTCGCCCTTGTCCAATATCTGGTAGAGGTGGGGATCTAATCGCCCACGGCCCCGGGAATCGTTGAAGATGGTGGAAACAGATACCAATTCTCCGACATGGAAGTTCACCCAGTAAGTCCAACTCCTCCCTGAATCCTCCCCTCTTGTTTTCCATCCCCGTCGATTTCCGCCTCGCGAGCGTCCGTCTTTGTGCGATTGCGCTCGTGCCTGTTCCTGTGCCCGCACCCGCGCCCGCGTCTGGGTCCGATCTCCGCTGCACGTTTGCCTACGCCTTCCCCCGTCATCGGTTTTCTTTGCACGAGACATCGCCTCGTCTTCCTGTGCTTGCCCCACTTCACCGTGCTGAGATTTTGTTACAGATGCTTCGGCGACAAGGGAGATGTTGAAGATATCACCGAAGGTACGACCCACCCCTCATCCCACGACGGGTCCCTCGACCAGGAGCCCGTCAATGCCCCTCCTCACGTCATCAATATACTCAGCCATGCTGACCCGCCTTCTCCAGCCGATATCATCTCCACGGTAGAATTTGACCACACTGGAAACTACTTGGCGACTGGTGATAAGGGTGGACGAGTCGTGCTATTCGAACGGAACGAGACGGTTAGTGGAGTCGCAGAACCCCCCCTTTCCCCTTCGGCCTACCTGCTGGCCCGTCACTCGTCTACATCTTGCTTACCTGTCGGCAGAAAAAAACCTGCGAATACAAGTTCCATACCGAATTCCAGTCCCACGAGCCCGAGTTCGACTACCTCAAGTCTCTTGAAATCGAGGAAAAGATCAACAAAATCAAGTGGTGCAGGAGACAAAATGCCTCCCACTACCTTCTCTCGACAAACGACAAGACGATCAAGCTATGGAAGGTGTTCGAGAAGTCGCTTAAGGTGGTCGCCGAGAACAACCTATCCCACGATTTGACGCCTGCCAACGCAGCTGGCGGTGGAGGCGCACCCCGTGCCTTACCTCATACCCATTTTCGCAGTCCCGCCGATCTCAAGCTCCCCAGACTTACCCACCACGACACAGTCGTTGCCGCCGTCCCCAGGAGAACATATGCCAATGCCCATGCGTACCACATCAACAGCATTTCCGTCAACAGCGATGGTGAGACGTTCATCAGCAGCGATGATTTGCGGATCAACCTATGGAACCTGAACATCCAGGACCAGAGCTTCAACATAGTGGACATCAAGCCGGCGAACATGGAGGAATTGACAGAGGTCATTACGGCCGCAGAATTCCACCCTCTGAGCTGCAACTGGTTCATGTATGCCAGCTCCAAGGGCACAATCAAGCTGGCAGACATGCGCGAAAGGGCGTTGTGCGACCAGCATGCAAAGAGTACGTTGAACTTTGGTGAACCGTATCTGGAGAAAGTTTTCTCCTCTAACTGCCGCTGACCATCGCTTACAACTCGTTTTTCAAATACAGTGTTCGAGCAAGAAGAGGACCCATCGTCCCGGTCTTTCTTCTCTGAAATCATTTCTTCCATCTCCGACGTTCGATTCTCCCACGACGGCCGGTATATCCTTTCTCGCGACTACTTGACAGTCAAGATTTGGGACGTCAACATGGAGCGACAGCCAGTCAAGACGATCCCCATTCACGAACACCTTAGGCCGAGACTCTGCGACACTTACGAAAACGACAGCATCTTTGACAAATTCGAGGTTGTGTTCTCCGGAGACGCCAAGAACGTAATGACGGGAAGCTACAACAACAACTTCATGATCTACCCATCGGATCCCGACAAGGAGGTGGAGGTTGTTCTGCAAGCGGATAAGTCGGCGTTCAAAGCCAAGAAAGTTGGGGTGCCGACACCCATTAACTCATCGACAAGTCCTACAGCTAACGGTGGTAAGAAGGGAAATTCACGGGCTGGAAGCCCGGCAGCGGCAGGCCAGGGTCAAAGGATGCGTAAGGAGACAGACGCCGACCAAATCGACTTCAATAAGAAGATTCTCCATATGAGCTGGCATCCGTTCGAGGACAGCATCGCCATCGCAGCAACCAACAACGTAAGTTCTTGCCCCTAAGTTCTTGCCCCGCCAGTTGTTGATCTCATCCTCACTTGGGCCCGGCTGATTGCTAACCATTTTTTGCATAGCTTTTTGTCTTTTCCGCGTTGTAGGCAGGATGACGAAGGCGAGAGGATGGATGAGATTGGGATTCCCTTCACACAACTGCCGAGGCTATTATGCCTCTGGTTCCACAGTCTGGCTGGGAGCGTTCGCGATTCTGGGTTGTTCACCCTCGATCTGTCCGGGCTTGGGGCATGGTGGCGTCTTTAGGAAGAGCGAGGCGGATAGTCGGGTTGAAAGAGGACGGCACGTATAGGTCGTGGATGCATTGGGAGGCAGTTTTGCGGGGAGAGTAGCAGCTATAAAAAGCTACGCCCGGTTCGGCACATCGACTTGTCCAAGACCTCATGAAGAAGACAGTCCGGGCGGCGGGACAAAGCGGAAGTGAAACAGGGCAGCCTTGGGCAAAGAGGGGAGAGTAACTCGTATGTTGAACAACCATCATGTCCTTCTCATTCCGTCTGCAGGACAGAGCGCCGAGTGTTATGTCATGATGGGATGAGGTGTAAACGCTTGGCTCGGCATGGAATACCCACGAGGTCCCAGATATTCCGCACACAACGTAGATGACAAAAGATATAAATACGAAATCATGGCTAAGTGCAAGTTTTAGATCAATACTGATGCGAGCTGGGTTGATTTACAAACGAGAATAGTTGTAAACACCTTTTTCGCTGTGCTTTATATGTATAGGCCGTTAGTGGTAATGATACCGGTAAATTGTGAAATATGCATCTCGGTATCTTACACCGTGTGTATTAACATGTCGCTGTTCTGTGACTGTCGGTTCCATTTGCATAAAGAATGCGGTGGCCGCACAGGCCGGCAAACTACGACCCCAACCTGGAACCTCCCAGTGACAATGCCATGTCCGCAACAACCTCTACCATTTAACACCAGATCATATCTGTAAAAACAGCCAGAAGGACGAACCGACAACCACTTCAGCGCCCGAAAGAGATTATATCAGTCGCCTTGCAATACCATCAAATCATCGATTTTCGAACAGCGCATCCGGTACCAGCAGCAGCGCCCGACCGCGAGAACTATAGCGTGGAAGTTGGAATTAGAAGATTCAGTAGGACAAGACACCGCAACCCCAACGTCGAAGGCGTGACGAGCAAGAGAAGAAACACAAGGGGGATCACTGCCGGCCAAAACGTACCGGCAACTTGGAGCAGATTCCATTCAGGTAGCAATCATCAATCCGCAATACCGTCTCTCTCTCCGGAACGCCAGATCAGCCAGCCAGCCAGCCAACCAGCCAGAGCGGCGCGCGCACTCCCGTCCCCAGACGACAAATCAAACAAACACACACACACCTACAAGTGAACGAACACCCTCAGAACCAGGACGATGTCGGACCAACACCACGCCCCCACCTCGCGTTCCAAGCCTCCCCCGCCCGGCGAGGAGGAGGCTTCGGCGGTGCTCAAGCTGGGCGAGTTCAACGACGTGGACACGCTCACGTTGTCGGAGGCCTCGCTCGTCATCAACGCGCTCATGACTAAGCGTCGCAAGGACCGCAAGGACCGCAACGAGACGGACGTGCTCAACAAGACGCTCGACTACCTGGACGCGTTTGCTCGGTTCAAGCAGAAGGAGAACGTCGAGGCTGTGGAGCGCTTGTTGAGCGCGCGTAAGGAGCTGACCAAGTTTGAGAGGGCGCAGATTGGTATGTCCTTTCTTTTTCTTTCTGCTCCTTTTGAGGGGGGGAAGCGAGCGGGTTGGATTTGTTTGTTGAGTGAACGAAACGATATGACTGACTGACATTTGTGGATATAATATAGGATCACTCTGTTGCGATAGTGCCGACGAGTGCAAGACGCTGATCCCCTCGCTGGCGGACAAGATTGATGACGAGAACCTACAAGAATTGCTGGACGAGATGGCCAAACTCATGAGCACCTAGGAGGGCACACCTGAAAGAGTGCTTTTGTAGTCACGGCAATTTTGGTAATGTGGGTTAGGCTTTTTGCTTTCTTTGTTGTTCTTGTCCTCACTGTTTCTATTTCTGCTAAAACGACTTTTACGATACTATTACATGACTGTCCTCTCGGGAAGATGATCGAACAGCGTGTGTGTGGGAAACCGGTTATTTGTTTTGAAAAAGACTTGCGGGCCACTAGCTGAATGGATCATCATCGTTGTCAGGACTCGTCACGGAAGGGGGAAAAATGCATGGTTCGGCGTCCAAGGGCCGAGTTTTCATCAATAGACCGTCTATGATTTTTATTTTTTGTTCACTACATTCTTCCAGTCCTTCGGGTGATTCCCTTGAAACGGTTGGTTTGCATTCCAGGCGAGGTTAGGGCCAGGGCACTATCCTGATGAGTCGGAGTAAGTGTACCTACCCTCACCTGCGCCATTAATACGCCTGGACTGACAGCCCAATTCACCCCCGATGCTCAGCCATAGCCCTTTCCTTCAATATCGTCTCGTTCTTCTCTCGTGGAAGTCTCGCATTCTTGACCGTTTCCTGTGTGGCAGCACACAATGGGCCCCTGAGAAACTCCACCACGAGCCATGGCCTGCAACCGGTTCCCTAGATTCGCGCCCTTGCTTGTTATTCGTGGATACGAAAACAGAGGCATCGGCTTCAAGAGGCACCCTTGTGCTGATGATCCTGAATCGCGCGCGGTGAGGGGATACGAAGAACTGGGTCTGAATTGACCTGACTGCATATCATGCATATGGCATGACTCCCGAGCACGCCGCAACCGAAATGCAAATGCTTGCCAACCCAGCCAGGCCCATTAGGGCCTTCATCCTCTGCATCTTACTTTCATCCTTGGGGAGACGAGAGAAACCCGTCCCTTTACCGACTTCAAGGCCAAATTATAGTGTCTCCCTGCTCACTTCAATAGAGCGAGTCCTCGCTAGTTGTTCGGGCCTTAGGAGTGTTGCGGTGGTATACCGTTGCCGTCCAGCTCGGGGATTTCGTGCATGGGCTCGAACCTCGCCCATCCACCCTGCTGGTGCCCCTGGTTGATGTCGAGCTCCGACGCACCTCGCGATGGGAAGTTGGGGCTGGCCGGAGAGCTTCCGCTGTTGTGGCTCGCTGTGGTCGCTCCGCTGAAACGATGACTCTCGTAGTCCATCGGCGAGCCTGGCCAGTTCGTGTTGGTCGTGGATCCCGAGCTCGGCAGGTCTAAGGATTTATGGTTAGTATAGGAAACTCCTACTGGCTCACTGGGCTGGGTTGGCGGTTTGGAGGATAGGGCTCACTCACCTTGACCTCTGTACTCGTAAGGAGTACCTGTGGGAACCGGTTGGTAGCTCCCACCTGGGAAACGGGAGCCAGACTGGGACATGTTCTTATCTTGTCCCCTCCCGGCTGGGTTATTCAGGTCGGTTGGTCCGAGAAACGACGAAACGTTCGCAGTGTCCGCGCTGTCCTTCTTCTCATCTTTCTTTGTGCGACGACGACCCCACCATATACAAACGGAAATAGCGAAGAAAATGAAGGCGAGGGAGCATCCTACTGCGATTCCCACTATCGCGCCGACTGAAAGGTCTTTGTGGATTACAGTGGGCGGCGCATCAGGGGTAACAGTGGCTGTTGCGCTGGCGGTTGATGAAGCTCTCACAGCGGTGCTTGTTGATGACGCTTGGGAAGTCAGAGTTGGGGCGGGGTCCGAGTCGGCAGAGGACCTGATGGTGGTGATTTGAGTCACTGTGCTAGTGCCATGATCTGCCGTACTGGTAATGACGATGGTTGAGGACGTGATAGCACCACCACCAGGTTGGTACTGATCTGGGCACTCGTAGGCCATCTCCGGACGGCAGGGATCCATCGCGCAGCAGCCCGCATAGGGAGGGCCGTCGATCGCATTGCAAGTGTACCACTGGTATCCCCTCGGGCAGTCTCCGCCACTGATGCCCCTTTGAGCGACCATTGGGACTGCTTGTTCTGAGAGGCGCAAGGGAGGAGGCTTTCTGGACAGGTTCGAGTCCATGGCTTCTTGCTACTCGGTCGGTTGCGAGAGGCTGGTCGTGCCTGAAAATTGTCGTTGATGTTTGGTGAGGAAGGCGTTGGGGTACAAGATAGTCCGAGGTCGAGGTCCAGGGCGAAGCTAGAGTCGAAGCCACGTTGGAACCAGCGACAGCTACAGTCAAGCTGAAGTCTGTTGCGACCTGAAAAGTGTTCCCTGGAGGATGAGGAGGAAATGGAAAGGAAACGTGGAAGGAAAGGACGAGCGGAGAGCAAACAGCAAGATGAAGTGGCACCCGTGGACGGCCAGCAATGGGGGGGGGGGGACGAGCTGCCAAAGTGGAAAGAGCAAGTGAAGGCAACCTGAGGCCAACCTGGGAAGGAGCGACGGGACACTCGCGTGTAGCCTCGGCCGTGGTCTCCCCACTGGTGCCCGGGAAATCGGGAGACGTTCAGGGAGCGCAGGTACCCCCCCATGGTCCGACTGTTGGGATGAAAGGCGTTACGGACACTAGGTGGTAATTTCATACCTCCGTCAAGTTGAACCTGGTCAGCGAGAGTTGATGCCGGCTTCAAGTCTTCCGTCTCGTCTGATCTTTAGAGAGAAGGAAGAGAGGTTTTGGAATTTGGCGAAACGCAAACCGAGGACACCCAACCGCTGGTGGCCCGTTCAGAAACTCTCGTCTAACCTACAAGAACACCAGACTTCGCAAGGCCGTTTCTCAATGGCTGGCCGATGAGCTGGCCGACGCACCACGGTGGACGCGGCCTTGCACGGGTGTAGCCACCAGACGGCTTCCTTCTCTACTCCGATTTCCAAACGCCACTTGGCTCTCAAGTGATGATGAACTCGACAACATGTTTGTCCTGGTACCGCAGTCAAAATGTTGCACAGCACTTTTGCCTCTCGCAACGCCGTGTTGTGGTATGGAGAGGTGTCGCGGACACTCGAAATTTTCGGTATAAGTAGTTGAGAGGATGATCCTTAGGCTTAGAAGGCCTTCAAGATCCGGCATGGCGTTTCAAAATTTGGCGTGAGGCTTAGTTGAGCCTTGAATGCACTTATCACGCTTCAACACCCTCTCGAGCTGTATCATGTGTCACATTTTAGCAATTAGGGAGGTTCCAAAACAAGCTTTTCTCTATACAATCAGAAATATCATGTCGAGATATGTAAACAGGGCTATCAATCATTCGCAAATTACGCGGGGCCCAACAAAGTCGCATTTTGGCAAAGGAAATAACATGAAAAGGGGTATTTAGTCAACCTGTGGCCCACCGTCCACTTTTGTCACTATAACCATGAGACTCCTACAATTTCCTCCACACCTAAGCCTCAAGCTTCTCCAAGAGAAGCTTGGAACCCTGGTTGCCCTTGGGGGCAGAGGCATTCTTGCCCTTCTTGGCCTTTGGCTTCTCCTCGGTCTCCTCCTTCTTCGGCGCTGGTGCCTCGGTGGCGGCCTTGGTAAGTTCCTTCTTGTTAGACTTGAGGGTCTTGAGAAGCTCCTTCTTCGAGGAGAAGTCAGAAGCCTCGAGCATGGCCAGCACCGTCCAGGAGCTGGGGCCGGTAGCCCATTGTACAATGTGCTCCTTGATGACGGGGTAGAGAAGATCGGCGAAGTTGAGCGGGGGGTCGCACTTCTGGATGCTACCCGAGGCCTTGTCGAAGCGGCCCCCAGCAATCAGAGTCTTGAACATGCGGCCACCGTGAATGGTCGTCGAGATGTGAGGGGGGAGGGCCTGGTAGGCATCCTCGTCCGCCTCGGCGTTGGGATCGCCACCAGCAGTAGAGGCAATAGCCTCCAACGCGGCCTTCTTGTCGCCCGTCGCCGACAGCAAAACATCAGTAACAAACTGGCAGCCAAAAGAGGTGGATACCAGATCAGCGGCATGGCTCGCGACGGCCGAAAGCAGCTGAGGCGACATGGCCGTCACCAACTCCTTGCGCCTAACCTCAGGGTCCTTCTTACTGGTCTTGGTGCGGATCTTGTGAATCTCCTTCAGAATCTCGAGGTCGGTAGCGTGGCTGGCGGGGAACACTGCTTTTGACATGCCCTCAAGGAGATATAGTACCGTCGTGCGCGCGTTAAGGTCATTGGCGAGGAAAGCAATGTGCTCGTTCTCGTCGTTCTTACCGAGAATTTCGGAGAAGATCGTCTTGGATGTAAGGACTGTGTCGTCGAGAAGGTCGTAGGCGGCGAGGATGATGGTGTGGGCGTTGGTGTCACCGCTCATGAGCTGGTAGGTATCCTTGTAGGCCTTGAGCAGCTGCTTACGGTCCTTGGCGGTTCCATGCGCAAGGAGCAAGCACACGAGACGAGCACCCGACTTGGTGAAAGCCATGTTCTTGAGCAAATCGCCACCCTCGTCCTCCTTGATAGTCTCGAAGAACTCCTTGAACTCGTCGGTCTCGGGCTTAAGGTTGAGGAAGTACTGCAGCAAGGCGTCGTGGAGCATGGTGAAACCAGTCATCTTCTTCTGAATAAGGCCGTTGGCCATGTCGAAAAGGTACTTCATCGCCGTTGTCCTCTTAGCGGGGTCGTCGGCCAAAATCTGGGAGAGATCGCCGATGACCTCGGTGCCCTTGGGTTGCCTGAACAGAGAATATTCGGGACCGTACCACTCGCGAAGGAGGTTGGCCTTTTGTTCCTTGGTCGCAACACCGCGGTAGACATCATCCAGAATCCACGAACCCTCAGCATGATTGATGAGCTTGCGAACTTTGCCGTAAAACTCGGGGACGATAAGGTCACGAATCTCCTTGTCGTTCTGCACCAGAAGCTTGCCGATCAGGAACTTGGCGTACCTGCTCTCGGCGAGCTGGGCATAGGTTCCTTGAAGCTCCTTCGCAATCTGCCTGCGCTGAGCCGGGGTGGCGTACTTGACGGCGGTCTGGACAGCACGGACAGCATCGTGCTTCAGGACAAAGTCCTTGACGCGGCCAGTGATGATGGTAAACAACTCCTCGACGAGCTGTGTGCGTTCCTCCTTGGGTACATGCGACTTGCGACGGAGCTTCTCCCACAGCTTCTTGGTACGGTGCACCTCATCGGCCAGAGGCTTCGCGTTTCTGCGTTCGAGGGCGATTTGTTTTTGCTTCGCGTGCGCCTCTCTGGAGCTTGTGCCTGCGTTGTGTTAGTCGATGAACAGAGTGAGGTTCGGTTGTCATGGACCAGATATGGTAAAGAGAGGCGACGTACCAGACTTGGCCTGGTTGGAGTCATTGCCAGACTCTTTGGGCGTGGATTCTGTGTTCTCTCCGGTGTGGAACTCGAGGTCTGATCCCTCATCGGAGGACTCGTTGTCTTCGACTTCGGGTTTGATGTGCTTCTTGCCAGAGCTGGTCTTTGCGGCCTTCGTGCGGCCATCGTCTTTGTGCTTGCCGAACGCCTTTCTCTTTCCGCTGGCAGCGGCAGCTGAAGACGACTTAGTCGCCATTGTTGATGTGGGATGTATGTGTTGTTCCGGGGTATGAAGGGTTGTTCTCGATTTGGGGGTTGTGTTGATTTGGTTTCCGGGTGGGTGCTGGTTCGAAGGTTGTAATGGTCGAGCAGGAATGGATGGAGGGAAGTGCAGGTATTCAGAAACCAAAACTTTGGAGGGCCCTGTATCTGAAGCCTCTGAATTGGAAATTCTGCAGCATGTTTCCGCTGAAAATTTCTGGATCCGCATCCTAGCAACTGCCGGGCGGTGAGGAGCTCTACCGGGGTCCTGTGGTGGGGCGGCTGGATTGACACTGTCTGGAACTGTCCATTGATAACAAGGAACCCAAGCTGACCCCACCATGGATTGAGCCGCGCTCGCATTTTGGAGTTTGGCCTGCACGCTGCAGTCACTGCCGTCTGAGTGCCCCTCCTCGTCGCTAAACGCCTGAAAGTCAACATTGCCAGCATCCATTCTAGAAGGAGCCCTTTCACGCTTTCTGTCTTCCATACATTCAAGATTTGGAAGCCCCATACCGAACTACGCATAATGGGCCGCGAAGAACAAATTGAGGAGAGGGAAGTCCTCGACTCCATCTTCCCAGATGAGATCCAAGGTTCGATTGCTCGCCCACTTCGGCTGCCGTCCAGGCATGGGTCTGTTCTAATCCAAGCTCGACTCGTCTAGATATCTCAGATACTGAGTACAGGATCACTATCGCCCTGGATATCCCCGATGACAAAGCCGAAGAACCACCAAGCATGGTCCTTACCGTGCGGTACCCCGAAGACTATCCCGACAAGCCACCTTCCCTCGAGCTTGCGCCTGCCCCAAATGCGCCGCCCCACGAATTCATAAACATTGCCGAAGATAGGCTCCAGCTGCTCGAAGGCGTCCAAGAGACAATTGAGGAGAACCTGGGGATGGCCATGATCTTTACCGTTGTGTCGACGTTGAAGGATGCCGCGGAGCAACTTGCAGTAGAGCGGAGGGATGCTGCCATCAAGGCGCAAGAGGAGGCCGCGCAGGCTGCGGAGCGCGAAGAGAACAAGAAGTTTCAGGGCACTCCTGTCAATCGCGAAACCTTTTTGAAGTGGAGGAACGACTTTATGCAGGAGCTGGAAGAGCAGAGGATCAGGGAGGAGGATGAAAAGGCGGCCGAGATGAAGAAGGCGAGGATAAAGGAGCCCGTCAAGCTCACGGGAAAACAACTCTGGGAGAGGGGCTTGGCTAAGGGTGGTGATGAGGACTTGGAAGGCGATGATGACATGCCTGTGGAGGAGGTCCAGAAACTTACGGTTTAGGAAAGTTGGACAAATCGCAAAGCCCAGCATCTTGTTCGCCAAATTATCTAATTGTTTGTTGGCTGGTATACGCTCTATTTCGCTTCAAGTATACGCGTTGCCTAACCCATTCAAAAGCCAATCCCGAACATTACTTTTTTCCCCTTTTACCCAGACTCCAGGATATGCCGTAAACAATTCGCATGGAAAAACACGCCTCAACTTAAACGCGGTATAGTTGGAAAACAAACGAGACAAAGCCCTTTTAGTTCATCTCCTCATCTTCGTCCTCCTCAACATCTGTATCCTCCCAAACATCATCGTCCTCAGCACCAATGACACCAAGCTCACCCCTGATAGAGTCCACCAATTCTTGGGCGTGTGCTCCGAGCCTCTCATCTTCGTACTCGATGGCCGCATATGTCCGGAGGCACTGGGCGAGGTACTTGCGTGAATAGCGCCAGATATCTTGCCACGTCTCGCCTTCAGGGGCTCGCAGTTCTCCCTTCTTGATCTTTTCGCCCAGAAGATATCTGCCGTAACCACTTAGATACCAGACCTCCACGGCCTGGTCATCTTCAATGATCAAGCGCTCTGCGACGTCGATCGCCTTCTCCTCCATTCCAACCTCAATCAGTAGTCGGACCAAGCTCACCCGGGTAGGGAACTGTGGCACGTTGGGGTCCTCGGGGTCAAGGTGTTCCCACAGCGCCATACTCCTCCTCAAAGCCTCCTTGGCCTCATCCACCCTTGTTTGAGAAATGCGAACGTTGGCGACGGTTTGCCAGGTATCGGCCAGCTCGGGTGCTAGCATGATAGCCTCGGTGATGAGAGCTTCGCATCGCTGCTCGGCGTCCTCCTCCCAACTCAGATCGGTCATGTATACCTCCGCTACGGCGCAGAGGATTGCCGCTAGTCGTCTCTTCTTCTCAGTAATGAGCGCCTCTTGTTGCTCCTTTCCGTGGGGCCTCTTCTCGAGCTCGTCGCTTAGAGTCTGGATCTGGAGGCGCAAAGCAGAGGCACCCCGGCCGTACCAGGAAACACTGTCCTGTCCGCCTTCTTCGCTGAGCTGCGCGAGCCATAGGAACTTCTCGGGGCCGCCAGCAACATCCTCGGGGAGCGTTCCATCCTCATCTGTCTTGACTGCAGCAAGGAAGAACTGGCGAGCAGCGTCGATCTCGCCGAGCTCGACGTAGATATGGCCCAGGAGGGAGAGAGCGGCGCCAGCCAGTTTTCCGTCTTCACCAATAGCCTTGTATGCGTTCTTTGCTGTCTGTGCCGCATTTTCAATGTCGCCGACCTCGAGCATCGCGCTCGCATTGTTGAGCAATTCTCTGGCGTTAACGTTCGAGGGTTGAGCGGCGCCTCTGGCGCGAGCCTTCGCCTTGTCTTTCTGAGACTTATTCTTCGGCTTCGTGGGCGCCATGTCGTCGGGAAATCTGAGGCCGGTCCGAGGTAAGGAAGGAGTGGGTGGAGGTTGAAAATGGGCGGTTTGTTGTTTCCTACCAGCTTGCGGTCCTAGCAAGATGACGGGATCAGTGGTGTTTGGAACGGGGAAATTTTGGGCTTATCGTAACCCACGATAAGAAAAATTCCCCACGATACCGTCAGGAACGAGGTTCACAGCACTGTGGCTAGCGCGGTACACAGTGTCCGGGTCCGAGGCCTAGACTAGAAGGGAATTCCCCACACCCCACGCGGATCCGGGGCATGTCATCCGCGTACAAACTCCAATACGGTCACTTACACGGATACAGATCAATACACTACATACTTGAAAGACTGTACTCCATGTTTGATTCTCAAATCACCATCCAAGGCTTCTGAATACCCTCGTTTCGTTCCCTATTTGGACAAATATGCTGAGCGACTGACCTACCTTTTAAAAGTGCATAAGACGACCTCATATAACACACTATGACGCCAATACGTCTCACTCAAATGAGCGCGCTCAAGGCTCTCAAGTCCTTAGCCGACCTTAACGACGTTGCATTGGAAAACCTGAATGATTGGCTGCCCTTTCTCGAAACGGCAACATCAAGATCCGGACCCTGCTCTTTCATGTTTCAGAATGGGAGCGCCATCACCAGCACCACTATCTTGGGCAACGCGCCCCTCCACGGCAAGCGATCGCGCAGATGGAAGAACCCTCGGGGGCTTGACCAAGTGAGACAAGTCTTCCGTCTTCCATGCCAACGGGCGGCCAAGTATGTTTCCCGCCTATCCAAGCCATCGTGAAGAGTGCCAGCGGCATTGGAATGTCACCGAGAATTCCAACCGATTCCAACCACCTGGCGGTTTCTTCTCCTAGCCTCCTCTTGATCTGTCTCTTCCGCTTGCGGAGTCTGTCTCTCCTTCACTGTTTATCACCAACCTCGTCGTCTCTCGTCTGTCTGCGCCCTCCAGGCACCATGCATGTTCTTTGAGAGGTATTACTTAACCTCACTCCTTCTCATCCGCTCCCGTCTGAGGAGCTCACTCGCGACCACATCAAACACACGCTCTTTCATCCGTTCGTGAAGCCAAACCAAACAACAACCATGATCTCAAACAACAGCATCATTCGTTTTGCGCTCTTATGCGCCAGCTCGTCACTCCTTTACACAACTCCAGGGCGAGCATCACCCACATCATCATCCTCAACATCGCCAGCAGCATTCGTCTTCCCCTCCTGCGTCGAGAGCTGCGTCAACGTGTCCGGCTGCGGCACCGACAACCCGCAATGCATGTGCAAGTTCTCAGGCAGGGGCATCTTCCTCGAGCTGGCCTTGACCTGCATGTCCTACTACTGCGAAGCCGAGCTCCGCCGCGCCGACGACACTCTGATCAACATCATGGAAGCCGGTTGCAGATCCATTCGGCAGCCGATACCCGAGGAGAAGATTGAGATCGCCGAGGCGTGGGCTAGCAGGCTGGTCAAGAACCTTCCTCCGCCTTCGCCGACTATTATTGTGACCACCACGGTCCATCACCAGCCTTTGCCTACGACGCTGGTTACGGTACAGCCGCCGCCGGTGACGGCGACTACCGCAGATGTGCCTCCTCCACCAGCATCTACGACAAAGTCAACGAGCATACAAACTACGCTCGAATCGTCTTCATCAGCGCCAAGCACCACTGCTTCCCCGTCAGATGCGTTCACTTCCGCGCCAGAAAGCAGCAGCACCAGCATAAGCAGCGTCACTACGCTCCAGCCGCAGTCCTCATCAACCAAGCCAGCCGATGAGGCGGCTACCTCCGCTCCGGCCTCCAACAAACCACGTCCGGATTCGAGTCCGTATGGCCCGGGGCCGATCCTCAGTTCTGGTGGGAAGAGCGTGATGGTATCGTTACCCTTTTTGCATTGGGTATCGGCATTTGTGTGTTTGGCTGTCGCTGGGGTGGTATTTGCGTAGGTGATTTGATGCGCTATGTTGGCTTGGAGGAAGGTCTTGACGGTGTATATAAGGGAGGAGAGATAGAGCGGAGAGAGAGGCAAGCGGACGCTTTGCACTGCGCGGCGGGCAGGCAGGACATAATGTATGAGTTATGTGTTTATGAGGAAAGAACAGCAAGCAAGAAGCGGGCTTCTATGGCTTGTTACGGGGAAACATGGTGGATATGTTAGAGAGCGGGATGAGGACGGAGCATTAGCGTGGCATTTATGATACCCGAGTGAGAAGAGTAGCGAGCATGCGATTGCCTTGATAGTTGTATAGTAGACGATGGATGGTGGCAGAATCTAGGTATCTTCAAAATGATAGGAATCGGGATACTTCCAGAACTCGGTTCAAGATTTTTCTGCACGAGTTGTGTGGAGTTGCTTATTAGTTGAAAATCTTAAAAAAAAAATTATATTTTATATTAGGTGACTCGTTCATCTAAATGCACAACTACACTATTATTACAGATTCACATTTACCTTACCTTACACCGGATTATTCACTTCTCGGATCCAGCATCGCCTACTTCTCCCTCATCCTCCTCGATCACCAAGATGTCCCGAACCATGTCCCGAACCGAACGACCATTCACGGTAGTACTCCCTTCTTCTGGCAATTCCATGGCAAGAAACCGCCTAGCAACGATCTCCGCATTCTTCAATTCCTTGATATCCTCATCACTGGGTTTCGAAAAGACCTCATCAATGTCTTTGTCTCCTTCAAGCATGTCTAGAATCTCCTGGGCTCTCTTCAACACACGATCCTCAATGCCGTTGATCGCCGCACACATAAGTCCCAGGCTGTGTTCAGAGCGTCCGGGGACAAGGCGGTACAAATACGTGATTCGATCTTCAACATCTTTGGCCTCGGGGTCCAGTCGAACTTCCATGTGAGCATACGCCACGCCCTCCTCGGGCTTTAGGAATCCTTTCTTGAACACATCGTGAAAGTGTGTGCTCGCGAGCACCCTAGGGCGATCTGCCCCCATCTCGAGGAAGTGGTAAATATAGGCTCCCAAGATGGCCGCACCGGCGTCCATACTGGTGCCTTTCCCGAACTCGTCTGCGAGTACGAGACTTTGCCGGGTTGCAAAGTTGGTGGAGAAGGCTGCTTGTTTGAGATCGGTCATGAATGCGCTTTCGTCGTCCATGGCAGTTTCTCGGGTAGCGACCCGTGTGAAGATCCGATCCGTTATTCCGATCGTCGCACGTGTGACGGGCACGTAGCTCCCAATGTGTGCCAGATAGACGATTAGGGCAACCTGTTTCATGTAGATGCTCTTTCCCGAGCTGTTTGGGCCAGTCAAGATCAAGACGGACGACTCTTTCGGTTCGCACTCGACACCTGCGATATCAACCTCGTCGTTGTCTTCCGATCCGCGACCACCTTTGAGAAAGCAGTCGTTGGGGATGAAAGACGGGACGAGAAGCTCTTGGAGAGGGTGACGTCCGCCCTCAATGTCAAGGACGTTCTCGCTTGTCATCTTTGGTCGCGCCCAATTGAACTTCTCTGCAGCCAAAGCCAACGCAAGCAGGCTGTCAAGCTCCCCCAGGATTTCCGAGGCGCGAATCAGAGCATTTTCGTGCTCAAAAACAGCCGCTGCCAGCTTGATTACAACCTCAATTTCTTCATCTGGATGACTGTCAGTAATGGAGTTGGATTAAACTGCTTGCTCTCGTGGAAACTCACCGGCAATCTCTGCAGTTAAATCGCCATATATGCCGTCCAGCTCGACCATTGTCTTGTTCTTGTAGTAGGCCCGTTGATGGTCCGTCACGACCTGGTGCCACTCGTCATCTGCAACTCCCCTTCCGTTGAAAGCACCTTCTCCCGTATCAGGGTTTAGGGTCACTGCAATGAGAAACCCAAGCCGGGGCACTATAGTACATTCCTGGACATATTGGACAGCCCATCTTGGGACTTGCGCCAATACCTCTCGTTTGATATCGGAAAGCTCTTGGAACACCTGCGTGTAGTCGTCCTTAAGCTCGTCTAATCTTTCACTGGCGCCTGGTAAGATTTCCGTTCGGCCCGTGTCTTGTGACAATTTGAAGTCGATAGTGTTCACTATCATTTCTCCAGCCTGGAGAATTGCCTGGGTGTCAATATCGTCTTGGAGCTGGTAGAATTCATGTGTGTTAGCAGGTTATCCAACCAACCCCACTGGTGGCATGTTGACTTACCTTTGCGTAGATGCTCAAATCTTGGCCTCCCGCAAGGGATCGTATGTCCTCCCGTAGTTGGGTTGCGATCATTGTGAACCGCAAAAGCGCCCTCCAGTCGTTGATCCGAAGGGACAACTGCCCTCTGATTCTGTCAACACCGCCTCTGACATGGTGCAATGCGGCCTTGATGTTCTTGACTTTCTTCAACTGTCTCCGTATGCTTGCTACAATATCACTGTTCTCGGGGCGGAGAAAGACCGCAATGCTCGTCTGTCTCTCTTCGATAACATCGGCATCAAGGCTCGGTTGAAAGAGCATTTGACGGAGTCTTGCTTTTCCTTGGACCGTTCCTGCTAGAGCTTGGAGAAGCCCGGAAATGGAAAGGCTTTCCTTGACTTTGTTCTCGGAGCCTCCAAGGCACTGGAGTTGCGGGTTTGGGTGAAGCTCTGTTCGCATTATCTGTAGCGACAACAAGGCGTCTGCACTTATGAGCATCACATCTGACTGTGAACTCATGGTGATTGCCTTGACTCTGAAAGAGATTGGTGCCTCGGCACCAGGGGCGAGATATTCAGTGCTGCGGCGACGCTCAAGGTCACTCAACACGGCCCCAGCACAACCAATCGAAAGATGGCTACCGAGATTGACTGTCTTCTCTAAGCGCATCAGTCGCCTGTGGCTTGAACCACCAATGCAATGCATGGCGTCTTCGTCTTCTGCCCCTGGCGACATCCCATCTCCGGAACACGCATCGTTGTAAAGCCCCAAAAGCGCTTCTTTGTTTGCGTCATAGTCAAACTCTGCGCTGACAAGATGGCGAAGGATATAGAGCCCTCGAATTTCGGTGGCATCGTCCTCGTCAAGCTTTTGCGCATCCTTCTCAAGGAACTCGGTAAGTTTTTGGGGAGCCCTGTTTGGCACCATGATAGTCGTTGGCTGCGCTTGGAGCACCAAAGTGGCCACAGTTTCGATCCCACCCATAGAGACGTCTTCTTCGATGACCAAAGTCTCATCAAGGACGACATAGTATGCGCATCCGACCTTTCCATCTCTGTTCATATCGACAGCCATAATGACTTCGTTCAGAGCATCGGAGGTCTGCTCTCTGTACCTCTCCTCTTCTGCCTCGTCGTGACAAGAAAGAGTGGCAGTATAGGTAGGACGGTGAGAAGTCGAAGATCTCGCGGTCGTCGGCGTAGCAGAAGAGGATGGATGAAGATCTCTCATCGGTGCTCTTGGTAAAGTGGGCAATGTTGGAGAGCTTTGGAGTTCGCGTCGCGGTGAAGAGGTAGATGAGAAAAGAGGCTCCACGGGTCTGGGAGATCTAAAATTCAAGCCAGGCGGGGTAGACCGGAATGATGACGAAGATATTGTCGATGGTCTCTCAGAGGCTACGGAGGCAGTATGTCTAAAGGTGTTTTGTATTTGATACCGGCTTTGACGGGATGATGCTGCCCGAGGCCGTGGGGTTCCAGATGGCGTAGAATATGGTCTAGTAGCACTTCCTCTGCGGCGGGCCAAAGAGGAGCCGCTAACATCTCTACGTGAAGACGAAGTGACACTTCGCCGATGCAGAGAGGCCCGAGACAAACTCGAAGGTGGACGGCGTGAAGCAGTTGTGGATGCTACCAAGCTTGAAGGGGTGGGCGCTGGTGAAGCAGTAGAGCGGCCCGAAGGGTCACTACTGACCCGAATGGAGGAACTCATGGTCAAGAGGTTGACACTCTCACACTCTCATTGGTGGTATCGACGAGAGAGAGGGTGAAGATATGGGGCTAGGGGGACGGCGGAAGGAAACAAATAATAGACGGGATACCAGATGCTGGTGATAGCTGCTGGATGAGGATGGGGGCGGTCAGCACCAAGTAAATAGAATCACTACTTGAAGGGATTTTGAAAGTGCGTGCGTTCAAGTTTAGTTGGATTCCACGTCATTCCATCAGAAAAGCATTTTGTGCAAACGAGAGTGGACGCCTCGGTGCGCATGACTTTTCATGTTCCGACAGGAGCCTCCTCTCAAGGCAGCAGCCATCCTACCATCATACTGGTGCACGCCTGACAACTTGGGAAGGAGCAGTTTGAACAACCGTGGATCAAGATACCTCTATTGAAGCATCTGCTCCACGTGACCATCGCAGAGCCCAGATAACGAACATACCTCCGGGTAAGTACCCTATCAATGTCATAAAAATATCCTCTTCCAATTAAACCGCAACAATGTAAATACCCCATGGTCTGTAATAATATAAAGCACCAACTTGGCGTAGGTAGTGAGGCTCCGATGGCATCCCATCCATCCGCGGGCACCTTCCTCACTGCTTCACAACAAAATCGGCAAACTCTTTGCGCTGCTTTCGAATGTCGACAAAGCTGGGTCTACTCTCCAGATAGCTGAAGGGGTTGCCCATGTAGTCCTTTTCCACCTCTCCGTTGTTGCCCAAGAACCCTTCCTCGCCTTCCCGCTCAATCTTGCCGGCCCAGACGCGCCACTGAATCGGCCGAAGCGGGCGCGTTCCCAGAACCAGACCAAGCACGGTAACTAGGGTCGCAACGATGGTCTCGATGGCAATGTCCACAGGTAGCGACGATGCGACCGGGGTGGACGAGGTGAGTGTGCTCGTGGCCGCTGCCTTGAAGGATTGCAGTGCTGCGTGCTCTTGGGCCGAGTAGCATCTGTATTGTGCGCCAGATTGTCAGATTTCAACCGGTCAGAGTAGCGTAGAACATGGTATTTAGAAGACCAGGGTCCGACGCGATTAGGGAAACGAAGGGAGGAGTGCTTACGCATGGGCGAGGAGAAGGCCGCCAAAGACGGTGATGGTTTTGGATATCCACGTCATATTGACGATATTTCAAGTATACAATCGTAGCGTAAGAGGTGTCGGGATTTGGGTCGTATGGGATGGGGCAGATTCGGTTGCAGGCGGTTTGGCCGTAGAGGTGTCTGGAATGTAGATGATGGATTGTCGATGTCAAGTGCTCGATGTTGACGTCCAAAGCTACAAGGTACCGTGTGTAACTGGTAATAGGGTCATGATGGGCTATTTGCTTGGTCGCATAACTGTCTGCAAAAAGTAGGAAGAAGTTGCAGATATCCAGTACTAGCTTGAAGGTATGCTAGTATCGAGCTCAGCCGACGAAGCGGGGCTGTAGGGTGGTATCGCACGTCAGCCGGTGCTAGGGTGCCAACTGCGGCTCCATGGATTCGCAGGGAGAAGATGACTTCAACTCTCCAAGTCACAACCCTTGATCGTTACAACCACATGCCGGAAACGTCGCGGCCGCCGTGCTCGTCATCGTCACCGACGTTCAACACGGAGCCTCCCGCTCAACACCACAGCCACCTCCACCGCATCATGTTATTTATTTACTTTCTATTCAATTGACAAATCATGACTGGAGATTGATTCTGAATGCAAGGCACCACCACCACGACGGTAGGGCGGCTTAGACGGCAGCTGGACGGGAAACCCTACAGATGAGCATGTTTGAAGATAAGGCGCACGAGATACAGTACACATACCTTTACTTGGTATAGACTGTTTGCTGCCGTGGCTCCAAGTCGGTGAGTTTTGTCTACATTCAGATCAAATGATAGGGTCTACTAGTACAATAAGAAATCCCAGATCGAGAGATGCTTGGCTTGCATGCTTCGGTCCCGAGCACATACAAGCCTCAAGCCTCAAAAGCCTCAAAATACAATGGTGTGTTTGCGCCGCCATGTGGTAAACATACAAGGGTTCTCTATCCAAGAGGGTGTGTGTGGTTGTGGTATCCAAGGTATCTTTATCCAATCCATGATCCATCCAATGCCTATTCGCAATTCCAAATTTCAGAAATTCCAATCCCAAGACCCCAAACCCCAAACCCCGTTTCCTGTGCCCGTTCCGTGTCCTGTACCCATGATTGATTGTAAATTCATCCTAGATCCTGTCCCGTGTCCTGTTCTCGTTCCAGTTCATTACTCCTGACGAGGGAGAGAGAGAGGGAGATGTGAAAAAGGACTTGTTCGGCCTCCCTTAACCACGCCATTGTGGCTATGGCCCCTTTTTCCCAAGATAGCATTATCATCGTCTAAAAACATTAACTGACATGGGTCGTCCAGGTTACTGTACCCGCGACCATCCTTTCACGGCGTATGGCTGACCAGCTCCGTCTTCACCGTGATTGCGTCAGCTACAGCAGGCTGGTCCGTCATCCAGCTCATGTCAAAGTGGCTGCTGTCCGGAAGCGGAGGGTCTACGCTTGTCACATGCCAGTCGCCCTTGCTCAGTCCATCCAATGGGTTTGGGTCGTCCTCGTACATGTTGAAGCTGTCAACAAACTGGCTACTGCTGCCATTGTCGCTATCAGCCCCCGAAGCCATGGGCCCGGCTCCCCCGGATGATCCCGATGCGTTGGGTTGCCATGCGCTCTGTGTCGATGAGGTGGTTACCTGCGTCATGACGCTTTTTTTGTTATCACCGCCGCCGCCGCCGTCATTGCCAATCATGCTGTGAATGCCCGCTCCGGCCGAGGTCGTGTACACATTCTCTAGCGATGGGTCGATGCGCGGCTCGTCGAGCATATGGTACTTGTGCTCGTGGTGGTAGGGATCGTACTTCTGCTCGTGTTGCGAGTCTTGACTATGATGGTGGTACTTTTGCTCCAGATGCGCATCATACTTCTGCTCATGCTGGTGGTCGTAGTGCTCCTGCTTCAACAGCTGTGATTGCTGCGCTGGGAGGTCGTACTGCGGCGGACTGGCCGTGAAGTGATCGGTAAACATGGGCTGGTAGCTGTACTGGCTCAGGCTGTGCGCCTCGGCCTTGGACATCGATAACCCGTGGGAGTGTCCTCCAGAGTAGGCCATGGTCGGCGATGGCGTCCTACGCATTACAATATCCTCAACCGACATGCCATGATGGAGATGTCTCGGCGGCGTGTGCACCTGCGCCTCATAGTACGACCCGTCCCGCAGCGCCCCGGTGTGCGGCTCATACGGCGCCGGCATGGCCTTGCCCGGGTTGGAATACTCAAAGGCGGACCGGTGCCCGGCGAAAGCGGCCATGGTGTTATAGTTGCTCGCCGGGTACCCATAAGGCGGATAGGTCAAGCGGCCCATGACATACTGCGGATGATCGTCAAAGTCATCGCTGGACGCCCTGGTCATCGAGCGAGCGCGCGTGAGCGCTCGCGACCGCATGTTGCCTGTTGGGTCCCATTCGGGGTCCGAACACTCGCTCTCGTTGCCGTCCTTGTACTTGGGCGCCTTGGACGGCTTGGTGGGCGTGAACTTGTAGTCGGGAAAGGCCAGTTGGTGGTTCTCGCGTTCCTTCTCCGCCCACGCCTTGAACTGCTCCCGCACCTGCTCCGGCTCCATCGGCCAGCTCATGCCGCACACCCGAGACACCACCTGGTGATTGTGCTCGTCCGCCCAGCCCTTGGCCACGCCCTGGTACGTCTTGCGGTACAGCATGAATGCGTTCATCGGCCGCTTGACTTTGCCCGGGTTCTTGCCGCTTTCCACCTCCCGTTGTCGCGCCTCCTTCGCTCGGTTCACGTATTCCTCCATATTGGTGATCACCAGGTCTTCGGGAACCTTTTGCTGGCTTAGGGGCTTGTCGAGCAACAGGGCTGCCACTTTACCTTCGAGCTTCTTCGATTCCGCTGTCGACTTCTTTTTCCTTGGCGCCTTCTTCTCGATCTTGGAGCTGCGGGTCAGATTCCTGAGGGGGGAATTCCTGATTTTGCTGTTCATAAGCTCGGCATGTCGTGCCGGTGTTGGTGGGGACGTCGCCGGAGTGCTGTAGGGCTGAAAGGGGGTACGATACCACGTTAGCGTCCACTCACAACCCCAGTTCAAGCCAGATCGGGAAAGAGTTTACCTCGGGGATGGGGCCATATGGGCTGTTGCCCTGCCCGTACAACTGGTTGTGATATTGCTGGATTTCCCAACATCATGTCAGCTTATCATGGATACAGGACCGCCACGAGGGGCGGGGAGATGTGATGTCTATCTTACAGGCTGGACACTGATGGCACGCTGGTACTGTTGTTGAAGCCCGGTGTCGAAGCTTTGAGAGTGTGATAAAGGATGGGGAACTGGTGTTCCGTATCTCGTCCCTGGTTGCGAGTGTGTCTGGAAGGGCACTGTTGGCGCCATGTTGTCCAACAATTGTGAGGGAAAGGTCATTGGGTGATGTTGTTGAACATAGTCATGATGAAGACTTATCCCCGAAGGGGCAGGGGAAGGTGGTGTGCGCCTATCCATTGCGAGGGTCGATGTCGTTGTTTGGTACTCTTGGTTCATGAGGACGTCTCGTTTCCGGGGTCGATTATGCCGTCGCCGTCTTCTTCTTCTTCTTCTGAAGCAAGGGACTATCTGAGACCAGCTTGCTCTTGTTGATATCAAGGCTTGTTGTCGTTGTTGTTGTTGTTGTTGTTGTTGTTGTTGTTGTTGTTGTTGTTGTTGTTGTTGTTGTTGTTGTTGTTGTTGTTGTTGTCCTAGTGGATGACTCGTGGAGTGGATGACCAAAGAGGAAGTGATCCCGTTACTTTGGTACCGGAACAGGAGTGATATATATCGAGCTGTTTCGGGCTTTTTGACATGAGCAAAGCGAAGAGTTGTTGCAACTGCTCGTTTCCTGGCAAGGATGAGATGCCTTTCCTATCTGTCTCTTCTCTGTTCTCTTTACAAACAAGCCCTGTTTTTCCCAATCGGAATTCTCTCTCAGGTTGGAAGAAATGTCGGGCTTCTTGGATGCCGATGGAGAAGGAGATGTCGATGTGGTGCGTCCGTCTGTTCGAACACCTTTACCGCTGTTTTCCAACCACTCCCGGAACTCCTACCCGGTCTTGCAGGACGATGCAGATGCAAAAGCTGTCTGGGATGTTGTCTCTGGGGTGGTTCGCGTTGTGTGCTGGAAGAGATTGCGGTACCTATCCTCCTTTCTTTGTTTGTGAGAGCTCGACCGCAGGACAGACACAGGTCGGTGCGTATGGGAGAGAAGTGGCCGGATGCTTGTTGACCGGCTGTGATCTGGGTCTCCCGCGCTCTGGATGATATGGGAGGAAAAAGGGGTTGCAAGGAGAGACTACCTTTGTTGGCTTGGACAGAGCAGCACTCTTTTGATGGGGCACACACGAGGAGAAAGAAGAAAGGCGGGGAGACCAAGAGCATGTATTTATTCATGACTTCTTTATTAGACATTGTTAGTTGCTGGAGGTGCGGTTGGTCTACGATCGTACTTGTTGCCGCATCCAGGAGAACGCTGCTTTCGGAAGAGCCACCTGGGCGAAGTCCAGGGAACTCTGCTGGGAGAGCAACCACGGGCAGCATCATGGGGATGGGGGGCTAACGGGGGTGCGGCTGCCGTGTGGGAGCGAGTTGCTCTTACGGAGACCTGGCAAACCTGACGTACCCGTGCCCAGGGAAGGGATCTGAATGAGAAGAAGCGGTAGCTACCTGGGAATGATCCATGGTCATGTCTATTTCCAGAGGCACTGAGCCGTTGTGTCACAGGGATCGCAGAGCCTCGACCAACTGTTCTTGGCCGGTCCCGGATTCCGGGGAGCAGACAAGCTGTAGGGTTAGTGAGCCGGCAGCAAAAACTTCCAAGGGGAGGGATGTGATGGCAGATTTGGGGAGAGAACCCTTTTCGTGCCAGTGAAGCTCTAGATCCTACAGTCTCTCTGGGGTCCCTGGCCATCGACTGTTTGGTTCTGCTCCACGGGTTCAAGCACCCAGCCGACGAAACGAACGCCGCAACCATCTACAGGGCTTTTCCGTCCTAGGGAACTGAGAGTGTCCCAATTTTTAAAGTGGCATACAGTGGTCGGAAGAGGGGCTTGAATACGGTGCGGCTTCTACAAACTACAGTACGCTCGCAGGTGCGGCAAGTGGGAAAACTGAGAGTGTTCACCGAAAAGAGAGGGCGGGCTTGCTTGGTTGAGGGTCCAAAAGTGTTTCGACTGGAATGTGCCGGCAACTCCCGGAAACGGCATGAGCAGGTACTTAGTGACCTGTCGCTAAGGGACCTTCATGGCGTTGCGGCTTTCTTTCATCGGAGAAAGTGTTACATCCAGATCCGGGGAGCGGGCTAACAAGGTTGCTGCTATCTCTCTTCTTGAGTGTCGACTCCCCAATCTACGTCCCGTGGTTGGCACATGACTGGCGTTGGGCGCGGTCATCAGTTGCAGCTCTTTTTGCCAAGGTCAAGATCAGGGAAGGGAGGGATGGTTCTATACGCCCTAGAACCCCAGGGATGGAGGCTGAGAAGAATACCAGAATTTGTGGTATTATAATTATTTTTTGATCCTTCCCGCTATGCTGTGTATGCAAGCCGGGCAAGCCATGTAAGCCAAGTTTGCATCCCAGATCTGGCATACAGGGTAGTTAGTATGCATGCCATAAACTACGGTGTAGATGAGGTGTGTAGCCCTGGTGTGTAGGCGGGCTGCATAGATGATGAACCTGCTGCTCTGCTTTCCCGCGGTTGGTGGCGAAGGCACGGAACATGTTGGATATGCATTCTAGTCCACCCTCCCTTCCAACGTGCACAAATAAATCTTCAACTAACAGCGCATGTTGGGCAGTGCGGAATCTGAAATATCTCTGGGCCGCTCTGCTACCGACCCCTGTCGAGGGGAGGCACGGAAGCAAGCAAAGGAAAACTTGGTAGGCAATTTCACTGGAGGGATGTCGATAAACTCCAAAGATGGCGTCGGGTAGCTGCATCACTAGCATTTCCCTTCCAACCCCCTTGCCCATGTCTAAGGCACCGGATTCTAACTCGCTTCTGTTTGGAGCGAACGTCCATCATTGGGGCAAGGCTAACCTTGAAGCCAGAGACTTGGCTTTGAAACCTAAGTGAGGAACTGAAAAGGCGGAAAGGGAGGGGGAGCACGCGACAGATAAAAGGGAAACTAATCATGAATCTGTTTCTGAATGGAGCCAAAAGGGATGATTATACGGTAGCTAGCCAATAGCATAAGCACATGTGAATAGGGTAAGGTGAGCATCTCTTTTCCATCTCAGAAAGATGCCCGGCCTGGCACAAACTCAATGGAGGTGGAAGCACGTAGGATTTCAAGGGCGGTCCCTTTCGTCTAACTCTAGATGCATTCCAGAAAAGAAAAATAAGGGGAACGGGAAATAAGTGATTCAACAAAAGGAACCCAAGTTTGAGATACACGGCATCGTGAAGTCGGACGATAAACATCACGGCAAGTGTCTATCACATACCTCCCAGCTACAGGTGGAGTGGCGCTGGACTAGGGACGGCAGTGGTATCGTGAAGCCCTTGAGAAATATCGACAAAACAAATATCTTTGGAGATCTCATCATCCCAGCCGACCAGGACCCCTGAAATCCACACCCAGCCCAAGGCAGCTGCTCGTGCGAGCTGTCGGCTATGGGGACAATCTATCACTTCTCATCATCCTCTTCACGACAGTTTCAGCAATTTTCATACGTGGTCTCACGACGAACTCTACATCCTCAGCGAGACCATCATCCTGATGAGTTCCACTTGCCGGTAATTCCGGTGTCTGGGACCCAACATGACAGGTAGTTTGGTAATCCCAAGGACTGCCATCATCCTCTTCTCATGACGTCCAATTCATTTTTGTATCTATCCATCTACACTAATGCTGCTGACCTGTGATCTACAGAGAATGACTGCCTGTTCAGATACAAGATGCAAATACTATGCAAGATTTCAACCCTGATGGGCCAATCCCTCGATTTCGACTCTGACAAACACTGTCAAAGAAGACTGACCTCTATCGGTCCCGACCCAAGGGCCCGAGAGGTCACCGCGGACCCTCAGTCTGCGGGAGGCTTTGCTGGGCCCTCGATCGCTTCTTTGTGTGGTTATCGGGCGTCCCTCCAAAGGAAAACAATTGCCGAATGTCGAACGCTACTATTTTATGGCTTCCATGACTTGGCACGAATGGCAGGGCAAAACCAGCCACTAGCTTGTGTTATGTTCATCTGATACTTTTTCTTTTAACATGTGGCCGCGAAGGCAGTCATTCGTCCTTTAGCTGACGATGAATACGACTTAACGCACCAGCACATTCTACGGCTGTGGCTGCGCTTTCGCCGGCTCATCGGGCTTCACCGGCTTCACCGGCGGTGCCAGATTTTGCTGTTGAGGGGTAGGGGCAAAAGCTGCTGAAGGGGGGAAGACTGGGGTGGCGCGACCAGTCCCTGACGGGGAAGCTCCAGCACTGACAGAGCCGTTCACCTGATGGCGCGGCGGTACAGGCGGCGAATGTTTGGTTGGCGATAGCCCTCCACGGGAAGGCGGTAAGGGTGATGACCGGTCCATGGCTCCATTCCGGGCGTGGGGATCGGGTTGCACAGGGGTAAGTTGTGGCAATGGCGTGCTCACTATTCTGGCGCCAGCGGCAGGAGAGCTTTTTGTTCCCAGAGGCGAAGATGGCCGTTGCGGTTGCTTTGACGGAGAGGTCCAACGACCGTTTCCGGCAGGGGGCGGCAACACAGGCAGTGAGCCCTCCTCTCTGAGATGCGCCGAGTTTTCGCGACCAACAGCAGGAAAGGGTGCAGAATGGTCAAATATGCTGTCATATGCTCTCAACTTGCCGGGTGACTGGTTAGGAGGAGACAGAGTGGGATGCGGCGATGAAAATGGGTTCATCTCCCGTCGCCCTGGCGATTTCCCAACAGACCTCGCCGCAGTGACCGGCCTGGCCGTACCCTTCTTCTCACCGGGAAGAGTGGTGGGTTCGGTGCCTGCCTCTTGTTGCTCCGATGGGCTATCCTGAGACCCAGAGCGGGGTTTCTCCTCGCTACTACGATCGGTAGACGATCCAGACACCGCCCGAGCTTTTAGCTCGACAACAAGCTCTGGCCGGTCAGCTTGAGACCGGGAGATGTCACTGGCCGCCTGGTGAGGAGGAGGGGACGATGAAGCATGGCGGTTGACCTTCAGCTTGATGACCCGGGGTTGTTGGGATTTCTCTGCCTCACTTCGGCGGCAAGAGCTGCAGATGAAATGGAAGTCTTCTTGCTCGGCGTCCTGTTCGGCAATACCCAGGCATTTGCTGTGCTGCCAGACATTGCACCTCTCACAGGCAACGCTATGTGTCCCGTCGTCGACCTGCCCATATACACCGCAAATGCAATCGAAGATCCAATCATCTTCCTCATCTTGCAGCTCCTGTAGAGCTCTCCGATTCTTTTCAATCGCTGCTTGTCGGTGCCGCTCCGACATGCGACCGGGCCCTGAGCCGACGGATTTGCTGTCCTCGGACAATTGCGCCAGCTCTTCTTCGGCCTGAAGACGGCGAACTTCTCGCTCTTTCAGTCGTTGTTCTCTTGACATGAGTCGGCGCTCTCTCTCCCTCTCCATCTTGGCTTGCCGTTGCTCTTCTTTTCGCCTGGCAGCCTCCTCTTCTCGGCGCTTGCGTTCCTCTTCCCGGGCCTGCTCTTCCGCCTTCTGTTGCTCTAGCTTGCCGGCAATACGGCTGGATCGTTTGGCGTGCGCCATCTTCTCCAGTGCCTGGAGCTCCTTCTCTCGTTGCAGCTGTTTCCGCTTTTTGGACTCTTCTTGTTTCTCGAGGATGGGGACGAGATGGTCCTGGATTTGTTCGCGCAGGATCTTCTCATTTGGATCCTTGGATCTCTGGATAGTGGCAAGGAATTGACGGACCTCGTCCAAGGAGACCGCGAGGCATTCCCATTTCATTCCGCCAAGGCCGTCGTCTTCAGGCTTATCTGGTTGCCCTGTCACAGAGTCCTCGTCGCCAGCATCGCCATCCTCACTGACCGCTGCCGAGACGCGACGTCTTTTGCTGCTTCGGGAGACGGCCTTGGCCTTTTTGGTATTCTTCTTGGGTTTGGGAGCGGGGGCCGGGGCCTCGGTCAATCGATAGATGCGGTTATCATCTAATACGAAGTAGGTACGATCTTCGCTGTCCCATCCATATGGTTCGATTCGCTAGAGATCTCGTTAGCAAAAAAGCGCTTGTCGAGAAAGGGAAGACTGCGCACCCAATTGGTCTGGTCCATATCTTTTTGCTCCTCTGTCCTCTCGCGAAGTCGCTCGGGGGTACACATGACAAGCTGGCTCATCTGCTGGAGTACACGGATCTAGAGATAGCCCATCATTAGTATCATCTTGAACGGCGAGGAGAGTGGTATCTTGGGAGCTGTCGTTATACACTATTTCATACCTTTGTAAAGACGTCGAAGTCGGCAAACTTGGTAGGCAGATCCTCAGTTCCGAAAGGGTTCTTTTCAGGAGCTTTGGCGAGAAACTGTCTTCGGGTGTATTCTTCGAACACGTCGTGGCTAATTTTGTCTGTAAGCAAACTCGGTGGGACAGATATCGGAGTGTGGAGATTCCGTCGACGTACGTGAGGCCTCGATGGGACGAGAGGAACTTGAGGGTACCGAGGCCAATGTCCTGGAGGACCATTGAGCCTGGCTTTAGACATTCGGCCTCGAGGTCCTGTCGCAATGAACATGTCAGCTCGGAACACCTGCCAATATGTTGGATCTCCTGCCATACCTCGATATCAAGACTGTCGTCCAGCTTGAGCGCCTTTCCGAATAAGAGAATGAACTGGAAAAGATTGGCAAACTGCCACATGTTCCTTATGCGATGGAGTACAGATGGTTCCTTTGGAGGTTGCGCATTGTTGCTGGTGTCGGCCTCTTGGAGGGCCCGCTTCCGCGATATCGGCATCGTGAAGATGGGTCTCGAATGTGCGTCAATGGGTACGGCGATAATTTGGTTTCGTGGTCGAGGAGACGGAAGCGAGGCGTGGTCTCGAAGACCAAGTCGAAGGTTAACGTCGACTCGTTGGGAAGTCGGATCGGCGTCGAAGCTAGTTGCAGAGCTTTTGCTATGGAGATGAATCTGGAGTCGGGGTGATTGGAATTGAATGTTCGGTCGACTTGATGATGGAGATGAATTGGTCGCCTGACAAGAGAGCCGGGAAACTCTTGTGGCGGTGGGCTTGGTGATAAGCACCGGTTGAACTGACGACCAAGTTCAAGTTCCCGTCGCGGCGCGTCTACTGCGTAATAGAATTGAAGTGCTGGGTAGTATGCTGCGCTGCCGTGGCCTGCTACTACGCGGGACCGGGAACTAGGGGCGCGCTTGACGTGCAGTGCGTACCTATGTACACTAGTGGAGGTACGTACCTTTTCTTGTAACCATACATCAAGCAACGGGGCCGGCATTTGATAGCTGGGCCACCCGCTGCGGCAGGCAGAGGGTGGATTTCAACCTGCCAGGCGCAGGGCTGAGAGATCACTTCCACTTTGCTTATGTCATCCATGATTTCTCAGGGATGCCACCATCGTTCATGTTTCACGTTCGGCAGGTGGGGCCTTACTGACTTTAGCGATTCTCGAACTTTTGCACCGCATGCTGTACGCGTATTGTAAATTACCTTGGCAGTTCGTAAACTGGTCGCTGCTGATTCCACTTTGCTGCCCGTTAAAAAAGACGGCAAATCCCCTGATACAAGCACTCCACGACGGTACCTGCCGAACCTGCCTATCACCGGCTCTGTACCTGGGCTGCGCCTGTGGCCGCGCAGCACGCTAGGATGGATTGAGAATGACCGCCAGGAACAGGACGCGGGTCAAAGTGGAATTTGACTTGACGAGTGCTAAGGTTGCCCAGAGACTGCGGCTGGACAGTGGCCCACCGACGGGAACCCCAGGCAGCGTCCACTGTTTGGAATCCCCGGGGCGAGAACGTGACAGAGGAGCTTCCACTTCCACCACTTCGACGCTGAACATGGACTTCTAGAATCGATGAACATCGTCTTCCCCTCGACATCTAAAAAGTATCCTCAGCCAGGCTGACCTCACACCCTCCCAATCAACATCGTCAGGACATCATCCCCGCAAACAGCCGCACAACTACGGACCCTGTCGTCGCAAGCATTGCTTTGGCCTTGTTATTTGCCCGTTCTTTTTTTGTTTAAACACACTCCAACAATATCCACGTTCAGTCACAACCCGGACCCTCAAACCAGCTTAGTCGCATAACACATAGAGAGGAAAAAGAGAGAGCCCCGCGCTCACCATCCTATTTATCCTACTTGTCGCTCGTTACATTTACTCTATACCTGGTGGTCTACACTTCCGCTTTCATACTATTTCTGCGATTCCTGCGATTCCAACTGCCACATCCAGCTGGTGCCCCCTGACTGCGCCCCTCGTTGCCCTGCTTTCCGCGATACTCAATTCCTCGACCTCTGCGCATATCTTGTCGAACTACGCCTTTGACTAGCCCACGAGCAACCGAACGATCGACCGAGCAATCGAGAATATCCACCGAGCCGTCGAGCAATTATTACATTCGTTTTCCCGGGCCGCCGTCCTCCCCAAGGGAACCCATACCGTTAAGCCGATCCTTCAAGACCTACGGCAGTTGTCGGGAGACGGGAACATTGCTACATTCGATATCGCCCCGACCAGTGCGCCTTGCCATTGCTACGTAGCCGTCAGCTTCGTCCGACTTCAAGCGCGCAGGTCCATGGCTGCCACGCCAGCTCAAGGTCCCTCGGTTCTCATATAATGCTGGCTCAAAAGTCTTGACATTACATGTTCCAAGTGCCGTGGCGTGTTGCGCTGAGCTTTACAAAAGGGGGTGTTCTACTCAGAGGCTGCCCAGAAATCATACAGAAACTCTGATCTGTCAAAATGAGCGACCATAAATCAACTTCGCCCCGACGGGGTTCGGTGTCCTCTACTTCCCACCAGCAGTCCATTCCATTACGCGATCTACGGCCGGTTCCAGAGGGACAAGAGGGCGGCGGTGGAAGGACTAGCGAAACCAACGATAACGTCCGCAACTCGGAAGCCGGACTTCAGATGCCCTCACCTTCAACTGCTCCCATGTCCGCCAACCTTCCTGGGCTCTCAACATATTGGGAGCACCCCTATCCGTCCGGCCGCGACGACCGAAGCGCCGCTGATTCGCCAATCGACCATATGGCACTTCAGTTCGCCCTACCTCCGAATATTTCTGGCCATGGTCATGAGCTGCCCCCTTCAGCTTCCTATATGCCTAGTGCCAGTGATCCTTACAGTGTACCTCACCCCTATTATGAGGAGCGTACCGATACGGATTCCTTAGAGTCGGATAGTGTTCCTCTGAAGCCGGCAGCCCAGCCCATCGGTCGCTTGGACGCCCCGGAAGGAGATGCAGCACCAAGGGATAGTTTCCAGACTGTCTCTGATCTGGGTAATGGTTCCTCGCGACCTCGCAATACCATGCTTGGTTTTGATCTGGAAAACAACTTCACCGCGGACCGTCACCGGAGCTTTGGAGACAGTTTGGTTCCCGATGATAGACGCCGATCTCGGTCCCTATCAACAAGCGGCGCTTTGTCGAGGGCAGGTTCCATTATGAGGGCCATGTCTCAGCGTGTAGTCATGATCAGTGGAGAGGGTGACTTGATTGACCAGCAAACACAACGGGACCGCTCACGCTCGCCGAGTATGGAACGCCCACGGCCGGGCCACGCATCAGGCCCCATGCTGGTTGACACCTCATATCCGTCACAAACAGGACAAACTCCCACCGAAAAGCGGCCCGAATCGCATCATGCTTATCCAGAGCAGCACCCAGCCTTCAGGCCTCGGTCACGCGATCCTAGGAACAATCCGCTCAAGGGCAAGTCGCTGGGAATATTCCCACCTGATAATCCACTGCGCTTATGGCTCTGCGATCTGTTGGTCAACCCATGGGCCGAGCCATTTATTCTTGTCTTAATCGTCCTTCAAGCCGTCCTACTTGCTGTCGAGGCCGCACCCGATGTGTTCTCTGATGGAAACGGCCGCCCTGAGCGCTGGGGTAGCACCAGGATAGACTGGGCCATATTTGTCCTGTTTGTCATCTTCACGATCGAACTCATAGCAAGAATTATTGTGTCTGGCTTCATCATCAACGCCCCTGAATATGAAGAAGCCAAGAACAAACGCCGCTTTCGCGAAAGGATGGCCGAACAGTATCGCGTCATCTTCCGGCCTCAGCGTCAAAGATCGGTCCGTCAACCCCAACCCCGACCAGAACATTTTGAGCCTGCTCCGTTTACAAGATCCTTTACCATGGCCCAAAGTCAAATCCAAACGCTGGAAGATCAACAGCGTCGCCATCTGGCTCGCCGTGCATTCCTACGCCATGGCTTCAACAGGTTAGACTTCGTAGCCGTTGTCTCCTTCTGGATATCATTCGTGTTAGGCGTCACTGGTCTTGAGAGCAAGCACCATATGTACGTCTTCCGCATGCTGAGCTGCTTGCGCATCATTCGATTACTTGCTCTTACGAAGGGCAATTTGATCATTTTGCGAAGTTTAAAGAAGGCCGCGCCTTTGCTCGTTCGAGTGTCCTTCTTGATGGGGTTCTTCTGGCTTCTCTTCGCCATCATTGGCGTTCAGAGTTTTAAGTCTAGTCTGAGTCGTCAATGTCTTTGGATAGATCCAGATCATCCTACCGACTTTCAAGCAGCCTATACGCCCGACTCTGCTTTCTGCGGAGGCCATATCGACAACGCCACTGGTGAAACCATGCCTTGGGTTTATAGCGACGAAAAGGAGTCGTTAACTGATTTGAAGAACGGGACTTTGCGTGCCAAGGGCTTCATATGTCCGAGAGGGTCCATATGTATCCGGCAAGAAAATCCCTTCAATGGAACGGTCAACTTCGATGACATCGGCCATTCTCTTGAGCTTGTGTTTGTCATCATGAGCGCCAACACTTTTTCGGACCTGATGTACTACACCATTAGCTCGGATTTCCTCCCGTCCGCCCTCTTTTATGGTGCTGGCATTATCATCATGATGCTTTGGATGACCAATTTGCTAATTGCCGTCATCACGTCGTCGTTTCAAGTCATCCGAGAAGAGTCCAAGGCTAGCGCTTTTACTGCGGATGAACCTCCTGGCATGGTTGCATCTCGAGTTGACGATGCCATGCGTAGACCGACATTGCTGCAAAGGATATACAATAGGACAAAGCCTTTGTGGATTTTGATCGTTGCTTTTGGACTTCTGGCACAGTCTCTCCGCAGCGCCAGGATGAGGTCAGGCCGAGAGCGTTTCGTCAATATAGCAGAGCCTGTGGTCACCCTTCTGCTAGACGTCGAAATCATCATCCGCTTGGCTGCGGACATCCGAGGCTTCCACCGTAGGAAACGGAACCTTGTTGACCTTGGGCTTGCTGTGGCCACCTCGATTATCCTCATCCCCCCTATCCGGAATTCTGGCCAAGTCTACAATTGGCTTACCGCATTCCAGATCCTGCGAGTCTACCGCGTGGTCATGGTCATTCCCATGACAAGGAAATTGATTCGGCTTGTTCTCGGAAACGTGACTGGTATCGGTAACCTGATGTCTTTTGTCTTTCTCATCACTTTTTTGATGGCCATCTTCGCGGCGCAATTGTTCCGTGGAGAGTTGCCGAGATATGATGATGACGGGGAGCCGATCAGGATTCCGTTTAACACCATTTACAACTGTTTCCTCGGAATGTATCAGGTTCTATCCAGTGAGAACTGGACCGACATTCTTTACAGCGTCACTGCCGCCACCCACCATCTGCACACTGCTTGGATTGGCGCCATTTTCCTCGTCGGCTGGTTCATTCTCGCTTACTTCATTCTCATCAATATGTTCATTGCCGTTATTCAAGAAAACTTTGACGTCGGAGAGGATGTCAAGCGTCTTGAACAGGTCAAGGCATTCCTCCAGCGCAAAGAGCTGGGTCATTCTGCTTCGAGCAACCTAGCATTATCAAAAGTTTTGAATTTTGGCCGGTCAAAAAAACAGAGGGACCCGCTCGACTATGGCCCTGCTATGATGGAGATGCTTCTGAAAGAGGCTGTGGTACACGACTTCCTTGACGACGACATTGACCCTCTCCAGCAAAGCGGCCCCGATGGTCAGCCAACTTCCCAGCTGGGTAGTAGTAAAACCATGCAATATGATGGCGTCACCCCCGGGATACTCTCCGCTGCTTGGGGAAAATTCGTGTCGCTGTTCACTAGCCGTGAGCCCAACCCTTTCTACTCAAACGTCAATCTAGATGGGCTAGGTGAGAATCTCGATCCACGGACTATGGCAGCCCAGGCGATGAATGCCACAAAGCGCCGCGCGAGGGCACAGAGAGAGTACCTGATGCGCCACCCCAACTACAACAAATCGCTATTCATTTTCACACCCAAAAATCCCATACGACGTCTTTGCCAACGCCTGGTCGGCCCTGGTCGGGGAACTGAGCGAGCTGAGGGAGACGCCCCTAATACGTATGCGTGGTACACCTTCTCGACTCTTATCTATGCGGCCATTGTGGCCATGGTGGTGCTGGCTTGCATTACCACACCCCTGTACCAAAAGGAATATTTCGAAAAGTACGGCAAAACGGCGTTCAACTGGTTCGTCTGGGCAGACACGGGGTTTGCTATTGTCTTCACCGTTGAAGCTCTCATCAAAGTCATCGCAGATGGCTTCCTTTGGACACCAAATGCGTACTTCCGCAGCACTTGGGGTGTGATTGACGCCATTGTGCTAATCACTCTTTGGATCAACGTCATCACTCTATTTACCCGAAATGGAGCCGTGTCTAGAGCTGTGGGCGCCTTTAAAGCACTAAGGGCCCTGCGCCTGCTCAACATCAGCGAAAGTGCAAGGGACACTTTCCACTCTCTCCTTATTGTCGGCGGGTGGAAGATCTTGAGCGCTGCTTTCGTTTCCATTTCCCTCCTTATTCCCTTTGCTATTTACGGTGTCAACCTTTTCCACGGTAAACTGCTTTCATGCAACGACAGCTCGGAGGGAATAGTCAGACTGGATGACTGCTTTGGTGAATGGAACAGCACTCCTTACAACAACGACTGGCCCGTTCTGGCTCCGAGATCAGTCTCGAACCCATACTTCAGCTTTGACGATTTCGGCTCGTCTCTGTTCATTCTTTTCCAGATTGTGAGCCAGGAGGGCTGGGTCGACGTGTCCTTCGCTCTTCAAGCCATTACCGACAGGGGTTTGCAGCCACAGTCCGAGGCTCCCTTCAATGGCCAGGGAAATGCGTTGTTCCTGGTCGTCTTCAACCTATTGGCGACAGTCTTTGTGTTGACGCTTTTTATCTCCGTCTTCATGAGAAACTATACTGAACAGACAGGTGTTGCTTTTCTGACTGCCGAGCAAAGATCCTGGCTCGAGCTGCGGAAGCTTCTCCGCCAAATCTCGCCGTCAAAAAGCTCATACGACGAGAGCAAGAACAAGTGGAAGATATGGTGTCACAAACGTGCCATCGAGAAGCGCGGGAAATGGTATGTAGCCATCACAAGCGTTCTGGTCTTCCATCTCGTCCTCCTTCTCGCCGAATTCTACAGCGAGCCAGATTGGTGGACAAACACCAGAGACGCCGTGTTCTTACTCTTCACTCTCATCTACATCGCCAACATCGTGATTCGGATCGTGGGGCTTGGCTGGAGCCGCTTCCGCAAGAGTTCTTGGGACATGTTCTCCCTCGTCACTGTTACGGGTGCATTCGCCACAACGATTCTCTTCATGACCAACACGAAGCTGGACACGTACATTCAGTTACACAAATTCTTTCTGGTGGCGATTGTCCTAATGCTCATTCCCCGGAATGATGCTCTCGACCAGCTGTTCAAGACAGCTGCCGCCAGCCTGACAACTATCGGAAGCCTGTTGGCCACATGGCTCGTCTTCTTCCTGGTGTTTGCGATTGCACTTACACAGACGTTCAGTCTCACCCGCTTCGGAGAGGAAACTGATTACAATATCAACCTCCGCACGGTGCCGAATGCCCTCATCCTACTCTTCCGGTTCAGTTGCGGAGAGGGTTGGAATGCGGTTATGGAAGACTTTGCAAAGATCAAACCGCCGCTTTGTGTTGAGGGCGTTGAGTTCTCCGACAGCGATTGCGGTAGCACCGCGTGGGCGCGTGCTCTTTTCATCGCGTGGAACATCATCAGCATGTACATCTTTGTGAACTTGTTCGTTTCGCTGATTTACGAAAGTTTCTCGTACGTGTACCAGCGGACAAGCGGGCTTGCCATGGTGGATCGGGACGAAATTCGACGCTTCAAGGAAGCCTGGCGCAGTGTTGACCCTGCAGGAACTGGGTTCATCAGTAAGGAGGCGTTCCCCCGCCTCCTCGGTGAGCTATCCGGCGTGTTCGAGATGCGCATTTATGACAGCCGTGACTCGGTGCGCCAAATCCTCGAAGACGTTCGTGGTGAGGATACGTCAAGCATCAGACATGCCTCTATCATCAGTACCACGCAGTTTCAAACCAGCTTGGATCTCAAAAAGCTGAACGAGAGAATATCACAAATCGATGTCTCCAAGGTGAAGGAACGCAGACGACGGTATAACATCTTCTTTGAGGAAGTTATGGTATCTGCGGATTCGGAGAGGGGCATCTCCTTTACCGCTGTTCTTATGATTCTCGCACATTACAAGATCATTAACGACAGCAAGAGCTTACGGTATGTATTTGACTCCATAAGGCGAGCAAAATACCCAACGAGTTGCTGACAAATGCTTCTTTTTACAGTCTCGAGGAATTCCTTCGTCGCCGCGCACGTCTCCAGCGCGTTGATGAAGCAGTACAGCGCCGCATCGTCCTCGGTTTCTTCGACATGATTTACTACTCTCGCAAGTTCAAACGCCACATGGAGGTCAAGCGGTCAGCTCGGCTCACGGCGATTCCACAGCTTGGCGTGCCAGAAATATACGTTGATAATGATCAACAATCAGACAATGAACAGCAAAACAGGGAGAGCAACGGTAACAACAGCGCGAGGGCCAGCGGCAGCGGTGCAGCTGGCGGTACGAATCCTTTCGAATCCAGCTCCACGAATCCATTCGGCTCTGGTTCCACTGCACTAAGTCCCGGCGGGGCCGCATCCTTCTTGTCGGCAGACGACGCTCGCGCTCATCACCGCAGCTGGTCCGGGGTGAGCGCTGATCTCTCGTCTTTCGATACCTCGTACGGCCATCCACTCGCGGGCCCCCGGGCGAATAAGTCATCCAACTCTGCATCACATCGCAACACGCACGCCTACAGCTTCGAATTGCACGACTCTCTAGGCGTCGGAGGAGGAAACGCGCCTTCGCCTGGTGGCTGGGGCGGCGGGTCAGGGACGATGGGCAGCATGGGACTGAGCCCAGGTGGTGCTCTTGATGATAACAACGGCGGAATAAGTCCTGGCGGTAATTCGAAGCGCGGAAGCTCCGTCAGTCCCGCGCAGCTCAGCTCGATGTTGGATGATTCTGTATGGGTGGCCAGCATTCGAAGGAGCGCGACGATGAGACGGGGCCAGAATAATACGGATTGGGGAGGAGGGGGGACAGGGAGAAGTTCTGGGGGAGGATACTCGGGGGCTTATTGAATGACTTGAATATCTGAAAGACGACGAGAGGTTATGGGGAAAGAAGATCTCTGACTATTATTATTTCCATTTGTGCATACATGTTGCGTCTTCTTATGATCAAGCAAGCCGAGGCGTTGCGTAGTTGTTTCTTGATTTCCTTTTGTTGCAACTCAAGACGCTTTTTCTTTTGTCATTTGACGACTTCAATGCTCTTCCTCCTTCCCGTTGCCATACATACTATTGTTACATTGTTATTGACGGTAGACATGGAAGGGAACATTTTGAATATTTCAGATAGATATTGATGGGGTGGAAAACATGGAGTCACGGGCTGTAAGAGAAACAATGTTCAGTAATGCTAAACAATAAACCGTGGGGTTGCTCAAGGTTGTGATGTTACGCAGTGATGCACACGCACGAGGGAGGTGGCTTAGGTTATGCCTTCGGAAACATGTCCGACACCGAGTTTCTAATGTTCTACCGTCACGAATTAAGGCTCTGATCAGATGGCAAGAAAACTTTGAAAAGAACTGAGGGAAAAAGGTGAGCGTGGATGGGTAGCACTGACAGAGGCGAGGGTGAGGTCGTTCGTGATGTCCCTTGTGAAACACATGCTAGCGTCGCTCTGTCAACACCACTGAAACCGCTCAAACGTGCGCCGTCCCCACTTGATGTGTGGGAAGCACTAACATCTCCTCGTGCATCCCTCTCGTTAATCTGTTGGTAATCATGTGCGTAAGTCACCCTGGCGATTTGTGCTGGTTTCAAAGAGGTCCCGCTTAGAACAGGGCAAAGGAAGGGAAAGGGCGAAGATTCGGAACTTGTTTCACCACTTGGGATGCATTGGTGGTCTGGGCGAGGAGTCTGGCCAGACTTCCTTCCATCTTATGCATGATTGCATCGTTCTTTGAGGCTATCCCCGACGTTGTCCTCCGTCCCCGTCCTCATCCCCGTACCCGTGCTCATGTACTATTTCTCGATACGAGCACTGCATTGCAAAGGGCAGACAAGTGAATTCTCCCGATGATATCACGATTTCGCAAATATGATTCGCGTTGGTATCATGATTTGTGTTGGCGTTCTGTGCGTGCCCTTGAAGAATAGAGTTTGGACTGTTGGCTTGGTTGACGATTGGTTTCTTTCTCCCTGCATAACAATCACTTTCTTCCATCCCGGGACCCGTTGGTCCAGTCCGTCCTGTTTCATGGAATGCATGACCGATTCAAATTTTCCCATATCCCCTTGCCTGACTTTAGTAGAGGAGAGTTCCTCGGGTTCCATGCGATAGTCACAAAGGCAGGGTCGTAGCGGTCTCCATTTGCTTGCCTCGTCGTTCCTGGACTCGCACTTCCTCCTGTTCTGCCATCCATCATCCCTTCCCTCTGCGCACCGTTTTAGCCAGGCAAGGAGCTGCATTTTTACGACTCCGAACAGAACCCCCTGGGAGCGACTCCCCGGCTCCAGGGCGGATCGAAGAGAGTTGAGAGTCAAGGTACCCTTGCACTTGCCATCGAGACGGTTACCAAAGTTGGTTTACTTAAAGCCAGTCTCGCACACTTCTCTGCTCCGAGTCCTGCTTTTGTTCTTTTATCTCGTCAGCTCGAGCTCGCCGTCCGTCGAGTTTTCTCAACCTTCCCATCTCCGGTGCATTGACTGAATAAAAGAACGATCCAAGAGCAGGCTTCTTGTTGTTTCGTCTCTGTCTCTGTCACCTTACTCTCTTTTGGTTTTACCTCCATCCAGTCCAGTCATTATCAGCAGCAAAGAAACCCTGGTCTTGAACGACTTTTGAACACTTGAGAGAACCGATTTTGCTCCAAGTCATACACATCTATCACTCGTTCTACGCCTTGCCGTCAGTAGACACTGCCATTCACTACACACCACCGGAGTTACTCCACACTCTTTACGACGATACCGACTCGCAACACCAAAACCAACCGCACATCACAGCCCAAAATGCACAACTCACGCTTCCAGTCTCTCGCCGCCCGCCTCACTCCTCACGGTCTGCGGACCTCGCTGCGCAGCCGCCGGTCCCGCTCATCGTCGACCTCGTCCCGGGCTAGCAGCTCAGACGGCGAGGTGGAAAGGCTCGTATCGCCAGCCAGCTCGACGGCCAGCCGCCGCAGCACGCTCAACCGCGCGGGAAGCAGCGTCAGCTCCTTGTTCGGCATCCGATTGGTGCCATCGGAACCCGAGGAGGAGGATGAGGAGGCCGGCCGCCAGGAGCTCGCCAATGTCTTGGAGCCGAGACCGACGGACGATATGTACTTTTGCAGTCTGGAGGAGAAGATGCAGATGCGGTCCTTTTGAGAAGGTGCTGTGAAGCAAGGAAAAGGAGTGTGTGTGGTTTGAGACCTACCTGCCTGCATACCTACTACCGGGGCATTGACGGCCAAGAAGGGACGACTTTGATGTTCATGAAAAAAAGGAAGAACCCCGACCCTCGCGAGCTCTGGAAGACAGAAGGGAGGAAAATGAGGACATGTCAAGACGGAGGAGTAATGGAATTGGGAATCGGAAATGGGAATTAGGAATTGGGAACTCAACGGCGGCTTGTCGTTCGCGAACCAACCCGGCGCTTGGGGGTATATCTTTTGGTTGGGGTTTTGTTTCTCGTCTCTCTCTTGCTGGAACTATTAAAAAGCGGCATGGGATTATCAGACTCCCTTCATTGTTGGAACTGGAAGCGTATATTTCTCGAGCGGTGTCTTATCCTTACTGATTTTGGACTGCTCTATTTTTTTTTTGGGTGGTGATATCATGATATGTCCGGTGTGGTCGGAGTCTACATAATCATGATGTCAATTAAGGGTGACAACTTACTTACAATAATTTATCTCGAGTAATAAAAAAAAGCCTCAATGTCATGCTGAGAACTTTGATGCTGTCTCTTGCTAACTCATGCTGTGTTTATGCTTGTGATGTCTCAAAACTGTTTCAGATATCTTGTTCCCTTATGTGTTCCCGTCGACTGTGGGGGTGTGGGGCTGAACTACCCCGATGCGGGGCCCGGTGTGGGTCTCGGAACGTACTGACTCCCGGCTGGTTAGACCCTTCTATTCGGTCCCGATCTCCGCTTCGTGCTCCGGTATCTCTTGGCTTGGCCGGGAAAGCACGGAGCAGCAAGAAAACTTACGAAGGTCTGTTCTGTCTTTGCACGATCACGATGAGCCACATGATTGACATTCGCCAGTTCAACACGCACGCGGGTTTGCTGACTACTGTAGTGCTAGTTTGCAAGCTAGCATTTGGTCCAGATACATGTGGCCGTCTTGGATTCGCTACAGAGTTGCCCAGCCTTGGGGGGCTGCGGGGGCCAACGACAGCAAGGCGGTGACGCGAAGGGCCCGGCCCGGCGGGCTTTCAGACTTTTTGATTTTCTGTGGATTTCCTGTCCATCCAGAAGGTCAAGGGAGGAACGTGTGATTACACCTCAGCTTGTCAAGCTGAATGTTACAACTTTTTGCAACTTCCTGAGCGCCTTTGCCGCCTCTGTTTGGTCCGCCGCCTCGTTGCTGAGGATGCTTTCAATAGCCCATCTCACACTGTAAACCGAGTGGTCACTTTGGTTGTATGTGTCGGGCACCAACTGAAGCTCAGCATGGTTCGTGTCATTCCACTTTCTTGTCTTTACTCCGACGCCTTGCTCAACAACGCAACATACCTACACCCTCCTCCCTATGTATCCTCGTCAGGTGAACCTGCGTCCCAAAGGCCAAAAGCGTCGGATACTGGCCCAGACGTTCCTATGTGGGGTGCACTTTACACGAGTGGGTTACAAGTGCCCATGTCGCCTTGTTATTTAAAGAGAGACGCGTGTAAGCACGAAGCAAGCAGTATGCCCCTCATGGGATAGACATCATGTCTGGAAAGCTTCTGTGCAGCTTCACCTTCTGCTTCTTCTTCCGCCCTCCTCCTTCCATTTGACTTCCGTCTTCCGTCGCGCGGAGCTGAGCTTGACTGCTTGAGAGACAGCTGCCACCAGTGGAACGTTTTGTCTGACGTTCCATGACGTCGTCCGGCCCTAAAGAAAGAGTGAATTAGAGAAACAACCTCAAAATCGACAGTTGGTTGCACTTACACTTCTCCTTCCCACTCTCCATCATTCCATTCACCAGACACATCATCTCAGCCGAAGGAAGGAACAAACCTGAACCTCTACCCATAAGGAGCGCTGGTCGCACACTGGGCGTTGGTCACGAACTTTCAACGGCACAAACCTCATCTGCAGCATAAGGCAACTGGAGACGTACGATTACGCTATCCGCCCTCAGCTGTGCTTGCTGAGCCACGCGCGCCGCAGAAATCTGGATACGACGATACCCAGAACCAAACTATTTGGATTTCATCCCCATACATTATTGCCTGTGCATAAAGGATACAGTTTCTCCTCTCCCATTTCCTACCGGTCCTCCTTTCAAATTAGACAGTCACGCAGCAAGCAAACACCGAGACAACAACAGCTCCAAAGTACAGGTGCCGGCACCTTTCACCACGTCTTCAGCACATTTTCAAACCTTTGAGTTAATGCAATATACCCCTTCTTGCAGCCAGCGAAAGCAAGGTCAATACCTCGCTGGACATTATTCATCACGTCAGCCCACCGGCACCATCACCTCGACAGAACAAGTCCACGAGATCCTCAGATTTCTCTGGGATTGCATTCATCCAACTTCAGCAACCATGGCACTCTCCTTCAGCCCCTCCACAGACCCCGACAGTATCAACAGCAGACTGAGGCGTCTCATGTCCCGGAAAAGGATTAGAAGCAAGAAGCAGGAAAAGGGAAGGGCAGTACCTCTAGACTCGCCGGCACCCATTACTCCCATCGTGGCTCTCGCCAAAAGACACGACCCCTGCTCTTTCAGGACCCGGCTCTCCGACGCAGAACTCGGCCCTGAGCTTGGTTACTACGCGGCCAACCATCTGGCGACGACGACAACAACAACAACAACAACAACAACAACAACAACAACCCCAAAGGCATCTAACGGATGTGTGGCGGTTGAGCGATCATTGGGAAGACCTGGCGAGGCACCACCCACACCCCTCCGCGCTACCTTCAGGGTCAGTTCGCGGACACTACGATCCCGCAAACGAAGCCGGCAAGAAGACGAAAACGGATACACACCAACCACGTCTACGAAGGTTATCATGATACCCAGCAGCATCTTGATCGTTCCCTCCGACGAAGACGGGAGCGAGAGCTTCGCGGCAACCCCCCTCTCCCCAGGCTTCGACCTAGTCGACGTTGCCTTTTCGAACCTGGAAGAGTTTGAGGACACGGAAATGGTTTCCTGGAATGATCGGAGACGGGGTAGCGGGCCCATCAACTTCGACGCCAACATGTCGACCATGCGCATGCCCTTTTCCTATCAGCATACACGCGGGGTAAGGAGAAGTGTGGTGGACATGGTGGTTGCTACCGACTCGGCAGGATTCGGGTCAGACGAGTGGTCCGTCATTGCCGACGCATCCATGATCCCGACCTATGGACCGAGCGATGTCATGAAGCAGCCGATTCATCAGGCTATTGTCAGGAGCTTTGTCTCGAGGTGTAGGGCGGCCAAGCGGAGGATGATGATGACTTCTCGACGGCACTCATGTCGGCTCAGTTTGACGGACATGACTGCTGGCCAGCGTGTTTCTGTTGGTGCAGTACACTAATTGGGGAGTTTGAAATGGATCAGGTCGGCTTTTAGATGGCAGCATGTATAAATGATTGATGATACCGACGAGGGAAAACGAAGGATGCAAACAATCCAGTGGTCAGTGGGATGAACACTATACGTGGGCAAAGATAGTCTCGAGAGAGATGTGTCATCCATTTTATATAGACAACTGCATACGGCATCGGGTATGGAGCAGGTTACACCGGTCTGCTGCTAAGGGATCAACTTGAGGTTTTTATGTCCCCCACATACAGCAAACAACGTCGAAGAATATGACAATGATTCACTTCACCATGTTTACACCTTCGTTAATATAAGCTCATGAGTCGGACCATGCGTTGGATTTCTTCCTTAAAAGCTCGCCCAAATCCACGCCTGCCTCGAGTCTATGGAGAGTCGTTCACGATAGAGTGTATTAGCAACACCATTGTTTGTTATCTTACTATCATCTTGTCAAAAGAGCACACAATGGCCAGCGAAACCCAAGAGGACATAAATGGGGAGGCTATGCCTGCAATCGACGGCAACACAAGTGCCGCTACCACCACAGGAGACCCGGCAAGGGACACTTCAACAGCGCCGCATGATGCAACGGCCTCCAACAATGAACTTGACGATACCAGTTCCAGAGGAACCAACGAGGATATCAGCGAGGGGAATAGCAAAGAGGATGCCAACCCCAAACCTGAAGACTTGAAACCAAAGAATGCTGGACAAGCAGATAATGAGCCGGATCATATCGGAGGCCAAGACGCCAAATCTGAGGATCTCAAGCACGAACAAGTGGGAAATAAGGATGCTGAACCTGAAAGTCTCAAGCCCGAGGACAATAAAGCGGAGGTTGCTGAGCCCGATGCTGTTCAACCTGACAATACCAAACCCGGGGATACCAACAGAAACGATACCAAGCCCGAGCCCGAACCCGAAGACTTGGAACCAGATGATGCTGGAAAAGAAGGGGTCGAGTCCGACGAGGCCAAGGACCAAGACGATGGATCCCATAATGCCAACCTCGAAGGCCCGGGACATGAGGGTCTCCAGGCGGAGCCAGCGAAGCTCGATGGTTCCGAATCGGAAGATGCCGAGACTGGAGTTCTTGTACCGGAAGAAAGTATTGACAAAAATAAGACAGCCGAGGATTCTACAATTAAAGATATAACAGCCGAGGCAGCCGCAACTCAGGATAGTGGAGGAGACACTGCTCACGGGATTGCGAACGACGGGTCTTCAGACCAGAAGTTTACCTACCGAAAATACACAGACAAGGAAGTCAATGACCAAGAGGCTGAAGACCAGGACGCAAAAGATAAAGAGGCGGAAGGTCAAGAGGCAAACGATCACAAAGTCGAAGATGATGAGCACCACAAGGACAAGCCTGAGGATTCCAAAGCTGAGGACCCGGAAGATGAGCAGGTCGAAGCTGAGTCTAAAGAGCCTAAAGATAACAAACCTAAATGCGAATCTGGCACTGCTCAACAAGACGGAACTAAGGCCACAGATGCCACAGCCCAGGATCTTTCAGTGGGAGAAACAACAGCCAGCAATACCTCAACTGTAGACAGTGGGCTAGAGAATCTGGCTCAGACGGCTGCGGATGCCGAGTCTTTAGAGCAGGAGTCTCCAGACAACGAGGTAAAGGACCAGGATACGATAGACCAGGATTCCGCAGACAACGACGCGGATAATCAGGAGGTTGAAGACAAGGCGGTCGAGGGCCAACAGGTTTCGGAGCGCGAAGTCAAAGACCAGGAGGTTGAAGACCAGGAAGCCAAAAGCCAAGAGACTAAAAAGCCAAACATTTTGGAGGAACAAATCAGACCTGAAGGGACAGTGTCCCATGAGACTTCAACCAGAGATATTGAGGCCCAAGCCACAACGGCCTTGATCGAGACAACTGGAGACACTCCGCAACCCTCACCGCTATCCAGGTCCATATCACCAACTGCCTCGCCAGCTTCTCCTTCTCCCGAGGACGATAGCCAGTCGAAGAACAACTGTCACGAAACAAAAGCCCACCTCCCAGAAAGCCCACGTCCATCAACGCCTCTACCTCTGGATGATGATGATCCATGGCCCCAGCCCCCTCCAACTCCACCAACCACAGCACCACCTCCCCCACCTGGCGACGACAATAATGTGGAAGGGACTTCAAGTCCTCAACCCCCTTCCCACAATAAACCCAAGGTCCAAGCCAAAGACGGCGCCATGACCAAGAAACTACCTAAAACACCCAACCCCCCTCCCCCTCCGCCAAAGGACGACGACAAGTCTCCAGAAAAAGACTCAGAAGAAACCCTCCCAATCCTCATCTGGTTCCTCACAGGCGGCGGCCACCTAAACCACAAGTTAAACCCCAAACCCAATCGCAAGTCCAACAACAATCCACCAGCACCGCCCACCGCAGCCCGCTTTGCTCGCATGGCCGATTGCCGCCTTCGTAAAGAAGCTGAACTCGAGGCGCAAAAGGAAGCAGCGGGGCAAAAGAATAAGGAAGGAAAGGTGGGAAAGAAGGAGGAGAAGGAAAGAGGGAAGGAGGAGAAGGAGAGAAGGAAGAGAGAAAATCTGAAATGGTTGAGGGGGAAGGGGGTAAGGGTTGGGTTATTAGAGGGGGTTGTTGGGGAGTGTGTGAAGGGTATTAAAGCTGGAAGGGGCGAGGGGAAGTGATGGATGGGTGGGGAAGTAGAGGTAGGTGGAAGGAACGAAGATGGCAGGAACGAAGATGAAAGAAGATATGGATGTTCTGCTGTGGGTAGTATGAGGAAATGAGATGGGGGATGACATATATCCAGAGGCTGGAAATGAAGGGGACCTGTAGAGGCCTGGAGGAGGTGGGTGGTCGTTGAGTTGAAGAATTGTCGTAAACATGTTTCCATCACCGAGGGGTAAGTTGACGGGACGGAGTTATTATCAGTTGGAGAAGGGAAAGGAAAAGAGGTTGAATACTAGCTGAGAAAGGTCGGCTCTGATATCCAGTGGATTGTTGACCAAGTCCATACATCTAATTGAGGTCACTGTCCACCCCAAACATCGATTGTGATGCCTTCGCCCATGAACCTACGGACATGACCTTCATGGGTTGTAATTTGTCCGACTCGCTCAAGAACTAGGGCAATGTGCGAAGAGCGCAGTATCCGGCGCCACTCAAGATACTCCTCAGGAATGTGTACAGTAACCAGCCCAGCAGTCTTAGGATAAACATGAATATCACCCTCACGTTGGAATGAGATAATTTTCCGAACCAAACTGCGCAGTTCCAGGTTAAAGCCAGGCTGTGGAATGGACTGGAATGTCACGCCTCCAACAGGAGGTGACACTCGCGTCCACAGTCTCAACCGGGCATATGGAGACCTTTTCCACCAAGGGAAGTAGGAATACGCTAACATTGTTGTCCTGTCATCATCGTTTTCCATCCATAATGTCATGGGTATCGCTACTGTCCAGAACCTTGATCCATTCCATCCCGAGAACACCATACTCATAACTAATACAAACACAACGAAGGATCATATCTGCCAAGGCACTTGCTCTATGCTTATGCTTTCCATTCCATGTGCCTCGGACTGTAATAACAGTCCATACAAATGAGGGCTTGGTAATCCGACAGAGTGTATGTATGTACAGTAGTGCTTGCCCCCCTTGTTACCACCAGGAACCTTCCCATGCCATGCATTCATTGCCTCCCAGTGGAGCACCATTTTCGTTGTTTTATCTTTCGCTAAAGCCGTTTCTTCATATATCTATCACACAATGTATGACAAGCATCTTCCCTCGTGGACTAACCATACCATGCACCGAGCTTGATCGCGCACAGAATCCCATGTCTGGAAAGAGCAGCAGCAACAGAACGGTGATGATAACTTCCGTGCCGAACCATGGGGGGTAAATAATGAGAAACCGCAACCTGACCATGCCTTTGAAGCCCCTCTCTGCACGAGGGACCATAAAATAAAGAGATACCTCTACGCCTCCCCCTGATTTCCCTTGACACCTAGCGCCACCGCAAAGAAAAGTTTGTGTGTGTGAATAAGGAGGAGCGCAAAAACAAAAACCTGCCATGCCGAATAATATGAAGGTAAAACAAAAGCCGGCCCGTAAGTGCGGGCCAGGTGAATATCCCTCGCCGCGTTTCCTGAAACCAGCTCCCTGTGCACCAAGCAGGTGAAAGAATGCTTTTTGGGTGAGAATAGAAAAGTTGGACGAACGCAGTCTCCATTGAATTCAGAGACAAAAGGCATACCGTCATCTATAGCTTCATGATGTGTCGTCAAACGCCAGCGAGATCCAACCGCGTCGTAGCCTATCCTGAGGATATTGCATAGGTCAGAACCCAAATGCTAGCCCGTGGACGCAGGATGCACCCAGATAAGCTTAAGGAAGCTTGTCAACAGGGCTGTCCTTGAGCTGGTCAAGGGGAATCTCGGCGTCAACAACGCCATACAGAACGGCGTTCTTCTTGGCCCATTGGCGAGTAAGGATGGATGCTACAAAGATGTCAGAATAAGATTACGAGACAAGCTAAAGCCGGTTGGTTCGACATACCCTTGAGGAATTTCTTACTGGCATACTTCTTGAAGAATGCTTCGTGAATAACAGGGCGGGCCAAATAGTCGACCATGAGTTGGAAAACGGGCTCGATCTCTTCCTCGGTGTAGCCAGCATAGTACGCGATGGTCTCGTCCTGTCATCACAAGTGTCAGCCACATGATAATATGACAGTGAGGAATCCACATATAACTTACCCATTCTCCGCGGTCCAGGATTAGGCGTGCCAAGTACATAGCAGCAGCAGCGAGGTGACTGGGGCGGTAAGACATAAAGCGATGGTCCAGCAAGCTGATCTCCATCAGATACTTGCCAAGGGTACGGGACTGAATATCGTAGTTGTCGGCCTTGGAGATGCGGCGAAGAAAGTTCATGGGGTTGGGGTAGCTAAGGTCGTAGTTGAGGGTCGACAGGATGAAGCGCTCCGCGCTGAGGATCTCGGTCTCAGTGAAGCCATCATCGGCGACGTGGCGGAAATTGGCGATGTGAGGGGAGAGAACCTCCTCATACTTGGAGGCAACGAACATTGCGGTAATACCGACAAGCTGAAGACGATCGAGTTGGACGACCTTTGCACTCAAGAAACGATCGATGATGTTGACGGCAAGGAACAGCGTCTCGGGCAGCAAGTGGAATCGAGTATGGACCTCAATGAGCCAGTCGATGAGAATACCGCGAGTCTTCCACTCGAGGTCGTCCTGGTGGTTCATGTACTGAGGGTTCGGCACGGATTTGCATTCGAGGTCACGGAGGTACTCGAAGATTTCCGTCGCATACTCGGCAACCATAAGGGGGTCCTCGAGGTCTTCAGTGTCAAGGTCCTTAACACCTGGCGGATACACTGGCTGAGCAAGGACGACATCGCGAACGACAGGAGCGGGGGGCTCGGCGATCGGCTTCGCAGCCTTGGTGGGAGCAGTATTTTCCTTGACCTCAGTCTTGATGGCCTTCTTCTTCTCGGGCTCTTCGACGTGAAGCTTCTTGCGGGCCGGCTCACTTTCGACGGGTACTGATTCCTTGGTAGAGCCGAGCTTGGTCGTAGACGGAGGAGGCTTGCGCTTGGCCGGAATAGCGCCAGCACCGGCACTGGGGCCAGTCTTGTTGGGCTCTTTGTTGGATAGCGCACGGCGGGCGGCAGTCGCAGTACGGCTCGTAGCAGTCGTGGTCTTCTTCTGGATACCACTCGGCTGGGCCGCCTTCGAAACTAGACCGGGCTTCGCAATCGCTTTCTTCGCTCCCGCAACTTCGACCTTGGTGACATTGCTGACATCGCCCAGTGCGTTCCGCTTACCGCCAACAGTACGAGTGGTAGTGGCGGCGGTGGTTGTCGAAGTTGTCGTCTTCTTGGTCTGCATGGTTTTCGCGGGCATGGACAGTTCGTCGACGTGGAGAGTGGCCGCCTTGGCCCTCGTCATACGTGTCGTAGCTGCTGTGCTGTTCTCGTCATTTTCGTTCGCGAGTGAACGCGGGTTTCTCGTACGCTGCAGGGTTGGGGTTGTATTAGTACAAACAACCAAGGTGTGGACAGCCAATTGCATCAATGAACGACAATGCCACACTGCGCAGGAGAACTTACAAGATTCGGCATTCTTGCCTGATCCTATGCTGGTACAGGAATTGATGTGAAGTGTGTCTACTGACTGAGGTCAGCTAGCTGTTTGGCTTGTTCGTTATTGGTAAAGTTCAAGGTGGAGAGGCCGGGTCTTATCGAAGGATCGATCCCTGCCACGGAGGAAGGATTCACGCGAACGACGAGGGAATTGTGAACACGGACAGCAATGGGAGTAGACGTACCGACTGCAAAACCCAAAGATGTCGGGAAGGATTGACACCGGCGGTCGGCAGTGATGTCGCTGTCGGCACGTTGTTGAAGCCGGAGATCAACCCTGGGTCCCGCGACAGGAGGCTGGCTGTGACCGTGAACGATGTGTGCTGTTGTTAATCGGGATGTTGCCCAATTGGCGACGACGGTCGAGAAGTAAACACGCGATGGCGACGTCCGGAAGTTTGACTGATCGAGGCCGAGGGTTGCCTCCGTGATGGCAGTGGCCTTGCGGGTCCTGGTGATGCGGAGTGGGAAGGCTAGTTGGCGGACGGGAAAGGGAGATATGTAATGTTTACGAGGTGCGTGCAGAGAAGAGTGGAAGTCTTGTTTTTGCGAAGGTCTTGGTGGAGGTGCCAGTGCCAGTGCAGCCCAGTGGATGGGGCTGGAGTGCCAGTGGACGGAGCGGGCGTGTGGACACCGACCCAGGTACCTGATCGGACGTGCTGGGGCTGGGACAAAAGTACCCTTCACTAGTGCAGTGATGCTTCTGAACCGTAAAGTCCAAAACACCGGAAACAAAAACACCACAACAAAGTGATGACGCGCCGTGCAGTTGAGCTTGTCAGACGCACCTCTTGCTGCTGCTTTCTGCGTCGTTAAATCGCCGAATGGTTAGGATGCCGTGCTGTCGAATAAGCAAAAGTCGGAAAAGGTTGTATTGCCAAAGAAATGCGGACTTCAATGACCGGAGTCGAAAGTTGCTGTTGTTGCTGTTGTTGCTGAATGTCGATTGTTGTTGTGCGTCCAGGAAAATGGGTGCTAGTTGTCGAGTTGCAGAATCCGGAGTCGAGAAAGCGGCCAGGAAATACTTGGGCCTGTGTTTTGCAGCAAGCAGGAGGTACCTACAAAGGCGCACCTCAAACACGCAGTGAAGGAAGGCAGGGCCAGCGCCGGCCACGTCCCCTCCCTTGCCGTCAATCCACCGTCAACACTGGCAACCGCAGGGCAACCGGTCAAAGCCGGCTTCTGATTGGCCACTTCTGTCAAGACCGCAAACCTTGGGAAGGAACGGAGCACGATGCACGCTCTTTCCCCGCGCCGCGCTTTCTTTCAGGCCACCAGGCCCCTGCAACGAACATTCACGCGCTGGTGACTGGTCGCTTCCTCCCGCGCCCGCGTTTTGGCGCGCTGTTTGCAGCTCTTGTTCCCCTGCAGTGCCCTGGTAAGAAACAAAGCTCTTTCACTAAAGTTTCGTGGCTGCAACACACAAGCCACACTGTCAACAGCCACAACAGTCCGGGGTTGCGACCAATGCGATGCTGTGATTGGCGCATCAGCCGAGCAATTTTCCACAAGCAGTTATCCATTCGACAAGCCGACGACGGGAACCTCGACGAGCAGCCTGCGAGGACGTCGCACTCCGGTTGCTGGATATCGCAGCAATCGTCCCCTCCAGCACCCCCACCTTCCCAGAGCTCATCGCCAGGAGCTTGGGATATCCGACAGCGATCAAGCAGCCATGCTGCAGCCTCAATTCCGACCTCTCCTCGGGGGGACAGCTTCATTTGCCCAAACCGTGCTGGGCCGCACCCTCGCCAGATGCTATGCCACCAAGGCCGTCACCCCATCAGGAAGCACCGGCACCGGCACCACCACCACCATCAGCACCAGCAAAAAGGATGCCAAGGCCAAGAAAGTAACTCCCTACGTCCGGGACGCCGGCATGATGAGGACCTACAAGCCGCACACGCCCGGTATCCGTCACTTGAAGCGCCCGATCAACGATCATCTGTGGAAGGGCCGGCCGTATCTGCCTCTTACCTTCCCCAAGAAGGGCCAGTCGAAGGGTGGTCGTAACCACAGCGGTCGCATTACCGTCAGACACCGCGGTGGTGGTCACAAGCGAAGAATCCGTATGGTCGACTTTGAACGATGGACTCCGGGTCCGCACACAGTCTTGCGCATCGAGTACGATCCCGGTCGCAGCGCGCATATCGCGCTGGTGAAGGAGGAGGCCACAGGGAAGAAGAGCTATATCGTTGCGGCGGATGGCATGAGGGCTGGAGACGTGGTGCAGAGCTACCGGTCCGGTCTTCCCCAGGACCTGCTCGATTCCATGGGCGGTGTCGTTGATCCCGGTATTCTGGCTGCGAAAACATGCTGGAGAGGCAACTGCTTGCCCATATCCATGATTCCGGTCGGAACCCAGATCTTCTGCGTTGGGTCCCGTTCGGACGGCAAGGCTGTTTTCTGCCGCAGTGCCGGAACATACGCGACCATTATTTCCAAGGAGGAGGAGACTCGTGAGGATGGTACAAAGGTTATGACGGGCAGATTCGTCAACGTTAGACTGCAGAGTGGAGAAATCAGAAGGGTCAGCAAGGACGCTTGCGCCACCGTTGGTATTGCCAGCAACATCATGCATCACTACAGACAGTTGGGTAAGGCCGGTAGAAGCCGTTGGCTCAACATCAGGCCTACCGTGAGAGGTTTGGCCATGAACGCAAGTGAGTAGACCCCCGGAAACATTAGTTTGTCAAGCGAGCAGAAGCAACTAACGGCTCGGTAGATGATCATCCTCACGGTGGTGGTCGTGGTAAGTCGAAGGGTAACAGGCATCCTGTCTCTCCTTGGGGCACACCCGTAAGTTTGGCCCCCTTATATCCTCTCCTTGCCCAGAACAGACGCCTTACCTGTTTATTCTTCTCTAGGCCAAAGGTGGTTTCAAGACACGCAGAAAGTCCAACATCAACAAGTGGGTGGTTACTCCCCGGGTCCGCAACATGGGTGTCCGGAGGAACAAGAAGACTACATAAACACAATAACCTGCTGTGCTCAACTTGGGCTATATACCCACCATCTTGTACACTATGTAGTAAAACGTATTCATTTGTTCGCAGGCCGGCAGTTCGAGGGCTCAGTTTATGTACTGGAAGGATGTCATACGGGGTCACTTGGCCTGATAGCATCGGCTGTTGAAGATCAGCCGTGCTGCCTAGTTTATACCTTCACTCCCGACCGAGCGATACTCGCTTGATGGTGATCAGTTCCGGGACCTGGCTAGGACCGCAGCTCTGTCTATCAACCGGGACATGACCTCAGGGATGTATGAAAGACTACCTCTAGACTTAATGTTCGCTCGACTCGGTCGCTATGTGCTGACCACGAACTGACAGAATGTGCTTTGTTTTTATGGCTGGGAACAATGGGATGAAAGAAACCGTCTGGAAATCGGACGAGTCGTCCAATCATATTTCGCGTTTATTCCTTATGCAAGGAGCAAGACAATAATGCCGACCTCCTTCGCCCTTTCAGATTTGTCACCGGTCCTGTAAACGCCGCCTTTTGAATATTGCGGGATGGTCAAGAGAAAGGGAAGTGTATAAGATAGTGCAGATTGCAGCGCAATGGGAATTCTTTTACGCATTCCAGCGGTGGCATCTTTGCAGTGATTACCAACTGCGCAAGGGCACACATCATGACAGCGTCTCGGTATGCGCCCGCAATTCGGCCGAACATGCCTAGCATCAAAACGCCCCGAAGGGATGAGGCTCAACTTTTGAGAAGGAGGTTCCGTCTCATCTCTCTATATTACAAGATCAAGGGAGAGAAAATGACCATATAGCCCGTAAGGTAGGTGGCTTGAATTTGTCGAGCCCTTGGTGAAGAGTATCTGAAGAGTATCTCCCGTAGTCTCGGTAGAGTTTAATAAGGTGAGGTTACTTTGCGTCATTCTTTTACTGTTTCCAGCGTTTCGGCCGTCCAGGGGCCAGGGCCGTCTGATATTTTTGGAGATTGAATGGGAAGGGATCCACGCGACAGTTAAGAAAACTGCTCCACCATGACAAGTGCCTCGGGCTTTGACCGTGATAAATGCATCGCACTTCGCTGCAGTACTTTCAGCAAAGATTGAACCCCTTCTCTAACAAATAGCTGGGGAGAAGTACCTGCTTATTGGGCCGCAGCATGGTTCCCCAATGGGCGTTCTCCATGCAGCGTTACGCTGGACCGGGGGTGGCCAGGCCCGCCAATGCCCCCTTGAATGATCGGTTGTTACAGAATCGTTGGTTTCTGTTTTAACTTTCCTCGAGCATTGAATCTCACACGAGGAAGCTGCTGCCATTCTCTTATTTCCCACCCGCTCTTGACCATACTAAGTTCATTCAACGCCCACAATTTCGTTTATTATTTCTTACCCTACTGCATTGTTTCTGGGAGTAAGTAGTACTGACCTGTCAACTGACCTCACGCAGACGGTTTGACGGCAGAAGTGCGGCGACCAACCAGCAAGTGGAAACAGGCGTGGGATTCTTTGTTGGCGTTACACGCGCGGTCTTGGAAAGAGGCTTAGAAGTCTTGGGCGGACCATCGTGGACGTTGATCTCTGGGCGAAACTGTTTTTCTTGTCGGACAGGTTCGATACAAGACTGATCACCGGCTGTTCAACCTGCTCTGCCGTCCACTGCACATTCATACGAATTACGTGCACGCGCCAGATCAGATCTTTACCGTAGAGGTATACTGACTGAGTGCGTACTACCGTCACGGCTTCCCGATCTTCACGCTAGACTGAGCGGCGGTGCCTGTACCTCTCCGGCCAAGCCAGGTACTACTTTCCCAAAGTATCATCTCGGTTCCCAACCACACTACGGACAGCCCTAGGTTTCTATAGCCTGGTCGCCTCTCATTGTCGCTTCATCCTTACATTCAGCTGCGGTTTGCGCCTATTGAAACATCCCCTTATTGCTTACCTACGCTCTTTCCGGCTGGCAAACGCGACCCGGCAGACCGCTAGACTCGCTCACTCAGCTGGACTGCGCAGTCACTGGACGCACTACCCGACCCGACCTTTCATCCTGCCGTCCCTTTTTGCTCCCCGTTGAGGTTCCCTTTCCCATCCGACTACCCCTCGGATCATCCTCAGGTCCTCATGCCCGACGATTCAGAAGACCTCCTTATTCCTCCAGCACACGCACGCTCGTTCTCACCAACACACACCGGCGCCTATACACCAACCTCGACGACGCTGATGATGGACGATCTACGACATGCCCGGGGTGGCGGGCCAAAGAGGAAGAAAGGAGGATGGGTGGTGGTGGTCTCATACGTCTTTGACTGGGTCATTATCGCTGTTGCCGCAGCCATTGGCTATGTTCTTGGGGAGAAAACCCCGAACAAGAGACCGTTTTCGCTACACGATCCCAATATCTCGTATGTAAAACCAGAAAGATTTCTCTCGGCCAGTTTTCGCTTGGCCATTTTTTTTATGGTTGTGATGCTAAGACGTACGAACCCTCCAGATTCCCCTTTACAGAAAACGAAACGGTACCCGTCTGGTTGGCCTCAGTCATCAGTGTGCTCGCTCCCATCTTATTCATCGCCATCATTTCGCTGATATTCGTCCCCGGCTCCACTGTCCCTCGGGGCACGCCGAAGGCCATGATCTGGAAGCGAAAGCTATGGGAATTGCATATTGGCATCCTGGGGTTGGCTCTGTCGATAGCGTCAGCCTGGTTGATCACGAATTGCATGAAGAACCTTTACGGAAAGCCGCGACCGGATCTTCTCTCGAGATGCAAGCCCGATCTCGCCAATGCGGCCAAGTATGTCGTTGGAGGGTTTGCCAATGCCACCATGAATGGGCAGTTGGTCAGCGCAAATATTTGCACGAACAAGAACAAGGCCATTTTGGATGATGGGTTCAGGAGCTACCCCAGCGGTCACTCCAGCTCGGCAGCAGCTGGTGAGTACTAACGGTTTCTGCAATATTTGGTGATTTTAGTACATGACTGACTGACCAAATCCCACCAGGTCTCGTCTACCTCTCGCTCTTCATCGCCAGCAAGTTCGCCATCACGATTCCCTTCCTCCCCTCCGGCACAAACGTCGACGCCGCCTCTTTCTCCGCCTTCCCTTCGCGGACCCGCCACAACACCGCCATGGCCGCCATGGGCGGGGCCGAATCGTACGAGATGGCTTCGCGGGGTCCCGCAGGGTCAGGAAGCGGGCGCACCTACACGGGCGGCAGCGGCGGCGTAGTCGAGGAGAAGCGTCTTGCGCAGCACACGCGCGCGGTGGCCGCCGTGCGCCGCCAGGCCGCCGCGCCACCACTCTATCTGCTGCTGATCTGCATCATCCCGTGGTTCGCGTCCATCTTCATCGCATCCTCCCGCTGGTTCGACTTCCGCCATCACGGTTTCGATATCCTCTTCGGCTACATCATCGGGCTCGTCTCCGCCTTCTTCGCCTTCCGCTACTACCACCTGCCTATTTCGCAAGGTGCTGGCTGGGCTTGGGGTCCGCGCAGCCGCGACAAGGCGTTCTGGGCGGGTGTTGGTAGTTACAGCTACTCGACTGACCATAACGTTGGCGAGTACTATCGCGCCCGAGACGAGGAGGAGGCGCTGGGTCCTGATTCCTTGGACCATGGGAGCGGTTATGGACGCCCCGTGGTACACCGGGGTAATGGCACCGGTCTGGAAAGTAATGTGGGACCGGACCAGCCTGGTATTACGGGGAGGAAACCACCATCGCTTGATGCTGATGAACGAGAACGGGTTGATACGGCTTATGGGGGGGTCCATGACAATCAGATATGAGTGAGTAGTTGGGCTTGCGGTGGCAGTTGAGAAATGCATTTCCGGAAAGGAGGACCTGGCCCGGGCGGCTGGGCTTGATGACAAAAAAGCGGTTACTCCTCTGTTTCAGGGAAGGGATTCTGGGGAAAACAACACAGGGTTATGTTAGAACAGTTACCTACATAGGGTTTTGGAACAGTTTCTTCATAAAGTTCAGGGCGGCGTTTTGCAGCACGGGAATGAGGAACCTATCCCATCATACATATTTTTAACTTCTCGAGGGAAGCCTGTGCACATCGATTGAGATTCTCCAAAAAGTTTTACGGACTTTTCTAGTAACAATCGATGCATAGAGTGAGTGCATGTAGCCGTGTGACGCTTTTGTATGGATATTTACTCAACCGTACGCTTGGACAGACGGTCTGGTCTTTCTGGGTTTCCAATGCTCCATGAGACAGGTTGTCCCCCAGATACTGTATACCGTATTAATTCGCGAAATATGCAAGCGTCCCATCCCCCTTTGAGCGCCTACAGAGGACATATGTCGGCGCTCCGTAAGCCAGCTACACCAGCATACGCATCTGTCACGGTAGTGAAGACTCGGGGACAACGCCTAAAACTCTAACTTACGTGCGTTCCAATGTACAGGCTCCGACTTGACCTGTACAGGTTTCTGCCCTCTGCAGGCGCTCAAAAGGGGATGGAGCGTTTGCCTATTTCGCGAATTACTACGGTATGTAGGTGATCTTGATGTTCATTCATCGCGAGTAATGATTTCATACCCCTTGAAAGAGAGGAAGGCCGGGTTTATTGGCCGTTACGGGGGAGCAGTTCGGCATAAACGAAGAGAAGCAATTCATGCGGGTTGAAAGACGACCGTACGGACGGAAGCAGGAAAACAAATAGCTAAGGTATTCCAAAGAATATAAAAACTCTCTATCAATGGCTCTTTCTCTCCCAACCTTATTCACATCGTTTCCGAAGTCCGCTATTGAGTAATTGCCCCTTGGGATGCAGAAACTGGGTAGAGAAGAAAAAAAAAGAAACATCCTGTACTCATACTTTGTTACTCAATACTGTATGGTATATGCATTCCACCCACCACCCACTCAAAACATCCCGTTCCGTCCGTCTCTCGCCTAATCCGTCTCCTCATCATCATCATCATCAACAAATTCCACTTTAACCTGCTGTTCAGAATCCTCTCCTAGCCCGAAAGTATGTCGCAGCCCTTCAGGCAGCATTCCAGCCACGTAGTTGATAGGTCTGCCAAGGTCCAGCCAGTGAACTGGATCGCCATGCCGGTCAGGTTTGTCCTCGGCTTCGTCGCGCGCTCCCATCGTGGCTTCCGAGTTCCAATACTCTCCATCAACCCAATCAGCAACCCCTCTCTAATGGACACCTTCACCACCGGCAGCAACGCCTCCTGTCGCCGCACCTGCACCTAGCGCACCTGCCGCTGCCGCGGCCGCATGTTGCTGTTGGGCTCCTCCCTCAACCTCTTCCATAGCGACCAGCTCCTCCTCTTCCTCGTCTTCCTCCTCATCATCAAGCTCAGCCTCGTCCTCGGCGTCCTTAAACCCGCTCTCGACCTCGAGCTTCCTCAGCCGCCTGCGCATCTCGTCCCGCTGGCCGTTCTGCCAGCGCACCAGGGCGGCGGCGGCGTGCACCTTGAAGCCGTAACAGCGCGGGATGTAGCGCTCCACGCTCTTTCCGGGTACCAAAGTAGGGTACACCTGGAAGAAGATGTTGTGGAACGAGGTGCCAAAGTAGGCGCCGTCGATGGCGGCGTGGCGCGACGACTTGGGGTTGTAGATGTCCTCGCACCGCGCGCAGTAGAGCTTGACGGGCTTGGAGTTGGGCACGTCTGAGAGGCCCATGGGCAGGAGCGGGTGCGAGGAACACATAACGCGCGGGCACTTGCCGAAGTCGGCTTTCTTGTACTTTTCGAACTGTTGATTGAGTAGATTTTGTTAGTCATGGATACACATGGGAATAGGAATAAGAGCAGACTACTACTACTAACCATCTTCTGAAGACCCCGGGTTGTGACAATGTATCGAGCATGGACGAGACCGTACAGGTGCCTAGCAGACTTCTCTATTGTTTCCCGCATGTCATCGTCGCAGTCAAGGTCGAAGACATCCGTGATGAGGTCGAGGGCGTATTGGTAGTACTGGACCTCGGTGTTGAGCCCGGTCAAGTTGAACCGATCGGTGATGTAGTCCTCGTCGATTTCGCAAAAGTATTCATTGCCTCGCGAGGAGATGAACTATGCAGCCAGACGCGCAACCAATGTGTTAGCATGACAATTGGGAACTTTTTGACTGGCTGTAGTAGTAACGAACGATCACAACAACAACAACGATTGCTAGAAAAGAAAAGCATACCCAGTCGCGCCAATAGCTGGCATAGTCACTCTCAGACTCGCTCACAAAGTCATCCATGGCCGGCGACAACCAAGTCTATGCTCGGCGCATAAACCTCCAGGAAGGGAGGGTTGGTGGGAGGAAGGAAGTGCGGGCGCGCGAAACGACCGTCGGCTGGCGCTTCGAATCAACGAGTGCCAAAATTCCGGGTGCCGGGGGGTGGGGTCACGGCGTTTGAAACTTTTGTTGGACCGAACTGGGAGAGCGCCGGGCCGTAGATGGGGGGAGTGGGAGGTTGGGATTGAGCTGGCACAAGGCACAATGACGACAAGATGTTGGAGGCAGAAGAGGAATTGTGATGCTTTTTGCGACGGTTTGACGACGGGAGTTCAGGTGGAATGGGGTTCAAAGCCGGCCGCCTGTGCAGGGCAGTGCAGGTGGGGGGTCTGGACTCTGGCGCCTAACAAGGGACTCTTTTTGGTGGTGGGGGGGGGGGGGGGGGGGGTTCATCGCCGTTGCAGTAGTCTCCACAGGGCGGGTTGTAGGGCCCCTGCTCTTCATTATCAGCAGTCCCTATCGTCGGCCTCCAGTCAGCCCAACGACACAGCGTATGAAATTATAGAAGTACTTGAACGTAAGGTACCTACCTATATACAGTTGGGGAAGCATCCGGATCTGTTCCCGTTACTCTCAGCTTACTTAGTTAGACGCCATGATGGTCACTGATAGAGTTTGTGCCTGATTATGGAATAGTATATGCTTGAAAAAAGGCAACCTCAGTCGCCTGTGATTATAGCTGTTCTAAATTATCTTGAAACCTCCCGGCTTCTGTAAAGTCTGTGTTGTCATACTGTCTGTGTCTTCTCGTGAGACAGATCGTGTTCCTTTGTCTCGCGCTCAGAACCCATTCTACCATAAGCTGATATTCTTGTAGGAGGATCTTGAGCGCCTCAGCCAGGATATCCAATAATCCAAAATAAAATCAACTACCCGCTTTCCAACTCCCATGAACCCGGCTTTCGTATGGCCACGCTCATCAGCTTTCATGCCGATTAGCACTGACAACGCTGCCGGCATCGCTGATTGTTCGCCTGTCAGCATCCCAGTCACTACCCGTGATCCCTTTGGAAGTCAACGAGCTGGTGCTGGAAGCACCGTTCACGCCGCCGCCCTGAGGAACTCCAAGCATCGTGCCCAGCCCGCTGCCTACGCTGCCATGCCCATCCTCCAAGTCACTTTCCTGCTTCACTCGTAGCTTTGCCAGCTCCATTGCTTCACGCAGCGTGTCCCCCGTTTCATCGAGCGCGGCCAAAAACCGTGCCAATTCTTTGCACAGCTCCCAGTCGCCCTCGCGCATAGCTCTGCTTAGGAGACGCACGCTCTGCTCACTTGCTGTCGCGAGTTCGTCAAAGGTGTGGAGGATGAGCAAGTAGCCGCCAGCAGTCTTAAGGCTGCCACGCTGTAAGCTCTCCTCAAACAGCTCCTGCGGTGGAGGGAGATAGGCAAACAGAGTACGCCAGGAACGCACTTCCGTCTTGCGGGTACACTGCACTACAATGTCCAAGTACTGCTTGAACGATGAGAGGAGCGACAGCACGCGAGGGAGGATGGCATGCTCTGGAGCGGGTGGAGGATGGACATCTACCTCTTCGTCCAGGACGTGGTGCAGAAGAATTTCCAGTCCATGTGCAAAGTACTCGAGGTGTTCATATTGCTGAGCCAATCGCAACGCCTCAACCGGTCTGTTATTACTCAGGTAGAACCGTAGTATATCTGGTAAAAAGAGGTGTGTCTATTGGTGTTAGCAGGATCTTGCTCATCTTTTGAAGTGATATCTGGGGGCTTACCCGTATTGAGAAACGGAAGAAGGAGAAGCTGACATCACGGCGTTGGATGAGATCGGACTCGACGCCAAGTACTATAGCTTTGCTGAGAAGAGCGGATAAGGGATAGAAGTCGATAGGGATGGATGTCATGGGTGGAAGCTCTCTCGTGGCTTCTCCAGAGATGGCCCTCAAAACTGGTTCGACATCTGTCCAGGCCTTGATTTCATTACCGTCAAAAATCCAGAGCGAATTGCGTAAACTGTCATCAGCCGCAGCAGTGAAGATCTGCTTTTCGTGCTGCGTTAGGACGCTGCCCGTAAATGGCTGGTCCCTCATGCTAACGTAGAATTCGAGGTTGTTCGCAATGACGCGCATGTCATATTTAAGACCGCCTTCATTGTACGAGGGTCGAAGAAGTACCAGCTTGCCATCTACCAAGAACAATACAGAGGCATGAGCCACGTCTTGGGATGGGTCTCCGTCTAACAACTGGCTCTCGGGCAGGATCCAGCTTAGGCCGCGAACTCGCGCGGGTGATCGGATGATGCCATGGAAGGCTATGTGACCAACTTCCACCAGCCTAACGGTGCCACCGAATGGCGCAAAGATAAAATGGTAGAGGAGGTTGTCGTAAGTATAAACGAGCAGCGAGTCTTCGCCAGAGGGAGTGATCAGGACAATGGGCGCTGACATCTCCTGAGTATGTAGCACATTCGGGCTATCGAGCGATGCCTCCCGCGAGTAGAGACGGAGTTCGAAGCTCCTATTAGCCTCCACGGCAGCAACCAGGATATTCTGGTACCAACACATGCCGCCCTTAACATGGAACTCGTTCTCCGCATCCGCATTCGCGAACGTCTTCCAGCGACCGCTGTTAACGCTATAGTGAGCCAGACCCCTCCTGCCAGCAACCGCAACATATCTACCATCACTGGAGATGGCGGTACACCTAATTGGCCAGTTGTTCATCAGATAGCTAGCTGGTATCCTGGCTGTATGCCACAGCCCAGGCTCGGCCGAGATAGATGTAAGATCCGGTAGGTCATATCCCCTATAGACCATGACGCTGGAATTGCTCTGAAGCACGGTTCTGAAGAGATTCGCAGAGTTGTAGCATCCGGTTACTGCGCTTCGTGCCATCTCTAGCAGCCAAATTGATTCATGGGCTCGGCCTACAAGCAGCAGTTCACAGCCACCTCCGATCCAGGCTGCGTCGAGGACTCCGGATATCCATTCTTCCCCGGCTGTACTAGCAATGGAATGATCGGCCCCGAAACTGTTACTCAGTGGCTTGCCATACACACTCCATGTTGCCCATCCCTTTTCATAGCCAGCAAAAAGACAATAACCATCAGGGGAGTAGCTCAGGGTTGTAAGCCTGCCACATGTGTTGGTTGAAGCAGGGAGATTGTGGACGTGAGAAGGCGGAATGTTTCCGGAGTAATCTTTTGCTGAAAACACGCGAATGTTGCCATCTGCGCAGCCTACAGCAATTAGGGAAAAGACGGCGTTGACGACGCAACGTATGGCTTGTTCACCAGGCGTCTGAGGTGTATAGAAGCAATAGCCTTTGAAAAGCTTCTTGGGGTCGGCCAGCTGGTTCGTATCGGGATCCTGTTGGCTGGTAGTGATGCGCTGGACAGCGTACGCTTTGCCGTCGCTGGTGACCCATGTGGACAAGTTCATGCGGCGGTCATGTGTCATCTTGCAAACCATGAATTTTTTGTCGACCCAGCCCATGCGGCTCAATAGCTCTGTGGTGGTTTGATTTCCGGAGCTGTCCGGGGTCCATCGGATGCATTGAATTGCCGCAGGTTTCCGTGTAGCCACCACCAACTCGTCGTCCAAAGCCAAAGCACTCTCAATGCCTGCGTCAACTTTGATAACCATGCGGAAACGAACGCTGACATCCCTTACTCCCGATCCCTCACCGGGGCCCCAGAGTATTTGATCTGGAGCTACCGCTCCTGGGCCGCCTGCATGGGTTTGCCGCCGTTTCTGAACATTGGTATGACTGGAAAAATGGGGTTTGTAGACTCGAGAGTCGGCGTCGGTAGCCAAAGAGTAGGTGATCAGATAGCCCAGGCTAGTGCGCACGACAAATATGGCGGCGTCCGGACGCAGCATCAAGCTCGTATTGGTACCGTAGGATTTTAGTGACGCCTCGGATCGAACAACCACAGCGAGAACTACCGTTGGCTAACATATATGTTAGCGGGGTGGGAAGCCGAGGGAAGGATAAGGGCATAGTCACACGAGTATACCTTTGTCTGCCAGATGGTCATTGATGTTGAGGTGATGACGGCGAACAGGTGGCCAGCTCTAGCAACGCGGAGAGCCAGTATCGGCTCCCTGGGAGGAGCATTGGAGTGAGAAGGTTCTGGAGGAGGCGGTGATGGTGGTTCGGACTGTCCGTCATCGTAATAGTCGTGCTCGACGGACTTGATGGCCGGTGTGAAGGGTGTCACCGGAGTGATCGGCGTAGGGGGGACACTCGAGGAATCGTAACCGTCGGCGGCAGCACCTGGGAACAACAAAGAGTCCCGGGTAGGTCTTTGGTCGGGGGCTGGTGACCCATCGTGAGAGTAGAGGTGAGGGTAGGATGGCGGGCAGCTGGCGCTTGTCGCATATATCCGGGGAGTTCCAATGGGCCAGTACATGGCTTTCTGAAGCCGATGCCTTCACGGCGGCCTCATGCGCATCAACAGCCTCGGTGCTTGTTGTCGATCGTAGAGTCAAATCATGTCGAGCCTGGAATGGCACTCTGGGCAGAAGGTGTGCTCGTGGGCTCCGAGTCCCGTAGTGGAGGTAGTGGTGGTGGTGTGCCGAGTGAGGTCGTCGGGACGGGATTGGATGTTGGTGTTCTGGTGGACGTTTAAGTTGGGGACGGGGCGTTCCGCGAACAGGGGAGCAATACATAAGGTACCTGCTGTGTAGGTATCGAGTGGGGAAGTACCTCCACGTTGTACATGCTGTAAGCGGCGGCTATAGGCGCCGCGCTAGTGTCGGTTGAGGGCCCCAGCGTCCGGCATCGCAGCTTTCAGCTCCCTGCAAACAGCTACCCCCAGGTATCAAATGTACCTTGCGTTAGTGCATAAACAGCAAATTGCGATGCAATCCATCACCGACCTAACGACTGGATAAACAACAGAGCAGCGGGCATCTCAACTTCAACTTCTTCACTCAACATCCATCCAGGCATGCCCCTCCCTCCACACCTTTCTCACTAGGTATCCTTTGAGGCCATTGTTCTCGTCCACCGACCTGTGCGGCACATACCATTTGCACTTACCTGCCCACAAATCATTTTCTTCGATCTGTGACTTGAAACAATCGACTTTAGCCTCACCCAGTACGAAGGCAGCTAACCACATTTATAGCCACCTCCACCATCTTGGTCTTTCGGACGTACCCAAAAGGCTGCACTAAATTGACAGCTCATCTTGAAGACAAACAGTTAGGACGAAAGCATGGCGCCGCTCCTACGCCCCAGATATAGCTTGTCCAAGGATAAGTTCCCGGCATACTTTGGACCTTTGAAGAGCCAGTCCTACAACGACACCACCTCTGGGCCTCGGGGCGGTGGTGGAAGCCATCACAGGTACTTCGCCTATCTTGATTACACCTCATCCATGTTAATGTATCCTCATGGCTAACAGTGGTTACTACCTAGCCTAAGCACAATAGCATGGAACCCGTTGGGAACTCTTATTGCCACTGGTGCTATTGACAAGACACTTCGCGTCTGGAATCCCGAGAAGCCCAATGTCAAATTCTCAACTGAACTCAAAGGTCATGCTGCTCCAATTGAAAAAGTCGCCTTCAATCCCGTCAAGGATGCAGAGCTCTGCAGCGTCAGCAGCGATGGCGCTGTCAAGATCTGGGACGTAAGGACCAAGGCATGTGTCAACGAGGTCAAGGTTTCTGGACACGCCACGTCCCTGGCCTGGGCTCCTGATGGATCCTCGTTACTCGTTGGTAGCAAGGTAGGTGTTTTCAGAGTTCCCAGAAGAAGTCCACAGGCTGACCCATTTGTTCAGAATGGCGATCTGTTCCACATCCTGCCCTCTCAGTCTTCCATCGTTTCGACCCACCATCAACCGGTCGGTACAAACCAGATGGCCTTCTGTTGGAGTGGCGACAAGGTGTTCCTGCCCACCAGCGAAGGAAGGATACGCATTTTGTCCTACCCTGACTTTGAACCTGTCCTGCATGTTAATCACGCCGTCCCAGAGGGCGAGCCAACCGAATTCACGCTCAAAGGCCATACGGCTTCTTGCCTAACGGCTGAGCTCTCTCCCACCGGCAAATACCTGGCAACGGGAGGCGCCGATTCCATCATTGCCTTGTTTGATACCAAAGACTGGATCTGCCAGCGGACAGTAACCCGCATGGTTGGGCCCGTCAAGAGCATAAGTACCTTACCCAGTTTGCTCGCCCGAGTTGTTTCGTTTGCTAACCACATCCATAGGCTTCACATTTGATGGTAGTTATGTGGTTGGTGGCTGCGAAGAAGGTATGTCAGCTACTCTTTGGCCATCCACTCATGAGTGAGAATGCTAACTCGCTCAATAGGTGGTAGCTTGGAAGTTACTCATACAGAGACGGGCGAGCATGTCCACACCTTCAAGACAGCCGGTGCTTGTGAGGCAGTGGCATGGGCACCTACTAGATACTGCCTTGCTTACAGTGATCTAGGCGTACTCCGCATCATCGGCGTGGACACTGATAGGAAGTGAGCAGTCTCTGCAGAGCGTAATGCTCTACAAGTTTTCCGGCGCTTAACAGTAGAATGAGCGCGCTATGGGCGCCGTCCAACAGCAAAAGGCCAAAACTCGTCCTTGGCCATGCCTTGTCGGATTGATCGCATCAGTAGCATACAGCTGATGGACTATGCCATACCCCACGCATGCAACGAGAGTGATCAATGGGTGTCCAACTTACCGGATCCAGTCGGTCTCGGCTGAGTTGATCCAGAGGCTTTGTTGGGAGACATACCGCAATAGGCAGTTACAACGAGGTTCTTCCTGCCAAGCGGAAACCGTGATGGAAGACCACCGGACCGCCAAATCTCAATGATGGAAGAGTCAAGGCAGTTCCGTCCGGGGGGAACCAGGGAAATATACATATGGCTGCACGTTGACAGCTATCAAGACGGGAGAACAGAGACGGGTCCCCGGATCTACACCGTGGGTGCAAACCCACCGGTCTTTGGTGACTTTCATGATTCAGATAGCTAAAGAATTATCGTTTCCGTGCTTTGACTTTCTGTTTTCTCAAGCGATCGCGAATTATTCCAGTGTCTTTAGAGAAAGCTTCCAGAGTTCTCAGAGGCTATATGGTAGGTAAGAGAAAGGGTAAGCCGCAGCGGATCCAAGTCCGGATTTCGACAGGTAAGGGGGGAACTCCGTCGAATTGGATTGGGCAGAGCTATTAATAATCTAGCCACAACAGGGATGATCAGACTGGATACGCAGTGCGCTAATATCAGGGGTTCAGGTGTCAAGTACACAATTCCAGCAAAGCACGCCTTCAGGCTACACGCGACGAGCGTCCCTCACATACCGCGAGTTTTATATACCCTTGGAGTTATTGGATGATCTCGTCTGCGAGTATCCATCAAGCACAAAAACACTGCCATCAACAGTAGCAGAGCCCAGCGCTTTACCCTTCGGGCCACTGTTCATTTCTATAAGGGACCAAACCCGACTTCCCGTGGTCAACCAGCCTGAACAGGAAGTGCCAGTGACCAGCTGAGCCACTTCCACGCCTTGTACGACACTCTGTCAGAATAACGCTGACCTTGGCAAAGGCATGGCGACGAGGAGACCACAGACTACTTTATAGTAGGTAGCAGTAGCCAAAGGCGCATACCAGCTGGGCATGGCTTCGGGGACTGATGTTAACGTGTTGCCAAGCTTCTAGATCCCGTTCCCTAACAGTCATCCACATTTTAGTCTATAGACAGGGTAGCAGTTGAGGTACCCATTCACATCAGCCAGAGCGTTCCACAGGTCCAGTAGGCAAGGTATTCTGTAGTGTACAAGGGAACGGAAGTAGCCGGAATACTACCATTATCTGGCTCTAGATTGGCCCTGACGTGCCTGGGTCTAGGTGGCCTAGGAGTTTACGCTCCCTCATGGTCAACGGCCGCCGCGGCCAACCATCCACTCAAACGACGGAACGTTTTGTTTGTAAGTTAATCGGTGGGGAAACATCCTTCCTCTGTTGAACCAACATTCACAAGCCGCTTCGACTACTTTATCAATCCGGACAAACGATAGGTAGACTCGACGTAGCTACCCAAGGTAGGTAAGCTTCTCGTACTCCAGACCCTAATTCCTGCCCTCTCAACCCACATCAGATCAGCCGTCCACTTGTCGACCTGTCTTCGTTTGCTTACTTGACCCACAGCTCCAACACCATCCCGCTCAGAGGCAGGACTATTCAGTGTCACCGAAAGCTCTATACCTCAGAAAGTGGCTCAAGACAGCAGCAACAGTATCATTCGTTCGATTGACTTGAACCTTTAAACTTCAAACTTCGGGCTGCCTCGATTCTCACCATTGCGTATTCGTCTGGCTGCCTGGACAGAAGCAGGTGCACTTACTGTACATCTTCCGCAGTCAGCAATGAGCTTCTCTTAGCCGTCAAGCAGAACGTTAAGAAATTCGCTGCTCTTTGGACGACCTAAGTCCTTTGTTCGCCTCATATCACGTAATTTCGACATGGCATCCTCATCCTCCAACTCCACGGATACGATAATGGCATCGAACGCCCACAACGACAAGCTCACCGACATGGAAGGGACTGCAGGGGGTGCGACTGCTGGGGCGAACTCTAGTACCCCAAAGCAAAAAAGACTGGCATGCGAGATATGCCGAAGGAGGAAACTCAAGTGCGATGGCACAAAGCCAAGTTGCAGTACTTGCTCGCGTCTCGGCCATGTGTGCGCCTACGATGAGAGGAGAAAGAAGAGTGGCCCGAAGAAGGGTCATCTCAAGGCCTTGGCGGAAAAACTAAGTGCGCTGTTTTACAAACCGTCTTGTCCGTCCCGTGGCTTCAGTTATGAGAGCACGTTTGCTGACTCGTCTTTTTTTGCTCGCAGAGCAAGTTGAGGCTTTGGTGAAGACGCAGGAAGCGTCGAGACTGGCTGCGGAGGGTACCTCAATAGCACCCAATATCATCGATGGTGGTGGACCCAGCCAACCAAGTCAACATGCTGCTGCCGCCGCCAACTTTAACGTTCCGGACCGTTCGCGTGGGATGGCAACTGGGGGCGGTATGGATCAGTGGCAGTTTCATGGCGATTCGGCCAGCGGAGGATTGGATGACTTCAACTTGGGCAACAACTTGGGACTGGGCATGAACAGTATGGGCGGCGACTTTACCTGGGAAATGATAGGCCTGGAACTTGAGGAACCGCTACCGTCCCAGGAGACCATCGACGAGTTGTAAGTCACTCTCACGATGTTTACGAGGAGTGAGTGCCCCGTTATCTTGCTAATCCTGCTAACGAACTTTGGAATAGGCACCAAGTCTACTTTGACAAGATACATCCTTCCCTTCCCATGATACATCGCGCCCGCTACTTCCATGCGATGAATCTGTAAGACAACTTGCCCAACTCTTCAAGTCTTTGGCCAACCATCAGGGGCATCCAGCAACTATGTTTTGTTTCTTCGCACAGTGCAAAGTTAGACATGGGCTTGCTGACCACGCGTTATATCGCAGGGCCCCAAATCAGCGACCACCAGTGTGTTTACGCTATGCTATGTGGACACTTGCCTGCGCCGTCACAGAGCGGTTCCTCGGTCTCAAGGAATTGTTCTACCGAAGGGCCAGGAAGTATTTGGAGTTGGATACCATCAAGGGCTTTGGAGAGCACATGATAACTGTGTCACACTGCCAGACTCATGTGCTGCTGGCATCCTACGAGTTCAAATGGATGTATTTCCCGCGAGCGTGGATGAGTACAGGCTCAGCCGTACGATTATGCCAGATGTAGGTCAAGTTTCAACACAAGCCCCTGCCCCAGCTTGTATCACGTACTCACTCTCTTTTAGGATGGACCTCCATCGAGTTGATGGTGCTGGCTTGCAGGTAAAACAGTGCTTACCGCCCGCCCGAGATTGGACAGAAAAGGAAGAGCGTCGACGGACCTTTTGGATGGCCTTCTGTCAGGACCGTTACGCCAGCATCGGGACGGGTTGGCCGATGATCATTGACGAAAAAGACATTCTTACTGACCTTCCAGCCTCCGACGAGGCTTACGACTTGAGTCGTCCTGAGGAGACCCAGAGCCTGCATGACGTGACAGTCAACACAGGTCCTGGTAAGTTATCGTCTTTTGGCGGTGTCATCCTCCTGGCGTACCTCTTTGGCAGGAACCTCATCCACCTCCACCGGCCGGACCAAGACGACCGAGATCATGACCTCAATGGCGAATTTTGGAAGAGACACAGAAACATGGACAACATCCTCCTTAACGTCTCGCTTTGTATACCATCTTCCCTTAGACTGCCGCAGGGCCTGGGAAATCCAAACGTCGTCTTCACGAATATGTGCATTCACACGTCGACTATCTGTCTGCATCAGGCAGCTATATTCAAGGCAGAGACAAACAACCTGCCTGCCAGCGTCGGTACTGAGTGTAAGATGAGATGTATCACCTCAGCCCACGAGATTGCAAGCATCATGAAGATGGCCTCTCACCTTGACCTGGATAGGGTACGTTTCATTCCCCCTGGTCATTATCCGTCGTTGGACTGACTTTTTTTTCTTTTCTCGAACAGTTGAATCCGTTTATCTCCTTTTGTCTTTATGTTGCAGCAAGAGTATTCGTCCAGTTTCTCAAAAGCCGGCCGGACGATAGCCAGGTAGCCGACTCACTTCGGTTTCTGCTATCAGCCATGAACGCATTGAAGCGAAAGAATCCTCTCACCGAGTCCTTTGTAGTACAGCTTGATGTAGACCTTGAAGCTCTGGGTGCCAAGGTTCCCAAGCTCAAAAACGCCTTTTGCAGAAGTAGCGATGGTGTGAGTATTGCGAGCTGTATCCTCCACATGTCCCTAGATTTAGACATACTAACGAGACCCGTCAACATCCGCAGTCATCACGAGCTCACGTGAATCCGGGGACTGGACTCGGGACGCAGACAACACAGGATAACATCTACCGCCAGGAATGTCAATTTCTCCGAACCGTTGAAGACGACGGAAACCCCGCCAACGCTCCCAACCTAGTCGAACCCGTTGATCTGAACGACCCTCTCGTTCAGCTCCCAGGCTCAAGCAGGAATACCGCCTCAGATTGGTCATCGTCAGCCGAGCAACGAAATCCCATTCCTCCAGCCGGCGGCCAACACGGGGATGGTCCTGCCAGGACAGACGGTTTACCCTTTGCCACGTCTCTTCACGGCATGGTGCCCAACAACATATCGCTACCTCCAAATTACCATGCCCACCCTCCTCTCGATAGGGACACCGGCGGAAGCAGCAACGGCGTCCCGCTGTCCACTCCTTCACCAAACTCTAACCAGCACACGCCCAATTCCAGCACGTCTTCTTCGGACCATCATCAACATATGTATCACCAAATGCATCAACAACCACACCACCATCCTCATCATCACCAGCAAGGGCATGGACAGGGACACGGACACGGACAAGCACAAGGACAAGGACAAGGGCATGGACTGGCGCCCAACAACAACAGCAGTAGACACATGAGCGGATCAGGAGGGTCCTCCTCCATGTTGTTTGAGAACAACCATAACAACAGCACCAGTCCCGTGACGCCTGGCTCTTCTTCGCATCCTACTACAACCACCGCTACCACTGTCCCCATTACTGTCACTACAACCACCACCACCACCGCCACCAGCACTGCTCTAGACACCAATCCAGACCCCGCCGCAGCCGTCGGGTTTTTCCTCGACCCCACCATCTTCGGAATGCCTGGCGTCGGGATAGCGCCGGGCAATAGGACGAACCCGGCGTTGGCGAGGACGATGTCTGACGGTCAACAGCAGCCACAGCGTCACCACCACCACCATCACCACCACACTGGGAGTGACCCCAACAATAATGGTACCCACGGGATGGGTATGAACATTGGCGTGGGCAGTGGTGATGGTATGACGCCCGATAGTGTGCTACAGTCGATCATGGCGATGGGGAACATGGATGGTATAGAAGGTATAGAGGCGTGTGGAATGGATTTGGGGTGGGGGGATGATGGCCTTACTGGCGGCCACGGAAATGGTCATGGTCACGGCGGCCATGGACATGGCGGGAGTCTTTGATCCGGTACCGGCGACTTTGAGATTGCCTCGTTGAGAATGACCTATGACGTGAGTTGAGAAGAAGGGGCTATTGGGTGGAGGGTGTGAGCAGCCCATTTCTCCGAAGGAAGGAATGGAAGGAACGGGAGTGTCCAAAGTAGGCACACATGACTCCAGGTAACGAACGGGTTGGCATTTTGGCCGTCTTGGTTAAAAAGCACGGATATGACATCGTCGGCGGTTTATTTTTACTATTCTTATTTTTATAACTTCTTCTCAATATTCTTCCACGTGTTCGTTCCCTTTTCGGTTGGTCGTCTTCATCTTACCTCTTCTACCTACTGTTGGATCACTCTCTTAGGAGCAAGGAAGTCCATAATGTCCATATAGCGGTTGATCATGAATCTTTCTTTCTTGTTTTGGTGTTTTTCATTCACCTCCATGTTATGTTAGTAGCAAGCGAGCCTTCTTTATATAACTGTCTATTCTATGAACATATGAGCACCCTTGTGGATAGACAGACCACTGTGCCGTCTGACCAAGCTTGTTGTTGTTGTTGTTGTTGTTGTTGTTACTAGGAACAAAGGGATTAACCAGGTCCCTTATTTGCGTATCGTCATCACGGAAGGGTTGGGCTTGAGATCGGATGAAGGAGTGAGAGTGGCATGGTAGCCGTGGCAAGCAAGCAAGGGAAGAGGGTACGGTCCGGCAGCTGCTGGCTTGTCTGGATGGAGTCAGGGCTCGGAGTGTTTTACTTCCGGAAGTGGTGATGGACTGTACCTGCTTGTCGCATGACTTGTTGCTGTTCACGACTTGGTGTTTGAAACGTTCTCACATGTTGTGGTATTACGAGGGGGAATGGTGGAAATGATGGCATCTAGGTACTTACTTCTAACTGTCAGTCATAGTATTTCGATTCACTCGGCATGTACGCTTCGGCGGCCGGTTATATTCCTGGGATATAATTCTGCCAGTTTGGCATCAGTCTTGCTCCCGCTACAAAAGAACCTCAATTTATAGATGTAGCACTGCACGATGCGAAACCCAGACACCAAGACAACTAACTCCTTAGGGCAGCAACTTAAGGCAAAGGTAGATAAAGATGGATACACCATACACCTACAAATTGATCATTTATTTTTTCCATCCCCAGATGACAGCCACCTTTATATATCCAAAGACGAAGAAAACCACCAAAACTCCAGTCAAATACGACCTCCGATCCATGACATCTGTGGGGACCGCCGCGAGCCGGAAGAGGAGCCACTAGAAGAGGAATAGCTTCCGGTCAGCGACATGGCCCTCTGGGCCTTTCGAATCTGCTTCTGAAAGTTCTCCGACAACTTTACTTCCCACTCGAGGCGCGCCTCGCGCTCTTCGCAATCCGCGGTATCCAGCGGGTACATCTCCAGGAAGGGACGACACTTCTCGCTGTTCTTCTCGGCTTTGACGCACGCCGTGTCCAGCTTATTGGCTGTCTCTGTACTCACCAGCTCTGGCGTTTTGTGGTGTTCAGAAGCGTCTTGTCGGCTGACACTGCTGCCCCCATAGTTGCAGTTGAAGATAAGCTCAATCTTGTCGTCGAGAGTGCCGTCGTCGTCGGGGTCGACATGAACGATAATCCTGTCGCCGTTGTAGAGCCGCATCCAATTCTTGCAGATGCTGTTTCGGTTTTTGGGCTCGTTCGAAGCCAAGTGTTTGCCGTTAACAAAGATTCCATCGGGTGCCTTGGTGGCTACGTAGAAATACAAGTCCATGTGGTCGCCGAAGTGAGGAACCCAGGGCCGAAGGTGCTTGGAGGGATTGAAATTTTCCCTCCAAACCATGATCTTCAACGCGCATTCTGGTATCCTCGGCTCGTCGGGATAGCTTTCGGTGTTCTCTGGCGACCTACCCCAGGTGACTATCGACTTGCTTAGTTTGACCGAAATGCCAGGTAGTATGGACTCGTTTAATGATTGCAAGTCGCCCCCATTCTGTAACGGTCCCATAATTGGTTGAGATATATCTGTCACAATGCCCATCTCCTTTGCCAATTCCCATAAAGAAGGTTGTTCTGCCTGGATCTTGCTCATGGGCGGAAAGTATTTCTCGGCCAGAGCCCACAATGGGGTTTCCCCTGGCGTAAACTTTTCTTTCTTCCCATATTTCTTGCTCCTGTTCTCAGCCGCCGTCTCGAAGGCTTTCCATTGTGCAATTGTCATCTCAGGATAGTTCAGATGAGCGGTAGAGGAGTCCTCATTGTGCCAGTATATTGACTTTCCCTGTGGTTGGAGTGTATGAGATTGGACCCTGGGCATCTCGGCGAGCAACTCATCTTCGTTCTCGATGGGCGCTTCCTTCCGGTTCAGAATCGAACTGATCCTCCTGTTAGATCGACGCTTCTTAGATACGGGCTCGTTTTCAATCGACGACCGTGAATTGGTGTTTGTTGCGAAGGAAGATTTCCGTTTGCTTCTCGTCGAGTCAGTCGACGGTGTAACATGGCGGGACTTCATATCGAGTAGGCCCATTCTGCTCTCAGCACCTTCCAGACTTTGCGAATTGCCCCCCAAGTTGACGTCGTTCACCGCGTCGGCTGACCTGCTCGCGTGGGACGAGACGGAAGAACGTAAACCAGCCAGAAGCGGCTGTGACCCCTGCATGTTTGGATAACTTTGCTTCGGAGTCTCTTCTTCCTCATCGTCAGAGTTGGCCTGACTGTCCGGTATCTCCATCTTGGACCTGAACCGCTTGGGAGTTTCTACGTTTGTTGGCATAGTTGGCGTAGTGGGCAGGTTCAAGCGTTCTGGGGCCACAACCCCCTGGCTCCCCAGCGCCGACTGGCCAACTTCACCGAAAAAACGCTCGGTTTGGGTGGCAGGTCTGTGGACATAGTTCACTTTGTCATGCTCGAAGTCGTTGACATGCCCTTCGTCATCGATCAGCTCTTCTTGAAGCCAGTCGCCATCACTCGGAACGGTGACATCCCCTTCTGCGTCTTCTCTTGGTGTAGCCGCCGATTCGTCTCTCAGACTCAGCTGAGACGCTCCAGCTTCCAGTTGTTCATCTACTCCGCCGTCTTGTGAGCAGGACAGCGCGACATCTGAGGTGCAAAGCCATTCATGCTTCAGCAAATCCTTTGCCTTAGCTCGGTTTTCAGGCCTCCGACGGAGCATCTGCGACAAGAAGTCGATGCACTTGGGTGAAACAGTCTCGCGCTCATTCCCGTCCATGAGTGGGTCGAAGTTGGGTACAGTTGTCATGACCTGGTGCAGGAACTCAGTGTGAGAGACACCATTTGTAGCAGGGAATGGTGGTTGAGTGGTCAAGGCGAAGTATAGAACACCACCCAAGGACCAGATATCGACCTTATGATCGTATCGCGGATTCCGACGAGGTGGACGCGGGTAGCTTGGACGCCGTTGTCGCCGGCCAAATACGTCGTACTCATCAAACTCTGCATAAACCTCGGGCGCACAGTAGAGCAACGTACCGCAGAACGTCCGAAGGAATGTTGCCTCGTGGTCGTCGATCATTTTGGAAAGCCCAAAATCTGTGAGCTTGACGACTAGCGGATCCCGGGATTGCATCAGGATATTGTCAGGCTTAACATCGCGGTGAGTGATGTTCATAGCATGCAGATATGCAAGAGCGTCCACCAACTGCGTCGCTATCTCCTTGGTATCTGGCTCGGATAAGAAACCTTCTGCGCCGATGTACTTTGCCAGGTCACCTTGAGCGACGAACTCCATGATTATGTAAAGGTGTTTATCATCGGGATTCAGGTGCTCCTTGAACTGCACAATGTTTTTCTGTGGATTAGATTGGGACGTTAGCCATGTTAAATCGGTTTGATGCAAATGGAGTGTCAGCTCTAGCATCCAGTCGATATGATGACTTACATGAGAAACTGTTTGCATGATCTTCATCTCATTCTCGACCTTTTGGTCGAGCACACCATTTTTCATGAACCTCCGTTTTTCGAGCTCTTTGGCGGCATACAGACGTCCATTCATCCTGTCGGCAATCATATACACTGTAGCGAAGGCACCCTGTCCAATTTTGCCTACAAAGTTGTACTTGTCGGACCCCTTCCATGTCCTCACGCCGCCGTACCCAAACATGAATGATGGCGACAGCTGACGCGTGACAATGACAGGGGCTCTGGGTTTCTGCGGAGAGTCTCTGAAAATATCAACCTGCATTGTGTAGTGTCAGAAGATGCACCGAGACTCGGATTTGGACATTGCCTTACCCGCCCCCCTGGTCCAGGCACGATCGTCTTGTTCACATCCACCTCTTCCACCTCTGTTCGTTGCAAGTATCTGATCAAGTTTTCGTTGTAGGCCTCAGCGTGTCTGCCATGACGGTTTGGAACCCTAACCAGGAATTGAATGTCTTCGCGACGCCTTTCCGCGTCAATCTTCTTTGCGTGGGAACTGTAAATCTCGATCACCGATCCGCTCCCCAGTGTCCACATTTTAGGATATTGATCCGGTTCCTGACGCTTTTTTCCTGAATGGACCAATTTCCCGTTTACATACGTGCCAATCAATGACATGTCTTCAATCATGAGAATGCCATGCTCGTTGAAGTATATCTTGAAGTGCTTGTTGCTGACACTTTTCAGCTCTTGGTCGACGGTGACATCACACGTTGCGATATTCCGTCCAAAAACAAAGCCTTCGAGCGGTTGTTTGAGTTTAGACGAGAATCGAAAGGCGAGATGCTGCTCCGAGGTGTTTGTAGCCGGAAGAGCGTACGTGTGTTCGTCGTCGTTGCCGAAGTCCATGTGGATTTGGCGTGTATCATTCTGCCCCATGACGAATTCGGGAGGGGCATTGGCCACCACTTCCCTTGCGGCAGCGGTATACGGGATAAGGATGCATATTATATCAGCTAGGGTCTCGTCAGAAAAGCCCGAGTGTTGCTCCCCACGCCGGCGAGGGTCGAGGATCGGTTGAGTGGCTGCCAGAACAAGTCCCGATGGTTAGTTCAAGGAGATACAGAATCACACATGCCAGAGGGTAGGGATTACGGGAAGAAGCTCACCTTGGGTAGAATCTTGGGTAGCGTCTTGGGTAGCATCCAGCTGGGAGTCTGAAATATCGTCCATCATGATAGTTTTGGGAAAGCATCCAAGGCCAATGTCCCGGCACACTTGAGCGTGGACAACCCAGCTGGTTGCCAATGAATCGGCAAGGGCCCTGGGCCGATGGCGATATCTGAAGAGGAGGGGAGCTCTTGAAGGCGATCGCCGCTATCGTAATAGCATATATTCGATACTACTGCGAGAAGGTAGTGTGGTTGTTCTGTTTCTTCATTCGATCATGGAGAAGGCAAGTGGTTGGGAAAGCTAGAGTGGTGTTTCCGATCAAGAAGCTGTGCAGAGCGGTCGCGAAAGTCGTCAAGAAGTGTGAGATATGCGAAGGATCGGGGCAGGCCGAGGGAACTGGGAATGTCTGGGAATAGACTAGACTAGCTAGCGGGCGTGAGTAAACGTTCGGTTCTCCGGGTGTGTCTTCGCCACGGGACCGTCGAGGGCGTCAGGTTGTGCGGGCAGTATGAATGTAGCGCGGACAGCTTTCCACGGGCAATGGCAACGACAATGGTTTTGGCCAAACGGCTCTCTGACGGAACTCGTGTGGCGCGTCTAAGAAAAGGAACGAAATTGGGGAGAGGAAAAAAATAATAGCCAGTCGTGACGACGGTTGCTAGGGGGGCAAGCGTACTAAGGCATGCGATAGTACAGAAATTGAACCAGGTGTGGTGCAGTATTAACTCTAGCGTAACGTTAAAAGTGTACAATAATCGCATATGCGTCGTGCGTCGTGCAGTGCAGTGCAGCGTAACGAAGTTCACAAATGCGGTGCGGTGCGGTGCAGTGCAAGGGAAAGTGCGTGACAAGACGCGTTAATGACAAAAAGTGTACGGCGCGCAGCGGGGAGATGTACCTAGTAGCGTACCACCGTACCAGACGTGCATGCCGATACTGTGGAGGTACATATGCTCGGGTCCACTTCAGACTGGACAGGTGGAGCAACACGACACGGGACTCGAACGGAGTCCTGCCGGTTCACGTTCCGGCCACCGCGGCGAACAAACACTTCTCAACACTCATCACGCCCTCAACTCTCCCAAAACCGAAAAATCACAAAGACATCCATGCATGGGACCCGGGAGACATATCATCTCAAGAAACAAACGGAAACCATGGAGAGCCTGCCAGGCCGAAGAATGAAGCCGCTAATAGCACGGCCGCATTGATCCGTTCGTTTGTTGCCCGGGTTTGACATCTAGACTGTGCTGTAAATACACAGTGACAATCGCCTGCTTGGCCCGCCACCACAGACAGGGCGGGGAGGAGCCCTCGAGAAAAAGAAAGGGAGCATATAGGGGATCTGCTGAGGGGAAGACGCTTGAGGGGGGTTCTCGAGACCTATCAAAATTGACTCGATCAATACTGTAGTCAACATTTTCCTTCTTCTTCTTCTCAGCGAGGAACCGCAAGGTTCGTTTGCAATGGTCGCGTGAGAATCGGCCATGGGGGGGGGGGGGGGGGGGGGGGGGGGGGGGCGTGCGCATGCGCTTGTTCATTTGGTCCAGACACCAGCATTCCGCCCGTCTCACTTTCTTGCCCGCTGACCATTGTTCGGGCCTAACAAGCCAGATATCTCTGACCAGCCGCCGAATGCCTTCTTCTATGTAAGCCCTCCCTTGAGAACCACTGAGCAAACAGCAACGCAAAGCCATTTATTGCTTTTCCTAAGTGTACTCACTGGATATTGAGCGAGTCATCTGCATTTCATCGCGCCTTCCTGGGCAATTCGCTCCCCAATGGTGATCGGTCAGTGAAGAGTCGGCAGAGAACGAAACACCATATCGGGACTAGCACAAAGGTCACCATCATCCCTTGCTTAACTGCGTGCTTGACCTCTGCTTCGGCACGAAAGAGAAGGCGGTCGTCGCAGCCCGCCCATTTTCACAGAAAACCTGCGTCCGATTCGGGAGGTTGTGGTTCTTTCCGGGTGTGGCTTTGGCTATAGCTAATGGAAGAAGGCTTGGAGGCACTGCCATCAGTCCTGTCGCGATGGTTCGGCTTGTCACCAGTGACAGAGCATGGACCTCGTTGTCGTTCAAAAACGTTATGCCGATTTTTGAAGGAGGAACATCGGTGGCCTCCCGGTCAATATACGTACAGTACTCGTCACCGTTGGGCTCGCCATGAGCAGACAGGTCCTTCGTCCAGCAAGTGCAGAATCTCATCTCAACAGTCCTAAGTCCTTGGATGCCGACGAGCGAAAGCCTGGATGTTTGTTTGCGCCGCGTCAATTTGGTAGGGATTTAACCCTAGGAAGCTTCTTGTGAACGAATCAAAGGATCAAGAACCGTTTGCTGTTTTTCACTGCAGCTTAGAGAGCTTGGTATGTCGAGTGAGTGTGAAACCATACTATTTATTGCACAAGCGGTGCCCCCCAAACCGTATCCTGTCAGTATTGTTCTGATATTAATACCTCACAGTAATCTTCATCCTACCGTGAGAACACATCCGCTCTTGTGCCTGCATTTGACTCGCCGTAAGGTATGTATTCACCACTTGCCTAACTTACCCACGTTCAGCTCTCACTCCGTTGTCAGATTCCCCAAAGACACCACAGGCGTCGAAGTAGCTCGTCCCAAGGCAAGTGGCCTTGTTCGGGTTATACCAAGGGTCGAATGCAGAAGAGTAAGATTTTGAGTATATATCGTCATAACTGCTTCCCGAAAGTTGCGATTGGGTTCTTACAAGCCTTTGAAGGATTGGGCAATCCCAAGTGTGATCGGTTGTGACACTGCAGCTGGTGGACACGGCTCAATCAAGCTTCCAACGTCAACGAAAAGGCTCAAAATCGCAAAATTAACTTTCCGGGCTCGTGTTACACGACTTACACAGGATCTCTCAAGTTCGGTACCTACCTACTCTTCAGCCTCTGGGGTGCTACCTCACCCCGAGTGTCCCGCCATCAGCGGGAGTATGTATGTACACCCACTGGGCAAAGATCTGGGTCTCATCCGCTTCAGCCATGGAGTGTGGTCAAGTAGGTAGGAACACCTCTGTGAACCATGTGCGGATCACCCGTCCCGTCTACTGGGTTGAATGGAGTGTACATGGACGCTGAATCATGGGAACTTGAATCTGCCATGATGTCTTGAATCACTTTTGAAAACCTCACTGTCCGAAAGCAGGATTCAACCTGTCTGCGATCCAGACAGCGTGAGTGCCATCACGATGAATGGTTTGCCAGGACGGGCCAATTACCTTTGCTATGAGCCTATGACAGCAAACGCGGCCTGACCAAGGAACAGATGAATAGGTAGTGTCTGTGTCATGCGCCAGGCCTTTTCTCTTGACATCGGTCACTTTAAGATATGTCGAGGATCGATCTTTGTCTCTGCGTGCAAGTTTGAACATCACCTTTTATATGACGTACATACTAGTGTACGGCCTTCTAGAGTAGTTTTCAGAGACTTCCTTCAAGATTGGCTGAATTATAACCTAGGTACACCCCGAATAAGACATATCCAGCTTGGCTTGTTAGTCAGAGCAACAAGACGTTGAATTCCCAGTTATCAACCGAGATACATCGTCGAGATCTTGAGCGCTATACTCATATCAAAATTAAGGGTTTGGTCATGGAATCAAAACATCAACCGGGCTAAGAAATAATCACTGACGTTGATTAGAGGTCTCGAACTAACATGAAATCCTTCCAGTGTTTCATTGTCTTTAGCTTGGGTGAATTCGCATACCACTGAACATTGAGAATTCCCCCGTCTTGATGCGCTCAACCATGTCTTCTCACTAATGTTCAACATGAGCTCTTCTCATAGAACTAATTATAGGTAGTGTTTTGTAAACATGTGCTTGGTCCAAGCATGTCCAAGGATGTCCAATAAATAGTCGTCCGAAGACTGGACTGTTCTAGTGACGCCGTCTGCAACCCGAAATCTTGGTGAGAAATAGTTTTTCTTTAGGCGAGCAAGATCAGTTGACTGTCGAATCTCCCGACGCAATTTAGCACCTACACTACCTCTATGGAGCCATATAGTGGTATTATAGAATCGTATTTGTTGTCTTACACACATCACTTAGGTCTAGTCGTTACGAAGTTGGTTAGTGCTGCAACCGTACCTTAATAAGCCCTAACATATGTACTGTGAAGCATCACCTGTTTCATCGAAGCCTCGTATTCTCTTTAGCTTCTGTTGCTCAGAATTCACATCACCTGCGAAACATGCAACGGGCTGAAACCTCCAAGAAGACCAGCCCGCGTACAGATGTTAATAAGAGGGTTGCACAGCCACTCTTGAGTCTCTTGGGTGTAGTTAATCATTGGAGTCAACAAGACAGATGCCGTGCTTGGAAGGCTTGGAAACGTCTAGGTATCCTCCTTGTAGCGGTTAGGCGTTGTTCAATCGCCAAGTCTTTACGGCGTCACCGATGAAGCGCCAAGCGCCTCCGACACATAAGTTTACCTTGTTATCACAACTCTATGGACATATCGATTTGTGTCCTTTAGAGCTCGATGCTCAACACTGTTCTCTGCCCTGGAGGAGACGGTCAAATAAGCAGTACACGATGCCAGTAAACCAAGCAGAAAGGTCCGTAATCGGATTCTGTACAGTAGCTTCGGTACATGGATTCATGTGATGAGCTTCAATGTACTGGACCGGCACATGAGTCGATCACTTGGCTTGCAGGACGGTGTACTTGGCGATGTTAGCAGACTTGAGGCTCCCCGTCAAAATCTAGATGGGGGAAAAGCCTGCTGGATTCCGATGAGCGACCTGCCCACACGTATCGCATTCGGTCTCTGGGGGTTTGCCGAGAGAGTGAGTGGTAGGTACGGAATAGGCAGTTGTGCTGTACCGATGAGAGAGGGGTTCTGGAGTTTGTGAAGAATTCAAGACTCTGAGCCTTCAGACTCGGGGTTGAACTTTACCAAATCATGAGCCATATGCAATTGCCGCAGAGTGCTTGTGGTTATGCATGCTTGCGCAGCGCAGCATGCTCCATGTACTCGGACGCTGAAAGTTTACCGAGACGGGAGGTTTGGGTAGAAGTATGACCTGTGAAATCACGGTGGATTTGATAGCGGGCGCTTTTGTCGTCGAGGCTGTTTGTAGAGGTAGTCAGGTCCCTGCTTCTTACTGTTCGTTCTTGCCCGGGCCTCCCCCGATACATTCCGTTCGCTTTGTGAGTGATGCAGCCAGGCACTTTCTTCCAGCAAGGCACCATCCTCTCTCTCTTTCCTTCCACCACTGCATACCAAGCAGTTCTAACTGTCTTCCAAATCACCATCTGCTCTCCTTGACTCCCGTCTAGTTCTTTTTGGTAGGAAATTCAAGAGCCTTGGTTACCGCAGAAAATTCGGCAGATGCGGAGGACTCAGAGAGTCGGTGTCCGTTATCAACAACTCTAATCGCCTAGGGGATCGTTTCCGGTGCACTGACGCCAACTGAAGCATTCCCTGCCCGGTACGTACCCCAGTCCCCAGCTGCGAAGAGAACCGGCCAGACTTGGCTGGTCTTTATCCACTTCGCATCGCCAAGCCGCCATGTGACGACGACGACATCATCCACCAGACCCCGGAGACCAAATTCGAGGAGTTGCTTGCTGAGACTGTAATCGAACTATACAGGCTCTACAGGGACGCATTCAGTGTTTGCGAGGAAAAAAGTCTTCGACGAAAACGACGACAAGTCTATGCTGACCTGAGCTGACTGAACCGAAGCGCCGACGTTTCGAAGACGAGGCCGAGCAGCGACCCTGAAAGCGGCAACAGGAGCAAAGCAGGGCCTCAACACGGACCTCAACAGTCAATACCCGGATAGTCGGGTCCTGCAGTTTCGAGTGCGGACAATCGATACGCAATCAAGCTGTCAAAGTAGCCGCCGACGAGCTTTATACCCTGGACACACTTACCAGGGTTCTCCATCTCAGTGCTCCTAAACTCGGAGACGAGCCCGTGAAGCAGAAAGCGGAAGCACAGAAACAGACAACGTGGGACGGGAGACCTCTCGTTGCTGACAGACGTCAGGGCGACCGGAACTGGACGGGCACCACAGAGTGCACAGCACCAACCGAAGACAAAGTGCCCAGAGTGTGTACGGAATCAGGGCAAGCACCATCTCCATCCGACGATCCCGCATCCCCACCCGCCAACATTGCCAATGGAGTTACAGTGGAAGCAGAACAATCAATGACCTAAGAATACCGAGCCTCCTCCTCCATCCACAAGCATTGAATCTCTCCGTATATTGGACCCTTGGCGCAGCACGCCTTTTTTTCTCGATACGAAGCTCATAAAGCATCCATCCATACAACTTTTAGCAACCAGGGCCACCAAAAGTCCAAAACAAAGAAATTCCGTTCCACCTCTGCTCCTTCGACTTCCGTCTCAACTTCTTCAACTGCTTCGATTTTCCTCTTGTTTCATCTTTGTGGCCGCGTGTTCCCCACTACCCCGAGATCTCCAGCTCCTCTTGTCCTTACTAGCCAGAGTTATTCCCGACTACGATTACCAGATCACCTTGCTCGCCATATCGGCTTCACGACGACCCCAGCATATTACCTGGAGAAGAAATCCAGTTGCACTCTTAACTTTTTGGAGGCCCGTGTCGCACGGCCATCGCAATCGGAAGTTTAAAATTATACGACGGAGCAGCCGGTACAAAGTTTGAAGTTGTCTTAGGTACCAGCTTCGTCCCGAGGCCACAAGATGGGTCGAAATCGAGGTGTGTATACGTTCCCCAAATTGTCCTGATTCAGCACCCCCAACAGCAGCCCCTCAGCTGCTCTCCCTTCATCTGCTGCGGCCTCCACCACCACCATCACAGCACCATTTCGACCTTCGCATGGTAATGATACCCCGTCACCTGCTCGCTAGAGGTACCTCTACGCAGCTCCCGGACCTCCTGTTGTCCATCATGCCCATGCTATTCCTATCGTCACCGCACCCACCACCACCTACCTCCTTCGGCCTCCGGCACCGCTGCCCGTGTCGTTCCTAGCGGTCACACACATCCATCAAATGTCTCGTCGTTAGCTCCCTACGACTTGCACCTACGGTGGAAGAGAGGCGGGAGTACAAGAGGGCGCGTGTCCACGTTGGTCAGCGCCAATCTGGAACCCGGTCACCCGTAAAGAGGGCTGGGCACCTTGGTAGACTTGGTTAGACTTGGCTACTCTTCCCTCTTTGCCCTACCTACTACCCAAACTCGCTGGATCGCCGCTGTGCTCTGAACATCCCACGGCGTTTGCGTCAGGGCTGATTTCCGCTCCCCAGCCATTACTACAACTGTACATGGGTGTCTGGATGTGCAAATCTCGTACGTTATTAATGCTGACTACTGGCACGTCATTCAAAGTCCTCTCGTTTATATCCCAATTCTCGGCACCCCACAGGGATTCAAAGACCCCGACACCCCCTAACGATCTCCGTGTCCGTGACGACCCTGACCCCAAACCGGATTCCCCGACCGTTTCTCTCCCAACTCCCGCTCCATCACCACCTCAACTTCGAGACTCTCGCGATCCCTCACCCGATAGACCGTCGCCTACCTTCGATAAAGGACCAGAGCCTGCCGTCGTCAGCTCTACCGTGCCTGTTAACGATTCCTTCACACAAAGTCCTACGGGGAGACAACGGAGCAATTCACGACCCTTGTCTATGGTATTGCCTTCACAGCGGCCCCTCATGGAAAGCAACGAAGAGATCATTCCGGAGCTCCAGCCCATCTTCGCTTTGCTCAGCAGTCATGCGAACAAGTTGTATCAGGAAGGATACTTCCTGAAGCTGGATGACCAGGATATAAGTGCGTCTTCTTCACCTTCGTCCCATACTCTGTCTAACCCTAACTAACCCCAATCAGAGGGGAGACCTAATCCGGACCGAACATGGACAGAGTGCTTTGCCCAGTTGGTGGGCACAGTACTCTCTCTTTGGGATGCTGCCGAGCTTGATGCCGCTGGAGAAGACGGCGAGGTCCTCCCCAAGTTCATCAACCTCACAGACGCTTCCATCAAAATGGTATGTGGAGTTTTGCTGATGTTTCCCTGCCTATATTGTCATCCTAACCAAGTATGTAGATCGAGTCACTTCCGACGAGATCAAGCGACGAACAACCCCTCCAGAACATTCTCAGCATCAGCACTGCTGGGAGAAACCGATATTTGCTTCATTTCAACTCGCATCATTCCTTGATCCAATGGACGTCCGGCATACGGTTGGCCATCTTCGAGCACTCGACCCTCCAGGAAGCCTATACGGGGGCTCTGATTGCTGGAAAGGGCAAATCCCTTAACAACATCGGCGTCATCATGGAACGAGCGAAAGCACCTATCCAAGAATGGGTGCGGGTCAGATTTGGAGCTGGTGTCCCCTGGAGACGCTGCTGGTGTGTCATCGAGCCTCCAAGCGAGAAAGAAGTCCAAAAGGCCCAGAAGGAGTTCAAGAAGCGCTCCCCGTATGATCGTTCTCACGGTCCGGTTTTGAAAGGTCAGATCAAATTTTACGACTCGAGGAAGGACGCAGAAAAGAAGAAGAAGCACTCGAAACCGATCGCCTCCATTACCGACGCTTATGCAGCGTATGCCATTTACCCACAGGCAAAGGCGTTGATTGATGGTTCGACACTTGTCAAGATTGAGGGAAGTATCACCATCCACTCGGAACCGCCATCGTCGACAGAAGGCTTCGTCTTCATCATGCCTGAGGTTCACCCCGCTGTCTCCGGCTTCGAGATGCTACTCCGGTTCTTGTTTCCTACCTGGGATACTTTCGCACTATATGGCCGCCCTGGCCGCCTAGTCGCTAGCGTGCTTGACCCACGCTCTCTGATGTTTGCCATGCCCAAGCACAAGCGATATGGGTATTTGGAACTTCTCGATGTCAGCAGCCTGATTCTGACAGAGGGCAGTTCGGCGTGGACCGAGCAGCAGTGGAAGAAGAAAATGAAGGAACTGACAGGAACGCGCATGAATGCCGTTGAAGATGCGCCTAGGAGTCACAGTCGAAGCGCGAGTCGCAGCAGCAAGCGGCTAAGCTTTGGCCAGAACCCAGCGTCCTCTTCTAAACCACGTGTAGGTTTTGCGGAGGAGGGCAGTTCCGTCAGATCATCTCGGTCTCTCTCACTGTCCAGGCCCACCCAAAGGACGGACTCGGCGCCGCCGGACCCCAACCGGGAGCCCGTATCATCGACAATGGCTGGACATGCTCGCCATTCCCGCAACATTTCTGATACACAACTTGCTAACGCTGCATCTGCCAATGGATTGGATGGTCCCGGAGCCCCGCAGCCCAATATGCGAGGCCCCGAGCGTGCCAGGACTTTTGCTAGTGATTTGGCGTCTACTCCCGAGAGAGTCAGCTCAGAGGACGAAAGCCCCGCGAGGAGCCAGGTAACCAACGACCTCCAGGAAATTCAACGGATGCAGACACCAGAGCCGGTCAACGCTCCACCAGCCTTCGCGCATAGTGCAGGCTCTCGACCGCAACAAAAGCCTTACCACTCACCCGAGATGCGCAGAGCACACAATCGTTTGTCAAACACGACGTTATCGCAGATAGCCACACAAGGCGGTTTGCCTTCGGATGCGGTCCCAAACGATTTTGACAGATACCCTGAACAAGGCAGAGGCCAATCACAAGGGCAACCAGCGGTACAGCCACAAGCCAGCGTCAAACCCATGAGGATGAATGCTAATTTTATTGGAACTCGTCAAGCTCTAACATCGCCTTCGCCGACGAACAACGGCCCATCCGGTCCCTCCCCAGGGCTTACATCGCCACACATGAGATCACCCCAACACCCTTCCACGGCTTCCCTTATCCGTTCTTCCGATAGTACTCCCCCGATGACGAGTTACCAAGGAACAACAACTGAGAGCAGACGTACCCCACCCCATAACCAAGGACCACCGCGATCCAATATGCCAGGAAGATCCCCACCGGTAACTAGGAAACCTCTCCCACCAGGATCGCCAGTCCTCCGTCGCTTATCTGAAGACTCTGCCTCGTCACTGCAAGTTCGGTCGGGGCGGGGGGCCGGAGGCTTTGACCAGCAGATTGAAGATGCCAGTCTGTGGTTAAGTATGCTTGAACGACAAAACAGCATGCAAAGTTATTCGGACAGCCGGTCCATTGATGCCGCATCTACAGCGAGCCCGGACTACGCTAGCACCCACAGATCCGTGGACACGCAGGAATCGGCAGACCGAGAACGACCACGTGCTGGAGTTTTGAAAGTCGTTGGTGATAGCTCGGTTTCTCTAGATGACGGAAATACCAGCAACGGTGGGAAGACTGATCTTGGGATTGACATCAATTTTGGGCCGACTTTCAACTATTCGGCCATGAAGACTTCTTCCGGTAAGCCCACGGGATCCAGCGCACAGCCAAACCGGTCCTTTTCTCCTAATACCGGTAGAAAGTCACCGGGACCTGGTGCTTCGTATTCTCACTTCCGCCAAGACTCGGATGATACTATCCGCCGAACTGTTCCGTGGCAGCCTAGTTCTGGTCTGAAGGCTACTGTAGCCCACAATGCTGTTTCCCCGGAACAGTTTGTTCAACAACGCGCGGCCGCTCCTTCTACTCCCGTCCTTGTACATCAGCGCAGCCCGTCGTCTCAAACAATCACCGACTTTAGAGCAGCGACCCCCTCATCTCCCTTGAGACGACCTGGTGCCTACGGTGGTAGCCACTCGAGGCACAGTTCCGCCGACCTACTCTCGTCAGGACGCCCAGCAAGTCGTGGCCCTGCCGAACTGCTTACACCGGCGCGCCCGGCAAGTCGTGGATCGGCAGCCATCTTGTCAGGTGCTGAGGGTTCGTCTCATCTCTCTGCTCGTGAGCAAGAATATGTCGCTCGTGTCACTGGAACTCCATTGATTGCGATGGCTGGGAATAAGGATGGTCCCCAACCGAAAGCCGGCCTCGTAGGTGCGATACAGCATAGGGAAAGAGAAAGAGCGCAGATGCGGCAAGGAGTAAGTGGTCAAGCTGTTGCGCTCGCCATTGACCAACGACAACGAGAGCAAAATCAACAAGCACAACGGGCAGCGCAGGCCGCATACGCCCAGAAGCAGGCACATCGTGTTTCTGGGCATTTCAACCCAGGAGTGGTGAGCAACGGTGCTGCTTCTGTGTACGGATTCGGCATGAATGGCTTGGATAATGGGCACATGAATCATATGGGGTATAATCAGCCTCTACAGCCCAACATTGGTTACGGATCCCTCCAGCCCAGACCTCGGTCCCAGCTCCTGGCGCAGCAAAGCTCATACACCCTCGGTGACCCCACTGCCACAGGATACGGAGCAGGCAGCGCCGTGTGGGCAAGTTCCCCCATGGATATGTCACATGGTTCTCACCCCCTTCAGTCTCCTTCGAGCTACAATGTCGGTGTTCAAAACAGTCAGGCTCAATATTCTATGCTTCAGTCGACATCGAACGGTCAATATGCGCCAGGCGGGATGCCCGGCAGGCCGGCAACACCAGGGCGCATGCAATACTAAGGCCAGATCTTTCATGCTGGGAGGACAATTAAGGATTTGAGGGGGGCAGATGAAATCATATCTGGGCTCAGAAACAACAGAGGCGAGTACTTGTTCGAAGTTAAATGTTTTTGGGTGCATTGTTTGGCGTACGGTTGTTTAGGAATACTATTTGCCAGAATACGCATGGGGTTTTTGGATAGTGATAGATGGCATGGGGATTGTATAAGTCATTGGTTTATTTACATGTTGGAGGAATCCTTGGCTGTTGGTATCGGTGGCAGATTTGCATAAGTCATGGCGTGTTGGATAGGTGCGGGTTTAAAACCCTTGATAAAGCTGTGTTGAATACATTAATAATTCGTTCCTGTTATCTGTCATATGCTGTCTCCTTTTCGACTTGCTCTCTTGGATAAGTTTGGGTTAGCATCACCAGAAGCCTTTTAGGCTTTGCAAGCTGTTCTTGGATAGCGTCTAGTTATCTTGGTGGGGGTGATCAAGGAAACTCAATCTTAGACTTTTGGGTACCATAAGGCGCGGCCACCATCCGGGAATTGGAGGTATCCAATGTCAAATTTTATAGTCGGAAGAAGTCGTGAATATGCCTTTCGTCTCATGTCGATCAGACGAGTCAGGCTAACGGGCGTTCCCGATCCTAGGTGCAAAAAATGGGGATTCCATCTCGTATGAAGCTAACTTGACTTTGTACATTCTCAGGCACAACAAGATGGACGACCCTGACTGAAATGTTTCAAACGCGTTTTCTATGATGCTACCATTCACAATCGAACGATGTTTTGAGCAGTTTCAGCTTACTACTCGAGCTTATCACAGTACCAGACTGACCAGTGTTCCTGGACACGAAGAGGCATCACCAGATGCGGCAGGGCAGGTAACGTTAACAGTGGGGTAATCCCGTCAGAAACGATCCGCTCGTGCCTACACTTGCATGCTACGCGCAGTACACGGCGACGGCCCACGCTCCGTACAGATTTGGATTGCATGGTTACCAACCTTGGAGCCCCTGGAAAGATTCCCGATGTTCCGGTGAATAATGCCGTTCGGTGGTATTATTAGCAGGGCGAGATTCTTAGTAGGTTTTTAGCTACATATGCTCACGCAGTAGCGTCGAGAGGCGGGCACCTATTCATGTGCGATAAGATAAGGGGCCCCTGTGCTGTTGCGGTAGTGTAGTGCAGAGCCCTGCCTGCCGAGCCTGTAACCGTCCCTCCAGGCGCCCCAAAAGGGCAAGAAATCTGGGAAGGACCACCAGTCACCAACCTGAAAGTTTCCATCCAATGCCTTCTGACCCGGAGACTCTTTTCCCTTCTTTACTGTCGTTTCTGGACTTGTCAGGTCAGGAGTCTTCCTTGACATAGAACCAACGCCGTGCGCACTTTGCTTGGAGCCCTTCGTTTCCCTCCTTCTTTACGTACTACTACCTTACGATACCCCTCCACAGGGCCTCTTCCTCTCTCCTCGGATGCTGCCCCTCAGCATCACCATAAATCACTTCGATCGCGCGCCACTGGAATGAGGAGACTACCTCCCCGACTGCTGGCCTCGATACCACACGCAAGCCCGCGGGGCGCTGTGCCCGTCTTACTATCGTCTTCTATCGCGAAAACCAGCCTTCGGAACCTAAGGGAGGGACCACGATCACGAGTCATTGTGGAATGGCCATGCCACCCTCAATGGCAGCAACAGCGTGCCGGCTTCTTTTCAGGGCTGGCAACGCTTCGTCCCAGCGACAATGACACAACCCGCGCCAGTCCCTCTCCCACGATCGCTCAGGAATCCTCTACGGCGCCAACCGAAACACTTCCTGGCCTTGAAGAAGCTGGCCATGACGAGCAGTCACCTGTTGGACTACATGAGGACGGCATCGCCGAGGAAGAGCTCCCCAAGCTTCCGTTCCGCTTCGACACCGGCATTGGTCTATACGCCAAGCGACCACCACGTCCTTTCCCACCACCATTTCTCTCGCCACCCTCTGGTTCTTTCAGCGACCCTCTCAGTACGCACGATCGCAGTCGAGACCGCCGCGCAGCCTATGTCAATGGGAAGTTGATACGAGGTTATACCAATGGCGACGATGCTGTATTTGCTAGCAAATACTTCGTTTGCGCAAACGACGGCGTGGGCGCATGGAGTACACGACCCCGAGGGCATGCTGGGTGAGTCCTATTCCTCGATTACCGCCCCTTTCCTCTTGTCAAAGTTTTCTTTCGGCCCTTTTCTCCCGTTGACGGTGCTGGGAATTCTTTTACGTCACTTGCCGTCCCGGTCGTCCGGGGTTGGAGAGTCACTTACAGATTGCTAACCGACATGAACCCGGTTGCGCCTACAGCCTCTGGTCCCGACTGATATTACACTTTTGGGCCAGCGCCGTTTTCGAGGACGCCGTACGGCAAGGAGACGCCTACCGCCCCGACCCGATCGCATCTTTGCAAAAAGCGTACGAACAAACAATGGAAGCGACGGCATCACCGAACGACTGGCAAGGCACGACGACGGTCGCGGGCGCACAGCTACATTACCGTCGCAAGCTGGGAGAACCCGGTCAGGACGCTGCTGAGTCTGACAAGGGTCCCGCAAGTGGAGGTGTCACGAAGCTGACAGATGGGGATCGGTCGTCTTATCAGAGCGCCGATAGCACTGGCGACGCTAAAGAGCAGGGGGAGACTAAGAAAACGGACAACAGCGGAAGAAGCGATGTGGAGCCGTTGCTTTACGTCACCAACCTTGGCGATTCGCAGGTGATGGTTGTGCGGCCGTCAACACGGGAAATCGTCTACAAGTCGACCGAGCAGTGGCATTGGTTCGATTGCCCGCGTCAACTGGGCACCAACAGTCCAGATACCCCCCGTACGATTGCGGTGGTGGACGAGGTGCCAATACAGGAAGGAGATGTTGTACTCGCCATGTCGGATGGCGTTATCGACAACCTTTGGTCCCATGAAATCTCGGAGAAGGTATGCGAGTGCATAGACAAATGGAGGGCGGGTGAAGTGAAGGTGACCAAGAGCGCTCTACGGGGGACCGTGCTAGACACCGATGCTGGCATGATGGGCTTCGTGGCGGAGGAATTGATGGAAGCGGCAAAGGCCATTGCTCTGGATCCGTACGCGGAGAGTCCATTTATGGAACATGCTATTGAAGAAGGTCTTGCCAGTGAAGGTGGTAAGTTTGATTCCTCCCCCCAAGCCACACAGGATCGTACGGTATGACTAACATGGGAAATTTTGACAGGCAAGCCAGACGATATCAGCGTCGTTGCAGCTATTTGCAAAAGGAACGATTGACGACCAGTTACTGTTTGAACATTCTCCGTTGCCTTTCTTCGTTTTCGAAGCAGAATTATAGATATGGGTTTTCTTTTGTTGGGTTTCTTTGGAGGGGTGGGCTTCGGGACAAAAGGAAAGATGGCTGCTGTTTTTACCGGAGATGACCTACACAGCATGGAGTTTCCAGATAGGTTTTGGTTTGCTTACTACTACTTTTTGAGCGGCTTCTCTTGGGTTGTACGTTCATATTATCTTGCAATTTCCACACTTACATATTGGTTTTCTGAGGAATACATTTCAAGGTGTTGGTTTTCAAAGCGGGAACCTCATGGTAGACAGAGAGGCGAGGTGGATGGAAAGCAAGCGGCAGGCAGTGAGGATCGAGCCATGAGTTAGCGAGACGGCGTTTGGTGTGGGTTATCAGTGGCAGCTTAACTCTATAAGAGGCAACATTGCACTTCTTGCTTCCCTGGGAAAGCTGGTATTGTCCAGACAAAAGAGAGAACTATCCGCAGAGGTACCATTGTGTCTCTCTACTCTAGATAGGCTTGCCCCTGCAACAGCGGATTGTGTGTCCGATAGGTACAGCTGGTACCGACCGTCTTGTTGAACGCAGACAATACAGCCCATATCGAAACAAAGACATCGATCTATACGTACGTCTATTGCAACAGCCGAGTTATCTTGCACTGCATTCGGAAACGGAAACGGGGTGATGTTTTGCACGTGGGAGGAAGATCTCCAAAGTCAAGGGTCCAATGCGGCTGACAAGTGGACATGTTCTGGCTTCCAGCGCACGCAGGGGCTTCTGCTCAGCGCAGGTTCGGGGCTGCAGCTGGGAGCGGGATGTGGGGCATTTCGATGCTTTTCCACGATGGGGGGTTGCGCTACGCTCGGACCACCCAAGCTGCCAAAACATCCTGGGCCAATTGCCTGCCTGGAAATTTTTCTAGGAAGTCAATTTGAAAGTTTTATGAAGATCTGGTTGTGAACGGAAGTTGGGAGCAGACAACGACAATTGGACCGACTTTTCGTGTCCTTTTTCATAAACGACTCTGATCTTTGACTAGAGACTATCTGGTCATTCATTTTTGTGTCTTCTTGAGAGATTTGGGTCATTTCCTCAGATCACCTCTTGTCTCCTTCTCGGTTTTTCCTTCCACATCAAACCGACAGACGAGGGTGGGCCTCCTTCATCAGAGGAAACATCGATCTGACCTCACTTCACTGCCCATACAACCACCTCACTTTTTCACCTATTCCCCAATTCGATTTGGCCGTCCATCCTTCTCGACGACCACCAAACACACATTTTTAGAGTACCCCAGTCGACTACAACCCCGCCAACAGTCTCACAATGGGCAAGAGCAGGAAGGCCTACAAGAAGCTGATGCGCTCGTTCGAGCAGCTTGGCTTCCGTCAGCCCTATCAGCTGCTCCTGACTAGCGACATCGTGCTCGATACGGTCAAGCTTGATGTCATGAACCTGTTCCAGAAGACGCTCAACACCAAGGACATCAAGCCCATGATCACCCAGTGCTGCATCCGCGCCCTGTACGCAAAGAACAAGCCCGGCCCCGACCGGGACCCGAACGTGCCCGCTGCCATCGAGCGCGCCAAGACCTTTGAGAGGAGACGCTGCGGCCATATGATGGACCAGGACCCTTTGACCGAGCGCGAGTGCATGCTTTCGGTTGTCGACCCCAAGGGTAAAGGGGAGAACAAGTTCCGTTATGTGGTGGCGAGCAATGATGAGTGGTTGGTAAGTCATTGTTCCGGGAAAGAAAAATGGAACTTTCTATGAACATAAAGAGCGTTTGCTAACTTGACTTATTCGTTTCAACAGAGGCACAGGTTGAGGTCGGTGGTTCCTACGCCACTGATGTACTGCCGCAGGAGTGTCATGATCCTCGAGCCCATGTCGGACGCATCACAGCAAATCAGAGACAGGGAGGAGCGTCAAAAGTAAGTTTTCACCAACCGTCAACCACGCACACCTTCCCGACCTTCTCCAATACTAACACGCTCTACAGGTTCAAGGATGGTATCATCAGAAGGCCACTGAAGAGAAAGATAGAAGACGGCGAAGAGGAAGAAGCCTCCGAAGGCGGTGATTCCGACAGCGAGGCCGAGGGCGAGGGAGCCAAGAAGGAAAAGTCATTGAGAGATGCTGCTGCTCCAGACGCAGGTTCCGCGGCACCGGAGAAGAAGAAGAAAAAGAAGAACTACGGCCCCAAACAGCCAAATCCCCTGGCTAGGAAGAAGGCCAAGAACGAGGGAGACGACAAGAAGCAGAAGAAATCGCCATCAGACCAGCAACAAAAACCGAAGAAACCCTCAGACGTAAATGCGGAATCGACGGCGGAGGGCAAGGCTAAGCGGAAGAGGCGCAAGAAAACCGCCGGCGGCGCCGCGGAGGGTGGAGATGGTGCGGCCGGCGAGGGTCAGGGTCAAGGGGAGGCGGCTGCCAAGGAGGAGTGAATCGTCCGGTTAGGGGTCGAATAAATGGAGTTATTATGGGTGCGGGTGATAGGGCTGCAACAATGACCATTGGGAACGGCTTTTATCAACCCGTGCGCCACCATTGCCCGCTCCTGTAATACCGACATACGGATATATATGCCAAGGCGGTATCTTGTCACCACTGTTCGGTTCACGGATACCGGTACCATGATCATTAAAAAAGACGGCAGGCCTGGCACTGCCGAAAGTGGGCCAAGAAGAGGAAGGTGGATAGCTACCTGGCACCTGCTGGCATGTGGTAATGGGAATCTTGTGGATTTCCATCTTGGGGGTCCTCTCAGTTGAAGCGTGAGAGGGGGTACATTGCATGGTACGTTATGTGTATATACCTTTACTCGTTTCTCAAAGGCGCCTTTCGTTAGATAAGGCGTGATCTAGTAGAATACAAGGAGAATTCAAAGATGACCAGCGTGTATGAGTGGAAGTACATTCGAGGCAGACAAGATTGTTCATTAGGACGGCAGGAACGGTACGGTGGTCGAGGACATGATGAGCGATCTTGGTGGATAAATCTCAGCCATGTGGCCCAAGGTCCCGATGGGGTACAAGTATCTGGGTTCGATTCCTGGCTCTGCTCTCCCACGAATTTTTGGTTGCTATTTCTACAGTACCAGTTCAGGATGTATGCTGTGACTTAAGTTAGAAGCAGCGATGGGAGGATGCGATAGCCAGATGTGCGGTGTGAACTGTATGCAGCTGTCCCGGCAGGAACTCGGAACATGGTGCTGGTAAGTGAATTCCTACCCCGAATTTTGCATGTAATTCAAGCCGTTGGAGTACTGTGCACTAAACAGAAGATATGCAGAACCCGTACCGCTCTCCCAGCAGTCTTGTAGGACTCTGTAGCTAAATAAATATGCACCAATTGGTATATGCAGTACCTGAGAAAACGCCACAACGGTACTTGCTTGTCTCCTCCAAGACATATCGTTTGGTGACGTTGCATAGCACTAAGCCATTCTCGAACCCGGGTCCGTGGCCCGACGAGGGACGATGTGGGCGCGCGGGCGGTTAGGTCCCGGACTCGCGCTCCCGCTGCAGGGGGGCAAATCCCGGGGCGCTACTTTGTTTTGTGTGTTTTCCTATCCTCCAAACTTGAAAAGGGTAGTCCATCACAGCCGAGGTGGTAGTTGTTGAGTAAGCCCAGAAACCCCTGCTGGTGTTGTCATGAACAGGACTGGCTGACACTGGATGAGTTGCTCGGAGCAGATAACCCAAAGGACCATCGCCGGCAAGTTCCTCTTCCTCAAAGGAAGCTATTGTCTTTTCGACTAGCTGCCGAGCTGCCATATTCAGTGTTATGTGTAAGAACCTCATCATGAACAGTGTCGAAGACCAGCCCCTTGACTACGTGAAGACCTTTTAATGAAGAAGCATTCTGACTGAAGGAGAAAAGGATATCAGACTCTTATGAAAAGGCCGCTCAAGGTTACTATGAGTACGAATTTTTACATGAGAAGTTCAAATAGTTTGGTAGAGCGGCCGCAGCCAACTTGATGGTGGTAGCAACATACGGCCGATTGTATGCACAGACTTTCAACCACACAATACCAACTCTTTTGGGATTCGCTTGCCATCGCTACCCACGCCTCTAGACAGTCCAGATGCCAACCTACCCACATTTTCTTCCTTTTTCTCACTAGTTGAGCTATTCCCCAGCAATAACACGGCGAGGATCATACAAGCCAAGTCTCGAGCGTGAGAATAGGCTACCAGTAGGTGGTAAGATCATGCAGAAATAGCTTCGCATTTACACAGTACCATGGTATCTGTCCACACGCGAATGCCTTCTGGCGTCCTATCGCCTCAGGTCGCGAACGAGTACGAGACGGGGCCGGGCCGACCTCAACGGGGCCATACCGACTTTGACAGAAATAAATAGTTAAAAACAATTTCTGTTGAAAGTATATAAGCACCCGTGAGAGATGATTTCTGTCAGCCAGTATCTTCCTTCGCCTCTCCCATCACCTCCAAGATTTAACTCACGAGAGAGGTGAGGTCGCCCATCATGCACATCAAGTCCGTCATCTGCGTTTCGGCAGCTCTTGCCGGAGCTGCCTCTGCTTTGAATCTGCCAAAGTTCAGTCAGCATGACATTGACTCGGGGTCGGCTCTCGCTGCTCTCAACAAGATTGCTACCCAGAATGCCATGAAGGCCTTCAAGGGAAAGTGCAAGAAGTCTGACTACAAAGTTAGGCAAGAATGGTATGTACTATAATCAGTATTCTCAACCAAAGCCGCAACAGCGGATTTGCCTAAAATAAAAATACTCACGGTTGAGAACATAGGCGCACAATCCCTCCTGGCCAGCGGAGAAAGTACGTGGCCGCCGTTCAGTGCTTACAGAAGAAACCAAGTGTTTTCCAAGAAGTTGAGGGAACTACCTCGGCCTATGAAGACCTCCAATGGATCCATCTAAACAGAACTTTTGAGGTTCACTTTTCGGTAAATAACCTTCCTCACGGCGCAACCGATCGGTCTCTAATCGTATATGTGACAGGCTTTATTCCTTCCCTGGCATCGCTACCTCCTCCACACCTATGAGCAGCAACTAGCAGCCTGTGGGTACAAGGGTATGTCTACTTCCTTTTCGTCCAAACCACAGTAACCTTTCCCATATATACTAATCATGAACCGTAACTTCGCAGGTCCCATCCCTTACTGGGAATGGGGTTTTGATACCGAAGGAGACCTTAGCAAGTCGCCCGTATTCGACGATTCGGACGCTTCCCTTGGCGCTGACGGTGACCGCGTTCCTCATGAGGGCTACAACATGACCCTCTGGCCCGACCAGTACCCGGCTGTGACATATCCTCCTGGCAACGGTAGTGGCTGCGTCACCAAGGGCCCTTTCGGGGGTCTGGAGACTCACCTCGGCCCCGTGTTGCTTACCGACTGGGGAACGTCCACTTACACAAGCGTGGAAAACCCTAACCTCAAGAACACGCGCTGTCTCAAGCGTGATCTGAACAGCGTTCTTCTTCATAAACACGCCAACTTCCGCAACACCACGAACCTGATTCTGCAGAGCAACGAGCTTGATATCTTCCAGGCTGCTTTGGTGCGTCCGGCCTCTCTCTCCAAGCAGTCACTCACTTATATGGTCAGAAGACCACTGGCTAACTCGTCGCTTTCCTTTCCTTATAGGCAAACGATGTTCGCTTCGATAATGACCCGCGCTTTGCCCCTTTCGTCGGCGATCAAGGCGTGCACTTTGGTGGCCACATGTCCATTGGCGGTGATCCCGCTGGTGATGTGTTCCTCTCCAACGGCGACCCGGCTTTCTATCTCCACCACGGCCAAATCGACCGCGTATGGTGGATCTGGCAGAATTTGGATCCCGCCAACCGCTTGTTCAACGTTTCTGGAACCCATACCTTCCTTAACAGCCCACCCACCCCGGATGTTACGGTAGACGAATCCATCGTCGTCCACCCTGACTTCCCGCCGGTGGTTATCAAGGATATCATGAATACCCTTACCGGAGATCCGCTGTGCTACGTCTATATCTAAAAGGTGTCAGTGAAAATTAACGGGTAAGAAAAAGTATGTGGGTGTTTGGGAGCAGGAGATGATGAGAACAAACCAACCCGGCTGTACATAGATAGTTGGCCATCGTATAAGCTCATGATGTGATGAACATAAAACTTAAAATCGAGAGAACCAAAAAAGTTCCCAAGACAAGAGCCGTTAATATGTGATCGTCGAGCCTGTGAGAACAATAAGCCGAATCCAACACAATGTAGCCCACCTGCCATACAAAGCGGTCGGCTTTTCATTGTCACAACTTTGAGCGTCTAACGAAACTACCTGAGTTGACACCTAGCGGACCAGACAACGACGTTGTCGACCTGCTTCCTGTTGTCTTCGGAGTTCGAACCCGGCCATGCTCTATGAAGGTCCGGAGCGAAGAACTGACAATTCGGACAATATGTACCTGAGAGCGAGCCGTAAGGAAACCCTGGTTCGACATTACGTAAAACTGATGGATATTTCAACATCTCGGTATATCTTGACCGAGGTTGGCATCTGTGTTGTTGATGCTCTGGAGATTTTAGGCGACGCGCGTTAGGAAATGTCTCCCGTCAACGAACCCTTGCCCCCTGAACTTAAACCTGAGACAGGGGTAATGGTGGGGAGACTGCAGCGGGCAGCAGGTACGTTATCTCCACTCCAAAGCGGAAGTGACAGGCCAAAATGTCGATGGATGTGTGCAGGCAGGTGATTGCGTCCAGTTGCTGCCCACTGCACCTCATTCCATCCTTTGAAACGCACCCGGGACCGCATCAGCCCGACACACCTACGCTTCCGTCTGTACCTTAGTGTACTACCGTGACAGAACGCCATCCCGTCCAGAGTCCAGACCCCGCCAGTCTCAACTTTCCTCTCGCATCATCCGACTTATTGCGCCAATCCAGCCCGACGGTTACTCCCAATTCGATCCGAACTTGGTCTTTGGACTTCGGCCAAAGGAACAGCCCAACACGCGTGTTTGGGCCGCCACCAATTCATCACAGTGACCGAGTTCGATAGAGATACACGCCATGCCGGGACTCGGTGCAGGCCCGGCTGGCGACGACCACCAACAAGCCGCGGTAACTGGGGTCAACGCCGGGGTTGACTCTACGCAACAACAAAAGAATGCCACAGCCATGTCACAACCTGGCAACGATGCCGCGCCCGTCCAAGAACCGCCTGAGCTCGACGACTTCGGCTTGCCCATTAGGAAATACCAAGCCCCTGTGATTGCAACACCACGACCAGACGCGATCCCGGAAACGACGGCCTCGGTCAAGGATGCGAAGCCCACGAACAATGGCGCGCAAGGTATCGAACAGACGACGACCACAGATAAGGGTTCAGACAAGCAGGAATCAAACATCGCCGCCCACAGCAGCCACGATAAGAACGGATCCGACAAGCCCGATCTGGACTGCGAAAACAGAACCAGCGATGCGCGGGCGCCGCAACTCTCTTCAGATGCTCAACGCGAACACGATGGCCAACAAGGCGGATCCTCGACAGCCCTACCGGCTTCTCGGAATCCGAGCATATCCACTTCGAAAGCTCCGGAGATGCCGTCCGAGCCTTTAACCACGGATACCAAGACAACAAACACCCAAGAACATACAGTCGCGTCGGTGAAGAAACCAGCAGCTGCGGATGAGCCACCCGTGTATGAAGATTTGGCCATAGCCGAAGTCAGGAAAGATCAAGAGTTACCTCCGGGCCATCGCCGCGAGATTAGCACTGTCGCCATGGGGGGCGCCGGGGCTCTTGGCGTAGCTGGCACGTCTGGCTTCTCCCATCAACAGCTGACTCTGAACCAGCCCCCGGAGGAGAAGAAGAAGGACGAGGACGACGAATGGCAGGAAATGCCGGCATATGCGCCCTATGATATCTACGATGACGACAACAAGCTGATTGCACGAGAACACGAGGACTCGGAGGAAGAGAAGGTCCAATACGCGGGACTGGGCGGTGCAGGCAAGGGATACACCAGGGTCCTCCTCGACGACGACGCCGAGTCCCAGACGAGCATGGATGAGAACACTCAGTATCTATTTAAAGACCCGGGGGGAGGCACAGGCGTGGCAGAGGAAGACGACGTACAGCGTGACGCCGTCAGCCAACTTCAGGCTACCAAGGAGCTACTTACAGAGGGCCAAAGGATTGCGTATGTCGGCTTGACGAGGCTGGAACTGTCAGTCATGGTAAAGGAGGTGGACCATCTTCAGCAAGGGAGGAGCAAGCCAAAGAAGGAAGTCACTTTCGCCGCCGAAAGCATGAAGATGTGGAGTCAGAAGATGATGATGCGCTTGTACTCGCACATGGACATCAGCCCGGACGAGCAAATCATGATTGAGCAGCTTGCTGCGCACGGCGTCATGCCTCAGGATTTGACCCCAGTGCTCATGGCAAACGCAAGGGTCAAGAATCCCATGGCCGACGAAGCTAGCAAAAGAGATTCGACAACATCTACGGCGAAATCATCACGTCCCAACTCGATGCCCCAGTCTCCTGACTCGGAATCGCCCGCGGAGCCCCCACCACCCTACTCGATGGAAGACAAGTCAGAGTTGACCGAGGACGTCAGGATGCCGTCGCAGATGCCAACCTCGCAAAAGATTGATATCGATTTAAGGTGGACGGTACTGTGCGACTTGTTCCTCGTCCTTGTTGCGGATTCCATCTACGACGCTAGGTCAAGAACTCTACTCGAGAGAGTCGCCAAGGATCTGGAGATTCCCTGGGTTGACATCTGCCGGTTCGAAAAGAAAGTGACAGACGCCCTGGAGATGCAACAGGCTGTCGAGAAGGAGAACTGGAACGAAGAAGAGCACAAGGAGAACCGACGCAAGATGGCCCTCAAGAAACGCTACATCATGATGGGCCTGGCAACTGTCGGCGGCGGCTTGGTTATCGGCTTGTCTGCCGGTCTGCTTGCCCCTGTGATCGGTGCTGGCCTGGCTGCCGGCTTCACAACGATTGGTGTTGGTGGAACAACCGGCTTCCTTGCTGGCGCCGGAGGTGCTGCCATCATCACGTCCTCGGCCGCGGCATCTGGTAGCATCATCGGTGTCCGTGCGGCAAATAGGCGAACGGGCGCCGTCAAGACGTTCGAGTATAGGCCTCTACACAACAATAAGCGGGTTAATTTAATCGTGACGGTGTCTGGATGGATGACGGGAAAGGTGGATGACGTCCGGTTGCCGTTCAGTACGGTGGATCCGCTGATGGGTGATATTTACTCCGTTCTCTGGGAGCCGGAAATGTTGACGAGTATGGGAGATACCATTAATATTTTGGCCACAGAGGTAAGCGCTCGTTTTCCGAACTAGTCATGACGGAGGGAAGTGGTATTGACTCGTTCGTAGGCCCTCACCCAAGGTCTCCAGCAGCTCCTGGGCAGCACCATCCTAATGGGCTTGATGTCTGCCATTCAGCTGCCAGTCGTGCTTACCAAGCTCTCCTATCTAATTGATAACCCTTGGGCTGTATCCCTCGACCGTGCCACGGCAGCTGGTCTCATTCTCGCGGACTCACTTATTGACCGCAACTTGGGTACCCGCCCCGTCACCCTTGTGGGATACTCCCTGGGTAGCCGCGTTATCTACTCCTGCCTTCAGGAACTCGCCAGGAAGGGCGCTTTTGGTCTCGTCCAGAACGTTTATCTTTTCGGCAGCCCCATCGTCGTAAAGACGGATGAATACCTCCGTGCGCGCGCCGTGGTCTCTGGGCGCTTTGTCAACGGATATAACCGCAACGACTGGATCTTGGGGTACCTTTTCCGTTTGACCAACGGCGGTATCAGGCGGATTGGCGGTCTTGCCCCCATCGAGGGGATTGCCGGGGTAGAAAACTTTGACGTCACCGAGTTCGTGGTGGGTCACATGGATTACCGTACGGCGATGCCGCGGTTGCTTCGTGAATGCGGTTGGATGATCGAAAACGACGAGTTCGTCGAGATCGAGGAGCCAGATCCGGAGAACCACCAGGAGAGGCAGCGTGAACTCATTAATGAAATCGAAGAGGCGAGAAAGGAGCTCGAAAGGGAGGGGAGAGAAAGATCGGGCAGTAAGAGCGGCGGCGCTTTCAGCTTCTTCAAGAAGAAGCCAAAGAGGCAGGAATGGGAGGTTTACGAGGATTCGACCAAAGCGGGAGGCAGTGGCGCGTCCGGGAGCGGCGGAAAGACGGAGGATAGGGATGGTAATAATCACGGCGTGCTGTTCGACGTCGACGCCATCCGCGCCGAGCTGGCCAAGGAGGCCAAGGAACAGCAAGGAAAGAACGGCTCCCAAAACGGTGGCGGCATTAATGAGGATATCCTTCAGTTTAAGGAGATCAAGAGCACCCTGCCGCCCATGAAGCTGGACGTGCCGCCTCCTCTCGGCCCGCCGGCGCCGGTAATAAAGGGCACGCGAGACCACCTGAGGGAGACCAGGAGTGCCAGCCTCGGGGCGGTCCCGCCGTATCGAGGGTTCTCTAGTGTTGAATACAACAATAGGCACCAGTCTACCGTTTCGTTGTCGAACGATCGCAAAGAGGAAAATGCTTGGAACTCATCACCCAAACCATCAATAAGCTCCTCCCGTCAGTACGATTACAGCGCTGGCTATACGAAGGGCGGGTTCGGGGGAGGCGGGTTCGGAGCGGATGATTACGGTTACAGTGCTGGTAAACATGACGATGACGCCGAGATCCAAATGACTTTTGACACGGCATTTGAAGCGTCTCCTCCCCCTCACTCCAAGCCAAGTGCTGCCAGCGACAGGCAGTCGTCATATGGAAATACAGCAAGCTCAACGGGTTATGGGGCTTCTTCGGCTTCGGCTTCGGCATCAGCCCCGGCGAGACCGGAGATCAAGTCAGCGCAGACGGTACCGGTTCTCCCGGCGGCTAATAATCCTTGGGCGGACTTTGATGATGACGACAACTTTGGAAAGGAGAAGGAGATTTCCATGACGTTTGCTTAGATGGTTGTATTTGTGGCGGCAAGACAGTCGGAGAGTCAGTGAAAGAGACAAGAGATGAACAGAGACAGCGCATTAAAAGCAGAAAGAAAGAAAAAGCATAATATCCACTCAACAGTATTATCAATAATCAGCCTTGGTTTTATAGAGGCGAGAGAAAGTGGGAAAAAAGCACGAGATAACACGCATAGGGAAAGGAGAACCACTACAGCGCAAGAGCCAAGGACTGAGGAAAAGTAATAGCTGTGGCGGAGGAACTACTTTTAGGAATTTATAGGTGTCAGGGGAGCTGTTTTGTTAGTATCACGTTATGAAAAGGACCGACCGTCTGACGGGTAGACTGCTTGAGTTTGGAACACACTAGGTGTGTGGTTGTGGTGTTGTGGATAGCATATGGAGCATAATGATGTTCGTATTTATCTTTGTTTTTGGATTTGACAAGGTAGATGAATCAGCTTAACTGGGTAGTTATGAAGCAATGTGTTAAATTTTGTGCCCCGTGTTCTTTTCACACATCAGGTCCACGGGAGCCTACGTTTAGCCAGTTGCTGCTGTCTTCCGCAGCATTGATATGTTTGTTTCCTTCATTACTTCGCCATCATCAAGTTTCAAGACACCTCTTGTTCTTCAAGTCATCAACTCCCACTCCCAGTGTCAAAGCACATGGCCCATCTCTGCTCCTCAATCAAATCATCTTAACCCCTCCTAACCTCAAACTCCGACTCTCCATCCACCAATTCTTTGTCCTCCACATCAAGCTTCGAAACAAGCGCGTGAGTCGGTCCCTTTTTCAAGTCCTTGATGAGCTGGGAGACAGAAGTTTCGTCTCCTTGGGCTTCTCCTTCGACCTGTAATGATTGAAAACAAGGCGAAACGCTCAGTTAGTTAGTGTTTTGGTCGGTTATTCAAACTTCCGGATAAATCACGGGATCGATTTGGGACCCAGACCTGAGCCCATAGAATGATCGGAGTAATTAAAATTTATAAGGGTAGGTAGTAGAGAATGGTGAAAGTAGAGAGAGAGAGAGAGAGAGAGAGAGAGAGAGAGAGAGAGAGAGAGAGAGAGAGAGAGAGAGAGAGAGAGAGAGAGAGAGAGAGAGAGAGAGAGAGAGAGAGAGAGAGAGAGAGAGAGAGAGAGAGAGAGAGAGAGAGAGAGAGAGAGAGAGAGAGAGAGAGAGAGAGAGAGAGAGAGAGAGAGAGAGAGAGAGAGAGAGAGAGAGAGAGAGAGAGAGAGAGAGAAGTCCAGGTTATAGATGTAGAATGTAGAATGTAGATGCCGGTCGGTGGTAACTTGCCTTGTCGTCAGACCGGTTACGGACCCATCCTGTTAGATTGAGTTCTTGGGCTCTGTTGGCCGTGAATTTTCTTTTTCGTGGGTAGGTAGGTATGTAAGTGTTAGTTATGGTAGTTTTGTAAATAGAAGAATGATGAAGTGAGTGACACCGAAACCCATTTTGATAAAGACTTGCGGAGGTATCAGAAAATGTAAGAGCCGAGATGTACAAGTCAGTAAAGCAACAACATGGGAACAACATGGGAACAAGCAGCGACAAAATGAACGAAACCAGGCAGAAAATAAACAAACATATAACCAAAAACAGAGATAGAATGACCAGTCCAAACTCAACTTACCGGTAGAAAACACCTTTTGTCATATTCAGTGTTAGAAAATATCATTAAGGGAAGTCAACGATATCCCGAGAGGCTTTTCAACCCCGAACCAATCAGTGTTGTTGGTTGCTTTTAAATGGCCGCCGAGATGAAATGGCAAGTAGACCTAGGTATCACGTATCTAGGCTATCGTACCTTGAACCCTGCCATGGGCAAGAAAGTAAACCTTTAATAAGGATTGTCAGCCAATTGCCAGTTGATGACTCAAGTTAGCAGAATGGTGTTCAGAGTGTATACAACCAACAAAACACTTCGTTTATATGACAGCTAGCTGCCAAAAGCTTAAGCTTGTGTGACAAGCTCAAATGTGGAGAGCTGACGGGAGTCTGTACACTCGCCAAATTCGTCCATGCAGGGCGATATATAAACATCAAGGATCCAAGGACTTACTCGTTTGCTTCCCATAGTGACAGTTTCGAGATGCTCGGTTTGTGATTTGTTTTTGTTGGTCGCGTGTTGCTGCCTCTTTTGCGTGTTCGCGACTTGAAGCTCAGCTAGCAGTGTGATGTCACAAGGCCCGGGGTCGATGTTGACTGATAAGATAAGGAAAGGTGTATAGTGGGGTAGCTCATGCCTTTACTGTATGGGGGTTACGTAATAGGGTGATATGCTGGTCTCGAGGGTATGGTATCGTATTAACGACCTCGATGGTCAAATATTTTGGCAGCAATTACAAGTTTGACATAACTAATAAGTTCAAAGTGGAAAACTCGAACAGAACAAGAGGGGTACATAGGTAACACAGATTAGACGATGTTGGGAGTAAGCAAAGTACACAAGCCATGAGCTGATGACTCTGTAGTCTTCCAAGACTCGTCTGCCTCGTAGCAACTCACCTCCCAGCCATTCCATCGATCATTGAACTCGTCATGAAACCATTCTTGCACTAATAGGAATGCGGTAGTCGTAGTAAACATAAAAGCTCTCATGCAATGCATCCATCCATCCCAATCCCTGAAACATTGATGCCCACCCATCACTTGGTGTCAAAGCTGTACTGCAACCATCCACCAAGGGCACGCAGGCTTTCCCACCGGACATTCTCATCAGCTTCGCCCATGAGCTCCATGATTCGTGTTTTGAGACCATATCTCTCCAGCTGGCTTCGCTTCTCGGGCACTTCGCGAACCAAGAAACCAACATCATTGCACGCAATCGCCAGCACCGCCTTGTCGTTCTCCCAGGGCTTCTGCATAATCTCGGCCAGCTTGCGCACAATCTCGCCATTCTCGTAATCCAGAATCTTGCGAGCATTTTCCGCCCAGAAGACAGTGCTGCGGTGAGGAGGTGACCATCTCAGGTGGCCCGAGTTGACCTCGGCGACATACTCATCGAATGTTGTCTTGGTCTTGGTGTATTCTTCAACAAGCTCCCGCAGCTGGTCTCGGTCCTCGACGAGATCTGGATCCGTAAACTGTCGGCTTGAAAGGTTCTGCAGCAACTGAGGGAGGCGAGCAAGCACGGCGATAGGGAGGAGGGAGTTCTGGTTCTTCGACAGCAAGTTGTAAAGCGTCGCGATGAGGAGTCGCGTCGTCTTTTCCTTTGGCGAGAGTCGGAGGAGGTGGGTATAAAGCAGCACAATGTCGTATTCGCTGTGGTAGAATATCTGTTAGCCTTTGTTCACTCATTCTTCTCAAACGGGCCTTCCTACTCGTTCAGTTCATCACCAATATCCGCAGCCTCGAAACTCATCTGCCACAGGACAAGAAGGACATGGTAAAGGAGCTGTAGACCGACTCCCCCACCAACCGAAGGTTCAAAACCGCTCCTTATGGGGTTGGTAGTACCACTCCACAGACTGGCTGAGGCATCACCGCCGGAAACACCAGCGGCAGCACGTAGGATGTCGATCAGCGGCCCGACGGTTTCGCTGCGTTGCTTCCAGAATTGCTGTCTGCAGACGCGGCTGTAGAGGAGTTGCGAGTACTCTTGGACGCCAATATCCTGCAGTCCGGCGTCCGAGTTCTTGGTTAGGGAAGCGAGATAACTGTATAGCATAGGCAAAGCCTTCTCGGCTGTAGGTGTGGATTCATCTCTGGAGCAAGCCATGAGACGGACGAGAACTATAGAGGTAAGAAGAGGGATCGGGTCTTCGGTGTTGTTCGAATGCGCAAGCAGCGGCAGGATGTTCTTGTAGGGGTTGGAATCTTCAGAGGCGAAAAAGGCTTTCGACAGAGCGGGAACATCTGTGATACATCATATTAGACGACGGTCGCCAAATGGTGGTACGTGAAATGGAGTGATGGGTATATACATCGCTATGCGACGTCACTGCCAAAGTGATCACCTCTTCTGGCAGTTGCTACGGGAAACATTGAAAGAAGTGAACGAGTGGAAGGAGCATAGTGGTGGTGTACGAGCATCCCGCCACGGGTAGTAGGAAACGAAGGGAAACCAACTGTCTAGCAAGTCGCTGAGCAAGACGAGGAGGTACTGGCACACGTCTGGTCGCTTGGACGCTAATTCTAGCACGCTCCTCTTATCATTCTTGCCAGCGAAAAGTGTCTTGTATCCATCCAGGTCGGCCTCGATGACTTGTTTGCGCACATCCCGCTTGACTTTATCGACAGCCCGGATTTTTGCCAACTGCTCCTCCGTCAGAGTGCCGGCGCGGACGGCGCCATCCCACGGGATTGGCCTTTGGCGGATATTGCTTTGCAGCGACGCGAGATAGGTTGGAGGGTCGAGGGACATGATGAATAGGTGTCGAAGCTGATGCGCCCGGTCGGAGAGCTCAAGACAGCTTCTGCGTGGTTGAGGACTGTCCTTGTCGGTTCGACGCGGGGATGTTGTAGGTTATGAGTGGTGTAGTTGACGATGGAGCTTCTTGGCAAGGCGGGCGAAATGACGGGCTGGTCTGAGGTGTAGGAAGCATTGATGTTGGCGGCAGGTTCCAGCATGCGAGGTGTTGGGAATGCGCAGGCGTTTCGTAGCCGCAGCGGCCACTTCCAGCGGTGCGGGCGGGCAAGGGAACCTCGATGATGCGCAACAAGGAGAGCTCCCTGCAGCTTCCATTTCCCCATCAGCCCCAGCTTTTTTAGTGACGAACTTGGAACCCACCAGCTCACAACGAACTACGTTGGAAGCAATCACTTCCAGTCATCCATCGGGTCTTGCACCACGCTCTCGTCACTCTTAGAGGATAGTGGTACCTCAGTCTCTAGTATATATATTGGTCGCCTTTCCTGGGAGCCCCTTGTTGCACTTTATCTTTCTCTTCTTACCTAGTCGTAGACTCATCCACTGGCACATGTATTGAGTTTCGTCACCAAACTTTGAACAATATTGTTCAAGATGTCTGGTCTCTCCATACGAACCCGTCAGCCAGCCTCACAAATGGCCAATAGCTCCACCTACCTATATACAGCCTGCTACAGCTTATCACCAGAATTCGATTCACAACTTCATCTTGGCTAACGCCGACTCGGGCAAGTGATGAGGCTTTGGAAAGATGCCATCATGAATGATGCCAAGACGCATCTCTTGGCACCACTGACTGTCGCACCGCCCTACTGTATGTGCCTATCCAGCTGCCGGTTGATGATGCCATGTTTCTTCTGCATAGGTATCTGATAGCTTGGACGGATAAGCTCATGCAATATTCGCACATAGTCCGATAACCTGCACATGGCCAGCCATGCTTCGAACGACGGCCCGTTATTACTGAGAAGACTTCAGAAGATTGTCCTGGGAGGGCGCAGGGTACTTGCACGCCGCCAAAATAAGCGGTACTGCTTACGCAGGAACAAGCATGATTGACAGGGCAAAGACGCCGTCGGTCATCGAGTGGGTGATGGGACCGTCAACGGGACTCGCGGAGTGGAATCACGTCCCAGCAAGTTGGACCTCCCTTAACAAGGGCAAAGAGGTCGAAACATGACCGCCAAAAAAACACCGCGATTCCACCCATATGTACGAGGCAGACCGACCCAAGACAACCCTACAGCTTCTATATCCACCCTCTCATGCAAGAAGAATATAACATGGGATGTTTCGATACGAACAAGATCCAGTCAATCGGAACAACCAAGTTTGTTTTTTTATCTTCATCCGGACATTCCCTTGCGAGAACCCTTGGATCTCCAGGGCAGAAGCAGCGTCAGTGAAGACATTCGCTAGCGCTGATTGATAGATGGACCTGAAAGGAAAGAAAAGGATTGTGACGAATAGCAGTTGCTCTTCCAGGGAATACTAGCCGTCGCTCCAGGAAATCGAGGGGTTGGGTGCTACGGTGCTGTGCTGAGAAGTCTAGGTCAGCCCTCTCAGCGCGGGCGGGATCGAGAAGTGTGCCTGGCTGGAGTGGACGAGTGGTGCCGTCGACGGACTTTTTTTTGCGAGGAGGTTGGGAAGCCAAAAACGATGGCACCGCACCTTGCACACAACCCGCCCTGGCCGCCCACAAGTGCTTGGCTCTTCGCTCGTCCCGCCCACTTGCAAACTACCATCCTCCGCCCGACCACCCCGAACAGGCCCTCCGTGGACCTTGACCAAGGCTAGGGTAGGTATTAAAATCTGCAGTGACGAAGGCTGCATCTTGCTGCATCTTCCCGTTTTCCCTCTTCCCTCTTTTTCTTCCTTTTCCGTTCTCCTAGTCTCGTCACTGGAGTCTGGAACTGGTTCGCGAATTTCGGTCTCACTCAGTCGGTTTCCCGTCGCTGAACCTTCATCACCGACCTAACTCAGTTGTGGCTCATCTTGAGCTTACACTGCTTTTAGGGCGCACCCGCGCAACCCAGCAGAACAAGGAAACGAGAACCAGAAGGGCCTGATTGCAATCAGTGGTACTGTTGGATTCACCCAGAAGAGACCGGAGAAGCCTGACGAGCAGCAAATCAGTCGAAAAGCGCAACACAACACAACAACGCCCAGGTTGAAAGCCGTTTTCAAGTTACAGCACCCGACACACGCACATTCTCAGATTCACGCCAGACGACGGGAGCGACCGCTGCGCCGCTGAGTGCATCTGCATACCACTGTTGAAGCTCCACCCCGCTCACCGCCGTACCGACAGTCCGACACGCGAAAGAAGCAGCAGCCCTTCGAAGCTAAGCAGCTAGCACGATCCGATCGGCAGGAACTTTGCACGGTCCACCCGATCCAGCCCCGGCCCGGACCTTCAAAAGCGGGCCCCGTTCCGGCAGACCGGGATATTCACACCGACCGACAATCGGCGACGGCGCATCTCCACTTGCGTACTGGAATCCCGCGACTTTTAACAGCCTGTCACTCAAATAGCAATCCTCACCATGGCGTCCCGGAAATCGCCGCTGGGTCTATTTTCAGCTCTTTTACTGGCCTGCGCATCGCTACCGCAGTATGCGTCTGCAGCTCCCTACCCACAGCCAGAGCCACAGGCAAATGTTCAATGGGTGACCTCCATCTGGACCGACACCTTGACGCAGACCCACACCAGCATCTACAGTACTCTGCTTGCAGCTGTACCCACGGGCGGTCCCGACTGCGTTCCTAACACTGGTCTCGGAGAATCAGCATGCGGCACCATTTGCTGCGCCGCATCGCAGAAGTGTCAATACGCCGGACAATGTATTGATAAGGGTGCCAACGACGCCCCCTTCTTGGGCAGCACCTTGGCCGGTCACACTTACACGACCCAGTACAGCGCCCCCTACCGTCCTACCAGCGGCGCGACGGGAACCGCAGCCAGTGCTACAGCTAGCAGCACAGGCGGAGCGGCTGGCGGAGCGGCCGGTGGCAGCACGGCTGATACCGGTCTGAGCGGAGGAGCGATTGCGGGTATTGTTATTGGCACACTCGCCGGTGTTGTTCTGCTTCTTCTACTGTGCGCATGCTGCATCGTGCGCGGTCTCTGGCACGGTTTTCTGGCCATATTCGGCATCGGAGCAGGCAACAAGCGGACTAAAGAGACGGTCGTCGAGGAGGAGCGGTATGCTCGCCACAGCGGCCGGAGAGACTCCCACGGCTCTTGGTATACCGGCGCCGGCGGTGGTCGTCCCAGCGGAGCGGCTGTGCGCAAGGAGAGCAGCGGTAAAGGCCTTATGGGCGCCGGAGCCGCGCTCGGTACGCTCTGGCTCCTGCTCGGAATGAAGAAGGACAAGAAGAAGGAGCCGTCGAGACGCAAGTCCAGGAGCGAGAATAGCAGCTATTACTATTCCGACTATACCTCCAGCGGAAGCCCTAGTAAGTTTCGACCAACGCAGCATGAAATGAGTCGCAAATCGAAATACTGACCTTGGAAACACAATAGGCTCGTTCAGTAGCGATAGACGAACTCGGCGCTCTGCGCGCTCTGCCTCTGCTCACGGCGCTGGCGGTGCTGGTAGGACCAGGACAGCCAGCAGAGTGACGAGGACGACGACCCGCGTGTCGCGCGTTAGTTCCGTGCCTCCGCCGCCTCCTGGTCAGCGCCGCATTTCGAGATCTCCGGGCCCTATGAGGGGATGAAGAACTCGGTCCCCCAGCCTTGACTGATTGCCCCCTGCAGCCGACGCACTTCAACTTGTCTACGGACTTAAATACAGCATCTATGCGGCATGCCCTGACAGATGACAAAAGTGACGAGCAACCGCCAACTCTCAACTTTCCCATTTCTGTGTTCATCTCTTTTTTTCGGTTCTTTACTATATAACGCACGCCATCACCACTCATCCATCCACTTCCTCAGGGACCCCGAGCGCTTGTGTGGGTTTCTCAGCATCATCCACACAACGTTCTCATGCCCCCTCCCAACGATTACCCCATGCTTTTGTGTTTCACGGCGTTATGATCTCGGGTTTAGGCGCGGTTCAAGGAGGATTTTCTCAAAGGCTTTTTCTTTTTCAAAGCTCCTTGGTATATAGGATGGATGGTCTCCCTGCGATGCGGAATGATGGGGCAAGTGGAGGATGTGGAGGTTTTTTTCCTCCATGAATTCAGCGAGCGAGTTCTTTGAGCGAGCAAGGTCTGATTTGAAGGAGAGGGAGAGGGAGAGGGAGAGAGAAAAGGGAAGTGAAGGGAAGAAGTAGCAGTGGCCGGGATGAGGATTATGAGGATGGTGAGAATCAGGATGCGGATATGTGTAATGAATGACTTGATGTATGTATGTATGGCATGAACTGAAAGAATGAAAGGAGAAAGATCTGGTTGAAATGAAGAGGTGATATGTCCACGATGATGATAGAAAATTGTGAACTCGGGCATAGTCACAAGGGTCGTGCAACAACCCCTGAATTGTGCAGAAGTGGTCGTTATCACGTCCTATGTCTTTATAACATGGTTCCCTCGGCACGGAGACCACACATGTTGAGAGGCTATCCAAAGTTGTAGATCATTATAGATTGGTCTCTGGGAGACTCTTCGACTGGCTCATCTACTGAGTTAGTCTGGGTATAATATGACCATCAGCCTAGCAAACAGAATCATCCCCAACATCTTTCTTTGGCGCTCTCGTGATGCCCATTTTCCCAGACATGTACGGTCGTCACACACTCGATGCTCGGTTTTGTTGTTGTGTTTGGGTATTCTCTCGTTATGTTCTGCTGTTGCGTTTTCCTGGTCCAAGGAGAACACATGTGACATGCCCGTCTCTCCTCTCCAGTCACCCGCTGGAAGAGGAGGGCGCCTCCCAAGACGTTGATGCTAGGTAATTGGCGAGAACCCGAGAAAGGGGGGTGATTCTTCAAAAGATTTGCCCATTTTGCCCGTAGCGAATTTTTTCCCTTACGCTACAAAACATGCAAATGCCAAAGACCCTTGCCACTCCGGTGAGACCCATAAAGCACAAAGAAACCCATGCCGAGCCGCACGTTTACTGGTCCTCGACAATGTTGCCCTTCTCGGAGACGTAGATACCGTCAAGGAACTGCAAGCCGTATTAGCAAAACAAGGCCATCGTTTGCTGGCTTTGCTCAACCAGCCCATATAGCCCCGGGGATATAGCTTTTGCAACGTACCTTACGGATATCCTTGTTGCGCACCCGGCAGATCTGCTGGATATCAGCAGCGGACTGGGAGACACCCTCGAGGGAGTTGCCGGAGAGGACAAGCTCATCCTTCTGGGACTTGGAGATCTCGACATCGACACCGGGCTGCATAACGACGCGGCGGACGATCTTCTCGCCGATGAAGTTGCTGCACAAACACTCTAGTCAGCACCTCTGTTCCTCCTCGGCGCATATGCAACGCCTTTTTATCACCATCCCTCCGCGTGTAGAATTCGTTCCGCGACATACCGGATCTCGACCTCGAAGTTGCCAGTCTCGGCGTTCTTCTCAACGTTGACGTTGATGGGGAAATGGGCATAGACGTAGCGCATCTTGTACTTGAAGCCCTTGGTGACACCGATGATCAAGTTGTTGATAAGGGTGCGGACGGTACGGAGAGCGGCGACGTTCTTGCGGTTGCCATGGTGAATCTCGAGGCCGATGATGCCCTTCTTGATGACGGAGAAGTTGACGGCAATGTGGCTGAGGTCCTTAACGAGCTTGCCGCGGGGGCCCTCGACGGTAACGATCCTGGACTTGATCGAGACCTTGACTGTGAACCGGAAAAAGTGGCGTTAGTGATACTGCAGCTTATACGCGACAGGCCCAAACATTGTCGTTTCGGTTTCGAAGCTCGGCCGGCGGGCGAAAATCGTCCATCCTCCACGTTGCGACCAGCCAACCCAAAGTCCTTGTTTCCATCAACCCATTCCCATGCCAATTCCGCTCTGGTGGTTGCCGTCTGTCGGTCGCTCGCTTTTCGCCTGGCCAAGCCCGCGCCTCAGCCGTCTTCTTTTCGCTCGGGCCGTAGATATCGCAGCATAACGTCAATCAAGCGCAAACGTACCGTTCTCAGGGACCTCCAGGGTCTCCTCACTGTGGATGTAGCGCATTTTGGCGTCGGTCGGAGGGTGAGGAGGTGAGGGTGGTCAGTTCGTCGTCGAGGTGGACTGGGAGGTTGCAAAACCCAAAGAAAAATGTCGATTTTGGGGCGCCCGGAATAATTCAACTTGTGTGTGCCGACCGCCCGCGCTGCCTGCCTTAGGGCAGAGGGGCTGGTGAATGCTACCATTGGTCGAAATCGGGGCGGAACAGGCCAAAGTGGGGTAAACCTGGCCCGTGCAGGTACCGGTCAGCCTCTTGGTCCTGCTCCAGCCTCACCTTTCCTCACCTGCACTGTGTTCGCGTGCATCTCGTCCAGCAACGCGTTTGTTCAGGCCCGTCATGGTGGATTTGCGACATTCATCACTACAAAAGCCAGCAGCGGGTGCTAGAGGCTATTCATAGGTTGCACGTAGAGTATCGGTCTAGTTGTATATTCGGTATGGTCAACTGACAGAGGCATATTCTAATTACCTCACAACTCAATTGGCATCACGGACAAAATTATACACATCTCATCATCATTCTTGATATCATGATGCTGCGACCCTTGAACCAAAAGTCTTCTGCAACCCCCTGCTGGTGGTTGATCGCCAAGGTGGATTGAAAGCCAGCAGCCATGTGGTGAGGACGGACCGTGAGTTGAGCTCAGATGCCGTTGAGAGCGAAAAGTAAGTCGAGCTGCACTTGCACAGCTCCAGTTGCCGGAAGATGCTCAGTTGGCGCTCAGCCGGCAATCACACCCCACTCTAGTCCGGATCGCTTAGTGGGCACTGGACAGACACCGCCCCCCGGACAAGGAGGGACCGACCAAGCAGTGCCGCTGACGACGACCTACAAGCTGCCGCCGGTTCATCTGAACCACTGCATCAGTAACAGCTAACTTGTTCCCAGAGACCACCGACACTACACCGAACATCACGAGTGAGCCTGGAGCTTCAGTCTGTCGTCAGCATTTCGTATGTCAGCAATTAACAAATGCTGAAGTTATAATATCCTCGTGCGGTTCCTGTCACTAATTGCATCAATTGTCTAAAGTGTCGCCTGTCCAACCCGAAGCTACCCACCAGCCGGTCCAACTTACAGGACCATTGGCATCGCGCAGTCTGATTCCCGACCAAGACGTCCCCTTCCTATCCGCAACACAGCGCGCCAGGACTATAGCCACCCGACCATAATCACACGAAGCATCATAGCCTACTATGTCGTACTTCTTTGCAACGCCGGTCGATATCGACATTGTCCTTGACGATGCCGACGAACGATCCATGGTGGATGTCAAGCTAGACAAGAACCGGCGCGAGAAGGCTCCGCTGTATATGGACGGCGAGTCTGTCAAGGGCGCCGTGACGGTGCGGCCCAAGGACGGCAAGAGGCTGGAGCACACGGGCATCAAGGTCCAGTTTATCGGCACAATAGAGATGTTCTTCGATCGCGGGAACCACTACGAGTTCCTGTCGCTAGTGCAGGAGCTTGCGGCCCCGGGCGAGCTGCAACATCCCCAGACCTTCGACTTCAACTTCAAAAACGTCGAGAAGCAATACGAGTCGTACAACGGTATCAACGTCAAGCTGCGCTACTTTGTGCGTGTCACCGTCTCGCGCCGCATGGCCGATGTCATCCGCGAGAAGGACATCTGGGTCTACAGCTACCGCATCCCGCCCGAGATGAACAGCAGCATCAAGATGGATGTTGGTATCGAGGATTGTCTGCACATCGAGTTCGAGTACAGCAAGAGCAAGTACCATCTTAAGGATGTCATCGTGGGCCGCATCTACTTCTTGCTTGTGCGGCTCAAGATCAAGCACATGGAGCTCAGCATCATTCGCCGCGAAACAACGGGTGTTGCGCCGAACCAGTACAACGAGAGCGAGACCTTGGTGCGGTTTGAGGTATGTGTTCCCCTATCTCACCCCCTAATCTTTGACCTTCCCTCGACAAAATGCTGACCAACTGGATGTGTAGATCATGGACGGCTCGCCATCAAGAGGAGAGACCATTCCCATCCGACTGTTCCTAGGCGGTTTCGACCTCACACCCACCTTCCGTGACGTCAACAAGAAGTTTTCCACAAGATACTACCTCAGCCTGGTCCTCATAGACGAAGGTAATTGTTTACCGGTATTCCCCACGCATATACCTTTACAAGTGCTAACAGCTTGCAGATGCCCGGCGGTACTTCAAACAGTCGGAGATCATCCTCTACCGACAAGCCCCCGAGATCGCGGCTGCTGCGGCAGCTGCCCCTCCCGGCCAAAACGCTCTACCAGCGCCGCCTCCCAACGATAACAGGCTTGCGGGGATATCTGCGGCTTAGGTTACCTCAATGGAACTTCCCAAATGGAACGAGCGGCCGAGCGAAACCAAGCTGAATGAAGAATCAACCTGAGTGTGGCTTATATACAATGGCCGATGATGAAATAGTAATGATATTGGGGAGGAGAATGCGGGTATGACTGGGAGGATCAACGGAACGAACAGACAAGAAGTGTCGAAATGGTAACAGCGAATGCGCGCGCGCAAGACGGTAGCGGTTCATTTGGTTGTTGTTTGGTTGGGGGGAGGAAGGGAGGCTTTAGCGGGAATCTTTGAGACTGTCTGCGAATACGGAGTCTCAAGGTCCCATTGCTTAACGTAAATATTTTGTTATCTAGCATTGCACGGCGTTGGCTTTTCGAAACAGAAGGAACCTCAATATAATCTGTTGGTGAATACGGTGGGCAAAGACTTGGTTAGTCGAACCTGTACATGCTATCCTATGCTACTCATTATGCGAATGAGACCCCTTTGCTCCTGGCTGGCGCCCTCAAGTCAACTTTAGACAAACATGTAGCTCAACATCACCATAAAAACTCAGCTCATACCACAAATAAAACCGATACTCCCAACAATGTGATTGAGACATAACAAAGGCATAGAATTCGTAACCGGCTGTTCCTTTTCCGCCCTTTTTTTCTCCATGATTTCGATAAATTCTCATATTCTAGCATTACAATGAAGCAGCCAAGCAACTAGGGGCAAGCCAAACATGCTAGATCAACTCGGTCCCTCCCATAAGGAGCCGCTCACGACATGAAAACGTCCCCATCTTCTCCGTCAAACCCATCCGTGAATCCAAACTGATTGTTCTGGATCGCCACGATCCTGTCCAGCTCCTGCTGATACTGCTTCCGGATGTCGGCCAGTGTAAGCAGCCTCCTGCGGGACTCGCCAGAAAAGGATTCGGAAGCGGACTCAAACTGCCTCAACTTCTGGGCGAGGACACGGTCCTCCTCCTGCTGAGCTTCGGACGAAGTCGAAGAAGCAGCCGCTGCCGAGGCCCTGGTGGTCCTTCCACCAGTCTTCTTCTTGGAGGGCTGTTGCTGCTGTTGCTGTTGCTGCTCGGGAATATCATCAGCGGTGTCGAGGCGTTCCATTAGGTCGTCGAGATGGTCTTCTAGGTTATCCCCACCGCTCTTTCCGTTAGGCTTCACGTCTTGGTCGTCCTCATCATCGTCGGAAAGGATGTCCTCGAGGATGTAAGCCTCTCCCTTGGTCTGGACGCAGCTCAGCGCGTTGATGAGCAACAGGTACTGTCTCGTCACCTGCGTATCTAGCGCGTCCTCCCCGCTGACACCGACCTTGTCGCCTTCGCCCATCTGCCTGAGCTTCTGCAGCCGGTCGAGCAAGACGGAGGCGGCGCCGCGGTAGTCGTTGTGGCTGACGCGCCAGGCGTACAGGATTTGGTGGTAGGGAACGCCGTTGAGCACGTCGCGGACTTGACGGCACTTTTCGACCAGGGTGTCGTCGACCATGGTTTGCAGACCGGAGAAGGGCAGGTTGACCAACTCCGTGTTCTGGCCGGCTTCGCACATCTTCTCGACGAGCCTGCGGAGGTACGACTTTTGCAGCACCTCGTCGTCAGTCATGGAAAGCAGAGTGGAGTGCGCGACGTCGAACTGAGAGATGGCCGTGGAGGCGGTAAAGAGGCGGGAAAGCATTTCGGTCTTGATATCATTGTGCTTAGTCCGCTGGCTGCTGGTATTCTCAGCATCCTGGTTGTCCTGGATGAACTGCAGAGCAAGCTTGGAGAATTCAACGACGTATGAATAGGCCTTTTGACGTTCGAAGAGGTTCACAACGTGAGCGTAGTAGTTGGGAAGTCCGCTGTAAAGCAACCTCCACTCGGTGTCGTCGAGAAGGCCAGCGCTATGCCGGTGCACATTCGTGCGCTCTGTGCTTAGGCCGACTGATGTCTTCTTGAAGCACTGAGCGGCAGTGCTGTGTTCGTTGAGGGCAAGGAACACACGACCCTGGATGTAAGTAGCAAAGGGGTCTAGCTGAGCGAATGGGTTAAGCTCCTTCGCGAGGTCAGGGCGGCCCTGCTTCAAGAGCCAGCATTGCATAATACCGTTGTCGAGCTCGGTCGAGCTGGTCGGAGCACAGATGTCAAGAACAACATCAGTGATGCTAGACAACAGAGGCTCGCCATGGCTTTCTGGTAGTCCCAGGAGGTGTCCAATCAGTCCCTCTAAGGCAGTGATGGCATATGTCTCCTGCTTACCACGGTTCGCCACGGGTGATGCTGAGCCAGACTGATCGGCCGTTGGTACGGGGATCGTAAGCTCTGTCTTGACCATCCACCGGAGATGCTCGAGCCGCTTAAGAGCATCAACCAGTTTGCGGTAGACTAGGCCTACGTCGAACCTCGCGTGTAGTGCAATCTTCTCGTCTTCGATCTCTTCCTCCATGTGAACCAGAAGGATGAGTTGGCTGAAGAGTATCCTCCAATGAAGCTCAATCGTCTCCTGCACTGTTCGAATAACCAGTTTCCGCCCGAAGGCTGTGAATGGTGCTCGCAATTCCTGCGAGTTTCCATCACCGGCCGCTGTGATCAGCTCGAACAAATCTTCGTACAACCTAGGAGTAACCATTTGGAAGTTTTGGCCCAGGGCTTCCGCCACTTGAGCCACATCCTCTTCGGTAACTTGACGCCAGAACCCTGCCTTGTCGGCAAACTGCTGCATACGATCGGCATCCGAGAGTGATGATTCTTCGAAAAGCTCAGCCCGTAGAGCCGCCCTGCTCAACTCCAACATGCTGTCCGAGAAGACGTCGACAAAGTTTAGACCAGCTGAGACCAAGGCGGCGACGTCCTGATCCTTCTGGCTGGGAGTTTCGATATTGTGATAGATTCGGTCAAGGTCGCTGCATTGCCTGACAGCAGACAAGAGATCGGCACACGCAACCCAGATCATTCCATCCACAGAATCGAGAACCAAGGATAGTGCTTCGCCCCTTTGCTTGTCCAATTCAAGTAGCAAACGCCAAAACCGTGTCCACTGGGTCTCGCTCGTACCCCTGAACTGTTCATAATCCAGCCCTCCGACGGAGCTTCGATCGAGTGTTGTGGTGGCTCCAAGGACGGAGCAGATCGACTCTGCGATGCTTTTGTTGGATCTCGAATTGCCTTCTTTGTAAGTTCCGAGGCCCTTTTCATACATCAGTAGTGCTGTCTCGAGCGTCGATTTGGAAAACCTGCCCGGGAAGAAGATAAGCTCCAACCATTTCTCGCTCGAATCAACGGGGTCACACGGCCCCGAGGTCTGCGCAGATGCTGTCGAAGATTCGATATTGACCGATTTCCAACCATCATCGAAAGGTCCGCTGACGCTGCTTGGGTGTACCTGGAGCTTCTGGACCCGGTAGGTGATGTTGTTCTTCCACAGTGTCCAAAGCTCAGGCCCCTCTGCTTGTTGCGCGACAGCGAAGTCGGCCAAGGTCCAGATATCGAGAGAGGATGGGCTAGCCGGGACCAGCTTTTGTTCGGGGAAGCAGTCGGCAACATGGATCGATCCTTGGGCGTTGGCTTTGACTTTCCAGAACTTGAATTCGCCAGACCCTATTGGCGAGTATGTAACGACCAGACATTGGCCAGGGCCGTTGTCCATAATACGGATGAGGTTGGTTTGAGAAGGGTCGATGGTCCATCGGGCAATATCCTGGGGATCGCGCTTAGCGTTCAAAATGTCGCCCGTGTACATGATCTGGCCCGTCCGCACATCCCACACGCGCATACGGTGATCCAGACAAATGGTAAACAAAAAGGCGGCGCCATCGATGCCCACATTCGTGATGGCTGTTGACGTAGCTGCTGTTAGCTCCATGTTGGTGTTGCCGTACCGCACTGTCGGATCTCGCTTGAAAGGAACCAGCTTCTGCAAGCTCTGTCCCCATCCAGCAACGTTGTAGATGGTCTCCTTCCATGGGTTGCCGTTTGCTATAGAACTTTCGTCAGCAGTTGTTTTGTCCAACAATGCGGATGCAGATGTGCTCACCACCGTTTGGTCTGCTATTTCTGTCAAATCTGATTATTCCTCCATCATGCATTGTGACAAGTATCTGCTCATGACTCACAACCACGAGCCGGTGTGGCTGTTTGAAGCCAAAGCCGGACGGCGAGTACGACTTGCACAACTCGCCGAGCCCGCCATCGGTTGCTAGCCTCTTCCTGAAGTGATCTGGGCGAATGGTGATGGTGTGGAGCTGATTGGACTGGTCCACGACATGGACGCAAAGGGCATCGAGGGCCTCTGGATCAGAGAAGCCAATGCAAGAGGTTCGTATCGGCGAGGGGAAGCGCAGGTTCAGGACCAAGGGCGCGTCGGTATCGTTGTGTTGGTGGTGGTTTGGCTTGCAGACATCGGCGGCGCGGATGCTCAGGACAGTGTCGTTCTCAAGGACCCGCCAATGGAATCCACGGGGCGAGGCATGGTGCTTTCGGTAGTATACTGATGAGGTGGTGGCTAGATTACGGACTCGGTAGGCCTTCTCGTCGTCGGCGGCGTTGATCGCGCGCGCGCTTGCTGTTGTCGACCTGCTGAAGGAGCTCTGGTTGTGCGATCCGACGCGGATCTGGACAATCGACGACGACGTGGACGGCTCGAGGTTGAGGCGCGTCTCTTTATAGAGAATCTCGAAATCCCTTGCGCTCATCTTGTTCCCATGGGTATCATTCGGTGTGGTATGGGGAGGCCGAGGGGTTGCTGTCGCGCTTTTTGAAGATGCAAACGCGGTTGTTGCTTTTGCTGTGATGCCCAGGGCAGAATTTCTGGCCGCCCGGCAAGTTCAAGTTCCCAAACACAGCGCAACGCTACAAGCGAAGTTGCAGCGGGTCGTTCAATCGCTGGCGTTGGTTGGTGGGGAGCTCTATGCTATGGAAACCTCAACCACTAGTGTGACTAGGTGGATAGGGGACAAGGTACGTCACACCAAAGGAGGTTGGAAGTGAAAGCTTTCACTCCGATCTCTTGACAACCACTACTTCCACCGCACTTGACAATGCTCAATGGATGATAACGCTCAAGCTGCACCTTCAAACAACAGATCATAAATTTCACTCTCTCTTCCTGTATTCACGAAATTATGTGGTTCGTGGCAGGGTGTCTCGCCAATATGGACGACAGCAACTTCAGCTTTACAGTCCTATGATTTTAGGAACACCACACCTGTATTGCTCGACCCCAGCATCGAGAAGCGCCTTCTGGTCTGGTCAGTGGCTGGTAGGCGAACAGACTTATGACAGCTTCAGAGTCCGCGCACCAGCTTGGAAAAAATTAAGTTCCCTTGTTGATGATAACTTAACTAAAAACTCCAAACTTCTACCAGTCCTATCAGACATGTGTAACGCCAGGCTATCCTCCCATGCAAACAATAAAAACGCGCTATGTCCATTGAAACTCCCATTACCTTTTGCACACATCCGCCCTCGTATAGCCATATCATCAGTCCCCTGTGTTCCTACATTATCGTATGAATCTCGTGTTGGTTTGATTCGGTGTCGCCATCACACTTGGGGACTATTGCCCCATCTTCTCCATATCCTTCGGGGTGGGGTCCCCAATACCGTCCTCTTGGATAGCAAACAAGCAGTCGCTCTCTGGTAAACAGGGGCTGTCGTAGATCTTTGCGATTCTCGTCTCTCCGCGACCCTTCTTTAGGCTGATACGAGTGGTACTGGCGTGCGCAATGATGTTGCCACCGATTGGTTTCTTGGGGTCTGGGTTGAACATGGCAGACGGGCCACCGTCGACCTGTGCCACGACCTGGTTCGTGATCACTACCGCGATACCAAACTCGTCGGCAAGACGCTGAAGAGTGCGCATAAACTTTGCGAGATGGGTTTGACGAGAACTGAGTTCGCCACGGCCCAAGAAGTCCGTTCTGTAGAGTGACGTCGCCGAGTCGACAATCAACAGACTGAAGCGGGTTTCACACATCATGGCTGCGGCCTGGTTGAGGAGCTGCAGCTGATGGTCCGAGTTATAAGCTCTTGCATAGGCGACGTTGTCGAGAACCTCTTCTCCTGAGAGACCGTATCGGTTGGCTACTGCGAGGAGACGGACAGGGCGGAAGGTGCCTTCGGTGTCGATGTAGAGACATTTTCCCTCGCCACCTCCCATGTCGAAAGGGAGCTGGCATGTCACCGCCAGAGTGTGGCAGATCTGCGATTTTCCTGTTCTGAACTCTCCAAAGATTTCGGTAACACTGCCGGTCTCGATACCACCAGCCAATAGTGTGTCCAAGTTCTTGGAGCCAGTCGTAATGGAAATAAGTTCGCTGCGGCGTTGGTGCATCTCAGTCGCAGTGGTAAAACCCATAGGCACAAGTTTAGACGCTTGATAGAAATGTCAGTACATCGGCAATTCCTAAAATAAAATCGCAAGTATCTCGAATCCAAACGACTTACCTTCTGCCAAGATCTTCCCTGCCTTCTGCTCCGAAATGCCCTTGATCTGCTCCAGTACCCTACGGGGGGTGTAGGCAACAGATTCAACGGTGTTGAAGCCTCCATCAACAATCAACTGAATGTCACGCTTTGTAAGTCCGGCAACACCCTAAGAAACCCAGTTAGTAATTTGCAGGCTGAAATCGCATATTTGAGAAATGTATATTTACCTCTAGAGCAGAAAGTGGTGTTGGGGCGCCTGGGTTTGGCATCCCACTATCGTCCTCCATATTGGCGGACTCATCGTACTCCTCGTTGTTCGACATCGTGATATCCGGTGCACCAGTTTCTGGGCTTCTTGGGGGGTAACGATGGCAGGGCCGGCAGCGAGCGGGAAAGTTTGGAGAAGGCCACAAAAATACAAGGCAGAAATGGCGAAACAGAAAAACCCGACGTGAACTGGAGCTAAAGATACGAGAAATGTTGACAGAGGCGAAAACCAGAAGGCAAGAGCGCGACCCGCGTCCTACAAATTGGGGAAGAGCGACACGCTAACATGTGACCTAGATGACCAATTCAGCCCAGCATGGGGGTGCTAGGCCCCGCAGCCGGTGCCTAGATTCAGTGGAGCACTGGAGAATGGGCCCCACGGTGGGGTCCATTCTCCAACGCTACCCCTGGGGGTTCGTCAATTCATGCCAATTCCGTACTCCCCGTCAATATCGTGACATCTCTCACACTCACCACTTTGACCTCTTTTCATCCTTTTAATCTCTTTGAACCAACTGTATACTGATACAGAGACAACATGTTATTGCTATTTAAACCCCCATCACAATCTTCTTCGTCGAACCTGACAGTAACGAAGCTCTTCGACGATGTTTGTAACCGTGGCCCTTCGATCATATGGACTTCGATTTCTTGACCCTACATACTCGCCTAGATCACCGGTTTCCATCCCGATTTTCGACCACAAAATAGCGACTCTTCGGTCAGATCGCATGAGAGACTGCGGAACAGGCTTTTGGTCCAAACAACGTTTCCAATGACAACAACTATCCAAAAAAAAAAAAAAAAAAAAAGAAGTACAATTCTTGCTCACCCCCGATCCCCTGACGCCTCTTCCCTTCCGTCGCCGTCATATATATGACCATCCAAAATCAACAACCGTCCATTCTCTTTCGATCAGGGAGACACCCAGCAAAAAAAACCTCATGATTACATATCCAGTGTTGTTGCAATTTGCTGGAGAGGCCAACGTGCTCTTCACTACCTCCGCCCATAACCAGGCACACTACTTCCCCGTGCATAGCCAATTTCCTCAACGCCCTCCTCCGCTTCCAGATCGTTGAAATGATACTGATTCGCTCTGCGCTCGGTGCCCGGTGTACCAAGCCTTCCAACAGGCAAGACCTCAAACCCATCATTGACCCTCCGAGCAGCAGACCTGTTGTTGGTGAAATGCAAATCTCCAGGCCCGAACGTCGGCTTGGGGGTTGGGATAATAGACTCTGCCTCATCATTCTGCTGGTGTTGTTGTGGCTGTTGCTGCTGCTGATACGTCATATGCGAAGGGGAAGTGCCAAAGGGATTACGGACGGCGGCCGTATCTCTCCTTTCGACTCCTCTTGGCTCATACAGTCTTCTTCCTCCTCCGCCGCCGCCACCGCTAGATGAGCTATAAGATCTTCCACTCCCGCTTCTCGTAAATCCCTGTTGAGCGGAACCAGAGGATGAGGCGCCTGATTCAGAACCGGTGCTTTGCTGATGGCTATCACCACCGCCACGGATCTCTCGCCGTCGTTGGGAGGAGGAGGTTGCCACGTATGTGTCATAGGCTGCTAGTCTTTGCGCCTGTGCTCCTCTATCTTGACCCTCGAGTCTTCTGAGGGTGTCCTCGCTCAAAGCATGGGGAGCTCGCGGAGCGTGGCGATGGGGATAATAGTGCCTCTGTTCTCGCGAGATGGGTTGGAGGATTGCCCCTGACGAGTTACTCTCCAATGACTCGGAATCCGTGAGTCTCTGCAGGAGTGATGTACCGTCGGGTGTGGCAGCCCTTTGTGTCGTTGTCGTGACACCTACCGCCTTCGTCTTTTCCCTCCTCTGTTGCTCCGTATCCAATTTTACCAGCGTCACCGCTGAGGTAAGCTTTGTTGTTTCGGTAGGAGTGGCCGGTCTCGAGATCCATATGCCGTCAACTTGGACGCCGCTCTGGATTGCCCGGACTCCGAAGGGGATGGAGCTGGTTAAGCGCTTGGAGGAGGTAGGCCGGAGCCCCGTGCTGCGCATGTCATCGATCCTCGCCTTCTTTTCTTCGTCCAAGATCTCCTGTTTTCGTACGATGCGGTTCGTCCACCATAGCTTGACTAGTCCGGCACAGAATACGGCCACTATTGCTACGGCAAGTGCCTTGAGATGATTGTTAGCAAACTAGCATTTTCTGAATAGGGATTTTCAGGAAAGGGGAGGGGCAAGCGTGGTGATGGTGTCTTCACTTACAAAGGTCATCTGCTGCCACAGCTCCCATGACATGAAGAAAATTCCCTTGGCCATCTTGCTGTCTCAGCTGATTTGCTGCGACGTTGTTGGAAGTTTCGGGACTGCAATCAAGTCGTGGTACTTTTAGTATCCAAGTTGAGGTCGTTGTGGTTTGATAAGGTTGACACCGCCAGCCTCCTGGTCAACCGAAAAGAGAGAAAAGAAACGTGAGCAAACGGTCTTTGCCACGTCACTTGGTTGAGTTTTAAGATTCGGCTGGCAAAAACAGATGTTTTGCGGGAGCGAAACAAACCGCACTTCGTTCGGTTTCGGGAGGTTGCAGCGTTGTCTTGAGTTCTCCAGGCCGGTTCTGGCGGTTAACCCAAGGTGTACTGGAAGTATTCTCGCTGGGTGATGGTCCGACTGGTAAGGATGAAGGTGTTTGTTGATAATTGTCAAAAATGCCCCGTCTTTGGTTCGGAACATGGCAGGTCAGGTTTTCGGCGTCTGTTGATCCCCCTTCGCCGCCTTTGTGGGTATTCCAGGGAATCAGAAGATACAGTCTCAAGACTCTTCATACGGCAAGAAACCTCGAAATGTGTTGGCGTTGCTGAAATGGCCGACTGGTAAACTTTGGGTGTCCCAGAGTAGTGTCCAATACTCCAAAAGGAACCAAGCGCTTGCCGAAAAAGAAAAAAAAAAAAGATGGGGATAAATGCCGTATTATCGTCTTATGAGTTCATACTCTTTCCCTTTCCAGGGGTTCGGAACCTGGCGGTCAAGAAAATAAACTTGAACTCTCGGGATACACAGGGAATAGAAGGCCAGCAATGGGTGTTCTCAAAGAGCTAGTCGGGGCAAATACGAAGAGCGTGTAACGGGTGACGGCGCTTCAGTCTCAACACAACTTTCCTAAAGCCCCTTGTTCGGCTCGGATGCCTGCATTAGCAAGGCTGATGTTGTCACCAACACATGGTGTGCAACATGGATCCAAGGGGTACCAAGTCTGAAAAGGCCTCGAGGATTTTGTCAACGTGGTTGATGTGTGGAAGTGGTTTCTCAAACCAACTTGAAGGCCCACGAAAGCGGTAAGATCGTAGAGGTGTTCCTTGCAGCACCCACGGGTGGCTTGGAGTTGGATTTATCGACGACTTTGGGGAGTGGTGGAGGGCAATGGACGAACACGAGGATTGAAGTCGAAAGTTAAATGAAAACAAGCAATTCCTTATCACATCCACTTCCGTTCGGGACGGGCCCAGAGACTTTTTGTACGAGCATACACCCACGGATAGGAATAGCACGACACGCCAGGTCGGGAGGAAGTGACCCTACCCTACCGACATCGCTGGTTAGGTTGAAGATTACCTAGGTATGCTCATTCCCCCAGCTATGAGATCTGCCATGGCATTTATGACGAGCGAGCAATAATAGCCAGGGCTAGATCGCAGAGCTTGATCTACCTAGACCATGACAGACCCCGTTAAGGCTTCTACAATGGACACTTGCTCACAGTCTAGGGTCGTAGGGTACGCCGTGCCTTGCAAACGGCAGTCAAAAAATATCCAGGCTAAATGACTGAGCTGACGACGCAACCGGGAATCTTTCAAGAGTGTCCAGAAAGAAAATGTTGGGAACAAGATGGTCCAGGCAGTACGTGATCTTGGGACCCCGATCGACCGAGAGGCAGGTCGATGGGCCGCTGGAACCGGGAAGGCGGGCCTTTGGGCTGGAACACTTAAAGAGCGATGGTCGGTAACAACAATAAGATTCATAGAAACAGCTTTGCACTTCAAAATACCTTCCAAGTCATGTGGTGTGGAAACTGGGTTGTGTATAGTATGGAAGTGAAAACGTGGTATCGATGGTAACACGGAAAAGCCGATGGGCTTGAATTTCCGGAGAAAAGAGCAAGCCATAGGACTGATAAAGTATATTGCATTCGGTTCAAAGATATAAACGCGGTCCGAAGTCTGATGGAACCTTGACCCAGTCTCAGCATGCTATTTTGCCTGGAATTTACCCATATTGCGGGCAGGCTCGTCTGCCCCGGATTCTCGCGTGGTACTAACCGGCAAATTCTCATGGTTAAGGAAAGCGTAGAAAAGAAAGAATGTCGAAGCACACCATTCCCACATTGGATTTTGGGGTACGGTTAGATAGAACTCCTTTGTGCAACAGTGCGCTAAGATTCTTGCGTTGAGAACATGGACAACCTTGAGATCTGATGACCACTTGAAAATGATGCTATTGTCTTTCAATGCGAGTGCTAGTGTGGCGAGAATGGGTCTGCTCAAACGAATTACTGAAGGATATAATAGAAAATGTTCTATTTGGGAAATATGATAAAATTCGAGATCCTGACGATGTTGTTGATTCGAATTAGAAGAAGATAACGAAGTGAAGCGGTCACTTCAGACGGGAGGGGCGGACAAGGCGATGCTCCAGACTCCTTCCTTGTGGACACTGAACAGCAGTCGTGCCTTCCTCGTAGCTCAATACGCACTCTAGGGAAGGAGTCATTCTACGGAAGAAGCCCGTCAAAGGCGAAAAGCTGAAACGGCCAAATTCCATTTGACAACAGCATTTTAAACAGAGCAAGCTGCAATGTTGATTCCATACTTGAAACTGAGAGAGCGCCCGCAAAGAAAAGAAAGACAAATAGCCCATCCAAAAACCAGTAGACAACATCTTGGGTGATACTGCCAAGCCAAAGCACATCTGAACAAACGGCACACCAGAAATTGATCGTGTAGCTCAACAAAAGAAAGATACCAGCCAGATCATTGCCCAGCTAGGAACATACTCAACAGGGTTCAAAAAAAAAAAAGGATAGGGGAGGACGATGAGGCGGAAAGTGGAAAAGGGTTGTTACCTGCTAGAATTGAGGAGTGAACCCATGTGCTCCCGGATTACAGGTTCCAAGGCAGTGGTATGAACCACTACACCTGCAACTCATATGGGAGCCCATGAGTTCCTCGGATGTAAGGAGCTGGATGTTTGGTATATATACCGACCTGCTGCCAGAAATGTTCGATTATTGAGTAGGGGCTCGACCTGTAATTTGAATGTAGCGTCATGGAACGCGGGATTTTTCAGGCCTTCATTAATGTTGTTGAGTTGGCAGTCAGTGGTGGTGGAATCACGCCTTTCTTTTCTTTGAACTGGACGAATACGGGACAGAAAGGGACACCACCATTCGTATCTCTTTGAGTATAAAAGGGCTGCGGCTTGAACATCATGAGAAAGCGTTGGCACATTCTTTGTCCAGGCATATAGCTTAGGAAGCTGGCCGGACTTGAAGGAAGCATCTTGTCACGTTACCAGAAGCACAGAAAGAAGTAGGAACACAATCATGTGCCATACGACTGGCATCAGCATGGACTTGAAAAGCAATACACCCATAACATAAATCAAAACCAACTGGTATTGTTTCAGTAACCTACAAGAAACAAAGCAGTCATCAAAAGCATTAGAAAGCAAGTACCCTTGACCAGATTGTACTACTGCCAATCGTCTCCTTGACTTCGAGACATAAAAGCCCCAGTATACCCCATTTAGACAAATGGCGGTATTCATGCCAAAATAGCTTGCAACCTTGTCCTGTACTACCGTGAAAAAGCAACCTCCAAAGCGACTGAATGCAATGAAATCTCATTATGAAAGCATGAAGGAAAACAAAAGGATGTCAAAAACGCGCCTGATAACCACCCCTAGGAAACCCCAAAAAAGCGCCCCCTGTTACTCCATATGATGAATGCGTGGGTGAGAGAAGCCTCGTGGTGATATATGCAAGGCTGTGCGGAACAGAACGTCCGATGGGTATCCTGGGAGAAAGTAGAGAAGGAAGTATATCGCCTGGGGAGCGTCCGGCGACGCGGCCATCATACGCTGCGCTAAGAAGTCGATGAATACTTCTGCCGAGTGATGGATGTGAAGTCAAAACCCTTACCGTTAAGAAATATCCGAATGAATTCGATCCGTTGGAGAGCTGGTGCCAACCATATGAAAGCTCCCTCTCATGACACCGAGCTTGTGCAGTCCTAGAAGTGGTATGAGATAGGAAGGCGACTATCGCACCTGGTCGCCAGCTGAGAATCTGAATGTCTTTACCTAATATCAAGTTGGAACGGCTTGAAGCGGCCCCCTATCGTAGCGCAGTTCGGACACTTCCGACGGGCTCCTTGTTCAAGCATCAAGACATCGACGCATGCCCGGCACAAGCCGCATATGCATTCGGTGCACGCATATGACTCCCGAAGTAAAGATACTTCCCGGCACGCAGCGCAGTAAATTTGCGTATTCTGCGAAGAGTAGCTTGGGGATGAATTTGATAATCCTCGGGATCCAATATGGAAGTTCTCCCCGCTTTCACCACTTTCGACCGATGGGAAGGCATCGGTAGCCTCAGGATTGTACGATGGCGGGGTGAGCGCCTGCTGCAGCGGCGATGCTTGATAACTTGTATAGTTGTGGTGCTGCTGGAGAGGAGGCAAAGATGATCGATGGATCGACACAGGTGAACGGGGAATCTGACTCGTCAGATATGGACTGAATCTTAAAGGGCCTTGTGAACTCACAGGTGTCCTATCCTCGTCTATGTCTTCCGTAGCTGAAGTGGCTGCATCGATGAGATCTTCCCAGCGCTTGCCAAAGTCGGCCGAAGGCTCGGCGGACAAAGCTTTCCTATCGCTTCCTCCAGGCCGCAGAAGTTCATGTTGGCTATCATTTTGTAAACGACGAAGCCATTCCGATGTAGCACCTTTGGATCTCTTGCCTTGGCGGCCTCGTTTGGATATCGACTGTCTTCGAGTGCGAGTGGGTCCTAATGACCGATGCAGTGGCGGAAGGGTTGATGATCGACCGGGGGGCGAGTTTGATAAGATTGAAGGTAAAATTTCTCTTGGTCTTCCCGAGTCATAACCGGAGTAAGGTGCGCTCGTCACATCGGCGTTTGTGAGGTGTATTGGGGGCAGCTCAATCGATGACCTCGGCCTTCTCTTCCCTTCGTGATCCGAATGCCAGTCCTGTGGCACAAGACATCGTTTAGCAGAGCGAAGATGACTTGGAAGGAGACAGCTTGATACAAAAGTGAAACCCAAATCATCCAACTTACATTATCTGATTCCCAGCCTTGCTCCATTTTGTGGTTGTGTAGCTGTGCAAGGGCGGTTGCAGCAGGGAGCAGTGCAGCTCCTGTATACTGCTCCTCGCCATTTCGAGGTGTCCCCGGAGCACTCGAGCCATCTCCATGATAGGCATGCGAAAGCCCCTTTGCTTGGCCTGGATGCGCTGAAGGGCCTGAAGTTGGCTGGTTTTGAGGTCGGTCGTTTGGCTGGGTCTTGATCATGAGCAAAAAGCTCTCCTCGGTCGCAGGAAGTTTGGAGATGTAGTGCTCCGGGTGCGCTCGACGAATGTGCTCCTGCATAGAGCGATATCTCTTCTCCTAGATATCATGATACCCGTCAGCTGATCCCATCTATCTATGGCATGCCAAGTGCAACGATAATGACCAAAAGGGTTGTAAGTGACGGGTGATGTTTTGATTGATAGCGGTGTAGGCGGTGTAAGCTTGGATAGGCTGAACGTGAGCAACTTACACCTATGCAGCGCTTGCGACAGCTTGAGCCATCTTGGTTGCGCAACGGACAGACAACCTCATTATTGGCGTCGGTGATCGAGAACGAAGAAGTTAGGGATGTCCTAGGTGGCATATTGAATACCGTGATACCCCACCATACGATGTCGTCGAGAGTGTTTGGGACGGCGGATGATGAGCGATAACTGCTGATAAGGCTTATACGTATGTATCGCGACGTATCGTATCGTATTGTAGTAATGCTACTCAATCGGTGTTTTGGAATCGGATTCTATGATGCGACTCTCTTTCGCAACTGTCGCCCACGGAATTGACGGTGGTATGGGTGGATTGCTCTCAGGTATTGATCATGGGAACAAGAGGCTTCAAGCTATGAGTCGTTGTAGGTGTGTAACAAGAAGATGTTCGAGGAAAGGTGGGAGACGGTGAGGTGTGGTGGTGGCGGTGGTTGTAAGAGCCTTTAACAATAAAGGAATGAAACCAAAGCAGGGCAGCGGGATCGACTCGAATGGATGGGCACGGGACGGGGGCTAACAACAACCGCCGTCCATATAACGAGAACAGAAACCCAGGTCCTGGTATGGAAAGGGTATGGAAACGATTCAATCCTGACATGCAGCGTAGATTGAAGGGATGGGGGGTGTGCGAAAAGGACCAGGAGGTAGGTATCTGGAGCTCCAAGTCTGGTCAGGTAAGGGTATGCGTGTATGAGATGGGCGAGTTTGATATGGGATGCCAGAGAGGCTCGAGAGGCAATGGGGGCAACAAGGAAGAAGCACCGAAGAGTACTTGGGTTGTTAGGTTTGACCGGAAGCAGCCCGCATCCCATTCGAACCTATCTTGGGGATACCTTTGCTTGTCCCTACCGCAAAGCTGTTGACGGTATCTCGACTAATCGAGATGGGGTCTCAGACGGAGGAAACGGGGAGACGGGGCAGTAAAAGGACAATGGATCACCTGGACGCTTTCCTATCAGAAAACGGTGGTGTACCATATGTACTGTAGCTGCGGTACTTGGCCATGTTCTCACCCAGCGCTGTACCGCTAGCTACCGACCTCACCGATACCCCAAATATGACGCCCAGTTGGCAACTCAGAAAGACGGGGCAGCCAGCGGGCGCCTCGCTCCGTTGTCATTGTCCTACTACCAAAGTATGCCGGAGCGGGATCGCCCCCGATGGCTCACCATGATACCAAGGACCCACAGAGTTTCTCGAGTTCCCAGTGGAAGAGACTCGAGGTATTGTAATGATCAAAATGCTATAACGATAAGTGTGAGATAGCCGGGATAGCCACGGGCTTGAAGGGAAAAGGAACATGGAGTGACAGCTTTGGCATGTCGTCAGGGACAACAGAGGCAAGGGGAGAGGGAACAGAAGAAAGCGTCAGCGGGCACTTGCTCGACTGGACGGGGGACAAAGGAGACCAATGACCAAGCCTAGGCTCGAGCTGGAGTGGGGCTTTCAAGGGTGCCGCCTTCGACCAGTTGGGGGACTTGAACGATCATGGCGAACCTCCTGTTTGGGACCTCCAGCCCACGTTGGCAATGTTGGATGGGCATCCGGCGTTTCCTAGCGACTCGAAGCTGCCTTGGTGCCACGGGTGCCTGGATGAGCGCCCAAATGCTGTGTCAAGAACTGGCTTGACTGTCCCTGATTTCCCAGCGGCCAGAACGGGCTGAAAGGCTCGCGAGACGGTACATCGCAGGTAGATCCAAGCATCCCAACTTCAGCCAAAAAGTAACTCCCTGGCCGATTAAAGGTGACGGGAGCTTGTAGCAGGAACAATGCTACCGTACCTCGGGCTGCCTTTTAAGGGGTCTGCGCTGAGTCAGTCACTATAGCCGTCTCCCACCCACACGGAGCTGTCGTAGTAGGTAGTGACTGACAGCACCTGGCCGTCGGGAGGTCGCGAACTGCCTTGGCCCCCATGAAAGCAGATGGCCGCAGCGGTGGCTATGTATGGCGCTGCTATGCGCTGGAAAGGTGACGGAGTGATGTCCAGGAGCTGGATGAGGAACGGCCTGCCAGTTGATGGCTGGGGCATGTCTCGAGTTGCTTGACTCGATTGAGCGTCGGATGGGCAGAGTCCCGGTCGAGGGAGGGGGGTTGCTGGGGGTGTCTGTCAGAAGCATTGCCAGAAGGGGAATCGGTCAATCGAGACGGACAGATGGCGATGATTGGGCGCCGGGTTCTGGATGGGGTTGATGGAGCTGATGGAGCAACCGGAGCTGGGGGTAGCTGGGAACTCGAGCTTCCCTTGCTCGTCAATGCTGTTCCATTCCTTCCAATGTCGACAACAAGAGCATTGACCCCGGGGTGAGGTCAAGCCACTCCGTAGAGCTTCGGGAAGACAGTATGAAGATCTCAAGTGTCATCGGGGTCCATGATAAACACCTCTGGACTGGTGTATTGGAAACGGCTGACTTGGATTTGATAAAAAGAATTGAGACAGGACTTTCATTCCGAGCAGATGCAAGGTCGACGGAGTTGACAGAGGATGGTCCAAGCAGCGATGACTGAGAAGCTGCACGCACTTTTGGCACTTTGCACTGCTCTTGCCTGAAGCTGAAGCAACTGAGGGGTGGATCCTTCCTTGACGGTGGGTTTGTGGGGTCAAGGGTTCCCGCGAACGACGTGGACGGGGATTAGTCCAGCGTTACAAATTGCGGGGCCTTCAAGGGTTAGACGGCACTGGATGTACAGTGATAGCACCTACAAAACTGCACCTCCAGCATGGCAAAAGCAGCAGCTCCAATCCAGGCGAGTCATTTTCTCCTTGCCGTCCATTCGGCGATCCTTGTCCCCTTGCTACGCAGATGTAGCTTCCTGAATCGACAAGCTTTTCAGCGAGCCGTTCCTGCGATATGGGAGCTCAGTTCAAGTTCTGGAAGTACACTACCTTACAACTAGTTGCTCCTCCGAAGTTGGCAAGAATGATAGGACCAAACAATCCGAAACAACCTCTAGAAGGTACATTCTTCTGTCTTTCCTGTCTGGGTCCAGCTTTCTCCTCCTTTGGTCTGCCGCGATTCGTTCGCTCGCCCTACATCTCGACCTGCGAGTCTAGAATGTTTCGTTCTGCCGCCCGGGTGGAGCACCGTGATGTGAAAGCCCAGGATATGGGCAGCAGCCAGAGCTTTGGGAAGCACATCACGGTCACCAAAACCAGGGAAAGCTGCATTTCTCAGATGAGACCTCCAAGGCACCAGCTGAGCCAGGCTTTGCCCTCATCTCTCAAGGACAATGTCGTTTTCCGCACAGTACCAAATCACTAAGCGAAGGGGGTGAAAAGTGCTGTGACGACCGCCGATGAAGTCTTCTCCAGTTTGCACCAGGTGTGGTATCGACATCTGTATTATGCCAGGCCGAACAACAAAGGACCGAGTTTGCGGGTTGGAATTGAAGAGAACTGACTACTTGTGTAACAATAGAAACCTCTACTTACCTATCTACGGTGGGTACACTCAAACGGTTGAACAACGCTCAGCAACCTATACAGTAGTGTACTCCATGTGTCAGAAATACAAGTTGATTACGAAAGGCTCGTGACAAGCCAGTTCCAGAGACATGACTTGAGATCCATGACATACCCTGATCCAATATATCTCTCGCATGATGAGTACGGGATATGTATCCCGGTTGTTACAACCGGTCACAACCTGACTCGAGTATACAAAACGGCGCGCAGTCTCGCTATGAAGGCTATCCTCAGCTGCTTCTCGACGACGAAACGATATGTACCTTACATTCTGTCTGTTCGCGCATCGTTAGAAGGGATGATACACATACGCGGCGGGGCTTGGGGCCTGATCGGCTCGCGTGTATCGTGTGTAAAATATGTGCAAGTCTATTGGAAAAAAATGCCTGGGAGGGTAGGTCGTTCGTTGCAAGAATATGGCCTTTATACTGAAATTTTAGTATATAAAACTAAAAAAAAACTGGCTTATTTTCAATGGAATATAGTATAGTGGAAGCTTCAAGCTATTTTATATAGGACTATATAATTATTATGAATAAGAATAATAATAATATAGTTTTTTAATATAGTATTAAAAGCTTTTTATATTATAACTACAATATGTATTATAAATGTTTACGTGTAGCTAGTACTGTGCCTTGTAACTGCCTTGTACTACCTTGTAGTATAGAAAGCTAATTGAACTATTTCTTTTATAGAATTAGTCTACTTAGCCTCCACAGAACGTACTAGAATACAAAGATTTTGTCACTGTATTCTGGGATTCTCTAACTTGTTTAGCATTCCTTTTAGACTAATTTATCACCATGGAATGTACCAGAAGCTCATAGATTCAGTTTATTTCTTTTATGGTATAGTGTTCCTACAAGTACTCCTATGAACTTACAGAAGCTCCTACACTCTGGAAGGTTTTAAATACTTAACGTTTGTGTATATAAAAACTTCTCTCTTTTAGTTAGTCACTTCTTAAGCAAGCAAGCAAGCACAATTAAAGCAATATAATACAATCTACTTCTATAGTACAGAGCTCATCATAATAGTTGTTTCTCACAATGCAAAGTCTACTGTGCTCTTCTGTCTTAAAAGCAGAATTCTCTCTTAAGACCTCTTTTATAACATTCCTATATTGTCTTTGGTACTACGCTGCTTCCTTCAGCACTGGCGTTGTACTTCCTACCGCTTCCGCTCCGCTCTGCTACAAGTGCATAGTTCACGATAGCATCTCTATACTGGTGCTATTATTATAGGCCAGTTAAAGCATTGCAGCAAACAATAAATAATAATAACAAATAATGATAACCAAGTTGATAATAAGTTAGTACCCAAATAATAGTTTATTATTTACTAAACTACTAAATAGTTCTTAGTATAATCCCTTTTAATATTTATAACTGTATTATTACTAATATATTGATATAATGCTAACTTAATTAAACTAATAACTACTACTGTCACGGCGCTGGCGGACTACTACATCACTAGGCTATGTTCCAAAAGGATACAAGTAACTGAAGCTGGCAATTTAGTCGCTCAAGTGGTCTTATATAGTTGTGATGGCAGTCGAGAAGCACAACTGCAAGGCTGCCATCACAACTACTACTCTTTTAATATAAGACTACTCAATATAGTAATAAGTAGTATAGCTAATCTTAGAAATATTCTTAGTAATATAGAGATTCTTAATAATATAGTGATTCTTAGTAATATATGTCATGGCGAATAGAGAGAAGGAATGCGGCAAAGCGACAATGACCCTATTATTGAATGAAGATCCAAAGATGAGGAAAAAGAAGAACTAGAATACAAAGGATGGCTGCGGCGCAAAGAATATACTATGCACTACCAAGAATCATGCAGCTATAGGAGCAATGCTAACCAGCGGTTGAGCCGCGCCGTCACAATATAGAGATTTTTAACTACAATTGGCTCCTATTGCTAGCTCTCCTTCTACTACTAGCAATACTAATACTAGTAATTTATTTATATTTCTTATACTTACGCTAGCTAGTATACTTCATTCCACTTTCTCTTTATGAACCGTATAGGAGGCTATCTACGACTACGCAAATGACAACTTCGTAAGTATACTTATATTTTCTAATACTATTAAACTATTCAAATGGAGCGAACACACTACTTCAAAAAAAGAGTAAAAGGTACAGCATAGTTGACATAGATGCTGGCCAAAAGAATCGATAAAGTTCTACAAAGAAAGAAGGAGAGAAAAGAACACTGTCACAGGTTGACATTGGCTATATAATATGCATTCCGAGTTCTGCCTTACAAGCAGAACATCGTCCTATCTTTTGTAGGTTTAGCCGTCTGGGTATATGCATTCCAGCCTGTCATAGTATGTTCTGCTTAAACGGTGGGTTCGATTCCCGACTGTGGCAATTTCGAGAACGATTTTAAAATACTCTTGTTGGCACTTAGTCGAGCGCAGCTCCTAAGAATGCAATGACAATTGAGGACCATATATGTAAATCAAAGAGTACCGAAATGCCACGTATTGGCCCATTGGAAAATGTCCAACTTAGCGGGAAGTTGCATTTTCAGATAGTGCTATATAAGCCGTCGCATTGCGATAAATCCTCCGCGACATTGTTGTCCTTGGAAATAGGGCCGGGGCTGGGGTCTTATCTTGAATATTATCGAAAGATAACTTCGCTTTAAGGGGAGGAAGTGTCACAAGTTAGCATTGGCTATATAGTGTGCATTTTAAGTTCTGCCTTAAAGCAGAACATCGTCCTATCTTTTGTAGGTTTGGCCGTCTGGGCAGTCTGGCCGGCTGTCTTAAAGAAGAGACGTACGCGCGCACAGGCCAATGTTGCCTGCCGCGAGAGTGGAGCACTCGCCTGGCAAGATTGCCAGGCATTTCAGCTACGGGCACTAGCCCCATAATAAAAAGAAGAGCTTAAGCAATGAGTAAAAAACTACTAACGCTAATTAGCACTTTACAAAACTACTTCTCAAAAAGAACTATCGTACATCAATTTATAAAAATAATTTATATTAAGCAAATACGAAGCAATGGAACGTATAATTATAATAATAGGATTCTTGAAAAAAGTAAAATATAAGAAATCCAATGGTAAATACTAACTTTGCAGCAACGATCCATATGAGTCTAAAATTCATAAATAAATAGAATATAAAAGCGCGGTTCTTCAAGATAGTCATTTAAAGAAGTTATTTGGGAATTAATTAGGGATAGAAAACTTAGAAGTAAAGATTCTTTTTTAGAATTATTTTAAAAATTGGAACAAATATAATTGAATTTAATTAAGTAAATATAAAATGCTTTAAACTTCATTTTTTAATTCTTTTTTAAGCTTCGTATTTCTTTTAGTCCATTAAATTATTGATACTTTGATATTTTTCTTCTTCTACGTATTTTAAAAATTAACTCATTCTTTTTACTAATTACTCTTCCTTTATATATTTATATATTTATATAATTTATAAGAAAGATAGTTCAGTTATGAAGATTTGAGCTTGGTTTACCTTCAGTGTCATCTAAAAGGTTGTTTATTTGAATCCTGCTCCCCTTACTTCTATTATGACAAGCTGGGGTGCATATGCCCAGACAGCCAAACCTACAAAAGATAGGACAATTTTCTGCTTGTAAAGCAGAACTCAAAATGCACACTATATAGCCAATGCCAACTTGTGATACTACCTTTCCTTAAAGCGAAGTTATCTTTCAATAATCTTCAAGATAAGGCCCCGGCCCCAGCCCTATTTCCAAGGACAACAATGTTGCGGAGGATTTATCGCAATACGACGGCTTATATAGCACTATCTGAAAATGCAAATTTCCGCTAAGTTGGACATTTTTCAATGGGCCAATACGTGGCATTTCAGTACTCTTCAATTTGCATACATAGTTCTCAATTGTCATTGCATTCTTAAGAGCTGCGCTCGACTAAGTGCCATAAGAGTATTCTAAAATCGCTCTCAAAATTGCCACGGTCGGGAATCAAACCCACCGTTTAAGCAGAACATACTATGACAGGCTGGAATGCATATACCCAGACGGCTAAACCTACAAAAGATAGGACAATGTTCTGCTTGCAAAGTAGAACTTAGAATGCACACTATATAGCCAATGCCAACCTGTGATAAGTAGTTTGCTATACTTCATAGGGTATAGCTTATTCTTACTTACGTAATTTTGTATACTTATTACAAAAGTACAAAATAGAGTTTTATATAATATAGTAATTTTTAGTAATCTTTAATAGTTTTTATATCAACCTTATTCAATTATACCAAATTGAGTATGGTTATAGAGTAGGCAAAATTTAGTTACGTTTTAATGGTGTATAACTTTAGTAGTCTTTATTACGTATATTGCATGCACGCGAGCTAATCAGGCTCTTGAAAACAACTTCACAGCATAAAACGAAACTCGGGCTTCAAAAGTTAAAGGTTAGTTTACTTTTTTCTCTCTTTTCCAGCAGTTTCCTTCTGATAGTCCTGGTGTAGTGTATACTACTTACCTTAGTGTATCCGTCGTCGAACACCCGACCCTCCTTGGATCTTGGATATTGACAACCTCCAGTCTCGATCGGCTACTGCACAGCTTTTTAGCGGTAGCACAGTAACATGGCAGTTGGATATCCGCGTGGGAACCCGCTATCAACCTACCGCAGCATGTACAGTACGGCTATGTACGCACAATACTCATACATAAGGTACCCTACCTTACGTTAACGGTCGGTCAACCTTGCCTGCCCGGCAGCCCCATCTAAACTTTGTCGTTGCATCATCATGCTTCGCGCAGCCCCGCTTAGTCGGATGACACTGCAGCAAGCAGAGTCGCAATGCATGGAAGCGTCTTCGATAAAATTTCTATCGCCTGCTTTCTTTTCCTGTAGGTACCAGCCTGTCCATGTACCTGACCTTGACCCTGCGAACAACGACCTCAAATCCAGATGCTAGCTCTGTCAAAGAGCTCTTTTGATTGCGAAATTCGGAAGAGAGAGCTCTTTGAGAGGGAAAGGTTATGCGAGCGACCAAATTTAGCAAAACCGGAGCTTTCCAAGGCGACATGGCGACATTACTTTGCAAGCTTCTCGAACATCATTTATGACCCTAAAACTCAACTGCAACCAAGACATTCTGTGAGTCATCTGACTCCTGTGACCGTCATCAACAAAACTGGCACCGAAGAACGCAGGGTAGGGTGGATATACATACAAGGAGAAGACTCAGCCAAAACTTTGAGTCACCCTTCCAAAGCCTTCTTTCTACCTGCAGCAGTTTGTCCCTCTGCTGTGGCGGCTTTCTTACTTGAAAAAGCTCAGCCGACCTTTTCACCTCCGGTCCTCCGGTCCATCGATCAAATTCAAAGCTAAAGAAGTGCGCTACCAGGTAGCTCCCGTTCGGTCTGCTTGTCCACTTTCGTCACATCCTGCCCGTCTTCTATTTCCGCTGGAAAATTCTAGCTTCCACGTAACGAGCGTTACATACTACTAGTAAACGAGAAAAGGGACAGGCAGGTATTGTGCTCTGTTACGGTACCTCTTGTCCTTGTCGCCAACGACGATGAAGGGCATGGTGAGAGAGCTATCCTTGCACCTCTGCACCATTTGCTGTCCATTCTCGGGTCTGGCTCGGATCGGTCTCGGGGCCATCCCATGCAGCTATGTCGTCGGCAGTACTGTAGGTTTGTTACGCGGGTAATTTACCCGGTACGGTTTTGTGTATTCCAGCTCGGTGTTACTCCGAGCTCCCATTATGTCAGGTGTTGTAGCTTAAGTTGGGCATCGTGACATACCTGGAGAATGGAATAAGTGTATCGTATTACTGCCGAAGAGGGCTTGGAAAGCATGATAAACGGCGCATAGGCTTAGAGGAGCTTTGGAGGTGGACATTCAACACAATATTTTCATGATAAGGGGTAATGATATGAACCGTAGAACTATGCGATATTGATGCAAGCTGAAAAGATGCCGGACGACTTTGTAGATAAACATGAATCGCAGGGTATCGAGCTTCACAACGCTGTCTGCGCAGCAGGCTGTGATCATGTCCTCTCCTGCTATGCAAAACCAATTCAAAACAGAGGATGACAAAGCGATGCAACAACAGTGATGTGCTCGAGCTGCCCCAGCAGTCAGGTAAGCCTTCAACATGGATTTTTTTTTCGCGTTCATCAACAACAGGGCTGGTAGTGCGCCGGAAACAAAACATCAACTCAGAGGGGAGTCATGGTACAAAATGGCCTAACCAAATGCATTAGAGTAAAGAGGCTAGAGAACCGTCATCCAAACAGCCGACCAACTTGCCCTTTTTACTTCAGCTGGCGCAAGATTTCCGTCAAGAAGTCCTCAAAGCTCAGCGTGATATATCCATCGCGATCATCGTCGTACTTCTTGAACACATCCGTCATGCGCTTCAGGCTGATGCAAGCCTGCACAAACAAGTCGAAGCTCATGACGCCGTCGCCGCGCTTGTCGTACGTGCGGAACAGAAGCTCGACGAAGCGCGGGCTGAGCCGGTAGCGGAACGCCACCAGCGCGTTGTTGAACTCGTCAAGGCTGATGTTGCCCGACTTGTCCATGTCGAAGCGGTCGAACAGCGTCCGCCACGAGGCCAAAAAGGACCAGAGCCCGCAGAACTCCTCGAACCCGATCGTGCCGCTGCGGTCGCTGTCGAACATGCGGATCATCATCCGGACGGTGTGCGGGTCGAAGGCGGTCCAGTCGCCGTTGACGAGTGCCGCGGAGAGTTCTCTTTCGGAGAGCTGGCCGGTACCTGGAGAAGAGGCGCAAGTTGCGGTTAGAATGCGGCCATTACATACGACGGAAGGGTGCATATGGTATCGGAACAACTCACCATCCTTATCGACGGCCCTGAACAGGGGAAGAAGAGTAGGGTCGGCGCCATCTCGGGTCGTCGGGCTTGGGGGCGGTCGCGAGGAGACAGGAGGAAGGTTATGATGAGTGGGCCGGCCTCCGGTCGCCGAGGGAGGCGGGCTCATACCGTAGCGGTCTGGTGGCGGTCCTTGCTGCATTCTCGGTGATAGTCGGTGCGGGTCTGCTGAGGGGCCGGGAGCGTAGTGGTTTTGGTTGTATGCGTTTTGAGGTTGGTGATATGTGTTTTGACGCTGGGGCTCTACGTAGTTGTTCTGGCGTTGATCGTAGGCGGTGTTCTGACGCTGGTCGAAACCGGTGTTGCGATGTTCGACGGGGCGGGGAGGTGGTGGCTTGGTCTCGTATCGCGCTGTTTGAGGAGCCTGTTGAGGCGGAGCAGGCGAGGTACCTCCTTTCTGTCAACCGTTGATGGGGATATTAGTATGCGACCCAGCTGGACTCCATCGAACTCGTCGCGATGGAGCTGGATAGAGATATGGGTTGCTCACTCTTGGTTCTGGCTCGGCGAATCTTGGGAGCAGAATGTCAGCAGACGATCAACTTACACGTATACAGGCTAAGAAGGTGCTGTATGATTTGGCGGACGGGTGCGGGGCTCTCCGGCCTTCTCGAGGGGACATGCAGAATGTAGGGGGACGTTTACGCGGTTTATGTCGCAGGAAAAAGGGCATACACACCTGGGAAGCTCGTCGGGGTTATAAGATCTGTTGTAGGCCATGGTTGCTGTCAATCAAGACGGGAGCTTGAAGTTGTCGACACAAATCGTTGGTCGCCGTCGCAAACAAGTCCAGGATGTGTTTGTCGTAGGTGAAGGCGGGGGGATGCTGGGGTATGGAACACGAGGGCGGGAGGACAGCAAAGGGAGCGAGCGTCTGGGAAAGAGAGGCACCGGCCGTTGAGGGTATCAAGGATTATGTAGTGTTGGTAGCAGGGCAAAGAACTTAAAAAGGAGTAAAGGAGTCGGTGATGGGCAGAGTAGTTCGGTCGCTGGATCAGACCCAGTTCCCAGATTACAAGAAAGCAGATTACCTTATTTTCCTTGACACCTACGTTATCCACGTATGAAGTATGGGGATGTACTAGGCAATCCGTAATTTAGGTAGTTACGTGCCCAATCGCCTCAGCCGCAACGCCAGACCGCAACCCCAATGCTGGTTACGCTAGACGGCTTTCACGATTCAGGGTCCGATGGTCAGAATCCGAGAGAAGAGCGGGAGGATCCCGGATTTGTTCTGGAGGATCTCTGGATCTGTCGGTCGGGAAAAGGAACGAGCTTCTGAGAGCTCAACTTTCCCCTTCTCCAGTCCTCCAATTTAGCCCCATTCCACAAGTCCACATGGGTCTGTTGACCCGTCCAACGTGGTTCAACGCTATCGTGCCTCATCGGGCTAGCTAAGGGTCCTCTGTGGAGTTTGCTCGTTGTGCGGTGTATCCGTCCGTATCGTGTATGGTCCGCACTGGTATTCGTAACATCGAGGAAGGCTTGGACGGCTGGGCGTTGGAGCGTCTTTCTCTTGGGTGTCGCTAGCAGTTGTATGATGACCAGTCTTCCTGAATGCGTATGGCGCGGTGAATGCTACACTTAATCCTGAGAATCTAGTTGTAGCTGAATCTGTGTAGCACAGCAATGTCACCATGGGCCATGAAGCGGTGCTTGCAACATGGCACTGTGACCTTTCAAGAACACAACTCTCTGTTGTGTTTTACATAATGCTGGTCCAAACGCTCCCTTGGGTCCATCCAGAGTTACCATAGGTCCACATGCGCGAGGAGTCCGATGGGAGCGCAGCAGGGCGGTGCTATACCGAACGGAACCGCGAGTTCAGGCCGGAGGATTGTTGCTGACAGGTGTTGAGGTGTTTGGAGCCGTGCAACTTCCGAACCTCACGTTTCGTGAAGCGGGTGCCTGCCGATCAAGACACAGAATAACTTTCCGTGCCTTTGGTTCGAACGGAAACCACTCAATGAGGGTCTCAAGGGAGAAAACGACATCAGCGTCTGCCGCGCGAGCCGGTGTCATTTGAGAAGACGGAAGACGGAAAGGTATTCGTCAAACGTCACTAGATTTATCGCTGGCTCGTGAATGAAATATGAAACAGAGAGGACCCGATTGAGATGGAGGATCCTTCTCCAGATACAGTTATCGGTAGCTATCGCATAGTAGATCAGCTTGTTAGTGCAAGAGCTTTATATGCGGAGATTTGGGTGCCGAATGCCGCCAATGCTATCTTGCGGCTTACTTTGATGATAGCTCTGTGACACAGCTATTCCCCTAACCCTTGATATTGGTTTTATTCCGTCTCCGAAACACACAACTCCGACGCTTCCCTTCACTTAGACTTGATCTTCATGAACGACCACGTGTAGGCACCAGAGAGTTTGATAACAGAAACTTCTTAAGAGCTCGGTCAAAAGCTGTTTGTCTCCGTTGCTCGTAGATCCCACTCGCCCAAGAACTTTCCTCCAGGAGAAGCAAAAATGTCGGCCCAAGAACCTCCAAGCAAGCAAGATGAGTTCTGGATATTTGGCTATGGGTAAACCCGCCTCACCGATCATACCGCCTTGAGACTCTTGGGGTCTCTTTCTAGTCACGGTAACTAACCGAGTCTTACAGGAGTTTGATCTGGAAGCCGCCTCCACATTTTGGTACATACTTCCCCCTTGCCCGGTCCCCATACCGCAACCTCAGTTCAGATCAATCTCATGTGACACCCCAGAGCAGCGTTGTGCTGGCGTCCAAGGTAGATGGAGACTAACCGAGTGTCAAATATGGTGTAGATAGAAGGATTCCTGGATGGGTAGAAGGTTACGTACGCCGGTTTTGGCAGGTACGTCTTTGGCCTCTGTGTTCTAGTTCAAGGTTTCTCTCGGTGACTATGAGTGACTTCTGCTCTTTGTCACATTAACTTCGTACGCTAACTATGTATAGGCCAGGTAAATACTTTCATAACCACCCGAACACCCGAGACCAACCTCCTGTCGTGATGTTGAGAATTCATCTCCCCTCCTCGAGTGATAGACACATCCCAGAGCACATACCTACACACACAATCCTCACCTTTAACCTTTCCGTCTTCGCTTCTTCACATGCCCTATTCTAATCTCGCCCGAACGTGTCCATCAGACCGCTAACCATTCCCTCTCCTTCTCTCCTTCTTACAGTGAAGACCACCGCGGCACACCCTCCGCACCGGGCCGCGTCGTTACACTGATCGAGCGCTCTTACTGGGCCTCGCTCGCCGATCACCACGACTCGGCACCCGCCAAGGTCTGGGGCGTGGCCTACCGAATCAAGGCCGACCGCGTTGCCGAAGTGAAAGAGTACCTCGACATCCGGGAGATCAACGGGTACACGATTCACTGGACCCCGTTCCACCCGGCCTCCGACGTAGACCCTGCGCTGCTGCCACCAGCAGAGCACAAGGGTCCCATCCAAACCTTAGTTTATATCGGCACGCCTGACAACGCCCAGTTTACGGGGCCGCAAGATCCGCAGGAGCTTGCCGAACACATCTATCGGAGCAAAGGGCCGAGCGGTCTGAACCGGGATTATCTGTGGGGGTTAGAGAAGGCGTTGGATGAGCTGAGTCCCGAGAGCGGCGACGAGCATGTGAAGGACCTGTCGAACCGGGTGAGGGCGGTGGCCGCGAGGTATAAGAGTGAGGGAAAGGCCGACGCGACCGATGAGATTCATACCGCGACCGGGGTTGTCAAGGTAAACGGACCAACACACGACAACGAAGACCACCACCGATTCAGAAGAGCTGGCAGCGTAGATGAGCAGGAGGAAACCGAGAAGACATCATAGAAGGAAGTAGTGTGAAGAGATCCCCGGAAGGAAGTCCGCAAACTCTTTTTTGAAAGGAAAAAATATGGGAAGATGCTTTCTCCTCCATCAACCACTCTAGCTTTTCCCCGCGCTACTCTTTGGCAAATTTGGCTCTATTAGCCCGCAAATCGCTCTGTTTCGATACCTCGCTCATGCCCATGCCTTTCGAGATCATTCAAAGTCATATCGTCGTTACCAGCCACACAAGTTCCTATCCACCCGGTAATTCAGCCTCCATCTCCATCTTCATCCGCTTGCTCTTTTGCTTCGTCCTCGCCGTCTATGGGAATCAAGATTACTAGTTCCCACGTTTGTCGGGAACGAAGAAGGGGTATTAATCAATGCCAAAGGAAAATGAAAATCGGACGGTATCGGCGTTCAAGAAGTCGCTCAGCAGCTCTCTGATCTGGAGAAGACATGCTGTAGGGTATCGGTTTCGGTCCGTCGGGAGATGGCGCACGAGATGTGCTTCCGTGGAAGACAAGCTCTAAATCATTGACCCACAGTTGAGGATCAGCAATGATGCGTCATGTGCCGCCTGTTGGTTCAGGTCGCTGCACTCTCCCATCTTAAGCTAGCACGAGGTTTGGCGCGAATCGCCGCTTAGTACTGTCCCTGAGGAGGGTACTGCTGGCCCTGCTGGGAGGGGTCGGCAGGGTAGCCGGAGCCATAGGGAGCTGCATATCCTTTATCTCATCAGTATCATGTTCTCGTTAGGTTTTGTTGAAGGTTGAGTGTCTTGCTTACCCTGCTGCTGGCCGCCCTGGTAGCCCTGCTGGGGAGCCTGGCCATAGCTACGCTGGCCGTAAGACTGCTGGCCGCCGTAGCCGCCCTGGCCACCACCGTACTGCTGGCCGCCATAGCTACCGCCGCCCTGGTAGCTACCGCCGCCACCCTGGTAACCGCCGCGGCCACCACCGTAGCCACCGCCACCCTGACGGAAGCCACCACCACCGCCACCGCCGGCGCGGTCAGAGGCCTTATCGACGCGGACTCTGCGGCCATCGAACCTAGTTTGGAGTGTCAGCGCCCGCACAATGTTCATGTTCCGGATGGGGACTTACTCTTGGCCATCCATGTTGGCGATGGCGTTCTCGGCATCGGCATCGTTGGCGTAACGGACAAAGCCGAAGCCACGGCTGCGACCGGTATCACGGTCCTTGACGACAACCTGAGTGAAGCGAAAAGGTTTAATTAGTACATGGGCATCCTTACTTGTGTTATGACTAGTAATGGTTTGCATGGCGGAGTCGGCAAGCACGTGCTGTAGTGCGGGTATGGTGAATGAACTTACAGCCTCCTCAACAGCACCGAACTCCTCGAACTTGGCACGGAGCATGTTATCATCCGTGTTCCAAGACAGACCGCTGCGAATTGTTAGCTATGATGGCATGTGGAAGATGTGCCATGGAAAGACACAGCGCATGGAATACATACCCGACGAAAAGCTTAGCCATTTTTGCTGAGTTGATGTGGTATGAAGTTTGGTTTGAAGATCTGCGAATGGTTAGACGTCGTGATCCTGCTTGATGCTTCTAAGGAAGCAGAAGAGCGCAAATGAGATGCATCCGGGCGAGGCCTCTACTGCCTCGAGCGCAGCTGCCGCACGACATCATTGCAATGAAGCGCGGTTCCTGCTGAGGCAGCCGTGACCGCAAGACGGAAGGTACGAGGCGAGGTCAGGTCGAAGCGATTGATTTGAACAACAGTCTGTGATTCGCGCTCGTGGCGATGATTTGATAGAAGTAGAGATGGGAGTCGCGACTTACGAATGGTAGATCTGAGCTTGGATAGGCACAGATAGGTGAATGAAGATGGTGAAAGTTGTGAGAAAGGAAGAAGATTGGAATCAGACCCGTGTTCTTCTTGAAAAATAAGTAGGGGAAGAAAAAGAAAACCAACAACGCCCCGTAAACAGCGGGGCAAGGTAAATCTGCTGGTCGGTCAAGGCTGGTAGTATTGGGACGATTGCTTGGTAAGGGTGCGCTGGTTGGCGGGATATCCACATCGTTTATATTGCAGGAGGAACCAAGCAGATCGAAGGAAAGTTCTCCAGTACACAGCCCGCAGGGATTTGCGTCAGTCGTCCCATTTACCTATTGAGACTACCAGTTGTTCCCTATTTGAAAAAGCAAGATAACGTCACCTTGATGGCCTCCGTCTTTGTTTGTCCCATGTTTTTGAGATGGCGCGAACACGCTCCCTCCGCCATTCTGTCCCAACACAACAGAGGCCCTCTGAGACGGGGTTCTTGATGTCAAGGACCTGTTTCGACCAGCATGGCGATGGTAGGTGACCTTTGGTAACGCGGTTAGGCGCCCAAACAGCCATCAAACAGAGAATTCGTCAACTTCAGCAGCATGCCCGTGTTTTTGACTGGGGGCTCGGGGGGCAGGCTGCGCCGACTACGGCTACTTGCTGGCTTGCTTTGTTAAACCCAGATGGTAATTCTAGCTAGGGGACGCAGAGTTAGGTAGCTCCGAAAAGCTCTTCATGCCCTTCAGGTCTCAACCATTTGCCCTCTCTGCCTCTTTTGCCCCTTCTTGAGTTGATGGGTACCTTCATCGGTGTTGCAATGTGCATGGGTTCCTGTAGGAACAGCGCGTCCCTGGCAGCCATCGTGGTCACATTTCGTCATCTTTGGCCCCCGCCCCTCACCCCTCGATTCAATGGGAATGGCGCCCTTGCAAGCCTGCCTCGCCCGTGTTTGACCGAGTTGGGATGGAACAAAGATAAAGCAGTTTTCTAACGCTCAAACCCGTCTAGACCGACTCAGCTTCCTCTAAACGGCCTCCTGTTTTCCTCTCGGCTCTTGAAGCCATCTTGCTGACCGTCAATGGCAGACGGCAGACACCTCTACGGCTATGGTCATGCAGGTCTCCACTCTCAACAAAATCGAGGGGTCAAGCGCCTTATCCCGTCACCAGGGCAGCCTGATTCTGCGGACAGCGGTCCACCGGAAAAGTGGGGGAAATCTTATCGATAACGATTGACTGTCCAACAAAGGGGCCCGGCCCTTGTTTGATCCCTGAAGTCTCCAGATTTCCCCGCTAAACTGTATTCAGCCTCAACACACAAACGGGGGGTTTTGCAAATGGGACTTTGGACTGCCAATTTGCTGCCAAGATTTCCCTGTGACGCAACATGTGGGTATCGCAGAAGTCCCTGAGATTGGGGGCTGTGACTGTTCATGAAGGCAAACAGTAGCATCAGCTGGCGAAGGGATTCCGAGCCTGTGGTCTGATGATGGAGATGAAGAGATTGAAGTTTGATAATGTGTTTTATGGCCGGTCTGGCAGAAAGGAACGGTGGGGACAGAGGCAAGATGGAGATAGAGTACTTTGCTGGTACATCGAGACCGCTTGACAACACCGGATGAAGTCTTCCAAACCGCAATCGCTCAACAGAACCCAGTATAGCAAACTGACCAACAGGCCATGGCTTTCTGTTCCTCTTCCTTTGGATTTCTGATACTCGTGAGATGGAAGACAGTCAGACTGCGGTTTCGTCGCCTGCAGGGTGTGCCTAAAGGAGAAATGGGATGAGATTCGACGCTTTTGCGCAAAGGAACTTCGGGGTTGTCTACACGTTGTAGTCGGAGAATGTCTGGTCTACCTCGTCGACACCATGATCTGAACTACGGCGACGCTAGAGGCATGTGGCAGGGTGTAAAGTAATGTCTATCTTCAGGGCCGGTGAGAAAAGAAGTGCTCATCTCCTCTAACTCCGTACACCGATCCTGCACACAGACTCTTTACAGGTGCTCATAAGTCGATATGTGTTTTGACGAGCTGGGTGATACGTGAATCGTGAGATACTCCAGGGCTCCTTTATAAGACACCCGGCCGAGCTATCGGGTTTTCGCGTCTTTCACCTCGAGGCTTCTGAGGATTTCCAGTCGACTTTCCCAGAGCTCAACCTCGCCTCAACGATGGGTCCTCGGCTGTCAACCTGCAGGTTGCTCACTGCAGAGTCCTGGAGTCATGGTGACTTCTATTCGACTATGATACCGGAAGTCCTTGATTGACCCCTTTGACCGTATAATCTGGCCACACTGGCACTATTATATCATGAAGAAATCGTGAGAACCTCGGTGGTACGGTGGGAATAGCATCAACATCAACAACCAACGGACGCGCCAGTGAGATCTGGAGGTGGAGGTCTGGGGCAAAGCCAAGATTCTCTTCCCTTGCCAGCCGGGGTTGTCAGCTGTGAGATCCACTTCGGTCTCATTTCCTACTGGCTGATCTGCCTCAACTGAACAGCTGCATGATTCATCTCGTGGAGTCGCAAGATGCCCTGCCGGTCTCCACCAACAACGTCAACACCGTTGATGCGGCGAGCATTGTGCTGTGCATGACATCAAGATCTTGCAGGCTTCAATTGCGTCGACTTCCACTTAAATCGATTCAAGAACTTAGTAAACGGATTGTTCTAATTATACCTGCAGGAAGTAACTGTATCCGGATCCATCATATCGTGGGAAGGAGCTTGTCAAAGGGGGCCGGTATGCGATTGGATTCAACAGAGTACGCGGATACCGGACCCTTTTGCACTCTTTCACACTTTGTCGAGGACTCTTTTCTTCACTGTCTTCTTAACTCAAAGTTATCGCGATGACTGAAGTTTGTCAAAATGTCCAGGGGAATACGGTTCAAGCTCGACTCAGAGACGACAAAACATCTGACCGCTGGTGCGCTTTTAGATATGGATAAATGCTCATTCCTCCAGATCCATAGGTACACCTCGACTGGTGAGCACCTTCCAAATTACTCATACAATCTTGGTCAGGAACGCACTCCATTGGAAAACATTGCTTTCGTGACACAATCATGACCGAAATTTGCTTGTGTGAGCTTCAATCCTCCAGTGTCACAAAGAGTTGAACAGTAAGGAAATACAACATTACATATTAGCTATCTGAAATTGCAAGGACAGGGATTGATTCTGCCGAGAGACATCTCCATCGTAGTTGCGTCGTAAATGAAAGGTACTTCCTTCAGAGGCCACACGTCTGGCTCACTGGCCTGGATGGCGCTCGCCGTCCTTTCCTGTCTTCGGGGTTAGGACATGTTCACCCGAGTACAGCTCTCCAAACTCTTTCATTTGCTCACCAGGACTCTACCCGCCGTATTTCACCATCGCTAAAGCCTTTCAGGCGTCTTTTCTTGTTAATCTCGACCTGCCATATGGATTTCCGATACCATGACCGAGACGAGTACCCACACGAATCACGTCGAACATCGGACCATGCTCGTCATCGACACGAAGGGAGAAGCGATCATTACCACCACACGTCTGCTAGGATGCGAAGCAAAGAAGGCCATCGCCATCAAGACGAATTCGATGTGCCCGCTAGCCAACCTGGAAAGACAGATTATGTCCAGTCATGGCTGCAGCGGTCACAAGCAACTCGCGCCCGTCCCCCAGAACCGATTGCAGAGGACAGACCTGAAAAGATCTCGCCGCGAGTGCACATGGTCAAGCAGGCTAGTCAAAAGAAAAAGAGAACACGGTCAGAGTCGCCTGAGCCAGCGCACCCAAGAGAAGCCCATAGCCCAGTTGCTCTTCGCTTTGAAAAGAGATCTCGACACAAAACGAGACCTGACAAATACGAATACAAGCCAGAGGTAGACCGAAACAAGAGATGGACGAAGACTAAAGAACATTGCCGCGAGGACAGCAATCGGTCTTTAGAAGGTGTTCAAATACCCAAGCAGGGTGAATATCAACATGTGGTGGGTGACTGTATGATCGTTAGTTATGTTGATATACTGATATTGTTCAGTCACAGCAACGGTCAAACAATCATGTCCATCGAGCCGACCACAGCCCTCCCCATCATCAAAGCTCCAAAGCGAGGGAGATCAAAACTTTACCGAGACACCTTGACCATAACCCAAGAGCTGTGGAGCCGAGATTAAGAAGCCGAAAACAACAGGCGGAGGATAAGGAACTGGAGGAGTTGTCTGCATTCTTCACACGGAGGGCCGACAGTGGAAGAGCCGAAGCTGAAAAAATACGCCACCGGACTCGTCGAGAACCGCGCCATGAGATTGCGGCCAGACACGTTCCTTCTGTTGCCCGCCAGCAACAAATACATAATTCCCCTACCACTTCACTCCAGCCTAGTAGAAGCATCGCCTCCACCAGACAGCCTTCGCACGCGTCTTTCCACCAGCCAGGCTCTAGTATTTCATCACGACGTGATGATCGAAGAGATATCCTACCGACCCATCCGAGCAGCAGATCCACGACGTACTTCACATGGTCAATAAGTGACAGAGATCCAAACCCTAGGGCGCCAGCATCCGACTATTCCACATCGGAGAGACCACAGAGAAACTTGCAGAGTTCTGCTAGGAAGGATGTCCTCCTAGAGCGGAAAATGCAGAGCCCTAATGTGGTTTTGGAGGATTTAAAAATCAGACCAACTTCGAGAGTAGAGCATCATCCACGGAAACGAATAGTATACAAGGATGCTCAGGTCCAAACATCTTTTGATGCAGAAACTGCTCAAAATCGCCAACACGCAAAAAGGCCAATACCCCAGTATAGAGATTCTGCAGTTATGACAGCGGATGACAACCGAAACCTCAAACAACGTGTGTCCATGCTGGCCGAAGAATCAATGACGTCGGCGGATATGAACAAAAGGCCTGTGGATGAGCAGCGGCAGCCTCTTCCCAATACTACAGCAGCAAGGTCAATGGGTCCACCACCGCGGCCACATTCCCAGCCTCCACCACAAGCCTGGGCTACTTGCAATGCGGAGGATAGGCTCATCTCTCAACCATTTGTAGTAGCGAATAACTTGCTTATCCAAGAAAGCTGGCAAACATACCAGGAGCCTTCTGCTCGGCAAGCGGTCGGCCGTTATACGCAACTCCTCCCTCCTTCCAGAATTCAGGCTGCGATGCCTTCTCACCGGCTAACCCCCTTGCGGCCTGCTGCTGATAATATTCCTGGATTTCCTGGATGCCTTTCAACCCAGCCTTTGCACGCTCCTACACAGGAACCGTCTCGTGAGAGCATGGAAGATTACATCAACAGGATCGAGCAAGAAGCCTTGCAAAATCCCACCAACAATGAAAAAATGGATGAATTACAGCCTTGTAATCCTGACCTGACTGAAAGTGTGGAGCAGCAGCAGCTCGGCCTTGGTTCATATCCCGATGGCAATGATATGCTTCTTCCGGACACCGCGTGGTACGGTCAGCACCCACTTCCAACCCACACCGCACATATCCAGGTCCAGGACCCTGAATATTTCGAACTAGACCATTACGAGCAGGGTATAGGGGATCAAGATGCCCGGCTACCGAGGATGTGGAATGATCCGAGCGGGTTCTGAGATGTGGCCCGTCCCTGTAGAAGCCATCATTCCGGCTTCTGATTCTTCCACTTCGCCTTGATGCTTTCAATGTCCATTCCACACTTTGCGGCCTTGTCAACTACGGCCCGAGCCTTTCCAACCACAGGAGCATCAATCATCTTTCCATCCAAGGTCCAAGCACCTCGACCCTCTGCAGAGGCCTTGTCATCGCCAATAAGGACACGAACATACCACTCAACCTCGGCCTCTCCTGGGGCGAACAATCTCTGGGCCACTTCTACCTGGCTAGGATGGATACATTCTGTTGTTATGCCAAAGTGTTAGTGAGGAATACCCATTACATAAGTACAGTCGCCATGAGGAAAGGGACTTCAGAATGGGTAACTCACGTTTTCCATTAAAGCCCATTTCTTTGCCATTCTGAGACTCCTCTTCTAGCCGCTTTACACCCTCTGGGCCCTTGTACGAGGTACAGACAAGATCAATGGCACTTGGGAGATCATATGCTCTGGCTGCAGTCACAATGGCACTTCTGGCGTACAGGAACTCGGCCAAACTTGGTGTTCGCGTAATGGAGAGGTCCAAGGCAAAGTCCTCAGCAGCAAAAATTAGGCCACTCAGATACGGCGACGCAGCACAGATGGAGCGCAGATCCATCACCGCTCTGGCTGACTCGATCAGGGCAATCAACTTGAGAGGGTGTGCCGTGGGATCTGAAGCATGCCGCTGGGGTGCTGCGTGACGGATGACATCGGTGACGAAGGACAAGTCGCTAGCACTGTTGACCTTTGGGATAACAATGGCGTCGAGGTTCGGAGCGCTTGCGAGAGTGGTTAGATCATCAAGCGCATAGGGGGTCGAAACAGCATTGATGCGTACAGCAAGCTCTCCAATGGAAGCCGGCTTGTTCGAAAGTGAAGACAGGTGGTCGCGCAGTTGTGTGCGAGCGGTCTGCTTGTTTGCAGGAGTCACTGAGTCCTCAAGATCATATGTGATATTGTCACTAGCCAAGGAGAGTGACTTGGTCATAAACTTCTGGGAAGACGCGGGAACTAGACCGTCTGAGTTAGTGACCGTATGTGACAGAGTCTTTTTGCTTTCTTTCTTAGATAGACCACACCGTATAGCAACGCCCTACGGAGGACGGAAGAAGTAGCCATGATATCTAGTTCAAGTTAACGGGTGGACTCTGTCGTATGCCTGGATGTTGTTGCGAGCGGAACTGCCCGACTTGGTGATTCTTGAGTTGTGCCGGCTCAACCAGGTTTTCCAATGTAGAATACTTTCAAAAAAGTTAATGCGTGAAATAATCGAGCCGACGATATCTCAATTAGTGACCACAGCCCGTTTACTCATGAAAAGGGGAGAATGTCAACAGAAGGGGGAGTTGAGCTCAATGGTAGTCAAATTGTGGCATGTGACGTAGCACCGGCGCGGAGCTGTAGCTTCGGGCCGCTGTCGGCTGGGGCGCTATATCCACTAAACTTAACCGGCCTCCGTACTTCCCGATGCAGCTTGGAGGCTATTCGCGGAGAGCCTCATCGGCATCCATAGAAGTAGCTTGGAAGGCTCATGAACAGCTATATGGAAGAAGACATCATATTCTTCAGTGTTCGAGTCCAGGAAGCTTTGTCCTTGTACGCAAGAACAGTACGGCATCAGTCCTGTCGTAGTGGAAACGCGGCAACGATAGTGCATTAACAGACAAGTCAGGGGTCCGGGTAAAAGGTACATCCCTGTTACAGTAATTTTGCAGACAAAGCCGGGTGTCCAGTACTTCGTAGCGCTACCAACTGTAGTTGGTTCTGTTACTGCACCCTAGCTCCTGTTTGATACGGTCTGTCAGCGTGGAGCTTAGGTGTTCTGACCTCCATGCGCAGTTACGCATCGTGTGAACGGCTTTATCGATCTCTCTCCAAACAACCTCACGACGACAAACACTGTGACGAACGACCTTCGAACCCGAACCAGGTCACCTCCTTATCTACCGATGATGGAAGCAACGCCGACCCCCGGCTCTTTGAGCTGGCGCTTGAGCTCACATCCCATTACGCTCCTGACGTTCCTCGCCTTCCGATCTTGTAGGTGCACTCGGTTCCTCTCCCTAGCTCCTTTTGTCGACAGCTCGAGGTCTGTGTCGAGAAGCAACCCGCCGTTACGGTCAGGATTGATAGGAAGATTTGGTCTACGGGGGAACGACGAATGGAAGAATACAAAGAGAAGACGGAGGACGGAGTACACGATATCTGCTTGCAAGAGACGATTGCTAACAACCTCGATCGCGAACAACAGCTAGTCTTCTCGTCTACCTCTTTGGCCTCTTATTTACCGACAATCTGTAAGAGCAACCCCGTCTGCCCGCTTAAACGCCCATCGCGTCTGATCTTCAACTTGCCCCCCTTGCCCATCCACACAATCACAGACGAAGGAGGAGCGCGAACCCAAGAGTCCCTGAAGTGCCACGACCATCGACTATGAGAACATACAAACGAAACGGGTAGCTAACCACGGTCCATCTACAACAGCGTCATGATCTTCATCATCACCATCCTCCTCCTCGCCGGCGACTTTTACTACCTCAAGAACATTGCCGGCCGCCGACTCGTGGGCCTGCGCTGGTGGAACGAGGTCGACCCTAACTCGGGCGACTCGCACTGGGTATTTGAGAGCAGCGAGCCGGGGACCAAGATCATCAACGCGACCGATAGCCGCTTCTTTTGGCTGGCCATCTATGCGCAGCCGCTGCTGTGGGTGGTGCTGGCTATTGTGGCGCTGTTTAGCTTGAAGTTCATTTGGCTGCCTCTTGTTGGTATGTTCCTCTCTCTTCCTCACATCTAACTGGCGTACTAGGGCTGTTGTTGCTGCGGGTTTTATGTTTCTATGGGCATCATGCTGATCAGTTGTTGATGGGGGGTGATATAGCTATTGCGTTGGTTCTGACCATTACCAACTCGCTTGCGTTCTCGAGGTGCGACAAGTTCAGCCAGGCTTCCAACATTGCTGGAACTGCGTTCAGCTCGGGCAACATTGCTGGTAATATCGCGAGCAACATGGTTGGGAGGTTCTTCTCGAGGTAGAGAGTAACCGGAAAGAGTGATGCGGGAGTCAGGAGCGGGGTTTAGGTTGAGCGAGTTTTCAAAAAAGAACTATTCACACCAGGAACATGTAGAAGATTCGCACTTTGGGGATGTTTAATGGCCATTTATCGTTATCTCCGGGTTTCATGTGCATTACAGGTTAGGCTTCGGGAATGGCGTCAGCGAAGGGAACTCAGGCACATCAGTCTGCCGTTGATGATCTTCTAGTTTCAGTGCCAGCAAGATTGTCGTCTGAACAAGACACAAAATACTTATTTCGAAATCTGGGATCTTGTGTTCAGAACGCATGTTGCCCGTCCATTGTCTTGTTTTACGGAGATCGTTAAGAAAAAAAACCAGTTCGTGCTCTGATGATACGATACGGTATGTTTTCTCAGTTTCCTTGTTGCATTCCCATTCTTCGAGTCACTCCTGGGCATCTTAACACTCGAGTTACCGATCAAAGATTTTGATCATTCGTCAGCATCAGGTATTTAGCATCACCCATCATTGATCTGGATATATGCAACTTCTCAAGATAAACAATGAAGAATAAAACCGTCAAAGATTCGTCATATCAACCCCCTCCTCGAGCCGCCATTTCTCTCCATCTTTTCCCTTCCAAGGCGTTCGTTCATAGGTTCCTAGACCCCCGCTGCCCTCCTACATGCTGTTCAATCGCCGCATCAAGCTGACGTTCCTCCTCCTCCAATGTCCTGATCTGCTCCTCCGTCATCCCCTCCTCAATCAAGTGAGCATACGGCGTCAACGAGCTCCTGCCCTGCTGCTGCTGGCTGATCAGACTACCCCGGTTGCTTTCAGTGCCTGCTCCCCCATGTGTGAGCGATGGTGCGCCGCCAGCACCGCTGTGCAAAGTAGTCGGCGACCCTCCTCCTCCACCGGACTGATGATCAGAGTACATGGTATACGACTTTCCAGATTGATGATCGTGCTGTTGCATGTGGTGGGACGGGGTGTTCGAAACCGGGCTACCTCCATCCCCGTCTAATCTTGAATCTACTCCAGGCAGAACAGCATGAGGGGCAATGCCGGAACCAGTGCTAGGAATAACGACACTACCGCTATTCCTGCTGCTGGTACCAGCGCCGATACCTCCCATTCCTATGAGGTGTTGTTGGTGGTTTCCATCATCAGAGTAAGGCGAGTTAGGCGAGCTCGTCACATCGTGGATCACGCCCGCGTTAGCTTCCTTCTCGGACATGAGCTCGTCGCCACCGTTTCGACCGACGCCGCTGGCGAAACCTCCGTAAGGCACGCCGCGGTTGGCACCCCCGCCGAGAGCGTTTTGCTTCTGGCGTCGGCGAAGGCAGAAGAAAACGATGCCGCCGATGAGGGCGAGGCCGATGAGACCGCAGGCTATGGCGATTCCGACGATGGCACCAATGGTGAGACCTTTCTTGTCGCTGTTGGAGCTGGTGGACGTTGCGGTGGCGCTGATTTCGCCGCTGGTGTTGGTAGAGGTGGCTAAGGCCGGCCCTGAATCGGTAGAAGATGCCTTAGTTGGTTTGCTTGTCCCAGTTGTTCCTGTCGGGTCTTTCTTGTCCTGTTCTTCAGCCAAGGCCGGTCCCTGATTTCCCTCCTGGAGCAAAGTATCATTGTATGCTGCCGTTAGTGCGGCCGATTGACTGCCATCGGTTGAAAATACTTTGAAAAGGCGACTGTAACTCCTGCCGTTCCTCCCGTTCCGCGTCCAAGCAGCTTCAAAATACAAATAATTACCATACGGGGATTTTTCAACAAGTTGATACATAAAATCGATTGATAATGTGCCTCCTGCTGCAGACGTTCGAGTGACTGTTCATGCATCCCCTTGGATCAGCATCAATATCCAATTTCCACCTTGCCCAGTTCACACGTAATGATAGACTGGATCTTGGAGACTCCTGCAGTGGGTTTTGTATGACTTACCTGTAAGACCGAGAGAGTCACGCGGAATATTTGACGACAAGGGGTTACCTCCGGTTCGAGCAGACCCATCAGGCGTTTCATCCTTCACACCAGGGCTACTCGCCAGCGGCATCGACATCGTCTTAATTTCGTCTTTTGTCGCTTTCGGGGTGTGATATAGAGTGATGACGTTGAGTTCGGCGTTGTCCGTAATGTTCCATTGGAATTCGATGCCATCTGCCGGAGGTGCAATTACCGCGGGTTTTCCAGGTAGGTTTGTAGTTCTGGGGTCGATGAAGCCTCGATATGGATTAAACGTAAACACACCCCTAGCTGCACCAGCTTGAGGATCTTGTGAAGCAGCGGGCCTCGCCAACGAGAGTGCGGCTAGCAGCCAGCTCTTGACCGCACTTATTCGCATGATATACCGACTTCTTCTTCTCCAGGACTTTCCTTCCTGATCGGTTCCGAGTCTCAGAGCCTCTCGTGGGAATTGTCGCTTCTTCAGGAAAGGCGCCTCGTAGTTATCGATGTACGCATCACTATTTGTCGTTTCCGTCTTCGTTGATGCCGGCCCCGGTTAGAGACAGAAATATTGACACCGTCAAGAGAACAGCCAGCAGCTGAAAAGATGCCAGATGGAAAGAAAGAAAGAAGTGAGAGAAAGTGGACAACCCACGCAGAACCGCGCACGAAGGAAAGGATGCGAAGGCGTGCGTAAGTAAGACAGAAGGACGGGGTTTGTGGAGCAGCAGCAAGAGCGAACGAGGCCCGGGAGTAAGCACCAATACCAACTTGGGATAGGAGCAACTATCCGTATAGGAGGATTGGATGGATTGGATGTATGTACAACAGTACAACACCTCCCATCCACAGACAAATAATGTGTGGGACAGGGCCACAGGGGGGCAAGCAAAGCAAAGGATAGGCAGGATAGGATGATATGATAGGAAAACGAGAACTCCCAAGAGGAAACACCACCAGGCCAGGCCACAAACGCGGCGGGGGGCCAACGAAAAGTCGGGATGGATTGGGCTGGGCTGGGACGGGCTGTTGCTTAGTGTAGCCTGTTGGTGCAGTGGCTTGGATTGTACATCAAGCACACCCCGACACTCGCAAGGGGTTGAGGAGGAGGGGAAGGAAGAAAACTAAGGAAAGTCATCAAAATGATAAAAATGGTGGGATGGAAGGCCACTCAGCTGAATCAATGGGGACAACAAGTGTCAGATCGATTCACCCAATGCCAGTCTTCCGTGGGATATGAGAAGGATTCAGAGATCCTCTCTCGAGAGTACCGTTTGCCCTCTTTCCCCTTGTCTTCTCTTTCTCGGTCACTTGAGCCAGTTACCTACCCGTTTAGCTTTCGCTCTTATCCCCCTTGTGCCACTGTGCCTGCCATGTTTGTTTCGGTCTGCTTCATGAGAAGAGGTCTCAATTTTCGGTACACTGCATCAACACTCGGGCGACGAGCGTGAAATGTGTGTGCCACTTGCCCGACAGATGATGACCTTTGGCAAGAGGCACTGCCAGGATTGCGCTTTCGTTTCTTCCTCCTCTCCTTCCTTTCTTTACCATACCTAGGGTATGTATGTGGGCGCAGCAGCCTGGTAGTTTCCTTTCTCTCTCTTTCGTCGTTCCCCAATCTCACATAAAAATCGTAAGGTAGGTAGGTATCACTCACATATCCATAACCCATGAAACGCTGTTTCCTAGTGATCGACAACATTCCCCCACCAGTGCTTAGCTGGATTGGGAATTCATTGCGACTTTAGCCTTGGTGGGCTGTTAGAGTCGACGAACGGTCTTCAGCTATCGAATATAACCGACACTCACTCATTCTGTTTGACAGGATCAAGCAGTCTTACACAAACACCGGCTATCTCCTCGGTTTGTGATAGCCGACACAGCAGAGAGAGAGAAGCACACACACATCCAGCACCCGATTTAGTATCCTTTCCCGCCGTTCAGTTCGGCTGTGCCCCTCCATTCGCAAAGTAGCAAGTAGCACGTCGAGTCGCAACCGCAACCTTAACCTCAACCGCCGCAGGAGGACTGTTGGCGCCAAGAGAGAAAGCGATTCGTTGTCCGACTCCGTTTCGATGACATAGACTGCGAACTGCGTGTCTAGTTCTTATTACTTACTTCAGTGTTTTCCACAACAGAGAGATGGATTGATTAATCGATTGATTAACTAGTATGACATACCTATCCGTACCACAGTCGAAGATGTACCTACGGAAAGTTGAGAGAGGAAGCAAAAGCAGATGTGAACAGGACAGAGCAGAAGAGACTGTTCCGAGTACTGAACGCGCCGTAGGCCAGGCAGACGAGAACCGGCTGTGAAGATCCTTACACTGTAGTAAAACGGCTATGTACTAGCATCCGAGGCCAGTGCAAAAGGGATGGCTTGAAGCACCGTGAAGGAGGCTTGTGAGCACTGTCAACTGCACCAAGGAGTGCGGCTGACTGGTCACCGTCGGGGTTCGAGTTTATGTTTAAGAGTGGAGGTGGGGTGTTGTGGTTTTGCTGATCCTATTCATTTCATGTCGTGGACACGCAGTGTGGGCTTCACCATCACCATTTTGTGATCATTGCCTTCATAACTGCCATCGGCTTTATTGATTAGCTGGCTACTACAAACCAACACGTGGAACTTATGAAATTTGCAGCCAAGATACTGCACCTTCCCGCCGCTTCCTCCATCCGTGAAAGGGAAGATAACACAGCCGCTGAGCAGGTGGTTGTGTGACGGAAGAGACAGGACGGGATCATGACTGAGCCCATGTTCACCAAGTCGACGCCGCCTCGTTACACATGCAGTGACCGAGTAGGCCAAACTCCTGCAGAACGATAACTGAGATGTCGCGGGTGTGAACCCATGATAACAAACTATTAAACCTCCTCCACCCAAGCGCCGGGCGCTAATGTTGACGACGCTTGCTTGCTCGTAACCGCTGCCGCTGCTTCCACGATACATAATACATACCTGAAGTGCCCGCTAGGACCGGAGCTACAGATTCCAGAGTGCCAGACTACCTATGCTCTCTCTTCCTTTTGCAGGCTCTCCGGCCATGAATCGTATGTGAAGCCTGAACTCTTTGTGTGTTGGATGGTAAGCATACTCTTTTCTTCGTCTTCCAGAACTCGCGTAAGCATATTCATAGTACCAGTCTTGAAGAAGAAAATCATCAGCGCCTCTTCGACTGCTCCTGCTCCCTGAGCAACTTCTCCCGCATAGCCGCTCTGGCATTGCGACTACCGCCCAGCTTGGGACCCTTGAGGATCTCGGCGTCCTGGTTCCTGGCCGAAGGCCTGGCGGTGGCGTTGACAGCCGGTCTTCTGCGCCGGTGTCTCTGCGACATGGCGTCCATGAAGTCGCGCCGGAACTCTTCGGCAATGCGATCGTCGGCGGCCATCTCGTCGTCGTCCATGTTGGTGGCATATTCGGGCTGGTCGGAGGGCACGTCGTAAACGTCCACTATAGCCGCAGTTAGCATTCGCAGTTGATTAACAGATGATAGCAAAGGCATAAACTCACGTCTGTTCTCGCGTAGAAACTCCTCCACTTGCTGATCCCGCTTCAGGGCGTCGCTATCCCTGCGATTCCTCGACCGCCACGGCTTTCCGTCAGGGCCAAGGCGGACCTTCTTGCGACGCCCATCCGCATCCTCTTCCTCCTCCAGGATCTGGCCTTCGAGCCGGCGTCTCGCGCGTTCCGTCTCCGCAATATTGCGAGCGCGCGCTTCCTCGCCGAGATCGATCTCCATCAGCTTGCCATGGAGAGCTCGCTGAGACTCGACCTTTCCGCCGCCCATGCTCAGCGTCGGATCGGCCGCAAGGAGATTCGTCATGCCAGTCGTCGTCGCATTACTGCTGCTGCTGCCGCCGCCGTTCTGTCCTCCTTCTTGCTGTGCCCGGTGTTCTGCGGCGAGCCGCTTTCGTCTAGCCAGCTCGGATTCTATGTATTCCTCCCTTGCTTGATCAGCCGCTGCCTTCGGAAAAGGACGTAGTTTCCCAACAATGTAATGGTAGTACTCACATGTGTTTGTTGACTAGCTCGCCGACCATACCGGTCTGCGGCGCAAAGCGCTCGGCGACTCCTCCGAGAATCGCAGCCTTTTGCACTTCTCCTCCTCCATTTCCGGCGCCGTCGTGTAGAACCATCGCTTGCTCGGCATTCTGCGGTGTCGGGCTGGACTCGTCACCAGCTCGGAAGGCGACGCCGCCTAGTCTGTGTTTCTTCGCGTTCCGAAGCCGTAGCACTTCCGCTACGGACAGACCGCCGCCTTCTTTAACATCTTCATCGCGTTTCGCTGCTGCTGTTATCGTTGTAGTCGTCGTCGTGGCAACTGTCCCAGAAACTGCCGGCTCGGTTGATGAAGTAGCAGCCTGGCCTGTGGCTGTCGAATCGTTGCTGGTATTGATGGTCGCCGATGAATCTGTCTGCACTGTTGGCTCCGCGTCCGTCTCATCGGCTCGCTGACGGAAGGCTCTCTTCTTCTTGCCGGCACGGAAGAAAACTGGAGGTGGTGCAGCAGCGGCGGGTTCTGCTGTTGGCGCGGTGGTCGATTCTGGTGGGGGCGCAGAGGTGTCGTCCATAGTGAAATTGGTATTTCGCGTAATTCTAATGTCGTTCGCAAAGGGGAAAACGCGAATGCCGGGTTTGAAATCGGTATGACGTGATGTTGTTGGATGGATAAAGAAGAATTAACTTCCCTTGACATTTCCTTTGCGGTGGCGAAGGCGCTGTATGTAATGGAATTGCCAAGTCGGGAGCTTACCGGTACACAACCCTAACCCTTCAGAGGAATGCACACAAGTCCAAGCCCACAAACATCGTCACTGAAAGACGAGAACAGAATCGACACTGCGTGTTGTCTACCTCAACTTTGATTTGGCATTGTGTATGATTATCTGCAGATAGCCGACCAAATCATAGCCATTCAAATACTTCTCGGCCAAAGACAAAATACGCCGTGGACATTGACCAACAGCCAAGAATGAAGACTATGACGGATCGTCATGCATGAACGGGACCTGTGCAGTGACAGCGCGAATCCTGTCAGTCCAGGCCCGAGCCGGCCCTCCGGTGTCATGTGGACCTCTTCCGCTGCTCCGGGGGCTTTTGAAGGTTGTGGTCCAAGCCGGCCTGGCTGTTCGACTGCGATCAGGGCCATATGCATCTGTTTCAAGATCTTTACTCGAGTTATGCCTCATTATGCGTAAGAGCTGTGTTCTAGAAAGTATCCAAGGTATGATTATGACGAACGAAACAGTGACGATGACCTGGGTACGAGTGCCGTATACGCAAGCGTATTTCCCCTGCATTTGATTCCACGCGTTGAACGTACATTACTTATACCAATATGACACTAGTTCATTGATCAATATGGTCTCAAGTTTCGAAAAGAAGAGAAAGAATAGAATATTCCCACGCCTTAAGATCAACTATCCGGCGCACGAGCAAAAGAGGTATCAAACATCAAACCAAAGCTGGACCGCCAACCGCCCCAAACCCCCGATTCCACATAATGTACAACATAGAAAAAACATAAAAAGTAACATGACATAGCATCTTCCTTCCCATGGCCGTTTCGCCGTTTTCCATGCATCCATCCATCTGTCGTCACCTTCTCTTGAAAAGCCCTTGTGGGTAATGGTTTTGAAAAGAGTGACATGAAGTATAACGACTAGCCCTGAGTATGACAGGCCCAAGGGACACTGTTCGTTTGCGAATGAGGCTGATCTTGGAACTGGCCCATATAGTGGCTGAGGAGGTCTATCGTAGCTCGACACCTTTCCTGATTTGAGGTGTCCTCATGATAACACCCAGAATCGTCATAAACGTACTTCACCAAGCGCATCATATCCACGCAGTAGCCGGAGCCGCAGCTGAGGCAGCCACCGGGGTGACAGGCTCGATAGGCTCGACGTCATAGAAAGTGACGAAGAACCCCTTGATCTCCTTCAGGTAATCATCGGCGCTGAACCTGCACAGTCCCATAGCCGCCATCTCCTGCTCCTCCACCGCAAACTCGTTCAGCTTTTCCTTCACACCATACTCCTCGGCGATCTCGGTCACCTGGGCCAATTCCTGTCCGAATGGGTGGTGAGACTGCGAGAACTCTGCCCTGTGGCTGCGAGCTGGCGACTCGACGATCTCGGCTTGTCGTTGGGACCTTTGCCTCGGCGGTGAAGCGGGCGAAGCTGTAGCAGAGGGAACCGAGTATTGGCTGACGGTGGGAGGGACCGAGATTTGAGGCCGCTTCTTTTGGTAGGATGAAGGAGATGCCGGGGTGCTGACTGATGACACCGAGGTGCTCCTTGATCGCGACTGGGAGAAATTGAAGCTTGCTTTCGTCGAAATTGTGCGCTGCGACTGTACCGAGCTCCTTCCTGCGACTGACTGCTCACGTACTCGCGAATCGTAGGACTTCTTGGTGTGGGAAGGCGCGCGCGAGGGGACGAAAGGGGCCTCGGTCAACGGTGATGGCTTGTGAGTGGCAACTGGAGATGTCGTCGAGTTCTCAGTTGTGAAGTAGCATGAGAGGTGATTCGGCTCTGGAGACAGGCAGCGATCCGGGGCCTGGTCGATATCCGGGCTGGTGGGAGGAGATGAAGCTTGAGTATTTGCGCTGTCGGACAGGTCGTCGTCGGACTTGAGGAATGATGACTTGGTTGAAGTAGCAGACTGGGGGTAAAGATCTGGCGCATTGTATGCCAGCACGTTGGTGGTGTGGATGAGCTTGACAGGGGCCGAGATCTTATGGCGCAAGTTGGCCATCGACACTTTCTGGAGGTTGCTTCTTGGCTGGATCGGGTGGTCGGGCTCGGACGACTGGGAAAATTGCTTGATCCGCCGGGTCGTGAACGCTCGTGAGATAGATGAAGCCATCTCGAAAACTGGTTCAATTCACGGACTTGAAGGAATAAGAGGCAGTGCTGAGATCCAGGTGAATATCGTGTCCTTCAGAGGATTTCTGTCGAGGCCTTCTGAAAAAGGGAAGGCGTAAGGCCAACCCAAAAAACGGTCGGGTGGTTATTAGTGAAGGACGGATAACTCCAGGGTAGCTTGTCCAACAAGTGGTGGGCGAAGGTGTGACGTTTGCCTCTCTGGGGTGTCTCGGCTCGAGCTCAGATGACTGGTTTGAACCGCGGTGAAGGGTACCGGTGATCGAAAAGTGAAGCCGATTGCAACGATGCCTGATCGATGCAGAAATGAATATGAGACTGAATGTTCCAAAACCCAACGTTGGTAGCTGCTGCGACCTGATGGTGTTTAAAAGCTCGGATGAACAACAGATGTGATGTCAACCAGGGATAAAGATCGGTATTTGCTATAAGAAAGGCGGAAACGGAATCAATCCGGGAGTACGGGTCGTTGTATGTGCGTGATTCAAAATGCTGCTATGTAGAGCATGTATTGTTCTGTACAGCCTAGGGTACGTCGTAGATCCAAGTCCTTGTCCTTTATGGTCTTTGTAGATATTCCGTGTCGTTGGAAACTCGAGTTCTTTATGCGTCGAACTCGTCCGTTTGTCAGTGGCACGTAGTGCGGCCCGATGTATGGGCAGTCCTGTTGGAAGTAGGGAGTGTCTTCCTAAACAGGATATACTGTTGCTGTTGGGAAAGGAAGGCGTGATGGTACGAAACTGCAAACCAAATGAGGGAAATGAATGTGGTGGGATAGAATCCGCTTCTCGAGTCCGAACAAGGACACCTGATCTAAGATGAGGCTCTCACTCTCGAAAGGATATCCCGTCAACGAAGGAGCGTGATGAGGACACAAGTTCTCTCAAAGGAAGGAAGTTGCGTGGAGAGAAAGGGCAGAAAAGGGAAGGGACGAAGAGAAAAGCAAGGAGCGGACAAACGTCTTCCCAAAATGGCTCGTCAATAAAAGGATTGCAACGCCTGAACTGGCGGGACGGGGAAAAAGGCCAGGAAAAGAACAAACTGCGGGGGCCAGACGCCGTCGATTGTAACGTCAGGTTACCTGGATCCGGCTGCCAGAGATGATGATTTCTTGGAAGTATCTCCTACCTGTGTATAAGCCGTTTTTGAGCACGGTTCTTCATGTCACTCTTACGTGAAGATACGCATTGAAACATGCCGTTCCTGCGTGGTGGTACTTACATCTCTACCTTACAGACAGGTGCGCTACCACGACGGGCGTCGCAGTGATCGGCCAGGAATGTTGGAGGATTCGTTCGTCTCTCTTTCTTGTTCGAAAATGCAGTCTCGATGCCGGCAAAAAGGCACAAAAGGATGCTGATTGAGCGGATTGGTTGCCCCCATGTGGCCTCTAAAGAGTCCAAGAGGCCCCAGAGAGACCCATCCAGCGACAAGGTGTCCATCCAGGAACCATGCTCGTGTCTTGGCCAGTGGGTCAACAAACTTTATTTGCGGTCTCTTGTTGGCCATTTGGTCAGAGCTCCCTGCAACCCACCAATGGGAATCCGGAAGGTCGCTTCAACCACCCGTGCCACCCTGGAGTGCCGCCGGCCGACCCCTTTTTTTGGACGTCGGAAGATGGTAGGTTTTTAGAGTTTTCAACGAGAATCGGAGCCAGAGGCAGCACTAGGAAACTTCCAGAGCGAATGGGAACGTTCGCAAGCACACTATGCACAGATGATGGACGCTCACGTTGACGGGATTTAGACAGCTTTGTTGCAGTACCCGTGTGCTTCACCGAAAAGTTGTCTCTGTCGCTTCGCGGTAGATTGCTCCATCCCGGCCGGGCTTGCTGGTTGGACCCATCAACAAGGTTTCTGTCCGTCATCCTCACCCATCTCCACGAGACCAAGCTAGCCCCCGCTCAGAAAGGACCATTTACCCTAGATCGAAATTTTAATTCGACCCTAACGTTATGCATTTGTTGGGGGAGTCCTTTCATATTATTGAAGAGCGACGATGATTGTTTGAAACCACATCAGATCTAATGGTTTCTTGTTCATTCAATGTCATCTGTGATTTGATCAGTGTGTGAGGCAACAGCGAGGGTTGCATAGAACCAACCTTCCTCTTGTGCACTGCCGCATGTTTCAAACACTCATGCCGTGTCTACTGACCACCTCCCCTCGCTCCCGTCAGAAGACGAGTTCCGTCCATCCACCCATCAGTCAACGGACTCGGAGCAAGTCCAGCGGTCGTTCATCCCCGAAAGAGCAAAAACGGGAAATCGTCAACGCCCCGCGGACATTGCGGATGGCCCACCAAGGACCCCAGGTCCATGCAACACTAGGAACGCCCCACGCGCTTCCGTCCACTCAGCGATGGCGAGGGATCCAGTGGAAACTTCAAGGCGATGCCTGTTCCTTGCATTTGAAACGACGCTAAAGATGATGGACAGGGTCTTGATTGGAGTCTTGTTTCTCTCCGCATTGGAATACTTTTGCTTCGAGAACGGCCTTCGTTTTGCCTTTTGAGGTTGTCCAGACAGTAAAGTTCTTGGTGATGGTTAGTGTAGAAAGGGCATTTTATGTTCGGCTGCTGCTTCTTGGGGTTTTTAAAGGACCTCAAATGTAGGTAGCTTATACGTTTGCATAGACAGCCTACCCTTGTCCTCGTCGGTGAACTGTGGATTCATCATCTTCGACAACGACCATCGTCAAACGGACTGTCGACAGATATGAAAACATGCCCTCTATTCCGCAAGCATATTTCTTCTTTGGTAAATCGGGTCGGATCGAGAGACATGAGCAGCTGGCTAGCTGTGCAGATAATGTCCACAGCATAATGCAAGATACCTCCCGGTTTTGTGTCACATACGGCGCACTCAGCTTGTGCCGAGCTGAAGTGACTTATGCTACACGTATGGCCTACGGTCTTTGAAAAGCGAGAACGCAAAAGTACTGAACAGGTCTTCCTATCGTGGGAAAAAAATCGCTTGAAAAGATGTTGCCGGAAACAGCATGATATCCGGGCAGCATATGTTCCCTGCGACGCTTGTTCAAGGAATGACGAGCCATGATTGAATACCGGAAAGACCAACGCGGGAGAAGTGCCTTTACCGACCCGGTAGCCCCGGCCGGTTGGATCAGATAGGAATCCAACGGTGGAACCAACAGCTGGGGGTTGTTGGAAGTCGGCCAAATAGCGTTGGCTACCTTATATACCCGTTTACGGATGTGGGAGAAGTACCGACTGAGACTCAGGTTGATATGGCGGAAATCGATGTTGGGGATCGGAAAGTGTTTGTCGGCCTCTTGTTGCTGCTGCTTGTTGGGACTCGAACTTCCAATGGTTCTCGACGGCCTAAGAAATCATCTCGTACACGGCGTTATTCTGCAAATTCCAAGGCATCCCTCGAGAAGGGCGGAACAACGGCGCCCGGGGTCAATGATCTAACCCCAGCACGTTGCTAAGAATAACATGCGGTTTGCAGTCACTATCGAGTTACTCAACATCTCCCTCCGTAACTCACAAGGCCATTATTTTAAACGGATTCTGAAGTCACACATGGCTGCAGCGTGAGTAGTTCCACGGACAGTTGTTATCATAGGAAGATTGAACTTTCTACCCTTCTTGTATATAGTAACCGGTACGCCACCAAGATCCCATAACCGCCAAAAGAAAAAGAAAAGTCAACAGACAGTGAGAAGGCAGCTGATGGTATGCGACAGACACCCTTTTTCATATCCCGTAACACCAGTTTTTCCAAACCTAAGCTACACATACATCCCGCACTTTACTCCTCATCCTCCTCCATCGAGTCCTGATCAGAACCGGACTCGTCATCCTCGTCATCATCATCCTCGCCGTCCTCGCTGCTGCTGTCCTCAACGTCGTTGACGCCAACAAGCTTGTCCTCAACTTCCTCCTCAGTGGTCTTGGTAGGCACCTTCTGAGCGAAGAACTTGCGGACACCAGCGTTGGTGGAGGTATCCCAGACGGAAACGGTTCCCTTGCTACCGGCAACCGCAAGTCTAAAGGCAACCTCGGGATCGGGACCGAATGTTGTCGAGAAGACCTTGCCGACGTCAAAGTCGCGGGACACCACGAGCGAAGGACCCTCAGCACTGATGTTCCACAGCTTGACGGTCTTGTCAGTAGATCCCGTAGCCATGTATCCGGGAATGACGGGGTTGAGATCGAACGAAGAGACAGACTCGTCGTGAGCCTGGAGCTTCCAGACAGACTTGCTAACCGCAGGATCCTTGGTGGCGTTACGGGCATCGAAGTAGTGGATGATACCGTTCTCGGTTGAGACGTAGAAGAAGTTCGGGTTATGAGGATCCCACCTGACGTTCTCGACGTCGCTCTCAACACCCACACGCATGGGCGCCTCATTGGGCGCGCGCATGTCAGCAATGGCGCAGGTGCGGTCGTAAGAACCGGACAACAGCACTGTCGACTCAACCGCGTGCCAGGCTAGCGAGCACACCTTGTCGGTATGGTAGCTGTAGGACTTGGCGCACTTAGTGGTGTGGAGATCCCACAACTTGACCGTCTTGTCGGCAGAGGCGGACGCTAGCAAGTTGCGATGCTTCCTGTTGGCAGCGAGGGCCAAGACAGCATCGACGTGGTACTCGTCGTTGGCCTTCTTGGACTTCTTCTTCTTCTTCTTCTTCTTCTCGTCCTCGGGGTTGCCGCCCTGACCCAGGATGGCGTTGGGGTACATGCAATCCACGGTGTCGAGATCCCAGATCTCAATATCGGGGTCGAACGTGCCGATGGCGACAAAGTTGCCAGTAGAATCCTTGTCGACGCTCGGCTTGCTGACGGGGATATCGAGCCATTCGAGGCATAGTGGTATCGCGGGAAGCATGATGTCGTGGTGAACGTAAAGGTTGTCGTTGGCGTCTTCGTAAACGTAGACCTCGAGATGGGCGAGTTCGTCTTCGATCTTGGCGGCCAGCAAGAGGTTGTCGGTGGCCAGAATCTGGAGATCTTCGCGTTCCTCGTCGTCCTCTTCCTCCTCCTTCAGCGTGATGTACGGATCCTCCTTGTTAGACTCGTAGTAGGCGAGCGACTTCACGTTGCCGAACATGCCCATTTGTTGCGCCTCGGCCGCGTTGTCATCGTCATCGTCGTAGTGCTCCAAGTCGTACTCCTTAAGGTCGTCGTCGATCTCGATCCTACAAGGTCCAGTTAGCGTTGCGCCTTAGATCGGGATAAATAGCCGCCGGCACATACTCGTCACGAGTGTCGACCTTCATGGCATCCTCATCCTCCTTCGCCTTGGCCTCGTCCAAGTCTTCCTGGGCATCGTCAAGCTGAAGCTTGGCCAGGGCAGCAATGCGCTCGAACTCCTCCTCGTCGAAGGTGTACTTCGTGGGGAAGGGCGCCGCAAAGCCTCGCGGCACCCAGGCGGTGGTCGTGATCATAGACATTGTCGCGACAGTAAGGGCGATATGTCGAGCACGGTTTGCGGGAGGAAAGCAGCAAAATTCTGCCGGTAAAAAAAGAACCAAGGTAAAAAGTGGTGCTGCGGGCCACAGGTCCAACTCTCCAGGTGCTGAGTGTTGCGACGGGGCGGCAGTAACAGGACGAGACAGCGAAAGTTACGGGCAAATTTTAGTTACGCGACCTGACCGATTTTGCCAGTGAAATTGGACTTTTTAGTGGGGCCGTATGGCGGGGCTTATCTTATCGTAGACACAGAGTCCACCGTTGCAGTGGTCCACGCCAAGCAAGGTGCTGCTGTCTGGACTCTGGTCGCTGTCCTGTTGTTAGCGAGGTACTCGGGAAGTTTTCCCATGTCAACAAACCATCGCAAACCGACTCTTCCACGCAACACTTTGGGCTGCTGGCATCCCGCACATCTACAACTCAGCTACGATGGGTCACGACGATGATGACGACCGGTCCTTTAAACGACGAAAGATCGATTTCAACCCACTTCGCTCCGATGACCGTTTCTCCGATCTCCCGTCGCGCGCGCCACACAAGGGCTCTAGGGGTACCAATGGCAACAATGGGTCCTTGAACTCCCGAGCTTCCACCCCTCGTGTCGGGTCCAAATATGGTGGCGGAGAGACACCTCGGCAGAACGAGTTTGACGGCCCCAAACCCGGCGTAAACGACGACGACGCAACCAATGCCCTCGACCGAGATTGGTACGGCGGTGACGATGACCTCGGCGGTCACACGTTTGGTGATGACAGCCACAACCCCTTCGGCGATGAAGGCGCTTGGGCGGCTCAGGAAAGGGAGGCGGCCCTGGCGGAAAAGAAGATCGGGCAGATGGCGCGCGGTATGAGCGCACGGCAGATACAGAAGCAAAAGGATGTCGACGCCTGGGAGACAAACCGAATGCTCACTTCAGGCGTCGCGCAAAGGAGGGATCTGGGGCAAGATTTCGAGGACGACCAGGAGGGTACCAGAGTGCATCTCCTAGTGCACGACCTACGACCTCCTTTCCTGGATGGACGAACCATCTTCACAAAGCAGTTGGACCCTGTCCCCGCCGTGCGCGATTCTCAGAGTGATATGGCTGTCTTCGCTCGAAAAGGAAGTAAGGTGGTCAGGGAAAGGAGGACGCAACGCGAGCGCCAAAGACAGGCGCAGGAGGCCACCAAGGTAGCGGGAACTGCTCTAGGCAACTTGATGGGAGTCAAGGAGGAAGATACCGACAGCGCCCTCCCTATCGCGGTGGAGGAGGTCGGCAAGAGCAAAAACATGAACAAGTTCAGTGAGCATATGAAGAAGGAAGAGGGTGCCAGCAATTTCAGCCAAACCAAGTCCTTGAGAGAGCAGCGCGAATTCCTTCCTGCTTTTGCTGTACGAGAAGACCTGCTGCGCGTCATCCGTGACAATCAGGTTGTCATTGTAATTGGAGAAACAGGCTCTGGTAAAACGACACAACTTACCCAGTTTCTCTACGAGGACGGTTACGGCAAGACGGGCATGATCGGTTGCACCCAGCCCAGGAGAGTCGCGGCTATGAGTGTAGCGAAGCGTGTTGCCGAGGAGATGGAGGTGAAGCTTGGCAGCACGGTAGGCTATGCCATCCGCTTCGAGGACTGTACCAGCAAGGATACGGTTATTAAGTACATGACGGATGGTGTTCTTCTACGCGAATCGCTGAATGAACCAGACCTGGACCGCTACTCCTGCGTTATCATGGACGAAGCCCACGAAAGAGCTTTAAATACGGATGTTTTGATGGGATTGTTCAAGAAAATCCTCCAAAGGCGCCGTGATTTGAAGCTAATTGTCACGTCTGCGACGATGAACGCGAAGAGATTTTCCGACTTCTATGGCGGCGCACCCGAGTTCACCATCCCCGGAAGAACCTTCCCCGTGGACATCATGTACCATCGGTCACCTGTGGAGGATTACGTGGACCAGGCTGTGCAGCAAGTTCTAGCGATTCATGTGGGAAAACCAGCAGGCGATATCCTCGTCTTCATGACCGGCCAGGAAGATATTGAGGTCACCTGCGAGCTCATCCGCGAGCGGCTAGATGCTCTCAACGATCCGCCGAAACTCAGTATTCTTCCCATTTACAGTCAAATGCCCGCAGACTTGCAGGCCAAGATATTCGACAGGGCCGCTCCGGGAGTCCGAAAGGTCATCGTGGCCACGAATATTGCGGAAACCAGTTTGACTGTGGATGGTATCATGTACGTGGTTGATGCAGGATATTCCAAGCTCAAGGTATACAACCCACGAATGGGTATGGATACCCTTCAGATTACGCCTATTTCACAAGCGAACGCCATGCAGCGTGCTGGTCGCGCCGGTCGCACTGGACCTGGTCAAGCATATCATCTGTTCACCGAGAAGGCCTTCAAAGATGAGATGTACATGCAGACCATCCCGGAGATTCAGAGAACGAACTTGAGCAATACCGTTCTGCTCCTCAAGTCGCTCGGTGTCAAAGACCTCCTTGATTTCGACTTTATGGATCCTCCACCTCAGGATACCATCAGCACATCGCTGTTCGATTTGTGGGCGTTGGGCGCACTAGACAACCTTGGAGAGCTCACCGACCTAGGGCGCAAGATGAACGCCTTCCCAATGGATCCGCCTCTTGCCAAACTGCTCATCACGTCGGAGGAATACGGATGCAGCGAGGAAATGGTCACCATTGTTTCGATGCTCTCCGTTCCCAACGTGTTTTACCGGCCAAAGGAACGACAAGAAGAGTCAGATGCGGCTCGCGAGAAGTTCTTTGTACCGGAATCGGACCACTTGACCTATCTGCACGTCTACACACAGTGGAAGGCCAACGGGTATAACGACGGTTGGTGCGTGCGACACTTTTTGCACTCCAAGTCGCTTCGTCGGGCCAAGGAAGTTCGCGAACAGCTTCTGGATATTATGAAGATGCAGAATATGAAGATGATGAGCTGCGGCACCGACTGGGATGTCATTCGCAAGTGCATTTGCTCTGGCTACTACCACCAGGCAGCAAAGGTCAAGGGCATCGGCGAGTACATCAACCTGAGGACGAGTGTCACCGTCCAACTGCACCCGACCAGTGCACTCTATGGACTGGGCTTCTTGCCAGACTATGTGGTGTACCACGAGCTTATCCTCACAAGTAAAGAGTACATGTCAACGGTCACCTCGGTGGACCCTCACTGGTTGGCGGATCTCGGTGGTGTGTTCTATTCGGTCAAGGAGAAAGGATATTCGGCACGGGAGAAGAGGATCACGGAGACGGAGTTCAACAGGAAAATGGAGATTGAGGCACAGATGGCAGCGGACAAGAAGCGACAAGAGGACCAGCTGCACGAGGAAGAAGAGCTTCAGCTTGTGAAGAAGGCGGCCCCATCGAAGGACAAGAAAGTGGTCAAGTCGGGTGCTGTGGTAAAACCGGCCAGAAAACGCGCTGGAAGGGGGTTCTAGTAGATCGTTTTGGATACTTAGGCCTTCGAGTTGGAGCCCGAGTCATTTCCTGGAGCAGTACGTAATGAATAGGCAAATGGACAGGAATGCCCTATAAAAAGGGGCCAACCCGCATGAGTAAACAAAAGGGAACCCCATAGCAACGGTAGCCGGGCTATTAGCCGAGTGGGGCATGTTCGGGTGTTCGACCCCCGGTCTCGGCCAGGATCGGCAACGATGACAGACCACGATTCAATCCAGTGACTGAACTTCTTATGACTGTACTTTCCCAGTTTGCATTGCAACTTTTCTTTTCCTGTGTAGATTGTTTACGTTACTTCACTTTCTGTGTTCATTAGCTTGGTTGCATTCGAATCCCCAAGATCCCAACTTGGACGTCACACGAGACACGACGACAACACCAAAGACAACAACTGCACTGCTAACAAGAGCGCCTGTCCAAACAAGGCACCAATTCATCAACAATGCAGAGCTTAAAGTCGGCGTCGGTGGCTAACGCCATCAGAAGCGCTACCCGCGTCTCCCAGCGCTCAGTATCGCGCACGACCCGCGCTCTCAACACTCTCCGTCCCCAGACCACCACTCGCAACAACGTCTCCCGCACCACAGCCGTCAACGCAACCCTTCTCTCGTCCAAGACCCAGCAAGCCCGTCATGGCTCCTCATCCGCCTCATCGGAGGCCCTCCAGAAGACCCCCCTCTACGACCTTCACCTCGCCCACGGCGCCCAGATGGTTCCCTTCGGCGGCTTCCACATGCCCGTCCAGTACAAGGGCCTGTCCGTGAGCGCCTCGCACGCCTTCACGCGCGAACACGCCTCCATTTTCGATGTCAGCCACATGGTGCAGCGCATCTTCTCCGGCCCTGGTGCCTGCGAGTTCCTCGAGCGCGTCACGCCCTCCGACTTGGCCTCGCTCGGCGTCCACCACAGCACCCTCTCGGTCCTCCTCAAGGCGGACGGGTCCGGTGGTATCGTCGACGACACCATCGTCACCAAGCTGGCCGAGGACAAGTTCTACGTCGTCACCAACGCCGGCTGCCGCGAGAAGGATAACGAGTACTTTGACCAGGAGCTGGCCAAGGCCAAGGAGTCCGGGTTGGAGGTTAGCCAGGAGCAGCTGGACGGCTGGGGCCTCGTAGCCCTGCAGGGACCCGAGGCGGAGGCCGTTTTGGCTGATGCGCTCGACGGCACCACCGATCTCAAGCAGCTGTACTTTGGCCAGTCGGTCTACGGCAAGGTCAAACTCGATGGCAAGACCAGCGCCCCGCTGCTCATTAGCCGCGGCGGCTATACTGGCGAGGACGGATTCGAGATCTCCATCCCGCCATCCGAGACCGTTGCCGTGACCGAGAAGCTGCTTAGCGTGGGCGGCGCCGAGCGGGTCCAGTTCGCCGGTCTCGGCGCGCGCGACTCCCTCCGTCTGGAAGCGGGGATGTGCCTGTACGGACACGACCTGGACGAGAGCGTGTCGCCCGTTGAGGCCGCGCTGAGCTGGATCATCCCGCCCAACCGCCGCAAGGCGGATGCCGGTTACTACGGCGCCGAGACCATCGCCGCCCAGCTGACGCCCAAGAGCAAGGGAGGAAAGGGCGTCACCCGTCGTCGTGTGGGCTTTATTGTCACCGGTGCTCCCGCCAGAGAAGGCGCGGAGATTGTGGCCAAGGGAGACCCGACCACGAAATTTGGCAGGATTACGAGCGGGTGCCCGAGCCCCACTCTGGGGAAGAACATTGCGATGGGGTACATCAAGGATGGCCAGCACAAGAGCGGGACCGAGGTGGAGGTTCTTGTGAGAGGAAAGGCCAGGCCGGCTGTGGTGACCAAGATGCCGTTTGTGCCCAGCAAATATTACAAGTCTGCTTAAAGTGCTTGAGGACGAATAGGTTAGGTTATGAAGGGTGGCAAAGGAGGAGCAGAAAGCCTATAATTTAAGTGGCAGGGGCTGGCTACAATGCGTGGTCAGAGGAGTTAATTGCTTCAACAACAATGAATTTCTGCGGCAGGAATAAAAAGGGTACTATAGGGTCATGAATGGCGTCAAACCGGGCACGGCGATGTTGTATATTGTTTTCAACAACTGGATAGAACAGGACAGCTAATGGGCGTCTGGAAGCTACTGCCCGTTCACCCATTATGGGTTTTGGCGTAGATAAATCAAATATCAAAGTTCAATCCACTGTCGTTTCTTCGTGAGTACTCTTCCCGCTTGGGTTGGCCGTCTTCCAAGTTGTCAGTATGAATCACGAACTGACAAATATTCAAGCACCAAAGCTTGTCTCTTTGGTAAATATGATTATGTTCAACGCGCTAACTAAAGCTACTGACCGACTGTTGAGATGAGGTATCTAATCCATGCTAAACAAAAACAACTCCGTGAGCCCAATGTTGAATGCTCGCCCCTATTCCCATACAGAGCCCTCCCGTAGTAAATACATGAAGGGAAGAATTTGTGAGATAGAACCGAAAAAGAATGCATGCACGCATGTATAGGCGATTGTGATCAGCCCGACTCCTGACACGCCATGCCTGCCCACCCACGCTATTTTCCTCCTTTTTCTGTGTATGCAAACAGATGTCGTGAGATCTTATTTATCTTTCTGCCGATTTGCACTCATTCTTCCTGAGCCCACCTCTTCTCCCTCAATGGGATCTCCTTGCCTGCGCGCTGACGATCACCCGAGATCTCGGCGCGCCAAGCCCAGTACTCGCCCAGTCTCGTCTCGGCGTAGGAGGCGTAGTCAAAGTCGATCTGGGAGATGGTCGCCTGGATGAGCGCCCAAATGCCCCAGTAGAATCCGGGCAAGCCCCGGAAGACGTCCACCTCGTTTAGTAGACGGTCAACCTCAGCCGCCTCGTCAAAATCGGCCGCGGTGCCGTTCTGCTCGTTCTTATAAGCATAGTAGGCGCGAATGTACTCGGTGATGAATTCGCGGCGCTGGGAGCGGGTGGGAAGGACGCTGAAGTCGCAGTCGAAGCCACCCCATTCAGCGAAATGGTTCGCAAGATCGAAGGCGGCTGGTGAGGGAGTAGCGTATTCGTAATCGATAAAGGTCACGTCCGTGGTCGTGTCTTTAGCGGTGACGCCGTTGTTCTCGGCGGGTGTCTGTTGGGGTTTGGGAAGGACGATGACGTTGCCACTGAGGAGATCGCAGTGCGCAAACACGAGCTGTTGCGTGAAGTGTGTTAGCCAAACTAATCCGTCACGTTGAGACGGGAAGACATAGAGAGAAAACATGGTACTCACCTCATTCTGACCCAAGCCTGGCCGCTGACTCAGCTCGGCAACAGTTCTGGTAAGCTCCTTCTGCAACTCAGCTTGACGCTCTCTTTGCGCCTCCGTATCTGTTGGCAGGGCAAAGATCCACTTTTGCATGACAGTCCAGACGTTCGGGGGAGGCTTTCCAGGCGCGACATTGTCAATGACATGCTGGAACTCGGCATCTCCAAGGGCCTCGGATGGTACAACGAAGTCGGTGTTCTTGGAGTTTCTGCGGCTGTGACCGGTGCGGGCAGCAATGCAAGGTACCACGGCATGCCACTGGGCAAGCCTCTTGGCCACGGCCTTGTAGATGACGGGCTTGCGCAAATCCTCAGGGTGGGTCATGGAGCCCTGAACGAAGCGGTACATCATGCCGTTCTTGAAACGGGCGAGAAGCTCGGGGGCGAGGCCGTAGCGCATGAGCAGCTCGTGGTTCTGGGTTTCGCGGTGGCGGTCGATGATCAGGTCGGTGCCGTTTCCGTAAGCGCGGAGCAAGATGGCCTCCTTGTCTACCTCATCCTTGGAGAGGCCGGTCTTCTTGTTGACTGCCTTGAGGAGTGTGTTGGTGATGCCATCTGTGAAGCGCACGAACTCGACGTTGGAATCGGCGCTCTCCCAGTCGGGGCGAATGGCAAGAACGAGGCGGCGGGCGGTGGCTTCCGAGTCCTCGCTTAAGTAGGCCAAGGGGATGTACCGAATGTGATGCTCAACAGGCCCGTTGGCTGTCTGGGTGCCGTTCTCTGTTGTGACAGCCATGGTGGCAGTAGGAATCGCAAGGCCGACTCGGGCTTGCTGGGGATTGTATGTGTGTGTCCTCTTTGGGAGATTGGCTGCAGAGGGCTGTGATGGAATTCGCGTTTCGGTTCAATGGACAAATCTGCTCAAGTTTTCTTGCGTTAGATGATGTAGCAATGCAGTAGGAAATGTTGACAGACGTTATGCGCGTAGGGGTATGCAGGAGCAAGAGCAGCAGGTTGGATGTCAAGAAAAGGAGGACCACGGAGATAAAAAAAAGGGGAGGGGGTTGTTTACAGGCCAGTAATTCTTTCTATGTATGTACCTATTGTATCTCTCTAGGCCGATTCAGGACGGTCAATGGGGGAAGGATTGGCACTGCAGATGGGAAAATGAAGAGGGATTGGCTTCGTCAAAGACTGGACAGGCAGGAGGGTTATCGAAACACTTGACCTTGGATGATGCGTCGGTGTGAGGCCAGTTTGGTAAAGCCGGTAAAGACGATGATCAAATCCCGTCCGTTGGGCTTTCCTCACACGATCACTTGCCCTTTGGCTGTGGCTGCCCGTTCGGGTTTATTCATCAAAAGTCGCCATCCCCACCAACAAAGCCGGGCCCCAGTTCTTCAAACAAACACATGGGGCCGCTTGCCGCCCCAATTACGACGAGTCAACCTTGCCAACCACGCTGACCCCAACTGACGCCAAAACCCCCGCGGTCCCTTGTGCCTGGTGGTCCCTTCAAGGACGTTCCTGACTGGACTAGTCTGGATCGCTTAACCGTGTTTGGCTAGTGCTGTCAATGGTCCCTAGTGGTACGTACCTTCCTATCAATGTCATGGATTCTCGCCAGCCCGCGCTGTCCGCCCACGGGCACTGCATGGGGTTGCACAGCACGTGAAGTCGCGAACGATTCAACGAAAGAGAGGAGTGGATTGCGGTTGGCCAAGACCCAACAACTACCGCCACCCTGGACCCCCATCAGTATCACCACAAGGTCGAAACGGTCGAATCGCAAACGAGCCATCCCTTGGAGTTTCAACCCTGATTTTCCATCGCGGATTGTCATTGCGCCCCTCGCGTCATTTGCAGCTTTTGGTGTCACAAACCGCCTCGGCTTTCCTTCCGTCTGACGTCGCTTTGGCCGTCATCCCATCTGCCCCTCACTCGAGTCACCTTGCCCACCATTCAGTCCAGTCGAGTTGCGCTGGGGGTAGTAGGCATCAGATTCAGCTATCATTGTTTCACCAAACAGCTGCGACTACGGCAATCGGAATATTCCATCTTGTGCTGCACAGTTCACAACTCACTCACGTCCGGCAGTAAGAGAGACACGCCAAGTACCGTTCAGCGACCATGGTCTGAGAATGAGCAAAGGATATCAACTAGAACAGACACAGACAGCATTGAGAAATGACATAGTTTGGCCTTTCAGATCGATGTGGTTTTAAATAGGCACATCCACTTTGCACGAGGTCTCCAGTTGTGTGCAATCAGGTGCTATAGGCTGTAATCAAATCGAATCACCGGGCCATCACTGAGGGGGAAAACGACGAGGAAAAAAGACAACCTTCGAAAAGCTTCACAATGGCGTACCCCGTCTTGCCTAGCCCCGACAACTTCCTCGCTGTTGCTCTCGTCATCAACCGTTCTCGGGACGGTCCGCGATTTGTTTTCCACTATCCTCCCCACGTCTTGCCACCACAGGCTACAGCAGCCGCAAGAGATGGCGATGATCTGGACGATCTGGACGAAGAAGACGAGGCCCTTCTGCATCCAGTTTCCCATGCCGTTGGCATCGATGCCACCTCTTCGTCGCCGTTAAAGGAGTCCGAGCTGGCACAATGGAACCACGACGACCATCTCATTACCGAGAGCGGCACTCAAATCGTTCCTTGGGAGCACGTTGCTGGTTTTCCAACGAAGGATCTGGAAAACATTTTGACTCCGGCCAGGGCCTATCACAAACGCTTGTTCCAGGTTTCCCTGGATTCTCTCTACTGCGTTTCGTATCCCATATACGTGCCAGAGAATGGGGTCTGGCGGAAGAAGAGCAAGAAGCAGCAAAAACAGCGAGACCATGATGACTCCGGCCCAACAGATACGGACGGTCCCACGAAGACCAGTGACAAAGGCCCCTCGGATGTAGACCAGCCTGATGTCAAACCAACCGAAGAGGCCGAAGACAAGAAGAGTTCCATGACCATGTTCAACCTTGTCTTCATCTTGAACCCCAAGAGGCATGAGGTTGCCGACCTTGTCGACATACTCTACACGCATATCATCAAAAAAGTCAACAAGGCATATAAGTACTGCCAGCAGAGGAGTGATTTCATATGGAAAGAATCTAAGAAGATTCTAGCCTTGAAGGACAAGGGTCGGGAAGACAGTGAGTGCATTCATCAGCTCCATCGCTGGACTCTGCTAATACGCCTGTCTGTGAACCAGAGAGAAGGATGAGCCAGTTATGGGAAGAGATCCTATCGACCTCTTCACTGGCAGCTTCTATGCAGGACATATACGACGCCATATCACGAAACAGAATTGCTGCCATCCAGCTTGAGACCATCGAAGGTGTGGTCACTCACTCCGTGCAGATTCCTGTGCCATTTCATGTGTCCGATCTGCCTCAGGACGGCCAAGGGGAGGAACAGCTTGGTCTGTGGTTGACGACAGCAAACTCGTTGCAAGCCGACGAGAGCGTGGAGGAGCCCGAATATCTGGACAAGACGTTTGCGCTCCTCCTGATGGCGGAAGAGAAAAAGGTCATCAACGAACTGCTGGGGCCCGAATCTGACCCTACCACACAGGCCATGATCGAGTTTGTACGTCGGTGCAAGCCTAATTTGTCCTTCCATCAAGTGCAACAACAGGCAAGCAGTATCCTCTCGCCCGCTCAGGTGCGGAGGTTTGCCCAGCATTTCATCTTCTGGCGACGAGCCATCGCTATCCCGCCTCTGCACGGCCGCGACATGTACATCGTGAGCCCCAACTGCGACCTGCGCAGGCTTCCTCAAGCAGCTGCCCAGTGGGCGAGACAGTTCCCACTTTCGCCACTGCTGCCCAACTTCCTGGCCGAGCTGAGCGTTGCACCGCGGCCATATAAACTGCACTGTCCGAGTAAGGCTCACCGGCCTCTTTATATGGCTATGCTGGCGTGGTTGATGCGTGGCGGATGGGTCACCCAGCTCTGCACCTTCGCTTACGTTGTGGTCTGGCCGGAGATCATATATGAGGTTGAATATGAACTCGAGGCAGAGGAGATTGCACATGAGAAGGCGAAAGCACAGAATAGGGGCCGGGAAGCGGATCGAGGCCACAACCACGATGACATGCTGTCTCCAACAACGGCGGACAACAGTGGTGATATGGGAGGGTCTGGTAACAGCGTGTTGGCAGCGGCACTCAGCGAGGGTCCCCTAGCAGGTTTCGCCGGATCTGGGTTCCTCTCTCTCACGGCCGATTCGACATCGGTTTCGGACCTCGATTCCTCGTCCGCAACTCTCCGTGACCTGTCGATCTCGCATTCACCCACCCTTTCCCGAAACCAACCAGCTTCTACCCCTATCAACGAATTCCTCCCTACTCTAATCTCGCCCATGTCCACCACCTCGCTCTCGACCCTCATCCTCGGAACCAGCGATTACATGACCAATAACCCCCACAAGGAAAACAGCCACAACAGCAATGACCGTTCCTCCTCGCCCACGGCCTCATACACCTCCACCAACACGCTCAACACGCTCAACCCACCCCGCCCCACCCTCCAGCTCACCCGCACCATATCCGAAGACACCAACGCCTCTACCGGCACTTCCTCCACGCACCACCAGCCCACCCCCGCCGAGCAGGCCGCAGAAAAAGCCCGACTGGAGCGTATAGCCGACAAAGCGGCGCGCGAGCTCGCGGAGCGGGCCATGGCGCATGCCAGAAAGGCCGTGCCGCAGGCGACGAGACACCCGAGCGTGAACCAAGCTAAGTACCTGCTGGGTATGAGCCCGCATATTATCCTGGATGCCAAAAAGGCCACGGGGAAGGAGAGCTTGTATTTGAGTGCTATCGAGAGGAGGTTGAGGGGGCGGAGTGGTGAGATGGCGGCGGCGGCGGCGGTGGCGGCTGCTGCTGCTGCTGCTGCTGCTGCTGCGTCTGAGGCCGGAGCTGCTGATGCTGCTGGCGCGGAAGGGACAGGCACAGGGACGGAGGATGCTGCTGCTGCTGCTGCTGGGGCTGGCAATGTTAACAACAACAACAACAATCTTAATGTTCCTAGCGGTGCAAATACCGCCACAGGCAATGACTCCACAACCATCCCATCCCCCGCGAACAACACCACTGCCGCCGTCGGCACCGGCACAACAACAACTACAACTGGCAGACCCGGAGGATTGGCAGGAGCACGTACCGTCTCCGGATCAGGCACCGCTCAGCGAGGGACCAAAGACTGGGACGAGCGGGTAGCCAACACGTGGCCTCAGTTCTGGAAGTACTTCAACGGGCGGTCGGCGCTGGAGCGGATTGCCTTGCAGGAGGACATGAAGCGGAAGGAGGCGTGGTCGTTGTTGACGGCCATGAGCGAGTATTTGTTGTGTACTAGACACTGGTAAGAAAATCGACAAGGAAGGGGAGGAGAATAGCTCTGTAGTATGTACACATACTTTTGCTGCCATGCCGGTAAGATAGCTGATTGCTGAGTGGTAGAGAGTACTTGTGATGGAACAAAATAATTTCGAAAGCGAAAGGTTTTTGGCAGTGCCAATTCATAGCCTACACTTGCTGTTTATGAAATGGAAGATGCGTTGGTTATTGCCATCGCGTGATAGTATGTCATGGAGCGACCGCTGACGTTCTTGCCTTGTTAGGCAACCTCGTTCCTTCCTCGACTTTGGTATCTCTAGGTAGGAAGCAACTGCCACAGCCCATCCGTATCCGGGCACTCAACAGAGGTCCCCTTATGATACGTACCCGGGCACCAGCAGGATCATTGGCAATCGGTCCTCTGAATGGACTGCCCGACAGCTCCGGATATGCAATGCTCGGCTTTGTCAAAATTGGAGGCACACTGCAGTGATCTATATCATCATAGGCAGTCATCAAGCTCGGGCAAAAGGATAATGTAATGAACCGATGGAATAGAGCGGTGATTGTCATGATTGTGCTGGATATAATTGTTGAGAAACAGAGTCAACTCCTCCTTCATGCTACCGCGATGGAATCCCCAAGGCGCCCGAGGTATAATCGTCATAAGCAGGAGAAAACCGGGTAGTACGCCAGAGTGACCAGCACCGTAAAAACAAACGAGAGCAGACATAACACCAGAAGAGATGGAGCCGAAGAGGCTAATGGTAAGAATGATACTTCAATGAAATCACGCACACCCAATCCCTCTGCGCTATCAAGTTGCACCACGCTGAGTGATTAGGGCCATATATGCCCTCCGTGTACACACGATGCTCCGCCCGACGAAAAGAAAACACTTGAAAGAATAGAAGCGAAAACCCGAAACAAAAAAACAAGACCCAGTCTGTACGCCCATGTGCCAAACCACATTCGTGCTCAATCCCTGAACGACCAGTGAAATGCTAAGTACCTAGACCCCGTTCCCCATGTGCCGCTGCGATGAAAATGCAAATCAGGGATGTAAAAGCCTGTCAAATGATGATCACGGCCGGAGATAATAAATGATATATCCATAAGCTTCCAAGAGATGGTAAAGAGATGAGAAAGACCCCCCTGCGTTCGCATAAAAGAAAAAACCGAAAATCCACACCATCATTGCGATCAAACAAATCTGATTCCTACGATTATTGAGTCAAGTCCATTCCATACTCATCCTCCTCTTTGAACTCCATATCAGCACCGTCGTCCTCATAATCGAGGAAGTCGCCGGCATCGAGCCCGTCGTTGAACTTTCCTTCGGCACCACCGTGGGCGGGACTGGTGGAAAGGTGTTCGCCATTCACACCGTTGGTGTTCAAGGGCTCACCCTTGTAGTCCGTATGATGGGGAACACGAAGGCCAGTGCCAGCCGTTCGAGAGTACGAGAATCCCCGGGATTTCCCGCTGCCGTCCTCTCCTCTGGCAATGGCCTCCATGAGCTCCGTCTGCATCCGCTTCTCATCATCGGTGATCTCAAAGGGTACCGAACCCCCACGCTCCAACAAGGCATTGATGAGCTCTTCTTGTTGTTGAATCTTGAGGTAGGCCATCCACATGAGATCTCGGGTCCAGCTCACCGCACCATTCAAAATGTCGCCCTTGTTGGGGCCCTTGTCCTTCTCCTCGATCGGCAGGCCTGTTGTGATGTTTCCAGCCGTGCTGCCAGCAGCTCGTCTTGCTCCAGGCCCAGCTAGGGCTGATGTGGCTTGAGAAGGACTTGAGATGCCCGCAAGCGTGGGTGAAAGGGGCGTTCCATTCTGGATTGCCTTGCGAATTTTCTCATCCTCCAGACGATGGGCAGGAACCAGCTTGCTAAGGTCTTGAATGCGCTCGTTGATATTGTCACGTCTTCGTCTCTCGACGAGGTTGTGTGACTCGCGCCTCCTCTTCCGTTTGGCTTCTTGTGTTGACACAGATGAGGTCGTGGTGCCAAGCTTGGCGGGCATGGATGTGCCGCCCTTCAACAGAATGTCGTTGATTTGCGCATGGGGCCCATGAAGGCCTGCCTGAAGAGGCGATGAGAAACCGGACCCAGGAAACGAGGACAGGCTCTGTGGGGTTTGCATCCACTGCGCGGAGTGGGACTTCTCATGGTGGGGGCCTGATGTCCTGATGGGCTGAGGGCCAAATGATCCCGAGTTCACCGAAAGTCCGGCCATATCTATCGCCTTGGGTGTAAGTGGGCTGCGTGTGGTAGACGACTTGCGCTGCATAGTTTGCGGTATTCTGGTACGTGCTTTCGCACTTAAAAAGTTCGGGTCAGTCCCATCGCTGTTCATGTCATTATTCGCTAATGGTGACCCGGCGTATGACATGGGCGACTGAAGCGATGTGCCGAAGGATTGCGGGTGCTGCATTTGGCGGAAATGGGAGAAGTTGTGGACAAATGGCGAGGCTATCGGATCGCCATCGGGTGTGCTCGAGTAGCCGTTCGTGTGGGCTTGGCTGATGGGCAAGCTTTGATGATAAGAGTCCGGGAAGTTCATGCCATGAACATCGTTCATTCCGCCGAAGTCCTGCCCATGAGCCTGCATTCCGACGTGAGGGTCACTGGGACTGTTCAAACCATCGAGGAGCTCGTCGTCTCCGAACAGAGCTGAGCCGCTGGAGTACCCGCTAGTTGGGTTGTTGGTGTGGTTAAGGTAGTTGTTTTGGAACGAGCCATGAAAGTTGCCTCCCATAGCCAGGTCGTTTGGGTCGATGCCTCCTCCGCTATGCCCGCCCATTGGGAATCCGTGTTGTGCCATATTGTTCGGAGGGGTATTGGTGGAGGCTTGGATGTCTATGATTTTCAACGCCAACGATGTGGCGCGTAAACGAGTTTGTAAGTAACGCAGGCTCTAGAATGCCAGAAGCGTCAGCAACATGCCCCAGCATCGCACCAAATATTGTACGTATGAAGAGCTTACCTTGGCAATCAGCCAGCCATACAGTGGAGATGGAAATCAACCGAACAACAGCGAGGTTGAGCGTGACTCGGTGCGGCAGTAGGGATGGTAGGCTGGCTCAGAGCGATGCCGGAAGATGTCAGGAGAGAGCAAGCTGCTAAGGCTGACGTGCCGCTAAGTCGCGGTGGTCTGAGGACAAGATATTGGGTTGGAACTGGGGATTAATGACGTCCAGTTCATTCGAAAGCGCTTGCAAGGATTGCGTAGGAATAAAAAACCGTATCGTCGAGGTTTGTCGAAGTCGGCGGTTGGTGAACGGTTTGTTGTGGGCGAATGTGGGTGAATGTCGGGTTGGGTGTGTAGCCGCCTAACTGTCTTTGGCAATGTTCGGAGAAGTTTGCAACGGGTGCCCGTGAAGACAAGGGAGCCGAGTCGCCGAGAAGGACAACAAAGGCAATGCAATGCAATGAAAGAGGAAGAAAGGGCCAAGCGATTGTCAAAACGCAGCCTTCTTTTGTCGGATCTTGCCTACGCTTCGGTCGCCGAATAGGAACGGAGAGCGAAAGCGACAAGGGGTGCGAAGTGGTTGCAGGTTGCAGTGATTGCAGTGAGTGGTTCGCGGTTGAGATTCAGAGTTTCAGTTCAATCGGCCTTTTCTGTTGGGCAATGACTGGGATGAGTCAGCAGAACGTCCCGTTTAAGTACACGGCAGCACACCAGGAAGCGGCAAGTTGCTAACTCGTAGTGGATGTTTTAAAGCAGGCGCGAGGCATCACAGCAGACGGCAGACAGCGGTAGGCAGGGAGAAGCGAGGTGAAGGGAGGAGGAGAATGAGTTAGGAGAGGAAGGAATCAACTCCGTCTTGGGTTAAAGTTGTGTGCGATGGGCGAAGAAGTGGAAAGCGCCGCCGTCTGCGAGAGGGGAAACTTTTGGGGTGAAGGTGGGGACTAACAGAAAGGCGGTAAAGCGGAGGCACTGGATGTCCTATTACAGGCTGTGTAATGGCGGCCGGCCGGTATAAACTTGTATTGTACGTACAGCCACAAAGATGGAATGTACTCGTATATCGGTAATCGTAATCCGTCCTCTGCGGTAATAGTGGTTTGCGCAACCCTAGCACTTCCAAGAGGCCCCAGGAGGCAACAAATGCTGACGCGAGGTGTAGGAGAGTGTGAGGGAGGGGGTCGAGGGGGCTGAAGTGGGTGGAATTCGCAACCAGACGAGAAGGTTTGCGCGTTGAGAATTCCGTCGGTTCGAGAGGCGTTGTGAAAATGGCTGTTCAACCAAGTCTGTGCACACAGTGCTAGGTAGGCGAATGGAAGGCGTTAGAAGGCCAAGCGCATCGACCTCAAAAAGAGGAGCCTGTCCTTTTCGAGCACAATTTGTATGCGCTTCGAGCGGTAACTTGGCTGGCTGGCTGCGGGCTGTTTGAGCGGAATACAGCGCGGAAGCGGCGGCTGAGGCAGGCTGAGTTGCACGTACTTCTGCGTAAGGCGTGAGTCAACTTCTGACGATTACAGGATTGCCCAAGAATGATGTTTTTGGCTCGCTGTTCGAGAAGACGAGTCTTGAGATGTATGCAGTTGGAGATGGTGGTGATTTATCAAAAGAGGTGAAAACTCGAGCGCCCTGCAGGATGATGGTCTTGAGCAGAGAAAGAGGCGGGGTACAGAGTGGGGAGAGGTAGGCAATAGGGAACGGAGAAGAAAGACCTGAGATGTGATGAGAACGGGGGAAAATACCAGGGCCAAGAGCTTGGAGAAGAGGATATCCTCAGATAGTGTGTGGAGGCTCGATCCGTATTCCGCAATTCCTAATGCTCACCACCCGAAGACGCTTGTTGCCTGTGTTCCGCCAAAGGGTGTCACACTGTGCTGTGCCAGTATTGTGAGGCGAGAGTTGTGGTAACTCTTCCTGATGTATAAGAGATGCCGGCGTGTCGGCGATGAATAACTAAGACGCAAAACAATGATCCACCGGACAATAGGAGTTCGTGCTTGGGGGTAACTATCTCGCTTGGTCTTTCCGACCGTCTTGTGTAGGGTTTGGGGAGTGTCTTGTGGGTGGGTTGTAACGAGATCTCAAAGCGTGCGCCGTAACTGATCCATCAACCGTCAACCTCTGTGCAATGCCTTTGGGGTAAGTACTTGCTTGAATCCGGATGCTGCATCCCCAGACTCGGACTTACACTACCGATCCAAAGTGGGTCTTAGTCAAGGTGATCCCCGGGCCGTCCGCGGGTCCTAATCTCCTTTCACGGTCTGGACCTCGTACTCTGTCGACCGCTGTCGACCGCTGCCTCTCCGCCAGGTGACGGTTGCTGACAATGTTGTTGTTGATTAATCGACCTCCAATGCTCACAACTGACTGTTTTGTCGTTGAGGTTAACAAGGCTGGCCCCCAAGAATTGATGACGGGTGTGAGTCCCTATAAGCTGACTGCCCAGCCCAGGTTCGATTACTGATTGGAGCAACCCACGGAACCCTGTATAAGCGAGATAGTCTCCAGGCTGTTGAATATGGGGGCGGTTGCGTGGCCTTGTGTCCTGCCCTGTGAGTCCGCTGTGTCCTCTCAATCTGCCTGTGTATACTTGTTGATATGTTCCAGATCCGGAATGCTCTCTGAGACACCACGGCCTTCTTGTCCCGCATAAAAACTGTTCAAATGGATGCCGGTCTCGGTTGGTTAATTGCCCGATGTCTGATGTCTCTTGTTTCCTTGTGATTGTGGAGAGGGCGTACAGTGGAGCACTGATGTTCGCCTGGCTGAATCTGGTTGAGGCTCGTGCAACTTGAGATATGGGAGAATGAAGGTGGCGTCTGAAGTAACTGGACAGTGACAAGGTGAGCGCTGCCGGGTAGTTAGAGATGGATGACCAAAATCTATGCGACCGCGCAACAAAAGGTCAAGAATTACAGTGGAAGAATAGTTCGGGTTACGACGAAGGTTTACGGAAAGCCCATGATATCCAAGCGGCTCATCAACATCTTATATACTGATCCTGACCGAGGAGAGGGCAAAGATGTGTATACGAGGCCACCCACACATTCCAATACCGATGGCTTGTCGACAATAACTGCTGACCTTATCGGTCAAAAAGGGTGGGCTGGAATCATGGCAGAAATCAAGATGCAAGCGACTCAACATTGCCCGGTTTTTCTGTGGATTTCCTTCGACATCTTTCGGGGTGATTTAGCTGATCGGGAGCATCGGAGGAGATGGGAGATTTTGTAAAGGTAAGATGGGCGAAGAGCATCCTGCCATGATGGAGGGCATCTGTCTATCAGCGTGACTCGGCGGGTGAGACACTAAGGCACACCAATCCGAAAACGTTGATCATGGCAACCTCACACCCAGTTCACGACCCATGCTCCCACGGTCTACATCTACTCCAGACCCGGACTGTTTTATCCGATCTGAGTTATCAAGACTCTGGGTGGTATCTAAACTTTCAGGATTAGAAACACAGAATCTCCTAGTGCATAATGCTGCGCTTAGAGCTACCATATACGAACGTGTTTTGTGAGCTCGGCAATACACATACCAATAAACCATCAATATGCCATGCACGTCGCGTCCTATCGAGTATATTTCGGCCGTAACCGTTAACTCCTCCAAGAAGATGTCTCCCTTCAGGCGGATAACAACCGGCACGATAATTCCGAGGCAGAAAGGGCCACTCACCGAGAAACCCGGGGTCAGACCGTCGTCCAGCAGGCGAGGGAGCCAGCCGATGTAGGACTCTTGAACAGCAAGGGGAGGCTTAGCGACAGATCAAAGCCATGGCCCTCTCCATCCCCATCGCCGTCTTATCGCGCCAAGTGTCATCTGAGACGTTGAGCCATCGTCGCTATCAGGATCAGAGCCTGCTTTCCAGTTCCCATACCTAGTAAGACTGCGCTAGGCAAGCGAGGCGTGGTGGTGAAGTTGTAGTGTACTGTAGGTTAGGTAGGTAGTCTCGGAGATCTGACGTTGGCCCATGGACCCCTCACCCTTGCTGACGTCGAAGGTCAAGAGAAGCAAGACCGTCAATAAGGAGACGCCCATGCAATTCATATGAATTCCATGCTTCCCTTTGCCGTCTGTCGAGCACGATTGATTGCCGCAAATCACATCGGAAGTCATGTCGACTGAAGGTTGTCTCTCTGGAGCAAGTTGTGCAACATTCTCGACATTGGTTGCCCCTGTAGGACTGCTTCCCCTCATGGCGACCTATGGCGGAGGACTGCCCCTCCATACGAAGGGGTTCAACTTTTGGAGAGATGCTATCGCTAGAGCAGCCCGGCGTGAGGTGAGTGGATGCCTTCCCATGTCGCTTTGGATGCCACCCTACGAGCTGGGTTCGTGATCACCTTGTGGAGCAAGGATGGTGTATACGGGCCAATCAGAAGACAGATGTCAAGCCTGTGGTTGCGTCCGATCAGGCCGTTGCATGCGCATTCAGTCCCACCTCACTGCCGCCGCTAGCTGGCGGAGAGCTGGCCAACTTCCACTTGGCTAGAGCCAGCAAGCTTCCACTCCGGGCAACCTCAGCATTATTGTGTAGGGCATCAACCTGTCACCATTGCGACACGCCCCAACACGCGCATTTGAGCTGTCCCATCCACCGCCTGCCCAATACGCGACCATCCTATCTACCATCCATATTCTCTTAATATTTGCACCTTCACACATCCGCGCACCCTACCGCTATTGCACTAATCGGCCAGCCAGCCAGCCAGCCCTCCAAGATACCCGAGTTGCCGACAGCGTGTGCCAGGCATCACATCCCTAGCTAGCGACACTGTCAAACACGCACACCGCGTCGGAAGGCGGCGACAAACACGGAACTCTCCCCCCAGACGACCCCCAGGCGTTTCCAGCATTTCCACTTGGGAGCCAAGGGCCTGAAACAGATCGCCAAAACCTGCTATTTTTGCGGCCGATAGCCTCCAGAGCTGGTGCCGCGAGCTTGACTGCGGTATCATCTGAACACCAAACGTGGGTCTTGATCTTGTCAACCTCCGGCCGCCTGGTGGTCGCCTGATTGCCTCTTCCCTGATATCAAACATCAAGACTCAGCTAACTCTTCCTTCTCGGATACAGCCTGCGGTCGCTTCTGTCAGTCGCCCTACCCGCTGCGAGCGTATCTCACTTTACCGCACCACCCTCACCGGCACCGTTATCCAATAGCACCGCTTGCTCGACCATCTACACCCCCCTTTTCCATCCGATCTATCACAAGTCAGCTCCGGCCTTGTTTGTCAGTAACCGTTCTCGTAAAGACGGTCACTGGACACTCTATCTTTACATCGGTTTATAGTACTGGCCAACTTGCGGTCCTGGACGAAACGAGACCGCATCTCTCGCATCTCACAGAGGCTCCACCCCCACTCCCTCATACTACCGACACCCTAGACATCCCCTCTTCTCGGCATCATGGCTTCGGCATCTTTCCGGGACTCTCTGGGCTCTCTAGGATGGTCCCGCCGAGAACCGGATATTCCTATCAACACGTCCCAACAGCGCGGTCTACTATCATCCATCAAGTCTCTCAACCCCTTTGGCAATGGTGGCTATGTTCAACTACCAACGACTGAAGGCCCCGGTGCTGCTCTCCCAGCACCTACCCGTCGGGAAGAGGAAGAAGGCTGGTTTGTTTGTGAGTCTACCCCCATTCTGCCTGGCTCAGTTGCTCGTCTGTCCCATGTTGCCTGCTGTGCTTTGCAGCATTTGCCCTCCGTAACCCTGCAGACAAGATCTGCACTGCAGGACATGTGCCGCTTTTGCGTCTCCGTGTCTTAGTTACCAGGTTGCAGAGCATTTGAGAGGGATGGGGATGGCATAGCGGTTTCATATTCCTGGCTATACCTGTTCACGTCCAGTTGGGAAATCGCCGTCACAACAGCAAGGCTAACTCGTGCCCAATAGTGAGTCGGTGGGACCGCATGTTGATTTTCGCTGCTTGCAATCTGGGCGCGCTGGCCTGCTTCGTCCTGGCCTTCGCCTTGTTTCCAGTGTTATCGCTTAAGCCGCGCAAACTCGTGATCCTGTAAGTGCTTGTCCTTGTGCTATTCACAGCCTTCCCCCTCCCCTCCACCAAGTTGTTTCTCCAAGCCCTGCCTCCCCCTCCTGGAAGTCTGACCCCCCCCCTTCTTCCCATCCCGTTGCTTGACTTGACTCAGCAATATACGCTCGAACCCGTCGCTCCATCCGTTGGATGGTGCGTATGCACAACATTCGCATGATGCTCTAACCACGTTGGCGGCCCGATGACTCTACGAGGCTGATCATCCGGCACTTGGATGACTCAGGCATCATCGACACTTTAAGGGGCAGATCGGATTGTCACCTATGGATGTTTAGCTAACGTGTGCGGTACCCACTCCACAGATGGACACTCGGCTCGATACTCTTCATCACGTCCTTTGCGGCTATGATGGGACCATGGGCGTACCTTAAGCACCTGACCTCTGGATCAAGGTTGCCCTTTACTTCGGCCTACTTTGGTTCCTTGATTCTTACCATGTACTTTGCTCTTAGCGTAAGTTGGCCTTGGCCGCTGTCCGGGGTCCAATGGTTGACTAACATGGCGTTTCGAAATAGCTGCACAGCACGATCCTCACCCTTCTTTCCGCCCTCGTCCAGATGGCGGCTCTGATCTGGTACCTAGTCAGTTACTTCCCTATGGGGGCGGATGGTCTTCGCGTCGCGACGTCTTTCGGTGCCCGCAGAGCCGCCGCCTGGATGTCTGGGTAGATGGTCAAAGGGGACGGGATATGGTGGGCGTAACGCCTGCGGTAGCCCGCTTGGTTGTATGTTTCTCCAGTGTTGTAGCGCATTCACGACTTGTTCGTGCCCCGACAATGCGTCTTCGGATTGCGTGTATACCTAAAAGCAGGCTTTGTCAAGTATGGGTTGTGGATAGTGCCGTAAATAATACAAGTCGTTCTCGTCAAGAAGACTCGCAGTCTCTATTCCCATCGCCATTGTCTTCGACACCCGCACACATACGACTTCCAACAAGCCTTGCTCAACAACCAACATAGCTCACGATTCAGCAGATGGCCTTCTTGTGTCCCTGACGGACACGGGCGTTACACAAGCCTCCATCTAAGTGTACACTCGACGGAAATACTGGGGACACCCGACAGCGACATAGAGACTACTGTTGGGCCATATCCCCAAGGCCCCCCCCTGCCTATTCTCCCGCCTTTCCCTCTCCGGCCGCCGCTTCTACATTGCCCTCCGTCTCTACCCCTTTTCAGTGCAGTTGCTGCATTTCTTACACGTCATCACCAAGTCAGTTGACTACCTACGCTCCCTATGTTCCCGTGCTTGAGTCGCTCTAGCATGGGGACGGACGGCTTGAGGCCAAGCAGCCTTGTTCCAAGTGGAACATACCTTACTTTACGCTGCTGGCATGGAGCCTCCAAGCAACTGTGCTTGCTGGCACCGGACCGGACGAGTGGGAGGGAGGGAACCTCGTTCGGAACTTGGTGAAGCATATTACAAGCTCGAAGCCACATCCACATCCACAGCCTAGGGCGTTGGCATAGCAACCGCTGGAACGAAAACTTCCATGGGAGTCCAGAGTAGTAGTGACACGACCTACGCCTCTACGAGCGGATGGCTGTCCCATGCCCATGCCTATGCCCATCATCGCCGAACCAAGCCTGATTCCTAGACGTGGAAACTTCATCTAGGATGGAGAGCTGGCGAGTATAGGGAAAGCGTTGTATCATGGACATCTGCTGTCTATATCCTGCTGCCACCAGTAGATATCCTGCGTCATACCGCTCGCTGCCTACCTATCTTGTTCTCTGCCACACCACTCCAACCATGATGCCCACATCACTCTGCTGTCAGTCGTCGCGAGCAAGGCAAGGCACCTTTGCACACAGGGAGGAAGATGTGGGAAGGTTATTTTATTCGTCTGTGCTATCTATCGATCTATCAAGCCAAATCCCATCGCCCATTGCCCAACGCCCAAGTCCCGGGCACCCGGACACCCTCCCTTCCCACCCTCAAGCCCTTCCAGCACGACATCATTGCCCCCTCTCCTCACCCTCGCCGCCCACCAAGTCTCACCATGCGTCGTCTATTTGGCCCTAGGCAGCAAAGGCCACCTAGGTTTCCAGGTAGTGCCACGTGGAGGCATAGACGTCCGACTTCACTACCCTTTTTACCCCACACTTGTGATCGGGAGGGAAAATGAGCGCGACTTCGGAACCCACAACCCATCTATGGTTAGTACGCCAAAACTCCAAACTCCTCTATTAAGTATGCGGGATCTTTTTTTTTGTGCTTTATTTTTTTCTGGGGAAGGGGGACTTGCCTTTGTTGTCGCCCGGCTTCTCCACCTCACAGTATAAGTCCTCCGCCCCGCCCTTCCAGCTCCTCCGATGCGGTCCGATCTTGAAGTCGTTTTCCTCCACTGGCGGCTGAAAAGATTTGTTAGTAATTTGTCACAGACCGGATTGGGGATTGAAAGAACTCACTCCTTACGCCTCACCATGCGCTGGGTACCCAACTCCACACTCTTGCCCCTTCATAGCGCGCACAGTCTGCACCCGGCGTGCGGGACCATGCTACACTCTCCGTCGCGGAAAACTACACTACCTGGCTAGTTCGTGTAGATCCGGCCCGAGATCGAGTCTCGAATCACTCTAGGGCCCCGAGGAGCCTGTCGAGCGTCTCGTTGACGCTGCAAGTGGGCCTCCAATGCGACCCGAGCCTTGCGCTGCTTTTCCTCCCGGTCACGACGATCGGCCGCGTACTAACGTACACGCTCGTCGTTTTCCCGGCGCCATCGCTGACGCCTCTCTCTATCCGAAAGCATGGATATGTCGGAGCCGCAATCTGACCCGCGCTTTGCGACGCGTGCTTCCTTCTCCTTTCTACCAGCGGGACTTGGGCTGTTGAAAAAGGAGCGGTCAGATAACCAGTCTTCTTCCTCAGTTGCATGGAACGACGAGCAGACAGAAAGGCTGTCGAGATTGGGGCCATCAGAATCAGCAGGGCTCTAGGCCGCGTCATCGTCGGAACAATCCAAAATCGAGGGGCTCGTGCTCTTCTGCTGGTAGGTAGGCGAGCACTGCTTCCGCACAGGTGTGCTTGGCAGAGCGACGAGAGAGTGAGTTAAAGTCGTGAGAATGTTGCCTTCGAAGGGTGACGTGACAGACTTGAGACCAGCGTTGAAGAACTCAGCGAGGTGGTTTAGGCCATCACTGAGGAACTCAAGCATAGTCCAGGTGGGGAAGTCGTCGTCAGAGGTCTGAGTGGCGCAGCTGACGTAGCTGCAACTAGATTCCGTGTCGTGGATTGATGGCGCTGTGATCGTGTGCAGCCGGTCGATGATGGTTGTTCACAGGAAAGTGGCGAGTGTCGTCAGAGTTTCGTGCGGCCTGATTGCCGAGCGACGGTGAGTGCCAGTCACGGCGTCAACAATGGAGATGAGCGGACCGACGAAAAAACTGAGCGACGCACTTGACGATGACCTTCTGAGCGGGACCCAACAGAGTTGAGTCGAGAAGCTCGATGGCGCGCAAAGTCAAAGTGCTGAGAAGCCAGAGCAGCTCCATGAGGAAGGCGCCCAGCAGAGAAAACTCCTTCTTGCTTGAGTTGTGCATGTTGCTGAAATGTTGATTGTTGAGAAGTGGTATCTGGCTAAGCAGAGAAAGAGCAGTTGTTGTTGGTGAATCAGATGAGTCTTGCGACAAAAAGTTGTTGAGTCTAGCGACAAAATTGTGGTTGATTGAAGATGAAAAGAGAAAGAGAAGAGGAGAAGAATGGGAGAGAGGCGCGCACGAGAGAAGGTGTTTACCTGGGCCCCACAATCGTTCGTGGGTTGGGGTTGATTACCCAAAGACGCGTTTAGGGAAGGAGCACCCTCTCCGCAGACACGCTTAGGGAAGGAGCGCCCTGCTGATGGACGCGTTTGAGGAAGGCGCGCCCTGGTCGTGACGCGTACCTGTGGACGCGGTCTGTAAGACGCGTCTCGGACGCGTTTGGGCTGGAGATTCGGGAGGCTTCGCCTCTGATCGGGGTCTGGCGGGGAGATACATGGGCACGTATGCACCTGGAGAGAGAAGAAATACATAAGGCAAGTGATCGTTAGGGCAAGTGGGACAGCTACCTGAGGGGGAAAGCTCCAGCGGAAAATTCCAAGAGGCTGAGATGATCATCACTGCCCTAGCAAGAGGGAAGCCTGAAAGGAGGGTCGTCAGTCGCCCGATGAAGTCTGGTTACGGTAGTTCTGATCACTGGAAGTTGGATTCCCAGGTCCCAACGCCAGAAGCTCCAACGGCTCTCTCAGAAGGTAATTTGAACCCTTCAGCGGGTGTGGTGTGAGGGCATCGTCCGAGGGGGCGAATGAAGTCATCACGACGATCATTGAAAACGGCTCGGCAAAGACCACATCTCTCATCACTTTGAACTTTTATCTGAATATCAACTTTTATGTGCCGTGAAGTTAAGCTTGGCGATTGTATAATATGTCATTGGTCAGCCCTATTTGTGGATCCGCGCACCGATGTTTCGGTTAATGGTTCCTGCTTGCTGAAGTGGCGTCCAACCCTTGTCATGTTGCCCCCACAGGAACCACCGCTTCCCTATAAGCAGGTGCATACATGATACTTGATATGTCTTTGATGGCAGTAGTTCTGGGATTGAATATACTACCTCTAGGCCAAAATTGGCATTGTTTACAGGCGCAGAAATGATCTCCGTCTGCAGGGCAGTTGATGGTGTTGTCCGATCTTGTGGTGATGCCTCCTCCAAGACGGTTGTGCAAATGCAGACATTGACAAGGTATGTTCTCTTGAATGTAATGCTTCCACGATGAAATTCCTTCGAGCTTTACCCTTCATCAAGGCAGAGACACTGACGTACAGGCAGATACCGAACAATTAGCCATTCCATACCCACATCCTGCTCCGGCGAACGACGGCTACGCTCATCGTACGACGACAACTCTGTTTTCAGTTCTCGACACCGTCAGGTCCTTCAAATGTCGACTTCTCCTCGAAGTAACGGATAAGCGCGCCCCCTCCAAAACCCTGACCCTTAACCGGTGCATGTACCGCCGTAATGATATCCGACAACAACCTTGGGCTTCCACCAACTAGCTCTTCCGCCGATGCAGCAGCTCCTCGTCATCAACACCTAAATACAAAGGCCAAGGAGGTCTCACGGACGATACGAGACAGTTCTTTGCCAGCCAGCTAGTTGCAGCAAATTTTCGCCCATTTTCTGAAAGAGTGACGCAATAACAAATTGTTAGGCTATGGCCCAATGACACCACAAGTCCGATCAAACCTTGACCTCTATGGACACCAATCAAATTGCCGAAGGATTCTTTCTGACGAACGAAGCAATGCCCAGCCTCGTGCGAAACCCCCTCGACAACTATTGACGATACCCTATTTAACATTATATCATTTTCGCCCGCTGTTGGTTCACCCGCTTTCTCCGCTCTATCCCAACATTTGCCGTAAACGAAAACCAGACATAGATGGATTGCGGCAGCAAAACTGATAAACAACTTGAAAAAACAGGCGTATAGGGCAAGGCTTTGCCATACTCTCTTACCTACACCCACGCTGTCCCATGACTGGAAATGCGGGGTGCCAAAGCCAATGGACCAATGCCGCGAACACTCATCGAGCGGTCCGGTTATTCGCAGAACGACCAGCAGCAACACCTCGTCACGGCACCATGAACCGCAGTGAAACACATGTCAGTCACCAAAGTCTCCGGCGAGTTGTTAAAGATTCCTGGGGATGATCGTGGCCATCAGCATGTCGTAGGAATGGGGTCATCCGATTGGCTGTCATTTGCACCCTCTCCGCGCATTCGGAAACCTAATGGAAATGGAATCCGAGCCACAGTCCCAGTGGTATGGTGAGCTCACAAGTTTGTCCAAATGCTGTCGTTGCAAGCTTCATACTTCCAACATTCACGTCACGATTAGTGCGAATCCCTGGGCCGAAGTAATTCCCTGGTCTGCTAACCACGTCTCAAAGCGCCTTCAGCATAGAATATATGTAGACAGACGGACGTCGTTTTGCCAACATCTTCTCCCAGCGAATCACCGAACGATGATCTCCCCCATCCAGTCTCCAGATCGCGGGTCTACGCCGTTGCTGCTAGTGGATGGTATAACAAATCTGGCAGATCTGCACTACACTACCACTCCGACATCAGATCCGATCCAGGCCGATCCAATCCGATCCCATCGCACCTCTCCAGACTCCAGCTTCTCGTTGTGTCTTCTGCCTCCATCGGTCGATCGCTTCGCGTAGTGGGTTGTACACGACATTTTTACGGGCATATGTGCACGCGCGACGCGGCGGCGAGCAACGTAGAATGTACACAGTCGGGTAGCAAGGCGTTATGGAGGGCTTGTTGTCGTGGCTGGCGGGGAGCGGGATGAAGATGTGACGAGAGTCGAGTTGAGCGGGGCGGGGCGGGGCGGGGGTTCGCGGGGGTCACGCACCCGCCGTCATTGGTTCCAGTCCCGCTAGCGCCAGGGCCCCGGGCCGGCAGAGCATCCACGGAAGCCACGTGGAGTCCGGGGTAAAGGAGGGAATTCAGTCAGCGACTCAACTCCAGTGGCAGTTACATATGCGGTTTGCAAGCTTGGCATTTCGTCTTGCGAAAGGAATCAAAGGATTGGAAGTTACCGTTGCCATGAGCCAAAAACACCACCGGAAAGTTTGCAAGCGGCATACCCAGCAGGGCGAGGTCTTTGAGACGAGGAGGAGAAGGGCGCGGCAGGGGTCATTGGGAATCGGAGATTTCGGTTTCTCGCTTTGTCCTCGCCAAGCTCCGTCCACTCCGCTTCGTCCGCAACGGCAGCATGTGCCGTACCAAGTAGAGAGAGCCCTGTATGTACCTAGGGACGAGATGATCTTCTTGCTCTCAGAGATATCAAGGAATAAGATGAGGCATCCTTCAATCTATTGCCTCCTTTATGACATGGAGCAGCATTGCTAGAGGGACAAATCACTCTGGACTCGTACCAAGTTACGGTATAGTCAGTTCATGGTTCACGTTGGGGTAGATCCGTTACGTAGTGAGGCAACACTGGCCGATTGGTATGTCGTGTCTCTCTATGAGTTCTGGAATCACACGTATGGAGAACCTCGATGCCCATTTGCCATCTTGTAGATCGTTGTCGTGTCAGAGAGTGGGCAGTTGGGAGCAGGGGCACGGGCAGCATAACCCTAACCCACCTCGTGACGTTTGGAAGATCCGACATCCCGCCGTGCTTTTGGGCCACTACATGGAAGCAAACCATATTGAAATTCCATAGAGGTTGTACGATTTGAATTAGACTTTCAAACCTATGAGCAATTTATATGGATTGTCTGTTTACTTTATTTAAGGGCACGGTGCGTCATGTACCTAGTGTAAATTGTGTACCCGGTGGTTTTGTAGTTTCTAATCACATATTGATGATTTATTATGTCCTTGGCTAACTACCTTCCTGCAATATTCGATTTTCACCTTTTGTAGAGTACTTATTTTCTTTCGGTATATGAATGCTTGACCAGAAAAAATTACCCACAAGTTAGAAACAAAGACATCGGATATGAGTCCCACTGCTTATATGTGAGATAGACGGGTGTTGACAAGATGGTGGGCTTCGCTCACCCATTGGACACAGTAGCCCTGGCCCTGGAGTTGAAACTTTGTAACCATGGGGATAGCAGAGTTTGTGGTTTATCAGAGACTTTTGGGCTACAGTAGCTCGATATGTGAAGTGATCGCCAGTGGTACTCCATCAGTTGAGAGTACCGCGTCTAAAATCATCAAGCGAACACTCCTTTCTTTACCGCCCGTTGTCGGCATGTTGCGTTTGTAAAAGCGTCGAGTCAAGGACAGTGGCTGTCACCCGTTCGGCCCGGCCAGGTTTCCCTTCTCACGGAAGGGCTGGGGCCATCCGTCGAGAATGGAGCTGCGTGTAGGCCTCGGCAACCGTTTGAACATCCAGCAAAAGCAGAGGCCAGTGAACGGCGTGTCCTGCGTTTGCAACCGCCCGCGAGTGATTCGTGCACGCTTTCTGCACGAAGTGCCAGAGGTTGCGTTGATCGAAGCCGTTACTAGTTGCTCAAAGTAGACTCGCTATTTTGCATGGCATAAGTAAAAGAGTTATCATCAACAGGTGTCGTTAGACTCGGGTCATAAGAAAAGGGTGAACGCTTAACTCATCATCTTTATATATAGCTGTTTTATGTTCACCTCGCGACTAACCTGGGATTAAGTATCTTGGTGATTTGCGCGGGACTAGCGTCACCTCACAGGATCAACGTGATTGATGGAAGTTTGTTCGGTACCATCTGGACATTTCAGGCTGACGGAGTGGCTCAACCGCGACGGCTTGGTACCCCGGGCGGCGTCGACTGCGGAGGTATATATACCTTGATATGGCTCATCGGAATCCCGACCAGTGTCCATGACTCGAAAGAGGAAGCTGGAAGTTTGAAACATCGAACCCGCGAACCCCTTCACTTGTAAACTGACTGAAGTGCCCCTCTACCTACAGGGTGCCGGATCCCTCTGGTCCGGGTCCGGGCTGCCCCGTGCTTGGGTGGCTCACAACATCGCTTGTTGCCGGTGGCTGGTACCTGTACACGGGCCTGCATTAACCGTGGCACGACTCCCCTCCAATTCCCCTCCGTCCCGTCCTTCCCCTCCCCGCACAAACCCTCCCGTCTGTTATTTTGGCACCAGGGCAAGCAGCTGCGGGCAATTCTCCTCGCTCACTCTTCCATGTTCAGGCAACACAGTAACCCGATCGAAACCTACCTAATCGATTAGGACTCGTACGACGGCGTGAGTGGATAGGTTGGCACTTCAATTGCAGCATTGCTCGTGGGTTATAAACGGTACGGGTACGCGGCGGGCCTTCCTTGTCCATCCCCACTACTACTGCAGAACTTCACCCAGCAGCCGAAGAAAAATTTATTCCACACACAAATCTCAGTTGCCGGTCCGATTTGGCAAGGCACCGCAGTCCCCCTCCAATACTTTTTTTCCTTTTTGTTTTTTTTCCCTTAACCAACCCTCTCCCCTCCCCGCGCAACCCAACCCCATTTCTTACCAATCTTACTCCTACAGACAGCATCCCGAGGCTGCCATCTTTAGGGTTATATCTCAAATCTCTCTGTGGACCCAGCAACCTGTTATTGGACGCCCGCAGGACTGCAGACATTCACCTTCGCATTCGACACCAGGCGTGCCATCACCTGCTCTCCTCTGCTCTCCTTCCCCTCCTGGTTGATTCGCCCTCGTCTGCATCCTTGGTCGCCATCGTCAACAGCCTGCACCTTCGAAACATCTTCTCGAGGCCCAGACAGCTCTGACATCTGTTGGACGCCCCGCAAGCGAGATCTCTTCCGAACGTGTACCCGTGCGCATTCGGCAAGAATTTTGCTGTCGAGTCACCAAACACCTTCACCAAAGGTCGCCCTCCTTGTTTTCGGCAACCTCTACATTCTCTCAGACTTCGATCGGGACAAAAACGTCCAACCGAGTCCAACTCTAGCAACAACTGCCCCGCAGAACTCGACATCGAGTAGCCGCTCAAGATCGTCAAAGGCCTCAGCGCCGTCAGCAGATTGTCAGAGAGGAGAGGTAAATCTCGCCCTTCTCCGGACATCCGATTAACGCAGACAGCCTCAGTGAGCAGTCTAGCCGAGGCGACCGACACCAAGTTTCCCCGCGATCGACCGAGCTTCCCCTCGATCAATCCATCGTCTTGCAACTTCTTGACGCCCCGCACCCGCCAAAACCAAAATGTCGGCCACAACATTCTCCTACGCGCAAGCCGCGAAGGGTAAGGCTGCTACTCAGCCGGGCACCAAGGACGATGTGCCATCAGCCGCTGCCGTACCGTCAGTAACCCCCAATGAGGCCGAGGTCACCGAGGCTTCCGAAGCCGGCAAGACCACTCAACCCTCTGCCGAACAGTCGAAGCAGGATGCCGAGCCCTTGTCCGCTGCCGCGCCAGCAACCGAAGAGACCACTAAGACCGTTCGCGAGAATGAAGCGGCACCAGCACAGCCTCAGCAGAAGTCGGAGGACAAGATTTCCAGGTCTGTAAGCCGCCACTCCCGGTCAAATGAAAGCACAGACGGCAGGAAAGGCCGGAAGAGCAAGAAGGCCCGGGCCAGTGAGAAAGATTCTCAGAATGAGCAACAAGCCGAGGAGGAGAAGGAGGTCAAGGAGGCGCCCAAGGTCGTTCTCTCTGAAGCTCCATTGCCCGCTGTCAACATTTGGGCGCAGCGACAGGAAGCACAGGCCGCCAAGCTGAAGACCTCGCCTGCTCCTACTTCCGATGATGCTTCCGCCGATGCCAAGAAGCAAGACGGCGAGAGCCAAAGCACGCCCGTGAATGGCGTGAACGGAGACAAGCCTCACAAGAAGACCGCCGACCTCCCAAGAGCTGCCGATCAACATCAGCGCAGGAATGGTCCCCGGGGCGCGCGTGTGGATAAGGATGACAAGAATGCGGTTGCTTTGCCTCCAGTGGCCGATGCCGCCTCGTGGCCTGACCCCAAGTCTGCGGCCAGCACCAGCACCGAAGCCCCCAAGGAAAAGGTTCAGGAAAAGACTGCCGAAAAGGAATCTCAGGAGGATTCGGGATCTTCTAAGAAGAAGACGTGGGTTGCTGTTGACATTCAGCCTACCGTCGTCTTCAACACGCCGCTGCCACCGCGCGGTTCCAAGACTCGAGGCGGAGCTCGGGGTGGTCGTGAGCAAGGGTCTACAAGGCCGCATAATACCAACGCCACCAATGGCTCAAACGCCACTTCGCAGAGCGAAAGGGCGCCAGCAACCGGCGGTCCCAACGGACACAAGCGTGCTGGATCCCGCCCTCGTGAGGGCAACATGCCCCCACGCGCGAACAACCAATCTCATACTTCCAAGCGTACCTCTGCCGACGCAGCCTCCTCGAAGGATGCACGCAAGCTGTCGGTTTCCGCGAACAACGAGCAAGCTCGCGAGTCGGGAGCTGAGACATCCACTGTAAGTCCAAATCGTCACCACTCTGCTGTGCATCGCACATCGCACCCCCTTCATGGTAGTCAGAACCTAACATCCCTTCAGAATGCCACCAAGAAGGGATCATCCGTCAAGGAAGGACAGAATGAGGCTGGGGCAACCTCCGAGGCAGGACCGTCGTCGTCTTCCCGTTCTCATGAGCGTCATCACAAGGGATCCGACTTCGCCAAGGACTCAGCTCATCACGGTGTGAATGGCCAGCAGTACCCTGGCCGCGAAGGCCGTCCCGAGCGTGGTCGTGGTGGATATCGCGGTCGCGGCGGTCACAATGGCACCTCTGGCTCTCACCAGTCTGGCTATAACGGCAACGGTCAATATGGCCACTCATCTTACCAGTCACGCCAGCATAACTCCCCGCCCCAGCATACCGGTCAGTTCTCCGGCTCTTACGGTCAGTCGTCTAGAGGCAGAGGCAAGTGGACTGGCTCGAACCAGAATGCTGGCCGCAACGGATCTGCTCCCGCTTTCGCCCCGAGGATGGCTCAGCCCAACGAATACTCGGTTCCTCAGTACCCTGTGCCGTATATGTACTATCCGGTCTACGATCCCATGATCCCTGTTATCAAGGCCCAGGTCGAGTACTATCTCTCGCTCGAGAACCTTTGCAAGGACACCTACCTTCGCAAACACATGGATGGTTCCGGCTGGGTGTTCTTGGACGTGATTGCGAGCTTCAGGCGCATGCGCGAGCTTAGCCAGGATCAGGAGTCTCTTCGTTTCGCGTGCTCTCTCTCCGACAAGGTTGAGTATGTCGTTGGCGAAGACGGCGTTGAACGACTTCGCAGCAAGGATTCATGGTCCAAGTTTGTTCTGCGGGAAGAAGACCGCGTCGAGCATCTCCGCCACAACGGACCGACGAACTATACTCCTTACCAAAGCCCGTATCATCCGATGGCCGCTTACGGTGCTCCCGTAATTCCCCAGAACTACCCTGCGGCAGCCCCGTACGCCGGCTACCCCGAGGGTCATATGTTCCAGGCCGGATACGTGAATCCCGCGCACTACCACCCTGCCACCAACGGCTCTGCTGTCAATGGTCATCAGCAGTTGTCGGCGGGTGTTCCTGAGTTCGCGCCCCCCGTGGCTGCGCTTACACTCGAGAGCTTGACCAACCTTCCCGATAACGCTGTTGAGAAGATGGTCGTTATTCTTGCATATGACGACAAGGAAGGTCAGAGCTCCTCCGAAGCCTCCGCTGTGGCCGGTTATGAGTCCAGTGGTTCGGGTCACGAGCAAAGCAATGGCACCAATGGTGCGGCCGTTGAGAATGGCGCGAACACTGTGGTCTGGCTTGATCAGTACAGCCCAGAGTCTGCCAATGTTCGTATGGATCGCCAGCCCTACCCCGCCGTTCGCGAAGCTGCTCTTGCTCAGCATCAAAAGGCTACCGGTGGCGAGACTCCCAAGGAGATGCAGACCCTTTACGAATTCTGGTCGAAGTTGCTCCTCAAGAACTTCAATGAAAAGGTGTACTCGGAGTTCCGTACTCTGGCGCTTGAGGATGCGTCAAAGGAGGTCTCGAACAAGCAGGGCCTGAAGTATCTTCTTGAGTACTACAACAATATCCTGCTCAACAACGATATCCCGAAGCTTTGGCCTCAAGATCGCGCCGCCCCCGAGCTCCTCCAGCACCATTTCCAGGACGCACTGAGGGCTGATCGCTCTGGGTCTGCCTAAATTTGCCTTTGTTGGGTACAAGGCCGAAACCTGATCTGATGCCATGTCGGGTACAGGGCTGAGGGTGATTCTAGATCGTGGCTTCTCCCTCTGCCAAGAGAAAATGGCTCTCCAGTCCTGGTCAGCTTTTGACCGCTGATAAAACTACTCATACAGTGCCTACCATCTGCCTCTCACGAAGAGGATACTATGCCTTTCCCGTTCCGTCCATCTTCCATTGGCTCATCCTACAATCGAATGATACACTCGTCGGTACATGCGTATTTCAACATTGGGAAATGGCGTTTTGTTTTGTTTTTGTTTTTTTCCACGACGACAGCGAAGGGAGGTGTGGAACATTTTATACGGCAGAAGAAAAACACGACGAACATAGGAAGCGAGTTTCTGTCGACTCAGTTGGGGTACCATCTCTGAAGTCGCTTGATTGGCGATGAAGCGTCGACAAAGGAACATGCTGCCACTGGTTCTTTCAATTTCGCTGTCTACGCGATGCCAATATGGCCTCTAAAGGAGGTTGGGTAGTCAGCTCTCCCTTTTTTCGGTCGCGAGGAACCCTTCACCTTTATGTGGCTGGGGGCTCAACTTGTGTGTCCTCGGGCGAATTCACTTGGTGGCTCTGCATCACCAATTTGGGAGTAGTATTTTTACTCCGTTCTCGGATCTCTAAAAGACGTCAACGATACTTGCACGCGGGTACTCAAAAAAGGGAAAAGCGGCGGGGTTCTTCATTTTCTAAATTTCTCTTCTTTTATCAACATGAAAAAGTTTTGTTTTACACCAGATATTTCTTTACTGTGATGGACCGACGTTAACCTGCAAAATCATCGCTGACATACTTGAGCGAAGCAGACCAGCGTTTTGTTTTCGTTCCTAGAACAAAATGGTCCGGGATAAGATCGTGGCATGGGTTCATAGGTGGTGCGACAAGAAAAGAAAAACAGGGATAGTGACATGCTTCATTTTGCATTTTTGAGGGAGCTAACTAGGGGCGATGGGTTATCTTCGATCTTTGGACTCCCTGCGTACATTATCACTTCTTTCTTGTTTGGGCGGTTTTCTGGACCTTGTGTATCATTAGAGTTTAAAAGCGTACTTTAGGTATTTCCCTGACGCAACATGAGTACTTATGTATTTGTAAATGTATCCTTTGATTGATACGGTGTTCCTGTCTACCTCATATTAATTGGCATCTAGCCTGACCTACATACACAATTTAAAGCATCACTATTTTTTCGTACTTTTAAAAATCGGTATGTACAGAATTATTATATATACGTAATTACTGACCCATCACCCGCAGCGAGTGGTATTGGCTTGAATGAACGAATGATGATTTTTTCAACTACGTTCCACCTATATCAAATAATAAGTCGTACCGGCGACGACGGCTGGGCATCGGTATATATATATTGTCTTATCACGCTAGAACTATTTATATAGTCTACCCGATGGGAAAGTGGTGCTGCTTCCTTTCTTAGTCAAAGAGAAAAACCGTGTTAAATACTGGATGAAAACCCTCAGCTTCTTCATTTTCAACCGTAATCCTAAATCTAAACTTTCATCCCGTCTTACCTTGGGAGCCCGGGGAGCCCGGGGAGCCGTGGTTGCTTCAATGTTTGTCGTCCGTTCTTATCAATATCTCATTTTTTCGTCCCAATAAACTTCGTTACTTCTGATTGGCTGGTATACTAAGACTCTTGCCCTCCCCTTCTCCTTCCACCTTACGCTTCAGTTGTCTCGAGTATGTGCCGAGTGATTCTTCTTTTATCCTATCTTTGAGGTTTAAAGGTGGAAGAGGAGAGGTCTTGCTCGTGGTACTGGATTTCTCCGCTAATTGGCCGGTCGGCTGTCTGTAAGACGTTGTAAGGCTGAGAATTTTTGGTAAAAGAAATAGCGATTGGTCAATTGAATTTATTAAGGTTCTAATTCCGAGAACCTCTATTAGTTAGCTTAGTAATACCGCAGCTCATATTACTAAGCTCAAAGAAGAGATTTCTACACGTGCCTAGTCACGTGTACTTATAGATAAGCTAAGGACTAAAGTGAGACCAACATCATCTTTAACGCCTCTTATAACTAGGAAAGCGGAGAAGAGTCTATCTGATTTTTTAAAAACTGAATAGAAGTGGGGGGGAGGGGGGCAGAATTCGAACCTACAACCTTTCAGATGACATTAAAGGTAAACTAAGCTCAGATCTTTCCAACTGAGCTATCCTTCCTATTTTAATAATAGATAACGCTAATTAGTGTCACAGAATGCACTTGGGTGCCTCTTCCGGGACAAACTATATAAGACCACTTGAGCAACCGAACTGCTAGCTTTGGTTACTTGTATCCTTTTGGAGCATGACCTAGTGGTGTAGTGGTCCGCTAGCACTGTGACAATTAGTACTTTTGTATTGAATTCTAATATATATATAGTTAAAAGAGGGTTTTATTACAGTATTTGCTACTGTATTATCCTGAGTTTAATTCTATTGAAGTATACTTTAGCAACTTGAAGCAGCAATTTAAAAGAGTGTACTGTAATGAGGGTAGCAATAGCTTATTAAACGACGAGTTCGCTATCTTTTTTAAGCAATTATCGTAGGATATTAGGTATAGGGTGTAATAGATTTGTAGCTACTTTAAAAATTTGAAGTTGGCGATAGAGTATGTTAACGATGTAAATAAAAGTTATAATAGATTATAAGTTAATGAAATAGCTGAATATAAAGCGATAGGTAATGTAACCGGCCAACAATAAGAAGAGAAGTAGTAGGAGATAGTAGGAAGTGGTGGGAAGTAGTGATTATATTGAATAATAAAAAGTATATTTATCTATACAGCAATATTAAATGTATTGTAAGTATTACGAATATTAAAAATGCTAGAAATATGGTAAATGATATAAAACCTATTAAATAGATTAATTTATTTAATAATATTATTATGTTATAGCTCTTCCTTTTTACTTATAAACCAATTCAATTATTCGGCAGGTCATTGCTCGCTAGAATCGCTAGTAGTAGTACTACCCGCTATGGAAGTGAAAATTTTAGCGATGCTTATTTTAAAAGTAGTATTAAATTGTAAATTTAGAGCATTAAGTAATATATTATTTAATTAGGTTTTCAGATGTAGGGGAGAGAAGGTATATTTACTATAGTTTAATTACGTTGCTAGTATTCTGTGCTCTTTTTTGAGGAAGTTTTGTAAAGAAGTTTAGCTGCTGGAATTATTTTGGTAATTGCTTTTTGAGCGATAGTATATCCGTAGATATAGCCGTATTGTGAAATTCTTTTTTAAAGTGGCGATAGTTCTGTATATTATTAATACTATTATTATTAGAAATTTCTTAATATAGTAAATTTTATAAAAGGTTTTAAAGAACTCAGCAATAAGCTTCTGTACTAATTGGCTGGAAGGTAAGAGAGGTGGTAGCAACGAATGTAATTTAGTAATTAATAATATAAGGAGACGAAAGATTTATCATTTTATAGCTTCTTTATATATATTATTATTTTCTTTATATTTGTGCTTTTCATTCTTTTTATGAGTTATTTTTTTGTTGTTATTTTTAACGTCTACTTCCGCCTTCCGTAGGGCATGAGACGTTCTTTTTATGAGTTATTGACAGTGGTACAATCGATAGTAGTGCAATCGATGGTAGCACAATTATTCGCTTTTCGAAGAGTATAATAGACGTAGTAGTAGTAATAATAAAGGAGATTAGAAGAGTGTTAGTACGCTACGTAATTAGAATTTTGCAGTTAGTCAATTACTTATAGAAGGCGGTAGTAAAATATTTAAAAAGCGGGCTCACCATTGAATTAATAGTTATTACCCTATTTATTAGTGGGAGAGTAATTACGTTATGATTATTCATTACAGCTGTATTAGCTATAGAACTATTTACTAAGTAGGAAAGAGGGTAGAAGAGTAAAAAGTATAAGTAGCTAGGGAAATACTATTAGTGTAGTAAGTATAGAGGGTATCTGTCACACGAACATATGCCACACTCCTAGTATCACACGGACATATGCTACACTCCTGGTGTCATACGGGAATATGCTATACTCCTGGTGTCATATAAGAAAGACCTACATGTATGCAGATCGCTAGGTGCTTTGGAGCCTCAGGTAACAAGGACCCGTACGTACTGAATAGGTACCGTTTCCCTTTAGCATAAGAAGGCCTTAAAGCCCAGCCTTTCCCTAGAGGTTGAAAGGATCAAGAAGGCCTTCGAGACCAAAGTAGTTTATCAGCGGAATTGAACTACTGTTCCAAGCTCAAAACACTGTCCTTGTCATAGTATCAGTATAATTAATAGGAGTAGAAGTATAATAGACTTCTTGTTATTACGTACAGAAAACTTTCTATATTAATACTCCTATAACTATTATTAATATGATTAATAATACCAATATAAATTAGTATACTACCGGTTTCTTTATATCTGCTACTAGTATTATTACTGGAGTTAGAGCTAGAAGTAGCAGCTTTATTACTAAGTATTTTTCGTATCATTTTACTCAATAAGTTAGTAATTATAATCTTCCTTAATAATATTGTTCGTATTTACTTACCAATGTTTTAATTGTAAAATTATAATAAGTATTACTGCTACTTAGAGTATAATATATTTGATATCCGATAGCTCTATCATAATTCTTGAATTTAAAACCAAAACTATATATTGATATTTGCGCGAGTTTCTAGTACGCGGTGCTACAAGATTTGTGTCCGGTACGCCTTTCCTGGTTACGGTCTTCTTCAATATTATTTTCAATCTCTTCAAATATAGTATTGATCATAATATATTTGAGCTCTTTATTGCCGGGAGTCTGTGACCTTTGCAATAATTGGATTTTTAGGGCAGTAGTAATAAAAGTGTTAATTAGAATAGGAGTTTAGAAGCGTATAGCGGTTCGATTGGTAATGAAGGTATTTATAAGATTGCGGAAGAGAGTAGTAGGTATACTATTACTCTATAGCAATAGGATAGTAGCGACTTTGTAGATATGGTCGCGGCTGTGGGTAGTTTAATTATTTGAAATTTGAGCAAGATAATAAAAGTATAATATTAGGTAGGGTAGTAAAGGCACAATTTTATTACCTCTTTGTTGTTAATACTACTAAATGTATTAAAATATTCGCTATCAGAGATCGTCTTATTATAGACTATAGTTTTAATAAGACGATTATAATTTACAGTGGCGATATACGTAATACTATGAAGAGAGATAGGGTGCTTCGTTTTTATAGTAATATATTTGATTATTTCTTATACATAACCTGCTTACTGGTTTCTGATTTTAGTAATTAGGCTAGTTATAAACCGCTATGAGCTAAATTCGCTATTATTATTATTTTACTCGAGTTTTACTTTTATTAATAACCTGCGGTTTTAATAGTAGGAAGCCTGTTGTTACAGCCGATGATTATATACGATCCTATAATAGTAAATTATATTTATATAAATTGAGAATAGGTGTGCTTAGGAGTAGAAGTTAAAGTTTAAAGCGGTATCAGAGCGACGCCAGCTTAACTGGTGCGGGGTTTAACTACGGCCGTGGGTTTGGAAGCATTCAATTTAATAGAGGAGGCTACATTACTGTTATTGTTATTGTCCGATAAGTAAAACGAAGTTTAGAAAGCTTTTTTTTTAAAATACAAATTTCGTCAAAGTATAAATCAGATTTTAATACAAACAACTTTATAATTTCCTTCGCGATATCAATTACCTATATAATAATAAAAAGAGTAACATAATATAAACATACCTCCAGTGCTTATATCCAAAACTTTCGCGAATTTTAGAAGGTCCGCAACAATTAAAATACCTTACCAACACTGCTAAAAGTACATTTATATCTTCAAACACTCCTCTTAATGACTTTAGCAATCCCACTAATATCGCATAAGTACTCGCCATTTATAATCATCATTACAATCAATACCTTCTAGCGGGTATTAAAATAATACTTTATATCGACAGCTGAGTACATAATATAAACGCTTGAATAAACAAATATACAATTAAAATCATGATAATATCAACGTTTTGCACTAGATTTGGCCAGATTTCAATGTCAAACAATGAATTTACATTGTACAAAGCGATATAAAATAGCCAAATCGCTAAAATATGGATTTGCTCTATGTGTGCGTGTGGGTGGTGGCGCCCCCTCTCGCCAAGACTGACAAGGTGCTTGAGCATCGGAACACATCATAGGGCAAGGCATCCCCTCCCCTGACGACCAGTCCTTCCAAACAGGGGCCAGGGACTTTTAAAACGTGATCACATGTCACGAAATCGCCTACGCTAGCCATGTCGTCTCTCCTCGACCGAACTACTACACTACGCACCTCCTTCTAGTAAGGTACCTTGTTATCGCCAACACGCTCGCTGTATTCCGTTCCCAGAGCGCTCGGAATCGATCGCAATATTTCCGTAAAGGCGCTGCCAACAATATTCGCAAAAAGCACGAAGTTTTATTTGCGACAGACAGCAGGATCATCGATTACAGAGACTTGGACTTCAACAGCTACCATGGTTACGGTCGATGACAGACCCCGGTTGACGGAGGAGGAAAAGAAACAGAATCATATTCAATCCGGTACGTGCTACATCTTGGGGGAAAGGAACAACCTACTACTTAGACTTATGAACACCTCCAAGACTACAAACAAATTCCATACCCCCTACTTACCGCATGCCATATCACATCATATCATAGCTCTACCAACAACCTCGAAACTCGACTTGGCGCATGGCTCGAAATTAAGAAAAGGTCAGCAGTAGACTGACAAGACCCATCAAAAACAGAGCACAAGCGACGAACGCAAATCCGCAATGGCCTCGAAGCCGTCAGTAAGATTGTACCCGGCTGCGAAAACCTGCAACGGTCCGAGGGCGTGCTGCTACACAAGCTGGTTGAGTTCATGGCAGTCCACATGGAGGAGAGACAGAAGATGATTGAGGAGCTGGAGAAGTTGGGGGAGGAGGTTGATCCTCAGATGAAAGTGTGAGTTGCCTCTCTCTCCTTTCTTCCTTTCTTTCTTTCTTGGGAGACCGGTTGGCAGAGCTTCCGCCTGGCTAACATTCTTCTCCCTCTGTTTTGTGATACGACTAGGTGTCTGAGAAACTTGGATGACTACCACAAGAACAGGAGTAAGCCGGAGGAAGGCGAGATGTCGGCTTCGAGGTCGCCGACGAAGGAACCGGGACAGCAGCCGGGGGACCAAGAGGAAGGGGATGATTCGCATGCTGGGTATTGAGTGGGGAAGTGGACTACTAAACCCAAGGACCTGAAGAATATCCTTCGATGCTTGGAACGGTCGATCTGACGATGAACCACATCGGGAGGAAGCGGTTAGGTTAGGTTATTGGTGCGATGCGGCCAGCCCCAGTGTGTATTGGAAAGGGGGCAGGGGGTGGAAAGCATTAAGTATATACCCATGGACCTTTTTTTGTGTTTGAATTACTACCATAGACTTTCAGCAACCACCCCAGGGAGAATTGGATACTATGGGAGGCTGTTTGACTTCTCGCCAGCAGCCCTGGACTGATGTTGACTGACTTTTGAAAATGTTATGTGCCCCCATTAAGTCGACTTTTGCTAACGACTAGCCATCCTCGATGCATGGATAGGGCTAGAGTAGTTGATGGCGTCTTCAAACGCGAACATCACCAGCTTCGTCCCTTCTTTACAGGCAGGTAGCATATCAAATCTCACGAAGCAAGATGTTCTTGCCGCAGCCTCAAGAGCGTTGTTTCCTTTGCAGGTTTGACAGGAGGCCACGTCTTGATACGCCCAGCATCAGAAGGGCACTGTTAGTGATCGGTACCTGACAATACGAAACATCATAGAGCTCACTAACGCGCAGTAGCATATGCAAGGGTCAGCGGGGCATTACATCATCTCACTGACGAACAAAGCGCAAACCACAACACTGCCAAAGCGAACCTTTTGCTAACCATCCGGGAAACGTGACTCCTTTGAGCCCGAAGCTTTCTCAAATGCATCAAATTCGGTCTATTCAGTTGCCAAGTCTATATTCTGTATTTTTATCGATATACAACCAATTGCTGCCCGACCTTTTCAACATGTAGTGTACCTCTTTGAGTCTGCTTGATCACGGGCTGTCACAGGGGACACACTGCGCCACCCCACCAACCACTCGGGCCATCGAGGTACTTGATACTACCACTACCACTAGCACCAGGGCACTGCGTCATTGCCTTCAAAGTTTGTCCCTCCTCGTTGCCTCGCCCCGCTTCGTTCCGAGAGGCAGCTGGCTGACTTTTGCTTGGTCTTGGCAGTTCGAGACAGAGACAGAGAGAGAGAGAGTCAGTCCAACCATTGCACGGCAGTTATATTTCCAGCTGTCAAAGGTCTTCCACAAATGGCGCGCAAGATTATCCCAGCGAGACAGTGGTTCGGAGTCAGGGTTGAGTGTAAGACTACCATACGGTCAGCTCAGAGACTTTGTGCGATGGCGGGGTAGCTTTGGAGTTTGGAATGTTGGTGGCCCACCCAAAGAAGGAATCGACATTCGCCATGGAAAAAGATCCGAACGATCGTCGTCATGTTTGGGGACACCTATGAGCGGACTACCCGAGCGAATGACTCTGACTTCAACGTCTCCGTCGAAAGAGGAATGAAGATTCTTATTCAATCTTCTCATCGGCCCTGAGATAGATGTCTCAACATGTCAGGTCGGCTTGGACGGTTTCCTCCCCTGGTCTTCTGTGGGGCCTGCCATCTGCTCAGCCGCCCATCCGCAGTCTTCTCTCGTGCTCTTCTCACCAACCACAAGGCGAGGACCGCCCACTCTGGACCCTGATGACGATAGGGCCCCGGTCCCACCGACAAGGTCAAGAAGGTGGTGCTGGGTGCAGACGGGCATCACTGGCAGGACAGGGCTCGATGTGCGACAGAGTGCCGTCAAGGCCATGAAAGCCGCGCCCTAGGAATTCAGTCCGCCCACGTCGTTGCCCAGTCGCACAGCATGGCGCCCACATCCAGCGAGTCAACCACACAGTCTGCGGACTGCGCCCGAAGAGGGCTCGACTGCCTCGGTTGAGGAGGGGAGGCCGACATGTTCATCTCATGTCCAAGGCGTTTCCCCGGTTGGTTTGTGCTTTCATCTCATTTCAGTTGAAGAGTCACTTTGGACTTCTCACTTCTCAAAAGACATCACCAGTCTGATTGCCGTATGTACGCCAAAAAGTTAGACAACGCCTGAAGTCGTGTGATACGAGGAAAAGTTAGGTACTGAGCCTCGAGGTCAAACCCACACCATCAGCAGGTCAGGTTTCCAAGGAAGCTGGAGCGGGGCCAGCCCATCGTTGACTGCTACGTAAAGGTACTCAGTACACCCACTTCTACCATACCACTTTGCGCGGGGCCCTACCAAGAATATGACCTGACCAGCCCGGCATACCTGACGAGTAAGAGGATCTACATCATTCCCATATATTGCTTGGCCCTACTACTGTCGCCCAGCTCGCAGGATTCCCGCCACTTTTTTCTCTTACTTCCTCTTCCCAACACTTTCCCCGCTCTTCACCACTTCAAGAAAACGCCAACATATCTGTGAACAATCATCTAGAAAAAAACAAACGACAACTGTCTCACTGATCAAAAACACCACATACTTCGACATGGCATCATACGACCCGTATGATCACCCGGCCCGGGAGCGCTCCCGTTCCACAAGACGCTACTACCGCGAGGAGCGCCGCGGCGATGACAGAGACCCTCGGTACACCGGCGGCGCTGCCGACCAATACCTCAACGTCAACCACGATTTGATTCCTCGCCCCCGTGAGGATTCCGTCGAGGAGATCCGTCGTGACTTCCCTCCGCCCGGATACTCTACTCGGGATATGCGCCGCGCCCGCTCTGCCGATCCCGGCTACTATGACGACCACGATGATCACCGGTCCCGTTCCGGCCGGGATTATGACTACGACTACGACCACCGAGAGGAGAAGAAGAAGTCCCGGTTGGGCAACAAGGAGCAGCTTATCGCTGCGCTGGCCGGCGCCGCCATCGCCATTGGTGGAAAGGAGCTCTACGACCGCAAGGAAGCCAAGGACCATGGTTCCGATGTCCATCGCAACGTTCTTGCCTCGGCCGCTATCGGTGCTGCTGGAGCTTTTGCGGGCTATCAAGGCGCGGACTTCTACAACAAGCATAAGGAAAAGAAGGCCCCATTGGTTCTTAGAGGACGTGATGGCAGACTAGAGTATCGTAACGACGACGAAGTCAGTGCCAAGGACAACAAGGGCCACAAGAACTTCCTCGAGAGTGCCCTTGCCGCTGCTGGTATTGGCAGCACCTTGAAGGCCTTGGCGGGAGGCAGCAGCGGCAGAGATGATAGATCTGATACTAGAAGTGTCAGGAGTCGTCGCAGCAGCCGTTCGCGATCTCGCTCCCGCGGGGGCGATCCCGCCAAGAAGATCCAGAAGGCTGCCATGGCTTCCCTCATCGCTGGTGCCACCGAAGCCTTCCGTGTCTCTAAGGAGCCAGGTGGATGGAAGGGAGAAAAGGCCAAGCGCATCCTTACAGCCGCAGCGGGTGCTGCTACTGTGGATGCTGCCATGAAGGGCGACAAGGCGGGCAGCAAGCTTGGTTTGGCCGAATCTGTCATCGGTGGCCTGCTTGGCAACCGTGTGCTGAATGGTTCAAAGAAGAACATTGAGGAGGATGAGAAGACCGGTCGCTCTCGATCGCGATCTCGTGCCCGCTCAGGCTCCAAGGGTCCCGGTGGGCTTGCCGCTATCGCGACTGCCGGCCTCGGGACATACGCTGCCAAGAAGCTCAGCGACCGATCTAGATCCCGACGCCGGAGCACGGACTCGTATGACAGCCGCGATGGCTCACGCGATAGACGCCATCGCAGTCGCAGCCGCAGCGTCGTCGACTCAGCGCGCAAGGGCCTTGCCAAGCTAGGCCTTGGAAACGGACCAGACGACGATGAGCGCGACCGCCACGACCGCAGACACTACGACGACTACGCAGACTCTTCTCGAAGCGGACGCCGGCACCGAGACTACTCAGACGACGAGCGCTCCAGAAGCGGTCGTAGCCGCAGTCACTCAAGGGGAGGAGGAACGGTGGCGAGAAGACGCGATGGATCAGTCTCCTCATCCGACCTGGGAGATTCAGATGAGGACAGAAAGAGGACCAAGAAAATGAGAGGTAAGCAAATGATCACTACAGGTTTGGCAGCTGTGGCGACCATCCACGCTGCCTACAACATCTACCAGAGCGTGGAGAAGCACGGCGTACGTAAGAAGGCAGTGAGGGAAGGGAAGTTGAGTCCGGAAGATGCCAAGAAGCTGAAGCAAAGAGCGGTGCTGCAGGATGCCGCATCAGCCAGCATCGCGGCTCTGGGCATCAAGGGCGCCATCTCGGAGATGAAGGAGGCTCGCGAGGTGATGCACGAGACGCGCGAGTGGAAGAGGAAGAAAGAGGAGAGGCACCGCAAACGGCTCGAAAGACTGCGGGCAATGGCAAACCAGGCAAATGACTTTGACGGGGACGGCCGTGGTGACATTGTCGACTTCGGCAGACGCAAGGCTGACAACTGGTCCTCTTCAGCGCCGCCCAAGGCGACACACCTGGAGGATGGTCCCCATTACACTGATGGGAATCCATACGGCGCCGTCATGCCTCGCGCTCCCTCTCCTCCGTCGGGAAACACTCCTGGCAGGACTTGAGAGGGGCGAGACTTGCCATTGTCCGCTTTGTCGTCTGTTACTTGCGCTTCCTACACTTGCGCGACATCCAACTCCGCTTTCTTCTGCTATCTCACTACCTGGTACCTCAAGTACCGACATGAGATCTGGCCACCACTGAGCGTTGCAAAAACGGATCGGAGAGGGCGGGGGGAGCTTTCGATCTGATGCCTTACTTACGGTGGTGCTGCTGCTGCTGTGTTACTTCAAACACGTTTTGGTTACGATGACACGAAACTTCCCTTTTTTATCACATACATGAAAGTTACCAATCTATTGCTTTAACCAGTTGACTAATTCCCGCTTTTGCGAAAAACAGATCACCGCCGCTAAGAAAATACACGAGATGCTTGCTGTCCGGCCCGCAGTCCCCGCTGCGTAGCTGAACCGAAAAAGAGACGGAAAGGCCCGAATGCAGGGAAATGTGGCGATCCTTGGCATGGGTTGTAAGCAGGTTTTTGCGTTGTGCGACTGAACGGGCACGGATGTCGGAATGTCGCCGGACAGACAGAAGCTGTGAGAATGACGCGCACTCGAAGCACTGCAACAACGAAACAATCGATCGGAAAACGGTTGTTGGTCAATGCCGAGAACGGCCGACTTGCCGGTGCCAGCTCGGGTTTTGCGGTCTTTCTATGGTACAGGAAACGGAGATACGCCGCACGGGTTGTTGGTTGGTTCCCAAGTCACACACACGGATTTTGGATCTCACGATGCTTGGCGTGTGGTTGGCTGGCGGGCTCGCTGGGTATCAAGCATGCGCCTGTGGTTACGTCGGCAGGTCGGTAACCTACACTCGCACGGTTCGGGCTTCGGCATTTATTCTTCGCCGCTTATTACCATCGTTCACTCCCTATTTGTCTCATTCAATACCCTCTTCCCCATACTTTGTCAGCGGAAGAGCACTGGAGGGGGCGGTTCGTGGCTGCTGGATGTTTTCCATTCCTCTTCTGATTCTTTTCCAATTTGTTTGTATTTCCTTGCTTACGATGATGATGACAAGAGGGTGGTTGGGTTTCATGATGTTTCCCGACGAATTTTCTGATTTTTTTAACGAGAAGGATGATGATATAAAAACAACGAAATGAACGAAATGTATACCTCTGATGATGAGATATGGCCATACTATATATAGAGAGAGAAGAAAGAGAGTTACCTCCATGTTCTTGGATATATACAAGGAACCTGAATTCTGAACTCTTCTAACCTACCGGGGCAGACCGTCCATGTCTAATGAGCCGGCGATGCAAAGAATACTAACGCTAAGGACCCCGTGAAACTCGACGACCGAGGAGGAACCAATCCTTCCGAAGGTAAGCCAACGTATACGAAGTCGCAATCAATCGTGCACAACAATACATCACCTGCCAAGCAGTTAGTGAAAGGCGCTCAAGGTTTCGTCATTGCATATGGCGTTTCGTCTTGTCTAGTATGGTCTGGTTGTCCTACGCGGCGGGAGTTTAGAGGGACATAAGAGGTAAGCATCCTTGTAGAGATAAGCACTCGTGACATATGGGCTTTTATATTCCAAAAAAAAAAAAACACGGACGTTTTGTCCACAGACGGAAATAGTATTGTTATCTCCTACACTAAAGCACCCGCTCACTGAGCCCCTTCATCACCACCAGCACCGCCACCAGCAGCACCCCCTGCGGCTTGCTGTTTCCAGGCATTCGCCATGGCCAACAGGGTCGACAAGTTCTTGGTCTGCTGATCATCAGCCGGGAAGATGTAGTCGACATATTCCTCCCAAGTATCATCCTCCAATTTGCGCTTCTTCTTAGTCTTCCTCGGCATCTGTTTCTGAATCTTCTCGATATCCTCCGCCGACCCGTGCGTCTTCTCAAACGCCAACCAGGCATTGAGCAGCGACACCCGCTCGGCCTTGAGCTCGCGCTCTTTCATGCTCTTGTGCGCCCTCTCGAAGATCTTGCGCGCGCGTGCCTTGGCCTCCTCGCTGACCGGCTTCTCTTCCTCCGTCTCTTCTTCTTCTTCTTCTTCTTCTTCCAATTCGTCGGGAATGTTGATTTCGAACTGGGCGTAGCTGATCCAGACCTTGGGGTGGTCGGCCTTCTCGAGGAGGCGCTCATACAGGGCGCGCGTCCGCTCGTACTCGCCCTCTTCTTCCTCAAAGTCGATGTACGCCTTCCATACCACCTCGGGCATGTCCAGGATCGGCTGTGAGGCAGCGAGCTCGAAGATGGCGCGGGTGCGCTCGAGGTCGTCGAGACCGCGCTCCAGCTCGGCCCACTTGATCCATGTTTGGCAGTTGGCCGGGTTGTACATGACGTGCTTCTCGTAGAGGGTGCGGCAGCGCTCAAACTCGTAGAGCTTCTGTTCGAGGAGGATGTACTCCTTGAAGATCTTGTCCTTGGGACACATGCCGATGGCGCGGCCGAGGGTTTTGCGGGCTGTCGTTAGCTGGCCCTGGCGAATCTCGAAGTGCGCCTTGGCAACCCATACCTTGGCAAAGGTGAACTTCTTGTGGGGGATCAGGCTCAGACAGGTGTCGTAGATCTGGCGGGCTCGCTCGATATCCTTCGTTTCTCTCTCCTCCCATATCGCGTAGAAGAGGAAGAGGAAGATGTATCGCCTCCAGTGTCGCTTCTCTTGGGTTGGCGGTACTTGGGCAATGGCTCGCTCGTAGACTTCCCGGGTCCGGTCGACGTCTCCTCCGCTCTCCTCCAGCCGCGCAAAGTCAAACCAGACGTCGTAGTTCTTTGGGTTCTTCTTCACTTGCTCCTCGTATAGCCTCCTCCTCTTGGTGAGAATAACGTCCTCCACGCCCTCTTTGTCGCCAAACTGCTTTTCGAATGTGGTGTAGTGGGCATGTAGCGTCATCGACTTGGACCGAGGCAGGTTGTCGAGGCCGAACTTGTAGATGGCACGGGCCCGCTCATACTCCCGTAGACGGGCCTCGTACCTGGCAAAGGCGATAAATATCCTTTCGTCCACGGCATCGTCGCCCAGTGTTTCGGCAATCATCTGGATAGCGGTCTGGAAGACCTCGCGGACCGTGTCGCTGGTTCCGTATTCCTCCTCGAACTTGGCCCATTTAAGCCACGTCCTCGGTTCGGGATGGACGGCGGTAAAGGCCCTGAAGATCTCCCTTGCCCTGTCGAACTCGCCGTAGCGTTTCTCTAGACGGATATAAGCACTCCACGCCTGCTCATCTGGGTGCCACTTCATCCATCGGTCAAAGACTTGTCTGGTGCCCGGAATGTCGCCGAGCATCTCCATGACGTAGAGATACTGGTACCAGAGAGATGTGACTCTGGGCAGCCGCGTGACGGCGCGGTCCAGGAGATTGCGGGCATGGTTGATGTTGCGGTTCTTGATCTCTGCTTGGACGTATCTGATCCAGAGTTCTGTGAAAGTACTCGAGTTAGTAACTGATGCTTCCACGACGCACATAGACAGCTCAAGTGGATGAACATACGGGTGTTATTGGGATGTACGTCCAGAGCGCGCTCGAACACAGATCGGGCTCTCGCAAACTCCTTCTGTTCTAGCTCCCATTGGGCATATTGGAGCCAATTCGAAAGACGAACTCGGTTGCGTCGCACATAATCCTCAAACTCCTTGCGCTTGCGACCCTGGTATTCCTTGAGCTCCTCGAGGTCGGCGAAGCGCTGGGTGGGAGTCTGAAGGTTGACTTCCTGGCGGTCGACGGCCTCGCGCAACAGCTGCTCGGCCGAAATCTGCACAGGCGCCGGGGCCTTGTTTTTCACCCTTGGCGGGCCGCGTGATGACTCCATTGTGGTGATGGGCGTAACAAGTGACGAACTGACGAAGCTGGTGTGGTGTTGTAGGGTCTAGTTCTTGATGAGATTTCGGACCTTGACGCAACAACAGCCAGCCAGGACAAGGACGCGTTGCGATTGATGGACCGTGGCTGAAAGTTGCACAGTGTAGGCACTTGCTCCAAGTTAAGCCCTTTTCCTTGCTTTAGCGGGCAGATTGCCCTGTAAGACCCATAGAAGCCGCTGGATAAGGCTGTATAATATCTGCCGAGGGGGCAATGTCAAGCAAACTAGAAGTACATCTCAGCGCAAGAGAGTCAAAGCGCACTGTGTACAGGGGCAACGGGCAGGCAAGAAGCCACTCGCGCAGGTCTAGGCCGTGATGCAACGCCGCGGTCTCTTGCCTCCAATCTTTCCAAAAACAACCCAAGTCGACAACACAGCGAAACGTTTCCCACCCGTTTCGTAAGCGCACGACAGCTTATATCAACATCCAATCTGTTTTCTTCGAAATCAACCGATAACCATCCGAGCGAGCGCCGAATATCCTGCCCAGATAGCAGTTTTGCGAACATGTCCTCTACTCTCGACGAGCTCCTCCAGGACTTCGAGGACTCTGGCTCCGAGGCCGGCGGCGAGGAGTATGGCGATGGTCTTCTAGACGATGGTGTTGTTCCGGCTGGAAACTCAGGCGTGGACGACGCACACGTACCACTCAACGATGAGGACGTGGATGAAGGCATGGGTGAGGGTGAAGATAAAGACGAGGCTATGGGTGGCGTCGGAGCCGACGACTCAAATGCTGTTGAAGATCCCGAGGAAGCAAAGGCGAAGGTTGAGAAGATGCACTTAGGAGGAGTGCGGGACGTCCGAACTGTCGCTACTCTTATGAATTCTCTGAAGCCAGTACTCGAGGTTAGTCCCCTAATACCCCTTCGCGGTGCTCCCTTTGAACATGGAAAAGCGTTTACATCTTTTCTGAGCAATAGCCCTGACAGTCTGGATCGAACGTTGCAGAAAATCGCACATTACCAAGCACAACCCGCGCAGGCCAACGATTTTGGCCATGTCGAAGACCACCCGGAATACAACCTCTTGACGAACGCCAATAGGCTGTCTACTTTGATAGACAGCGAGGTGGCGCTTGTCCACAAGTTTGTGAGGGACCACTTCTCCGCCAGATTCGCCGCGCTCGAGTCGCTATTACCGAACCCTATCGAATACTGCAAGGTCGTTGCAATCCTGGGCAATTCTCCGATGGACTCGGAGAGCATGAAGGCGCTCCAACTTTCCACCGACAACCCCTTGGGTTTAAGTCTCAAGTCGGTTCTGGATGGGCCAACACTGATGATTGTCACGGTGGAAGCTACGGTTTCCAAAGGCCAATTTCTGGGCGAGGAGGAGGTTCAGCGCGTCACAGAAGCGTGCTTGATGGTGGTCGAGCTTGACAAGGCCAAGAAGACCCTCACTGAGTACGTACAGTCTCGCATGAACATTTTCGCGCCGAACTTGACGGCTCTCATTGGGTCCCTCACAGCAGCACAGCTCCTCAACCAGGCTGGTGGTCTTACTGGTCTTTCCAAAACCCCGGCCTGCAACCTCCCGGCTTGGGGTTCTAAGAAGCAGACAAGCTCTGCTCTCGCTACCAACGTCGGTATCAGACAGCAGGGTTTCATCTATCAGTCAGACATCGTTCGTGGGATCCCAACAGACCTGAAGAAGCAGGCGATGAAGATGTTTGCCAACAAGATTGTCATGTGCGCGCGCACCGACTGCTTCCACCAGTTCAGGGATGGATCAGAAGGCGAGCGACTGAAGGACGAGTGCCTGGACCGCCTGGATAAGCTGCAGCAAAAGCCGAACAGCAAGGGCGCGCGCGCTCTCCCGGCACCCGACGACAAGCCGAGCAGGAAGCGTGGTGGCCGACGAGCTCGTAAAGCCAAGGAGGCTACGGCCATGACGGAGCTGCGCAAGGCTCAGAACCGCATGGCATTTGGCAAGGAGGAAAATGAAGTTGGTTATGGTCAAGGCGATTCCACTGCCGGCATGGGCATGATCGGTCAGCGCGACGATGGACGTCTGCGGGTCACGCAAATCGACCAGCGCACGCGTGCCAAGCTCAGTGCGAAGAGCAAGGGCTGGGGTGGTGCCAGCTCGCTCAATGGCGGCGCTGCATCATCTCTCAGAGGACTTACCGCCGGCGGCAGCGGCATCGGTAACATCAGTCTGGCTGCCAGCAAGGGCTTGCGGACATCAGGCGTCGGTACCACGGTCGGCAGTGCCACGGCCGGTACGGTATCGTCGTTGGCGTTTACACCCATGCAAGGCCTGGAACTCGTTGATCCAAAGGTTCAGTCCGAGCTGAGCAGGAAGCGCAAAGCAGATGAGGATCGCTGGTTCAAGGGTGGTACATTTACCCAGGTTGGCAACTCGGGTGGTGGTGGTGAATTCAAGAAGCCTGCATTGCCCGCAGCCAAGAGACAAGATACCGGAGCGACGAAGTGATCGTCGTACTCAGAGAAGGTGAACAAACCGGTGGATGAAAGCGCACACACCGGCAATCAAACCCTGTTTCCAATCTCAATACGTCGGGACGGGTGATTGATCACTCATTCACGCTGAAGTGAGATCTGAGCCAAGAACGGCTCGGCTGAGCTTCACAACTCATGTCATTTTAGATCATTGTTATATCGCGGATTGGGCGTTTGGGGAGCTATTTTGCTAGGAAAATGTTCAGGGAAGTCATCCCATTCCATTCGTGGCCACGCCTTTCCTCCGTGTTTCTGACAATGTTGCTGTGCATTCACGATCTGATCGTCTTGCAGTTGATGTCCTGCTGTCAACCTCAACCAAAGCATAGGAGATGGGATGAGCCATCTGCCTCATGCACCACAACTGGTGGCGAATCTACGCGAAAACCCGGGGACTTTCGCATTCCCATATTATGTCCTTGAACAAGAACGGTACCCGTCTCATTTAACTCGGCACACCTGGATCCCGAAGAACGAACGGCCCGAGTTGAGATATGTAGGTATACGGTATGGTTCCCCTCGGCATGATCATGTCTGACAATCGGGCGTGCGTGCGTGTGTGCGTCTGACACTCACTCACCTGGCATGTTTTTCAAGCACACACAAAAGCAAAGACACGCAGAAGTACCGGCGGTCCTTACCTAAACAACAGTTGCGCCTGCCGCTGCTTGTCTTGTTGTCTTTTAATCCAGTAAGCTGCAGACCCCAGACCGGTTGTGTCACGACATATTTATCGGTCAGTATGACCACGAACGTAGAAAGTAAGGAATCATCTTATCGTGCCATGTAGGTTCAGGGGGTCTCTTACGAAGTGGTAAGGGTGTCGTTGGCCTGCAACACATACATGATTGAGAGGAAAGGGCAAATGGACTCAGAGGGGAGCTTCTCTTATCTCTTATCTATAGTCCCTGAAGTCCCTGTAACGAGAAATGACAGTCCACTGCCAGCAACAAAGGGAAAAACACAAGGTAAAAAATAGGATGGAAAAAAAGATAGAAAGCAAACCCCAAAAAACCGAAAAACAAACTGCCATAGAATAAGTAGGGGCCCCGCATTGACCCTGCTTTTTTTACCTTGCTCGCCTTGCTCTTGAGCTTTGCGGGACGGGAAGTTGTTGAACGAAAAAATGGTTGATCATCTTCCATATTGGTGCATAGACTCCCCATAGGCCGGCAGGTCCATATGGTATTCTTGAAAATTGCCATGTTCCACAGGAGCCATAGCGCAAGAATACCATCCTGCTCGGTCAGCTTGGGTACCCCGATGAATAAGTGGTGTGCTGCCCGGTGTTCGCAAATTTTCTCTCGTAAAAGTCTCACAGCATTTGTCCAAGGGTGTCAAACGAAGGGGTCAAAAGGGTTGGAGACAAGAGAAGGGGGGAAAAAGGGTCAGAAGGGGTCAAGTGTGCAGCAGGCCAGCAGGAGGGTACATATTTTGATGCATTCCGGGTTCCTTGTAGTTTAGTTGCGTGTGCCGTGTGCCTTGTGCCTTGTGCGGCCGATGATCCTTTTGGGGAATTGGGAAGCGGGGACTGACCGGACTGACTGGTTCTTCTTCGAGAAGCTCATCTCGATCTCTGATGGATCCCTTTCCTTCTTTTTGCTCTCTTTTTGCAAGGCATGGCCTTTTTCGCTCTTTCCCACATTACATTTGACTTGACATTAGTAAGTACCGAGCAAGTATTCTAGTAGAAGGAAGGTGCACAATTCCTGCCGTCCTCCCCTGCTTGTCTCTTTGCAACGAAGCCGCCCAAGCCGAGCCGTTCCCCGTAACAACTGGTTCTCTTTTTTTTTTTTTTTTTTTTTCGCTTGTTGTGTAAACTATCTGTTCGGCTCGGCTCCTGCGAACAAGTTTCGTTTCACTGTCACTCCATCATCGAGATCTACGTGGGGCGTTACATGTAGCGGAAAACCAAGGGAGCCAGGGGAGCGTCATCACACCTACTGTACCTCTTTTTTGCCTGCCGTAGAATAGAAGTTATCTTCTTCTACGCAGTTCCCGTCTCTTGGACCTTTCCTATAGCCATGGCTATGGCTATGCCGAGCGAAGTGTTTCTGATGTGTTCGTAAAGTCTGCACGAAGGGTTCCTCAATTGTAGATCGAGAACTCTCTTCTAAAAACTTGTAAGCAGGTAGCAAAAGTTACCTGGGCTTTCCTATGGGTTGGACGGGATACGTACACTAGATGCAAGCATGCCAATCCGACATTCGAGTGTCAACATTTGGAGATTCCCCATCCAATATTCTATCCGTTTCATCCGTTCTGTTCCCTATCAGACGCTCACTGCCAAGATAACCCTTACATGATGGTTTGCAACCCTTACCTATTTTTCCTGGACTGCACTACACTTACAAAAACGGGATCTTACTACAGGAGGTCCCTGGAAAGCCAAGTCTGGCATCCCGAACACCCCATTCATTCCATTCTGCGCCATTGAATACTTTTCCTTCAATCACACCCTTTTTTCCGCATCTAGTTTATGGAGGACAAAAGGCGCAAATGCGCTTATAGCATTGGCTAGCCGAGCACCTGCCGAGCTGCTGTCGTTATCGTAGAAACATAAATGTCATCCACCAAGAAAGAACTTAGAAAGAGGGGTAAGAAAAAAAAAGGGGTCAACCAGAACGCTAGGTATGTTATGCTTTTCTGCCTTTTTTTCCCTTCTTTTTTCTGTTGAGACTGGTCCCGGACATCTCTCCCGCACAATTTATTGGATGAGCAACCGAGACAACCCTCTTTTTTACAAATCTTTCACTGCTTTGCCAGTAATGTCTGGCGAAGCGGAGACGAGAGTTAGTAGGTAGAGGGGGTAGCAGTGTTGGTGGTGTATATGCACAGCATACAAGCATGTTGTATGGTCTGCCCAGGAAACAGAAGAGGAGAAGAAAGAGAAGGAGGAAAAAGACATACCTATCCGTTTCGTCGCATGCCAGTGTGCATGACATGGGGAATATGGCTCGCACATGGTAATCTTAATGAAAAGCGATCTTTTGCTCGTCCTGCCCTTTCTCCGTTTTGCCGGTCACCGGCAATAAAGGGAATTGAACGACCCCGATAGATATCGGGCTGGATATCTGTTGCATCGAAGCTAGTGTAGTGTAGTGAGACGAGAGTTTCTGGTTCGGTAAGCACACTACTTGCACCAGGAATTTGTGCAGACTTTTGAGAGGCGATATTTCAACAGCAGGTCATCACGGTTCTCCTTCCATTATGCTGTGTTGCCGCCAAGGGTGTAGTGGGTGTTGATGACTCCCCCAAGAAGCGCACGCAGGGAGCCATCTTAATGATCTCCATCTCAGCGACTGCGTTCGGTGAAAGAGGAGGGCGCACCAATTTTCTGTTGAACTGCAGTGTCAGTAATACTGCTGTGAAAGGATCTGGTTTGAAAATAGCATTGGCTTTAGGGCGAGTACTTTTACAACTGACTGGCTATCACATTTTCCCACCAGGGAATACGCGTTCACTCACAGCGATTAACCTCACCGGTTGACCCTGATAGTATCATTGATAGACTGTGACTGTGATCAGATGAGATTGCCACCTTGGCCTTTGCGAACCTTAGCCGCTTGGATAACGCTGCATGCAACAATGATCGAAGCCTTTGTTTTGTTTCTGCATCAGGCTGAGGTGAGTGAGAAGCTCACCCTTAGTGAGAGATGATAAGATACTGACTGCTTGATCAATAACATGTTCGATGTCTACTAACATCAGCTCCTGCAAAATCGGATTCAGGTGGTTTTGAGGAAACACGATGAGCGAAGTGCCGTTTTTTTGTTTGACAGATTCGCATGTTCTGCTTTCTCGGTACGGGTTTTCCAAAGATCGGCGGGCCCGATATTCCAGGCCCCGCTGAAGAAGGCTCAGAGAAGGGGTGATCTGCTGGATTAGATCAAGGCCAAAGATCTGCTGCCCTTGATCATCCAGGGCATCGTATCGTCCCTTACCTGCCCTGCCTGCGGCTTTGCGTAAAGCGTCGACACTTTAGTACGTACCACACCCCCTGCAACGCCAAGCGCCAGGTTCGTTTTCACGGCTCTCCGCTCCCGTTCGATAAAATATTTAAAATGTTGGAAAAGATTTTGCGTAATATAGAGTCTATTAGCGACTGGCAATCAAATACAATACCGAATAAAGACAAATGTATTGATATAATACTATATAATAATATTATTATTTATTTATATAATTTTGTGCAACATTAATTTTTACTTAAAGTTATTTAGAAAAACGATTTCTGTTATTTGTAATAGAATTAGATGTAATTTATAAAGAAATATAAGTATTATACGCTAGACTCTAGAGTTATTGGATACTACTTAATTTCGATCATATCTATTACTACTAGTAGAATTATTAAACCAAAAAATAATTAAAAAATTAGAATATTTATACTTTTGTTTACTTGCGTTTCTCCTACACACTTTTAAACTTCTTTTAAATAAACATTTTTATATTATTAGTATTATTACTATTACTACTATTACTACTATTACTACTATTACTACTATTACTACTATTACTACTATTACTACTATTACTACTATTACTACTATTACTACTATTACTACTATTACTACTATTACTACTATTACTACTATTACTACTATTACTACTATTACTACTATTACTACTATTACTACTATTACTACTATTACTACTATTACTACTATTACTACTATTACTACTATTACTACTATTACTACTATTACTACTATTACTACTATTACTACTATTACTACTATTACTACTATTACTACTATTACTACTATTACTACTATTACTACTATTACTACTATTACTACTATTACTACTATTACTGTCATGGCGCTGGCGGACCACTACATTACTAGGCTATATTCTAAAAGGATACAAGTAACCGAAGCTGGCAATTCGGTCGCTTAAGTGATCTTATATAGTTGTAATAGCAGTCGAGAGGCACAACTGCAAGGCTGCTATCACAGGTGTAATTGAAAGAAAGTTTTATTTGCTTCTATGCTAAGCTTGCATACGAACGGCAAATATAAGGATCTGGCAAACCAAACCGCCTGCATTCTTATCGGTAGGTATTAGTATTTTAATATACTTTGGTACACAGCTAAGGCTCACCACTGAGCATCTAGACTTATAAGAAAAATTATATTTCTACTCTTTTAACATTATTAATATTTATATATTATATATTTCTAAACTTACATCATTTTATGTTTATATATAAATAATAATAACAATAAATTTAGCAATATGTTTTTTTAAGTATTATTTCTAAAATTGAAAGCGGAAAACAATCTTATATATTATTTTAATTTAAGAAAAATAAAAAATACCTTCTGAAAAAATCTTTTATAAAAAAAGGAAATAGTATCGATAAGAATCAATTTTATAACTTTTACTAATCTAATGCAATACGCTTACTCTTAAGCTATATTATTTGTTGAAGATCAAAACTAATACTTTATCCTATCTACTTCCTCCTCCTTTCTATTTTCTTATACTTCTAAATATACTATTATTAAAAATATTACACTATGTACCTTTTTTTTACAACATATTCACAACACAAATATTTCCCATATTGCGTACATTACGCGTTTATATTACGTGTAAAATACTGCCAAAAACGGAAAAGAACACATTTTTGAGTCCTAACTACTTTGAGTAATATATATACGTCACGAGCCACGCGCGCGCCACTGATGGAGTTGCAAGGGGTGCGGTACGTACCGAAGTGTCGACGCTTTACGCACCACCCTGCCTGCCCATTTGCGCAACGATTCTGTTCAAGCCATGATGGGCGCAATAAGGCGTGGCGGTTCGTCATCGCTTTGTGCTACTTCAGGCTGAATCTGGGCGCAGCTCCCCTTCATCTTGGGAGAGCTAATATCGGCCGGAGGCGTTGCTCGGCGATGGGAAAGGACCCTCAGATAATCTTGCGTCGACCGCACTTTCATGATGATGATGTGCCATGATGAACGAACGTGCGATGTATCGTGTATGCTGATTGATGCTGATGCTGGAGCTGGTGTTGTCCTTGTTCGGGAATGCAGCCTTGTTTTGTGCGAGCACACCATGGTGAACTCCTGATATCAGGATCGTTCTCGGAGGATAGAAAGGGAAATTGATTGAACAGAGGTAACCATCAAGCCAGTCCCGCCTGACACTTCCGGCTTCCCGTCTCCTTGATTTCACAAAACCGTGAATCTAAACATTCCTCTCCGTTTCCAGGGACCAGCCGTGTAACGTGCAGATGAGATGTCCCCAGATGTGTAGGTACCCCTCCTGCCTGGAGAAGTTGGCGTAGATTTCCTAGTGCAGTGCATAGGAGTCAAGGAGTGCAGCAGGGAACTTGCAGCATATCGCATCGCCAGCGAGATTGATGATGGTAAGCATTTGGAAGCCAACAGCTGAGAGGCTGTCAGCACCATCCACATCCACTGTAGGTACCTTACAGGTATCCGGCAACGGCTGGAATGGGTAAGGTGCAACCGGAGAGGCTGCTCCGGCGCCGTCCCTGATTTTTGCCAAGTGCCCGCCCCTCATGGGGCCCGTTGCTGTTTACATATTGTATATCCAGGGCAACAAGGCAACGATTGGGCCCCATGTTACAGGTGAAGATACCGAGTACGGTACATGTCATACATACCGTATTCATGACTGATTCCATGTCGGGTGCTGCTCGTTTGCACGCGGTCGTTAGTGTACACTACGGGTTGTGATCTTACGATCTCTTTGCGATATGAGCCCACTACCCAAAAAGACCTTTCTGTAAGCTACGCTAAGCTTCAAAGACGCTCTCTTTGCGCTTCGCATCGAGATAAGCGAGCGTAAGAGGCTGGTAAGTTCAGCTGGCTTGTCCCTCGGCCCAATCCAAAGTAAACATTCTGGATTTTTGGAGAATCGCGATTCAACTCCACTTCTGGATGTATGTATGAGGCGGATATACTGTATGGGGTAGGTAACATACCCGGACCTACAGTATATGTAGCGCGGCTGACTTAAGACTCACTAGAACGTACCTGTTCATGACTAACGGCCAATGGTCTAACGGCCAGCCAGGCACGATGGGTGCACTTATTGTGCTGTTAGACTTTTATCTTGAGATCTGAACGAGCTTTCAGGGTCCTGTCGTCGTGTTGGCGTCAGGGTCTTAAGTTGACAGCTAGGCCGATGTCAACGGCGCCGATGTGTGGGCGCATATCTACAATAGAGCTATCTGTACCATCAGTTCCTCGGCGATCCATATGTGCTGTAAGGGTTAGCTAGCAGTGCCGTCCTCATCAATCTCACAAAAAAAGGGATGAAATGCTAAGGCGCGTTGATGGACGCCATTGACACACGCAGTACTTTGAGCTGAACCCTTCTTTCCACAAAAGCCACTTTAACGGGTCATATACTATGTACGCACAGTAGATCTCGATATCTCAACAAAAGGCGCGTTTTCAATTCCGCATTGGGTAACCGCTTACGGGATCGCTTGCGACGGCTTCGGATCCCTTGGTCCCTTTTCCCACCTGTCTACCCGAGGCTGTTGGCCGAGCCGGTGCGGTAGGGTGGCATCAAAGTGTCGGTCGGGATGAGGATGGGTGTGTGTCGGCCGGGTGCTATCGTCGTGGATGGGAAGAAGGAGGAAGAGGCAGGGCAGTGGAGGCATGGCACCATGGGGCCTGAATGGATGGATGGTTTGTTCCAGAAAACCATTGAGAAATATTCCGGTGCAGTCTCCGACTGCTCGGCCTATTGGATCGTTGCTTTCAGTGTGTGGCCCGCCGCAGTGTCGTGTCTCCCGGCTATGGTGACAAGGTGACAGCGGTATTTCCTCCCTCCCAAAGTTGAAGGTTCCTTCCTCGTCATGGGTTGTTATGTGAGATTTGGTGCCAATTGTGGTGCCCTGGTGTGCCTGCCCCCAAATGGCCGCCCAATCCAATCAGTTTGTGGGGAGTGAGCCTGCTGCTCGGGTTGCAAACGCACTGGAAAAAAAAAAGTGTGTGCCAGTGTGCCACACTGCCACGGCCCCCGACGGTTCGCAGGCCAAGTGGGGCTTCCCGCATTTCGCTTACTTGGCAGGATCCGGTCAATCAGGGTCTTGATGCAAAAGGTCTCGATCCAGGCCCAAAATCTCGATCTGTCGTCATAGTGGTAGCGTTCATCCTTCACTCACACTGACGGGACCGCCTGTGTCAGACTTCGATGGAAGACCCTGGATCCCGATTCCCAAAGCCTTTTTGTCATTTCCGCCCATGTGCGATGCCCCAGTTTTGTTCCAAGGAAACTTGAAACCGCGCACGCAAAAAGGGACCCAAAGAACGCTCGCATTCCGCACATTTTGAGAACATAGCATTTTTTTCGCATCGACTACCTCTAATGCGGTATCGGTATCTGCTCTCCCCAACTTTGCCATGTAAGAAAGACGCGCAGACACGGCATGGATGTTACCTTGCCCAGTCGGTGCTTGATGGACCGGGACCGGGACCGGCGACCGTGACCACCTTTTAACACAAGTGTGCGCATATATGTAAGGTATGTGTCGCGTCCATATATCGATATGTGCCTGTGCTTGTGTCCGGGCTTTTCGGGGTTGCGATCCCTTGAACCCTTCCCCTCGCCTAAAACGGGAGCCAAAGAGACGTGGCGGCTGCAGTGGAAGGCGCCGCGAAAGGGTAGGTCATGAGAAAGGGAAAAAAGGACTCTTGGTTGCATTCCCGGAAGGCACTCCCTGTCCGTTCCTTTTGTAGCGGATTGGGGTGTACCATATTTGCACAGTACAAAAAAAAAGGCTCTTGCACCCTCATCATGATCGCGATATCGCATTACTCCCGTGTGATTGGGACCTTTTTCAGCGGAGTTGGACCACCGGCACGACCCCTCACACACGGCCGGAGCTTTTGTCCCTGAACTCTGGGTGTAAATGCTTGACTATATCCGTCTTTGGTGATGGGCTATTATGAACGAACCGATATCTCGGTCTCATGAGTCGAGTTTGGGTGTAGGTAAGGTTGTTCATTGTGCTTCGAGTTCTTTCTTCACATGTCCATCTCGATTCATTTCATCGGGGAAAATTTGTTGGAGAGCCTTCGCATAATTCAGCCGTTGGACTAAAAATTCACCCTAGTATCAAAAAGAATACAGCGGTATCAAGATATGTGGTCCTTGTCTTTTTTTAAGACTACATACACATCACTCTTAGTAAGTTCGTTAACTTAGTACAAAGCTGGAGGGAAGGACAGAGGAGGTAACAGGGGTAAAAACTAATAAAATTACGCATTTGAAGCCTACAGAGCTAAGAACAGAGACAGTATAATTATAGTAAATCAATTAGTTTCCCATACTAAAATCTAAATATCCTATATATTATTTTGTAATTGTAACTTTGAGTAAACTAGTAAAAAGCTAGTATACCCACTATTAACTTTAATAACCGCCTCTAGTGTTCTATGTGCAAGAGCACAGTATGAAAGAGTCGAAGGCAAAGCTAAGATTTCATCTATGATAGAAGATTTCAGATAGGAAGAAGAAAAAAGGAAAAGAACTAGATACAAGCGTTCAAACTCAAATAAATACCCTGGTCGTACCAGCGACAGCGGGACCCACATGTGGGTCGCTGGCTGCTAGCGCCGTCACACTATGTATTAAATATACCAACTGTAGAAGATAGTTCTCTAGCACTACCCCCCATCTTCTCTTAATCGCATTTTCAAAAGCATTTCTAATTAGACATACTAAATAATTACATTCAATCTAATATTTTATCTACAACTATACATTTTTAATTAGCGAATGAGACGTTGGAACATATTGTCTTAGAATGTAGAGAAACGAAAGACACATAGTTATGGGGAGACCTAACGTGACCGACAAACATTGAACAACTCCTCGACGAACTCGAGACAGTGGCGGGGACGGAACGAATCCTTCGCTGGGCTTTGCGACTGGGACGACTGCAGGAGTACAAGCTGGCAGTGGAGATCGAACAAGCGAAGGAAGCAGAAGGGCTACTGGGCAGTTCAGATTGATCTTTGATTCTGGAGAGCGGGAGTACGGTCGGGGGACCACGCAGCGGAATCAAAGATCGGGCCTAGGGAATGATAGTGAGGTCATACCGAGAGGAAGATAAACATCGAAGGCACGGTGTTGACACGGCGTTGTTGCAATAGAGAAGCGGAGGGTTTTCATCCGGCTACGGTACGGTTTTTCTCACTGACTACGAACGGAAGCAGCACCGCATACCCACTGGGTAGACTATGTAAATAGTTTAGCGTAATAAGACAATATATATATTTAATTTTTGAAAAATAAATATAAGAATTTCATTATTTTTATTAGTTTTTTCAGCTATAAAAGCTTTGAAATTTTTATTAATATTATTTACAAGTAAAAACAGCCACTATACATCCACTAAATTTTTATTAGGCGGTTATTTTTTGAGAGTTTTTAAAAATAATGATTTTAGCTTTTTTAAATTGTTAAAGGAAGCATTCAAACCGGAGGTTTGTTGTAGCGAAAGTTGTTATTATTGTGATGGCAGCCTTGCAGTTGTGCCTCTCGACTGCTATCACAACTATATAAGACCACTTGAGCGACCGAATTGCCAGCTTCGGTTACTTGTATCCTTTTGGAACATAGCCTAGTGATGTAGTGGTCCGCCAGCGCCGTGACAATTATTATTGGAATAGTTCTTTATATATTTTTAGAAATTCATTCGTGTATTAGTTTAATCTTAGTGCTTTATTTAGCGCTATTTTTGATAAGATATCTTTTACATCTTTTTCAAAGTTTAATTACTAATAATAATAAGTGGTTCACTATCTAATAACTATAGTCAGTTTAGTAAATAATATAATGAAATAATTATTATTAACAAAACCCTACTTTATAAACGAAATTTACTTTGCTTTAGTAGTTATAAGGTTTTTTCGCATTCTTTCATTAAATCTTAAAATAGGGAATTTTAAAGAGTTTATTGAATAGTAGCTCCGAAGACGAATTGACTGTTTTAGTAACTATAATTAGCTAAAGCCTTCTAAAATTCTATTAATATAATTATACTATAATATTTACTATATTTTCGAAATAAGTCTCAGTTTTTGTTCTATAACTTCCAACCATTTCTTTCATTAATATAGTATTTAATTACTAAATTAAATTTACTACGTTCGTTGTGCGTCTTTTGTTAGTATTTTATATTTTATATTTTATTAATCCGTTTTCTTGTTTTAATTCTTTTTCTGGTATGGGATGATTTCTTTATAATATTTAATCATTCCCTATTAAATTAGTCAAAAGTTATTTTAGTATTTTTTATAATTTTAATATTTTGGAGGATTGAAATTCTTTTGACTATTTCTTCTGTAATTTTTATTACATCTATAAGATTTTAATTATAGTTTCTCATTTTGTTACTATACTATTCTTGTTATTTATATAAATCTAAATTTCCTAACGTTAATAGGCCGAATCGGTTTGTTAGTACTGTTATGCTCCTTAGTATTGCATATTAATATTGTAAAAAAGTTATGAATAATTTATTATTTTCTTTTTCTTTTTTTGCATAATATTTTGAGATTATATATATATATATATTGTCTTATCACGCTTGAACTATTTATATAGTCTACAATGAGTAAGCGGTGCTACCTCTTTTCTTAGTCTAGAGAAAAACTGTATTATTGAGTACTGGATGAAAACTCTCAGCTTCTCCATTTCCAACCGTAACCTTAAGTTCGAAGTTTCATCCCATCTCACCATGGGAGCCCGGGGAGCCGTGGTTGCTTTAATGTTTGTCGTCCGTTCTTATCGTTATCTCCTTTTCGCTCCAGTGAACTTCGTTACTTCTGATTAGTTAGTATACTAAGATCCCGTCTTCTCTTCTCCCCCTCCCCACCCCCCTTCCTTCTTCCCACCTTACGCTTTGGTTGCCTAGAGTATGCGCCAGGTGATTCTTTCTTTATCCTATCTTCAGGGTTCAAGGGTGGTGGAGGAGGAGTCTTACTTGTAGTACTGGAGTTTTTCGTCAATTGGCTGGTAGGCTGCCTGTAAGGCGTTGTAAGGCCGGGATTTTTAGTAAGAGAGATAGCGATTAGTCAATTGGATTTTATTAGGATTCTAATATTAAGAATCCTTATTGGTTGGATTAGTAATATCGTGACTAATATTACTATTGGTTGGATTAGTAATATCGTGACTAATATTACCAAGCCCAAGGATGTAATTTTGTACACGAGCCTAATCACATGTACTCATGCGTAAACTAAGAACTAAAGTAAGCCTGGCATTATTTTTAACGCCTCTTATGACTAGGAAGGCGGGGAGAATTCTATTTGATTTTTTAAAAACTGGATAAAAGTGAGAGGAGCAGGATTCGAACCCACGGCCTTTCAAATGACATCAAAGGTAAACTAAGCTCAGATCTTTCTAACTGAGCTATTCCTCCAACAGCTAATATAATAAAAGCTTTAATATTCAAAGTATTATTAAATAAGTATTGTAATATTAAACAGTTTGTAATAACATACGTTTTTATTTTAAAAGAATAAGTTTTCTTAGAAGTAGATAGTAACTTTTACTATTATTATTTTCTAAAAAAAATATTCCTTTCTCTTTAATTCTTTTCTTTCAAAGTACAGCCTTGAATATTTCATAATTCTTTTCATAAATCAAATAATGGGTTCTTCATTTAATTCGTCGAAATTGACTTAAAAGATTTCTTTAATTAAAATTAGGATAGTAGTAATAATAGTTTATTCTGTTACTAAAAACCTTTAATACTTATACTTCATTCTTTGAATACTGATTTTATATTTCTTCATAGAAAACGATTACGTAATCACTATTTTATCTTATTTTAATAGCAGCCTTAACAAATATTTTCAAATAAATTAAAATATTAATAATATACTATTTAGTATTGTTATTCGACTTTAAAGCTTTGATAGTTGAGAAATTAATTTTCTTAATTATAAATTAGTGTTCCAATTTAAATGGAATAAACTAAAGAGGGGTAGTGAAAGATTAAATAGTAATAATAATAACTTTATTAGGGGCAACTACCTTAACGATTATATTTGTTTCTTTTAGAAATAGTATAACACCTTTTTTAAATTCTAAAGAATCTTGTTAAAATTAGTAAAACTCCTCCTAATAACAAGCTAGTTTTTAATTTTATTTCCTTTGAGTATTAAAGGCCTACTTTTCTACGCGAAGAAAACTTTTGTAAATTCGAGAAGCAATTTTCGAATCTAACAACGGTTTTCCTCCACTTCAGCAACGTAATTCGTAGCTTCATTTATATGGGTAATATACTTCTTCAATATTTTATTGTTTTTGTAAAGTTTTCTTTTGCATTTGAGAGATATGTATTGTATTAGGGTTATTATAATTAGAAAAGCCTAGAAAAGGGTAGTAGATGTTATTTTGGAACTTATAAGTACTTTTATTAATTGTCATTTATGACAGGCTAGGGTACATATGCCCAGACAGCCAAACCTACAAAAGATAGGACGATGTTTTACTTGCAAGGCAGAACTCGGAATGCACACTATATAGCCAATGCCAACCTGTGACATTATTAGTAATGACGGTTTAACGCTATTGCTACGCACGTCGTAGGATATTATGAGAGGGGTAAAAACCTCTTACGAGTCGATTGCCGTTGTTAATTTTCGTTTTGGAGCACCCCTTAATCAGAAACCAGCGTTTCCAATTACGCGGATCTTTTTAGTAAAATTAATCAATAATAAAAAGAACGTATTTATTAATATAAGAGTATTAAGAAAAAATCATAATAGAAGTTTTTACAATAGTAACAAAAGCGGCGCGCAGTTGCCTTATAGTCAATAATAATTCAATAAAAGCGGGGTTAAACTTTTGATGGCGGAGAATCATAGTTACAAATAACAATGAAGCTGCAGTAGTAGTAGATTAATTATAAGTAACGCTAAATAGTAGACTATATGATTTACCAAGTATAGTAAATCAAGCGCAACGTATCCAACCTACTTATAAAGAATTGAATTATTGTTGTAAAGGCCGTATATATCACGGAGCAAGGCCAAGGTTAGAGGTTAGAATAGATATGCGTAGTTGTACGAGGACGAAAGAAGAGAGGTGTGCGCAGGTCTGGCATTATAGGGCAAGGCACGAAGGCCATACTCGGAGCTGGGATCAGCGCACGTGCTTACGCACATGATGTGCTAGTTACACGTGACTCTGTGACAATATAATTTGGGTGCTACATAGTAAAATTACTATTTTACTACTGTATATACTATAATTGTAATTTAAATCGCTAATATAAACGAAGTTTTTGTTGTTATTAATATTAGTATTACTATTTTAATTGTACTATTAATCTTCTTACTACAATTGAGAAGAGTTAATAATTTAAAGGAGCTGGCAGAGTATTTAAAGAGTGACTAGTAAATTGTGTTATAAAAGAGTATAAAAGTAAGTTAGATTGCAAGAGTATTAAAGTAGATGAAATTCAAAAAGTATAAAAGTAGGTAAAATTAAAAGAGTATATAAAGGAAGAAGAAGGGTTATATATAAAAAGGTGAAGAGTGATATTATAATAAGCTTTTTAATAAGAGCGTACATGTAAGAAAGTAGTTTATACAGCGAATAAGTTTTCAGTTTGAAGATTTTAGATTTAGATTCTATCCAAAATCTAGTATTTGCAAGCCTTTTTAAGTATGGGAGCCTAGCTAGGTAATTTAGGGAATTTTTCTAATTTAATTAAAAATTGTAATTTACTTTTTTATTATAGGTTATGATCTTGAAACATAATTAGTTGATACTATTAGGTATTTGCAACTACTTTGCAAATACTTTGTAAATACTCTCTAACTTTATTTATTATAGTAGGTAGATTTAGATAATTTAGTAATTTTTTAAGTAATCAGCAGTCGTGAGCTAAAATAAGAAGTTTGTACGTGGGCAGTCAGATCTTATCTGTCAATTCTTTCTCACTTTGAGATCAGGCAATTTCAGCCAATTAGATCACGTAGATAGACCTGTCCTGCCTTGCAAACTCCCCTGTCACCCCCCTGTAAGAAAATATGGGGCAAGAGCCAGACTAACAAACTTTTAAGAGGTGATGTGTACAGTAGTCAAGGCGCTAGCAGATACGACCGTTTCTACCAGGAGTTGGGGTTTTCAGGTGCGGAGAATATGTAGGTGGGGACAGACATTTGACGGGGCGCGGACGGGGAAGGGGACGGCGGACTGTGCTTTTGTCTTTTGGCACCAACCACCACTTGTAGAAGAGGGGAAATGAAGACAACAAAACAATGGTTGCTACAACAATGGCGTCCACCACTCAGATACTCAAGCCTACTGCGGGGCGTTTTCAGCTGTGTAATGTCGGTACGAATGGAGCCATAGCCGACGTAGTTATTTCAGCTTTTTGCCGGAGGGTAACTCCTCCTTGGCTACTTCTACGCGAACCTTGACTGCAGCGCATCCTCAACCTCGAGGAAGCCGGGTGGTCCGAGGTTGAATCAAATGATGATGATCTCTTGGCTGTTTGTAAGGAATGTATTTACATGACACTTCGCTTCCTGTTTGTGGTCGTTGCGCCCGGATGTTGTTGTTGATATATCTTGGATGGTCGGGTCTTTCGTTCCTGGTTTCCTACGCACTGTCAATTCAACGACAGCCAATTCCTCCTTTGGAGATCCGCGGCGGCCGTGGTTCGATTGCTTTTACATAACATGCTATTGAAGTTGGTCTGCGTACAGTATCAACCAAGCCCCGTGAAGTGTGAATAGCTTGTTGGGGGCGGCAATACACGTGTAGTTCAAATGTATCGCCAGCTTGCTGTTTGAACAGTAGCCTACCCCATGCTTCCATAGCACATCAACGCATGCATACTGTGTCGGATGGACCCCAAGTACCGTGCCCATCTTGAAGCCATCGTGATGTACAGTCCAGTTACAGTCTGCCAAGAAAAGTTGATCCGTCTGTGTGCAGAGACGTTGCTGAGGCTCCGATGGAGTCCATTTCGGACAGGGACCACCACATCCCTCTGCTGCTTTTCCATATGAGGCGCAGGGTTCAGGTACCTCGATCGGTAACTTTCCGATTATTGGCTCGTCTCATCGGCACTGCATTCAGGATTCATGGTAGGTAGCTCTGTGGACAGCCCGCGGCGTTTGTGGTGCAACGAAGACCGACAGCCGCGAATTGAGGAAGCTGAAGTGGAAGAAATGGGTCAGTTGCGGTCCTTATTATCCCGTAGCGTCGTTTTGCTGTCTCCTACCTACTATGTTAGCTCATAGTGGATTAGAATATTAAGATTATCTCTTTAGCGGTGTAATGCGCTATTTTTTTCCCCGACAGGAGGCATAACCCAATCGGATTTCATACTTAAAAAAAATTTACTTTTTCATAATATCTAGTTATTTAGCAAATATCATCCAAATAAAATAACAATTTAAAATTGCATTTTCTTTATCAAATTCTGAAGTAATAATTCTAAAACAGTATAGAAATAAAGCTTTTTACAAATCCTCTATTTTATCTTTGTCACGGCGCTGGCGGACTACTACATCACTAAGCTATGTTTCAAAAGAATATAAGTAACCAAAGCTGGCAATTCGGTCGCTCAAGTGGTCTTATATAGTTACGATAGCAGTCAGGAGGCACAACGGCAAGGCTGCTATCACACTTGTTTTTATATAGTATTCGAAAACGCTGGCTTTAATTATATGAAATATTTGATATTTATTTCGACTATAACTTTTAAAATCTATAGCGTTGCCGCTTTAGTTTACAGTGAGCTTAAATATAGAGGTATTAGTAGAAGCGGAAACAGCGTTCGTAGTATTAGTTTTGTAAAAGGAGTTAGTTTGCTTTTTATATTACTTTTTACTTTTTAGGACTTTAATTGAATTGTAGGAAGTTTCAAATTACATATCAAATTTAGTATTGATTAATTAGAGCAATTAGTAAGTAAAACCGAGCCGAATATAGTTGTCAATTCTTTAATATAAGTAGCAAACTTTTATACTGTTATTTAACTTATACTCATTAACAAAAGTAACGATTTTGTTTTAAAAAATCTTTAAAAACGTAGCGGAATTCAACAACGACGTTAATATTATTATACTTTTTATTCAATTTATCAAATATTGGGAAATTAATAAACTACTTATAAATTTTGCCGAAGATTATTTTTTTTAATTCAGTCTTGATAGCTTTAAAGAGGCTACTTTTAATAGAGTGGGTAATAAAGGAGAATCTAGGACACTTGTTGATAGAAAGTTTTGAATTTATTTACTTAAGTAAGTTTTATTTATATATATTAAGTATAATATTTTACAGTGCGTTCGATCAACAATGTGTTACTATAAAAAGTAAGGATAACTATAATATATAATATTACTCTATAACTATTATTACTATTATTAATATTATTAAGATTTAAATTAGAAGTATTATTACTAAATATATTACAATTATTAAGTACGTTAGAAGGAAATAAAGAGTAAGTAAACCTGGGAGGCAATTTAAATAAAAGTGAACTTATTGGACGTAAAGTAGGCATTTTTAAAATGAAATAAATGAATTTAGAAGATTTTTTAAGAATAGTCTTTTTATAATTAGGGAACGGTAGTAAACGAAATATAATAGTCATTAAACTCTTGTTTTGAAAGTAGCAATTTAATTGTTAAATACTTTGATTTATTACATATAATCCTTTGTAGTAATTCATGTTACAAGTAAATTTAAAGTACAAATAATCATGATATATTTTTCTCTATAGGTAAATTTATAATTCAAAATCTTAATATAAGTTTAAAAGTAAACAACTTCTTTTTTAATGATAATGAAGTCTTCTTTGAAGTTACGAGCGTCAGTTTTGATTAAAATTACATCATTGCAAAATAAGTAGTAGAAAATTAGTAAAGAAATTTCAAATATTAGAAAGCTAGCAAATATATAAGTTTAACTAATAGGTATTAAAGCTTTCTATACTTTGTAATAAAAGCTTTCGAGTGCTTAAGGGAAGGTAATTAAATCATTTTAATATTTGGGACCAATAACTATTATAATGGTATTAATAACTATAATAGTAATAAAACCCTTAATTGCAAGTTAAATTCAATAAATAATTTAATAGGTAGGTATTAATTACTAGATTAAACACTTATAAATAAGTAAGAGAGTAAGAGAGTACGAGCGGCTTTTTATTAAAATTTAGTTGAATAATTACTTATTTCGCCAATTAGAATCACAATTGGAATTTTAAATATATAAGGACGAATTCTTTTGGATTAATTCATTGATTAATACAATTGAAACGATATAGTTAACTTTTCTCCTACTAATAGTATTACGCACGTAGCGCAATAATGAAATATAATAATTTATTACGCGATAAGAAGGTACCGTTAGCGGTATAGTAAAATATACGTTGTTATACGAACGAGAAGAAAATTAATATACATAGCGGACTAGCCATATAGGCGCGAACCTATAGCGCTAGTCCGTGAGCGTATACGTAACTTTATACGTAATAGTAATATGCGTTGAGGTATGGTTCTAAATTATAACTAGCGATAGCATATGCGCTTGAAGTAGGCTACTACATTATAATTCTAACCTTGTAATACTCATATTTATAAATCATACGTACACAAAATAGTTCTTTAAACTTAGAAATAGCTTCTCCTATTTAATAAATTCTCACCTTACAAACTATAACGCTAGTATACATTCTATATTATATTAACTTCTCGATCCTCGTGCGATACTACTTTCTTATATCCTTTTTAATAAAATATTTAATATTCTCAACTTTTATTTTTGAAAGCTGCCACAAAGTAACTTGAATACTAAAAGCGTACTAAAGTTTGTCAATCAATTATATATAAAAGTCTTAATATTCTAACCGTTTCATATCTTTAAAAGTAATTCTGAAACGAATCTCCTACTAAATTAGGAAAATACTAATAATAATAATTTTTAAATAAAAATCATAAAACAAGACTATTCATCAACCCTTTCGATAGCAATATCTATACATATTACTAGCGTACAGTTAATTACTAATATCTACGCCATTCATATATATACTATATATTTAAATAAGTTTTCAAACTTTAATTACTATAACGTTTAAATTGCTAAAAAGTATACTTTATTGTACTCTTCTTAGTTGAGTATCGTCGTTTACTTTCTACTATAGCTATACTATTACTATAGGAATCTTACTACGTATATAAAAACTGTATAATTTAATGGTCTTTTACAAACTAAAATACTACGTTGTTATTAACCTTCTAATAAATATATTTATATAAAATCTTTTGATTTGAAATATGGAAGTTCTTTCAACTTTAAACTTAAAAGAAATACAATTATTGCAAACTATATTAATGATAGTAATATTATAAACTCAAACATGATGAACGAATTTAACAGTAATAGAGAAAATATTGATAATAACGTAATAAATTAATAAGAAGGGCGGAAGAAAGAATTTTAAAATAAACTAATCTACGAAAATTTAAATCTTAATTAAATCTTCCTGTTAATATGAATATTAAATAATATTATTCAATATAATTTAATCTAAAGTATTTATATATTACTTTAAATCAATAAGGCCTTTCCCACTTTTATAAAATAGCTAATTGAAAAAATACTCTCTAAAAGTAATTATTAATAACTGTTATAGCGCTGGCGGACCACTACATCACTAGGCTATATTCCAAAAGGATACAAGTAACCGAAGCTGGCAATTCGGTCGCTCAAGTGGTCTTATATAGCTGTGATAGCAGTTGAGAGGCACAACTGCAAGGCTGCCATCACAACAACTTCATCATTTTATTGGTTAATTTATTAAGAAAAATAACTAATAATAGCACTCCTCCTTATATAATATATAACCTTTTCGTTAACTGTAATATACTTTCATAATGTACTTGTGATAGCAGCCTTGCAGTTGTGCCTCTCGACTGCCATCACGACTATATAAGACCACTTGAGCGACCGAATTGCCAGCTTCGGTTACTTGTATTCTTTTGGAACATAGCCTAGTGATGTACGGGTCTGCCAGCGCCATGACAGTACTTGTTAAATATATAAAATCTTTCCTGCAAATTTATAAGATTGTTATACCTATTAAACCCCTAATAATAGAAGCAGCGTATTAATATTTTGAACTTATTAAAGGTTTCCTATTTCATAATAGAGTACGTAAAGTAGCCGAGGTTTTATTACCAATACAAATAAAGGTTCAATTTAATATAAAAGCTAATATAAAGGATAACTACTATTATTATATAGAGTGTCACAAGTTGGCATTGGCTACATAGTGTGCATTCCAAGTTCTGCCTTGCAAGCAGAACATCGTTCTATCTTTTGTAGGTTTGGCCGTCTGAGCATATGTACCCCAGCCTGTCATATGGAGTTTGTTAACGTAGCAAAAGACCTAGTGCTTATTGTAGGAATAAGGATTTTGGCCGCAATTTTATAATATTATCCGCTGTTTATTAGTCCAAGTCACCTACTATTCAACTATATTACGGAAAAGAATTTAGAAATAGTTATAAGATAATTGTAAGGTTATATTGAATTTAAAATGAAAGGTAATTATTAAATAAAAGTTTGAATAGTACTAAAGAATTGTTATTCATTGCATTAGGTTTGTACTATTATAAGTTTGATAGCTTGTATAGTATGTTATTTTCTAAATCTATATAATAAGTTAAATAACTTCTTAAACAATGAAAAGAGAGGATTTTTACTATCAAGCAAAGTTTACCTTACTTTAGTAGCTTTAAAGAGCTCGTCGTCTACAAGGCTAAAGATTTGAGTAGGGAATTTAGTAAGGAATTCCCTAATATATTACTAAAAGATTGTATAATTAAGGCGCTAATACTCTTTTTTAATATCTTTAAATTTAATATAACTGTTATTTATTTCTTCTATTATTTAAGAATCAATATTAATTATGGTAGCGTATAAGGTAATTAATGTAGATTAGTTATAAATATAATAAAGTAATATGAAGCAATCAGAATTTAATTAATTTTATATAGTAAAACCTATCCTTCTCTAAGCAAATAATATTTACACAAGAGTACGTATTTGAGTAGCCTTGGATAGCCTTAGTATATTATACATATATATGTAGGCCGGGAAAAATATGATGCATTACACCGCTAGAGAGATAAACAAATTTATTTCTTTGGCACCACCGTGACAACCAACACCGTGTGATCCCGGGATTGTCACTGTCACGTTACCAAATCGCTCGATCCCGAGCATCCATGAATCCATCCGTCTACCAAGCTTTGTCTTTGCTGTGCTCCTCGTGATTTTCCCCTTGTGCCTATCTGTCTCAGCACCAACAGCCACTTTCCCATCCCTTTTATTATGCATAATGGCGATTCCCCCTATCGTTGGGCAACAACAAGGGATCAAGAGTCAAAATTCCAAGGATACTGCCTCCCAACTCAGGGGTAAATGGGTTCGGAAGCTTGATGCGGCTATGTAGGTCTGGTATGTAGGTCCCGGGCAGGCCAGTGATTTTTGTGAGGTCTACTTGCGAGATACACACAAGCGGGAACATCTGGCTGGCAGCTCCGGGCCCTGGGTTTGACTGCGTCTATCCCTGCCTTTGTCCGTCTCCCTTCGTGCATATTCACCTACTTGTAACTGTGCGATTTCTGAATCTGAGGGTAGGTAACCAAACATCCTGTCTTCCGAGCAACGGAACCCTGCATTGATAACATGTGTGGCCTGCCCCTCCATTATCAGGGGTCCTACGTGTGCTGTGCAGAAGGAGCTTGATGGTCACGCCAAGGTAGCAAGCAGGCGAAGCTTCCCCAATCCCACTATCACTAGAGAGGTGTCAGTATAGAAAAGACGGAAATTGACGATATTTACGGGATGAGATACCGCATTGTCAAGTGTGTCCGCTTTTGGTCTGTATGATAACGGTGCATGTAGCCCCTACGGGTCTCGTGCCTGACTTTGGAGGCGGCCGAGCCTGCTGAAGCTGCCGACTGCGTATCATCCACACCGATCAACGGTCACCAGGGTCGCAAGGAGATATACAGTAACGCTGAGATCCTTGCCCTGCCGCCGCTGACGTCATCCCATCTTCTTTCCCAACATTGGCCTTTTGCGCCAGCTGTAGCGTCGTTGTCGGCTGCCGTGGATGGGGAGCGGAGGGGACGGAGCGCGACACGCTAGCCGCATGCTTCTTTGAGCCCCAAGTCGTCTTGACAGCAAGGTCTGGGATACCCTTGGCGACTGCAATAGGGGCTCTTGGACTATCTACATTCAAGGTAACTTGAAATGTGATATTGTACCAGATGGGCCCAATACAGGAATTGCACTATGCTGAACGGGCTTTCCCTCCGAAATTTCAAGCTGCCGCAGCCTAGTTTCGTTGGAAGCTATCCCTGCACGCGTGAAGCGTGCATTGGCACCTAAACAAGGCGTTGTCGAGGAGATGCTGACTCGGTTTGGAAATGTCCATGATGATCGTCCAACACCCTGTCAACCATGGCCGTCCAGGCGGTGCCATGTCAGTTGTGATATTGGGGGGGTTGAACTGGGGGGAGGGCACGGAGGTGATCCGGATTCCAGCAAAAAAGAGATACCGACTCGCATCTCTGGTTTCCTGGCGATACCCAAAGCCGCAAGCCAGGAGCCAATCAATCGGGCATCCCACGGGAGATCATACAACTACCTTCCCCCGGGCGCCGGGCCCCCGTGCGTGCGTGCGTGCGTGCGTGTGTCTGCTACCAAGGCCACAGTATTCTGAGGTGCTACAGGCGGGTTGGCCTTGCGGTCTCGTGTTCCTGATGTTCCTGATCTGCTCCTCCCCTAGACGCTCCCCACGATGATGTGCAAATCAAAGCCACACCCATCCGTGTCTCCGGAGCCGATACAGTGAGTTAGCAATATACCAGTGCCAGTGCGAAAAATGCGATTTCCCTTACCCGTGGAGCTGTCTTTTGCAACTCAACCAGAAAGAGGTTCTTCTTCGATTTCGATCCCATCCCCAACAGCCATCCAACCCGAACAAGTTCCGTATCCCACCCACATTGGACGGCCTCCTCAACTCCAACTCCAAGGACCCTGGAATGTGGGCGGAACATACGTACTATCTGGGAAATAGTACCTGGCTGGTATCCATATGGCGCTGCCGTGGGAGATGAAGAGGACCACGTCCACAGGGCCCTACTAACGATTGCCGCGCCGGAGAGGATAAACGGTCGTGGGGAAGACGTAGCAAGAATTTCGTCATCGTTCCCAGTTCGTATATCCTGGGGCAACGTATAATTTTGCAGTACGAGGCTAGGCTGAATAGGTCTCTAGGGCGACGCATGCCGCCGGGATATCAGCCAGGGGTTGAAGACTAGAGTATTGGAGGAATACTGTAGGCGTAAGCGGGGTGGGCAAGCTTTTTTTTTTTTTTTTTTTTTTTTTTTTTCAAAGGTTGGCTGTTGTCAGAAACGGGAATAAAAGCGTAATGATTATGTTACGGCACCCAACTGTGACAAGAGCACTCCATTACCGCCGGGAAGACCCTCACTCTGTTAGTACTTGGAGTTGACATGATCAATTACACAAAAACAAAACAGACAGTCATCGTTCCTTTTTTTCTGCATATTTCCAAACGCAGCCTTGAGTGTGATGTCTGTATTCGCACAAAGCCCTGCAAAATAGCGCTGCTGCGTGTAATGTAGACATGCCTCCGTGCTACTTGGGACTGTACGCTTCCAGTCCCTTTCTACCGGGGTCATCACTCAATATTTCTTGACCTGGGTACTCGCGTTCGTTTTTTCGCCCAGGTCATCGACCGTCTCGCAAGCCAAGGTGCTGCTAGGAAAAGCGACGAGTGGAGAGACAGGCGATGATGGTCGATGCGATGGACCGGCGATGCGATGCCTGGACGATGGCCGGACAGTGCCAACTTCTTGCCCTGAAGACGGTGGTTTAGCGGGATGCGCCCTCGTACTGTGCTACCCATCAGCGCTGGAGCACTCAGTGGAGGGAGATGGGAGGTACCTGTCCGGTACCTGCCCGAATACCTGACTTTTCACGGTCTGAGGAACACACTGGAAGGTACCGTCGCTCGTAGCTGCCCACTTGGCAGGGATCTTCACGCCTGGCGGCTGCTCAACCTGCAGCCCCTCGCACCCCTCGCGACGCTCGCTGGCCGTCCGCCAAAGGAAACAATAGCACAATCTAGGAAACACCCCCCTGCGCGATGGACTGCCAAGTGGGTTCCCAGGATGCAGGACGGATTGAGAATGGGGTTTGAGCGCGCCCGGTCACTTTCCCATGTCGGATGTCCCGCCAGCCCGCCTGAGCGACCGACCGAGCAGCTCATCGTGCCTCCCTTTATTAACTCCCGTTGTCCCCTGCCTTCCGTGCCTTCCTTCGCTTCATGAAAAAGGGTTTATTATCCAGCCTCTCCTCCTCTTTATTCCTGCCTTCTTCACCTTCCGCTCGCTACAGTACCCCATTACAAAGAATTCACGTATCCTCACCGTCCGTCTCATCCGTCCACAGACGCCGCCGACTTCTCCGCCCCATCCCCTCAGGAGGTATACAGTTACCCAATCCAGTCAACAACAACAACAACAACACACAAGACATGCGATATAACAGACATCGGTCCTAGCTTTACCGACCAACTGCACCAACCATCCATTACCAGGGAAACCATCTGTGGTCAGAGCTTTGAGCTTTTTTTGCCCAACATTCGGCAACCGACAGAGAAGAGTTTTCAGCGCGGGCTTTCTTACCTAAGCGTTTAGCTTCATTGCACCGCCTTTCCAGTAAGCCTCACGGAAGCAAACCAAACACCGACCCGAAATCTGCTAGGGTCATTTCGAAGTTGCGTGCTGCGCCCGCTTTCGGCTAGAGCACTATTTTCCCCATCAGCTTATAACTGTTTGGTCTCCTGCGATCCATCCGGCTCTTTTCCACCGACGTCGATCCTCCGCCTTCCGCCGAGTCGACATTATTGGGCCGTCTCCGCCCCATCTTTATCCTCGTCATCCGACTTTTTGCTTTGCACGCTACCACCACCGCCATCATGTTCGCCAGGGACGCCAATGGACACACTGTCCAGCTCCTCAACGATGATGAGCCTCAAAAAGCCCCCCAGGTCCAATACCAGCCGATGCCTTACCGTGCGCCATCCAGCTTTGGACAACCTTATCATCCCACCTTGACCAGGAGTCTCTCGTCGTCGCCAAACACCCCAGAGCTGCTTCGATCCGACTCCTATGACTCTCAGATGAGCAACGAGCCCATCTCTCCCATGACCCCCATCTATGACTATAGCCGGGGATACCCTATCGATACTCGGCACTATGAGGACCACTCGGACGCACACAGCTACATCGGTGCCAAGAGGCCGCGCACCATGAGCGACAGCAGATCCATGTCTTATGAGGACGATGCCGCGAGCCCGGCTGCCACCGAAAGGACCGGCAAGAGGTATCCGTGCAGGTATCGGGACAGCCACGGCTGCGAGAAGACTTTCACCACGTCTGGCCACGCCTCGAGGCATTCCAAGATCCACACTGCCGAAAAGGCGGTCCCCTGCTCCTTCCAAGGTTGCACCAAGAAGTTCACACGGGCCGACAACATGAAGCAGCATTTGGAAACACACTACAAGGACAAGTCGCGCTCATCTACCCGGCCATCTCTGGCTGGCGAGCGCAAGTCTTCCTCCTCCGGAAAGTCCTCCCGATCCAAGTCAACAACTTCAGTAACGACCGTCGCCAGTGCCGCTAGCCCAGCCGCACTACCACTCACACCTGGGGTTGGCAGTGCCTGGGACATGCGTGGACTCAACCTCCCTCTTCTGAGCCCTTCGATCGGCGTGCCAACACCGAGTAGCGGGCTGGACGCTCTAGCTATGGCAGTCGCCTGCCAAGAAGGGTCTTCTTAGTCAAGTCTGCATCTTAATATCACCCTGTTCTTCTTTTAGCTCTGCGTCGGTGTTTCTCGGAGGATTGAGCATCGTGTGTCTCGCCACTGCCAGCTGACAGGCGTGTTTGATGTCACACATGACGTTCCCGCTGCGCGCGATACTTTTTTGACGCGGGTTCTCACATTTCCGTTGTCTTGGATCTTATGGGGAATGGTACAAAACAACCCTTATTTTATGCTCTTGTGTTGCCGCAGCATGCACTGTCATATTGGGGCCGGTACCTGTCGAAAAGCTTTTCTGTCTGGGATCATACACTTACTATCTAGAGGTCACGTACACGCATGGGGGAGACCTTTTTTTATTTCTTGCATTCAATCATCAACATGAACTGGGACTGGGACTGGGAAACACGGGAAACGGTCAGAGGCATATTTGTTTAGGGTACGGCGCAATGTGGGGGCGATTTGTTTTCTTTTTCTTGTCATCTATCCGAAAACAAACCGGTTGGGATGGTGGCCGTGGTGTATGGAGTGAGTGGCTTGGTGTTTTACTGTTCAGGTTCTTGATCCATTCTAGGGGTTGCTTGGCAATGATATCCTCTTCTTGGTGATACAATACACACGACCGTCTTATATAGTGCAAAGGCCGATATCAAACTTTACGAATTGTCCATATACACACTGCTTCTTTTGTCATCTCATCGTAGAAAGATGCTGGTATGCAGACATCCGATGAGACTTCTGGCTACAGGGGACATATTCAAAAAGCGTAGCATTGTAGCACACAGACAGCGGGAAAAAAAAAACCCCCAAAAAAAACCGCGGTCAAAGCCAAAATGACGCGGGATTGATCATTAATGAGCCAACACATCGTGAACATCTCTCTCTCCCTACAGCAAGGCTCACGCTAAAAAGTGCGGTTAGTGTCATAGTGTCTTCTGCCCGCAGAATACATACAAAGCTCCCTACACACTAACAATACGTTAGTGCACGGTATGTGCGTCCACCGCAGCGTCTGCGAAATTAATTGTTAGGCCTGACATTTATTTGCACTTTTCTCTTAAGCATCCCAGGATCCAACCTTTCATTGCTCGGGGAAGGGTGGGCAGCTTGCCTGTCCCCCGAACACTCGTGCCGCATGTAGTAGTCTTTTCTCAACAACAACCTCGGGAAAACTGCTACTGAACTAACCAGTTTCTGAAATGATGTCTACCAAGGTCATAATATATAGGAAATGACGCAGGAAGGATGTTAATGTAGAGATAAGCTGCCCTTCAACCCTTTTCGCGTATAAGACGGCGACCGTGCATCAAAGTATGGAGGGATGTGTGTCGTCGTTTTCCCGTCTGTCGCTCGTAAAGGGTCCTGCGCCCACACCACACTAGTAGTTGCACAGATGTATGAGGTGGGTACTTCCTCCCGGACCGGAGCTGGTTCTTAGGTAAACATGCCTCGCAGAGGATAGGACGCAGGTAAGTAAGTGCACTAGGCGTTTCGTCTCGTTTTGTTTCGTCTGAACCTTCTTTTTCCACAAAAAAACGGATCTCGGAGCACGTGCGGTTAATGCCGGCATCTGTGCTTGCTTGCCGGCATGCTTAAGCTTGTCCAAACGATCTGATGTCAAAAAACCAGTCTCTCTCTCTTCCAACCGCGTCACTGTTTACCACCCCTCGACTTGAACTTCGCCTTTCATCGCCAAAACTCGCCATCCTCCGCACACGCCCTCGCCATCTCGAACTGCTCATCAGTCTTGCACACCAAGACCCTATGACCTCCCTTTTTGGTTTGTGGAGCAATCTCAATAACAGCATGATCATCATCCAGCTCCTGTCCCACCCTCGTCTCATTCGCCTCCTTATCGACCAGTCCAAACCCGAGACAGCCCACTTGCTCGACGACAGCCGCCCTTAGTCGATCGCTCTTCTCGCCGATCCCGCCAGCAAACACAAGCGCATCGACTTGGCCGCCGAGAGAGACGTAGTAGGAGCCGATGAAGCCGCAAATGCGGTCGACAAAGAGATTGAAGGCTAGACGCATTTTGGCGACTTCTTCTCGTGACAAGTTTTGGGAAGAAGCAGAGGGGTCCAAGGCGGCGGTAATGGTGCCAAAGTTGGTGGTGCCTGTTAGGGCTTTCCAGCCGGATTCCTTGTTGAGGATCTCTTCGGCGCGGGAGATGTGCAGTTCCTTTGTGGAAGCCGGGGAGAGCTTGCCTACGTCACTGGCATAGTGGAAGACGAGACTGAAGAGGGGAAAGAAGGGAGGTAGAGTTTAGTATGCATGTGACATGGAGGTTATGGAGAAAGAAAGAAGGAAACTAACCTAGGATCGACACTCCCGCTTCTTGTCGCGCCTGGAAGTCCAGCTAGGGGAGTCAGTCCCATGCTAGTATCCAGGCTCTTTCCGTCCTTGATGGCACACGCGCTGGCTCCGGAGCCGAGATGGAGAGCAATGATGTTGACGTCTTCGACCTTCTTCCCCAGAAACTCGGCGGTGGCGCGGGTGATGAAGGCATAGCTGATACCGTGGAAGCCGTACTTCCTCAGGTGGTTGCTCCGCGCGATGTCCTGGTTGATGGGGTACGTCCGGATGTGCTCGGGGATGGTGTGGTGGAACTGGCTGTCGAAGCAGGCGATGTTGAGGGTCGTCTTGGGCAGATCGCCCATGCAGCGGTGGACGATGACGAGGGATGTAGAGTTGTGCAACGGCGCCAGGTCATTGAGCTTCTCGAGGTTGTGGTAGGTCTCGTCCGAGATCAGTTTTGGGCGGACAAAGTCGCCGCCGTGGACGATGCGGTGGCAGACGTAGGCGATATCCTCCTTGCTGCTGATCTCGGGCACGCCGTCGTCGTCGATCAAGGTCTTGAGAAGGATGTCAAAGGCGTCTGCCTGGGTAGACACCTTTTGGTCTTTGACTTCTTCGTCCTTAATCACCTTCTCACCGTGCCGTGTATACCGAAGGGTGGCGGGTGGTGCGGTCAGGCCGCTTATTTGGGCCTCGGCAAGCTGGATGGGTGCTTGGCCGAAGAGGGCGCTGTAGGCTGAGATCTTGACGGAAGAGGACCCAGCATTGACTGAGAGGACAACCTTCTTCATCTTGGCTGAGGTACTCTGGAGGCTGTTAAGCATGGGACGGTGAATATCATCGACGTCCTTCATAATGGGCTACTTGGATGATGCAGAGCCTGCTGCCTTTTCTAGTTTCTAGGTGCTTGATGAGGTCGTTGTGGTGTCGCCAAGGAAGAGGGACACGTGAGGATGGTGAGACGGGTTGAGAGACATGGTGACAATAGGATTAGCCCGGTGAGTGAGGATGGCCTCTTATTTCAGCCTTTATTTGAGAGCTGAAGAGCCCTCCCTGGCGGCCCGTCTTCCTTGTCTGCCGGACCTCGACGACATGTCATAGTGCTTGGCTCGGAAGTCTAGATAGAGGAAAGATTGACGGCCCGCTACACCAGCTGCCCCGGCCTAACAAGTCATGATCTTTGGCTTCTCTGGCCTTCTCCATGATTGGATGAAGGTGGCATAAAGGGGCCGACAGATCGCTGTTGGGCACCTTATGCTGAACTATCAGACGAGGGGTATGAAGGGCCGGGGTTGGGTGTGGTGGGGTAAGTAAAGTGGTCTGATAGCTGACCGTCTTCTGTCTGAAAGTTGCATGACGTCGACGGGCTTGGCCGTGAGTTTTGGAGACTCATGCGGAGAAAGTGGAGAATTCTGTGCCGTTCCCCGCACCAAATTTCTGGTTGACATCAGCCAAATCAGGGGTCAGTGCTTCTGTTAGTGCAGCCCTACCCGCCCAGGCGGTTCGTCTCATTGCTTTATTTTAGTTTAGCTCCACCTCACCCCCAGGCTTTGACTTTTGACATGAGATGCTTTTACCTTTTTAAGCTTATTATCAAATTATCCTGCAATCCACGAGACAATCATTTTCTTCGATCCGGTAACTGTACCAACTCGGCAGTATATAGTCTGTCATGCCCAAATGTATGCGGTAGAGGAGGAGCTCTCACGAAACCAACAGCTCAAGCACCTAACCAACAAACGTCTTTATCAGTCTCTCCCTTGCACTCGCCTTGGACTAAGCAGCACATACCACTCAGGAGCTCTTTTCGGAGTACCCCGCTCTTCTTGGATACTCCCCTTACATGGCGGCGATTAAGGGTTGTGTGGGTCGTTGTCCGGTGGGGGCACTGACAGGTTGGGCTTCGACGGGCTGTCGACATCTACTACATAGTACTGTGTTGCACAACTTCAACTGGTCATCTGGGGTCTAGAAGGTGGGACGTGGTAAGCTGTCTTGGCTCACATGCCGTGATACAATGTTGAATATCTTACCACCTAATAACATACTCATAAGTCGACAGGAGACAATCAGTAGACTTCACAGACCGATTTCCGCCTCGGAAGTTATGAATTCGGTGCATTTGTCTCGACTATCTTATTTCAAGACTCAGAAAGCACCAGTAGTGAGCGACTTGTAAGCGTCTCGTAAAGTCGCGCCGGGTGAGTGGTAGATTCCCCGGTTTGATGGTCCAAAGGTCTAATGGTGCTGCCTGGCCCGGTCATAGATGAAGACCACTACTGACTATCTGTTGGTAGAAGCAGGATTTAGTATGCTGTTCAGTCCCTTCCCTTGTCCAAGAGATGATATAGGAGTACGTGCCTACGGAATTCCTTGGCTCCTTTGACAGGAACAATTCAGGGTTGGGGTGCAATGCTCGTCACGGAATGGGCTGGTGATAAACCCTAACCCTAAAATGGAGTGTACGACAGCCACTCCACTGATGTGTTCAAACCCTCCACATCTGCAAGTGCGGACAGGCCGCCGCACGATCCAACTGGGCAAACCCCGTTCAAGCCCGTCCAAAGCCCGTCCCACTGAATGTCTGTCCGGGGATAAGCACTTCAACGTCTGTCGCTCGGTTCGTTGCTTGACTTTATTGGGTGTCACTCTCACGGCTACCACGAGCATCGCGCTACCAGACGACAACGCACTTCGCAATCGGCATGTCCATTGAAATTCCAGCCGAGTTTGATTACAAGCTATCAATTCCTTGCATGGTTATGCCATTATGACGGGCAAACGATTCACAGAGGACCAGAGGGTCCTTCTCGAAAGGATGCTGACTCTCAAGGACAAACTGAGCAACCATGACATCGCCTTTATTCTGGGCTTTGATGAGCGTACCATTCGGCGAAGAAGATATGAATTTGATGCCAACGGCAAGATCGCACCACCACCCGATGTCAGCAAGAATGCCGAGAAACTTAAGGCCGAAAACCTCGAGGTGCGTAATGTCTCTCGTCCGAGAGAGTGTGCTAGCTATCCTCTGCTACCATTGTAGGGTTGCCTTAAGAAACATGGGCTTGTCAAGCTAACATTTGCAAACTCTTCAAAACAGAAACTTGTCGAGTGGCTCAAGGACAATGACGATGCATTGATAGAGGACATGCAAAAGTTCCTCAAGGAGGCCTGCAACTGCAACGTCAGCAAGGCCACTATCAGCAGACAGCTGAATAAAGCTACCAAAGAGAACAGGCAGCTGGGCCGCGTCAAGCGTCTGAAGGCCCGGGCCAAGAGGGCGGCCGAGGGCCGTAACTTTGACTTCACCACTGCTCGTTCCACTTCGCGGAGTGTGACTGCCAGCGTGGATAGAGATAGCACCGTCGGTGAATTGCAATCACAAGAAGAGAAACGGCAAGGACAACAGCAACAGGATCAGCAACAGCCACAACAAGGATCAGGGCATCTCCAACAACAACAACAACAACAACAACAACAACAACAACAACAACAACAACAACAACAACAACAACAACAACAACAACAACAACAACAACAACAACAACAACAACAACAACAACAACAACAGCTACAGCCGCGGAGTCTACCGCTCGGGCAAAAGGAGCTACCGCTAATATCACTGCACTCGGGACAACCACAGAAGCAGGTACAACAGCAGCAGCAACAAGGACTACAACAGCAACAGGTACCACAAGAAGCTCGCTTCGAACAACTCTTTCAAGCCGTGGACCTCCCAACTCCCGAGCAAGCCCTTCTCTCCTTATCTCGAACCCAGCCACAAGGTCCACCATCGACATTTGCAGAAACTAGTAGTAGGACAGCAGCACAAACGCAAACAGGAACAGGTGCCGATGTCTAGGAAGAGATGGGGTCATGACACGGCAACAAAGATGGTCAGTTCATGCATGGCATGGATACATGATGAATGTGCATCTGTCAGTGGTTTGGTTAGTTTGTATCATTGCAGGCGATGGAAGTACATGGCTGTTTCAGATATTACAAAGTATTAGGTACGAGAGAAAATGATAGGGATGGCGTAGGGGTTGGGGTGTTGTGGTCTTCAAAACAAAAGCGAGTTTCGGTTATGGATATTTTTTATATATATTTTTTTTATCTATTCGAGAGCAGGGCTTTGGTAATTACACCAACTGACCTCTAGCGTTTTTGAGAGCGTTTTCTGTTGTCAGTTATTTTGTTAGTTATCATCATTTGGGCCGAAGGGAATCGATGGATCAGACATCACATTACTCATAGCAACCGGTCAATGATATGGATGGTGGAAAAAGGGTGTTGTGGTATTCCAAACCAAAGCGTGGGCTGGGTCATCAACTATTTGCTCTTTAAACAGGCAATTCAGCAATAAACACTATCTCCTTCTTTCCCAGCTGCTATTGTGAAGAGGTAAAAAAAAAAGCATGTTTCCTAGTTCTACATACGTTGTCGCGTTATGGGCTTTCATCCTGCTCTTCCATCCTACTACGCCCGCCATTCACAGTCTCTTGTCTCTGTCACTATGCCAGCAACAAATAGCGAAACCTGATTAGCAAGGGAGGTTATGGTACGTAATCGGGCTCTACCTACCTGTCCTTCAAGCCATGTGTAAGAAAGCAAATAAATAAAGCAACATCCGCGTACCGGGATACCTACTCAAGACCAGTTAAACTCTGAACCCAATTTGGGTTCTCCTGATCTTGTTCTTTTCTCTTTTCCCTTTTCCTTCCTCAATATTCACTCTCCTATTCCTTTCAATGCGTAAGCGCTTCCTCATCCCTTGATCCGAACCGCCAATATAATATCTATCAAAAGTCAGTTATCAAACACTGAAAGGGAAACAAGGCCACTCGTGATTAAGAATTGAAACTTACGCTCTGACACTGTGACATTCTGATTGGCACTTCTACCAGAACCTGCCCGTTCTCTTTGCAAAGTAGGGGCCATGGCGGCGCTCCCAGGCCCCAATCTTAAGTGGCTCCCGGGTTCTCTTACTAGATGGCTCCTCGGTTATGGTTCCAAGCGGCTCCCGGGCTCTGGGGCCAAGTGGCTCCGGGGCTGCGAATTTAGGCAAAAACTAGAAGGCAACAAAGTCAGTATATGACAATACTACTCTTGACTCTACGATTGCGCAAAGTTTACAACGACGAGAACGATTTGGGTTGTTCTTTCGTTGGTATCGTCAGGGGTCACGTAACGCATTGTTATAAGCCATGCTACGGCTTACGAGTCGACTGATTGGTTAGCGTTGCTAGGATACTTATTCTGCTTCGAATGTGAACTGGAGGTCTATAGCGCTCGCCACTCGCTAGTTTCCCAAGTACTTGATGGAGAGTCCGATAATGACAATTGCCACATTGTCATTTTGTTTCGTGTCTATCAATGAGGGATGTTCTAAGAACCATTCGACGTAGTAGTACTCTGCCATATACAAGACTCAGTAGTTCCGCGACTACTACATTGGGTTGCCAAACCCTAGGACCCCTCCTTGTGCCTCTCTCATCAATATAATAGACTCAATGCCACTGTTGTGACGGTCCCTTGATTTCCCTACCAGCTCAGTAAAAGGTTGGTACATCTCCGCTACTTCCCTCACGGACATACCTCATAAGGGCATGGAGCTCGGATGGATGTACCATCGTGTCGCATCACCCGTGCCGGAAACAGCAAGGAAAATATGTGAAAGTAGTGCACAACAAGAATGGTGTCCCACCACTCGGTACAACAGAGTGCAATGACCGTCCAACATAAAGGGTACGTGTAGCAAAGGGTGAAGGAAAAGGATTAGGGGTGGAAGTCGGGTGTACATTATTAGACAGAATTAAACATTATAGTAGCCGCATGGCTACGGGTTATGAGAAGTGGAAGAACTTGGGAAGACGAGTGAAAATGACAAATAGGATACTCAGCTAGGAAGTGACGTGCAAGAAGTGGTGGAGGGAATGATTGGGAAAAGTGACAAATGAGAATTTAGCAATTCGTCGCAGCTGAGCCGCTGCCCTTCTTCGCTCCCTTTTTACGAGGATGATGAATGCAACAAGCAATTTCACTCACCTCTTCGCCAGCTGGGGATTCTGGCTCTGTAACCTCCGCGGTAGGCGCTCCTGGAGTAACGCCCTGCCACAGAGCGACCGTCTCAACCGACAAGGAGTCGCTGGCCTTGCGCACATGGCTATGGGGAGGTGAACCGGGAATGACACTTTGTCTTATGGACCGACGCTTTCCTAGGTACTCATGAGCCGCTCGCTCCGTTGTATCATAGGAGCCGGGAGGCCAAGTTTTGTAGTTGTCTGTCGATTCAACCTGAGATTTCGCGTTGCGTTTCGGTTCTGACCAGCTGCTCATGGAGGCAAACCAGGCATCGGTGCATTTGCCCTCATCTGTTTCGTAAAACATGTCGGAAAGCCCTTTGGGCTGGTTTTCGTCTACCTCTTCCCGCTCAGTCGGCCAATGGAACTGTCTTGGCGTAGTATACTGAGGAGGGTAATCTGGGTAGTTCTCTTTGTTGCGGCAGGATGAGAAGTCATTATCCAAGGGGCGTACGGTTAGATTGCTTGCCTCTGATTGCATTGATGGCTGACGCTGATACTTTGAACGATCACGCGCGGGACAATCATTCACAGAGAACCGAGGAAGATTATCGTGGAGGGATCTTCCAGGGCATTGCTCCTCCAAGATCACGGTTGGCTGCGTGATATGGGCTTCCTCAGTGGGAGATGTGAGCCATATCTCCGGTAAGCTGACATCATAGCGGTTACGATGATGCTTGTTGCGATTCTGGCGAAGGATCTCATGATAGTTCACATGTATATCCTCGTAGAACAGCCCCTCGTCACTTTGGCCACCATTAGAGTGGGTGGTAAACCTCTTGCACTGAGGGGGAGGAGAGTCATCAGCTGGAATCTTCCATGACTCTGCATTGAAGCCACCTAGGCCACCAAAAGATTCGTACTTGACAGATGTAGAATCGACGGCAGGTCTCGGGGTTTGGGCCTGCGATAAGCGTTCAGCTCCGGTTTGCGCCGCAGATGTTTCGCTGGTTGCGTGAGACTTCGAGGGATGATGCTGATGACCTGGACCAGGGCTAATGACACGTGTCGAAGATTTCGTGGGATGCGCTTCCTCAGCTGGGATGTTTGAAGACAGGGACGTGGCCACAGCAGGGCCATTTTCACTAGCTGATCCGATGTCCTGACGCCGATGCTGCTGTATTGTTAGTGAAGTTCGCTTCGACAAGACGTTACTGAACTTACCAGGGGTTTTCCGGTCTCGCTTTTCTGATCACCACCTGCTCGCTTCTTGCTATCGTTACTGGCGTCGTCGCCGGGCTTACGCGGCTTGTAAGTGGAAGACATGTTCTTAGGAGGTAACTTGGCGAAGTTGCAGCATGGATGGCACAGCTGATGACGAGGAGGGACGTCGATTCCTGAAGGGTAATGCTCATGGAATTTATGGGATCGTATAGTGCCACATTGCGCACACCAGTGAAAGCCCTTGATATCCTTGAGCGTCCTCTTGTTGGTGCTGTAAGGGACCAGGCTGAATTCCTCGTTCCGTTCAAGGCACCGACGACAGGTGCGGCAAAGGCTACGCTGCGGTTCCTCTCCCCGCAAGAACCTGTTTCTGAACTCAACATACCGCATGTCCCTGGGACGACTGCAGGCGTAGCAATGTCGAGTTTTGTACTTGCAATCATAGACCTCAGGAAGAAGTCCCTGTAAGTGACATTGATTGGAACGGACCTCGCTGTTCCCGTTGCTGGCAACGTCTGGGACAGTTTCATGCCCGCCAAGTGTAGTCTCCCTGCTCGTTGATTTAAAAAACTTGGCCTGGTGGCCACGTTGTTTGCTTCCCTGCTCATTGGCTTGTTTGTCGGCGTGCTGACCGAGCTGCTCGTCAACATGCTCATCAGCATGTTCACCGGCCAGCTCACTCGGTTCCTCGTTAACCTGCGGGTTGTACTGCTTGTGCGGATGCTTCTCGTTTGCCGGACTCTTGTACATGGATGCAGCCTTAGTAGAGTCTGGATGAGGGGACTTGGCAGAATCCGGGGGCTTTAAAGTACTCTTCCGAGCACTAGGCTTTGGTTTCTCAGAAGAAGCGGCTGAAGTAGCAATGAAGGAATAATGGCCGCCTTGTTGGGCTTCTGGTGCCCTGGAAGTTGTGCGAGAATGAACACTTGAATCTGTACGACAAGGAGCTCTAAAGGCTATATGAGAAGGAGCCTTGGACACTGTAAGAGAAGAAGCCCTAGAAGAAGCACGGGATGGTTCTCTAGAAGCCGTATGAGATGGCGCCCTAGTCGATGTATAAGAAGGCGCTCTAGACACCGTGGGCGAAGAAGCAGTAGAAGCCCATGGCGACGAAATGGTACCAGCCGTAGTGGAAGTATTTGTGCGCAACGCGGAAGGTAATCTCGCGGAGACTGATACTTCAGACCCCGCCTTAGATTTGGGCGCAGTGGCCTGAGAAGGTGCACGGGATTCCGCGGAGACTGGTGAAGTAGGCAATGAAGGAGCTGTAAGCAACTGAGCCACTGCGGACTGAGATGACATTGGGTGTGCACCAGAAGACGTTTTCGGAGATCGGAACTCAGATTTCTCTGAAGCACTCGATCCCTGGTTTTGTTTTTGGGCCAAGATCTTCTGGTAATGGGCCTCAAACTTTTCGTACTTCGGCGGTGGCAGCTTGTCGTTAACCAACCCACGAAGATGAGCATTGGATTTGACGAAGCGAACCTGTCGGCGCGGCAGCTGCTTTGTGAACTGGCGGATGGAAGAACGACCGTCGTGGGCTGTCTTTGTGGGGTGTTCATTGTCATCTGAATTGCTGTCATAATTTTTCAGCGGCCCCTTCTTGGTGTTGGTCGTCTCCGCTGCAGAAGCAGGCACAGACTCGTGAATGAATCTATCGTCGTCCTTTTGTCTACTCTGAGACGTCTTCTGGCCTGTGGCCGACCTTTCCGAGTCGGAAGACTCAAGATCGGTATCTTCGCGCATGACCTTGTGTCTATGGCCCCTATGATTGCGTAGTGACTCCAATTTGGCGGCGCTTCGAGAAGAGGAGGCAACAGATCTAGCAGCCCGCTGGGTGGGAGACTGGACGGTGGTTCGCGTACGATGAGTGGATTGGCTGCCGGTGGAAGGTTCAGCGAAGTCATTGCGACTGTCTTGGAAGAGGGCATAGCGACTATCGGACTCGAGAACCGCTCTGCTTGTGTGGCCGTGTCGATCTGAAGAGGGATATTCCAAAGATGTGTCGTCCTCGTAATCCTAGTACTCGGACTTGTCGTCTTGGAAAACATCTTCGAAATCCCGGGGCTCAGGGCTCTCAGGCCAGGTACCCGGGTGGTGTGATTTGGGACGCGTTCCCCCTCGCTGATGACGATGCTTGCGCCCTGGGGATTCTGAGGTGCGTCGCGAGCGGCGATCGGTGGAAGACCACTCCTCAATGCTGTTGGAGCCACTAGCCACAGTAGTGTCCGTCCCCAAAGGATCTTGCAGCTTGATGTTCCGGAGTAATCTGGCTACGCCCTTGACGCTGAGCAGGGTGTCCACGATGGACGCGCGCTTCTTGCGAGGCATGGTGGCGCCGCGAAGATTGCTGTGGTTGCGAGTTATGCCGTTGCTGGTAATGCCGATTTGTGTTGTTAGCTTGCAATTTGGCACCAAAGTGGACGATTTCGTGTAGGAGGTGATCGAAACGGCAAGTGAAGGGTCAAGCCTGGGCCTCCTGGCGGCAGTTGTGAGCTTCTTGACCGATGACACCGGCCAATAATGTCCACCGACACCAAGAAGTAACGTGGGCCAATTCAAATTGTTCAACGAGTTGTGAAAGACGCACGGCACACACAATTTTGAGTGTCGATGCGGTCGTGTTTCGCGAGAGGAACGACTCTAGATTAAAAGTGCGGCCCGGATTACTCACCTCGTCGCGTGTCAACCGCGCCACACGTCTGACCGGGCAGTGATCTTGGTTCACAACGTTCTACGCGCCAAATATCTCAAACTGGACAATGCAAATATGATTGTTCTGTCGCGGAGTTAGTTCTGCGAAAACGTATACGCAAAGAAGCGTGCAAATGAATAGGTATTAGGAAGGCGAAGGGAAATAACAAGAATGACGTAACAGAGGGGACCTGACACAGAAGTCAAAGAAATGGCTCAACTGCCTTTTTTGCAAGAGTCGAGGTAGAAACGAGATGATGTGAAGGGAAAGCGAAGGAGTAGAGGGGACGGCGAGGGCAACGGAAGGTGCGTAGGATGTCAATAACCGTTGGGGGACTCCACCGCGTACTTACAGGGTGTACCTTAATTGTAACGATCTGAAATCCTCTGGAATGATGAGAAAAAAGTACATCGGGCGGTTAAAAAGATTGTGATTCCAAAGACTTGTCCGTGTATTGCAGACAGCAGAGATGTGAGGGTAGGAAGACGGTTTTGAAAATTGGAGAGCAAAGAGGTCACGTTGTGAGTTCACGACCAGGCGGGGGTAGACGCGACTGAAAGTAATCTTTTTGACTTCAAGCAGGACGCGTTGATAGCTGATACTCTCGGAAAGATAGTGACGCGACAATGGTCTAGAATGATGGTCTGTAAATCTGGTTCGGACGAAAACCCAGAGGATCACTTGGCCGGTCAATACACGCAACAACACAGAAAACAGTGAGCCCGCCGACGGAAAGGGGAAATGACTTGAGTCGCGTCCAAAGTGTTTGCTGAAGAGTCCCTATCACATAAAAGTATTCATCTTCGTTTCACAGAAGGGGAGGACTAGATGACTCACAATGAAGTCAATATAAAGGATCCATATTCACTCCAATGCACACGCTAGTTTGTACAATGCCACCCCGGCTTTTTCTTTTCACCCATCCGATTTAAAACAGTAAGTAACTTTAAAATCATCTATAGATCTGCAAATGCGCCGTCCATGAGACTCTCTCAGTCCACACGCAAGACGCGAGGTCCCTTCTTAATCACCTTCTTCTTCTTCTGACCGCGCTCAAATGCGGAAGCAGAAGCGTGGTCACGGCCCAGGTTATCGAGGTCCTTGACCTTGTAGATACGGATAATCCAGTTTTCACTCGTGAAAGCCTCCTCGATGCTGTTGAGGACCGGGCCGCCGTCATCGGGAAGGCGGACACCACGGACGCGATCTTGAGCCTGTCCAGGGGGGAAGAGATTGTTGTAGTTATGATACGACATCTTGTACCTGTGAAATAGTTAGTATATGAGGCGACTATGGAAAAGGGCTTGTACTCACATCAAGCTGTTCTTCATGGTATCAGTAGCCCCAGCATCGACACGGTATTCACCGCGAGGCGTGAAGAACTCGCGCTCCTTAACCTCGTCAGGCCATATCCCCTCAGCAATGCGAACCATCCAGAGGAACTTGTTGATATCATCGCCAGAGTATCCCAAAAGGCCGCCGAAAACAACCAAGATATAATCGACTTCGTGTTGGCGCATGATGGGATAACTGACTTCTTCACGGGAGGCCATGGCTTTGCCGACAGTCGCGATATGTGTGTTGTTCCATGTGTTGTTGTCGACAAGTGTGGGACGGTCGGCCATGCCACCAATCTGGTAGCCATAATCCCACCAAGACATGATCTTGGCATCATCCTTCGTGTTCTGGCGCAACCATTGATACGCCTCGCGATAGTCGTCAATGATATGCTGGCTACCATCAGGCATCCTGCTGGCCAAGACGACCGAAGGTGACGAGTAGGCGTTCGAGGTGACCCATGTGCAGTGAGCGACAAACAGCAACAGGTATGCGGTCATGGCACCAGCAACGGTGACCTTGGAGAAGGTCGCATAGATTCCAATGTACGGCTTGCTCGACGCCCTAAGACCCGACTTTGATGCCTTCTTGGGGGTACTGTCGCTAGACTCCTCAACGAGATGCTCCTCCGGGATGGGGGATTTAGCCTTGAGATACGTATCGAGGATAGTGGAGAGCGCAATGGCCGCCGCAACGCAAACAACCGGGGTGAGCGTCAACATGAGACGAACCATGACACCGGCGAAGTAGCTGCCAAACAAGGCGTAAACAATGACGAAGACGTGCTCATCAGCCAGCTTCTGGAAGCACAGATAGACACCAGCGGGCAAGAGCCAGATGAGCATGTTGAGATCAAAGAAGAAGGCGGGCCATGCTGTGGGCTGATGCTCGGAGACTGAGGCAATGATGGGGATGTGAATCTTGGCATATCCCGTATCCCACAGGGAGTAGAAACGACCACCCCAGGGAGCAATGTAACCAGCGCTGGTGGCAACGACAAGACCGGTAAGGCCAACGCCAAAGACACTTCCAGCAAAGACCCACAAGAAGGTCTGGAACTGGCGGCTGGGAATGGCCGAGCGAACGTAGTCGAGGAAAGCCAAAAGCTGGAGGAAGCCAAAGATACCTGCCAAGTGTTAGTCATAGACTCGAAAAGATGGCTAATCAAGTTAACGTACCCAAAGCAGGCATGTGCTCGCTGGTCTTGACGGGCAGGAAACCGACAAAGGGAATCTGCATGCTGGCCAATGTTCCCAATGCATACCAACTGGTATACGAAACGTAAAGCCGAGTGCTGTAGCGGCCCATGCAGATGAGAACAAAGGCGTGAAGAGGAAGGAGACAGGTGATGAAGGCATAACCACCCCAGGAAGCAACCATGTAACCGTAAAAGAGGGCGCAAAGAGCTCCCCAGAGCATGGATCCGAGCTTCAGAGCCTTAATCCACAGGTAGAAGGTGAAGACCAGAAGGAAAATGGCAATGGCTTCGTTGTCGTAGCTGCCAGCAACCGAGCGAGAGATGTAGCCGGGGGCAATGCCCATGAAGATGGCGGCAAGGAGACCGGCGGACGAAGACGGGGTCATCTCGTTGGTGAGGAGGTAAGCGGCGTAGGCAGTAAGACCTGAGAAGGCAGGCGCGAGGAGGACGCAGACATTCCGGATGTCGACGGGGATCGAGAGGGCCCTCAGGGCGTGGTAAATGACACCGCTGGTAACCATGAGGCCGGGATAGAGAGTGCCTCCGGTGACGCGGCCCAGGGGATGCCATGTCCGGTCATCAAACCAGTCCCAAAACTTGTAGAATCCATTTGCGACCAGGTATTTTGTCGCTCTGAAGTTGAACCAAGGATCGACTGTATGGGTGTTAGTAATGCGATTTCGTAAAGATGTCGATATTGTTGCGGCGCCGGAGTGGTAGTTGGTGTTGTGGATGGGGGAGGAAGCAAGCTTGTAAGCTCGGGAACTGACATTCGTGGATGATAGATTCGAAACCTGGTTGCAAGCAAGCGATTAGCATTCATGAGCATAAATAAAGTCAAGGAGTCCAAATGCTGGAGCCCATTGAACATTTTGGAGAAATGATAGCTTCGAAGGACGGCGTTGAGGGTCTTCGTGATGTCGCTGCCCAGCTCGTCCGGAGCTTCACTCTGCCACGCATGTTCCATGTCAAGGAAGCTGGGGACCGGGAAGCTTACGAATAACAGAAAACAGGCGGCTTGAAATAGCAGCACCGGCGATAAGCAAGAGGATAATCACCCGCAACAATGTGCGAGTGCTATCTCCCTTGCCCGCGACAGCGAGACGTTCTAGGGAATCGGCCGACATGGTGGCCTTGATCTGGTGGTTTGTGCTTCCTCGCGATGGTGCAGGTTGTTGGAGAGGTTCGCTGTCATTGACGGACTGGTGGAGGTCCAATCCCAATGCGCCCGCGACAAGAGGACAGTTGGAGCTTCCACCACCTCATCACAAGAGACACAGACCTGGTCCATGCTTGGCACGCATCACGCTAAGACTCGCTAGTGCCATCCCATTGCCATTCTGCCGGGCGGTCAGAGTCAAATAATAGTCCATTTGACTTGTCCTTCGCTGTCAAATGTTCATAAATTGGTCCAAAACACTTTCTAGTAAGACTTCAGATGGAAAACAAGTGTCAATCCTCTTCCATGTAGTACATATTATCTTAACATGGCTGCTAGTATGCAATTTGTTGTGTGAGATGTGGCGTGGTGCTTCTACACTTTGAACAAGACAATTGACAATGTCCATGAAAGGGGACTCAGGGGTGTGTCAACAAACATGACATGAGATGGACAGATAGCAAAGAGCCTGGAAAGGCACGGAATTCAAGTAGATACGTCTCAACGTGAGGTATACAATGGGCATCACAAAAATGACCGGAATGCATCACAATCCATGCAAGGCCGACAAAAGGCAATAATAGCAATACGATCTTCACTCCGAGACCGTAAGAACGGCAGGACATCATCACATGCAGCCACAGGACCAAGGACAGATTCGTTCTCGAAGCAACCCTGAAAGATTCCCATCCAGATAACCGTGCTCTTTTCTAGGCAACTATGTGTATCTGGCTACAACGATCATCCCCAAAAGGAGCCGTTGTGTGGCACAGTGGAACCCGAACCATGAGCCCCCTTCGTGCAATCTTCGAACAGAACAGCATCCGGCCGGGGGAATCGTCAGGCATCCAACGTGGGTATCATCAGGACGGTCCGTCCGCGGTGGTGGTGATGGTGGTGGTTCAGCCCGTGGCATTCATTTTCGGCAGCTATGGAGCTACCTAGCCGGATCAAGATTTCGTTGACCTCGTTGATAGCACCCAAAAACCCGTTCAAGCATGCTCCATTGATGATGCAGTGTGTCGAGTGCGAAATCCTTTTTCAAAACCGCGCCGCCTGTTTAGATACCCACAACCAACCCCTTAACCCCAGAAGAAACATATTTAAGCGGCCTAGGAACACACATGTTAGCGTTGGCTCCTGTCCTTCCTACTCGGATCGGCATTCGGCAACCGCTGAGATTGGAGGGGGACTTTGTGCGTCTCCCGTCCACCACAGCCGGCGCATTGTATATCGTACCTTGACGGCGAACTTGCGGAGGGGGAAGTGGGTGGCGCGCTTCTTAGTCTTCTCAAGAGTGCGGGAAGCGTCCTCCTTGGAAAGACGGCGGCGGATGGCGCGGGTCTGCTTGGCGCGGAGGTCAAGAGGGAGGTACTTCTTGTTCTTGTAGAAGAGACGGAGCTGAGCCCTCTGCTTGGCGTTGATGATGGTGAGGACACGAGCGATCGACTTGCGGAGGTCGTGGCTGTAAAGAGATGCGCCTGTCAGCGAACCCGTTCATTCGTCCCGAATATTCCCCAAGAGATTCGTCCAAGTCCCCCATATCACGTTCTCGGTGTGGTCGTGGTTCGCGGTAGATCGGCGGGTGCGGAATCGACGTACATCTTGTTGAGCTTGGTGCCAGAAGAGACGATCTTCTGGATGCGAAGCTGACCCAACTCAGTCTTCAGCTCACCGAGCTGCTTGGTGAGCTCGTCCTTGTTCTTGGACCAGAGAGCGCCGGCCTTGACCTTTCCAGAAGACTGCAACATTTTGAAGTTAGCCAGTGCACTTCGTCGCCAAAAATCTCAAAGACTGCCACCAGTTGGCGACTGCGACATCGCTGCAGATAGGATCATCTGCGACGAGCAGCAATTGCCAAAGATGACATCGATGAAATTGACAGCATAACAGTGCCCAAACCACCGTCGGACATGTAGGGCCGTACGTACCATCTTGAATGTGATTGACGTCGAGCTTGAAGGACGTTGGGTGAGTAGGGCTTGACCACGACAAGTATCAGAGGATCGCGGTCTTCAGGCTCTCGCTATCCAACAAAATCTGAGAGGTGTGGATGCGCAAAATCGCAGGGAGGGCGGAAAACCCTACCGTTTCCGAGGTGGTCCGTGCGCTGCCGCCTGCCAAAGGTGGCCGGTCCCGCAAATTCCCAATGCGGTTAGCTTGGGGTTTGGGTCTTTTCGTAACATGCACACAACCGGGGCCACTCCAACATTTCTAAAATCTCGAGCAGCAGTCAGGAAGTTGACGACGATTCTGCACTAACCTCACCACCCAGCCAAAGTCCACACAATGTCGTCCGCGGCAGCTCCCCAGACGAAGACCTTTGGCAAGGCGACCCGGACGGTCCCTCACTCGTCCGAGAAGGCCCAGAAATGGTACCCTGCTGAGGATGAGGCCCAGCCTCGCAAGGTACGTGCATGCACAAGTTTTCCAGGCGACCTGCGACGATTTTGGCGAAGTATCGCGAGATGCACTTAGTGGAATTGCGGCCGAATTGGCGGTTATCGATTTGGCGGCCGAGATGGGGGCAACTGGGGCGCGAGTGGAGGGCAGCAGCACATGCTGCGATTTTGGACTTTGGGGCCACCAAGTGCATCTTATGGAGGCGGCGACAAGAGGCAGACAGGCTGCCAAAACTCCAAACTCTGCGAAAACGACAAGCTCTAACACGCATTCTCTACAGGTCCGCAAGGCCATCCGCCAGTGGTCTCCCCGCAGCACCCTCGTGCCCGGCACCGTCCTGATCCTCCTCGCTGGCCGTTTCCGTGGCAAGCGCGTCGTCCTCCTCAAGGCTCTCGACCAGGGTGTCCTTCTCGTCACCGGCCCCTTCAAGATCAACGGTGTTCCCCTTCGTCGCGTCAACGCCCGCTACGTCATCGCCACTTCCCAGAAGGTTGATCTCGCTGGCATCGACGAGGCCAAGATCAACGAGATTGCTCAGCCCAAGTACTTCACCGCTGAAAAGTCCAAGGAGAAGGCCGGTGAGGAGGCTTTCTTCAAGCAGGGCGAGAAGCCCCAGGTACGACCACACATGTCCGAGAGGCTGGAAGACGGGGCGCAAAATGCTGACATTGTGATCCAGAAGAAGGAGGTTTCCAGCAGCCGCGTTGCCGACCAGAAGGCCATCGACAAGGCCCTCATCGCCAACATCAAGAAGGTCGAGTTCCTCGCCAGCTACCTCGCCTCTTCTTTCACCCTCCGCAAGGGTGACAAGCCCCACGAGATGAAGTGGTAGATTATGAGCTTGGGTGCTAGGGGAGTGCATACGGGAGCGGTTCGCGGTATGGCTCGGCCAGTTGCATTTGGACGTTAACGGTTCTCGGGTCCATTACGGCGTCTGTAATGAGGGTTTTACAGTCATCAGGAAGATAAAATACGGCTTTAGGTTTTGCAGAGGATACGGGCCACGAGCGAAACTCGATCTCATGAACGACATTGGGGACGTCCCATGGCAATGTACAAGGGGCTCGTGAAGGCACTCGACTCTCGCAGATAGCCTGTTACTCCTGATATCGCACCAAACCACGCGATTAGGGATCCGTCCAAAGAGCGGAAGATCAATACCTACGGATGCTATTCGTTGCGCCTGCCGCATGTTCGACCCTTGATATTTATGTGTGATTTGTGCGACTGCGCTCTCCATTGCGTCGATGTTTATCGCACATTCTACGCACATACCAGTAAACCTATATGACGACTATACGAGCCCATTTAGTTACCGCCCTTTTCACTCTATATGGGTCCCATATGATCGTTACCCTTACCCGGCTTCTTTTCCCTTGAACCCTGGGATATCTTGTCCTTCCTGTCTCTATTTGCGCTGTCCCGCTCACGACCAAGTTATGCAGGATGACAACATCACCCCAACTGTCAAGGGTATAAATCAGTTCCCTTGGCCTCAGATATTATCGATGTCTGTCACTGTTCAGACGGGCGAAAGGTGTGGTCCGGAGACATCTGGCGTGTTGATTGTATGAACCTTGATGTCACGCTTGGCCTAGACCCCTACCAATAGATGTGCATCAGCTTGCCAGAGCCGGGGCATTGACACCTGGCTCAAGGTGACAATTGCCGCTGGGTCATATGCGCTGCAAGCCCTATCTTCAGCTCTATTGTCCTGCTGCAGCTCAGCTGAACAGTCGGTCCACGCGGCTACGATACAGTGAGTATGTAACTGTGGCGCCTTCCATTAGGGGGTTGAACTTCGCCTACTAACAAAGCCACATGTCTTTCCTTAACATCGTCATCACGACCACTTCCATTCTGGCTGAGGACCCTCGGCTACCTAGGTGTTGATCTCTCCTGAACAACGAAGCTCAACACTACCAAGACAATTTTTGTAGATCTGAACTGCGCCGCCTTTAATTCTTCCAAACCCGTTGCTTGCACAAAACCAAAGCGAATTGCATGTCCCGAAAATTATCAGTCTTTCCCCAATAGCTTAGGAGCAGCACTACATCATGGCGGCGACAACATCCTCAAACCAGGGCTGGGCCCAACTACGACAACAAGCCCGCTCGCTCGAAACACAGGTACGACTGGACTGGCAATAGGCGCTGGGAATTGGGAAGGGCATGAGACTAACGCTTTTGGACAGACCGAAATGGTCCTCCACACATACGCCCAGTTCTCGAACCAGACCAACATCCCACCGAAACCGACAGATGAGGAAAGACAGACGGAAACGAGGTTACAGGAGCTTCTGGACAAGGTACGCTTCACATGCCCCTTGGAGCTGGCTCACATGAATCCCAAAACCACTGACCCCTTGCCTCACTCAGCGCGAATCCGTAATTTCCCACCTCACCCGCATCCTAACCTCGGACCCGTCCCCTTCCGCAATGAAACAAAACAACCTCTCCCTCCTGCGCGACAAGCTCTTGGACCACCGGCGGGACCTCTCCCGACTGCGGTCGACGCTCGAGTCGGCCCGCACGCGCGCCAACCTGCTGGGCAGCGTGCGCGACGATATTTCGGCATACCGCGCCGCCAACCCGGAACAGGGCGAAGCCGACTACATGCTGGACGAGCGGGGCAGGCTGGACCGCAGCCACGACGTGGCCGACAGCGTGCTGAGCCAGGCGTACGCGGTGCAGGACTCGTTCGCTTCGCAGAGGGAAAGATTGGCGCACATCAACAGGCGGATTACTCTTGCGGCGAGCCAGGTGCCGGGGATCAATACGCTGATTACGAGGATCTCGGCGAGGAAGAGGAGGGATGGGATCATCATGGGGTCGTTTATTGCGTTTTGCTTTTTGATGTTTTGGTTCTTCTCATAAGGTTGGCGGCGGCACGGAGCGGCGGAGGGCGGACGGAGCAGGATGAAGAACGCCAGAAAGTGTAAGAGCTTGGTAACGAAGAATTGGGTGCATGGGCAGAAAGTGACTCCAGAGGGATGGTTCTTGCGACTCATTCCATGGTAGGCGCTGGCTACGGATTCTGGAAGTTGTGACAGGATCACATCTTCCCAGACCCATATTGCAAAGCGGCTGTACATGACCAACCGTTTCAGTCTTGGGCTTTCGTATTGTGTTGGTAAAGCATGGCGGGAATACGGCGTTCAGGGGCGTTACGAGGCAAGCAGGTGTGGAAGTGGTTTTACAGAATAATAATACAATGTACAGATTCAGGAGAAAGTCCTGGGTATTCTTGCCAATATAACCGTGGCGTATAGGTGTGCCTGGTTTAGCCAGAACAGATCAAGACTGTCCGCTGTGTTTTGTCCATGGCATTCCATGGCATTCTGGACATGACAGTCTCGTTGCCGGATGAGCCGGTATGGTTGCTCACGAGCTCAATATCCCCTTTGTAGTTGAAGATTGTTGTTCGAGCATATCAAGTCCATATCCCTACCACCAAGAGCTGTATTGATATGGTTAGCTGGGCAATGGATCATGACATCCGTATGATCTAAACGCGTGTATACGCCTAGGTATACCGATTTGCCTATTGCATCGTAACAGTCTCCTGTGTCTTCAACTCGGGAACAGCCGCTGTTTTCCTCACATAGTTCTTCCCAACACCCTCCTTAGTCATTTCATCCAGGATCCTCTGGACACCCTTGACCAGGCCTTCCTTCTCATCACCCTCCGCATCACCACTGCCCGCCCATCGGATCCGGCAGTTATGATCAACCAGATACGTATAGCCGACCTTGCTGTTCAGCAAGCCAATCGACTCCCGGATCTCGTCCGTGATGCCTTTTGTTACCAAAAAATACCTCTTCCAGTCGTCCTGGTTCACCTTCTTGCGCAGCGAGCCCATGAACAACCTGACCAACCACGCCTTCATGGCGTCCTCCTCAATGTTGACCTGCACCAGCTGCGCGCGCCCACCGCTCTGCTGCAAGACCGACTGGAGGGCCGGGTTGGCTTCGGGGGAGACAAAGGTACGGATCTGGTTCTCGGCCCACATGCTGCTGAAGACGGTGACGACGGAGCAGTGGCCTTCGAGAAGGGGTGTGGTGTCGGCGACCTTGGCAGCAGCGTCCTTGGCGAGGGTTCGGCCGTGCAAGTTAGGGAAGTAGAGGGAGAGGTCGGCCTTGAAAAGACGTGGCGGCGCGAGGAAGGTCTTGCCCTTATGGAATTGCATGTTGCGCCAGTCGCGGAAATAGGGGCGGGAGATTTTGGATTTGCTGTCATAGAGCGCGCATGGTCAGTCAAGCTGAGGGCATAACGTAGATGGAAAGCTAAGGTTGGGACGGGGTTTCTCACAGCATCTCCCGCTTCTTCAGATGTTTCTCATAGTTGACAAAGTCGTCCCTCTTCTGCTGAAGTGTGCGCGTGTCAATGCCTGTGTTCTCTCCGGTGTTTGGGGGATTGTGCATGCCAATGGGCCTCGACAGGTGGGTTGGCGTGAAGGTATCGAGCGCCTTGCCGTAGGCTCTGGGAGCATTGGCTAGAGGGCCAGCTTCCCTGAGGACCTCGATGGGTGAGACGGTGGAAGCCGCCGGAGCGGTATCTTTCGAAGCAGCATCAGGGGCTGGAGCTGGTGTCGATGCTGGTGTCGTCGGTTTGGTTTGCTGTGGTGATGGGGTCTTATCGGCAAGTCTCTGGTATGATACACTGAAGGATCTCCATTGGCATAGGAGGCAGGCGCTAGCTGTCGTCCTAGCTCTTATTGTTGCGCGGCTAAGCATGATGTGTAGCGGGAACGGGTCGATTCGTGATGTTTCTGGCTCTCAAGGTTCTCCCGGAAGCTCCTGTCACGGTCCTTCTGATGTCAGATCAGTCTGTCCAGCGCGCCGTCCCTAGAAATTTCCACGCGCCAAGCATTGCTACCCCACCAAGAGCTTTGATGGACCCCGCGCCCTGGACCACACAGTTGGGGTCAAGCCCGTGCGGCTTTCTGGGGCACAAGCCGAACCAGGAACACAATGGAGCCTGCATTGTGCCTGCCGCAGATAAAATCTGATAAAAGCTGGGGTTCGGTTATCCACGGGGGATGTTCCTGGCCAAGCCTTCAAGGTTCTCTCGGCCGAACGTCACTCGAGGGTTGTAAGCCGTAGCAAGCCACCCCGCCAGATCGATTGAGGACGTTGATTGGGGTAACGACACCCGTCATATCCTTCCCTTTGCTAAATTATTGGACACCGAGAGCGGCAAGCCGCGGTAGAGCATTGGAGAGTGTTGGGGACAATGTTTTCTTTTTTTCTGGTCTCGAGCGAGATGTGATCCCTCAAGTTGCGAGATCCCCTCCGGTCTCTGTTCAAAGTAAACAAACTTTTGCGCTTGGGTCTTTCGTCTCAAACGACTTGTCTGCAACATGAAGAACATGTTTTTGCGACAGAGCTCCCGCGCCGTCGGCCGGCAAGAATTGTGGCGTCTTAGTCGGAGGGGGTTGAGCAGACTTGCGCCGACTGCGACAGCCACGACAACACCATCCACGACTTCGTCTGCTACTCGTCCCCTTGCCCCGAACTCGAGGTCGTCTGCTCTAGCCCAACAGCCCTCCACAAGAAGACAGTTCCATGCCACAAGGGAGCTTCAAGTCGTCAAGCCGGTCCTCCTTGCCGATATTGGAGAGGGTATGTCTAGATCTAACTGCGCCTGGTCTACCTTGTCTGTAACCGTGCGCTAACTTATTCCCAGGAATTGTCGAATGCGAAGTCATCCAATGGTTCGTCGAGCCCGGCGCGCGAGTCGAGGAGTTCTCGCCGCTGTGCGAAGTCCAGAGTGACAAGGCTTCGGTCGAAATCACCAGTCGCTTTGCCGGTGTAGTCAAGAAGCTCTACTACGATGCGGGCGAGATGGCTAAGGTCGGAAAGCCGTTTGTCGATATCGACATCGAGGGCGATCCGGAGAACAAGGAGGCGGAAGCTTTGACACCGCCCGAGCCTGTTTCTACCCCAGAAGGACAGCAGGCCATCAAGGGGGAGGCTATCTCAACATCTACGCCGCAAGCTATTGCTCCCGAACTCAAACAGGCATTTATCGAGGCACCGTGGGCACAGGAAACGCCAGCACCCTCGCACTCGCCAGTGACCAAGCAGACGGGCAAGCACGCCTCATTGGCGACTCCAGCTGTTAGGCACTTGGCGAAGGACCTGAACGTCGACATCACTGAAATAACTGGGACAGGCAAGGATGGACGGGTGCTCAAGGAGGATGTCTACAAGTTTGTGCAAGTCAAGGCCTCTGCGTCAATACCGTCCCCCTCTGGTGCTACGCCAACCACGCCAGGTGTGAGCGCTGCCGCTGCCGCCGCGAGCGCGTTCTCATCCCCAGCCGCCACAGCTTCAGGCCCTCAAACAGAAACTACGGTGCCTCTCACGAGGACGCAGGAGATGATGTTCAAGTCCATGACTCGGTCGCTAACCATCCCGCACTTCCTCTACGCCGACGAAGTCGACTTTACCTCCCTTGTCGAGTTGCGTGCACGCCTCAACAAGGTTCTCTCCAAGTCTGGCCTTCCCGAGGGCGAGGTTAAGAAGCTCTCTTATCTCCCCTTCGTCATTAAGGCCGTCAGCATGGCGCTTTACAAATACCCCGTCCTCAATGCTCGTGTCGACCTCGACAGCAACAGCAATGGTAAGCCATCCCTCATCATGCGCAGCCAGCACAACATCGGTGTGGCAATGGACACTCCTTCCGGCCTGCTCGTGCCCGTCGTTAAAAACGTCGGCAGCCTCAATATTCTGAGCATCGCCGCCGAGCTGGCCCGCCTGCAGTCATTAGCCGTAACCGGTAAGCTGTCGCCACAGGACATGTCTGGCGGTACAATCACCGTCAGCAACATTGGTAGCATTGGAGGCACCTACCTGTCCCCGGTAATAGTGGAGAAGGAGGTGGCCATTCTCGGCATCGGTCGCATGCGTACTGTCCCGGCATTCTCGACGGTGCCTGGGGAGGAAGACAAGATCTTGCGAAGGCAGATCTGCAACTTCAGCTGGAGTGCTGACCATCGTGTGATTGATGGGGCAACCATGGCCAGGGCGGCGGACGTGGTGAGGTCGATTGTTGAAGAGCCTGATGTTATGGTCATGCATCTCAGGTGAAGTTGTTTGGCAGTCAACTGAGGAAAAAAAAGTCATTAGAACCCAGCGTTTATAGTCATTTGTCACTGTTTTGCTTGCATCATCCGATTACCCCTTGGCGTATTCTACACATTGCATACATTGTTTTACCTAGACAAGTTTTGCTCAAGAGAAATCAGTTTCAAATACTCCAGTGTCCGACTCCCTTTTCAACCACTATGTCCCATGCACCGACTTGTTGAAGATGTTTGTCAGGCCAGTCACGCATACAGTGTTCGCAACTCCTTAGAGGCATAATCGCGAGCAGCCTGCTAAGTTGGTCGATGTTTGTGTTTCGGCGCATCCAGTCGTTCCCTCTCATATCTGCGCTAAAGTTTCAGCTACACACATACAGAGTAAACGCCGAGACAGCAAGCGCATGACGAACTCTTGAGCCGTTCACCTCGGATGTGTATCGGGATCAATGTTGCAATATCACTGTCCCCCATTTTTGTTTTCTTTTTCTTTGTTAATTGCTGTCATGGCGCTGGCGGACCACTACATCACTAGGCTATGTTCCAAAAGGATATAAGTAACCGAAGCTGGCAATTCGGTCGCTCAAGTGGTCTTATATAGTTGTGATAGCAGTCGAGAGGCACAACTGCAAGGCTGCCATCACAATTGCTACTTTTCCATAACAGTACGAAGCTGCGTAGGAAGAACCCCGATCTCCGTCGGCCCTCGTGCACTCCGCAACTTTAAACAATACGGCACGCCGGATCAAACAACCGATACTTGGAAGGTATTGCAGGAGACATGGAAGATGTACCGAAGGGTAACACTGTCTCGGTTGCCAAGTACCTCTTTGTACCTCACCAACCTCACGTACGTCGTACCGACAGTGAAGCTTCAGATTGATGATGCTTTTGCGCTAGGTATGTCCGACATACCTACATACGTATGCTGGAAGAAATCTGGAATCTGTTTCTCCTGCAGGTAACCATGCTTCTTCCTCTGATCATTTGCACCGATCAAAGCCCTTCCAGCTTCTTAAAGCGCAGAATGAGGAGGAAAAGGGCCGCTACGTCCTGCTTATTCACAGGTTACTGGTAAGGTATCCCCTGCTCTTAGCTATGAGATACAGCTGATGTCAAGCCAAGAATACATTGGCCAAGATGTTAGGCCCTTTTTGTTGTGGACTTGCCAGCTAGTCAGGTCAGCTTGAGCGGGAAGTTATTCTTATGTCTCGGCGTCCATATCTGGATGTGGATGGATGGGCGGAATTGGGTTCGGGCGAGGAGGGGTGGTGATGGTTGGGTGAGAAAAATGCGGGGGAACCAAGAACACAACCAAGACAAAATGGACGGGTTCCGGGGGGTAGCATCATATTGTCCAAAATTATTCCAAGGAAACATGCGCGGGGGGGGGGGGTTCGTCCTTTTCTTTGGTTCTTTCTCGAGTTCGCTAAATGTAACTTCAACAGCTTTTGATGAAGCCATGGTGAGTGCGACTGGAGTTCATTAATGATGGGTGGAAGATCTCTCGGCTGCGCAGTTCCGATGGCTTATACAGTGTTCGATCCAGGGTATGTATGGAATAGCTCACAAAGTTGTCCGATTCATCATCACTCATCAAGGCCAAGAGAAAGGTATCCTTTGCCGACAATATGAACATAAGCGAACTTTGTGTAACTCGACCCGCACTCACATCTTACCCGCAAGCCCCCGGACCGTCTCTTAAGTCACACAAGCTTCTCGGCATTCATTCTTCGCTCACGATGGACGGTTGTAACTCGCCATGTTGTCTCGGGCCATTTGCCCCCTGGGAGTGAGCATCAGCAAAATAGCGTTGATGAACGCTTCAATGTCTTGCTCGGTATTCGCAATGTCCGTACATCTGGAAGGGCTGTTCTATAACTCCGAATCCGACTTACCCAATCGCATCCATTCTCTCTCCCAATGACGGCTCGGCTGCCCATTCACCGTCTCACTGCATAGGTAAGAGCAGTGTCTGTATTCGGGTCATATAGGTAGGCAACAGCAATGAGAGGGGCGTAAAGAAAAGGGAAAAAAAACTCTTGGCACCCAGATCAGTCATCGTGAAACAGTGAAACAGGTAACTGAATGGTGCCCAAGTGAGGCTGTGCTTACCAACAATCACATGCTCTAGTCTGGAGACTCTCCCTCAGCCTCTTTTTGCCTGACTTACTGGCTGGCGATCGGCTGTTCGCCAGCAACGTCATCTTCGGAAAATGAAAACGCCAGAAAAGGAGGCAAGAACAACAGCATAGCCCGGACAATGGTAGTCTTACGTTAGTCGGATACTACGGATGGGTGCGAAAGGCAGCAAGAAGCTAACCGTGGGAAGAACAAAACCAACAACAACCGCTTTCAACCGATTAACTTACTTACTCCCACGTCTTGTTTCAACGGTGTATCACTCGACACATGCAGATCTCGAAGGGACCCCGGAACACTTCAATCAAACGACATCTTCTCAATCCCATCATCGCCAACTTCCCCGAGAAGGAACGAGCGATAAAACACGAATGACGTCGTCAGGGGGACGATAACACAAACGAACCATCAAATCAGCCAACAGAAGAGAAGAAAATAGTAGTGCAAAGAGCAAAAAAGAAAACAAAAATGCCACCAATCGCACTCGCCCCAAGGTTGCGAAGGGCAAAAAACCTCCTCACCTTCACCTCCGTCTCTCGCAACCTCAACCTCAACCTCAACCACGACCTCCACTCCCTCACAAAACGCAAAACGCTCACTAGAACCAACATAATAACCCTAGCTGTCTTCCTCGTCCTCCTCCTCTTCATCATCCTCTTCTTCGGCGTTTTTCTACCTCGCTATAGACGACAAAAGGAGCTTAAGGACCGCCAGCAGGTGCTACGGGAGATGTTGACGGCCGAGGAACGGGCTGCTTCTCGTGCTAGTGCTGGTGCTGGTGCTAGTACTGCTGGACGAAGCAGGACAGGAGGCGGCTCCAATAATGCTGGGGTTGGTCCACAGAGACAGGGAGGCGAGGCAATTCCAATGGACAATATGACGGTGCCGGATGGGGATGGCGGTTGGGTTGAGCCGCCGCCGCCGTATGTGGCTGATCCTAAGCCTGCTTATCACCCATGATTAGATGGGTAAAAGGTGTGAGGGTCAGTAAAGGCATGTAGACTGGGGTGGTGATGTAAGGTGAAGATTATGGATACGAGTGATTGGTATAGAGCTTGGAAGTCGATAATGTTTTGCTTTTGAGTAATACTGGAGTGGCTTACTTGGTTAGCGGTTCGGCATCAAGAGGGATGGTGTTTTGAGACGGATACCCTACTGTTTATGAGAATCAGGAATGGCTTCTGGTGTGAATGTTTATGGTATCGTCTAACGACAGACATTTAGAGTATGGAAACCAAAGATTACCGATAAGATTTTTGTAATATACCATACTCTGTATTATCATACTGTATTCCATCTCATGTCGTATTACTGTTCCAGTCCAACGAGCATCAATGAGATATATGCACTTGACTGCACCGCTAAACTTACAAATCAGCCCAATTTGGATAAGGGATGGCATTCAATCCAAGGCTTAGACCACATCCCGCCAAAAATTGACTATGATGAACTGTTCTCGGACTCAGAAGCACATGTTGTCAGCCATGAGGCGGGCCAGTATCCTGGCTTTCTCGGAATGTTCAAGTGAACGCAATATGGTTCAAAAGGATGTTAACTAGGTCGTTTGAATTCGTAGAGAACAAGAAGGCAGAGTACAAAGATCCATCGCTAAATGCAAGAAAACGATGAACTCTGTGAGGTCATGTTGTATATGCGCATCACGTATACACACTGTATCCTCACCAACAGTCCCTTTGGCAAGAGTGTATCGTCTGTTGGTTGCATGTATCTGCACATGCGAAAGTGACACACCTGCGATGATCAAGGTAATGGGTTTGCGTGTGGACCGATCCGATGTACGAGAAGCAGTAAAAGGAACATACGGGGAGCTCGACAGCAAATCCACTGTTCATGAACTGATATTTATTCATTTTGTGCTTGTTTACTTCCTTAAGCCAAGCCATATCTTTGCGATACTCTTCGCCATCGCTTGCCTAAGATGCATAGGCAACGCACTCGCCCCCAAAATATTGCTATCCCTCCATGATAACGATGATCCAACTGCTCCGGCTTCCTTGCGTGCAAAGCATCCCATGAACGCCAACCCAAAAAGTCCAAAGCTTTTGGCGAACTGCCGTGCCCTACAATGCTAGTAAAAATATCCAGGTCCGCTTCCAGTGCGCGAATCTCCCCTTCCATATCCCTTTGATCCCATCCAAAGCAAATACGCCCGATGAAACAGATGACTCCCGAATAAAAAAAACCCCCCCCAAAAAGATTCCAACGTGAAAAAGCAAACTCCCAAGATAATGCCGTGCCACGGTGGGGCAAACAGGCCGCTCAAGAACCTCAAGGGCCTAGCGCCATATGCAGGTGTTGTGCATTGTATCTCCTTTTCCCATCCCTTGGACCCCCAATGCAGGTCATCGAAGCCTTCATTGCGATTGGTCCTTCTGGATCTGGATTCCATCAATCGTATGGAGAACCTGGTTTAGAGCATCTGCCATAACCACCTCGGCAGGACGGCTCACGTCAATGGGGATCACGTCCGTCTCGGCGGACGTTGGTGGCTCAAGAGCCTCAAACTGGCTGTGAACCATGTTGGCACCCATGTAATGGTTTTGGCGCGCAAGGACTCGCTGAAGGAGGATCTCCTCAGACGCATCGAGGTAGATGAAGTGAAGGTGGAGATTCGGGGTGAAGTAGGGAGCCACTCGGATGACATCACGGTACTTGCGCTTCAACGCAGAGCACGTCAAAACTACGCCGTCATTGCCCTGATCAAGAGCCCGGATTGAAGCCTCGCGGAGAGCCGTGAGCCAATCCCACCGGTCCGCATCGGTAAGGGGGATACCGGCGCTCATCTTCTCGATGTTGGCTGATGGATGAAACTTTTTGACTTTGTTAGTTGGAATAACACAACAGAGGAAAGCGCATCACTACATACCTCGTCACCCTCAATATAGGGCCAATGTAGAGATTCCGCAAGATACCTTGCCACCGTGCTCTTGCCGCATCCAGCAGGTCCGGTGACCAGCCAGATATGCTGCTCCTTGGGACTGTGCCGTCCCGTTCCTGACACTGCATCATTGGATGACACTCCATTGACAGAGGCGATGTTTCCGACATTCTTTACTGGGAGTCGCGCTGACATGCCGCCGGTCGGTCCAGCGTTCTGACCGTTAACCGACATAGGGGTATTGTACGAAAGCATTTTGGATATGTATTGTTGGGGGTGACCGAGAGTAAATGACTTGTTATTTGTAATAGTTGAATGTGACAAAATGGGGCGTCGAGTTGGGTATGTAACTGCCGGCGATGGTAGTATCGATACAATGTCGATGCTTCAGGGTGCAAGCCAACGTCTTTGGAGTTACAGCTTGAAGTGGAATAATGCCATGCTATGTGTGATAAGTGACAAATGCAAGAAGTGAAGATCAAGAGATTTCAAGAGACAAAGAGCATCAGCCAGAAAGGGGGACGGACAGATGCCGGTGCGTGAGTTTATATACACCGGAGTGTAGCGAGACACAAGAGTGTAAGTCATACATACCCTGTAGCCATCATCCCCCAACATATTCCACCCTGGCTGTAAAACTGGCCAGGTGACGGGCTGGGCTGGGGTACACTGTACATGATGAGAAGAACCTACTGTAACGCAAATCCTCAACTTCCGCTGGGCGAGTGGCCCTCTGGGCTGGGACTGCAAGCGGACAAAGGACTTCATCCCACCCCCAAAAACCTAACTGGCGGCGGCAGCAAGTGGGAGTTCAACAAGGTACAAGGCTAGGAAGAGAAAGGTACATGCGAGTACTTGGAGTACATGTTCCTCTTGTTGCTTGCTCATCTAACTCGAGGGCCCCTTGGCACTTTGAAAAGGCTCACTAAGAGATTCATCCTATTGGTTCTCTAGCTGACACCATCAGTGACTGCGTGAACTTGCTGCCAAAGCATGGCGGCGACACTCCACCAGAGCATGGGAGGGGGTGAGTCTATGGTACTTGTAATGTAGCTGAGGTCTCAGCAGCATGTACCTCGCGTGCTCGTCTGGAATTCGGGCGCAGGCTCTGCTGGAGAGAAGCGTGGGATGAAATTGGTGGGTGTGTTGTGGGGAAGAATGCAAGACGGCCGACTTCTAGAAGCAGCGCAGCATTTTTTCGCTGCTTCTATTCTGGCCCATAGCAATCTTGCAAGCTGGGATACCGATGCCGGCGACGAAGCCTGTCATTGAAACGTTTGATATTGACCCTTTGCACAGTTGATGCTCGGTCACCCCGACGGTGCGAAATTCCCTTGTATCTACAGGAGTTTGCAAGTGGCTATCTCTATGTTTCTGTCATCTTGAGAAGTGTAGAAGAGACAGACCCGGGGGTTACGGTCAGTTCATCCCTCTATGAACAAGGACATCGTGGGATTTTGGGGACGAAATCCGGGGCATCGGCTAGCAGTCCAGGGCAGCCAACCACTGGAGGAGAGGCACGTTGGCAAAACTGGGCATCAGGCAACCTGCCCGCCGCCCTGGAATCAGAGACAGCTACCTGCCAAGCGTCAATCAGCGGGGTGATCCATGATGACAAGCCCCAAGCACGGAATGTTGGCGAACTCAGCAACCCATTGTGCAAAGGTACCTACGGCGGCTCCCTCCCGACCGGAAGTCGGAACCCAAAAGACATGGACGGGCCGGGATGGCGGAGCCGGGAGCTTTGAGAACACGTTGGTCACGATCAGATGCCCATGTGCTTGCAGTGTGCCCGGAAAGGGGTTGCCGTATTCGATGTTGTTTTGGTGTTTAAAATGCTCACGGCGGGACGGGCCCGGGCATGCCGGGGTGTGGTCGGTGACGGGGTCCAGCTGTTTAAAGAAGCTGATCAAGTGGATGGATCATGGCGGAAGGATGGAGGTGATCATCATCTGCCGTCGAAACGTTGGAGTCCCGTAACGTCACAGGCAATTTGTGCGATCCAGTGGCCATGCCGTGCTTGTTGCTGGGTTGTTGGTTGTTTCGATACTGGGGGATTGAATGATGCGTCGATGGTCAAACCAAGAACCTCATCTGGAAGAAATTGCAGCCTTGACGACGGGCAATAACCACTACGAAAGGGTGGGCCAGCGGCGAAAAGAAACAACATCTGCAAGAATGCAAGGAATTCAAAGTGGAAAGCACGATTGGACCAGGTGACCAAAGAGAACGGGGGGAGTGTATGGAAGGTACATACCTACGACATACCCGCGTTGACGGATCAGCTGCTGGCGGTGGATGCCAGTGCTTGCGGGACGGACATGGAACTGGGGTACGCTTGGGAAAATTTCTCCACGCAGTTGCCCTAGCGTGGGGGTAACACTCGCGAGATTCGGTCGATGAAGTTGGGGGTTCACGCAAAACAGGAACCGATGACATTGGCCAGTGGGAACTGTTTCAAAAGCTCCATACAGAATTTGAAAATGTTGATAAAAAGGGAAAACAAGCCTCCTAGCCCCAAGACAAAATCGTGATGGACGGATGGTGCGCGTACAAGTTTGCTGAGAAGTTGAACACCGTTGTCCACTTACAGTCCTGGGGTATTGAGTGTAAGTTACCGGTACAGGGAGGCAGTATGCTTCATGTAAGCCAGCTACGGAAGACACATCGAGCATCCTTGCATAGCTCCTGCTTGTGTTGCCGAATGGCAAGAATCACCAAACACTTGCCCTGTTAAGAAACAATCATGTTGTGCTTGGAAAGTCCAAGCTATTAACGTTGACTGTCGTGGTTTTCAGTGAAAAATCTGTGGGAACGGCCAATCAAAGGTCTCTAGAGGCACATTGGTCAAGATGTAAATCTGGATCCCTCACTTACAGTATGTGGTTTTCCTTTTGAGGGTTCTGATCCTGGCAATCGTGGCTGTCTTTCGAGGTTCGGGGAACATCCCCAGAAACCCCGTCCCTTGTGCAAACATGGAATTGGAAACATCAAACGAACCCAGCAGCTCCGGTTACATCATTGCTCGGCAGGCGGGCCAATCGTTTCTCCATTTGCTCTTACCGACCTCTGGCTTCGTTCAGAGCTTCCTTTGCTGAGTTGCCTCTCCGACTTCACCGAACAAACGCAAACACCAGAAGAAAGGAAAATCGAACCATTGAGGTCCATCGGATTCATACTTCAACATGCCATCAAACAGCAATCCGCAGCAACTGTGAAAGGCGGTCAGTGGTCGGCAAAGTGTAGTATTAACGATCCGTATTCTAGATATATCCCCTGATCCTATTTCTCTTTGCCCTCGTGATGTGACGATGATTTACCGCATCCCTGCTCAAACTGCTCGGGTTTGATGACGGCTCCAAAATACTGCTGTGGGACTCGGCTGGCTTTTCCTCATTTTGGACTCCGCTACAAGCACGCAGGACTCTCTCCAAGACTGGAAGGGGGCCGAAGGGGTGCCCTGGAAACGGGTCTTCATCAAGGTGCAGTTTTTACCCCTTAGGGTCTTTTAAAAAGTATAACAACGTACTGCAGGGGTCCTGATCTGTCACCAAAAGGAGACAGAAAAGTATCCGACGTGCCCCCCAAATCTTAGCGCTGCTAACTTTGCTAGAGCGGATTCCTTTCAAAGTTTACTCGGGATCAAGATCCACTTGGGCTTCAGTGTACTACCTACACGTATACAGTGTAGCCAAAGTCGCACCCGACTCCGAGCGGCTTCCCGAGATCCAGGCTGCTGCTAGTGAACAGCTAGTGAAAAATAGGATGTCCCGGAAGCCCATGTTAGTCTCCGCGACAGGAGCAAACAAGGGCCACGAGTGTTGGGAATGGCATCGAACCAACAACTCAGTATCACCACCGCGGCTATCTCTTCGTCGACAAGAATTTGGCCCGGTCGTCTTGATGAAAGGTTTCGAACCTGGGTACAGCCATATGCCCTCCGCATGGCGTTGGTCACTGGCTGCTCTCATGCTGCGGAGCTGGAAACCCAAAAGCGAAATCTCTCCCGATCACTGTAGTAACATAGCTAGATTGAGTTGCCGTGATCACTGGGTAGCAACCACGCTGCTAAGCTGTCGGTCTTGTATCACGACACTGATCAGTGGTTGAGGAATGCTGGCGATCTGAGGTGTTACTGTTTGCGCTTGTGAGCCTCAGAAAACCGCCGACAGTACCACACTGCACAAGTAGCACAAACACATGCCAGGATGGAAGCAATGTCCTTCCCAAACAGTCATGCGGGATGCGAAGGATTGGCTGAAAATGAAGCCGGGCTCGGATTCTCACTCGCCCACCATGGTAGCATCTTGACCCAGGAGTTAGTGCCCGAGATCTGGACATGTCTCAAGGAAGTGCGGTTGCTCAATGGTCACGCGGGTCTGGTCTGGAGCCGCTTGCTACACTGCGCTGTAGTGCAGGAGCATGCAACGATAGAGGAGCACGTGGGGTTGTCAGTGTCACTGTCCAAGCAGTAGAACTAGACTCACCTCCGTCGTATGGTTCACTGAACAGTACGGGTTTGGACCTTTTACATCGTTCGCGACATCGGACAGTAATGGACGTACAGCCTACCCGTTACAGAGATTGATCACGGATGCCTTGCCCATTACATTCTCCCCAGGGGCACAGTCGTATCCCGATGTTCGAATAAAGCAAATTCAGCAACACCAAAAAGCAAGTTCTTAATTTTGCCGCGTAGCGAGTTTCGCGTAACTTGCCCTTTTGGATGTCTCCTGCTTACCGGCCTGCTATATCACGATCTCCCAACCGCCGACGTCGCGGCGGCTCGCAGACACTCGAAGACAGTTTGCCCTTGCAGTAACTCACGCCTCTCAAACTGTGCGAGGACCATGAGTTTAAGGTTTCGCAGTTCCCGCCACTCAAGCCGTGAGCTTAGAAATTGAGCTCGGGGCCTGGTGGGAGCTGTTGTCAATGTCCATCCTTTCACCGGCTGGTGGCTGGACAGAGATGGGATTTGGATGGTGATACTGTACACCCCTCTGCAGCGCCGTAGACATACACCTAACCCTTGTCAAGATTGGGCACTCTCGGCAGCTGATGTGAAGCTCGACGGAAGCCTGTCCCGAAGAAATTGTTGGTTTTCGTCTCGAAAAGCATGGCACTGAAGGCATCCGCAGTTTCAAGCAAAGCCCAACGACCCGTCCCGTTCCGGAATTCCGCTTAAGGTTGTGAGTAGGCAAGCTGTAGTGCAGGTATGTAACAGTTTGTACCTGACGTGGGGATTTTGGTGTCATCACGCCCGCCGCCGAGAGGACAAGACTGCGTTTAAAGGCGCAGCAGATCCCCTCCGAGACCCTCTTGGGTGATGCAAGAACGGTGATCGACGTTGACGTTTCCCACTTGCTTCGAAACATCTGCCCATCTGCCCCTCCAGGACCGGAAAACTTTCACCAGGAGTCACAGAATGTTACCGTGCTGAACTCGCACGCTAAACTCTTGTACAGCCTACGTGGGGGTCATCGGTGTCTCGATGCTCGGACGAAGTCCCTGTTGACTACCGTACCTACGCTGTGGGGATTTGCTAGCTCTATAAAATCCTCTCTTCGATCCAACCTCAACCTGACAACAGGATGGGTCGTTGGCTCGATTGCCTCCGTCGTCCGGAGCCCCGCGGCGGCCACGGTCTGATCCGCCAAGTTGTTCCAGTTTTGGTTAGCATTTGTGGCTGGTGAGGAAGTGACGGGGGAGATTGAAATCCTACAATCACAGAAGACTGAGGCTGGAACCTGCTATTCTCGCTGCTTCAGCTTTTTACATACCCCGCTTCAAACGGAAGTGAACTGGCTATTCGTACAGCGTGGGGAAGGGACGACCAGCCAGTTGGAGAGTCGGCTGGAAACGGTTCAGGCAAGTGCGCGGGGAAGTTTATCGGCCGTCCTATCGAACGATAACGAAAGAGAGGCTTGTTTGTAGACGGAAGGTGCATAACGAACGCTGGGCTGCTGGAGAAGCCGGCGTAACTGCACTGGAGAGATCGGACAGTCAGTCATCTTGTCTTATTTTGCTAGCTGGCCTCAAATCAGATGCGTTTCTCTCAACCCTTCAGATCTCAAAGTCTGAGATTATCGTCGATTTTGGCCCAGCCAGCCCGACGTGCATTTGCCTTTCCCAGGAATAGACTCAACACCACCGCTACAAGCTACGGTAGCTCTAGCTCTCAGCTGTACCTGAATCGCAACTTCAGTCTCGGTGTCAGTCTCCGCAGTCCCCTCACCATGAACGCCCAAGAACTCTCCCAGTACCTGGCCGATGCCCCGCCTTCGGTCGTCAGGCTCGAGGTCGAGAAGCACTTTGACGCCCTGGCAGACAAGCAGAAGCGCTACGCCCACTTTATCAGCAAGTAAGTGCATGTATGCTTCAATTACACACTGCATAGAACTTTAAAGTGGACTCGTGGAAGTTGATGTGGTCCTCTTAACAAAACCCCCTTCCCACGATCTTGGACCCCTACACCCTCCACATCATCTTCGCCCGCCTGTCTTGCTAACCCAAGTCTACTTGAATTTAGAGCTTCCTTTGCTGGTAACCGCATCGTTCTGCGCCAGGTCTCTCCCGAGTCTGAGCCCATCTATGACTTCATCATTGCTCTGCACAAGGCTTCCGGAGGTGACTGGAAGGGTCTGGCCGAGAAGGCCGGCGTTGATGAAGCCGGCTTGAATGCCTTCCTCCAGTATGCTGCCCAGTTCCTCGGCAACAGCGGAAACTACAAGAGCTTTGGTGACTCCAAGTTCATCCCACGCTGCGATGAGAAGGTCTTTGCTTCCTTGGCTTCAACTTCTCCCGAGGCCGAGAAGCACTACAAGGCTACCAACGGTGCCATCTTCTCGACCGACAAGCCCGGTCTTCTGCACCTTGGCTTCACTGACGAGGGTCACCTCACCACTTACTACCCTGACTCTCCTGGCATTACCAAGGATGAGATTGACGCTGTTGCCAAGTGGATGCAGAAGACCGGTTTGCTCCCTGAGAACACCAGGTTGCGTAAGACCAAGGACGGTGTCTTTGAGCTTTTGATTGCCTCCGCCGTTACTTCCATCCCCAGCGAGGGTGGTGACATTGGCAAGGATACCGAGTACAAGGTTACCGAGGGCCCTCTTGAGGGCAAGACCATCAATTTGGTCTATGGCGACTATGCGGCCGAGATGAAGGCCATTACCGAGTACACCAAGAAGGCGGCTGAAAACGCCGAGAATGAGACTCAACAAAAGATGCATACCGCTTATGCCAAGTCCTTTGAGGAGGGTTCTCTTGAGGCCTTCAAGGACTCCCAGAGATACTGGATCCGCGACCAAGGTCCCATGGTGGAGTGCAACATTGGCTTCATCGAGACCTACCGCGACCCGGCCGGTGTTCGTGGCGAGTGGGAGGGTTTCGCTGCCGTTGTTAACCAGGAGAGGACACGTGCTTTTGGAGAGCTGGTTAGGTCTGCGCCCAGCTTGATTCCCCTGTTGCCGTGGTCGAAGGAGTTCGAGAAGGACAAGTTCCTCTCTCCTGATTTCACCTCTCTCGAAGTTTTGACCTTCTGCGGTAAGTAGTACTTGACGAGAGGAATGGCCATGAAACGACGGAGCACTAACAATTGGAACAGGATCTGGGATCCCTGCTGGTATCAACATGTATGTGTACACAGGAGTTTTCTAACCCTAGAATGATACTAACACGCTTGTAGCCCCAACTATGACGATATCAGGCAACAGGAAGGCTTCAAGAACGTCAGCTTGGGTACGTTCACGATCTCACCTCAATTGTGGCACCCGCATCGTCTAACCAAGTTCTAGGTAATGTCTTGAGCGCCAAGGCCCCTGATGAGAAGATTCCCTTCATCGCCGATAGTGATCTCGAGATTTACAAGAAGTATCGTGACGCCGCCTTTGAGGTCCAGGTTGGCCTTCACGAGCTTACTGGTATGGTGCCACCTGTCCTTTTGCCGCTGAGAGTGGATGACTGACAGAATACAAGGCCATGGCTGTGGCAAGCTTTTGCAGGAGACCTCTCCTGGAGAGTATAACTTCGACCATACTAACCCGCCCATTAGCCCCTTGACTGGTAAGCCCGTGACGACCTGGTACAAGCCCGGTCAGACATGGGGTTCCGTGTTCGGTGGTCTTGCTGGCGCTTACGAAGAATGCCGTGCTGAGCTCGTTGCCATGCACCTGAGCTGCGAGTTTCAAGCTCTCAAGATCTTTGGTTTCGGTGACGGAACCACTGATATGGATGGCGAGGCTGGTGATGTTCTGTATGCGTCCTACCTCAGCATGGCACGCGCTGGCCTCTGCTCGGTCGAGTTTTGGGATCCCAAGAGCCAGAAGTGGGGACAGCCTCATTGCCAGGCTCGCTTCGCCATTCTCAAGGCCTTCCTTGAGGCCGAGGATGACTTCTGCAAGCTTGATTATAAGAAGGAGGACCTCTCCGATCTGGAGATCAAGCTTGATCGCTCCAAGATTCTGACCGCCGGTAGAAAGGGTATGTTAGCTCCCATTGCAATGCGATAACTGACAGTATTAGCTAACTTTCGGGACAGCTGTGGGAGACATGCTCCAAAAGATCCACATCTACAAGTCGACCGCTGATGTTGAGGTCGGTACCAAGTTCTTCACTGATATGTCCGGCGTCGGCTTGGAATACTGGGGCACCAAGGTTCGCGATGTCGTCCTGAAGAACAAGCAGCCCAGAAAGGTGTTCGTCCAGGCCAACACTTATCTTGACGAGGCCACTGGCAAGGTCACGCTCAAGCACTACGATGCCACCCCTGAGGGTATCATTCAGAGCTGGGCGGATAGAGAGTAACTACATGGTTCTGTGGATAGGGTCAAGGCACTGTTGTGATCAAGCAAGTGCAGCTTGAGCGTTGACAGGATACCAATAAAAAGTTGTAAGCCGTCCTTTGCCTGGTATACCCATTGGAAAATCTATTGCAAACAAACTCGTATGCATTGACATGCATCACTTGACAATCCTGTACCTACAGCCGAAAGAACTTGAAATGCCGCCCTTCACGCCACCAATCCCCCCTTGTTTTCCCTCTCCTTTGCAACCCATCCAAGGAACAGCGTCACATCTTTGGCTATCTGTCCCGGTACCGCCATGGTCTGTACCCATCCAGGAAGCGAGCCTCGAGCGTCAGAGGCCGTGGCCATAATCCACTCGATCTGTGCTTGGCCGTCATTCTCTGTTGTCGGTAGTTTCCTGATTCGCTCGACACTGACAAACGATCCCTTTACAGCATCCTTTCGAAACGGGTCTTCCTTGTTGCCGGTCTTGCCTTCGACCGAAGAAGTGGTAGTAGTGGCAAGGCTCTCAACGTCCGACACCGGGATATTCATGACCAAAATCTCGCTGCTGTCTTCACACTTGCTCCCCACACCGGCGGCACTTCCACGTCCCGGAGGAAGTAGCGAACAAGTAACCTGCAACACCGTAAACGCCCGGTCCTTGAGCAACGGCTTAACCCCAATCTTGTGTCTCGCCTCCACCACTTTCATCTTAAAGCTTCCATACCTATCCCCGTGCTCATCATCCACTTGTAAGCCAGAAACATCGTAGTCCCGCAACATCCTTGTCCCCACAATACTCGGTGTAAACGCCTCCTCGCACTCAACATGCTTGTCCTTGAAGCAAGTGACGAACTCTCCCCAGCTGGCTGACCCATCCCTCGGAACGTTTGAGTCGCGGTGCACGCTGCGCCGACAAGCCCACGTCTCCGAGTCGTCGGTGTTGCTGGTTGCCATGCCGGCTGAACGCTCAATGGCGCGCAGTTCAGGCGCAGAGAGGGTGCGTTCGTAGAGAGATACTGTCGTGCTGCCATCATTGTCTACCTTTGATGACTTTGTCTTCAGTGGTTTCCATTCGCTTTTTGCGGTGCCAAGATCGGTACTAGGTTGAGGTCTCTTGGCCGACTTGGGCGCCACGGAATCGATAAAGGGGACTGACTCCCTCAAGAGGGTAGCCAGAAAGGGGATCAACTCTTCTTGAGGACCGGCGGAGGGCGGGAGATGAGCGGATGATATGCCCCGTAGACGAAGGAAGGGAGCGCCTAGTTCAGCGGCTTTCACCATGACCGGAGCAGCCGCGGCACCGAAGCCGGAGCCGGAGCCGGAGTCGGAACCGATCAGGTTGGTGTGTGAATCCGGCTCTCGTGAGTTTCTAGCGTCCATCTCTTCGGATGGAACTAGCACCTTGGAGCGGTAGGCGGGACCGCCGGTGACGAAGGGGTAGGGGAAGCCTGCGATGGACATTGTTGGTGTTGATGGAGGAGGTTCTTCATGGAATTTGGGAAGGCGATTTGTTTGTTTGGGTGATGGGTAAGTAAGTGTCACTTACAGATTTACTTTACGGACGAGATGGATGGGTGGACCGCGACACTTATATGCTTGTTTATTCCCCAGTCTTGGCATGGTCAGTTGTTTGGTTACGGGTACCGGAACGGGAGGCAAGGCAACGCACGGGAAACCGGGGCCGTGCCGCAGCGCCGTAGAATCGAGTGCCAATTCCGGGAATAAATCGGCAGTGGTCTCTCCCTGAAGCTGCTCAGTCTGGCTGCCTGGCTGTGTGGTTGATCATGAGCCTGCTGATCATCAGCTGTGATGGTTTCCAAGCCACAATTACAGTACACCATTGTAGTGCGAGTGTGAATTGTTTCAACTTCACTTGTAAGGAGGCTCAGAAGAATGCCGACCTAGCCGATCATGTTGTTGTTCAAGGGGAAATGGAATGAAAAGCGTACTCAAAATGTAACAGAGGGGCGAGTACCTTGCATTCTACTCGAGTATTTCTGCTTGGTTGGTGATCAAGTTTCAGGATTCGAAGACACAGCCAACACAAATCAAATGGTGATACTACTGGTGTTCCCAGGTAGGTGGCTATCATTGCGTCATTCTTCCATAATTTCCTTTAGAAGTGCCTAGCATGTATGGGGCAGGTAGACCAGTTATATTGATTGTTCTTTCCATTAGTGTCTGTCGTACCTACTACCTTCGATGTACCATCGTATCCTACTTTACCAGTACAACACCTTCCCTCTTAATCCCAATATCTTTAATTCCTTCCCTTCCTTCTTTTTACTTCCATGTCTCCATGCTCATCAATTCCTTCCACCCTTTCCATGATGTCCCGATAACTTACCAAACTCAATTCTCTTTAATATTTTCCAGTCTGCCCATCACCCTAACGAACCAACCTAACTCGATTTTCCATAGACTGGACCAAGAGCATTCGCAATAAACTCCCTAACATTCTTCGACCGGCAGCTCGAGCATACATTGTCGGCTTTCTTGGTCACCTCCCTGTTGCTGGAGCTGGTGCTGCCGCAGCCGCCATAGGAACTTGCCGTTGCGCACGTCAGCTTCTCGCTGCTGGTAGACATTTGGGTGCCGCATTGGGGGCATTCGAACTTGGTTTTCAATTGGCCGCACATCTTGAGTTGAGGATTTCTTTCGTTTGTTGGATCTGAGGGTCTCTGGATATCTGGACAGATTGTATAATGTGAGTGTTGTCGCTCTTCTTTCTCGTTGGACGGTGAGGAGAAGTGAGTGTTGTTGGTGCTGGAGAGGATATAATACCACTGGAATCGGTCAGTTTTATATAATATATTTTTCGATTTTGGAAGAGCGTGAGGTGGTCACCTCGAAGACCCATGAGCAGTATGCGTAAGGTATCACGGCTGTCTAGAACGTCCAGATTGACTAGAACGAAGTCGAACTATCGAAGCTCGGCGCTAAATGACTACCACAGTACTATCAAACATGATGTTGAAGTTGTCATTTGGTTGGTATACTTATCTGACCGTCAAGATCCATACAATGAATGAGAGTTTGATCACATAACAGAACAGTATCCGACTAAAGTACAAGGTCAACATAGCGTAAGTTTTTTGCAATGAATATTCAGCAAATAAGTTCGAAGACGATTGCCACTGATGAGCAAAACGATCCTTGACAAGCACGGGAGAAACGATTGATTGTTTTGGGGTATCTTTCTCTCAAATCCTCCCGATCATCCACTTCTGTCCCATTCTTGCTTCGTCACCGCGATACTACACCTTACTCTCTGCGTAAGATGCAAGCAAGCAGATCTCTTCATAGCGGATCCTCCGCAAGCTTGTAGTCCGCGGTGTACGAGGGACACCACATCTCTCCTCCGCTCATTGCTTCGGTGCTCGTCGTATGCTTTACCACGAGCCCGGTTAAACTTGTCTTGAAAACGAAACAAACCCTCATAATAGCCCCCTAAATGACCAGTGTCAAAAAAGCCCTCGAGTAGGGCAATGCCAAAAAAGCGAAAAGAAGAAAGAAGAAGGAGAAAAGAAAGGAAATGCAAAAGAAACAGAATTTTCCCACGCCGCTTTGTTGTCCGTTCGCCAATGCGCCTTGCTCAAATGAGCCTAAGAGTTTAGCACCCGTCACCCTCCATCCGACTTCATCCACCACGAAAAGAAAAGATTCGGTTGGGTACGCCTGGACGCCGGGAGCACCGGAGCCGCAGAAAATGTGATACCATTCTCCTGGTCGTGTTCTCAATGGCTCCCCTCGTCACCAACCTCGACAGACTCGTCTCTGAATACTGTAGGATCTACTGATCCCTCCTTTGATGGGAAGTCAAAGTCAGCGGGCAGTGGCAGTTGGTTAGCGTACATGTCGACCACTCGGCCATCGACGATATCCTTCTGGTGCGTCTTCATGTGGCGGCGTAGTTGATCTTGGCGGTGAAAGTTGCGACAGCAACCGCGCACATTGCAGTTGAAACGGCCCTTGACCTCGTGGGTACGCTTATGCTTGGATAAGTTGGAAGACTCGCTGAATTTCTTGCCGCAGATGGGGCATTGGAGCGGCTTCTCGCCTGAATGGACGCGCATGTGCATTGCTAAAAGAGTGCTGGTCAGAATTACGGGTATACAAGAAAGACTACTCCTGTGATAGAACTTACTGAGGGCACTAGGATATCTAAAGGTTTTGAAGCAGATGTTGCATTCCAGCGGCTTTTGATCAGAGTGGATGTACATGTGCTGAGTCAAAGCCTGCTTCGCCGAGAACCCTTTGTGGCAGATCTTGCAAACATGCGGTTTATCTGTACACGTTAGAGTTGATCACGAATAGTAAAGCGTACAACCACTTACGACCAATATGTGTCTGCATATGCCTCTCGATCTTGCTCCTCTGTGGAAAGCCGTGCACGCCAGGGTGGCTCCGCGGACAGTCGTCCCAGGCGCAGAGGAACCCATAAATACCCTTGGATGCATGCTTGATGTGTACATTCGAGACGTGATCAAAGAGATCCCCTGCCTCTGTGAAAGTTTGGGCACAAAGTTTCCCATTATCCTCCCGCCATAGGCACTTGTGCTCGTCATTATCCCCATCCATCTTGTCACTGTAGCTGGTTTCCGACGTATCTGCCGATGAGCTGCGTGTATGAGAGGGCGACTGAGCCCGGGTCTTTGCCTCCGACACCGGTGTGAGGGGAGAAGGCGTGTTCATGGATGCCCCCGAATCAGATGTATCAAGAGGAGTGGCCGGAGATGAGGATAATGCCTCGGCTGCTGCCAACGTTCCGCTACTCCGCACACCTCCGGAGCCAGAGGTCGAGTTAGACAGAGCGAGCTGGCCATTACTGTTGTTGCTCTTGTTTGGCTCGGTATTCGTAAAATACTGCCTGTGTTGTGTGTTGAAGTGCCTGATATACGCCGCAGGATCATTCGCCTCAAACCCACATTGCTGCAAGGCTTGGCTTGCCTGAAAATCGCTAGCCACAGAGCTGTACTGTCCAAACTGGGCGGCGTTAAAAGCCACAGGAATATGACAGTTGGGATAGTTCTGGGGATCGTCTAACAGACACGGCCGGGTGCAGTTCGACGACTCTCCGTCTCCGTGAGCTGACAGCAGATGACTCGTGATATTAGCTAACGGGTTCGGAAGCCAGCTAGGAGACAACAGAGATGTCTGCTGTGTGTTTCGAGAAAGGCTTTGGTTCATGCCGTTCATGACTTGATTCACTAAATCAGCGCTTGTGAGTTAAAACACAGACAAAGAAGAGAAAAAAACGGGCAGCAATGGCGGCTTACTATTCTGATTGAGACCATTGAGGCTGTTCATGTGGTTGAGATTGTTCATGCCACTCATGTTGTTCATGTTGTTCATGTTGCCCATGTTGCTCATGCCACCCATGCCGTTCATGTTACCCATGCTGCCGATGTTGTTCATATGGTTCATGTTACCCATATTCGCCATACTGCCCATGCCACCCATACTGTTCATGCCGCCCATGCTGCTAAAGTTGAAGCTCTGGACGAGCATGTCAGATCCATGATTAATGGATAAGAGCGCGGCGGCGCCGTCGACAAGATCGGAGGGGAAAGCCATGGAACGTTCAGGGCAGCTTTGGTCTACGCAGACGTCCTCGCCGTTGGCACATGCAACGTTAGTGCACTTGCCAGTCATGGCACACTCGCTGTCGCAACAACTGTCCTCGGCGTTAGACTGGCAATCATCTCCGCACTCCTGCATTGATCGCTGACTCTGATGGCCCTGCCATTGGGACCAGGCACCGAATTGCTGCATGGGCATGAAGTCGTTTGATGTGATGTTGTGGGCGAAAAGGTCGACATGAGGAGTATCAAGCAAAGCATCCTGGCCATTTATGTATCTCCGTGACCAGTGGCCGAGTGAATTGGCCGTAACTCCACGGTGGTTTGGGAACTGAGAGCCACCTTGATAGAGGCCAAGGACCTCGCAGTGATCAACACATAGATCATCGTGGGATTCGTAGCCGACGGTGTTGTTTGTGGGTATGCGAGAACCATCGTGGGCCGTTGGAGATATCTGGGGTGTCGGATTGGAGGAGAGCGGTGTGTGTCGTTGACGGGAGGAGTCCATCAAGTACTGAAAGCGAAGGTCGAGAGAACCGTGATGGCCATGGTTATTGTTCTGGCTCTGGCTTTGACTCTGACTCTGACTCTGGCTGTGATTCGCGGGCCGGTGGCCGAAGTGGCCGTCCATGTCGCTCCGAGAATCGTGATGGTCAGGGCGCATAGCGGCGTGCTTCGGGATTTGGTAAAGTTAGGGGAGCCCGGGAGACGTCATCGACATCAGAATCAGAGTGTCGAAGAAACTGTCACTCCGGTGGTCACTCGCACCAAGGTTTGGTGTCTTTCTACCCTCGTCACCTAGAAGGGGAAAAAAAAACAAGGCGACGTGATGGGCGCGTGAAACTGAAGACAGTTGGAAAATCAAGTACTGTACGGCAAGATAATCCGACCGTGTTGGTAGTAGCGAGGACGAGACTGGCTAGCGGCTAGCGGCTACCATATGGGGTTCGGGTATGGAGACGCTGAGAGGCCTGTGAGAGAACGAGAGAGCGGCTCGGGTCCGGATGGTCGAAAGCTTGGCCAGCCCCGAGTTTGAGCGGCGGACACGGCGATCTGACGGAAGAAGAACGGGCTTTTGTGGACAAGTGCCCGGAGAGAATTGAGCGGAAAGCAGTGCCCGGGCTCGCAAGTCTGGAATATTGGCGGGTCGAGACTCAGACGGGTGATGGGGTGGTCTATCGAGTGGGAATGGCTGGATGGAAGGTGACAGTGGATTGAAAGCTGCTCGTGGTGGGTGAGAACCTTGATGGCCTTGGGTTTTTGGGCCCTGCTTCTGGCTGGGGCAACCGGCGAAGGGTGCGTGCGTCTTTACGTCCTCTGGGTTATTTTTTTGGGGGTCGACGACCTAGGGTTCAGGTTGGTGCGCAGGGCAGGCGACAGACAATTCTTGAGCTCGGGCGCAAATTGAACGAAGGGCACCATCAAGGTACCGCAGTGAGGGGACGGAGTCGAAACCTGAATGGAAGTGGTGGACAATGTGGAAGGCGCAGCCTGTGATGCTCAATTGCTCTGTCCTGGTCAGCTTTTTTGCTGCATCAATTTTTTTTCGCGCTGGGAGCGGAGTTCGGCCCAGAAAAATGCTGTCACCAACGTGGGGCTCCCTTCTCGACCTTCCTTCCAAAGTGCGCACCCTGCCCTTGCCTTTTGCATTCACCATCCTGCATCCTCGCTGACTGGCTGCTTCCACTTGTCACGGCAGGTTCCGACGGCGACGGGAGGTCCTCGCGGCTCCAGGGCATTGGCGAACGGTTTCCATTGTTCCAATCCATCTCTTGCGCGGATGATGCACCAACCAAAGGAGAGGACCATATGCTTCTACACTACACTACCGGCTCCTAACTGGTGCTCACAGGGCAAGCACCAGAGACCTCGTCAGTCGTCTTGAAGATGGATACAGTACATGGGGATACTGATAGGTAGTCCCAGGACCACAGCATGCAGTAGCTCGTCCGGTATCAAGATACTGTGCCGAGCATATATAAACTCTCCGCCCAATGAGAACCTGAACGGATACAGTACCTATAAGCTCATAAAATCATCCCATATCGGATTGCAGAATGCCTCCCGCGGCTCAGCCTGTCCTGCAAAACGTACAGTACCTCAGCACCTTTCTGGCTGGGATCCTGCAAGCGGGGACCCACCACATGAGGTGGGGGAACCAGCGTTCGTGCGCAGAAGGCCTTTGGAAACTTGGAACGAATTGAATCTCGGCGGCCCTCGATTTACTATCTTCATGTGGCAATATTCTTAGAGCGTTGTTCACTCGCTCCTGAACTTGGTTTCTGAACGGTTGTGGTCCGTGCCAGGTACTTCCTTTCGAGATGGGCTAATTTTTGAACGAAGTCACTCGTTCGAAGTACCTTTCCGAGTCCTGAATGGCTTCTGAACTTTCCTGAACTCCAAATACCCACTTTGGGATGATGCACGCTTTGTGGTTGGTCCAAAAATTTCTTGGCTCTGAAATGGTTCGTGCAATTTTTCAGGATCGCAAAGGGTTGATGAATGGATTTGGCTGGAAGAATTTCAGGATCCTGAAAAAGTGGCCAATGCTTTCTGAATTCAATGCCAAGGAGGACTAATTCGGAAAACCACGCCAGGGTAGCCGCATCCCCGAAGTACCAAAATCGATTCAGAAGCCCAACTTCAGGAGCTGCTGAACACGCTCTTAGCCGGCTACTCTGGGTCAGCATCGATGTCAACTGTATGCCGTGCAGCGGGCACCACCCGGCCCTCGAAGCTCCGCCGGCCCCGGGCCATCATCTAAATTCATGACCACGCTTCACGGTCCGTCCCGGCATTCTTTTCCATTCTCTTACCACGTGGTAAGATGATCGAGGGTCTACCTTCTTCTTTTCATCTCAACCAAACATGTGAGCCTCGCCATTACTTCTTCCCCTAGCATCATCGCTCACGTCCTCCATCAAACCGATACGGCTTCGATAGCGACTGTTGTTAAGGGTTCGCCTGTTATTTGACCAAACCGCTGGACCTTGAACAGCTTCCCAAATCTGGAATCCAGACATCTCTATAACATCACCACCGACCGAAAGCCACCGTCGCTTGCCCACACAAAGTACAGTCTGTCGTGTTGCTCCAGTACTGACTAGCCCGCTAATTCCATCCCATTCTTGGCTCAGGGCCGTGTGACGCTCGGGATACTATTCTAGGGGTCTAAGACCACCAAGACCACCAAGACCGCTACCGAAGACCCACCGACCTCGACCGTTTCCAACCTCACTCATCCACACTTCGTGATCTCACCTTCAACCACGATCCCCAAACAAATACCGTGACCCATATATATACTTGGACTCTTCATTACACTGCGAAAAATCAATTACCTATAGCTTATAATCAGGAGTTTCAACCTCATTTCCCGGGCGATTCCGAACCGCGAGTACAACTCGAGCACCTGACCTATTTACATTCCCGACTTCAAAGTAATACCAATCGTCAACAGGAACCAGAAACCAAAACAATCAAAAATGGGGAATTGCTTCAGCAAGAGCTCCGGTAACTTCCGAGGCGAAGGCCGCGTTCTAGGTGGCAGCGGCAGTACACCGGCGGCGGCAGCACGTCCGGCACCAGCATCATCAATGGCCGGTGGTGGTGGTGGTGGTGGTGGTTACGGAACCGTCAACGCGCCCAAAACATCCGCTCCGGTACCACCAGCGGCAACAACCACGAGGACGGCGACCGGCGGCAGGACTCTCGGAGGATCAGAAACAAAAGGAGGAGGAGCCGGAGCCGAGGACCCAAAGAGCAAAGCCGCTCAAGCAGCCATGGTTCGTTCGCACCTTCCCCCAACTCACCTTCCCCCAACTCACCTTCCCCCAACTCACCAACCCACCAACTCACCAACTCCCAACACATCACATCCCATCCCATCCCATCCCATATCGTTCCGTGATCCCTTCTTCTTTTCGTTGATATCGCGGGATGGAAGCTACAAACCCACTCACCCACCACTGCACTCATTCACTCACCAACTCCATTGACTTGACACACTGACACACTGACACAACAACACAAACAGGCTCGATTCCAAAAAGATCAAGGGTCAGGAGCCGACCTCTCCAAAAAGCTGCGAGCACAAAAGGCCATGACGCGCGACGCGCTGCTTAAAGAGGAGAGTGACCAGGAGAGGGCGAGGAGGGCTGCTGACCAGGCTTTGGAGGCGAGGAATTACAACTAGGTAGGAAGTCTGTCTGTCTGTTGTTTGTCTGCTTGCTCGATGATTATTTGGGGCTTTGAAAGTTGGCAGGCAATGGGTGCGTGGTGCTTTGGGCTGATTTGATGATTGACAAACATACCTACCTACCTCATGGTGGGTCGTTCCGGACGCTTGACGAGGGGGCGGGGTGTGATGTTTTGGCGAAGTGGTTCTCTCGCGGTTTCGTATATCTTGTTCCTTTTCTATTTCGTTAGTATATATTTCATTATCAAGAGCTTTTTCGTGTTTCTGTAGGCATGGGCTGCAGAGCATTTTGTTCGTTTGGCCAGAAGGGTTGGTTATTGAGGAAGGTTGAGCGTTGAATACGAGAGGCATCAATTTATTTCGCATCTATGATAAACTGAGTGGTGGTACTAGGTATATACTATGTATGTGGGCAACTATCACCTCTTCGCATCATGTGTAAGTATCAAAGTAGCCATGTACCATCATGTCCAAACAAACCATCATTGGGACAAATGCACATCGTAATACTTGTCCCAGTTTGAAAAGTTGATCTATACACTTCCAACGTCCACCGTTCTTCCAGATTATCACGTAACCGTATATCTACCGCTGGCGGGAGCACGGCTCTCAGCGTCAGCTGCCGCCATCGTGCCCTCCCTAAGCAGACGAGTAAGCTCTGACAGCGCGTTGCCAACGACGACCTCGGTATCACCTTCAATAAGAATGTACAGCTTCGGCTCTTGCCCAGTAGCTGGCTCCTTTCCAGGCGGGTAATAATTGCCCTTCGTGGTGATCGAGGTTCCCGTGGCTTCGAGGATCTTGGCAACGTTCGTGCGGTTGGTGACGGCCCAACGAGCCTTCTGAGGGAAGTCGTTGATTTCGAGAGTGGCGTGGAACGCACCCGCGTCGGGACCCTTGTTGTCAATGGGCTGACCAGGCCGGAGCTGACCGGCCCGGGCAAGACGAGCGTTGATCTCGCTGATGGCGGACGCAGCCTTGTCGAGAGCTCCTCCGCTCTTTCCGCTGCTTGCGTGATGTCCGGCCTTAACGGCACCCACGGGGATGGCAATCTTGGTCTTGTCCTCCGTCTCGGCCTTGGAGGCATCGCGCGAGACAATGGCAGATACGGCGGACTGGATGGCAACCTTGGTTTTGTCCTTCTTCTCGCCATCTTCTGCAGGGGCGTCTTCCTTAACATCGTCCTCTTCGCCTTCCGCCTTGTGGGTCTTGCGTTCACGCATGCGAGCGGCCTCACGGTCTTTATCGAGCTTCTCAAGACCCTTGCCGCCAAACCCACTAGCATCCTTCGCTTTGCCAGCCTTGACCTTCTCCTTCCATGCCTTGCGCATTTCATTCAGACGGTCTGGAACGGGTTGGCCGCTCTGCTCCAACGCTTTGGCAATGCCAGATGCGCAATTCTCCTGTTCTTCGGTGATAAAGGTGACTGCCGTGCCCGTGTTACCGGCGCGTCCAGTACGACCGGCGCGGTGAACGTAGTCTTCCAAGTGATTAGGAGCATCGTAATTGATGACGAGCTTTAGCTGCTTGACATCCAGGCCACGGGCTGCAATCGAGGTTGCAATGAGGATGGGACACACACCCTTTTTGAAATCAGAAATGGTCGAGTTTCGGTCCTCTTGGTCTTTACCTCCATGGATAGACATGCAACCGTAGCCACGCCGTAAGAGTTCGCGTAAGAGATCGTCAGCCTTTTCTTGTCTCTCCACGAAGATCAAAGAACGGACATCGTCGTCATCCGCATAGAGCTCTCCCAGGAGTTCCAGCAGACGGTTGAACTTCTTACCCTCGTCCATGACCTCAACGATCTGTGTGATCTCAGGTGCTACGACACTGCGTCCACCCACGGTGATCTCGACAGGGTCACGCAGCACCTTCTTGGTTAGCGAGTCGATAATCCTGGGCATGGTGGCAGAAAAGAGAATAGTCTGGCGATCCGGGCGGACGTTGTTGAAGATTTTCATGACCTGGGGTTCAAAACCCATGTCGAACATTCGATCAGCCTCATCAAGGACTAGATAAGTAGCGCGCTTGAGGTTTGTTACACGTCCTCCGTTGGCCGCAAGAAGGTCGATGAGACGACCTGGTGTGGCTACGATGATCTCAGCACCGCGCTTCAACTCAGCAATCTGATCCTTAATGGCGTTTCCACCATACGCAGCGACAACGCGAAGCTTAAGAGCCTTTGCAAACGGTTGCAAGTCCGAGTAGATTTGCGTACAGAGCTCTCTGGTCGGGGTCATGATAAGCGCAATAGCACCATCATCGCCGGTAACAGGGTCTTGATCCTTGACATGGCGGAGCAACGGCAGGGCGAAAGCCATTGTCTTACCAGATCCCGTCTTTGCAACACCGATCACGTCACGCCCTGACATAATTACAGGCAGGGCTTGCATTTGAATTGGCGTAGGCTTTTCATACCCAAGGCTCTCGATAGTGTCGAGAATGGGGCGGGTGAGGCCGCACTGAGACCACTTCTGAACGGGCTTGGGGATGTTCTTCCCGGACACTTTGATGCCATCAAGCTCCAATCGCAACTCGGCCAGTTCTTCTTCGCTCATTTGACTTAGCTCATACGGCTCAACCCAAAAGTTCTTCCGGATAGGATTTAGGTCGAGCTTGCTGTAGTCGATCGTGGGGATATCCTTCTTCTTCTTCTTGGAAGCCATAGCGAGAATGGAAGTAGGGTCGGTCCCATCTGCCTCGTAGCCGTAGTCGTCATCACTGAAGTAGGCCTCGGGCGGGGTGTTGCCCTTCTTCTCCGCCAGCGTATCGATCTTGGTTTGCACCTCCTCGCTAGAGGCTGTCTGCTCAAGTCCAGCCATAAAGGCATCGAGGGGGTCAACTTCGTCGTCTACATCCATCGCTGTCGAATCTTGCGCCACAGGCTCGGCTGTAGCCTCCACTTTGGGAGGGACACTGTCAATTTCCATTGCCATGCTCTCTTTCTGTATCTGCTCTTCACGCCGCTCGCGTAGCAGCCTTTGAGCCTCAGCGCGGTCTTCCTCGGTGCCGGCAAGAAGTACGTCGAAATCCTTCTCCGCCTCTTCGGTCACATCGTCGTCCGCATATGGGGTATCGTCAGCATTCTCGAGGGCCAGATCAGGGAGTTTGACAAGCTTGCGCTTGATGATCTCTTCATCGCCCATGTCGATTTTCCGCTTGGCCGTCGCTTTGAGAGCATCGGCAGCTTTGTTGAAGCCGAATGTGCTGATGGGCCTTCCAGTTTGCAGTAAGCCTGCTTTCCCTGATGCAGCAACTTTGCCAGGGGCGGCTGTACTCGCCACCACCGCCGGAACACCTACTTTCACATCACCCAGCTTTACGTCGCCTAACCTCACCGGGGAACTGGCACGCGCTGGCTTAGCATTCCGGGCAATGGCTTTAGGATCAAACTTGCCGACATAGGGAGCAGGGGTTGCCGGGGACTCGGCGGCTGCCGGACTGGCAGGCGCAGGGCTGTTAGCACCGCTGCCGACTACGGCGCCACTAGCCCTCTGATCCATCTCTAAGAAGAGTTTCCTAGTGAGCCCAGCGGTTACGTCTGCCTCCTTTGCCTCCTTAAGCGCATGCTTTTGCTTCATCGCTTGAAGCTTGCGTAGTCGTTCAGCCTTTTTCTCCGCCTCTGTTTGCGGTTGGGTTGGTGTGGACTTAGCTGGCTACAGAATGCGGCTGTGTCAGTAAGAGTTCGGACAAGGTGTCACTTATTCGGAGAGGTTTCCGCAACTCACCTCGGTTTCTTGGACTGCTGCGCTGCCTGTCTTGGGCTGGTCGCGTACTCGAACGTCATCACGACGGTGTGAGGAAGATTCAGCAGTGCCTTCGCGACGAGCTCGAACCCGATCCCGAGAGTCGTCTCGCCGGGGGCGGTACTCCCTGTCCGGGTCCCTACTCCGATTTCTACGCCGGTCTGGAGAACGGAGTCTGTCCGGGCCCCTATCGCGTGATCGACGGCGGTCGCCATCCCGACGTGAGCCGCGATAATAGTCGTCGTCTCGGCGGTCTATAGATCGATCCCTACGGCGATAAGAGTCGCGGTCCCTTCCATCTCGTCCACGGTCGCGATATCGGCGCTGCATGGATATCAAACGTGTCAGCCATTGGGGTTCTTGAGGGCAGCCGGGCAATGCGGGTCGGGGAAACGGATGACTTACGTCTATGGGGCTGCGAGAACGGCGGCGGTGGTCGACAGGGCCATCGCGACGGTCGCGGTCACGGCGGTCGTCATCTTTTCGTTTTCTCGCAGAGAGACTTCCTGCAGGAGATGGTGAGCGCGAGTCCCTGAGCCGAGCCATACTGCTGGTAGTAACGTTGGCTCAGCAATGTCACTGATGGTGAGATGTACTTCGAGTCGCGTGGTATGCACAGTTAGTGTATCAAAGGGTCTTTGCGCATTCGGCTACCCTCCGTCGTGTATGATTCGGTCGGTAGTATCGATGGGCGTCAGTTCCAAGGTCGGAAAGGCGTTGTGTGGTGGTGCGGTGACCTTTGGTCAGAAACTGAAAAGACGTGAGACGGGCTGTGGAGAAGGGAACGAAGATGAAAGAAGCGTTGGGTTCCGTCGAGGCGGAAGTTCCAGTTGGATGATGAAACTTTGCGGGAGCCGGGAACCTACCCCTACTGAGTGGCCACCCCAGCGCGAGCCCAGCAGGCCCAGCCAGGACTTCCATTGCTTGTGGTTCCATTTGCCCAAACGCCAAGGCTTTGACTCCATAGGCACACTACAGAGGAACCGTGCACTTCCATGATCCATTTTTTAGTCCTTGCTCTTCTTGAGTCTTGACAGCTTCCAGTTTTGATTTACAAACCTGTGCAAGTACACGACCTATACGCAACTCAAAACAGTCGGGTAGAGGTGACTATCAACATGTATAGAGAGGCCCGGCGAAGATATCGAGCCTACTTACTGCTAGGTACATCCACGTCTACTGCTCGACTCTGTCTTTGTGTATGTACGTGTGTCGTATATGGTGAACTGAATCTCGGGTGCTGCTACACCTAGCTCTCGCGGAAGCTTCACCCCCGCCGATTACTTGAAGCTGGAGGACGACGCTCAAGCTGAGGCAGGGGACTGGTGCCGTTGAGGTCAAACATGTGGAGCTTGGTCAGGGTATGTGACGTATATTACCTGTAACTCTGCTGTCTTATCGTATGTCCACCTTGACGATGGCATAACCTTCAAGTACCTAGAGGTAGAGAGATACACATATTGAGTGAACGAACGGAGATACACCGTTCCAATCGACCAAAAACACTCCAATTCTTCGTGATCTGAGAATTTCTTTCAAGAATTCCCACGATATCGAATCACATCCCGGGTGAGGAACTGAAACAACGTCCACGGTACCTGCCTCCTTACGTACCGCTCCAAACAGGCACACCTGCAAGTGTTGATACAAGTGCCTGGGCACGAGCCCTCCCCCTCCATCTGCCGTGTGGGCTCCATTCCTGCTTAAAATTGATCTTCGCGTCCCACCCCAGGGCAGCTTCCATTCCCGCTTGAAACGGGGCCTTCCACTTGCCAGCCGGACTCTCTCGTCTGTCATTCTCGCTTCACTCCCGTCATCCACTTCGTTGTGCAATTGGCCCTGCAACAAGACAAATTCCTGCTTGGGCCGCACCGCGACAGCTTCCCCCCCTTCCACCACTTCTCACTCCGACCTCACCGTCGCTGCTACAGCCCAACATGTTCTCGCAAATCGCGCTCGCGACAGCTCGTCAGCTGCGCGCTGGTACCACGCTGGTCGTTCGTACTGCCACTGCCACCTCCGCTGCTCCCAGCTTCCTTCGCCGCGGCGCCGTTGTCTTCCAGCAGCGCGGTTACAGCTCAGCCTTCTCCAGGCAATCCGCCGCCGAATCGGACGACACTGCTGCTACGGCCACCAAGACCAAGAAGTCGACTCGTTCCACCGCCGCCGCCGCAAAGTCCAAGAAGCCCGCCACCAAGAAGCCCGCCGCCAAGAAGGCCGCTACGGGTGCCGCCGCGAAGAAGACCAAGAAGCCTGCCGCCAAGAAGGAGGCTGCGCCCAAGAAGAAGCCCGGTCCGGTCAGGAAGAAGCCAGTGCTGACGGAGGAGCAGAAGCAGAAGCTCACAATCAAGCTGTTGAAGCAGCGGGCGTTCTTGAAGGAGGAGCCTAAAGTTCATTTCAGTAGCGCTTGGGCCCTGTACCTCAGGGATCACCTGAGCACCATCAGTAAGCCAGACGATGATCGCGCGGCTCGGAATGAGTATATGAGAAAGGCCGCTGTCGGTTACAATGCGTTGTCGGCCGCTGAGAAGGAGGTAAAGCTTGCCCCTCTGTAGCTCCATGCCGTTTTGTTTCTCCTCTGCCGCCCCCTTCTGCTAGTTCCCGAGTTTTTATACCACGCTCTTTCCTGTTTTATCTTTGCTAACTGCGGTCCATTTCATAAACACAGGTCCTTGAAGCCAGAGCCGTCAAGCATCACGACGACGCCGTGGCCGCGCGGGAAGCGTGGGTGCGCACCAAGACGCCCATGGAGATCACTGCCGCCAACCATGCCCGTCAACGCTTGAAGCGCCTCGGTGCCATTAAGGCCGTCCACCTTATCCCCGATGATCGCGCTCCCAAGCGCCCAAGGACTCCCTTCTCGTGGTTTGTCATGACAAAGAACAAGGAGGGCGTCTTCCAGTCCGGCGGCACGCCAACGGAAGTAATGAAGGCTTTGGGCGAGGAGTGGAGGTCTATGGATGCTGCGGCGAAACAGGTAAGTCGTTGCATCCCTCCTTTTTACCTGTCGTACACTGTGACAGGGCTCTTGTCCGCCGTTCGCAACGGCCTTCTTGCCAGACTGGACCGTCGTGCTAACAAATGTTTGAATCACCCAGCCTTACATCGATAACTGCGCAGTCGACCAGCAGAGATACTACAGTGAGACCAAGGCTACTGCTGCTCAATATGCTGCTTAGGCGTGATTATCGCGCCCTCCGACGCCCCGTTTCCGGTTCGGTTCATGTGAACTTGTATGGGCTTGGAGAGACCTCTATGAGCTTTCATCCATCACACAATTAGCAGGGCGTCCGGTGCAGAGGCTCCGTCGCAGTTGGTTTTATTGTTTGAGCCGTCCACAGAAATGTACTTATAAGGGTTGTTTGGGAAGGGAAGCAATGCCAGAATAGGTACTTTATGGATAAATAAGGGTAATGGAGCCTAGGTATCCATAGGACCAACTAGAGACTATGTCAGAAGCTCACTACACGGCAGGGACTCGAGTTCACGTATATGCAAAAAGCATTTATGTGCCAATGTCAAGTTCGGTTCTTTCCAATATCACTACTGCAGCTAACTACAGGATCCAAAAACTCCCTCAACTTTCTCGAACCCGCAACACCCGACTCAAGCTCACTTAAGACCAGGATCAGATACAACGCCCATTTAAACCTGCCAAAACAACCCCCGAAAAAGAGCTCGACCTCGCGCTCAGCATGCCCACCCCCGTAGCTTTCACAGGCCTTGGCCTAGGCTCCATCCGAATAACCACCTCCCCGTCCGCATCTACCCATTCCATCCCCGTATACAGCACCTCGCGCTTGCTCATAATGTACAAGACAAGGTGCATATGCCCCACCACCGCGCCCCAGCAATACATGCGCAAACGAGTGAACCCTTCGTCCCGCGTGCACCAGATTCCCCACCCCGCCGCCCCGCCGCCCAGGTAGTCGGCCAGAAAAGACCAGCACGACTCCTTGAGCTCACGGTCCCACGACATGCAGTCCACCAGCCAGTAGCCCCGCTCGTAGGGGCGCAAGTCGCGAGTCTGGAGAGAGGGCTGGAAGCGCTTGGGGAGGTTTAGGTCCGCGGCGAGCTTAGCGAGCACGGGGGTTATTAGGGAGGTGTTGTCTACTCGTATTTCTTCTCCTTCGACTTTCGAGAGATCAAATGCGAGATCGGAAGTCGGGGGACATGGCGAGTAGAGCTCGAGGACGGAGGAGAGGCGGGCGCTTCGTTCGGCGAGTTGGTGGGACTTGACGGCGTCTTGTCGGGGACCGATGTCGCTGGTTGATCGGGCAAGGTGCTTGCCGGTGCTTGAGCCTGAGATTGGGGTTGCAGAGGACGAGGGGGCGTGCAAAGATGTCAATGAGGCGGGTGCAGCTGCAGCTCGTGACGATGGCGTTGGCGCTGATGCTGGCTCGGGAGATGTAAGGCGTCGCTTCTTGGGCGGTGGCTCGGAATCACTACGGGGGGAAGATAAAGATGGCTTGGACGGTCCTTTGGTAATTATAGTATCAGCCGGTAGAACTCGCTCTTGGGCAGCAGGCTGTGATGATGCTATCATCAACTCGCTGTCTCGAGAGGGTCGGCGGCGTTTTCTGTTGGCGTTTACGACTGGGGAGAGAGGTATAATCTTTGCTCGAGGATCGGCTGGTGCTTGACGTATGGGGGGACCTCGTGTCGTTGATATGGGCCTGCCGACTTGTTGACATGATAAATTCCTTTCGGATGGCGCTGAAACGTGAGGCTCCTCGGCAGCCCTGACCGGCGGACTGGAGGTCCTTTGGATGTTGTCCGCAGGAGGTCCCTGGCTGTTCCTTTGGAGAGAAGAATCCGGTGGTGGAGGTGCTACGCGAGACTGGTGACCGCCCATCTGCCGGCGCTGCGAGACAGGACTGATGGTAGGGAATGTAGAGTCACCTTCATACTGACTCTGGACCCGCGCAGCTGTTGACTCTTGTACCCTCGGTGCCCTTTCAACGACTGGCGACGCGACTAGAGATTGACTGGAATCGCTTGGATGCAAATAGTCCTCCAACAGCCTTGTCGGAGTGCAAAACTGAGACAAAGTCACATTGTTGTCTGGCAGTGAATCTTGGACAACACTTGGCGGCGGTTGCCATGAAAGCTGCGAATTTTGAGTAGGCTGTGAGTGTTGGCTGGGCTGTGAAATTTGGCTAGGCTGATCACGCCTCATCCGCAATCTGGGCGATCCAAAATTGTTCGCGGCGTCGCGCCATGATAGCACTGGGGTTTCGACGGATCCTGCTACTCCAGACGACCGAATGATTTGGTGTAGCTGGGTCGAAGGCCCTAGGGACCTATTTCCAACGGGCTGAAGCCGTACGACGGCCTGGTCAGGGACGACATTTGGTGAGATCGTCTTGCTGAACACTGATGTTCGAGTGGTGGGCTCAAAGTCGTGATATGCATTGGCGAGCGCTCTGTATTTCACGTCATCTATTGACCTGCTAGGAGCTGTGATATGGACTAGTATCTCGGTCGCGGGTTTTTTACTCATCGCACCGCATCAGGGCACCAGTTTAGGCTGTGGTTGTCGGGTGCCATGGAATGGGTTGGACTGTGGACAAGTTGAGAGGTGGATTTGGATTGCGCCGTCTCATGAGCTTATGAGGAGTGGTGCGCCGAGGATGGGGGGTTGTTGCCTGGCACTGAAGTGGTTCAGGTTGTGATGAAATGGAAATAAAAAGAGTGTGGGAGGACAAAGGAGCATTGTTGACTTGCGGCGCGACAAAGTAATTGGAGAAATCGGGTGTCTCACGCGTCGCATTGGATGACAGGCGGGGTAGGGCTCCACCTTTCGGCAAGGTCCCATTTGCTAACTGTCCACTCAGATCCACCGCGTGCCGCATCCCGTCGACCACCCTGATGGACAACAAGGGTCGTTTATTTTGCCCTTTGGTTCCGCCTAAAATCCAGCCTCCGAAAAGGGGTCATGGTGTTTTCTCATAGATGTCGCCGTGTTGGTACCTCGCTGGCTGGCCAAGACACTATGGCACCCCTGATAGGTTGCCATTCAAGCTCCCAGTTGTTGACACTAGCATCCTTGTCCCCCCATCTTCAAGGACAACACTACATCCGGAGTGCCCAACGTTCCCCTGCTCTAGAACTAGGTAGAGACTCTTCCAATTGACTTTTTTCAGTCCATCTCTTCTTCCTTCCCAAAGTTTTATTCATTGCTTTGCCTTTCTTGATACACCCACACACCTCCCACGATGGCCTCAGAAAAGAAACCGGAGCTTGGCTCCGTCCTGGTGATTGGCGGCTGTGGCTTCCTCGGCCACCACGTTGTCCGCGTGCTCCTCCGCGACTACATCTGCTCCGTTTGCGTCATCGACCTTCGCTGCACGCGCAACCGGCGCCCCGAGTCGGATGGTGTTCAATACTTCGAAGCCGACATCACCGACGCCGCCAGACTCGAAGAGATCTTCAACCAGGTCAAGCCTCAGGTCGTCGTCCACACCGCGTCGCCTCCCGCCCAGTCCAACGACAGCGTCTCCCATGCGCTTTTCAAGAAGGTCAACGTCAACGGCACTGCCGCCATCATCAAGGCGTGCCAGCAGACGGGCGTTACCGCCCTCGTCTACACCAGTTCCGCCAGTGTGATGAGCGACAACAAGTCCGATCTCATTAACGCCGACGAGCGCTGGCCCGTAATCCGCGGAGCTCAGCAGAGCGAGTATTACTCCGAGACAAAGGTGCTTTTTTTTTTTTTTCTTACCACCCCCCTCCAGCTACCAGAAACCTCTCCCGAGACTAACCTCCCGCATTTCTCTAGGCCGCCGCTGAAGAGCTCGTCCTCCAAGCCAACCGCTCCGCCGCCGCCCCCAACCTGCTCACCTGCTCCATCCGTCCCTCGGGCATCATGGGCGAAGGCGACACCATGACGCTGTACCACCTCATCAAGCTCTACCAGAACGGCAAGACCTCGGTTCAGGTCGGCGACAACGACAACCTCTTCGACTTCACCTACGTCGAGAACGTGGCGCACGGCCACCTGCTGGCCGCCGTCGCCCTTTTGCAGACTTCCAAGCTGAAGATCGCGCCCCTCGACCACGAGCGCGTCGACGGCGAGGCCTTCATCATCACCAACGACTCGCCCGTGTACTTTTGGGACTTTTGCCGGGCCGTGTGGAACGCTGCCGGTAGCCCGCACGGCACTGAGCACGTGTGGGTTTTGCCGAGGGACGTCGGTATCGTGCTGGGCTTTTTGAGCGAGGTGTTCTTCGGGATCATCCGTAAGCCGCCGACGTTCAACAGGCAAAGAATCATCTATAGCTGTATGACGCGGTACTACGATATTTCCAAGGCGAAGAAGAGGTTGGGGTATAAGCCGCTGGTGCCGCTGGATGAGGCGGTGAGGCGGTCGGTTAAGTGGACGTTGGACCAGCAGAAGGGGGAGAAGTTGCAATAGAGAGAGGCGTGTGGAGAGGGTTCAAGGGTGGTGAGGGTGAACTTTGCAGGCAAATCTTGATGGAAGACATGAAAACTGTGTATGAAAGGTTGGACAAGCGCCTGTTGAGGCTGATAGTGTCAGGCCTTGCCTTTTGAACGCAGCGTGCTATCTGCGTCGGCGTATATAATTTCTAATGACAATAGTTGAATGACATTCAAGTATATATATATGGCCAATATTTTCTGGGTAGCATGCTGGGAAATGATCCAGACGTGGTGAACCCGGCATATGAGGGAACTGCGTACATACCTTTCGTGAATCTTCAAGCCAGAAGGCTTGATACTGGTGCCTGTGAGCAAGTCCAGATTTGATATTTCGCACGCCATTGCGTATGTACGATATCTGGCTCCTACTACGAATTTTCCGTTTACACTTAGGTATCTCCTCCCCACAAACGTATTTGTGTTTCAAATAAGACTCCAACCAGAAATGATGTCGTTTCACACCGAGTAGAAAATTGGGCGACGAAAAGACCAAGTCTGGTTAGGGATGAGAAGGATCATGAATAAAAGTTTTAAGAAAAACCCGAGAAGCCAAACAGAAAAAGTCGCTCTCTCCCTATAGTTAAGTAGATAAAAAGTAGTAGTAAAACCCCTTGATAAAGAAAAAAAAAAAAAAGACCGAGTACTAAACCTCCTCTTCCTCCTCCGTCTTTGGACGTCACCAGCCAACCAAGAAAGAGAATCAAGACCCTCTGAGATTGATATCAAACAACGATACCCGACACACACAAAAACCAAAAAAGGAACATCCATCACCACTTCCCTCCTCCTCCAGCTACCGGAATTTTACTAAAGCCCTCTCCTCCTCTTTCTCCCAAAAAACAACCAAAACAATGACAGGTGAGGTATGAGCTCATGCATTGCTCATGCAGTGCCAGTAGTCACCCCGTTGTTTGGCCTGCCCCAGCCAGAATTCCGCCATTCCTTCCTCGGCCCTCCTCCTCCCTGTTGTTGCTGCTGCTGTCCATTCACCGGCCCATTACGATTATAGTCGCCGCCGCCTGCGACCCCATCCCCTCCGCCTCCTATCGCGTTTCCACCTGGCCCTCCTGGACCACCAGGGCCACCACCACCACCGGCGGGCGCCGCGTGTTCAGGTGCGGGACCGTACGGGATAGGCTGTTGTGGTCCACCAGGCGGCCCTGGAGGATGATTGCTGAACCCACCGGGACCACCATCTCCATGTGACTGTGAGAGTGGATGTGGTCCCATCGGCCCGGGTCCTCCACGCTTTTGTGGTGATATGGCTCCTCCGGGGCCTCCCATCCGATCCGCCATTCCTCCTCCGTTGTTGTTGCCACCACGATCAGCGGGACCAGGGCCGAGGTATGCCGCGTTCTCGGTTACCGTCCGGACGCTGGTCTCCTGCTGCCACGACGTCGGGTCGGACTCAACCCTGCGTGGTGGTGGGCGACTGGGGTTCTCGTGCCGGCCGACGATCTCGACGACATCGGCGTACTGTCGCGAGCCGAAACCGCCCGTGTTTCGCTCAGAGTATCGCTTGAGAATTTCCTTTGTGGTGAGCTCTCCGTCTAGGAAAGCAGGGTCGCTGATGTATTGTACGAGTTCATCAGGGACCTGTAAAAAGGACGCGTGTTAGCAAATGCTGCATGAACCGGACCATTGAGAAAACAAAAACTCACCAAGCACATCTCTTCAATGTTGGCTATTAGAACTTCGACTGCTTCAATCGCATACATCGGGTCGCTACCCAACGTGGACGTCGTGGTTCTATCAAACAGAACGTTGGGCGCTATGACAGTCGCCAGATTCTTGATGTCCATCTTGGAACCTGATTCCTCGTCGACCTGGTGGAACGATCCGGCCCACTTAAGGAAGCAGAACAGTATCTCCATCGAGTCGCGGTGACACTTGGGCATGAGACAGCATATCAGGTGGAGACACTGCCTCTTCTTGTCCTCGTCTGCGATCTTCGCGGCTGCCAGCCAGAGTCGATAGAGCTTCTGGGTCATGAGCGGATCAGGCAATTCTCGGAGGTATCGTTTTAGCAGGGCGGCCACCTGGACGACGTTGTTACCGCTGAGGTCCACGTTCCCTTCCTTGTCGATCTTCTCAACAAGCTCGCCCAGCTTCTTGATATTGCCGTTCTTCCGGAAGACACCTTCAACCGAAAGATCCATTTGCCTCATGAGAGATAGGATATCGTCAACGACTGCCGGGATTCTCAATGTCCCGGGCCCCACGCCGTCTGTGGACTCGGCTCCATCCCGTTCGATAATAGCTTCCAGTGGTACGCCGAACACACCCTTCTTCTTCCGTCCGTCTTTTTGGAAAGCTTTGCCGATGTTCTTCCAGAAATTGGGCGTTTTCCTCGTCTCGATCAGTCCGATCAGTTCTACCAGGGTAAACTCACCCTCCACCATCGGGGCCATGGTAACAACGGCAAGATGTCGAACGATGAAGTACTCCAAAGCCGAGAGTTCGGAGAAGTATCTCCTACCAACACGCTGAGGCGATGGTTCGCCAGCAGCGCGCGGGTCCCCACCCTTGCTGTCGGAATAGCTTCGCTTGTGTCCACTGCCCGAGGACGCACCGCCAAATGAAGGCTCGGTGGCGGGAGAACGCAGTAGCTCCTGCCTACTAGGCGGACCTGCCCGTTGTTCTCTTGCCTGCTCAGCAGCGACGATCCGAGGGATATCCGCAAGGGTCAGGGCGTCCTGGTTAGGCAACATCATATCGTGGTCCTCGCCACCGGTTCCCATATCCTCCTCGATCCGCATTCTTCTGCCATTGGCCGGTCCGCCATTGATGCCCGAACCAGGCCCGGACCCGGGCTGTGCACTGCTACTCTCGGGTCCATCCATGATTCGGGACGTCCGGGCTTTCCTAAAGCTTGACGAAAGGTGCTTATCCAAGCGGGTGCTCTTCAGCCTCTTGACATCATTAAGAGCGCTCTCATAGGACGATTCTCGATGATGTTGTGACTGATCACCCCCGGGAAAGCCTCTCTGTCTACCATCCAGTGATGGGCGGCCTTCACCGGCATCATTCCCATTATGGCCCCTTGATTCGGCCGCAGACGGAAGGGCACCGTGCATTCGCAGGATTTCCAATAATCTGGCCAGTGCTACCTGCAGCAGGAACATATACTGCTGCAGCTTGGACACACGCTCGAACGGCGGCGCCTTATCCGAGCTGTATGTTTCGCAGTTGTTGCAAAATATCTTGGAATCATAAAGGTTCAGCCGGGCATCCTGTAGACTCCGGCCGAGTTCTCTCTGGCAACGTGAGCAGTTGACACACGTGATATGCCACCTCTTCTCGCCGCTCTTTGCGCACTCGTCCTCAATCGGCTTTTTGCAGAGGGTACACGAGTCCGAGTCGGAAGCCGATAGGCGAGCCATGCCGGAGGTCAGCTGAAGCGTCGTCGTTGAATTATCCTCGGTCTTCAGCGCCTCAAGATCATTGAGCTCGTCGAGAAAACCGTAAAGGCCCTCGGCGGTGTCGCGCTCCTTCTCGATCCGCAACGCTCCTTGTAGGCAGATTCGAATAAGGAGCTTTAGGTAATGAGCTAGGCCGGTGACGAGTGTTAACAATTCTTGGGTAACGCCAAGCTTTCGGGTGCCCTTATCCTGTGTCTTGGAAAGTAGCGAAAAGAATGCCACGATTTTCTTGCACAGAAGCTTGGCTTCTCTTCCATACATTAGGCCTATTATTCATCAGCCAACATCATCAGTTTCCGGGGATGTGCTCATGCACCGTGGAATATTTCTCACCTGTCATATCCAGCCTTGCCATGGTAGCATCAAGCCTATCCGCTGAATGGAACAGTATGTCAACGTGCCATATGAACTTTTTAGCTACCATGACACCGTCGACATACGCCCCATTGCTCACATGGAGAAGCATATCCGATATACAAGCTGCCGACGACTCTTCGAAAGTCGAAAGCACGCTCCAAATACGGTAGACCTTCTCTTCCATGCGTTCCTCTTCGTCCCGGACAAGTTCACGACCAGCAGGGTCATCCGGCACCGGCCCAAGAGCCTTTTGTGGGGGATTTAACCTGACATTCCAGAACTTGTGTATCATGTAGCACTCGGGATGCCAGTGTTGATTTTGGCCGTTTCGGAATATCTCGACAAACTGCTTGAGAATGGCAGTCTGGCAGCCACTACAACGTTGGGCGTACTGCGTCGAATAATGGTAGTGGCAGTAGACATGTCCATCGTGCTCGTAGTAGCTATCCTGAGCGCCGAAGACAGTCGGGCATAGCGAGCAGGTAAAGTGGTCGACGTGGTATTTGCGATCGAGTGCTGTGATGTAAGACCCCCGGAGAGCTCCGCCACACTGGTAACACAGCAGTCCTAACCTGCGAAAGTAATCCGTCTCGCAAAGGGGATACTGACCCTCGCCGTTATTGTCGTCTGCGGGGAAGAACTTGGAGGCAACAATTTGGCCGCAGTCCTGCAATCGGATGGTTAGCTAGAAAGTCCACACCGGGCGGCTAATTCAGGGACTCACGCGACACTTGAAGCAATCCAAATGAAATGTCCCATCGAGCGCGCGAACAAACTGGCCCGTCAAGGGTTCGCCACATTTCTTGCACACTCGCACTTGTCCGCTAGCTGTCCTCGACCCCTTTGGCTTTGACCTGTTCTTGTCTCCACTGCGTCTCGATTCGAGGTCTGTAGCATCGGTGGCGCTCAGCGCAGGCGATCCTGGAATACGAGCCAAGTGGGCATTTGTAGGGGCGCCGTTTTGTGATATCGTTTGCGTAATATCCAGATGCTCGTCCTCTCTCCGTTGCGCAGCTTCGCCTTGGGGGTGCCCCTGTGGATGTCCATGGGTGAATTCGCGGTCGCCCACGGGGCCGCCGCCGTAGTCTGAGCTTGCCATTTCGATGTTGTTCTTTGACCCTTGATTCCTTGACGGAGTTCAGAAAAACCCAGGCTCTTGATGTTCCGATGTATTTCCAAAGATAGGTGGGCTGCGATCACGATCGCGGCGAATTATGGATGTAGATTGGCGGACAAAGGCGCGTACGTCAACATCAAGCGGGGGCTCGAGCCCACTTGGTCGAGACGAAAGGGATACCGCAAGCTGCTCCTCCTATTGCCAGATGCCGTAAAACGACACCGCAACGGCGACAAGGCGATGGTTCGCCAGTCGGGTCTGTAGTCGTGCGCGTAACTGCCCAGCGCGCTCGGGCGAGCTCGACAGTTAGGGGGTTAGTTGCGACGGACGAACAAAGGACTTTGGAGTTGGCCGCCTCAATGGGAAGACGGGCGTAGATGGTTGTTGACGTGGACTCAATCGTGTGTCAAGCGGCAGGAGGGATAGTGTGATGATCCGGGCCGGTGTAGCGGACAGGGGCTTGGAATGCGTTTCGCGGTCGTTGGTTGTGTTGCTTGGGAACTCGGGGGCTGGCCAGATTGTTCGGTCAGGCCAGGCAGGGCAAGGATCGGGCAATCGTCTCAGTCGGTCGGGGAAAGGACGTCGAATGCCACGGGATGATGATGAATGGGTCGAGCTGGTCGAACTTGGAATCACGATCACGGCGTGCGCGCTGCAGTCGGCGCCAATCAGTCGGCGGCCGTGGTATAAGCGGTGGACGGTGGACGGTGACGGTCGGTGTCGGTGGACAAGTAAGGTAGTGGACGTAACGACGGTGGACGTGGGACGGGATTACGATGGCTGACGCTCGAGACGACGGGACCCGACTGAGTGCCTCTCTGCTGCGTGGGTGTACAAGAGGTGTATCAAGATGTCGGGGCGCTATTGTCGGGGTTTGGAGAGGCGGCGGCCACAAGGGCGTGGAGGTGGCCGGGGGCAGGACGGGTCGATTGGTAGCACTGGAGAAGGGAACCTGGGCTTGCGGTCGGGCGTGGTGTCGCCTGTGCTTGGGCGGTCATTGTCCGCAGCGGTGGAAGTGCGGTCGGGTGTCCAAAGACGGGACCAGTCACCTCAATGCCAGCGGCCCGGTGCGTCGGGTAGGCAGGTGTCCCTGGGTGTTTGCTGGGCTTGTAAGTTTGGGCTTCCAGGGCCACCGCCCAAGTAAGGTGCAGGTAATCTGTCCCTGCACTTTTTGTCTGGTACGTACCTGGGTCGGGTGGGATAAAACAACTGGACCCTAACAGCAATAACTGAACATGGAATGGAAGCAGCAGCAACAACAGCGGACAACAGCGATCTACGGGCCCCGCCACGACGACGGAGTGCAATTTCCAGACCTGCTTCTAACAATAAGGTATGGATGGGACTGGGCTAGCATTTCCCTAGCATTCTCCTACTGGCATGAGGCCTGGGCTACCCGGCAACGTTAAATCAAAGTAAAAAAAGATCACTGCCAGGGCGCCTGCAGAAAAAAAGAAGCAGCGGAGATCCTTCTCATGTCTCACGGTATGTACGTCGAGGGGAAGTGTCAGGCACAGCAGTTCAGAGACGGGAAAAGAGCAAGGACTTCTGCACGGAACAGCCCGACACAAGGAAGCTGGTTGCTGCTGGGCTACCTACGAACGGAAGGGGCCCGGCCGCGGCTTGCATCCAAATAACACGTGTGCCCCGTCACTTGGATATGTTTGGGACCCTCGTCAGGAACGAGGACGGAAGGGATGTGGAAGCTTTGTACACAACAGCCTCCACATCATATGGGACGAAGGTTAGTTCGAGGCGCTTGAACACAGCATTTGCGCACACACGGGGAATGGCATCCATACACACATACTGTATGTGTATACTAGACATAGTCGTCCCCCACAAGCCCACTTCTCTCAATATATCGGAAGGGGCCAGGACCTCTTCCAGACAAAGCTCGACTTATCTAGAGGTCCCTGCCTGTTGTACTACCAGCCCTCTTCTCCGCATATGCATGCTTGATATTTTTGTAATTGTCAAGGAGCAGCAGAGGAAGATCATGGACAGCGGCTGAGAGCATCGAACACTCCTCCATGGGGGAGACATTCAGTTAACGAGTGGAGACCATCCTCATGGCGTGAGGACCCGAGAGTGGACAAAGAATATTGGACAATATGAGAGGCCCCTTGATGTTTCTGTCCCCCTTCCACACCACATGGAACCCCTCTTCGTCAGAGTCTTGGCAATAAACCTGCGCATGTTTGGCTCGTGAAATTATCAGAACTCATGGCTCACTACCTATTGGCCGTGTTATTCGCTGTGTGTCCCTATAGTATCCCTGATGGAAGCTGGGAGTAGAGGTGGTTTTTCGAAAGAAGAAAGAAAACAGAGATGGACTGTGTTTATTATCTTGTACAGGTCCGCCCAGTACGCTTGCGCTGTTCATATAATCTCCACTAAATAGGCTCGACGATGGTGCTAAGAGTCCGGCCAAGACGTTAGGAACGACCCTGAAATAAAAGCAACCTAAGAGTTTCCCCTATCGCCAACCCAGCTACCGAACCAAGCCAACCTCAACCGAAAATGAAACAAATGCGGTGCCATTATAGCGACAACAAAATAACAAAGAAATATCAGCACTGGCCGGCATCGCCCTACAAGCGAACCAACTTCCTCAGTCTCTTCTCAATCATCTCACGTCCCTCTAAAGTCCGCCAGACTTGGTGAGGTGCCTGGTCAACAATGTCCCAATCCTCCAGATTCGATGTAAGATGGGTTAGATCTCGTTGCTGTGCATGGTAAACGTTGACGTCAGCAATGCTCGTTGGGAAAATGCCTCGGGTTATTGGGGCATCATGACATACCTTGCTCTCCCATTCGCTGTCCTTCCGCATCTGCACACCAGACGTCACCACCACCACGGGTGTGGTCTTGTACTGGATGGTTCTGCTTGACACCACATCACGCCGGGTGAGCGAGTTGGCAACCAGACTTTCCTGCAGCTTTGCAAAGATTACTCCTCCGGACTGATAGGCAGACCCGCCGTAAATCCGGTCCCTGGCGCTTCGGCCTCGGAGGATGGCGGCGGGGATGCGGTCCAGGCCGCATGGGGAGAGGACGCCTTGCAACCAGAGACGGAAGCCGCGACCGGGGGCTCCGACCCGGTAAAGAAGGTCTTCGTGCAAGGGATCGATCATCAGAAGGCCGCGCACTTCTTGGCCGTGTCGCGAGCTGAAGACTCGGGAATACAAGGAACCGATGCCGGCGCTGGCGAGTACCCAACTGCAAAGAATGTTGTCAGTAATAAAGCAAGAAAGAGGGTCTATGGGGGATAACATACGGTCCATCCTCCCCTGCGCGAGACAACGCTTCGCTCAAAACATCAGATGCCATGCTCACAGAGAGTGGTGAAGGGGCCGCGTCACTCTATCAAGTCAAATTGGTCAGTCCGTGAGTCGAAGAAAGGAGAAAGACACTTCGGTTAACATACCCAGGCGATACCCGGCCGGTCAGCAAAGCAATATCTGGCAATGGAACCGTTCTTGACCGCGTTCTCAGCAAACTGCCAGAGCCCATGCTCAACTGCATCCTCGCCGCCCTCGAAGAGCACGGTGGTCGTCCTGTTTCCATGAGCATCCAACTTGGGACCGGAACAGAACAGATGGATCTGGTACTTGTCCTCGTCAACCCAGTACCGTTCGCCCGGTGGCGCCACCCTCGCGTCCAGAGCACGAAGCGTGAGGGTGCAAGTGGTGAGCAATACCACGATCGACACAAGCGTCAACATGATGCTGGACAAAAGCACCTGTACCCATTCGAACAGTGTACGCCTTGTCTCCGGGCGGCCGGTGAGCCGTTCTTCTTCCTCAGTCTTTCCCCACTGTGATGTCGGTCGAGTGTCAGTCTATCAACGAACCCAAGGGCTTTCTCTTTCTGAGAGATTCTAAAAGGGGGAAAGAGAGGACCCCCCAAAAGAAAACAGACTTACCTGCACAGTCCGATCAGCAGCCACCGCCCAAACCGCCATCAGCGTCGCCCAAATCACGCTCGCCACGCCCACCCACAACTCCTCATGTCTTGTCTTCTCCACCGCCAACATGATGACCACATCCACCAGCAACAACACCGCCGTAACAATGCTGACCACCCGCGCGGGTTTACTCGGCACCGCAAAGAACAGCAAGCTCGTAATCAGCGTGATCAGAGCAACCGTAGTATAGCTAAACGCAAAAAAGGGCGACCCCCGCGCGTGCAAACCGGGAGGCGTCACGAAGACCGACACCAGCATCAGCACCCACCAGATGAAGGTCAGGCAGGTAAGCACAACGGTGACGGCGCGAACGAGACGGACGGTCCAGAGGTTGTAGGGCGAGACGGCGGGGTCGTCGGGCGAGAGGTAGGGGATGCCGGTGCTGTCTACCCGGTTGGGGAGGAGGCGGGTGTGCTCGTCGGGTTCGTGGTGGTGGTCGACGGAGGAGCGGCCGGCGAAGTCATCCCGGTCCCGGGGCTCGGCGCCGTGGCCGTTATGAGGCCAGTTCTTGGTGCTCATCGTGGTGAGGTAGCAACCCGCAGGCAAGGTAGCGTTCGTTGGTATCAATCCAAGTTACGTTTTGATCGGGGTGTGTAGAAGGTGGTATTGACCTCTCAAGTATTGATATTCGGATGAAAAATTGCAGGTCCGTCTCAGAAGTGTAGATGTAGCGTCTTACAAACTACTACAACCTACCACACACATTGATAGGTATGCAGTGTAAGGAAAGTGAGGATGTAAGTAAATGGATCAGCAACCAAGCATTTGCATGATGGTGAGCGGGTTGGAGTAGATAGGTAGATGCAATGTCCGAGTCTAATGCCGAACAAGTTACAAGCTTATTTCTGGCAGTGATTGCAGGATCCAAGAGCTGGAGAGTTGCAATATCATCAAAGATGGACTGGGGTAGGTCTCGATTCCATTAAGTCTTTCCAGTTCTCCAAAGTGAAAGGAACGACAAGGGATGGAAAGCAGGAGTGGACAAAAAACCAACTACGTCATGATCCCAACTCCACGCTCATACCCGATTGGTCAATCACCCATGGTCTTAGAGGGTGCTTCTGTGCGTCTCGAACCAACTTTCCGCAGAACTAAAACGAAAGTCGGTTGCCTACAATCTTGCGCATTGTTCCAAAATTCATCTAAGCACCTGATTGTTCAGATCGGGGTCATGGGGTTGTCTCGTCGCGTGGTGAGAAACGCTGGGGCAGAGCCATGTTGCTGGGATCGATATTCGATCGGGCATTTTTTTTCATGGAAGGTATGGTAGGACCGTGTTACTAATACGTACGCAGTGGCGGTTCATGAAAGGTTTCTGATATACCTATACTACTTACTGTAGTATAGACGCAAGCGCTTACAGAAGGATATTTGAGGCTTATCGATCACTCTCAAGGTAGGTTTCTTGAGGATGTGACGATGCAGTTGGTCGCACAGCGGGCGATGGAGGCTCGGTACACTACTCGGGGCCCCGGGAGTAAATCACCGACTTGAGGTGGTTGCATGATCGACCCAGACCTGGTCGATGTTCTGCATAGCATTTTATTTTCCAAGGGTATCCAGACAACCATGACGATCTCGACGCCTCTCTTGCAAATTACCGATGTCAACTAATGTAGTTATAGTGAAAACGAAATCCATACCTTTCCCATAACCGAACATACCTATGCATGGTCATAGCCCGTCACACCTTATCCCCGAATATGCCACAGCCATCGATACACCCATTCACCACCCACTCGTGTCCCACGGAACAGCACTATTCCCTCCTGAAACCGATCCCTTCCTACTTGACCCCGACCCAACCGTCGACGAAGCAGTCCCAGTCCCGGTCCCAGTCCCAGCCCCGAACCCCAGACCACCAGACATAGTCGACGACGATATTGAACCCGACCTAATAGATCCTCTCCCACCGCCACCTGTACTCCCACTTCCAGCTATACTCCCCCTCCGTTGCTCTTCCTCCATCTGTCTCCTCTTCCTCTCTGCTTTCTTCCGCATAAGCACCTCCTCCGGCGTCGGCCCCGTGGTCGGCCTTATCGCGTCCTCGGGGATCTCGCCGATGGGCGCGTGAAGTTTCGTGTGAGGATCGGTGTCGTTGGGTGAAACGCCGGCACGTTGGAAGGCTTCTTGCTTGTATTGGTTAAGGGCTTGCATGGAAGGTTCGCTGGTCGAGGCCCAGTCGGCTACTTTGTGGAGGAGTCCACCGAAGAACTTGCCGCTGGTTTTGCCTCCTCCTCCTCCGGATTTGGTGGGTTTTGTGGTAACGGTGGTGTTGCGGGTAGTGGTTTTCGACATGGAGGAGACGGAGGTACTGCCGCTGCGGCTTGTGGCTGTTTTCTGGATGGAGCGGATGTTGTTGTCGTCGTCGTCCCGTCTTGGGAAGCTGCCACTACCGGGTTTGGACATCTTTGGAACTTTTTTCGTTGGAGTATCTGACACTGTCTCAAGTGCCAAGGTGCACCCAGTCGATGGTTTGTATGGCCGGCTTCACTGACAAGCGTTCCTGTCTAAGTGCCTCTCAAGGTACGGAAGTTTTCCTCCTGGTGGTGTAAAAATATGTCCAATCGACCGGCCGTTCAGCCCACAAAAAGGATTTAGGCCACGCCCGGCCACCCACTTGCAAGGACAATCTGGCAAGCTCAGTTTAAAACCGAGACCGCAGCAACAGTAGGTTTGGTTCCACAAGACAGACACCGGAGAAGCCTATATCAGAAACATTGGCTGCCCGTATCTGGAAAAAGCTGAGTCGTCAGGGCGGCATCAGGGAATTGCGTGAAGAAATCGGCCTGTATCCGAGATCGGGAAGGATAGGATGAAGTCCATCATTAACACGAGGGCATCGTACTATCTCGTCGCTATATTGCCTTTTGGCTACTCGGATGGACTGAAAATTCGAGTGACTAACCCTCGGAGGACGTTTTTGCGAAAGTGTGAAGATCCTGTCGTGTGGGTCAGTGAAGAAACATCGACTGGGGTATGATCTCATGCGGTATCAACAGACCTGATTTGATGCAAGGCAAGTCAAAGTTCTGTGGGAACGGTGGTTCACGATCTTGGTGAGTTGGAGTGTTCAGTGTTGATGTAGTTCTGAAAATATTACGCCGAGATTTTCAAGTCGGAAAATAAATGCGGCCGTCAAGGCAGATGAAAGATACGATATCTGCGAAGACACTATTGGCGACTACCACCAAAGATATGACGACAAAGTCCGGACTATAGACACGAATAGAAGCAGAAATGAACGTGCTGGAAGAAAAAGAATCATGCTTATCAGATCGTGTCCGCAGAAACAACCGATGGTCTAGAAGAAATCCCGATGGCTAGAAGGCTGAAGCGGGTCTGGCCAAAGTGCCCTGTTACCGAGTACACTACGTTAAAACGCAGTGCTACGCAGTGTGTACGAATTATACAGACTTAAGCTCCACGTTTGAATGGCGCAAGACAGCATGCGCTTTAGCGAGTCAAAAGCAAGCCGCTGCATGGTGGTGAGAGCGGTTGCATGTGCGAATTGATATGAGACTGACTATCTCGTCGACTTCTGACAGCCAGTAACCGTACTCGGCTTGAGGGCCGCGGGATCGGGGGCTGCCCGAAAGGGTTGTGTTCCGTGTATTTTGAACATGGAAGCCATGTGGGTTGTATCGGTGATCAGCAGGTAGTTTCTCCTATTGTTAATCGTGAAACAACGCCTTACCCAGCGCTTTCAATACTGAGGGTACTATTATGAAAAGCGACCAGAACACAAGCGACTTACGACGTTTGACTTTTAAGAAAAGCCCTAAGACCACCATCCCGCTTGGAAATGATAACATGAATGCAAGCCGACCTGGATGCAGCCGAGGCGCCTTCTTACTGGCCTCTCCTCAAGCCAGACAAAAGCCCCGATTCGTAACGCAGTCCAAGTTGGCGTCGTTGGTGCAGCACTTGGACGGGAAGTCTGCCCATTCCTCCGGAACAGGATCACACAAGGCTCTGGAACATTGATTTTTTAAAACCAGTAACTCGCCCAACCTCTTTACCGTTTGTGGCGTCTGGCCAAGTGGTTGATGTTGGATGGAGGCCCCAAACATGATCCTTAATTGCGTGGATGGTCGATGACCTTTCGAGTCGAGAGAGACGGGCTCACAGGTAAGTGAGGGTAGGGTGCCAGAATTGAAGGAGGCTTACGACTGTCCGTATGCAGTCGGAGACTGGGGGGTGTTCAGCTGGCAGGATGAGGTCAAGCTTCCTGAAAAAAGAGGGAGAAAAAGCAAAGAAAGGAAAAAGACGATGGGAAAGAGAAGACATACTGGCTGCAGTCCACGAAGCTTCCATTGCATTTACAGATGGATACCAACGGTCAAAATGTCTCATGCGGCCCGTCTCGGAAAAGGGAATGGCCACTCGAGCATTGCATTCTGCGACGCTGTCTGCCGAGTTTCGACTGGATCAGACGATGTAGGCTGTGTTGTAGATAGTGGCCATCTTTGTGATTGTTGAATAATCTATAAACTGGAGAATGTCCATCGGCAACCAAACAACGACGTCCAAGACATTCCCGTCCCGCCAAGACAGAGTCATAGCGGGGCAAAAACAACGGGCTCCTTTCTGGAGTGTGTGGATTACATAATCAGATGGCGGTTTTGGCATCTTCTCCATCAACCTCCCGACTTCACTCCTCTCTACGCAGGGATTGGCCACTGTAGCCTGAACATCATCACGCCCGTCGACAAGGGTACAGCTGCCTCCGTTACTGCAATGATGATGGGATGATCCAACTTGAACCAGTCGCTCCGTAATTTACAGCAAAGGACCTGACAGAACAACTTACACGACATCCAGCGACTTTCTCTTTGGTGTTTTAGGTACAAGGACTGAAATCTCCAGGCAGCCAGGCTACTTATCTAGCCGCAGCAGACTGATTGACCATTGCGGTTCCGCTCGAGGCCGGCCCCTTTTCCCCTATCCTATACGACAAAGAAAAGGGGCGGATTCACAGCCAAACAAACATATCTTTCTCCGGGGCGCAAATCGTGCACCCATCCAATAGGTTTCATGCCGGGTCTCACAATAACCACAGGCCGCGTCCCGTCGGACGCCGGGGCCACCACCGGCTCGATCGGCTCAAGCGGCAGGACTTCCGGGGTTATCGGAGGGGCCCCTGATGCGGAGGCCCCACAAAATGATGCGCCCTCGCCGACCCGCCCTCCCGTTAGCCCCATTACCCCGACTCAGGAATCGGCACGGTTGTCCAGTCCCGGTCACGGAGATGGTCCGAACCAACAGCATCAACATCGTCAACAACACCATACGGCCTTCTCATCATCAGCATTAGCATCAGCATCATCACATTCACCAACGCCACCCTTGTCAAGCAATAACAATCATGATAATAATAACAACAACACAAACATTCCCATCTTTGCACAAGGCCGACCCACTTTCACTCATTCACAACCAGACCAAATTGGCATCCAGCCGCCGCCACCGCAGCCCATAGCCTTCGACGACAACCCGGACGTGTTAGCACTTAAGAGTGCCATCACCATCTTGCAGCTGCAGCGCCAGCGAGCCACGGTCGACATACAGGCGCTGAACCGGGCCAAGGTTGCTGCGCTTTCGGATCCGGGGGCCTTCGTTGCTGACTTGTCGGCGGGGAGAATTGGGATGGATGGTGACCCATTGCTTAACGGACCTGGAGCTAATGGCGATGGGAGTAGTGATGATGACGACGATGGTGACAATGATGAGGATGCGAATGAAGACGAGGATGCAGATGAGGATATGAAATCGGAAGGCAGTGATGACAACAGTGATGAAGGTGATGAAGAAGAAACCTCATCAAGCTCAGAACCACGGCACGACCAAGACGGTGATATTTCCATGTCCGGCACCGGCGCTGGGAACACTTCATCTACACCTACCTCTAATAACAACAATATCAACAGCAACAACAACAACAGCAACCGACGAAAGATGGCAACAGCAGCAAGGAAGAAAGAACGCGTCAGCAAGAAAACAGCAAAACAACAACCACAGGACCTCTCCAAAACATGGCGCACCCTCCCCAAGCCGCAAACCGTCGTGCGCTGCCCGCCTATCAACTGGGCTCAGTACGCCGTCGTGGGCGAGTCGCTTGATAAGCTGCACCAGGAGCAGCTGATGGCGCCTACGCTGGGGGTACCTGCGGTTGTTAGTCCCGGAGGGGTGTATGAATTCCGAGGGACCGCAACCGCAACAACGAAACCAGGAGGAGGAGGAGGAGGAGGAGGAGGGAATATCGGCAGTGGAAGTACAAGTGGAAGTGGAACTGGTTATACTATGGGAGATACTACCATGGGTAGTAGTTCTACAGGCACAGCAGCGGATAGGACCACCACGCCACCGACGACGGTAACCGGGATAGAAGGATATGCCAATACATCATCAGGCCAGCAACAGACACCAGGGGATACGCAGGGACAAGGACAAGGACAAGGACCACAGTTACCACGACATCAGCAACCGCAGAGGTTGGTTGGCATTGCAGCGCCGTATACACCTGGAAGAGACAAAATTGATAGGGGGACAGGTAGGAAAGGGTCCAAGCGGTAAATTTTGGGTCGTGAAAGACTTTGAAGGAATTTGACGGTTGGAATGGTATAGCACGGCGTTAGGGTATCATGGTGTATGGGATTCTTAAGATATTGAACTTCAGCGAGCGATTAAGATATGGATGCTTCTGTTAGATACTTCCCGCCGGGACAAGCTGTCAATTCATTTACGTAGATTTTGTCACAATTGTCCGTCGTATCTTGCTCATATTCGGTCTGCACAATTTGCAAATTATTCGAACTTCCATTCTTACACAACTCTCGTATCTAACCCATGTTCGCTATCTCACGCTTCACTTCTCTACCGAACTAACATTATTTGGTAGGCTTGTTCCTCGTATTTGCCCTACCGCACATCGAATACCTGTTTGCATCCGGGATTAATCATGCGTGAAATTGACCCTCTCTGCTAGACACCTTGTCCGTTCCTTTGAACCCCGGATATTTCCACACCCTTATTGGTTTACCAACGCCACAGAAAGTTCTTTGAGAGAGAAACCAGAAACCATGCCAGCCATGCAAAGTATGTGCGGATAAATTCAAACACCCCTCGGATCCTCTTAACGCTGCCGTCAACTGTTGTCCTAGAAATCTCTGGTAACAGTGTTAGTGCCTGACATGCTGTTTGGTCTAACCACCAAAGAGGGGTCTTACTCCATTGACTGTTGAACAGACCGGCGAAGACGCCGATTGTACATCCTGCGGTCATCCACGGAGCCCCAGAACAACTTGAATGCCTCGGGGTTGACCAAAGTGCGTGGGTCATAAGGGGGGCTCTCCTCCTCGAGAGCATCGATGATGGCTTCGAGGTGCGTCCTAACATCCTCACGGCGGCTCGGTGGCGCATAGTAGCAGGGTGTACCGTCCGCGGCAATGCGATGATGGAAGATCTTGGTTTCGAACCTCGCCCGAGGTTGCTCCTCGGGAAATCGTGGGCTGAAGCAAAGCTTGATTCTGAACAGGCCACCGTCCAGGTTTGTCATAGGCTTCCCGAAGTAGGTCACAAGCCAGACAAAGGGATTGCCACCCACGAGTTCGATGCTGTGCGCCAGATCCCTGCGCTTGAAATGCTCCACGACCTGCTCGAATTGCCTCTGCAGATTAACGGCGACAGTGGTTTCCTGAGCCTTAGCCTGTAATCCTTCTGCGGCCCAACTCTCTGTCTCGACGTCGAGGGCTGCTTTGATAGCCTTGAGTCTCTTCTCCAGCTCCGTGTAGTTGAATTTACCCTCCATGCCGTTGCCGTGACTTTCAAAGGGCATTCTGGCGAACGACTCGTTGTCCTTCACCTCCAACTTTCCCTTCTCGACGGCGGCCATGTAGGAGTCGTAATACCAGAGAAACCGTCGCTTGCAAAGGTCCTTGAAAGGCTCGAATGGGACACAAGATTCCTCGTCCAACGTGTCCATATCACTCTCGGTTGAGGCCGCTGAAACGATCTCCCCGGTGGCATTATCTGGCGTAACTGTGCCGTCGGGGTTGATGCCTAGGTATTCTTCCAGTCGATGAACGACCGAGATGCGGATTGTCTCGTGGCGGATCTGGGCGCATATTAGCTTACACTTCAACAGCGCGAAAAACTCTAGTTACCTTTTGTACGTAATTCTTCTGGTTCTTCTTGTCGTGAGCCTCCTTTGCATCTTCAAAGCCCGGCTCGTTTTCGTAGGGGTTCATGGACATCAGGCTTTGAATAGACAGTAGAATGGACTCGAGGCCTTGGGCAGCAGACCACTGTTCTCCACGCTCCCCGCGCCATGTTCTGTGCCATGTTAGTCCCAAAACCAGATCAAACGGATGGCTGTCAGAGGGACAGTGATTTTACCCCAATATCGAACTAATGTCTGGTTAGTGTCCAAAGGCTTCGGCCAAGTCAGAAGATGATTGACTTACAGGCAGACCTTGCCATTGGCGTAGATGTTTGGGTTGAAGCGGGTGCGGCCCTCGTTCGTAGTTGTAGCTTGAACCTGGGGAGATTTGCGAGGGTACTCTTTGTTGAAGACGAAAGCAAACTATCGGGCAGTCAGCGAGACTTGAATCCCTCCAAGGCATATGTGATCACCAGTACCTCGAAGAAGCCGAACTCGTAGGGTGTCTCGTGCGGCCCGATGATTAGGGCTTTAACATTGCGAACATCGACATCGCGGCAGGCGACCGCAAGAGCTACCACAACATGATGTTAGCTACTGACTGACGGAGCCGGAGACATTTTGCAGGCTCTTACACAAATCCGAGTCTTTCTGGAGGTCGCTAAGCTCCTATCGTTGACAACAGTCAAGTTAGCATACACCAGTATGGAAGCTCTCCTATGGTGAACCTGATCCCTGGTGTCGCGACTAGGAGTGGTGGGATACGTCGACTAATGTTACCTTGGTGATGCGAAATACAGACTGGTCCATGGTTGCTGTTTGACTTGGAGCTCACCAAGTCTTAGCTATCATCGAGGTGGCAAGGTGGTAAAAGATGGAGAGTGGGATGGGCCACTCGAAATCGCGAACCCTTGAACCCACGGGCAAGCTGAGTGGTAGTAAACAGTATGGTAGGTGGTTGATGGGGACCGCGATTGGACGTGAAGAAAACACTGGCGGACAGGTAGTTCACGTCGTGCGAAGTGGTCGATGATGGTATTATGCGAAATTGAGATTAAATGGCCGGGTAGCTGCCTATTAGGTGCAAGGCCAAGTCTTTGTTATCCGAATGTCTTGTTGGAGCGACGATGCGTGATGGTTTGTTTTCTCTGTTCCTACCAATTCAGGTAGCAATCGGTGGTTGAACTGAGAAGCAGCGAGCGAGACAACACCAGTTCAGGCAAGAAGGTTGAGTGCGGGGCAGGGACGAGTTCGAACGAAAAGAAGGAACTTGTCAACGACGGGAAGCGGGTGGTGCAGTAATGCACGACGTAAAATTGTAAGGCACCTAGACGTGCGACGGTCATGTGTAATTACAGCTTTTCCATTGCTGCTCAAACTTGCACTTGCTTTTCTCAGGAGGCATCATGGGCAGGGCAGTTTCACTTGCCAGCGGGCAACCAAAAAGATGAGAGCGTCTTTGTAGGCTGATAACTTCCAGTCTTAAAGCTTTGAAGGAGACGGAGAAGGGCATATCTAGAGTCCTAAAGCGCTTGCCATTGTTTCCATGACGCTTCAAACGGAGGGCAGTTCCTCCCGTCTCTGAAAGCCCCATCAGAGCTCCAAAACTTGCCTGTTCGGCCCATGATCGGAGAGCCAGATTAACAAACGGCCCCAGTATTGAATTGCACGGTATCGTGCAGTAAGGCATCGTCCCGGCCTGTAACAGGAAGCCCTTATACGTATTTTTACCAGAGTCCACCACCAACTCCTATCGTTCCCCGTTAAGAGTTTGAGTCCTCCAAGCTGTCGGGAATGCCTGATGTGACTGATCCTCTACAAACACAAAATTTAGTACCTGAAAAAAGGAGAATGGAAACCCTGTAACTTTCGTTTGTAGATATTTGGTGCCGATTGGAAGCACCCAATAGGATAGAAAATCTGACCCTACGGCGGCGCATACAATACAGGTACCCGATAGAAAGCCGAACACTTTCCTATATCAGTTAAGCTTTGGCTTCTTGTACCAAACCAACAAACAAACCGGGGCTGGATTGTATTTACCTCTCTTGAGGTTCCGTGTGCGGTAAACTTTTGATTACACGCGAATACAGAAACAACCAAAGTCCGAAGGGTCCTTGGATGAGGGGTCAAACAGACTGCAGTGCAGGGCCCGGGTGGATCCCTCACTCCCCCGTCCCGTCTCCGTCCCCGGTCCCGCCCCGCTGACGTGGAGAAGCTCCAGGCACCGACGCAACCCCAACATTCGGAGCTCTAGCGGACGGCCGGGGGTGGGAGTCTTAAGGACTCCACTTTAATTGTGAAGGACCCATATAATGTGACGCGCCCGAACGCGGTTTCTCTTCCAGTGATCGCGTAAAGTGCTGCTTGGAGTTCCTACTATCACCACCACGAGCTCCCTTCAGCAATACCTTGTCACGATATCTCGACTGCCGACAGAAAGACAATAATCCGACATCTTCGTATAATTCTAGACGTACAGTGGGATAACTTTCACAACTCTACTGGCCAAGATCTATCATGGCTAGCTTTTTCGACCTCAAGGCCAGGAAGGCGGCTGCTGCGAATGGCACTTCCAACCCAGAGAAACAGACAAAGGAAACTCCTAGGGCACAACCTTGGGTAGAGAAATAGTATGCGAGAGCTATCAAACTCAACACCTGTGGTTAATGTAGCTAATGACGACGTCACAGCCGCCCAAAGACCCTTAGCGATGTCACAGCCCAAGACCACACTATTACCGTTCTCCAAAGGACATTACAAGCTACCAACGTTTGTCCAACCTGCTAATTTCCATCTCTTGTCACAATGGCGGAATTTTCAGCCACTGACATGTGTTTCAAAAACCCTACAGCTCCCACACATGCTCTTCTACGGCCCTCCAGGAACGGGCAAGACCTCGACCATCCTCGCCCTCGCCAAGGAGCTCTATGGCCCCGAACTCATCAAGTCCCGCGTTCTTGAGCTCAACGCCTCCGACGAGCGCGGCATCTCCATTGTCCGCGAAAAAGTCAAAGACTTTGCCCGTATGCAGCTCACCAACCCCTCGGCGGCCTACAAGGCGCGCTACCCATGCCCGCCCTTCAAGATTATCATCCTCGACGAGGCCGACAGCATGACGCAAGACGCCCAGAGCGCGCTGCGCCGCACCATGGAGACATACTCGAAGATCACGCGGTTCTGCCTCATTTGCAACTACGTCACCCGCATCATTGATCCGTTGGCGAGTCGTTGCAGCAAGTTCCGGTTCAAGAGTCTCGACCAGGGGAACGCCAAGAAGAGGCTGGAGGAGATTGCGCAGCTCGAGGGAGTCGGGTTAGAAGAGGGTGCCGTAGATGCGCTGATCAAGTGCAGCGAGGGCGATTTGAGAAAGGCGATCACGTACTTGCAGAGTGCGGCGAGGTTAGTCGGTGCCGTTGCAGCTACAGCTAAAGACGGGGAACAAAAAGAGGGAGAAGGGGGCGATGAGATGGAGGTGGACGCCAAGCTGGTCACCGTCAAGGTCGTGGAGGATATTGCCGGTGTCATCCCTGACGATACCATCCAGAGGCTACTCAAGGCGATGCGGCCCCGTGCTGGGGCGGATACGTACCGGGCGGTCGCCAAGGTGGTCGAGGAGATGGTGGCGGATGGGTGGAGTGCTGGACAGACCATGACGCAGCTCTACCAAGCGGTGGTCTACGACGAGATGATTCCAGACGTACAGAAGAATAAGATCGTCATGGTGTTCTCGGAGGTGGATAAGAGGTTGGTGGACGGTGCAGACGAACACTTATCTATACTGGACCTCTCGCTACGGATATCGGGCATCCTGGCTGGCAGGTAACGGCTAGATTTAAAGGGGTTAAGAAGGGTATGATAAAGCAGATAATTCAAAGATAGGCGACATCACTGGGTTCGGAGTTCCGGTTTGGGCAACAGAAAATGGCAGGTCATTTACATTTCACTAGGTCATGTTTCGGTGTTTTTTAGTCCTAGACTTTTTTGTCGAATGCTTGACACAGGCCTTCACCACTACTATTCTCACTTCGCCCACAAGTGTCTTCCGTAATATCTGCAGCAGCACCACATGATTTTCATGTCTCCGACTACCCACCCTTCTCCAAGCCAATATCCACGTCCAACATATCCCATATACTCTTACTACCCCCTTTGAGCTGGCCAGTGCTCCTCTCTCCTCTCCTACCGCCCTCATCATGTCTCTTCTCAACTCCACTTGTTTTTATCCTTTCCAAAGACTTCTGTCCCTCGACCAGCCATATATCCGATTCGTCGCCCACCTCATCATCCTCTTCCTCCCCTCCACTAGCACCTGCTTCAACCAACTCATGCTGCTGTTGCTGTTGCCCCTTAGGCTCATGACCCAATAACCGATCAGCCTCCCCCAGCATGCGAATCGAGCCCTCCAGCGCCATCTGCCCTTCCTCGATTTTCTCCGCCACCACTTCGAACGTTGAGAACTTGGCTGCGTCGGCGGCTGATACCCATGGCCTAACCAAATCCGCCATCATGCTGGAAGCATTGTGATCTTTCTTCTGTGCAGCTGCTGCCATGGCCTGAGCAGGCAGCAACTGGCTTTCTTCCGCCAAGTGATCCAGCACTTGGGCGTTTTCCTTCAGTTGTTTGGAGAGTAAGGTGGCGATGTGGGATTTGTGGGCCAGGAGACCTTTGTGTTCGTGCGAGAGGCGTAGGAGGGAGGTGAGGGTTGGAGTGAGGAGGTGGTCGATTATAGGGACTGGAGTTGGCGGCGTGTCTGTTGCTGTTCCTGCTGCTGGTGTTGAGGAGGATCGTTCAGGGGATATCGTCCTAGGAGGGAAGGAGGAAGTAGTAATCGCTGGGAAGTTGAAGGATGGCGGCAGGGAGTGGAGTTGAGTGGTGATGAGCTCTAGGAGGGCTTTGCGTTCGGCGAGGTACTTGGTGTATTTGTCTTTGATGCTGGCGAGTTGCTGGCTGAGAAGGTTGGTTCTCTCTGCGAGATCTCGGTCCCGTTTGGCTTGAAGGACATCTTTTCCGGCAGGAGATCCTCCTCCATCTCGGTCATCTCCTGCTGATGCTTTCCCTAGTTCGGTCTCGATCCAGTTGATCAGCTCGGAACGACTAGCATTCAATGCTTGGAGCTTTGCTTGTGGACTGATGTTTTCGGGTTGGATGGCGGAAAAGGGAACTTTTGCCTTCTCGAGCAGATCTTCTTCCTGCTTGAGTGATAGTTTTGTTCGGAAAGTTCGATGCTCCAGAGTGTCTATGAGGCCCTTGAGCTGGACACTGTTTGACGTAGTGATGTCCTCAGATGTTTGTTCCAGTGCTAGCGAGTTGACGACCTCAGCTGGAACCTCGGTAAGAGGTCTGCAATCTCTGAAGAGTCTTTGGTGGTCTAGGAAGTCCGGTGATGCTGCCGGCTTCTGTCTCAAGCAGTCAAGGTTCTTCTCAACTACCAGAAGTTTTTGTTGCTTCTTTTGGATTTTGAGGCTGGTAAGGTGGTTGAGGAGATAACTAGGTTGAGTTTCTGTGCTTTCAAGGGTGGGAACCTCAGGATGACTGTGTTTTTGTGAGAGTGCCTGGTATTCTTTACGGACTTTGATGTTCGCGCACAATGCTTCGAGATATTCCCTATATGGACCTCTAATCTCTTGTGGATACGAGGGTGGTTCACTTGAATCGACGAGAGACAAGGGCTCTGTTAGCGATGCTCCGTCTTTCAAGGCCGGACTGAGGTGAAGTGTCAACATCCGTCTGATATGGGCGACTTCATCGCGAGGCCGGACGTATGGCTGTAAGACCTTCTGGACAGCTTCCAGCGTCTCTTGAGTGGAATCCATCTTGTAAATGGTCTCAGCCTTGTCTCAGGTCGAATTTGTTAGCTTCCACTTCATAGGAAGTCATCACACAACCCTCGATTCAGTATGTAAACGACTGTGATCATCGACGAGCTTGGCGTGATGTCAGGAGTACGGGCATAAAAGAGTGTGGGTGGGCTGAGGTGTTTCCGCATCTGGCATTGAGATGACTGTTCAACTGGCGCACAAGTAAACGCATTCCACCCCTTGTATTGGAGTAAAAGAGGCTGTAGATTGGAGTTCAAGACCATAGGAGGATCAAACCGCTCCTGCCATCTCAAGTCGCTCGGTACCGGGTTGAGGTTGTGTTGATGATTGTGCCTACCGACCTCCATGCTGTTAGTGCACCTTTATATCCTCTGCGGTGTCTCCACTTATGCACTAACAGCACTCTGACAGCAATGTCAAGCTCCAGCTTCAGGGTGTTTACATACTGTGCGCACAGCCAATGAGAGACGATACAGCGTTGCATAAAAATATCCAGCCGTCATGACTGGAGCCACACCTCTGCCGCACCTACCAAGCCAAGTTCCTGCCTGCTGCTGGCAAGCACGCCTCGCACGCCTCTCAACCTTTCCCGACGCCAAACTCCAACTTTCCTTTCGCGACAACCGCGACAGCATTTCTGTCGGAAACCCACCATCTCTGTTTCCGCCGAACCCCGATTCTTATTCCGTCCATCGATGCGCCTGGCGAAACCCTATTTATCAGCCAGCAAAACCAACGCTTGGTTTGGGGCGGGATCGGGCTAATTTATCGCCACAGCGTGCACGCCAGAACAAGCACGTTTTTACCCCAACGACAGAGTCGAAGATATCATAGATTGAATCTCTTTTTTATCCGTCACGACTTCCATTTCGACCTCGATATACACCCCGGAACATTTTTATAGATTTTCCTCCGCCAAACCGACAAGATGACGGACCACCACCGCGATGTATCGCAATACAAATATTCGGCCATGTCCAACCTGGTCCTCCAGGCGGACCGTCGTTTCGTCACGAGGCGAACCGATGAGGCCACAGGAGACCCCGAGTCCCTAGCCGGGCGTCTGTCCATCAAGGATATGGGCTCCAGAGTTGCCCGCGACTCAGCACCAAAGCCCAAGAAGGCGGGCGCCATGCCCGATGTCGAGCGGGGCAGTCTAAGAGAAGGTGCTGATATCCTTCAACGAGAGAAGAAGAAGGGCAAACTCGAGTCCACTTCAAGAGCTGGAGGTATTCTCACTGGCGCCGATGCGCTCATCGAAGGTCTTCGTTACCGCCCTCGAACGCAGCCGACCCGCGATGCCTTCAACCTTATCCTCACCATCGTGGCCGAGCACTTGGGCGACGTGCCCCATGAGGTCGTCCGCAGTGCGGCTGATGCGGTACTCGAGTATCTCAAGGACGATGATCTGAAAGATTTCGACAAGAAGAAGGAGGTTGATGATATTCTTGGCGTCTCGATGGGACCCAAGCAGTTCAACGAGCTCATAAATCTCGGCAAGAAGATCACGGATTATGACGCCCAAGACGAAGACGAGGATGCGGGCGATGCCAGGCAAGAAGGAGATGACGAGATCGACGGACGCCAGGGTGTTGCGGTCAACTTCGAGAACGACGAGGATGACGATGGCATGGTTGATGTTGTTCGGGAGGAGTCTTCCGACGAGGAGGATTTTGCAGAGGATGAAGAGCGTCCTGACAGCAACGAAGTGGTCGATGGTGAGGGAGGTCAGGAGGAGGCCGTGGAAGATATTCTAAGCGGTGAGGCCATGGTTATCGACTCAGCACCGGAAGGAAAGAAGAGCAAATCCGACGACAACTCGATCCCAGCTAGAGATATCGATGCCTTCTGGTTACAACGTCAGATTGGTCGGCTATATCCCGACGCACATATTCAGCACGACAAAACAATGTCCGCGCTCAAGACTCTGTCCGGAGAGCCCGACGAGCCAGGTGGTGAAGAAAAGCAGCTTCGCGACATTGAAAACGACTTGATGGAACTCTTCGATTACGAACACCACGAGCTTGTGCAAAAACTCATTGCCAACCGGGAGAAGGTTGTATGGCTTACTCGGCTGGCCAGAGCTGAGAACGAGGAGGAGAAGAATACCATCAAGCGGGAGATGGCTTCGGAGGGTTTGCGCTGGATTCTTGACGAGCTGGAAGGCAAGACCGACGACGGCCAGAAGAAGATCAAGATGGACATCAAGATGGATATCGACTCAGGAGCCTTTGCTGATAAGGAAGGCCAAAAGCCTGAGCGTCCTGAGGGACAGCTGGTCGGAGGCCTGCAGCCGCGCAAGTTGATAAACCTGGAGAACCTCATATTCGACCAGGGCAACCACCTTATGACCAATCCCAAAGTGCGACTTCCCGAGGGTTCGACAAAGCGCACCTTCAAGGGCTATGAAGAAATCCATGTGCCCCCACCAAAGAAGCGCAACGATCCCAGCGACGCTCATGTCCCGATTTCGGAAATGCCTGAGTGGGCCCAGATTCCTTTCAGCACGGCCAAGTCGTTGAACAAGATCCAGTCAGCGTGCTATCCTACTGCCTTTGGTGACGATGGGAACATGCTTGTCTGCGCTCCTACGGGTTCTGGCAAGACCAACGTGGCCATGCTTACCATCCTCCGTGAGATCGGCAAGAACAGAAACGAAGCTGGCGAGATCGATCTGGACGCCTTCAAGATCGTCTATATCGCGCCCTTGAAAGCCTTGGTCCAAGAACAGGTCGGCAACTTTGGGAAGCGTCTCGAACCATTCGGCATCAGGGTGGCCGAGCTCACTGGTGACCGCCAACTCACCAAGCAGCAGATCTCGGAAACGCAGATCATCGTTACGACCCCTGAAAAATGGGATGTCATCACGAGAAAGGCTACCGACCTTTCCTACACCAACCTCGTCCGCCTGATTATTATCGACGAAATCCATCTTCTCCACGATGACCGTGGTCCTGTGCTTGAAAGCATCGTCAGCAGAACCATCCGTAAGACAGAGCAGACTGGTGAGCCGGTTCGCATAGTGGGCTTGTCTGCCACCCTGCCCAACTACCGCGACGTAGCGAGCTTCCTCCGCGTTGACACCAACACTGGTCTGTTCCATTTCGACGGAACCTTCCGTCCTTGCCCTCTCCGCCAGGAATTCATCGGCGTTACGGAAAGAAAGGCCATCAAGCAGCTCAAGACCATGAATGACATCACTTATCAGAAGGTCTTGGAACACGTGGGTCAGAATCGCAACCAGATGCTCATCTTCGTCCATTCCAGAAAGGAGACAGCGAAAACCGCCAAGTACATCCGGGACAAGGCGCTTGAAATGGACACCATCAATCAGATATTGAAGCACGACGCCGGAACTAGGGAGGTCTTGAGCGAAGCCTCCAACTCTGTCAACAACACCGATCTGAAGGATATCTTGCCCTATGGCTTCGGTATCCATCATGCTGGTATGAGCCGTGCTGATCGTACCGATGTCGAAGATTTGTTTGCTAGTGGTCATATCCAGGTCCTTGTGTGCACAGCCACCCTTGCTTGGGGTGTCAACCTTCCAGCCCATACCGTCATCATCAAAGGCACACAAGTATACTCCCCCGAAAAGGGTAGTTGGGTTGAGCTCAGCCCTCAGGATGTGCTGCAGATGCTTGGTCGAGCCGGTCGCCCTCAGTTCGACACCTATGGCGAAGGCATTATCATTACCACCCAGGGAGAGATGCAGTACTACCTCTCGCTCCTTAACCAGCAGTTGCCTATTGAGAGTCAATTCGCTAGCAAGCTGGTTGATAACCTCAATGCCGAAATCGTGCTGGGCAACGTCAGGAGCCGTGACGAAGGTGTAGAATGGCTAGGCTATACCTATCTCTTTGTCCGTATGCTCCGTTCTCCTGGTCTGTATCAAGTTGGAGCGGAGTACGAGGATGATGAAGCCTTGGAGCAGAAACGTGTTGACCTGATACATTCCGCTGCTACAGTGCTGAAGAAGTCAAATCTCATCAAGTACGACGAGAAGACTGGAAAGCTTCAGTCCACTGAACTCGGCCGCATCGCTTCGCACTACTACATTACCTATGGTTCGATGGACACCTACAACAAGCTGATTCAACCCTCCATCACCGATGTCGAACTGTTCCGTGTTTTCGCCCAGAGCGCCGAGTTCAAGTACATTCCCGTTCGTCAAGAAGAGAAGCTGGAATTGGCCAAACTCCTTGCAAAGGTACCCATCCCAGTCAAGGAGAGCATCGAAGAACCTACCGCAAAGATCAACGTATTGCTACAAGCGTACATCTCTCGTCTGAAGCTGGACGGTCTCGCTCTTATGGCCGACATGGTTTACGTCACACAATCCGCCGGTCGTATTCTTCGGGCTATCTTCGAGATTACTATCAAGAAGGGATGGGCATCAGTTGCTAAGCTGGCCCTGAACCTGTGCAAGATGGCCGAGAAGAGGATGTGGCCAACAATGTCGCCGCTAAGACAGTTCCCTAACTGCCCTATTGAGATCGTGAGGAAGGCTGAAAGGATCGACGTGCCGTTTACCAGCTACTTCGACCTGGACCCTCCTCGGATGGGCGAGCTTCTCGGACTTCCTAAGGCAGGCAAGACTGTTTGCAGCCTGGTGGCCAAATTCCCCCGGGTCGAGGTCCAGGCCCAAGTGCAGCCCATGACTAGGTCGATGCTGCGCATTGAGCTTGCGATCACACCCAACTTCGAATGGGATGTCGATATCCATGGCCTTTCCGAAAGCTTTTGGGTTGTCGTCGAAGACTGCGATGGTGAAGACATCCTTTTCCACGATCAGTTTATCCTGCGCAAGGACTATGCGGAGTCCGAGTCCAACGAACACATTGTTGAGTTCACCGTGCCCATTACTGAGCCCATGCCCCCCAATTATTTCATCTCTGTGATCTCCGACAGATGGATGCATTCCGAGACTCGGCTGCCTGTGTCATTCAGGAAGCTCATTCTCCCAGAGAGATTTCCCCCTCACACCGAACTGCTTGACCTGCAGCCACTCCTGGTCAATGCTTTGAAGGCCAAGGACTATGCTGCGCTGTATCCCGATTGGCAACAATTCAACAAGGTGCAGACGCAGACCTTCAAGTCCCTGTACGAGACCGACAACAACGTCCTCATCTGCTCACCAACGGGCAGTGGCAAGACTGTTTGCGCCGAGTTTGCTCTGCTGCGCCACTGGGCAAAGAAGGAACAGGGCCGTGCCGTCTACATTGCACCCTTCCAGGAGCTCGTGGACTTGCGGTTCGCGGATTGGCAGAAGCGATTTGGTAACCTTCGGGGTGGCAAGGACATTGTGAAGCTCACGGGAGAGACGACCACTGACCTTAGGCTCTTGGAGCAGGGCGACCTGATCATGGCCACACCGCTTCAGTGGGACGTTTTGTCTCGGCAGTGGAAGAGGAGAAAGAATGTTCAGACGGTAGAACTCTTTATCGCTGACGAGCTGCACTTGCTTGGTGGTCAGATGGGCTACGTCTACGAGATCATCGTCTCGCGGATGCACTACATCAGGACGCAAACCGAATTGCCGTTGAGGATTGTCGGTCTCAGTGTGTCTCTTGCCAATGCTCGTGATGTCGGCGAGTGGATCGACGCGAAGAAGCATGATATTTACAACTTCAGCCCGCATGTGCGACCCATTCCTTTGGAATTGCACATCCAGTCATACACGATTCCCCATTTCCCGTCCCTCATGCTGGCGATGGCGAAGCCTACTTACCTGGCCGTAACTCAGCTTTCTCCCGATCAGCCCGCTCTCATCTTCGTACCCAGCCGGAAGCAAACAAGAGCTACGGCACGAGACATCCTCACCGCCTGCTTGGCTGATGACGACGAGGATCGTTTCCTTCATGTCGAGGTTGAGCAGATCCAGAAGCTCCTCGACCGCGTCCAGGAGGCGGCATTGGCGGAGGCACTCAAGCACGGTGTTGGCTACTACCACGAAGCCCTGAGCCTCAATGACAAGCGCATCGTCAAGCATCTATACAACAATGGGGCCATCCAGGTGCTGATCGCCTCTCGTGATGTGTGCTGGGAGCTTGATTGCTCGGCTCATTTGGTAATTGTCATGGGCACCCAGTATTTTGAGGGCAGGGAGCATCGCTATGTTGATTACCCTCTAAGCGAGGTCTTGCAAATGTTTGGCAAGGCTCTCCTGCAAAACAAGGCCGGGCGCGGTTGCGGTGTCTTGATGGTTCCTGCGGTCAAGCGGGAGTATTACAAGAAGTTCCTCAACGAAGCCCTCCCTGTCGAGTCTCATCTGCACAACTTCCTTCACGATGCCTTTGTGACGGAAATCAGCACCAAGATGATCGAGTCAGGTGAAGATGCTATCAACTGGGCCACCTTTACCTACTTCTACCGCCGCCTGCTCGCCAACCCAAGCTACTACAGCTTGACAGATCCCACGCACGACGGTCTCAGTCAGTATCTCTCCGACATGGTTGAGGCTACCCTCAAGGACCTGGCCGAATCCAAGATTGTCGACTTTGACGAGGATGACGGCACTGTTGCCCCTCAGAACGCTGCTATGATTGCTGCTTACTACAACATCTCGTACATTACGATGCAGACATTCCTTCTTTCGTTGACTGCAAAGACAAAGCTGAAGGGTATCCTCGAGATCGTGACGTCGGCCACCGAGTTCGAAGCGATCCAGATCAGAAGACACGAAGAGGTCATTCTGCGTCGCATCTACGAAAGCGTTCCCGTCAAGATGGCCGAGCCTGTCTTCGATTCCCCTCACTTCAAGGCCTTCGTTCTCTTGCAGGCCCACTTCTCCAGGATGAACCTCCCCATCGATCTTGCAAAGGATCAGGAGATCATCCTCACCAAGGTGCTCAGCTTGTTGAGCGCTACTGTTGACATTCTGTCGTCGGATGGCCATCTCAACGCCATGAACGCCATGGAGATGTCTCAGATGGTGGTGCAAGCGATGTGGGATCGGGACAGCCCGCTCAAGCAGATTCCCAACTTCACGACGGAGGTGATCAAGACGGCCAACAAGTACGACATCCGGGACATCTTCGACTTTATGGAGAAGATGAACCCCGAGGAGAACCCCGACTACGCCTCTCTGGTCAGGGAGCTCGGTCTCTCCCAGGCCCAGCTGGCCCAGGCTGCCGAGTTCACCAACAACAAGTACCCCGACGTCTCGTTGGAGTTCGCGCTTGAGGACGAGGACAACATCCGGGCGAACGAGCCTGCCTACCTCAAGATCAACATCGAGCGCGAGGTCGACGAGGATGAGGAGTTCGATCCTACGGTGCACGCTCCGTTCTACCCCGGCAAGAAGACGGAGAACTGGTGGTTGGTGGTTGGCGAGGAGAGCTCCAAGACTCTGTTGGCAATCAAGCGCGTCACCATTGGCAAGAAACTCAACGTCAGGCTGGAATTCACGGTGCCTACGCCTGGTCGCCACGACTTGAAGCTGATGTTGATGAGCGACAGCTATGTGGGTGTTGATCAAGATCCTGCGTTCTCGGTCATGGTGGAGGAGGGAATGGATGTGGACGAGAGCGAGGAGGAGGAGGAGGATGACGAGTGATGGGGGCGAGACTGATTACGTGTGTTATGTATGGCAAATGCAAGGCAAGTGTTTGGTGAACCCCTCTCTCTGCTAATTGAGGCGGTGTGGTGTAAGTGGATGTGGATGGAATGGGACAGACGCAATAGTTCAACAAGAATGTATTATCTTATGCTACTTATTCTAGCAACCCAGGTCGTCACGACATCGATTCGCGGATACATGTGCTGGGCGGTTTTGGCAGGCCGAGTGGTGCTCAGGGCGTCAGCTTCAGGGCCCAAGTCCGGAGTGGTGCGGGGTTTCACGACCGCTGCTGCGTGAGGGTGTCGGGGAGAGGCCTGTCTGGGAATGTTTGGGGCTGGGCTGGGATGGGGGTTCCGGGTTGTGCTTGGATGGAAAGGGGAATGAAGGATGACGATCTGGGGACAACAGTTCAACTGTGGATTCATGGTTGACTGGGTCAACTCGGATGGGCAACATCTATAGGGATCACTCAGGCAGGTCGCGGTGGATGGTGGTTGTGTTGGCGTCGAGTCTTGGGATCTCGGCGAATATCTGGTCTGATGCATGAGGAGGTGGCGGGCGGGAACATGGGTTCTTCTTGTATACTTCTAACCCCTACCTGCCTGCTACTATGATGTGATGATGTATAGCTCTCTTCCACGTATATCTCTATACATGCTGTGAGTGGGTGACGGTGACGGTGGTGATGGAGCGAAGGAAGGCAAAGTGACATTCGGTCGGCCAGGCAGAACCGATGGCATTGCCAATCCCTCCATACAGCGTCCAGCTCCGGCCGTTCGGCTCCTTGCTCCTCCCGCGGGCAAGCCGCAAGACAGACATCACTAGAGTTCCATAGAAGGCAGGCGACGCTCGGACCAGGTCCCGGGTCACCTTCAAATAATTTCTCTCTTTCGCGAAGACAAAAGAGAACCAAGGACTTGTCACTAACTGCGAAGCTTCCCTTCGACCATCCTCTCTCCATTGTCCAAGCTTCTGCGCATTGTGACCCGCCCCGTCCCTCCATTTATCATTACTGTCCACGGTTGCCGTTGCCCATCCATACCTATTCATCGTCATCCATCAACCTGCAACTCAACAGCAACAGCAACAGCGCTACCTTGGGAAGCTTATCGCATCATCAACAAAAAGTCACGCGCGCGTTGACGTAGATAGCCACCAACAAGCCGAACCACAAGCTTTCGGTAGCCTCGACTCCGCCATCCATAATCCAATTCCCCACGCGCAACCACGCGTCGTGTCCCTTTCCTTGTCTTTTATTTCTTCTAGGGAAAGAATCAGACTTTGAACCATCGCGGCATCCATCACCATCACCCACGGCCCCGTCTATACTAGCTCTCTCTGACATCACGTCGCCACCCGCTGCACCCGGATTATTCTACCATCACCCGCCGCCCTATCACATACCTACCTCCTCTACCATGTCTGACGACTCCACGACCAACGCGCCGGCTACTGCGGCCGCGTCGCCAACACCCGCCGCTGAGAAGGAGGCCGTGCCTGCCCCTGCGACCACCCAAGCCGGCGAGACAAAGAAGGAGGAAGCTGCTGCCGCTACCAACGCTGCCGAGGAGAAGGCGGCCAGTGCTACTGAGACTGCGGCGCCTGCGCCTACTAGTGAAGCGCCGGCCGAACAAGAGTCGGACAAGGCTGCCCAAGGTATCTAAGAATCCACCACTCTTCACCCATTCACCCATCCGCCCGGTCACCCAGGCATCCATTCACCGTCCGTCGTCATCCATCCATCCACCCAACCGCCCATCCGCGATCATCCCTTCGGAAACATCTTAACTAATCATCACCTTCGCCTATCCATTAGACACCGAGGACAAGCCTGCCGATAAGTCCGACGACAAGGCCACCGACAAGCCCGAACAAGACCAAACAGAAAAATCCGACGTCGAAATGGCCGATGCCAGCGCCGCCCAGACTCCTGCTCCCGAGTCGGCAGAGCAAACCCAGCAGACCGACGATGCCAGCCCTGCTGCTTCCGCGGCCGCCACGTCCAAGAGCAACAAGTCTTCGAACAGCCGTCGCAAGTCCGTCGGCGGTGGCTCCAAGCTCAACAAGAAGGCTTCCAAGGCGAAGCTGCTTCACCTCGACGCGCAGCCCGGCGATCACTACTATGTCAAGCTGAAGGGCTTCCCTCAATGGCCCGTTATCATCTGCGATGAGGACATGCTTCCCCAGTCGCTCATCAAGTCGCGACCCGTCTCCGCCATGCGTCCCGATGGTACCTACCGCGAAGACTTTGCCGACGGCGGCAAGAGAGCACACGATCGCACGTATCCCGTCATGTATCTTCATACCAACGAATTGTAAGTTTTGGACTGGCAGTCGCCGCGCGACCTTCTTCATCCGGTCTACCTAGCTTCTACTTTGGATTCCCAGCTAACCAAAGCGATTTTGCTTCGAATTATAGCGGCTGGGTGGTTAACACAGAGCTCATCGAGCTTGATCCCGAGGCCATCAAGGATATGAAGATGGACAAGATGCGCAAGGACCTTGCTGCAGCGTACCACTTGGCTGCCGAGACCCATCCCCTATCTTTCTACAAGGAGGTTCTGCAGCGCTTCCAGGAGGAGCTGATTGAGCAGGAGAAGGCCAGGGCCGCCAAGGCTGCTGCCACTCCCAAGGGCAAGAAGTCCAAGGCCGCTGTCAGCGAGGATGAGGACGTCGAGATGGCCGATGCGAGCGACGAGCAGCCCCAGACCGACAAGAAGAAGGCCAAGAAGAGAAAGGCGGAGGAGCCCGTAGAGGTGAGCCACAGCTGCGTTTGTGCAAGAGGTGGCTGACATGTGCTAACTATTGGAAAACTGGAACAGGAAACTCCTCAGCGGTCAGAGTCGGTCAAGAAGCCCAAGATAAAGTTGACGACCAATTCGACCGCGAAGACCGCGAACGGTGCCGCCGCCACCCCCAAGACTGCTAAGCCCGCAGCGGAAGCGAAGACCGCGAAGGCTAAGCCGGCCAAGAAGACCAAGGAGACGGAGGAGAAGAAGGGTGAGAAGGAAGCTGCTACTCCCAAGGAGCAAGAACTCACGCCTGAGGAGAAGCATACCCGCAAGGAGGTACGTTGACGCATGGGATATTTGGTTTTGGAAAGGGTGCAGATTGCTGACATGTCACGATTGAACAGCGTGAGGTGTTGTTCCTCCGCCACAAGCTTCAAAAGGGCCTGCTCACCAGGGATCAGGAGCCCAAGCCCGAGGAGATGAAGGTCATGTCTGAGTTCCTAACCAAGCTGGAAGCGTTCCCAGATCTTGAAGTCAGCATCATCCGGGCCACCAAGATTAACAAGGTGCTCAAGGCCATCCTTAAGCTCGAAAACATTCCCAAGGAGGAGGAGTTCAAGTTCAAGCCCCGCTCGCAAACACTTTTGGACAAGTGGAACAAGCTTCTAGCCGGTGAAGCTGCCTCCGCCGCCGCCGCTCCCGCAGCCGACAAGGAAGCCACTACTAATGGCGTCAATGGAAAGGCGAAGGAGGCCGAGAAGGAGGTCAAGGAGGAAACCAGCAAGACCAACGGCGCCAAGGGCAAGAGCGAAGAGCCTTCCACGTCTGACAAGGCTGAGGAGGCCCCCAAGGACAAGGATGGCGACTCCAAGATGGAGGAGGCCGAAGCAAAGGTCGAGCAGAAGGATGAGAAGAAGGATGCGGATGAGAAGAAGGATGCGGACGAGAAGACCGAGAAGCCAGAGACCGAAGAGGTATGTTGCATCTGTCCCCAAAAATGTCCGAGTCATCTGACACCGAGACATGAGCTAATGAGGGAGGTAATACAGGCAAAGTCTTCTGAGGCGGTTGAAGCATCTGCCTGAGGAGGGCTAGTGGTCGGTGTTTTCGGACAGCCTGTACAACTGAATGCCTTTGGGAGGCCGATACCATGCCGCTGGTGCCGAGAGAAAAGGGCAAAGTGTGAACGGCATCCCTTAGACGGCGGCCGGTGCGGTCGCTGTATCAAAATGTCTCTCGAGTGCGCCCCGGTCCCCGACAATTCCGACTTTTACGATCCGCAAAGACGAGGAAACATTCAAGCTCCGAGTTTTTTGTCTGTGTCCGAAATAGCGATAAGGACTCTGTTGCGGAACTGTCTATAGTCGGCCGCTTTGAATATGCTATCGAGTAGGAAGGCTCTAGTAGGAAATACGGAAATACTCAAGAGAAGGTGGAAAAGTGGGCGCAATGATGTTCTCTTTTTTGGAATTAGGTGTCGATGGGAGTGCTGATAAGCATTCAGGTCATGGTCATGTGGAAGTGAGAAAAAGAGAGAGAGAGAGAGAGAGAAAGTCAGCGAAAGAAAGAAAGAAGATGATGTTTCTGTTTAACTAGTTGGTGGGGGTTTTGCGCGTTTCTTTTTTCCCCTTTTGATTCCGTACGTCTGTCTGGTGTCTATCTCATTTCTGTTCTTTGGTCTCTCTCGCAACATCCGTGCCGAAATCATTCGTCATCATCAAATCACTATCTGGGGGTGTTCTTGTTTAGGTTTGTTCTTCGTTGGGGGCTTGGTTCGTTGTTACGAAAATACAGGCATGCCTTATTATTCTCCTTTGGGGTTTTCTCCTTCATGCCTCTTTTTTTTTGCATTCATGTGTCTGGTTGTTTACAAATGTCTGGAAACGCGAAGAAAGACGACGATGATGACGATGATGGTTCTCAACGAACGGTATCACTAAAGGGGAAAGAAAACCTAGGTTATTATGCGAGATGTGTTGGAACAAAAGATGATGAGCAGGGCACAGACAGGCACTTCAACGATTACGATTCATTTGGACTTTCTTCAACAAATCTCTGTCGGGGTCTGTCTTTCTTGGTCACTTACGGGGGACGGAGAAAATGAGGAAAGAGGAAGGCGTCTCGAGACCATACAGTTACTACTTTGGTACTTTGTTTGAGCTTTGCTCCTTGGCTTCTTTGATTCCATGTTTCTATATTTGGCTACGGCCCGCTCCTTAATGAAGAAGGCACGAGAACAAGGCAAAGATCGATCTGATGCTAAATAGCCATTTGGTCAAATCTTTCGAGACAGGGATGGAGTGCGGTTGTCCCGGTTCGCGAGGGCTCGGCTGGTTTTGATGACGAGATTTGTGAGGGTATAGTTAAGATTACTTGCTTAATGAAATACAGTAGTATTACCAATTGAATCAGTGAGTATACTTAACGAGAGCCATCTTCAACGCTTTTGCTGAATGGTAACAGACGTGATTTGACAACGACATGGAATATCTTAATTAGAAACATTACTCCCGTTGCTCAATGTTTTGATCATGATGTAAACAACCCAAACGAGTTCTGTCACGGACGGCGAATTGCTGGGCTCGCGGGGGAAGCCACAGGGGTTGTTATTGATACCTATAGAGCATGATTGTTAGTGGCGCATGAGGTGCTGTGGCTTGTACGTTTAGCGCTCCTCCAGCAGTAAGAACGACCGCCCTGGCCTGCCCTGGGATCATGGCCCTCGCAGCTTCCCTCCAGAACGGTTGACGGGGATTGTTTGAGACGCGTTCCTTCACCCAGTTCGTGGCAGATGTTGACAACGCCATTTTACATGAACAAACATCCCTGAACTTCCTTCCATTATTTTTGGTTCCTTCATGATCGTAACTATACCAGAAGCTACCCATCGAGTAGCTTCCAGTATAGGTACCCTGCCTGCCTCTACCTGCTCGAAAACTGCACGGGAATAGTAGCTCTGTCCATCTTCCGCATTGTACACTTTGAATAGGTACAATCACGTTCACATTTCACACACAATTCCAGGTAGATTTCAGTGAACCAACTGAACTCTGTCGCCATTCACAACAATGGCAGAATCACACGACGACAACCCAGCTCTCTTCGAGGACGATGATAACCGAGTAGGTTTAATGTCTCCTTACTTAACACCCCTCTTGCCAGCACTTACTCACACTCATCAAAAACAGGCAGTCTACATCTTCGCCCCGGCAGGTCACGGTGGCTCTCCACAGCAAGAGAAAGCACGGCCAGTGAAGAGGCGGAAATTTACCAGCAAACGCGCTTCTTCTTCATCTGCTGCCGCAGCCGCGGAAGTGGTACGAGAGGGTGAGGCGGAGATGGAGAGGGCGCAGACGACCACTGCTGCTGCTGCTGCCTTTCCTCCACTGTTTGGCGGGAAGGAGAGTGTGGAAGCTGCGGCGTTGAGGAGGCAGGTGTTTGATACGGCATGGCCGGTTCTTGATGGACGGATTAAGGTGGGTTTTATTTCTCTTGTCTTTTTTGTGTGATTCTTTGGGTCCTGTTGGGGGTTGTGATGGGGATGAGTTGTTTTATCGAGGAGTTTCATTTCTCGGGAAGGAGGTTTGATGGGTAAAACGGAGTTGAATTGCGCTGTGCTGTGTTGTTGGGTAAGATTGCTAACGTTGAGTTTTTACGAGTGAAGAATGTCCTGAGAGAGGCAAACCGGACGACATTAGAGGATGTCAGCTCGTTTATCCGCGATGCTGAGGGTGATACGTAAGTGGCCATGACCCCTTTCCAACCCCATACTTAGTTGAAGAGAATCTGGCACTGACACAGAACAGAACAAGAGGAACAAGAATCCCAGCCGGCTTCATCATCACCGGCCCCAACATTGCCTCCCAAGACTTGCTCTTCGAGCAACTCTCCGAAGCTCTCGGCAAAGCCACACAAGCCCGATTCGTCCGTTTACGAGCGGCCGGGGTGCCGAACCTCAAGGCAGCGCTGAAAAAGGTGATAAGAGACGCCACTGCGCAAGTGTCTAGTGACGGCGGCGGCGGCGGCGATGGGGACGAAGACGCCAAGGTTACCTTTGGTCGGGATGGCAGGAAGTACCTCGACTATGACCTGGAGGGATTACACGCTTTTCTTAGCTCACAGCAGGATCCATTGAAGCGAGTTATTGTGGCGTTCGAGGATAGCGAGGCGTTTGAGAGCTCGCTGTTGACTGATTTGCTTGCTCTTTTCCAGTAAGTTAAACTGACACTCTTCTTGCTCGGTTGCTTTTCTCGAAGGGGCAGCGTAGCTAATTAGGTTTGGACGATACAGTTCATGGCAGGGGCGCATCCAGTTCTCCGTACTCTTCGGCATCGCTACCTCGGTCGAGTTGTTTCAGGCGCGACTCCTCAAATCTACTGCCCGACAACTGTTCGGTGCCAAGTTCGATGTCGTCCAGGCAGACTTGGTACTTGATAATGTCTTCAAGAGCGCCATTGCTGGGACGCAGGCGACGCTTCGACTAGGGCCCGCGTTATTGAGGAATCTGCTGGATCGCCAGCGGGATCAGGTTGCTGGTATCCGGGTGTTTATCAGCTCTATTAAGGTCAGTCTGGTTGATAGTTTCCTTGCAACTTTTACCATGGCTGACATTGTGGTGTTCAGTACGCCTACATGTGCCATTTTTACGCAAACCCTTTAAGTGTCCTGCTTGCGGATGAAAAATCTCTCACTCGTCAGCTCCTCCAACCTGAGCACCTCCAGGCTGTACGGACGCTTGACTCGTTCAAGGCACATGTCGAGGCCGCTGTGGACGCGAGACAGCTCAACCATGCACAGTCACTCGTCGAAGATGACGGCTACCTCGTCAAGCAAATGGTTGAGCAGCGGCAGAAAAAGCAGGACTACCTGATGCAGCTATTGCGTTCTCTACACCTCTTGACAAGCATGGACCTCGTTCCCAGCCGTTTCACCGACCTCTACGTATCTGCTCTCGCCGGCGGGCTTGATCTAACTCCCACCATCGACGCCATAAAAAGACTAGGAGCAGACGACGTCCCCGCCCTTATTAACCGCCTACTGGCTGCCATCCAAACCGGTAATCCCGACCTCGACCTGCCCGGCTGGGAGGACGAAGCCGAGGATCTCATCAGCTCCCTCACCGAAATCCGCGACGAGATCGAGGCCCTAGCTGAGCAAGCCCGAGAGAAGGGCCAACAATCCCTCAAGAGCAAATTCACCGCCCAGAGCAAAATCCTACGCACAACCGTCGTCGCCCAAAAGGTCCAGCTCAGCCAGGACACGGCCAAGCTAACGGAAGAAGACAAGGCCTTTGGCAAGACCATCGACTCCCTCGTCGATTTACTCACCCACCACATCTACAGCGAGCCCATCGACAGCCTGTTTCTGCACCAAGCATGGGCGTACGACGCCGAGGCTCCTTACCGGGACGTCTTTGTTCCGCGGCCGGGGACCACCTTTGAGCGGGCTTTGACGAGGCCGCATGGATATCTCGGGTGTGAATGCTGCAGCAAAACCACAGGGACGCTGTCGGCTACGCTGCCGACGACGTGTATTCTGTATCAACTGTACCTTGAGACGGGATCGTTGGTTAACGTGGCGGATCTCTGGTCGGCGTATTATGCGCTGGTGGGCGAGGATTCAGATGTGGGACTGGGTGAGAGGGAGGCGCTGGTGCGGTTCTATCGCGGACTGGCGGAACTGAGGTTAATGGGCTTTGTCAAGCAGAGCAGGAAGAAGGCGGATCATGTTGCTAAGGTGAAGTGGTTATTGTGATTTCCCACCGGGAAAAAGGCAGGTGTGGCTGGAAAGCGGCTAGATGGATGGAAGAAAAGCGTGGAAGCCGAGAGCGTCTGGGTAATTTTTCGTTCGCGTTCTTTGTTGTCTCGAATGTTTCATATTTGGCCGTGCATGGAATGAGAAGCTATGTTTGGCAATTTCCGTGGCTGCGTGGGGAAAGGGGAAATAGAAAGCATTGTTACCGTCACTGGCATTCATCTCATTCACGTTGTTTTCGACGAGAAGCCCGAACAATGTCTTAGATTGGCGCCTTTCTTATATGCCCTCTAGATAATACCGATACCTCATTCAAGTCTGATATGAGAGACAAAGTGGAGGACAGGCGGCTAGCGTGAATTGAACGACTTGACCAAGGCCATCGATTCACAAAAAAAAAGCAAACAAAGAAGATGGGCGGCATCCCAGCTTTCAGTGTTGCCGCCTACCTTTGCTGCTTCTGGTAGTCCCCAGCGGCTGCCTTCTCGCCAAAGGCATGAATGACATGCTTTCGTGCGTATTATCTACAAGAGGGCTGCGGTTACCTTGGCTGGGCAGTTTCATCAACATCCTGCCAAGTTGCTTCTCGTTCGTTTTTCCTTTCGTTCGTTGTGTCCAAAGGTCCGTCGTCGTCGGTTTTCCACTACAGCGAGAAACAGCAGGACATCAATTATCCCGTAGACCTTCCTCTTCACAAACGTCCATTGTGGGAGAACCATACCATACCAAGTAGCCAAAAAGAAAAGAAACCATTATACTTACAGTCTGCTGCTCGCGATTATCTATTCTTTATCCTCCTCTGCCGCGATAACGACGGGTGCACGAACCGAACCGACGAAAGAGACGAGAGAGAAAAAGGCCTCCACTTTACGGCAGTTATTGTATGCTCTTCGATACATACCTACCTACCTGCCTACCTATTTACTCATTACAAACCCCCGCCCCTCTTCTGTTCTCCTCAAACCTTCAGTCGGATCGCAGTCACTCCCCTCCTCGCAAACGAGCGTCGACGTTGGGCAGACCTGTTAGTCAAGAGAGGGTCATTCACCGGCTACTTGTCATCTCGCATATCCTCTCTTCAGGTTTTACTTGTCATACATAGTATTTAAACCCCTTGGGCTCCTCCTCTTGACTTGGGCCCTCGACCAAAAGTCAAAAGTCACTGAACCGGAAATCACGATCTGGGGGGGCAAGTCAACCGAGCCACCAATCTTCGATAATAATTTTGCCTCGCAACAAGAACGGAACGGTGGTAATCAAGCCCGTTTTACTCCTCCCTCGAGGAAAGAAGGATCATATACAACAGCAACAACCAACGATGTCTAACCAACAACGCCCAAGCCAAAAATCCAATCCCCAGGGTCATCGTCGCCACCGACCGCCTCCCCACGACTCGACAGGAACACAGCCGCAAACGTCACAAACCCAGCCTGTACAGACCTCACAACAACAACCCTCTTCTTCCCATCTTCCACAGCCAAACCCAACCCTGACAACCCGCCACTCCCACCTCTCCCCAATCTTCGCCCGCAAACTCCAACAACTCGCCCTCCCCCTCGCCCCCTTAGTCCAACTAACCTCCGGCACCGTCCACCCCGAGTTTCCCCAGACTCTCCTGAACTTCTGGCTTTTAACCGACGACCAGCTCGACCGCCTCGCGAGCTTCTACCACCAGCGCACGCCATGTCAGTGGACGGCGCACTACCCTTGCCCGGTGTCGTGGCCCGCGGGCATGGGGGTCGAGGAGAAGAGGAGGCGGATTGGACGGTTCATTGGGTTGAGGGGGTGCGAGAGTCCGTTGCCTTCGGCGGCTTCGTTGAGTATCATGGGATTGGATTTGAACATCGGCGAGATGGGTAGGGGGCTGAAAGAGAGGGAGAGTGGTCACGTTGACGTTGACGATGATGAGGATGAGGATGAGGATGATGAGGATGCTATGGAGATTGACACGGATTTGGATACGGGTGGGCAGTGGGAACGGCAAGGAAAAGGACAACAAAAAGATCAGCAAGAGGCGCTCTCGAAGGTCATGAGCTCGCCTACTATGGCCATGGGAAACGAAGGACCGGGTATATCGGCATACATTTCGGAGTTGTTGAGGTCGACAACAGGGACGACGGACGAGGATATTGCGGAAACGGAGAGGAGGATCAGAAGAGCGGAGGATGAGTTGGATGAGATCAGGAGGAAGATGGGCTGGTATTTTTAGGTTGACAGTGGGTGTTTGCAATGGCTGAGGGATAGGAATATTAAGACGGGCAAGATTGTTTCCGAATGATTCGCTTGGGAAAGGTCTAGATGGCTACTTCTAGGAATGTCAGCTACCAAACAGGCACTGGTGCTTGGTGATATCGATACATACCTAGACCGCAGAACAGCGCAATACACCACATTCAAACCATCCAAGTTGGGACCTGGCCGCTTCGATCCCTGTATTGATCAACATACGTATTGAATTCTACGTAATCATCCCAAACCCGAGGACGCTGTGGGCTGTAGTGTATCTCGACCAAGACCCGCAAACGACCTGAAGAAGCAAAAAAGTGTAACCTCGAATATTTTGCTGCAGGTCCCAACCCCATAAACGCCATGGAAGAATGCAATTGCTTGCCTAACAAACCCCACGCTGCCCTGCCCTCCCGTACCTCACAAACCATATTGTACAGCTACCTCCGGATCACTCTGAGAGATGCTCACGTCGCTCTCATACACCGATCGCTAGGACGTGACTTCTAGTTCTTGCCCTTCTTCTTCGACGGCGATGAGGCGACCGAGCTGGAGTCAAGAGGGGTGCCAGTACCGGTCTCCTCTCCTTCCAGTTCCTTCATGAACTCGCTCCTGACGGTCGCCCTGCGCTTCTCCCACCACTCCTTCTCCTGGTCCACTTGAGCCTGGATCTCGTCGAGGCGCTCGCGTAGCACGGTGTTGGCAGCAATCTCGTTGGCGGTTTGAAAGATGCTCTGTCCCCAGTTGGGAGCGAGTGCGTTGGCCTGAAAGAGTTTGGTGTTAGCATGGCATTTCTGATTCCAATATCCACATTGTAACCCTCTGCAAAGAAGCACATACCTCCATAACAACATCACGAAGCTCTTCCTCCATCTCCTTCTCGGCGCGCTGGAACCTTTGCCACAGGTCGTCGCCAATGCTTCCACGCTGCAAAAGAGAGCTGCAGGCGGCCTTGGCGGCGCGAATCTGGATAATGCGGTGGATGTCTTCGACGGCGCGGCGCAGGAGAGCCGCCCGCAGCACGCTTTCGGGAACTTTAGGTGCCTTCTCTGATCCGTTCTCGGGCTCCATGTGGAGGAGTGACAGGTAGACGTTGCGCTGGAGGTGAGGACCGAACCATGGTGCGAGGTTTGCGCTTTGTTCTGGAAGAATCAACAACGTTAGATTTCCGGCCAGGGAAGCATACGACTTTACGGGAAAGGGAGTTACATACGAAATTTCCTCTTGCGGTAGATGGTGGAAAAAGTCATAAAGGTGCCCGTTAGGACAATCAGGTAGGCGAAGGGGAGCACAAGCCCCCGCCAGTCGGGAAGCCAGTCGAGGCTGAACATGTTTCGGGATGGAGTGTGTGTCAATTGACTGACGAGAAATGAAGTCTGTATTCTCTACTCTAGAAGGAATCGAGCGACTAGAGTGAAACCAGGAGGCGACGGCGTGGAGACTGTCGTCGTGCAGGGTTGATGGTGGATGAGTTGCCTTTGCGGTTGTATGAATGAGTGTTGGTCACGGCAATGTAATCGAGCTTCCCTTATCAAAAGTGCCGTGCCCGTGCCTGGAAAGAACACCTTGACAACTGCAGCGGTGCACCGCGGCAGGGGAGCTTGACAATGGAACTTCTGGCCTTGGCGCGCGCTGGCTTCATCTGAATGGCAGGGGCCCATGCCTCCAGTGCCTGCCGCGGCAGCCCCTTTCCCGCTTCCGTCACTCATGTGGGGGGAGGGGCTTGCCGGCCGGCATTTCCATCTCCCTCTCTCTCTTCGACGTGCAGTGGGACCGGGAGTTCTTGGCTCTTCTGGAAACCCATGCCTCGATTGCTCAGCACTTCCCAGCACGCCCCAGCACTCCCGCCGCCCAGGCACAACGTATGACGAACGCCTGAAGCTATCTGTGCAGCGTTGCGTTGGAGCTCCCCGCCATTCGATCCCGTTCCCGCCTGCTAAACAATCCACCAGCACTTGCATTTCCCGATCACCACGGCACCCAGTTCCCGTCACCAGTTACGTCTTCACCCCGAGTCTGAGAACCTGGCGTAACATTGTATAAAGGTCTTGCGCAAATAGTCATATCCATACAGTTCCACATCTCGCCTGCGACACATTTAAATCCATATTCTGGAATCTTAAGCCGAACAACAACAACAACAACAACAACAAACTAGATCGCATCCCTCGGACCCTATACCCGCCCCGACGTCACCTTTTTCCCAACCCAGCCCGCCCACCATGTTGTTGAGGTTACGCGGCCCCGATGGCATGTTCCGCCTGACGGTCGAGAAAGATGACACCTTTGCGGATCTTGGGCGTCAACTTCTTCCCAAACTTCCCCCGACCGTTGACCCGAAAACAGTTACACTTTCAAACCATCCGACCGGCAGCGACGCCAAGAATCTCAGCGAGGTAGCAAAGTTCAAGGTCGGCCAGGTTGGACTCAAGTAAGCTTTCCCCTTGAATCTCTCCCGTTAATCTTGCCATGTGTGTGTCAGACCACTGACTAGCGACCTCGAAAACAGCCATGGCGATCTTATCTTCGTCACATACAAGCACAACGATGCCGCGGCCGACGGTCCAGGCAACGGCGGCGAAGCCGCCAAATCCAGCGTTTTATCATCTACAAACCGCCTCAACGGCAAACCGATCCTACCTGCAGAAGACCTGCCCATCGACCCGCCTGTGCTGCCGTCTCCGAATGAACATATCAAGAACCCGTGGGAGACGGTGAGGCAGTCACCTTTGGATGATCGGCTAGACAAGCGCGGCGGCAAGATCCCAAGGGGGCGCGATCACAAGATGTGTCGCCATGGACCCAAGGGCATGTGTGATTACTGCATGCCCCTCGATCCATTTAACGCCAAGTACCTCGAAGAGAAGAAGATCAAGTATATGTCAGTACACGCATACCTTCGCAAAATCAACGGCGCAACAAACAGACCCGAGCTTGGTGCTTCGTTTATTCCTCCTCTTGTCGAACCCTACTACAGAGTCAAGCGAGACTGCCCATCCGGTCATCCTCAGTGGCCTGAAGGTATCTGCACAAAATGCCAGCCCAGCGCCATCACTCTCCAGCCCCAGGCATTCAGAATGGTGGACCACGTCGAGTTTGCGACGCCCCAGATTATCGACAAGTTCCTCAACCCCTGGCGTATGACCGGATGCCAACGGCTTGGTATCCTCTACGGCAAATATCTTGAGTACGACGTTGTTCCGCTCGGTGTTAAGGCTGTCGTGGAAGCCATCTATGAGCCGCCGCAGGTTGATGAAATCGATGGTGTTACTCTCAATGTCTGGGAAAACGAGAAGGATGTTAACGAGGTCGCGAGGCTGTGCGGTTTGGAACCCGTGGGCGTAATCTGGACGGATCTCCTCGATTCTGGCAAGGGTGACGGAAGCGCCATTTGCAAGAGACACACCGATTCCTACTTCCTCGCAGCTCAGGAGATCTGTTTTGCGGCGAGGTTCCAGGCACAGCATCCGAAGGCTACCAAGTGGAGCGATACAGGCCGGTTCGGCTCCAACTTTGTGACCTGTGTCATCTCTGGCAACGAGGAGGGTGAAATCTCAATTTCAGCATATCAAATGTCGAATGATGCGGTTGAGATGGTCAGGGCTGACATCATTGAACCTTCCACGGACCCTGGTCAAATGTTGGTGCGCGAAGAGGAGGAGGACGATGGGTCGGTCAGCAGGACACGATACATCCCCGAAGTGTTCTATCGCAAGATCAACGAGTACGGAGCGAACGTCCAGGAGAATGCGAAGCCCGCATTCCCGGTCGAGTATTTGTTCGTCACCTTGACTCACGGTTTCCCGGAAAGTCCGAAGCCGGTGTTTACGAACGACGGCTTCCCTATCGCCAACCGCGAATTTGTTGGGGAAGCCCAGGAAGCCTCGGCAGTAGCAAAGATTCTTAAGGTGAACCAAAAGTCCGACCAGTTCGACGTTAGCAACTTCCACTTGCTCTGCTTCATCCACCAAATGAGCGTGCTATCCAAGGTTAGTTCACCACATTTCTGCTTGTTTGCAGACAAGATACTGATCCATTCTTGTAGGATGAAGAGGCACTCCTCTGCCGCGTAGCAACACAACATGACCTTGCCGATGCCTTCCAACTTCGGGCCACAGAGGGGTGGAGGACTCTGCACATGATTTTGGAATCCACTGGTGAGAGACTTCCCAAGCGCCCCAGAACTGAGGATGCTATTTCCCCCTCGGTTGACAGATCCCACCTCAGCCACCACCCATTGATGCAAAGGAACCACAACTCGACGGATGAACCACTTGCTAAGCGTTTTGCTGCTGTCAGGCTGAACGAACATCGCCCACCACCGCCTCCACCTCCCGAATAGGACTCGATGGACGTGGATTGAGGAGACGTGTGGCCAGTTAATGTCACGAACAGTTCCGGCTGCTAGGAAGGCAATACCATTTTCGGGGTTTGATCGAAATAGATCACAGAGCTTGGTTCCCATTGCGGCGATAGTCGTTCTTGACCCACATTCGTGGAGTATATGAAGAACATGGAGAACATAGAATGGACGCATTGGCGTTTTTTTGGGCGCTGTGAAGGAAAATAGAGATCAACTGAGCATGAACTAAGACGAACGGGGTTTGTAAATGGGAAAAGATATCCAAGTATAGCATTGCAAAAGATCCTGTTTCTTTCGCGTGTGATTCTTGAATACAACTTCTTGGCTTTTATTTTAATTACAACAACAAAAAGCGCCAGTGGTTTAGTGGTAAAATCCATCGTTGCCATCGATGGGCCCCGCGTTCGATTCGCGGCTGGCGCATTTCGTTTTCCTTTTGCACATTTTGCCAAAAACGAGGGATTCCGTCCTCTTGTTGATTTATTTGCCCCTCTTTTTTTCTTGCCCGATTTGCCCCTTTCAGTTGTTATTTTTTCCTTTTCCTCCTTTTCCCCGTTCTCCTCGCTGTTCCTTTCCTCTCTTCATATTTTCCTCATCCACTTGTCAATCTTTGATTAGCTCTTCATCCTGTGTTTATTTCAGTTGCTCTTCACTCGGAAATGACCACATATGGCACTTATGATTATATCCAAACTAGTTGTATTAAGACCTTCCGAAGATATCGAATTTCAACCCATTCGGGAATTTGCCAATAAAGTCACAAGAATACCTCACGAGCCTCGTCCAAGTTGCTCCAACCGGTCCCCCAGCGCCTCCCAAAACCGACATCTATCACTCTCCCCATCCCCTACTTTCCCCATCCTCGTATTCCCCAGTTCTACCAACAGCCGTTTCCTACTTTTGTCGTCATCCCCATGCACATGAGAATCCCACCCCTCCCACTGCGGACTTCCCTTTTCGCTAAACATATTCGGATCCAACGTCCTCACAAAGCTAATCCAGTACGCCATAAACATGCTCACCACAGGCTTGTTATACGTCTTGTAAGAACTCTCCTCTCCGGCCCCAAACCCGCTGATGTTATCTGGCCCAAAAATGGCTGCCGCGTCAAAGAGGTGAGGGACGCCGAGACCCGCGGTCTGGAGGGCGTGGTCATGGACGTTGAAGCGGTAGGCAAAGGCTTTTTTTGACTTGGCCTTTCCTTGGTTGGACAGGTTGAAAGAGGAGAAGGATGATGAAACAAAAGCGTCGAGGAAGTTATTGGAGGGACAGATGAAAGTGGCTTCGCCGTAGGCGAGGCTGGTGGTTGGATACCAGGGGTTGCGGTTTGGAAGGGGAGGGAGCTGTGGGTAGAGGGAGATGATGCTGGCGACGTCGGAGCGGGTGAGGCGGGGGTAGTTGGTTGTGAAGAAGTTGGTGAAGTCGGAGGGGGTGAGGGAGTTGTGGGCGAATACTGAGCCTTCTGTTTTGGGAGGGTGGTATTAGTGAGATTGTACTCAAACTCGAAGACAGAGCAGAGTTTTGGACTATTGGATAGATAACATGGGAGCACATACCATCCGTATTGGTGCCGAAAAGAATCGGCACATTCAGGAACTGACCCCTTCGCATAAGCCGGTACGGGAGGTCCTGCAAGAAGTCACCGTCCACGCACGGAGTCCAGTAGAATATGGGTAAGAGCGGCCCTTCGTGGCCAGGGAAATGTTGGGCGTGGTTAGCTGCTTGCAGGGAGATGACGTCCTGGTTCCGTAAACAAGCGAGCTGCTCTTCTGGTTCGACACTCAAACAGCCAACCTGCTGTGTTAAACGGTCGAACTGATATTCGAGCTCGTTTACATATGGCTGTGCCGGGAAGAAGAGCGACTCGGACATGGCACCTACGAAGAGATTATCGTTACGACCTCCATATGCCAACAAATGCATCGCCACTGAGCCTGCTCCTGCTGATGCACCGTGGATGACTACATGGTCGGGGTCTCCGCCGAACTGTCGATGTGTGAGGTCAGTCTAGACTGCGGGTGATAAGTCGTACGGGAGGAAATCCACGTCATAACATACCGCAGAGATATGCTTCTTCACCCAAGTAAGCAGCATTCGCTGGTCGAGCAAGCCGACATTCAAGTCACCGTCATTTTTCACCTTTTGGCTGGCGAGAAACCCCCACATCCCAACACGATAGTTGAAGTCTAGCATGACGATGTTGTGGCGAGACTTCTCAACAACCTCGCTTCCGTTCCAATTAGCGTTGGTGAGGGCATTGTAACCTTAGAGAAAAAGTCAGCAACATGTATCTCTTCCCTCCTCCCTAGATCCAAGCATCTTAATTCCAACGACTTACCGCCTCCCCCAATAAACACCCAAACAGGCAACTTCGACTTTTCCGTAGCATTCGCTGGAGCCCACACGTTCACATAAAGACAATCCTCATCCTGACCGGGGAAAGGCGCGCCAGCACCAGCTCTGAGACAGATTGGGCCGAACTGGTTAGCCTTCTCGACGGTATCGGTCCTCTTTGGCTCTACTGGTGCTCGCCAACGTAGGTCTCCAAGCGGAGGGGCAGCGTAACGCATCCCTAGGAAAGCGTTGACGCCATTAGAGAGATGGATGCCCTCGTAACTCGTGTAGGTGAGGTTGACGCTTGGTAGGTGAAGTTTATTGTTCTCATTTAAAAATGAGTTGTTAGTCGACTTTGGGAATTAACAAGTGGTGAAGTGGCTTATGATTCGGGGGGTCAGGTATGCTTACCTTTCCCTCTCGGAAAACAATGACGGAGAGCAAGACACCAATAGTGATGAAAGAAGCGAACGTTGTCGATAAAATTAGAGCGATGGATTTCTTTCTCGAACGAGAAAACCATGCTGCTTTTGCGGAGACCCTGGAGGTTGGCTCACTTGTTCTGTTGTGACTTGGCTGAATGGTACTAAGCAACGGAGCTCGTTCATCGACATTTTCCTCTTGAGATCCGGTCATCTTACTCAAGCATCTCGCTCTATCGTTTTCGAGTCATAAGAATGCGCTGCTTGGTATAACATGTTCGAGAGATGGTGATGTTTATAAAAGAAAGGGAACGGGCGGGGTATCGGGAAGTTTATATACTGTATCGGAACGAGCGAACCACGAGGCGATCTGCGTGTCTATGGCGGCCACCAGCACTCGGAAGCTTTAGAATGATCATAAGATGAATAGCCAGTATCGGCATGCTCATTTGCATAATGGTGAACTCGAGATATATAGGAACAAAAAAAACCAAAGGAAAACCACGGAGAAAAAGGGCGTTGTTGTTTTGCGTCTGGCCTGCCTGTGCGGAGTCGCCAATTGTCAAACTGGGAGAAACAGCGGCCAATTATGTGTTAAGTATCAAGCTAAGACAAGTTCAGTCATTTCGTGGTCTTGAATGGTAAACGAAATGCGAATGAGTAAAAACCATGGTGTGTTCGATATATGCCGTGGTGCATACTTGGAATTGAGGGAGATAAAGTTCAAGATCGGATGGTTCGAGCGTGCTCAATGCGGGACGGCATTGGCAATTATTTACCACCAATTTTTTGTAGCTGCCATTCACCCAAACTTGCACCCAACATATCACACTCACCAAAGACGTCAACATTCCAGACCAACCTCATCTTTCCGTCAAAACTCACAACCAAAAGTCACCCCACCTTGTACAAGCACAAATCTTAAAGCCTCTGGAATATACACACCCACTTCGCCAACCACCCAAAATGTCATCAACAACCAAAGACCCCTCCACCAACGGCGCGGCAGCGGCAGCGGCAGCGGACTCCGACTCGGAAGACGACTACATGAAAATGACCTTCACCGACGAACCCACCTTTACCACAGCCTCCAGCAGCAAAAGCAAAAGTGGGAAACCAATCGAAACCTCCCTCCAGCGTCGCCTCCGTCTCCAACGCGAAGGAGAAATCCGCGGCCGCGTCAAATCCAAAGCCGAGTTAGCAGCCGAAGAGGAAGCCCGTCGGGAAGCCGCTTTGTCAACCTCTCTATTTGACAAACTTGTCGCTCCTTCACCAAAAGCAGCTCCCTCTTCATCATCAGCATCAGCATCAGCTTCACCGGCGCCTGCAGCTGCAGCACCAGTGATTGGAGTCACAGCAAAAAGCAAAGGTTTAGCAATGATGGCCAAAATGGGTTTCGTCCCCGGTACAGCGCTCGGCGCCAAGTCAACTGACTCGGAAGCGCGAACGGAGCCTATCAAGATCAGCATCAAAGATGGGCGCGAAGGCATTGGGCTGGAGAGCGAGCGGAAGCGCAAAATGCGGGAGGCGGCGGAGGCGGCCGGGGAGATGGCCAAGAAGGCGAAGGTGGATGAGGAAGGGTACCGTGAACGGGTGAGGAGGGAGAGGGAGGAAGCCAGGCTGGAGAGGCAGGTACACGCGGCGCAGAAGGTGGCGGAGGGGATGGATGAGGATTATGGGGATGAGGTGGGTGGTGAAGAGGGGGGAATCCAGAAAATTGAGGAGCGGGATGATGATGATAGGGAGGATGGGAGCGAAAATGGCAGTGACTCTCGCGAAAAGAAGAGGAGGAAGAAGAAGACTGGTGCCAGTTCGTCCCGGCCCTTACGGGCCATCCCGGTAGTCTACCGCGGTCTCGTCCGCTCCCGCGAGGAGGCCGAGCGCGAGCGCAGGATGCCGTATGACCTGGAGCAGAGCAGTATGCTTTCCTCTACGCGATTGCCTACATATGTGGACGATGAGCTGGATATGGACGATAAACATGCTCTTGGTAAGGATATTGGCGCCGTTCATAAGCCATGGAACACGTACGTGATGGCAGAGGACCTCGACGAAGAGGATCCGGAACTGGATGAGTTCAACGCTCTTAGCCCTGACGAGCGGCTACGGCGCTTGGTGCTGTACATGCGCGACAAGCATCATTATTGCTTTTGGTGTAAGGCTAAGTATGAGGATGCGGAGATGGATGGGTGTCCTGGGTTGACCGAGGAGGACCATGATTAAAACAAACAGGTTGCATACACGGCTCTATCCCGTCTTGCAAAGAAATCAGACAGGGTAATATTATACGCACTGACAAGTTGTTATCATATAATGGTTGTACTGTGAGTATCCAATGAAGCGATGAGCGCTTTCGGGGGGGGGGGGTATATTGTATTGTACTTTATGTTACATTGTTACATTTCTGTTGTACATGAGACTGTTCTCAGTCGACATCATCTTGAACATCCTTATTCTTCATCAGCTTCTTGTGCCTCTGAATCACCGCCGGATCCCTCGTAAACACAATATCAAACACGCTCATCTCCTCAGCAGCTTGGGCAAGGATCTTGTTCACGGCACTCCTCTCCGCGTTCGCGGCATGCGCCTTGATCAAGACCAGCTCCTCGAATACCGCACAAAGCTGGTTGTCCTTCTCCTGTGTCGTCATCTTGGCAGGGTCTCCTCCAAGGTCGGCAAAAACTTGCGAGTGTTTCCGGATCAAGCTTTCGATGAGCCTGCTGGCCTCCATGATGCGTTCCACGTTACGCTTGCTTTGCACCCGGAGCGTAGCGGTTCCTGCCGCCAGCTCGATGAGAAGCTGCTCGGGTGGCGAGTAGTTGAAAAGCTCCTTCATGGTTCGGGCGGCGATAATCATGCCGGCATGATCCTTGGCCTTGAGCATGGAGAAGAGAACGGAACGGGGGAGGTAGGTGTACTCGTCGACCGAGTCGAACTTCCAGTCCATCCTGACCATGTCCTGGAAGAACTGCCTGCCAATGACGGCGTCGTCTGCCGCCAGCTGGTTATCTCGCTTTACCACCCGGTTCACCGAGAGCGTGTTGTAGAGCGCGATGAAAGTGTGCGCATCGGGACGCACGTGCCGTATCTTGGTCATTTGCTCGTAGAAGTCGATTGCCGCCTGTGGCCCCTTGCTCTCGGTATACGATTTGATGATTTGGTTAATCATGAAACTGTTCGGTCCAAGCTCCGCCATCTCGAACGCTGTCCAGAGTTCTGCAAGGTCGTCGTGTAGGCCACGAGCGCTGTAGTTCTCGGCAAGAAGAGAGAAGGTCTCGACCGTGGCTCTTGTAGTGCAAACGTACTCATCCGGTGTCGGTTCTCCGTCACGGGGTACGAGACGAATTGGCCGATCCATCGCGGCAGCTCGCCGACGCAGGTCGACAAAGTCCAGACGGGCTTTGATCATGGCCCAAGCCAACTGGTCAGCCTTCTCCACGTTATCAGCAGTTTCTGTCCTGAGCCAAGCGCCGATCAGGCCGTTGAGCTGAATGGGCGACGCAGCGACTCCCTTATTCTGTAAGAATGTAACCACCTTGTACGCTCCGTCGAGATCTCCTGCTCCTATTAACCTCTTCAGCCACTTGCCAAGGAAGAAATGGTTGCCAACGATAGTCGGTAGTCTTGTCTTGCCGCGAATATCCATAGGGCCGGAGAACATCATGTCGACAAAGGCCTGCAGGGCATGTTCAACGTGATTTACCGCCAAGAAGGCTGCGATAACTTCATCGTAGTCCTCGATCTGCATGGTGTCTCCGAGAAGCGCTCGCATATCCCTGTACACTTCCCATGCTTCCTCGGCACTTTCCTCCTTTGCTGCCAAAGCCCGGACGATGGGTATCATTATGCGAGGATTGGGTGATTCCGAGGACCTGAGGAGAGTATCCGCAGCCCTCATCGCACGGTCGGTATCTCCGTGGAGACTGCACATGCGTACTCCCAACTCGTAGTACCCTTTGAATGTTTCTGGTTTGGAGCCAATGGTAACCACGGCTTTCTTCCAGGCTTCGATCGCCTCCTCCTGCCAGCCTTCAAGGAACATGGCCTCGATCGCAAGAAGCTGTTGAGAGTCTCTCAGCACCACCCCCGCAGCTTGCATGTCCTTCGCCAGAACGTAGATGTGATGCATCCGGTTTGGGTTTTCTACGCCTTCCCCTTCGTGGGACAAAATCATCCACAGAAAATCCCAGACCTCCCGCGGCACGTTGCTCCATTGGGTGGCTAATGAACTCCGTGCTGCAGAGTAGTACTTCCAGCAGTCGAACAGATCCTTTGGCTTGGGTACGCCGCCCTTGACAACGCTGTCGCGCGCAAGGAAGGAGTTTAGGTTGGCGACGGCTCGCTGCCGCACGCCGCTGAAGCCTGGAATGCGCAGAACGCCGTATGACTCGCCTTCCGGACCCGTCTTCCCCTTGTATTTGTCCCTGAGAATCTTCTTAAACTGTTTTCGTAGCTCCTCGGCCTTGTCCTGTTCGGAGCCCCCAACTTTCTCCAAGCTGTTGAGCATTTGTATCGTCTGGACCATCTTCTGCTCCAAGTCGTTGATGGCCTCGGAAATCTCGCTGTCGATTCCGCCACTGACGGCGCCGAACTCGGCACCATCGCGTAGCTGTCGATATTGCCCCTCAGTTTCTTCATTGAAGTAGTTTACCGAGAGGGGTTCGGTCGGGCCTTCGTCGGTGTCGGCTGGCTCCTTCTGCGCCTCCCGTATGAGGGCTTCCTGGAACCTTTGTTGTTGCTCTTCTTCCATCTGTTTAGTTGTCATCGGCGCACGTTGTCGGCGAGCGGTGCGGGCCGCACTCGAAGCGTTTCTTGCCAGCCATGGCTGTGGATTCGGGCGGGCTCGTCCTATACTGGCGATGCAGGACTGGCAAACATAGCTGCTCGTTCGACTCAAGTCAAGCGCAAATGTTCGGGGAGGCATCGGTGGTGTGGTGAGGTGGCTTCGTGCGTCGAGTGGTTCAAGATAATATACAAGAATGAATGAAGGTAATCACGAGAGACAGTGAGAAAATTGGAGAAGTGGACGCTAGGACAGCGGGAGGTTGAAGGTTGTGATGAACTAGAGCTTGGAGATGTTTCGTCAACTTTTCGTGATGGAAAGCCGGCGGCACTTCCACTTTGTCCTACAGCAGCACGCCCTAGAAACAGTGGCCATCATTCGGCCCCACCATGCGCTTGCTGCCGCTGTGACTTTTTCTTATCGGCTCTGCAGAGGGTTGATAAGCGTAAAGTACTGTCTCACCGCCAGGCAGAAACAGCGGGATCCTCCAAAAATTCTGGAGAAAAACGAATTGGAACGGGACACTTGCAGGCGCTCCCAACTAGGAGCTTTCCAGTCAATAACCAAATTCCATCAAAACCGCGACATACCCATTTACTCCATCACCACCGACATCCGTCCAACGAATTTGGGGCGCGATCGCCTACGAAAAATTACACGAGTCTAGGATTTACACCTTTCACATGAAACAACCCGGGACAGCGTAAACTCAAACACCCTCGACAACCGCCTACCATGTCGGGCGAGAAAACCGAATTCATTCGCTTCACGGGCCACCGCGCCTTCACGGAACGGATCGTTCTCTCGACCCTCACCGGCCGCCCGGTGCACATCTCCAAGATCCGCAGCAGCAGTGCCACACACCCGGGTCTCGCCCCCCACGAAGTCTCGTTCCTGCGTCTGATCGAGGCCATTACCAACGGTTCCGTCATCGATGTCTCGTACTCGGGCACCACCATCACATACCAGCCCGGTCTGATCACCGGCACCGTCGCGGGCGTCAACGCCGGCGCCGTCGGCGATGTAGTCGAGCACAGCCTTCCCGCCAACAACACGCGAGGAATCACCTACTTCCTCCTCCCGCTCGCCCTGCTCGCGCCCTTCTCCAAAGCCCACATGAACGTCCGCTTCACTGGCCCCGGCGTCATCACCTCGGCCACCCATCTCACCGGCGACATCTCGATCGACTCCTTCCGCACGGCCGTGCTCCCGCTGTACGGCATGTTCGGCATCCCTCCAGCGCGCATCGAGCTGCGCGTGCTCTCGCGCTCGTGCTCCGGTCCCGGAGGCCGCGGCGGTGGTGGTGTCGTCGAGCTCCGCTTCGCCAGCCAGGTTCGCCTGCCCAAGACACTGCACCTCAACCGTCGCCCAGGAAGGATAAGGAGGATCCGCGGCGTGGCGTACTGCACGGGCGTGTCGGCGTCCCACAACAACCGCATGATCACGGCGGCGCGCGGCGTGCTCAACCAGCTGGTCTCGGACGTGCACGTGGCGGCGCAGTACGACCCGGCGCCGCTGGTCGGCGACAAGAGCGGCGCCAAGAAGAAGATTGGTATCGGTTTCGGCCTTAGTCTTGTGGCGGAGTCGAGCGCGGACGGCGTGCTCTACTCGGCCGACGTGGTGGCGCCGCCCGAGGGTGGCGTTGTGCCCGAAGACATCGGCGCGAGGTGCGCGTACCAGCTGCTGGAGGTTATTGCACAGGGAGGTTGCGTCAGCAATGTGTCGGCACCGACGTTGCTTACACTGATGGCGATGGGATCGGAAGATGTGGGTCGCCTAAGGTTAGGCAGGGAAGTATTAGCCAGAGAGGAGACAATAGGGCTAGCACGGGACTTGAAGAAGTTCGGAGCGGCTAGCTGGGGCATAAGGGATGTTGATGATGACGGTGAGACGACCGATCTAGTAGTCTCAGTCAAGGGTACGGGCGTTGGTAATGTGGGAAGGAAGGTAGCGTGAAGAATTTATAAACCGGATGCTTTCTTTGTTGTTGCTTGTCCAAGCTCAGTTCATTATTTTCATGCACGCTTTGGTTGGTCTCGGCACTAAGTATTAGTCTGTACAAATGCTGTCTCATCATGTCCCCCTTCCGGCTGCTCTACTTGCAATCCTAGCAATTCCTCTAACTCCCCGGTTACCAGCAACGGTGGCCGCATGATACCCAAAGCTTTGGAGCGAGTACGCCGCAGCAGTCTGGTAATCATTCCCTACCGTCCGTACGGCGTGTATTGGATGAAAGCTGCCGACACTGGCATTGCCTGACCTCATAACGTCAAACAAGTCTATGCCGGCAGATGCTGGCGAGTAGTTGGCCCCCAGTCGCTGTTCATCATCCTGCTCTTCACCACCACGGTTATTTCCCACTAGGGGACCTCTTTCGTTCCCATCTCCATCACCGATAGCAATCTCGTCTTCCCTATTCACTCCGCGTTCTTCCGCATCCAAAGTTTGGGTTGCCTCCGGCTGGGTGCCTGGCGTCCCCGCCTGCTGTCCAGCTTGGCCGGGCCCAGGCCAGAGAGGTTGTAACGAGGGGTTCACAATCTTGCGCAGCTTCTCCCGCTCCGTATGTATTGCCAACATCAAGCACTGAACAGCCAGTATCATCGCATCAAAGAATAACAGACATAGCCTCGTGGCTGGTGGCTTCTGCCCGACAAAGTCGACGATCACGCCCCCGTGTAAATACCCGCGCGTCGCTTCGCCGGCGGTCGGTAGGGCGGAGATGATATGTGCGAGTATGCATACCAAGTTCGGCCCGAGGATGGCAAAGACATGAGGACGTTCGGCGGGTAAGAGGACGGGACCCTCTTTCGGGGTGATGAACATGAAGTGTGGGATGATGCGTACGAACAGGCGGAGAAAGGAACATCTGTAACGGAAAGAGAAATCAAGATTATCGTCAGCGATCACCGTCATGCTTTTAATGTGGCCAGGTAGATATAGGTTCTTTTCGTACTCCATATAGTATAATGTGCAGAGATAGGCAAAGAAGATCATGTCGAGGTTTCTCTGCAGGTGGCTCATGAACTGAAGCTTCTTCTTGAGGCCCGCTTTGCGCCTCTCCTGCCGTGACGTCTGGTCATCATCACCATCATCTCGACCGCTGCTGTTCAGCTCGGGCGATTGCTCGTCGATAGGATTGCGCCGGCTGCTTTCCCCATCGGAATTGTGTGGCGGGATGCGCTGCTGCTGCCGGGCCGCGAAGCTCGGCTCGGAATCATCGTTCATAGCTCGCCGTGGTGTGAGAGGGAGGGGTGTGATGGCTGGCGCATTAAAGAGCTGTGGGTATTAAAGCTTCAACAGCTGTTTAAGCCTCACATATCTGGGTGTATGGATGATTGATTTGGAGAATGTCAACAAACAGGGTATCCATCAAAGTAGAAGAAGAAGAAGAAGAAGAAGCAAGATGATGATCACAGAGAAAGCAACGAGTCGAGAATGCGCGATGCATTCGATGGGCAGCTATCATCGACGTCGCCAAGGATGCGGTGGTGCTCCCTGCCTGAGCTGTCAGTGCCAGGCTCAGCAATGAAGGGACCAGAAACAGCGAGGGGGATGGTCTGTGCTCAGTGAGCTTAGCATTTTGGTAATGCCAAGACCTGCCAGCTGGCAGACCTCTGGTCCCCACCGTCGGCCGGCTAAGCATGTGCCCCGGAAGCCGCGGGCGGGGTGAGGACGGGCCCGGCCTTGTTGCAACCGTGAACTTCAGTGGGGTTACCCTTGCTCCCATTGAGCCCGGCCTGGGCGATTTGGGAATCCTCCACGCACTGGAACAACAACGCGATGTGATGGATTTGGCCATGTGCCAACGTCTTGGGGTGACGGGCTTGACATCATGGGTGTCTCCAGAAAGGGGAATTTGGCATCAGCTTTTGGAGATGGACTCGCACTCGATGTCCAGTTTTGTTTCTGAGTCACAGCTCAGAATGGGTTGCATTTCCCCAATGAGAGGTCTTGACTTACACCAAGTGGAAGCCTCAGGAGTCCACCAACCGGCAACCACACCTCCAACTTCCATGTGCGCCGGTCACATCCATGTTCCCCCAGGGACGTGAGTGAATATGGAATAAGCTTCCGGAATAGTATGGACCCCCGAAGTACTGTGAGATCATAGGATGGGGTTGGCTTGTGAGCTAGCAAAATTGATATCAGTAGGGTTCCCGTGCTACAGCCGTCGAAATCCGCTCTGTGTGAGTCAAAGCCTTCTGTTCACCGGCGATTTACAGACAAGAATGCGCCCTAGGAGAACTTTGGCGGCTGGTTGAGGAATTAAAATCAAGAGCAGGAGTATCAGCAAGGCGCTTCAAGTTGAGTCAGCCGCAGAGTCACGTCAAAAGCGAGGGGATTCTGAGGATCGCCAACAAGTCCGGAATGGAGGCATCAAACTATCGCCGAATAGACTAGGGTGGGGCCGCAATAACTCAAACCAATCACATAACACGCGGGAATTTCCTCTCCCGCCAAAAAGTTCTCAAGCAACGGGCAATTGGCCAATGATATTTCTGTTACACCCAATTCAGCCAGTTTCACCGCCAAGGTAGTTCAACTTTTTTCGCAGGGTTTGGGTGTCGTCGAGTCAATTTTGGAGGTTGGAGCTGGAGGTCGTTGTAACCATTGACTCGGTACTAGCCGTCTCAGTGCCGTCCCGAGCCTGTGCCTGTTTAGGGGCTTGCCTGGGAGAGCGACGCAGGGCATGGCGTGCATAAGCGAACATCGGACAAAAAGCACAAGCGACTTCAGATGACACATGCAGCCTCCAGTTTATACTTGGGATGGCATTGAGATAGACAGACCTCACCCTCTCGAATGCGATGTCTTTTTGAACAGGCATAACGGTTGACGAGCGAGTCTCATGTTTGTCGCAAGATATCTACTGGACTAGTCTGGCCCGGGTGGGTGAGCTTAAATTCGGGACAAGAATGGGAATTTAGCAAAATGCGATAACCGCGCCGGGCATGATCCATGAAGCACTGCAGGCCTGAGATCTCCGCTTCCGTTGTCGGAAGCCACCCACCGAGCTGGCACGCGGCCCGTTTTGAAAATTTTCCAAAATTTTCACTTGTTCCCAGCCCGTCATGCCGCCATTGCCCGCCATTGCCCGGCAGAGCATGGTGGATATTTGGGGCCTCATCGTCGATTCTGTTTGGTGAAAGAGTCACACCCGTCCACCAACAATCCACCCTGCCGCCGGCCTTATCTCTTATCGGCCCTCCCCACAGCGGCCGGTTCTGGGAATTATTTGTCTCTCTCGTCTCTGCCGCCGGCCACCAGAACCAGTCACCGCGCTCCGTCCCTCCTTCCGTCCCACCTCTCCAGCTCCTCCTCCGCCAAAATTAAAAGCGCGAAAATCCGAAAACACGGACGGGAGACCCGAGATTGAGTCAATTGGCCAGAATCCGGGGTTTAGCAGCTTATCATTGCCCACGAAGGTTGTTTGTTGATATACAAGACATCGGGCCCCCCGCCGCTCTCACGAGGCCTTTCTTAGTCTTTTTTTTTTTTCTCCCCTTTCTACAAACACCTCCCCCCCCATATCGGACATAATGCTGTCGACCGTGCACAAGGCTGGCCGAGCTCCTGCTCTCCTCCGCCATGGTCGGCGGGTCCCCGTCCAGGCGTCCCAGCTGAGGGCTTTCACCTCCGGCGCCCAGAACACCTCCATCTTCCAGACACAGGCCAACGCCGCCCAGAGGCTGTCCTCCCAGAAGAGGTGGCTCTCTGCCTCCGCGGCTACTGCCTCCCAGCCCGCCCCCGATGCGAAGGCTTACATCCAGAGCGGCGTTATCAAGCCCCGCGACCATGTTGATGTCAAGAAGGTGCTTGTTATCGGCTCCGGTGGTCTTGCCATTGGCCAGGCCGGCGAGTTCGATTACTCGGGTATGTTCACTCGCTACACGATTAAACAAACAAACAAACAAATAGACAGCCCGAGGTACTGACCATACTCTACCCATCCAGGTTCTCAGGCGCTCAAGGCCCTCAAGGAGGCCGGTGTTGCTTCCGTGCTGATCAACCCCAACATCGCTACCATCCAGACCAACCACTCCCTCGCCGACGAGGTCTACTACCTCCCCGTCACCCCCGAGTACGTCGAGTACGTCATCCAGAGGGAGAAGCCCGATGGTATCTTCCTGTCCTTCGGTGGTCAGACCGCCCTCAATTTGGGTGTCCAGATGCAGAAGCTCGGCCTCTTCGAGAAGTACGGTGTCAAGGTTCTCGGTACCAGTGTCAGGACATTGGAGCTTTCTGAGGACAGAGATCTCTTCGCCAAGGCCCTTGAGGAGATCAACATCCCCATCGCCAAGTCCATCGCCGTGAACACCGTCGATGAGGCCCTCGATGCTGCCAACAAGATTGGCTACCCCATCATTGTCCGTGCTGCCTACGCCCTTGGTGGTCTCGGTTCCGGTTTCGCCAACAACGAGGAGGAGCTCCGCAACATGGCTGCTCGCTCTCTCACACTCTCCCCCCAGATCTTGGTCGAGAAGTCCCTCAAGGGCTGGAAGGAGGTCGAGTACGAGGTCGTCCGTGATGCCAACAACAACTGCATTACTGTCTGCAACATGGAGAACTTCGACCCCCTCGGTATCCACACTGGTGACTCTATCGTCGTTGCTCCTTCCCAGACCCTCAGCGACGAGGAGTACCACATGCTCCGTTCCGCTGCCATCAAGATCGTCCGTCACTTGGGCGTCGTTGGTGAATGCAACGTCCAGTACGCCCTTCAGCCCGATGGCCTTGACTACCGTGTCATTGAGGTCAACGCTCGTCTTTCCCGCTCTTCTGCCCTCGCCTCCAAGGCTACCGGCTACCCTCTGGCCTACACTGCCGCCAAGATCGGTCTCGGCCACTCCCTTCCTGAGCTCCCCAACGCTGTCACCAAGACCACCACCGCCAACTTCGAACCTTCGCTTGACTACATCGTCACCAAGATTCCCAGATGGGATCTGTCTAAGTTCCAGCACGTCAAGCGCGACATTGGCTCTGCCATGAAGTCGGTTGGTGAGGTTATGGCCATCGGTCGTACCTTTGAGGAGTCTTTCCAGAAGGCTATCCGCCAGGTTGACCCCCGCTTTGTCGGGTTCCAGGGCGACAAGTTCGAGGATCTCGACTTTGAGCTCCAGAACCCTACCGACCGCCGCTGGTTGGCTGTTGGCCAGGCCATGATCCACGAGAACTACTCTGTTGACAAGGTCCATGAGCTTACCAAGATCGACAAGTGGTTCCTCTACAAGCTCCAGAACATTGTTGACTGCCAGAAGGAGATGCAGCAGCTTGGCAGCCTCGAGGCCCTCAAGAAGGAGCACATCCTCAAGGCCAAGAAGCTCGGTTTCTCCGACAAGCAGATCGCCATGGCTGTTAACAGCACTGAGGACCTTGTCCGCGCTGCTAGAAAGGAGTTCGGCATCAGGCCCTGGGTCAAGAAGATTGATACTCTGGCCGCTGAGTTCCCCGCTGACACCAACTACCTCTACACCACCTACAACGCCTCTACCCACGACGTCACATTCGAGGATAAGGGTACCGTCATTCTCGGCAGCGGCGTCTACCGTATCGGTTCCTCGGTCGAGTTCGATTGGTGCGCTGTCAGCGCCACTCAGGCCCTCAGGGCCATGGGCGAGAAGACCGTCATGATCAACTACAACCCCGAGACCTACTCTACCGATTTCGATACCGCCGATAAGCTCTACTTCGAGGAGCTTAGCTACGAGCGTGTCATGGATATCTATGAGCTCGAGAGCGCCTCTGGTGTTGTCGTCTCTGTCGGTGGTCAGCTCCCCCAGAACATTGCCCTCCGTCTCCAGGAGACTGGCAAGGCCCGCGTTCTCGGCACTGATCCCCGCGATATCGACCGTGCTGAGGACAGACAGAAGTTCTCTGAGATCCTCGATAGCATTGGTGTCGATCAGCCCGCCTGGAAGGAGCTCACCTCCGTTGAGGCTGCTGAGAAGTTCGCTGAGGAGGTTGGCTACCCTGTCCTTGTTCGTCCCTCGTACGTCCTGTCCGGTGCTGCCATGACCGTCATCCGCAGCAAGGAGGACCTCAAGGACAAGCTTGAGGCTGCCGCCAACGTTTCCCCCGAGCACCCCGTTGTTATCACCAAGTTCATCGAGGGCGCCCAGGAGATTGATGTTGATGGTGTTGCCTCCGAGGGTAACCTCATCCTCCACGCTGTCTCTGAGCACGTTGAGCAGGCTGGTGTCCACTCCGGTGATGCCACCCTCGTCCTCCCTCCCGCCAGCCTTGACCAGACCACCATGGACCGCGTCAAGGAGATCGCCCAGAAGGTCGCCAAGGCCTGGAGGATCACTGGTCCCTTCAACATGCAGATCATCAAGGCTGATGATCCCGAGGGTGGCCTCCCGGCCCTCAAGGTCATTGAGTGCAACCTCCGTGCCTCTCGTTCGTTCCCCTTCGTCTCCAAGGTCCTCGGCGTCAACTTCATCGATGCTGCTACCAAGGCCCTTGTCGGCAAGAACGTCCCTGAGCCCACTGATCTCATGGCTGTCAAGCGTGACTACCTCGCTACCAAGGTTCCCCAGTTCTCCTGGACCCGTCTTGCCGGTGCCGACCCCTTCCTCGGCGTCGAGATGGCCTCTACTGGTGAGATGGCCTGCTTCGGTAAGGATCTCGTTGATGCCTACTGGGCCTCTCTCCAGTCCGCCATGAACTTCCGCGTTCCTGAGCCCGGTGAGGGTCTCCTCTTCGGTGGTGAGCTCAACAAGAGCTGGTTGACCACCATCGTCGACTACCTTAGCCCGCTCGGCTACAAGCTCTACGCCGCCGACAACGAGGTCAAGCAGTTCCTCGAGTCCTCTGCCAAGAACAAGATCGACGTTGAGGTCATTGAGTTCCCCACCGATGACAAGCGTGCCCTTCGTGAGGTCTTCGCCAAGAACAACATCCGTGGTGTCTTCAACCTTGCCCAGGCCCGTGGCAAGACCATCTTCGACGTTGACTACGTCATGCGTCGTAACGCCGTCGACTTCGGCGTTCCTCTCTTCATGGAGCCCCAGGTAAGCCTCACTACTGACCCTTCGTTTCCTGGCGACTGAAGCTAACGTTTCCCTTCTCTCTTTAGACCGCTATGCTTTTCGCCCAGTGCATGGCCGAGAAGCTGCCCCGCCCCGAGGGTATCCCCTCTGAGGTCCGCAGGTGGTCCGAGTTCATTGGCGGCAAGCCTTTGTAAATGACATGATACCATTCTGTTTGATTGTTTTTCTTTTTAAGTTTTTTGAAGACGTGTTCAAAAAAGAAAAATCACGCATGGGGGGTGTCAAAAGTCATTTTCAACAACTCATAAAAAGGGCGTTTGGTTGTGGAAGGGTTTTGGATCTCCATGTGGATGTCTCTATAAGCGGGAAGGAACCGGTGTTAGTTCTTGTTTGTTCATTTGCTTGGAACATTTTTCTTTCTTCTTTGCTGTTTAGATGTTGTTGATATGTCAGCACGGGACGAAATTTTCATCCTATCTAATCATTCAATCTTCTACGGTGTCATACCCATATGTTGTAGCTTTCTTTCTCTTCTTTTCAAGGCACATACCCCACTCTTCATCATCATCACAACTCTTGGGACATATGTCGGTGATGTATGTATGGTGTGTGTTTTGAATAGAGAAAGATATGTGAACGTATTGCTGTATGGTACCTGATGTGTTCAGCGAGATGATGACATTGAATTTGGTGCCGTCAGTACTTTTTCTTCGGGCCCTGCCTGGCGAGTTGTCATTTTGAGGAGAAAAGTGAACACAACGAGGTTGACCCTTGGTACGATATACCCACGCCTACGTTCAAGAAAACTAAAACAAGCACCAAGTTTCACCCATACAAGTGCGTGCCTATGTAGTACTCTAATCATACTGCTTTTCCCGTTCTGTTTTGCTCCAAGTCATCTTCACCCCGTACTCATTCAAACACACTCTGATAGATAGTCACAGAAGCAAGCTTATCCCCATTTCCGCTCCAGAGCGACGCGCACGGCACGACAGGTACATGTACACCACCGTCAGGCCCGGCGGAGGAGTATACCCCAGTATCCACGTAACGTACCGACACTGACGGGTTCCCCTTCTCTGCCTCTCCTTGTTCTGAACTCATCAACCGACGAGCGGCCAACCGCGCAATTTCATCGAGTCCCTTGAACGGAGCCGAAGATGACGATGACGTTGTCGTGTGTCTCTCGACCAGCATAGTCTGGAGAATAGCAGGTCCCGTCGTAGCTTTTTTGGATCCATCAACGTTGTCCTCCTCGTCGTCACTATCATCTTCATATGAAGAAGAAGTAGAAGTAGAAGAAGTGGAAGCCGGAGAGCGAATAACAGTCTGATGGACCTCCACCACCACTCTCCTCCCCTCATCGTCATTATCACCACCATCACCATCACCACCACCATCACCATCCACCAGGAAACTTTCCAAAACTTCCACATTTTTGGAGCTGGCCTTGGCAATCCCCAAATGCGCGTGCCACTCCACGCCCGCGGAGCGGGGGAGTTCAGAAACCTGCGCGGCGAAAAAAGGCGGGATTACCCCCTTCTTCTTTTTGTTGGTTTTGTTGGTCGTGGTCTTGTTCGATAAAATACTCCAATCAGGCAGCTTGGGTTCCCCAGAGGAAGAAGACGCTTGTCCTGAAGAGTTGCTGACGGCAAAGGATTTGTATAAGGGGTTGAACTTTCTGTCCCAGAGATCAGGGCCGCCTGCGTCGGAGTCTTCATCCTCTGAATCCGATTCTCCATCTGAGTCGGAGTTGGAGTTATCGCCGTCGGATGAGACTTTGGCAAACCGCCACTGATGGGCAGATTGCCAGGTTTTGTAAGCCAGTCTGGCTTTTTCGCTCATTAGCATTGAAGCAGAGTCTGAGGAGGAGGTGGTGGAAGGGTCGGCAGGGAAATAAGCCACGGCGCTAGTCCACCACTGCACACCCACTTCGACGCCGATGCGCCAGAGGTGTTGAAGGGAGAGGGCGAGTTGGGTGTTTAGCGCCTGTCTCTGCTGCTGCGACTCCACGTCTGAAGAGGACGGCAGGGCCGAGGGAGGCAAGGTCATGGTGGCGGGTACCAAGGGGATTTGGCCCGCGATGGAGACTAATTTTGGACCGTCATCATTGTTATAAGAGGAGGAGGAGGCCTGTGAAGAAGATGAGAGACTGGCGAGAGGAATCGAAATGGCTTGGCTGTAAGGGCCGATGTTGGCGGGAGCCCAGTATGAGCGGGATTGCACGTGGAGACCTTGACGCCGTTGGTCGGGCTTGGAGGACTTGTTGGTGAAGCCGGTGTGGACGGTGAGGTAGATGGCGATGTTGATGTTGATGTTGCTGTCATTGCCGCCGGCAAGGGCAGATAGGGAGTCACCGCAGGCGACGCAGACTCTGGATGGAGGGTTAGGTGCGTCAAAGAGGGCGCCGTAGATGGTGTTGACGGCGGGGAAGTCGGCCATGTTTCGCAAGAGGATGGTGGAGGTGAGTATGGCGAATGGAGGCAGGTTGAGCTGCTGGAGTTGTTGGCGGATTTGGGAAACTAGTGAGTAGGTTTCTGTCTCGATTGTGCGGCTGTTACCGGCAGAGGAAGGAGGGTTGACGAAGAAACACCATTTTTGGAGTTTGCTGTCCTTGAGACTCTGAGGCAGTCCTAGCAAAGACGTACCCTCTTGCTTCGACAAGCCTTGCTTGGGATCCAAGCTGAGGAGAGCGAGAAGCTTCTCAGCTTCTTCCTCGCCAGCACTCTTGTTCAAACCCTCCAACACCCTCACAAACCTAGCATCCAGCAAATCCGGGATCCTGACCTCAACAGCCTCATTCTTCTCATCAGTGACATCCTTCTCCTCCAACCTCGCACCTCCAAAACTCAACCAAGCACACCCTCCTCCCTCCCTCACAATCCGTCTATCCTTCTCCTCCACCACAATCCTCTTCCGAAATAGCGTTCCTGGTCCATCCAACACCAACGTCTCAAACTCCCCCCCCTCACCAATCACCGCCCCCTTCTCCGACGCCGTGCCAAACCTTCGCATGCTCCTCGTGATCCTCGCCTTGCCCATCGGGTCCGCGACGTTAGTCCAGAGGAACGAGTCATCCAGCCCGCCGCTGGCGACCTTGATAATGCGCGCCTCCATGCCTGCGACAGCCATGTCATCTAGCAGCTGCGCGTCCGCATCCATAGAATGAGACGGGACGGGCAAAAAGGGGAACTTCCACAAGAACGCCAAAGGCGTCAAGCCCAAGCGCGTAGCTACCGACTCGACGCGGGTGCGCTGGTAGGTGCTGAGGATGGCGCCGGCGCAGATGGCGTTTGCTTCGGGGTGGGCGCGCTTGATGGCGAGGAGGAGGGGGATCATGGATTCTGTTTCATCATCGCCCTTCCCTTTTGCCTTTGCTTCTTCTGTGTTGTCATTGTTCTCGACTTTGACGGCAGCCTCAGATCCTCCTGATCCTCCTGGTCCGATCTTTGATACTGATACCCCTGAAAAATGCGAGTAATCCTTCCCCTGCGTAGCTCCCCCGATAATGGGCTGACGGTACAGCGGGATGCCTGTGGCCTCGGCGTACAGGGGGATTACTTGGTGGCCGACGGTTTGGTACATGAAGCTGTTCAGATCCTCCTCTTCTTCCGCCGTCCCTTCTTCTTCATCATTCGGTTCCAGTTCTCCATGTTGGTTTGTTTCTGGTGGGTGTAGATTTGCCAGTGCTACCACGCGATGGCCGTGGGCGAGACAGTGGAGGAGGGAGAAGAAACTGTCTTTGCCGCCGGAGATGAGGGCGATGACGTTCAGCCCTTCTCCTCCTTGAGCTGGAGGGGAAGGAGCAGCAGCAGGATTGGCCATCATGGGCAGAGATTTGACGACAAATCTGACTCCGCGGGTGCCCCTTCTTCTCGTGATCTTTCCGTCCAGTGCTCGGATATCACCAGGTGAGGTGACGACAGCCCAAGACCCTGGAATGTGCGACTTTGGAGGGTATCGTGGCTCTACTATAGGCCCCACCAATACAGATGACACTACGGCTAGTTAGCACTGTGACTGAGCACGGGGTAGAGACATGCTCACCTGGAGTGACTGTCAATAATGTTTTGATAAATTGTTGTCCATCGTCTGGTCAACTATCAAAAATTCACACGCTGCAACTCCAGTGGGGATAACACTCGCGCAGCGTTGCGCTAGCAAGATACTTACTGAAACCGGAATTTTGGCGTATCGAGGACAACCTGATAAGTACAGCATTAACAGCGGGCATTTCCCCTACCTACCTCTACAGGTCATGCTGAGCGCACTAACGAGCTCGACACAAGAACCTTTAAAACGTGAAGACCAGCAAAATATTGTTCAATCTGCGAGATTCAGATTCACCAAGAATGCAAGAGGAAGCAAAAGTTATTTCAATGTGCATTTTGTATGCCTTTATTCTTTTCCCAGACCGCCTGGCCCGAGTCTTTGATGCTAAGCTAACGACGATATCCTGCAAACCGAGGATGCCATGAGTATGATGTGGAGGAGGGAGACAACAGCCTTTTTGTTGAGAGAAGAAGAAGAAGAAGAAAAGTATGAAGAAAAGTGTTGCGATAGACGGCTGAGCCAGCTGCCCCGTCCACCGAACGATTAAAAATGTCTGAAAACATCGGAAGTTGTAACAAAAATAATAAGGAGTATTGACTCCAAAAAACAACTTGCTGTGTGCGCCTTGAGACAGAGAGACTGCTGTTCTCCTCCAATCCACCAAAACCCAAAATGACCGGGGGAATCTTGCAATACCTATAAACGCCCTTTTATAATCCAACCTTTTCCAAAGGTGTGGTGAATGGGCGTCCGATATTGCGCATCCATCGTTCGTAACAAACATCGAGGAGTATTCCCTCTCTCTCTCTATAATTCTTTTGATCCTTAAAAGCGCCTGTGGTTGGGGGTATTTCGGCCAATGAATCTCGTAATGGTTCATGACTAACATCAATAAGGACGGCTCCGTTCCACTGCGAAGACCGTCATTAATGGGGAAGAGTGTGCGAAGAAGTGAACAAGCGGGGTTTAGATTAGCGCAGTGAAGGCTATTCACTCGCCTCTCCTCCGCTTCTTCTTGTTGGACTCGCCGTCATCCGAAGAGTCGCTGCCGCTGCCAGGAACCTCGGAGGCAACCTGGAAGAGAACCTTGCCAAAAGTGTGGCAGTCCTCGCTGGTAAGGGCGGGACCCATCATCGGATGATGGATGAAACCGGGGTGGTGCATGCCCATGAGCTCGGGATCGTTGATCAAGTCCATGACAAGCGAGCCAGAGCCGTGCGTACGGGCATGCTGGGACAAGTTGTCGGAGCGAGAGAACTTCTTACCGCACTCGTTGCACTCGAAAGGCTTATCGTGAGTATGCAGAGAACGGTGGTGGCGCTTGAGGTGCTCCTGGCGGCGGAAACGACGGTTGCAGATGTCGCACTTGAAGGTCTTGGAAGGGTCTTCGGTCAAGGACTGCTTGCGGCCGCGGCGGTTGGTAGGCACGGGGAGGGGCGTCGACGCCTGCTCACCGGCCTCGACCGAGGATTCGGTGGTCGCGTTGGACGTGTTGTTGCTCTCAGGCTCGGCGCTGGCAGCCTGCTGGGCGTGCTCGCCGGCCTGGGTCTGCTTCTCGGCGCTGGCGGTCTGGTTGTCGGCAGCGACGTCCATGGTGGGCTTGCGTGCGTGCCTTGCCCTCTTGCTGGGGCGGGACTCGTTGTCAGAGCAGCAGTCGTCCTCAACAGACTCGACGTCGTGCATGTCCTCAAGCTCGTCGCAGAAGAGGCTGGACTGGTCAAGCGAGGCAGCGCCGGAGCTGGAGCGCGAGCGGCTGCTGATGCTGGGGGAGCTCTCAACCAGGGAGCAAGCACCGCTGGTGAAGGGAGACTCGTCCTCCGAGTCGATGTCGGTCAAGACGGAGAGGATGTCAAAGACAGGGAGGCCAGCAGTGAGCTGGGGGTTGAACGAGTAGTCGAAGGGGGTAGCGAGTCTCTGCGGGGCAATGCCTTGGGAGAAGTAGTCGCGGTCCTCCTCGTCGGGCGAGTAGATGGTGGGGAAGTACTCGGGAGCAAGGGTGGAATTGACAGTGCCGACGGTAAGCTCGCGGGGATCGCAGACGCCGTCGACGGGAACCGGGAAGATGGAGGCCGGCTGGACGAGCGGCGATGCGGCAGGCGAGAGCAAGGTGCTGTAGGTGGGAGTGGGAGTAAGGAGGCCGCTGGCCGTGGTGTTTGGCGTGTTAAGGTTCAGGTCATTGGAGGGGAGCATGGGAACCTGGATGCGGGCCTGGTCGGGAAGGTACACTAAAAATTTGGGGTTCCTGGTCAGCTCAGCCCCCGAAAATTGCTTGGACCAGCAGTTGCGCAATCCGAGTCGTCCGCCGCGGTCGTGCCTGCTGCAGCGGCCTCCACATCCCGCTTCCTCTTGAAACACGTTATCAGGCCCGGCATTTTTAGTTGCAGCCAACATTTCATTCATCCCGTCACCGCTTTCCACCCCGACCCACCGGAGCCCAGCTTGCAACTTCCCAGTTCGCTTCCTTCTCTTTCCAATTGTGCTGCACAGACTCAAATAGAAGCGCAAAAAAATGGAGACAAATACATACCAGGCGTAAGAGGAGGAGAGTAGGGCTTCATTTCGTGACCAGCAGGCTTGACCTCGAAGCCGTCCATTCCCGACACCATTGGGTTGCACGGAGTCTGGAGCAGGTCACAGCTGCGTGGGCTGCTGGCGGCACTGTTGGAACGCGTCAGAGGAGGGCTAGGCGGCATGCCGCAATAATCGCCCATCTCGGTTTGCAGCTTGATGGCGGGTCTGGCGTGAATGGGCTGGGGAGAAGCCATTGGCGTGAGCACCTGAGGAATAGGCATGCTAGTGATGGCATCGAGGTTGAGGAACGGCTTGTGCTGCATTGGTGACTGGAGGCAGCCCGAGTTGCGTCTGGAGTAGATGGGCGTCGAGGGCACCGGGGGCACAACGGGGAGCATGTTCATCTGGTAGGGGAAAGGGTTGAAGATGTGCTGCCGTTGTTGCCTCTCGGGGCTGGCGTCTGACTCGTAGAAGATGAAGGGCTGGGCCATGATGTCTTCCATCTTGACTGTTTTATTATAGTGTGCTGTTCCTGCCGTTAGCTTCTTGTTCCTTCCAAGTTGTTAAGCGCTGGTACCAACCAGGTAAGAGGTAGTAGCTTTTGTAACTGAGGCGGTCGATGGATGCCTTTGACGTTTGGGTTTTTATATATTAAAGTAGTTGAATATGTATGTATATATAGATGTCGCGTCGTCTTGTTGCTATTGCTTCGTGCCGTCAAGGGCTAATGATGGTGTTGACTGATTTCCTCCGGGAAAAAGACAGGCTGGCAGTCTAGATTAATAGGTCGTTGTACATAAACCGGATCGAGAGCTTGAATTGTCGTCGAGCTGGTGCCAATGGTGAAGTGATTGACTGAGACCAAGTGGTGATGTAAATATGAGATGGAAACGAAGGAGTGTTATCCAAAATATCGAAATCCAAAAAGAGGGCAGAGACCGATAAGTAAAGGAATAAATACACCACACGTCCAAGAACAAGATATGCCGATCTCGAGAGTAGGAAGAGGAAGCGTGGAGACGGGGACCCTGGGAGGATAAGTAAGTCCCACCGAGATCAGCGGGCAAAAGACGATGCAACGGCGCTGGACAGGAACCGGCTTCGACTGGTGAGACTGGGCAAGCCGGGATGGTCGACACCGCACCCCAGGACAACCAGGGCCCAGCACACCACCCGGGATGTACTGTCCGGGTACGGTCTATGCGCACTTTTGGCTGGGAGGTGTACATGTGGGTGCGTACCAGAGGGCCATGTACCTACGTACACTCGACACTAGTCGGAATGCATACTGGCTGGCCTCGCTTGGAGGTGACAGGCACCTTGGACTGGACAGACTGGGAAGTTCAGGAACCCACCGTGCCCACCCGACCCATGTCCTCATGTCTGGGGGTGAGAGGTGGACGGTGGACGGCAACATGAGAGACGACTGGTGGGTGTGGGTGGACTCTAGCTTGTCTGGATGAGAGGAAAGGCACAGCCGCCAGTCCACTTCTGGTACTATTCTAATTCTGGACTCGAGCAAGCAGCAGCACCACCTCCAGCGGCCTGAGTAAGGGTACCACAGAGCGAACCACAACACGGGTACCTCGACCCAAGCTTCCCAGTGGACCGTGAACAGCGATCTTGCAGGCCCGAGTGCTCTCTAGTGTCGCCGACGACATTGAGCGGCCCCAGTGAAAGCCAGCAGCTCGCTGTGGTGCTCGCACACTCCGAACCACCACCACACCACCTGCGCCGGTCACCTCACCTCCAGTCCGGGTGCTGAGGGCCTGGTTCGCTGTGTTGACTGCTCCGGTTGTCTCGGAGTGAGGACCGAGGTTGAGCAACGAGAAGGCACGGAGGCCGTAGAGCCCGTTGAGAGGCTCGGCTCCCATCCAGTACGTGCGTGCTTTTCTTGCTGTGGTTGCCATCATGGCTCCGATGTTTACAACGATTGTGTCGCTCCAGTTTCACCAGGCTCTGGGTTCCCGTCCTCATCCGGGCAACTGGGAGCGAAGCGTACACAATGAGTTCAGATGAGCACCCACCCAAGTTCGTCCGATTCTCAGCGAACCGTGAGCATCCGCACTGTGTTTAATACGGTGATTGTGCGTCTGGCTGTCTGGCCGAGAATTGGTCCAGACGGAGCTGGGATTGGCCATGACACAGGTCTACAGGGCCTTATAGGTTAGCATGGTACCTCCAAGCAGAGCAAATAGGGTCCAAGCCAACGGCAGACGGGAGTATTCCGGTAACTGGGGGGTTGTTGTGGCAAGACGAGACCCGGGGTGCGAGCATCTTCACAGTCTGGACAGTGAGCTTCACGATGCCTGCAGAAGTGTAGCTTGGTGGAGCAGCTAGGAATTACTGTGTGGTAGCAGAGAGCTGCAGAGCTGTACAGGTAGGTCAAGGCTCCTCTTGATTCTGCGGTCAAGCCCAAGAGAAGGACACTCGACAACGCTCACGCAACGGGCTTCTGATGGATCACGCTCATCCCACGCCGAATAAGTTGTCGCCGTCCACCACTTCTGTCTAGAAGGCCCAAGGGCTTGGGAACATGGCCTGTACTGTGTAGATTACCGAAATTTGAGCCTGAATGATCCCGGCCGGAGCCATACATGGGTCGTATTGTCGGTAACAGAGCTCTGGAGTAAAATGGGCGAGAAGGGAAATGGGCTGCTAGGTTAATGGGTCCATACGGATCCCAAGGCCAGAGCCGGGGAGCCAGGCAAAGATACCTACTGCTAGCACCAGGGCCTGCGAGACAACTCCCACCTGTCCCCGCCACTGCTTCAGCGAAATGATGGACGCGGGCAAAAGGCGGGCCAGCAAGGAAGCAGCGACGACGACACAGAGATGCGGTGGTGTCGCCGTGTGTCGGATGGTGTGGATGAGGTGGGGTGAGGTGGGATAATTGAGGTTGATTGGGTTGATGACCTCTAGACCAATGAAGCCGTAGTGTAATGTACCATGCCCTATACTCTACGACTTTTTGATACGCAGTAGCTGAAACTCAAGCAAGTGTTTTGTTTGGTGCATGGTCACTGAGCAGCTGCCGCGCTAAAATGGCTGCCTCTGACAGATGTGTTGAATCAAGTGATAGCTACGTGAAGACTTTTCAGAGATGATTGTGGCAGAGTGACAAGTACACAAAAGAAAGAATGACGGTGCTGCTGCTCCGCCGTCGGATCTCCCGTTCATTTGGCTTCGCTTGAAAGCAAATCGGGTCGGCGTGCCTGAAATATGATGTGTGGATTCCCGCAAAATGGACCCTCAGCTGCGACCCGGTTCCGTCCCCGTAGCTGCCCGGTCTGTTATATTTGAGCGGGGTCTGCCTTCCGGCCACGCATCAACCATCCGTCATCACTCATCAGAAGAAGCAAACCCAAACTCGAGACATACGCTCTTGCACCTTTTTGAGGTTCAATTGAAATTTAAAAATCGCCTCATGCTGCAACCACGACGACCCTGATGCTCGCGCGCGGGGCAGTGATAATGCACGTCTCAGCGCTAAGGTGTGTGCGATTGGCAGCCAAACAGAGACTGTCCCCCGCGGCCGCCGTTCCCAAGTGGTCGCAGCGATGGAAAACACATGAAACGACCGGGAGACCTCACGCAGGTACGCTGTAACCCAGCATATTGATCGGGCGTGATGATGGACAGAGATGACGGATGTGGCCACATAAGCACCGACGAGGGAACCAGTAGTGACCGTCGACTACGGGATCTCGAGGGTATCGGCAGCACAGGCTCATAGCAGCAGTGACACGGACGACGGGGCCGTCACGAATAGCTCGCCAGACTTGCCCCTCCGATGCATCATCACCCGGTCGATAATGTATTGCTATTTGCTGCCGCCAGTCAAGACGCGCCGTCACCAATTGAGGCCGGTGATTGTGACAAAAAGAGGTGAGCGCCGCGCGGTACGTAGCCGGCCCTCCGCATCTCGTGTCTTTGATTTTTTATGATTGTGGTGTCAGGCAGTTTTCCATCACATTGGACCACAACGCTATTAACTTTACTGGGCAGTCACGGTGGCAAACTCGATTGGTGTCGTCAAATCAGAAGCAGCATCTTACTCGAGATTGCACATGTCGACCATTCAGCACTGCAGTGTTAGCACTTTCCTCCCACCACCAAAACTCGAGCTGTCCAAAAGTTCTGATGCGAACACGGGTTTGACGGGAAACTGACTTCTGGATCTTTGCCAGAGGTCCGGTCCGGACGGTAGGGTTCGTGAGTCGCGACTTCCTCTCAAGGTATCGGCGGCGAGTGTGCGAGGCGGACTGGATGGGAAAGAGAGGTTCATTTCCCTAACAACCCCGCGAATCCTCTGCAAGTGGAATGGTGGGACGCCGGGACTGCGATCGACATGCAAATCTAGCGAGAGAAACAACTCAGGCACCCAGCACTCGGAGCAGCACCGCAAAGCATGTGCGCACCTTGCTGGCCATCCGCCCGAGCAGCATTTCAAATTCTTCAAAATCGGACCTCAAACTGCAAATCTGACAATCAACATGGCAATCATGCCAAACATTCCCCGAGGTTTGCCCACAGCCTACCTCGCAAACCACGAGGCTTCTGCAAGCCCTTCACGCCTTTCAAGCCTTCCGAGTCTTTCAAACTTCTGAAATGCCATTTTCGAGGCAAGCACCAGTGGGTAGCAACGCCGTCATCACATCCACAACTTCACAGAAACTTCAACTTCGAGTCCAGTCGCTTCATCAAGCGCACCCCCAAAGCCCCAATTGCTACCCTCGTATTTCAGACCAGGTTCCATCTTCACACCGCCTTGACCGCCTGCTACACAGTACATGAAGGCTAACCTAGATAGGTATCTGCTAGCCCGGGGACCTTGGGAGCCTGGCTCGCCTGGCCGCTGACGGCTGGCTTTTTGGGTCCCCGCTCACACCCAGAGGCCAGTCTTCCAGAGGTGAAGCAGTTGGCGGAAGTGCTGCCGGTCGGATTTCCGCCTTCTAGAAGTCATTTGCTTGCCTTCCTTCCACACCCACGGCCGACTTTGGACTCGCTGCCCACGGTCTCGCTCGGACCCGAAACAGACTTCTTCGACATTCTCGGTAGCATCGGCCGGACTCCATTATTTTACCCCGGATTAATCTCCCAGCCTTCACTGTCTTCAATGCATGGGACGGTATGATCGCATTAGCCCGACTCGCTGTGCTTTGCGTGGCTTGCGTGCTTGACACCGGTCATCAGGACTTTTGTTTCCCATACGACCTGCTCCATTATGAGATTTGCTTGAGGGAGACTATTCATGAACGAAAGGATGCTCCTCGCATCCCAACTCACAAAGTCAAGTCCAGGAGCTCTTCTACGACACTGCGTATAGCTAGATTGTGGTCTGGATGGATTGTCAAAGTTCTGGTGTTTGATCTCACTCGCAGCCAGAACTGGTGATGGTTTCTGTACCTTGCAGGCGGTCTGCATCTGCACATGCGCTACTGCAAAGAACAGACGCACTAATCTGCAGGTACAGAGGCAGGGTTTTCACGCAAGCTTGTGATAAGGTTGGTTTGCCGTCTCTCACTGTTGTGATAGGCTGGTCCTATCATCTACACCCTCCATCATCCAAAGCGATGCTACCCTCTCCCCCACAGACGTTGCCTGGGACATTTCCTGACCATTGTGAATGTACCCGGTGTCGTAAACAATGTCAATGCGATGCCAAACTCGACCATTGGCCCGCAGTGACGGAGAAGGGACGACATTTGAGGCCACTTGTCTCATGATTGCTCTCGACGCATAGCAACTCACGCAATCAGACGGCATATCTACAGTCAAGTTATTTTACCGACCTCGCCTGCACTGGCGTCTATCGTAGGCAAAGTACGCCGAGAACGCTCGTCAAACAAATCCCCCGCTCAAAGACACATGGGCATAACCAACCTGGTCTGAAATCATGACTGTGTCGAATCGGATCATCAGCTTTGTTTGCCACCGCCGACATAAACTGTGCAAGCTGCTTGATCTACCTGAACTAGCAGGCTCGCCAGTTGGACATTGGGATTTACACGCCAGCCTGGAAAGTGAGGCTCTGAATCGCTTCAAACATTCCTGACGTCTTCAATCACAACTGAGGCGAACTGCGTCGCCCAAACCCACTACAGCTTGGAGGCACAGCGCACGATACCAAGGTAGAAATGCCCTTCTTTGATGGATCGGGCTTTTACCCTTCAAAGGCTATTCGGATCAACATCGCCATGACCGATTACGGGTTCCAGGGTCCACCGCTACCCTCATTTCAAAGTCTGTTCATCAACTTATTTGCATGTGGGACGGCAGCAATTACTTACAGGCTACAGCTGCTCAACTACCGGTATACAGGCCATAGCAAGCCCTATAAACATACGGTGTGTTCGGCGGACCCTTGCGGCAGCCGGTGTCCATGGACAAGCCTGCCCCGGACCGTTACCAACGGGCCGCGGATATACATCGAGGTGGAAGACCCCGGACCAGTCTGTAATATCGGGTGACCGGGGCGAGAATGGGAGGCGTAGGCAGGCCATGTGAGCCAGCTGCGTATCACGTCGAGCATGAGACCAATTCAAATCCCGAGCCGCATCGTAATTGCCAAAATAGCTAGTCCATGGCTGTTCATCAGCGTCCGGTCTCCAGGTTTGCCCAGTATTGCTTCCAGATTGAAGCATGGCAAAGATGGAGTGAGCGGTCCGGGATACGGCCCGAACAGCCTCCACATATGGTCCGTTCCTCGATGCGGTCCGCACGAGTTTAAAGGCCGACAGTTCAAATACCTCTACGGTGAGCCGGCGGTCTGTCAGTGGAGCGGTCAACGTGGAGCAATGCTCAGAGCACAGGCTTTGCCAGCAGTTACCGGCCTGGCGAACAATTGAGAGAATAATCAGTGGACAATTCGCTCTGGTATCTCCAGTTGGATCGCATGATGGGCGGGGAAGATATCACGCAACCTTTTACCGTGCATAGCACAGTCTCTATCCTGTCCGCACTGAGACCACGACGGAGTATGGACCCATACGAACCGAGCCATTGAGCAATCAGGAACTGGAATAAGGGCAGGGATTCCGATACGGTCCTCACGGCAGCGACCGTACATGCGGGCTGCTCGCCTCGGCCCTCGAAGGGATAAGGCCGGTAAATGTTATATCAAACTCATGATAAGTTCAGGCAATGTGCTTCTGGAGGAATTGGATGAAACCCCAGGTGTCGCTGCAATTCCACCGTAGTAACACACTCGGTTAACGGTAAAGCATTAAGGACGACTGTTCTCCGGCGCTGTTGCATTGTGCGTGTCCCAGATGCCATCGCGAACGTTTCCACTAGCGCAGGAACGCTTTCCTGATCTGACCAATAGGCATTCCGTAGCCATTTCCCCGGGCCCTGGCGATGGGTCTTCTGGAAGATTTCAAGGGTCTGGGCACCTGAATTAGGTTGGTCAAGGTCTTCTGAATTCAACCGACCTTTGCGGGTCGCCCACTTCATCCACGTTTTCCGGCGATCCAGCTCTCAAAGAACCCGCTGATAAAGATAAGAGTGGTGATAGAATGCACGCCGGTCAATTCGGGAAGCTTGAGATCTGCTAAGGAGCTATGGGGTAGCTCGAGTTCCAACAATGACTCGATGCGAAATCGGCAGTGGCATGGAGAACAGGCGCGACTGAATACTGCAAAGAAGTACCAAAGGATGCAACAAGGCAATCGGTGTGGGCTTGATATTCCACTTCAGACGAACGGTACCTTACGATACGCAATCAGGCGAGTACCACCATCTCCCTGCTCCTGGGAACATCCTGTCAGCATTGGCTATACAAAACGCCGTACCTTACATACGCTGGGTCAAGGATACCTTCACTTGTTTATTTACACTTGCGTGGTTACCTGTGTAAGATTGGGTCATTGGGAGCCAAAACATCTCGGGATCATTTTGACTCCACGCAACAGCAACATATCATCTCGTCATTGCTGTTTCTGTTCCGTTTCATCAACTTGTTGATCGGTTACGTAATGCTCGTAATCCCCAAGTTTGGAGACACAACAGAGGAAACGGAACTGATTATCGGTCCGGAACATGGAAGGAGAAGGTACATCAAGGACGTACGCCGCAACAACAACAGTCTCAGAATTGTCAATCGGAGCGTATCACTCGCATCATATTTCCCCGGCCGGTGGAAACCGCATAGTTGGGCATAACAGAGAAACACGCGAAATACTTTATGCCAAATTAATCGACGATTTTCCCCTCGGATACACACACATACATACGCAATGGGGTCTGCCCTTTGCTAGCCTTTCAAGCCACGGGATTTCGAGTTTTTGCCGTCCATTCGTTCGGTTTCGGCAATCCATCTCCGCACAACAACGCTTTTTGGGGGGAACGGAGACCAGTTGACCAGGTCGGGTTCGCTTCCAATATCGCGGGAAATGAATTGTAACTCTGCTGGATACGAAAACCTACCCTAGGAAGGGTTTACAGTGGATTAAAACATGGGCAAGTTTGCGCTTACAATTCCAGTTCACAGCAGTACGGTCTCGCGCCACAAAGGCAGGGCAGCCGAACAGGGCTCATCAGCGTCGCAGGTCCTTCTCTCGGCCTTCTGGAAGAACTTGGCACACAGCAATGGATCCTGGAAAAAACAGCGGACACCCCACCAACCCTTCCATTTCTGCCATTCTTGCCCCGGCCATCAGTCGGCCGAATGATGCCTGAGAAGGAAAAGAAGCGGAAAACGCCCACTCACGGGCTTCGCTACCGGAATCGGTTTGACCTCCGACTTTTGTGAAATGTCTACTTACGAGTCTACGCCGTAGTGGTGCACTCGGTGGGGGGAAAGAATATTCCATGTTTCCATTCTTAGGACTGGGACTGTTTCGACGATGCGACGGAGTTTGGGTGGGAGTATCTGCCTAGGTAAGCTGGACGGTAGGGTGCACCAAGTGGGAGACGAGAAACATTGTGTATGGCGTTGTGGGAGAAGAAGAAACGAAGGGGCGAATGGATTAAAGAGCATTAAGATTATCCATTTGTGTGAATGAAGGCATTTTTGCTAGCTGGACTATACCACCACTATGTACAGCACTACGGAGAGATACTGTACGGTGATGCTGACAGTGGCCATTTCCAAGAAAGATTGATGGAAAATGACGATATGGCATCGAAGGATTCGGCGAGTTGTTCGGCTACGGTATTGAGTTTGACAGCATCTCCATTCAGATGACTGCACCCAATAGCATCAAGGTCGACGAGGCCGCAAGACATGAGAAAAGGCACTGACAATGGCGTCCCTTTTTTCGAACTATTGCTTTCCATATGTGGCCACTTGGCTGTTTGGGCTTTCGAGCCCGGCGTGGGAGTGGACAGAAGACGTCACGGACGGACAAATTGGGATTGCATCTGCCCCATTATGATGGCATCGTAAGTCATACCTACAGTACCTATTCTCTCTTGTGTGTTGTTTGGATGTTTCCCCCGCCCAAAGCCCCAACAAAGCCCTGAACAGGTCAGTCTAACCTACCAGCCTACCTATCAAGTACCACCCACCGTGAGCAATACGGCGGTCCAATGGAAACGAGCAATTCGATTTTGATTTTGGAACGATTAAATTTTTTTATTTTCTTTGTGTTTCTTGTTTGATTTATCCAAACACCCCGCTTTTGCACTTCAACCACTCACTCTCTCTGGGGGTGTGTCGTGAACAGTGCCTGTGTCTCTCTGTCATGCAGGCGGTGGTCTGCTCGGGCGACGGTCCCCGTATTCCGTCGTTCATTCACAGGCTTTTTCACAGGGACCAAACAAAATGCGGATGCAGGTGACAGTTCTGTTTTAGTGTGCATATTTATCCTGCGGTGCCTGCATTTACAGTACTACCCTCTCGCCGCATCACAGACATCGGGCAGCACGGGCAGCACGGACACAACGGGGGACGGGGAACGGGGGACGCCGGACGGAGACCGGTTCAGGTATCTACTGCAATACGTGCCTACCTGCCTGTTTGGTAACCGTACCTGCGTTGCTGGCGTTGATTTACCTTTCTTTTGGGTTGTTGACCGCCTTTGAAACAACAGATGTGACTGCGACTGTGTTGATGGTGGCTTCACTTTTTTTTTTCCTTTTCTGCTTCAGGTTCGTATAGTATGTGATGTTACACATCTTTTTTTTTTTACTTTTGACCGTATTCCATCTTTACTCCTCGATCGTTCATATCCTTAGAAGAACGCTGACTACGACGCAATATACACAACAAAGATGACATGTACACGGATTGATAGATACTAGATAGGTCATGTAACTGCCCATATAAACAAGTCTCATTTTCCCTTCTTCTTCTTCTTCTTCTCATCTACCATTGCAGATCCCTCACAGTCCGTGAGCGTACCTGCAGGTTTCCTGTTATCTGTCATTGGCCGTTCCGTGGCTTGTGTGTTCCGATTGTCATGCCCCTCTCTCCATCAAGCCTCCCCAAAAGCCGGAGCCTCTCAACCTCTTACCATCATTTCCACCCCTCCATCTCTTTTGCTCTGTGTTAGTGTACACTGCTGTCAAATGTCACCCCCCTTTTTTTTTTTTTCCTTTTCGTGTTTTACCCTCTTGTTGTCCCTCTAGACCCTCCTTGCCCTCTTACCTACCTGCCCCTCTCGGGAGGGAAACAAAAAACCAAAGACGTAGAAAGAAAACGCGGGATCGTATGGGCTGCGAGGTAGTTTGGAGGAGGCCGTGCGTGAGCGTCGCTGCTCGCTGGTCGTCTCATCTCACATGCATGCATAGATGGAATACCTAATGCAAGTCAGAAAAGCCGGATGAAGTTGTCAATGGCCGATGGAAAAGATGGAAGAGTTCATCTAAAAACCCATTTCTAGGTAGGTAGGTAGGTAGGTATGTGAGCTTGCGGCCCAGCAGCAAATGCACGTGTAGTGTATGGTAGAATGCAAGTGAGCAAACGTCAACAGCTTTTTTTTCTATGTACAGTAACACCCTCCCAAACTTTGGATATTCTGTTTCCATGGTACCATCCATCAGACATGGTCGCTTGTCGGCGAGAAATCAAATCAAGGTTAATTATGCGTGTCTGTGGCGCTTTCCGTGCCGCAACCTTGTTGTTCTGCCGCGCATGTAGTGTATGTATGTATGGCGGACAGGCGCGTCTAGATATTATGGTAGGTACACTACTGTGTATATACAGTCTGATTCCTTCCTTCCACTCACACACTCAGACACTCCGCCGGACAATTACGACAAAACGCCGATCAGTTATATCTGTCTGACCTCACTTTTTCTTTCAAGGTAGTAGTAGTAAGATATTTTTGTTCTTGCAAAGTTGCATGTCTGTCTTACGTAGTTTGTGATTGTTGTGTATAGTGGCGAGTCTTGGCGCCCAATGATGGTTCGTGATGTGGTTGCTGTTTCCCTTTTTTTGCCCTTTTGCAAACTTGCTTGGCGCCTTTCACAAAAAGTCGGAGTTCGATTTTACTTTTCGGGACCGGAGAAATTGTGGGAGATAGGACTGATCAGTTGAAAGAAGCAAATAATGGCGAAAACTCTGAAGCACAGAAGAAAAGATATCTGATACTGTCGCGGCAAGGGCACTTTTTACACGAGAACGCCTTGCTGACTGTCCAGTGTCTGGTGCTTGGACAGGTTGCGAAAGCGCTGTTGGAATTGTTGATAGTTTTGATCGAGATTTTCAAAGATATACTGGGCAAGTTAGAGGCAAATACGCCAAAGAACTGAAGAAAGAGAGTCATCAGTTTTGACCAAGTTGTGCTATCAGATTGTTTGCCAAACACAACTCTCTGGCTTCCATTCTGTCACTGCTCAAAGCCATGAGCTTTTTTTTTTGTCCGTGTAAGTCAACGGAAGTTGCCAAACATCTTCAGTCCGAACTTCCCCTGATCACTCTGGCCCTATGATAAGTTTAGTTCTATTCAAAGCCGTAGGAGCTGTAGACAATTGCCGGGTCTCCTAAGGTAGCTGATGACGATCCCAATTCAGTTTCATCAGCATATCAATCTATTCAACGACATGCCTCTACACCAACATCAAAACCTCCCAGAGACTGGACTCGCGGCAACTACTCCCCGAATCAGCACGCTTACAATGTGTTTGAACCAGGCTATCAAACACCGGATTTCCTACCCCGCAAATAGTTGTGTGGTATCGGCGTTGGGACAACTGGTAGCTCGTCTTCTTGCATCCGCGGCACTGTTGGCGCGCATCATCTAGAACTAGCAAACCATCAAGCCTTTCGACAACAAACTTCAACCCACTTCCCTCACGCAGTGAGATGCGTGCGTGATCGAGTAACCAGTCAACATGTTTACCATCAATGATAACCAAACCGTACTCGGTAGGTCACTTGGACGGTTTCAACCTACAACTTTGCTACTGCAGCGACAACACACCATCACTCCATTAACAGCTCACCCTACCTCTACACAGTACAATCCCACTCTGTGAGAGAGCCTCAGAGGAGTGGTGAGAGTGGGCCCTTTCATCCCAACCAGCAGCACCACTCAACGGGGCACATGGAATTCATCCGGTGGCCAGGCCCATTGCCAGCCGGCGAGAGGATGCCCGGAAGCCCGGGGAAGTCCAACATAACTACCGTATCAGCTGGAGGAGGCTGACCAGCCAGCCGGCCACCACTCTTTTTTTTCTTCCCTTTTTTACTTTCCTCTTTCCTCCTCAGGCTCCCAGAGCCCCAAGGCCCAGAGTCTATGTGTGCCTGGCGCCTGTCCCCCACCACCCCAACAGCTAGAAGCTAGCTGGGAATAGGTTAAGCGTTCAACCCACCGCTCTGTTAGCGACGTCTTAGCGGGCCTGCTAATAACCCCGGGCACCCACACATACGCCGCCGCGCCGCCGAACTTTCGTCAAATTCAGTGTGGATCCCGAAGTGCCCTTTGAACCAACCCGGACCCCGGTCTCCGGGCGCGGCCTCCCGGACCCTAGCTCCCTGCCACTGCCATTCATTCATTCATTCTTCATCTGCGGTCCAACAGCGACGACACCCACCGCCCAACAGACATGGACCCGACACCGACTCGAGAACGAATTGGACACCCGGAAACGAACCGGCCCTTTGTAGCATAGCGTAGCATGAGTCCCTAGCGACACCGACGTCGTCGTCGTCGTCGTCGTCGAGTGATGCTTGCATACTGCCGACCCGGCCATGCACAATGCATGCATACAGAAAAATGGGAATCGCGGTGAGCAAAACATGCCTTGCAAGTTGATTACTACGTAGGCCTGCCTACCTACTTACATCCTCTCCACCGGCAGGCAGGAAGGCCGGATGAAAACCGCTCGAATCAACAGTGTCGATTCCACATTTCGGATTAAGCAGTGCATCATCCATCTACCGTCGTTCGTAGTGTCGTGGAGCCGTGGAAGATTGCCATCTCTACTCTCCACTTCTCGCATTGCTGGGTACTATTCCCTACCAACCAGATCATGGCGGATGGGGTTTGTGATGTGGTATTGTGTGGTGATTCTGCTTTACACTAAGTACTGTCCGACAATCCTCGAGCTGTATCTGTGTCTGGTACCCGGATTGCCAAATATGGTATGGTATGGTATTGATGGAGATGGTGACGACGACGACGATGATGAGGATGAGAATGATGGATATCAAGTCAACTAAAGCTTCAGCCCGACATGTCTCTTCACCTCCAAGTCTTGACCAACCTACTGCATGGTCTTTCATGCATAATGCTTCACCCTTCATACATACTACCATGTGTATTGTTCATATTCCACCTCTTGGGAACAGTCTCACTCTCTCTCCCACAATGTTCCGTTCCGTGCCATATGGCTATGCCCTACCTGTTCATAATCCGTTCGAATCCGTGATCCGCCCTACTCCATCCGCCGCCGCCAATCATCATTTCACCATTCCACCATTCCACCATACCAAAGAAGGCCTGCCTGGACTCACTTCATCATCCACTTCATCCACTTCACCCAAAGAATCGGTAACCGCGGGCCATGCCTGTCTGTCTTGGACCCTACCATACCACTACACCATACCACTACACCACACTACACAGTAGGACAGACAAACAGACCCCTAGAATACACTAGTGAAAAAAATCGGAGGAAGTCCCGACTGGCGAAACCACCATTTAAAACCACCTCACCTCACCTCACCTCACCTCACAAAGTTAAAAGAAAATCCACAATCCACAATCCACAATCCACAATCCATCCATGGAGCGGAGTTCTCGGAGTTCCCGGGGACCTGGGTTAAGTCAAGGGCTCAACTGGGCGGTGGGAGCCCTGGCTACCTGGCTACATACCTGGGTAGCATACCCTGGGGCTAGCCAGACTCGCCAGACTCGCCAGACCAGGGTTAAACACTCTTCGCAAATTCTCGCTTGAAACCTACGGTGACGGAAAAACTCCTAGAGAGGCTTGGAAAAGGGAAAAGACTGGACCCGTCACCCAAGAAAGGAAGGAAGGAAGGAAGGTTCGGAAAGTTCGGCCACGTGATTTTTTGTGTGGCCTAGCTTGTCCGGCCTGGCTCGTCTGCTTCCGAGAATTTGACGGTGAGCTGGGCGGTGGGATGGATGGATGGACAGATGTACCTAGTGTAAGAAACTCAGTATAGATATACCTTGTAAAGCTGTAGGTCCCGTGATAGACCGTGGTAAATTGCTTGTGGACAGGCAAGGCAAGACAAGGTGAGCACGGAGCATGATTGTGGCGACTACCATAGGTAGTTAGGTAGGCACGAGGGTAGGTAGGTAGGTAGGAAGGAAGGTTTGTGAGGATGCTATGTCCGTATGCAAACTAGAGTTCTCTGGTAAATGGTGGTCACTGCTGATTGTTGTCTTGACTTGCTCGTGGCAGTATGTATGGTGGTACTAACAGATATGGCAATCTTAAATCTGGAAGGACGGCGGCGGTTGAGGATCTGGAAGCTAAGGTATACACTCTGGTAAAGAGAATATCACGATTGAATAGATATGACTGCAAAGTATTAGGTAGCCATGTACCTACCTCAAAAAGGCCACAGCAAATGAGGCCTGAAGTACCTTCAGGAAGAAGTGAAGAGAACATTGGGGGCATGATAAGATTGCAGAATAACGTAAGAAGAGAGGAACGATAATAAAAGCAAAGAGACTTGAGCAACCAATTAACGTAAATCATACAAAGACCGGTAGAAGAAGTAACAAGAACGCTGAAACCATGAAGTGATATCTGGGTTTCAATATATCAGATGTCCAGTTCCTTTGGTATAGCCACAGTCACATCAGTGAAAAGAGACACTCGGGGGGGGGGGGAAGGCTCAGGAAAGATACAGGCAACATAAACACATGAACAAGAACATGAACATAAAAATAAATATGACATCTCGCCCAATACGCTTCAGTTCAGCCACTTCGACGCTAATGAATGATTTCCCGTAATATCTTCCATATCGGGTTGAGAAAGAGCCAGACAAGTTCTTAGCACATCAAGTTATGTACATGTCTATGTCACATGTCAGTTCACCAGTCTATGTAACTGCTGAAACAGATATGTGATAGATATAAAGACTTCCAGGTGTTTTATCGGTTCGAATAGTGTGATGTCTTTCTACTCAACTTTTATCCAGCAAACGTCTACTCTAATCCCATTCACTCACCGGGCCACCGTGGCCATTCATCCCTTTTCTCTCTTAATCCATCCCAATTCGCTTTCAGACATAGACAGACTTGTCAAACCAGTAGCTAGCTCCAACGTGCCGGAATGAACCTTGAAAGAGGACAGAAGGAGGCCAGCGCTGCTGTCCTTCGGCTAGGTGAGCAGTCGTAGTAAAATAAACGAAACGAAAAGAATCCAGTTCCATAATCTACATGTTGCGCATCGTATCACATCACATCACATCGCATCGTATCCGTACATAAACACTCAGCCAAACCACCGCCACCACTTGACCAGTCATCCATCTCACCATCTCTCTCTCACTAACGCAAACCATCCATCCACCGCGTTTCCACCAAAGAAGTTCACTTCATGTCTTCGACATGTCACACCTCAAACTTCCTCATCACTCTCTTCCCCCAACAACTCCCCCTCATCCTCATCCACAATCGTATAATCTCCTCTCCCCCTCGCAAAGCTATCCCGCGTCCTGAACGTCCTCGACGCACCACCGCCATCCAGACGGCTCCACCCACCTCTCCCTCCGCCTCCGACACCGAATCTCTGCGCCGTGTTCTTGGCCGTCCTCCAGATGGCAGCAAGCACAAGCGGCATGGCACCCGCCAGCGCCACAACGGCACTAAGCGCAATGACGGGGTACTTGACCCAGGGTCGATCGGCATCAAAGAACTCCATGGTAGACGCGCCTTGCTCGCCGAGACGGATCTGGCCGAACTTGCCGTCCCAGTTGCGGTAGACCCACCAGCCGATGGCGGAGGCGGCGGCAACGGGGAGGACGACGGCGAAGAAGATGGCGATGCCCGAGATGCGGTGTTTGCGCTCAAAGTCGTCCTCGTGGCCTGGACATGGGTGGACGGCGGCTTGCTTCTCGAAGTCGGCACCTCCTTGGCAGGTGGTGAGTGGGATGCGGCGGTAGCCGGTGGGCTCGTAGTACTCGATCTCGTCTGGATGTTCTTTGCACCAGAGCTTGGGGTCTTGGGGCTTGAGGCCCTTCACGAGGGCACATTGGCCGTGGTTGTCGAGTTCGTAGTTGAAGTCACTGTAGGGGTTTGTCATGTTAATGATCTGATGGATTTAAAAGGGGGAAAAAGCAAGGAACAGAAATACTAACCATTCAAAGTCAGACCTGGTGCAGGTGCAGTTTTGCTTGCTGTACAGCGGATCGAGTCTGAAATCGTTGAAGCACTTCAAGCCAGGCTTCTTGCGGAGATACTGAGAAACGTGTCCAAACAAACATCCATCCGGCTGGAGAGGATGCTTGGGGGAGAAGATCTGGTAATCGGACTTGCCCAGGTTCTCTGGATCGTACTTGCAAACATGGTCGGTGAACTTGGTGAAGTCGATCTTGGTGGTGAACAAACCGTCGCTGTTCTCGCCCCAGATCAAGAAATTCTGGGAGTTGCCAGAGCGCGTGGTGGTTAGGTCCCAGATATCAACCTTCTCTTTGGAAAAAGTGTGCTTCTTCCAAGTAGCACCCTGGTCAAGTGAGTACTCGAGAGTGTCCGTCTTCTGTCCCCTGATAGGAACCATAACGATGATGGAGCCCTGGTCACCCAAAGCCCAGTTCCATCTGCCCTTCTTGACCCGCTTCCAGGTGATGCCAGCATCTGTAGTCATGAAAGTGTCGGCATCCTTAAGCGGGCCAAGGGAGTCACCCACATTACCCCATCCAAACATGACGCCCACGGCGCCCTCAGATGAGTACGTCTTACCACGATCCCTGCGCTGGGTGTAACCTTGAATATGGAGTGCGCACTTCTCAGTGCCACTGGACGAGCACGGGAACCTGCCGAATTCGTCCTTGCTAGGGGTAGGGAGGTACGCCCACTGGGCGCCGTCGTTGTGCGTGATCTTGGTCTGAAGTTTTTGAGGCGCGCTGCTCTTGGCGTCTGGATTGGCGACCACGTTGACGAGAGCAACACCTTCCAAGCCAACCATCTTTTCGAAATCGACGTAGAAATACTGGTCGCAGTTGACGTTCTTCACGCTGACAACGTACGATGTACCGTTGGAGTTACTCTTCAGGATTGTGCCGAGACTCTTGTCGCCCTCCATCTTAGTAGCCACAAAGAGATTGACGGCATGGGTTGAGCTGTCCAAGACAGTATATGCGTGCTGGTGAGGAACTTCAAATCCGAAGGGGAACTTTGCCTCGGAGTATAGGCCGCCGTCAAGAGACGCATGCGCCCGCAACGTCTTCTTTTCCGTATCTTCGGTCGCAACAACAATGAACTCTGCCATGGTGGCGAATTCTTTGGCATCCTTAAGGCGTACTTTCTCATCCTTGTTGAACCAGTCGTTGGATGAGACAAGCTGCAGGGCACTGTCACTGGCACCTTCCTTCTCGTGCTTGAGGCAGAGAATCTGCTCCAAAGCGCGGTTTGCGTACTTGCGCCCATAGGCCTCCGCTCCCGTAAACTCACACCGGTAGACGTCGCGGGCAAGGGTCTCCCAACGTTCTCCGTCTTTGGTGCCGTACGCAACCCGGTAGCAGTCGTTCTTGCTTTCACACTTCTTACCCAACCAAATGAGCCAGTTTGGCTTGTCAGGATGGAAGATAAGCGGGAAGATACCGTTGGCGGCAGCCTCAAGATCGGCGGGTTGCGGCACGTCAAAGGTGCGGAAGCGTTTGCCACGATCAGGGGTGTAGATCAGCTTCTTGCCTTCAGTAAGGAAGAAGACCCAATCCTTGACTGTAGGGTGGGGAACAATGCTGATAACCTCTTCGTCCTTGAAGAAGTCTATCTTCTCCCATGTCTTGCCGTGGTCCGTGGTCCTCCAGATCGGACCAGCCTTTGGCCCTGAATCATCAACTGTGCGGTTCTTGCCTCTCATGATGATGGTCTCACTGGAGTCGCTGCTAGACTCGCCTCTCTCGAGATAGTGCTTCTCCCATTGGGTCCAGTGGCCGAATTTGCCCTTGGTGTCAACCTGCTGGAGCTCACCTGTAGCCTCCTCTGGTGGGGCTCCGATACCATCACCACATGACCGCTCGACATCCTTATACTTGTCCTTTGTGTCCTTGGTATCCTTGCAGGTGTTGCCGGGAATCTTGCGGTAGCCGGAAGTACCCATGAATTTACCGTTCTTATCACCATCCTTGCAAGCACCTTCTGGGATAGGAATGGGTCCCTTAGACACACAATTGCCCTTGTCATTTCGCTCGAAGCTGTAGTCGCACTCGTAATCCTGGTCTGTGCAGTCGCAGTCTTTGGTCTCCACCTCGGCGAGCTTGAACTCTTTTTTGAGGAAGCACTTGGCATCCTTTTTGCGGCGGGGAAAGGTCTGCGTGTGTCCCATGATGCAGGTAGACTCTCCATCCTTGTCAACCCGGGCATGCCACTCCTCCATATCGCTGTCCTTGCAGGTGGCTTCGTGAAGCGCCTCGAAATCGATATGGATGACTTGCCAGGCACCCTTAGCCTTGCCAATAAGCACGAACTGAAGGGTAGTCGAATCAGGAGTGGTTGTAAGGATCCAAGGCTGAATCTTCAGATCGTCGGGCAGCTTCTCCTCGACCCAATTCTCTCCATGGTCAAGCGAGTAGCTGATTTCCGACACGTCTTCCTCCTTTGAATCGCGGACGGCCACAAGAATAGACCCTTGATCTCCAAACTCGTACTTGTGTGGCCCCTTCAATGCCTTCTTCCACGTCTTACCGGCATCATCGGAGACATAAAGATTGGCATCCCAGTAATCCTCGAGGTAATCACCGGTGTTTCCGTTGGCCATGACCAGACCAGGTGCGGGACTTGAAAAGACACGGCCGACATTGTTGAGTTCGGTAACCGAGTGAAGATGAATCCTTTTGCCGTCCGCAGTAACCTTTTCGAAAGTCCGACCATCATCGAAGGTAATCTCCGACACGAGCTTCTTCTTTGTGCTAGGCTTCTCGTCCACGTCCTTGCCGTTATCCACCTTGTTGACCAGGAAGATGCCCTGAATGCCGGCAATCTTCTCGAAATCGACATGGCCGTACATGTTGAGGTTGGTATACTCAAGGTTCTCGGTGAAATAGGTGCCATCGTAGTTGCTGGTGAACATAATGCCCATCGGTTGCGACTTTGAGCCCGTCATCACGTTCAGCTGGATGCTGTAGTTTGTGCTTTCCAGAACAGTATAGGCTTCCTGGACAATCTTGTGATCGTGGTCATCGTGTGCATTGGGGAACATGGCCCGCTGCCACTTCTTGGTGTCGGTGGAGATGAAGAGCGCCATCTCGTCGGTGTTGGCGGATGTCGTAGCCACCATGAAGTACCTCTTCACAGCGGCGACATTGACGACACCACGTACGGGCTTATCACCTGCTAGGTTTGGCTCGAACTCTTGGATATTCCCCTCCTTATCCGCCTTGAAGAAGTCGTCCGAGATGACCAGACGGCGGTCCTCTGTGAAAATCGAATCGACGCCCATAATGATGCAAAGGATGCGATCCTTGTCGAGGTCGGAGTCACCAGTCGTAAATAGGGCGTTAGACTTGGCCCACCAACAGCCAAGAGTATCAGGGCGAAGAGGTTTGGCAGGAGTGTCGAAGCCATCGATTGTATAGAGAGACACTTCCTCGCAGAGGAAGCCGAGGCAGTTCAGACCATTGAAGATGATGCGGTCGGGATCCGTAGCATGGAAGTGCAGGATATCGTACCGCTCCGTGTCCCATTCGGCATTGATTTCGAACTTCTTCCACGTCTTGCCCTGGTCCGTGGTGCGGTAGTGTTTACGACCATCGGTGATTGCGAAAGCCCGCTTCGGATCGAAGTCGTGCATGTATAGCCGGGCGACCTTGCCGTCGGGGATATCCTTGACCACGGACCATGTTGCGCCGGCGTCATCGGAGCGCCAGAGGTTGGCCTTGTGAGGGTCATGGAAAAGAATGGTATCGGAGCCTTGGAAGTAGTTGAGATTGTTGGGCTGTGTATCAAGCTTGGTTGTCTTGAAGTCTGGGTGGTCCTTGGCTAGGAGGGGTGATGCCCAAAGGGCAGACGCCAGCAAGGCCGCTGCCTGCAGAGCTCCCCTGACCCTCATGATTCGGGGCTTCTAAGTCCGGCAATCATGAAGCGGAAACTTGTTGACTGTATTCGGGGAGAGCTTCGCCAAGCGTGTTTATCGTGGGGTGAGTGTCGACGGGTCAAGCGAACGAGTGTGTGGTTAGAGAAGTAGCTGGCGATGCAGTCGTCGAGATATCTGTTGCGTGCGCAAAAGTCAACAACCAAGCTAGCTAAGGCGGGCTGGCGGGAGAGGGGCATCGGGCGGCGCGTGGGGACGTGATGTTGTCAGGTTATCGGGCCGTGGTGCTGGCTGGTACTTACGAATAGCAAACGGAGGTCGACACTTGGATATGGGATGGAAAAGCTATACGAAGCTCTAATGGTAATTGTTGATTGCGGATACTGCATATGACATGGAGGAAGAAGACAACGGAACAGGACGAGAATGCAATTCTGACATGGAGTTGCAGTCTGAAGCAACTTGTCTGATAGCCGCAATGCTGCCCTGTTGCCTGTGCCGCAAGCTGAGACGCCTGTCAGTTTAGGGGGAGGGACCCGCCAATGACGAAGCAAGTTCGGATAGCAGTTGGCCCCATCACCGGTCGCGCCACTTTGAGCTCCGCGTCAGCCTTTTTGTTGGTTCCCTGTCGCAGATCGCCCAGCGGAACGCTTCTCCATCGGGCATCTCGAATTCCACTGCCATCAGTGCATTGGAATTGTCAGAAGCAAAGCAAGGGAAGCTCCAACAGCCCGCACAAGGGCGTTCGTTCAGGTCCAACATTGAGATCCCGTCTTTTGGAACAGCCCCAGGAGCTGTGCCACGATCCGGACACTCCGGGCCTCCAGGGGAGTGTCTTAACAACCATCACACGGCGGACTTCCAGGTTGTATCGCTCAGTCTAAAGCACACCTCATGGAGATGGGTCGTATACACCTCCAGCAACCATATCATCGGTTGACACAGAGCCTCTGGCATACATTCACAATTCACAGTCTTTACCCTACTTTTTTGTGTTCCCGTTCAGTCCATTCGGTTGTTGCCGCTCTTCCATAGGACTCGTGCTGTTACACAATAACACAATAGCAGGACATATACAACAAAGAACAACAAAGACTTCATCAATGTCCAACACTCCAAAGAAATGCAGAATCGCGCTCAAAGTCAGAAAATCCATTGCTTCGCCTCCCTTAGGTACACTACATCGTACGCTTCGTGGAACCGAGCCCGGTCGTCAAAAGCCTCTCATCTTCTAACTACGTACCCGAGTCCCACATCTCCATCCAAAATGCCCAAACAGCAGATAGCAAATATACACATCTAAGATTATAAAAGAACTGTCACCCAAATGCGACGAGCCTTTCCATAGCTCTGCCTCCTTCTTTAGATTGTCAAAGCTGGCCGAGCAAAGAAAGACCCCCAAAGCGACATAAAAGGACCCCGCCCACTCTGCTGCCTAGGCCGGCACAGAAGGACGAGGTAAAGAAATCCAGCATGTACATGTAAACCACCCATTCCCATTTCACGTCTTATCACATCTTCATTCCAACCACATTTACTCGCCACGGGGCTTAAGGACAATGGTAGCAGTGCCACCCTCCCTGAGGCCGACCTATTCATCTTGTTAGCGGTTTGCGATAACACAGGGGACAGAAACATTGCAGAGCATACCGTGCAGCCGTTGTTGCCAGAGTATTGGCCGTTCTTAAGCCAGCACTCTCCAGAGATATCACCCTTGATCTCCATGTCGAAGTTGAGGACGGCGGTGGAAGTAGGGGCGTTGGGGAAGATAGAGATATAAGTAATGCCGTCGTCGCTCTTGCCAACACCGACGTTGACAGGGGCCCAGTTACCAGCACAGTCGGGGCAAGTCTTGGAGTTCCAGGTGCAGGCATCATCGACAGGAATGTCCATGTTGTTGACGTAGTACTGAGCGGTGGTGGACTGGCCCTTCCACTTGTAGTAGGTAGACGAGACAGGGTTGGTGAGAGGGTACTGGCCGCCGGGGGTGGTCTCGAGAGGAATGACCATGGCCTCGTTGCCGGGATAGTCGGTACGGCAGATGGCAGCGCTCTTGGGGAGCATGTTCTTGACATAAACACCGCCGGCACCCTGCTCGCAAAGGGTAGGGTGGCTCTCGCGGGTAAGCTCAAGGTAGCCGTCGCTGTTGCAGTAGAGACCACCGATAGACTGACCAGTGGCACCCTGGGACTCCTCGGGCCACTGAGTCTTCTGGTAGCCCGCAGGGCAGGCGTAAGAGCACAGCATGCCCGGCTGGCAAGGGCCGGTGATGGGCTGCTCGTAGTTGTTGATGGCAACGCCCTTCATGAGCTTACCAACCTTGGCAAGAGTGGTCCATCCGGACAAGCCAACCCAGTCGACGCCGAGGGCGCCATAATCGCTGGGGAAATGGTCGCATCTGATCTTGCCGCTGGGGAACTTGCTGTCAAGTCCGCCGCCAGAGGGGTTCTCAGGAGCCGCCGACGAGGTGGCAGCGGGTGGCTCGCTGGAGGTCGAGCTGGGAATAGGGCTCGACGAAGTGGTCGGGATGCTCGAAGTGGTGGACGACGAGGTGGACGTGGAGCTGGAGATAGTGCTGCTAGTCTTTTGCTCAAAGAACTGGGCACCGCCGGGAACGCTGGCGATGGAGGTCGAGACAACGGGCGGAGGAGCGACGAACGAAGGCTTGGAGGAGCCAAGGACGACGTAACCACCCTGCTTGATGCCCTGCTCCGCCTCTTTGGCATCGACCTTCTTTCCGTCTAGGACATACTCAACGACAGTAGGACCCTGAACGACCTTGGTGACCACGACAGTACCGGCGGCGGCGGCATCAGCGCGCTTGTCGACTCCGGCGTGAGTGTGCTTCTTGGCGTGATGGTGGCCGTGGTGGTTGTGAGGCTGGGCGACGACACCGGAAACGGCGACCGCGAGGGCGAGTCCAATAATTCCCTTCATTTTCACTGATTTTGAAGCGGGATGATGTTGTCGAGGACAGGGTTTCTCGGGTTTGTGTAACGGGTTTTATTTACAGAAAACTGAATGCTTGCTAACTATTCAACCCGTCCATGTCAGTCTTTGTTTTCCAACTTGGATACTTGGCTGGCGCTGGACCCTTCGTGGATCTCTTTGAGGCGAACAAAAAGGGCTGATCGCGCTGAAAAATCGCCATTGTCTGGGATCATTCAACCAGACACACCAGATCCCGCCCGCGCCGAAGAGTGGGTTCTTGACAAGAGCTGCTTACCAGCTGGTCTGGATGGGCGTCTAGACTAGACAACAACCTAATCCGAGTTTCTAAAATAGTGACACCGCTGTTGTTCCAAAGGAATGTGGTAGAGAATCGAGGACTCTCTGTTGGATGGAAATCCTGATCGCGAAAAAAAGCGAAAGGGCGCCGATGATGTGGGAGGTGGAAACAAGCAAGTTGAAGGAACCGTCCAAGGGAATGAAAGATCCGGAGCACGAGAAAGTGGAGGAGGCGGGCTCAAGTAGTACCTCGACGTGAGTACACACCACTAGGCCAGGTACTAGCGACTGCTGTACCCCCTTCTTGGACAGACCTAGAACCCTAACCGGCGTGGTACGAAGGCGTGCGAAGCGAGCGGTGGGCTGTGGTGGGACGGGAGAAGACTCTTTCTGTCAATGGGCTCCAAAGGGCTCCATTCGCCGGGCGGAAAAGGAAAGTGACTCGAGCGAAATGAAGACCGTGACAGGGCACCCCCTAGGCGCTTTCCTGCCAGGAACAAGGAACAGGCAGTGTCTGGGGAACCACAACCAGGGCCTCTCGCCAACTGAACTTCCCGTGTTGGTGGTCTGGCTCCTGTTCGTCTGTCAGTTCGGGCCACCTGCCCTGGACGCGCCTGCCCTCCTCCCACGGTCTCCCACCGGACCGCTGGGCAGCCAGTGGAGATCCCTTCTTCCTTGGCGAGATTGCGCTTCCAGGAAGCCGGGGGGTGGATTGAATGCCACGAGAGGAGGAGGGTGGCAGCGGCCCAGCACAACAACAATGTCCCATTGTCTGTGTGGAAGGCGTGCCTGGTGTGCCAACCCAACCAGAGCGGCTACTGCAAGGCACAGGAACCGGGAACTTCAGCAAGAACGCACCCGCAGGCATTGGATTTTGGCGAGAGAGAAATCAGGAACCGTTCGCTGTGATTGGCCGGAGCTCTGTTGAGTGTTGCTGGGCGAGCTGGGGTCTCACTTTATCAACAGGGGAGGAGATGAGCAAAGACCACCCTCCATCATGGGCTGCATGGGCGAAGGGAAATGGGGGAAACTGAGATTGGAGACTGGCCAAGATTGGCCAGACTCAGAGGCTTCTATTTTTCCATCACGACGGAAGAGACGACGCCATCCATCCATCAGCAACTTTCCACCCCTTCGATGTTTGTTTCATTACGCTGTGCCACTGCCCTGCGGCCGCGCAAGCACGATGATGAAGTGGACATCCCTTGGAATACCGTCTTCAGCAGTGAGTTTCCCTCACGCCAACTCTTCGATACGCAAAGTCTACGTAACTATGCTTCGTATAAAGTCAGGGCTTCCCGGTTCTCCCCCAGTTGTACCAAGACAAGACCTTGCCGACCCATCTCCCCGTCGCTTGAAGTGCCGAGAAATGTGTTTCTGTCTGTCTTTCCCGGCGGTGACTGTGACAGCCGAGAGAGCCATCCTCTCTGGGCTGTTTTCCGATAGCATTGACCGTCCCCATGCTTGTCTCCATGAGAAAGGCGGCCCCGGAAATTGTGTCAATCAATGCTTCTCTCGGCCTTCTTTCACATGCTCCAAAAAGGTGGGTGACTGTCCATAGCAGGAGTAGGTACAGCCCGGATAGCCTGCACGGTTTGGCCTGATCCCGTTCATCGTCAATTGAATCCCTGTTGAATAGTGTCAAAAGGGCTTCTGTTCCTGACTAACCTACTATGACTTAGTGTGCATTCGCAAGCTGGCTCCGCCTTTGTGGGCAGGGTGGGAATGGTGGGTCGACTTACGATCCAACAACAACCTCATCAGCTTGTCTTTTCGCCTCCCTTTTCTTGGGACATTTTACTGATAATAGACGGTGTTGCTGTACGAGTTTCCAAGACTTCTGGCGAGAGGTCTCCGTCACTTGTCGTTACAGACCTGTCGATGTTGGGTGGTTGTCGGAAAGGAGAGATGACAGCGGTCAGTTCGGTTGACAACATGCGCTGCTTGCGTCCGACTTTCCAGCATTCAACTGCATGAGAAACGCTCGGATGACAGGCACATTGCGGGAAACCCGACGACGTGACATCGGACGAATCCAGGTACGATCATCATAAAGTTCGGTTTGTATTCTTGTTTGTTTCTTTATCTTGCCTTAAGTCGTAACATCAAATTTTGCCTAATGACGACGTTCTGCTGGATGTTGCGCTGTTTTTTCTCCTTCTCTTTTATGAAGGGCTTCTCTTTCATGCACTTCTTCAAGCGTTTTCCTTGTCCTCAAATCGCACGGTCCAACACATCCTGGAGTATACTATGTATAGGTATCCTTCGGTGGATGGGTGTCAAGCTTGGCTGGAAACTCAACACCATCGAGTTGAAGAACCTACCGTCATCTAATCGACCTCTTACATACCCTGCGAGCCATCTCTCGCTCCAGCTTTAGGTTGATTAGACACCTAATCTCGGCTGAATGCCAGCTCATGAAAGCGGCTCACTGGCATTGTTATAGCAACCGTTGAAATACATCCATACGACCCGGGAACATTCCACTGTATCGTGCCGACTTGGCATTCACTGGAAATCAAAAAGTTACGCCAAGTTTCGACAGGTCGAGGTGCTGGAACGCTATAGATGATGGCCCAGATGATGTCCAACAAAACAATCCCCAGATCGTCAGGAATGCTAGAAGGCGCCCGAGCCCCGTACGATGGATCGAAGAACACGATCGTGCTAGCAGGGAAGATGAGGAGTTGTCCACAGTTCTGAATATCATTGACTATCAATAGCGTGAGGAGTGTCTTTGCTGGTTTGATGCCTTTGGCATTCGCATGAACGAGAGTTAAGAACAAGATTTGATCGTCGAAGCGATGAAGACCCAAGAGTGATCGACCTCGTGAAGATATCTAAACCCCAGGTTGGCATCGGACACATCCCGCATTGTTGTCCGACATGTTCAACAATCGCCCGGAGTCTGGCCAGTCTTGGTGTTTGCCGATCATCATCTCTGTGCACTCGGTATTGGGGCCGGGCGCAACATTTGACAGTACTCACAGTACTCAGAAGGAGCTACCACTTGTAAAAAAAAACTTGGTCCCTCTGATCCGTTGACAAATGCCGATCAGTTCTGATACATTTGGAATCCATAGCTGAACTTCCTCGGTCAGAGGCTCAAGGGCATAAGTGGATATTCCAAATCATAAGCATGGAAGAAAATACGCGTTCCTTTCGGTTCCTGCTTCTTCACATCAAACGTATTCAGACTGACAGCTGTATGGATAACACACCATCATCTCTGGTCTCTGTCTCTACTCCGGATCTGCCTTCAGGGTGAGCCAGTTTGGGCTTTCTTCAAAGTAGTCCAAGCCTCATGTCATCAACGAGGAGCCCTAGGGACCTGATTCAAGTGTTAGTCTACAGGATAAGTATGGTCGTGCCGACATGGCATCTAGGATTCATGTTAGTTGATGCGGAAACCTGGAGCGTATGAGTACTAATCAGGTCTATAAAGTCGTGGTTGGGTTTGTAGACTTGATCAGCTATGTGGGCCAAACAACGCATCTAATGCAAATGGTGTCGAAGCGTTACTCAAGGACATGACCGAGAGTTGCCAAACACCACGCGTGCCATCATCTTCAATACTGACTGATGTAGCGAAGTCATTCCCAACGTCTACCTTCTGACGAGCAAGAAGGCGACTGGGTCTGCATGATGCTCGGATCAAGCAAATAAGAAAACGGCTCTTCACCAAGCGAATCCCCGAAAGCCTTCCTGTCGCCGCACCGCGGAAAGTGTCAGTGAACTGCGTATACGGGAGACGGCCTCGTTCACGGACATCCCATGACGGCCTACAACTGAAGATTATCAGTAAGAGGGTCTATCTTGACACAGAAAGCTCGACTGTAGTCGGTGTCATCGAGACGGGGGAGGGAAACTTCAAAATTGACGTAATTCCACATTAAGCAAAGAGATTACGTTACTGGATGCCTGCGCCACTTGATCTCGCGATACCTCCTAGTGGCGCCTCGGCGCTGTGATGGAATTGGTGGTGGTGTTCAGCTGAGGATTCAAACACGAAACAACACAGCCACTGCTGAGCCGTAAGCGATGAATGATCTTGGCCTCTGATGCTCCCGGGGATGTGCCATGAATGCGTATTGGGAAAGAAGGCCCGAACAATCTTTGTCAATGGAACTTCTTGTCGGCCGTGAGGTTCGCTCAAAGCTTTATGTCGTCGTTTGCACAATGAGTGAAGTCCAGTGCTGCGTTCAATGGCTTCTCATTCAACGGGCCCACTTGAGCTAGTGGAGCGCCGAGTGGTAGTTGATGAGATCGATAACTTGGAGAGATTGAAGGGCATTTTGCTGATAAAGCGCCAAGAGGCCAGTCAAAGACGTATGATCATGTCCGATCAATATCGTACAGGAGGAAGCCGTATTCGAGTAAATGAGATGGCTATAGGTAAGCTTTCCATCTGAGACCGATTGGCTTGATGATCGGTGGTTGAAGAGCTGAACAACGATGGGGTGCTGAGGTGACGGAACTTGAAGGTGCACACATTGTAGACAGACACGCCAGGCTGCGAACACCAGCTGTCAGATCAGTACAGCAGCTGGTAGTCAGGTACAATTGGACGGAAAAGAGTTCTTGTGGGGCCACCTCGGCCACTCCCTTCGTCTTGGCGGCCTGTCAGCTGTGCACCTCCACAGTCCACACAACCCAGCCCATTTTTTTCCCTTCCTCCCCACGGTCCCCCGGCACAGCCTTTCCTCTCAACCGCTGGCATTTGAGGCTCACCACTTTGGAAGCACCCCCAGCTCTGGATTCCACCTCCACCTCCGCCTCCCTAACACAGCGTGCTCTTGCCGTCAATACGATCGAGCTTTGAGCTTCACTCGACTGCTAGCCGTAGACATTGCATTCTCTGTCTAGCTCTCCATCCCGCACATTGACGTGGCCCCAGCATCCAAAATTCCAGTTGGTGCTTTTTATTCGCACACGACTAACGAGCCGCCACTGATCACTATCCACGACTCCTCCAACAAGCCGCGCCGCGAGTCTCCAACCTGGAGCTCTCGCCACGCTCTCCAGCCACACATCAAAGCCTCCAACACATCATCGCCTGGTGATGCTGCCTCGACGACGGTGAGCTTTAAGACGTGATAGCAGTGTATCCATATAATTATTTGGACCATCTTACCCTTCGATTGGTCGGCTTCAAGCGACGTCGTCTAGAGCTTCAGGCGACCTCATGGCTTCAGAAAAAGGGCATCTCGTGGCGACCGAGACTCCTCTCGCGACGCCCGCTCCCTCACAGCTCCAGGTCGCGGCAGCCTCGTCCGCCCCAGAAGCACCGCCGACAGCCACATCTGCCGACGCCGCCTTTGCCCTCGCCGCCGAGATCTCCCGGGCCAAGTCGCTCAAGAGGTCCCGTGAGGAGACCCCGCCATCGCCGGATTCCGTAGAATCCTCTTCTCCTGGCGATCTGTCCCCTTCGAAAATCGCCCGCTTGGTCGGCTTCGCTAGGTCACCTCCGCCCTCTCTAAATGGTACCGCCGACCACGATGAGGAGAGACGCCGACGAGATGAGGAGCACCACGCCGAATCCGTGGCGGCATCTGAAAACCTGACCCATAGCCCTCTGGCCGACCTCATGTCCGGAGCGCCGTCGGGGCTGGCCCGACCACCCGACGCGCCAAGCGCTCCGTCAATGTCGAGTCTGGATGCCGCCGCCGATGCTGCTGCTAGGGCACTGAGCGCCGTTACTATCCCAGCACCAAGTGCAGTTCCTAATGAGCTCAAGGATGTCAACCAGCCAAGCGCACCGAGCGCCTCAAGCCTTGCCAACCCGTCAGGCGACGTGGTCAACAGTCCTGTGCCCATGGACGTTGACTCCCGCGAGGATCAGCGGCTTTATGCGCCACAGCCTGATGCGCAGATGGAACCTCAAGACAAACCTCCATCATCACTGTCTTATCCCGGAGTCCTTCCGCACGGCGCTCCTATGTCAGCGCCGGCCCCTCCTTCTCGAGGAATGAGTATGCCGATACCGAATGCTCAGGGTGCGGATGTGACGCCCCGGTCACCAGGCTCATCAAAGAAGCACAAGTGCCCCTACTGTTCCACCGAGTTCACCAGACACCACAACCTCAAAAGCCATCTGCTCACGCATAGCCAAGAAAAGCCCTATGTTTGTTCTACGTGCCAGATGAGGTTCCGAAGATTACACGATCTCAAGCGCCACAGCAAACTGCACACAGGCGAGAAGCCGCACATATGCCCCAAGTGTGATAGGAAGTTTGCCCGTGGGGATGCGTTAGCGAGACACAGTAAAGGCGCTGGTGGTTGTGCCGGTCGCAGGCCCAGTATGGGAAACTTCGAAGATGGGGATTACGATGGTGTGAACCCGACCGGAGCTGATGAGTCGGGGCTGTCGAATGTTATGTATGAGGGTGCTGCTGAGGGTGAACTTGCTGCGGCGGAGGAGGAACGCCGTCGTCTAAGTTTGCCGGCCATCAAAGCCCAGCATGTACCGGGCCAAACAGCCCCTGAAGGTTATGCTGCTCACTCGAGCACTTATCCCCCAGCAGGCCCTCGACCGGGCGGTCTCTATCCTCCAAACGTCGATCGCGGGTCCGCTGGCCCGCCTGCTTCTCCGAGCGTGCCTAATAACCACACTCCTCACACCAGTATATCGACCATGCCCCTTAGCGCAGCTGGCACGACCATGTATTCGCAGACCGGGATGACGGAGAGCCCTAAACCTCTAAGCCCGGGGGCAGCTCCGCCCACGGCTCTTAGTCACGATGCCCTCGCACGTCAACGGCCACCAGCACCTCAGCAGCCCCATTTCAGACCAGCGGAACAAGCTGCTTCCGGGTTATCACTGCCATCTCACGGTATGTCACCAACAGTTGAAGAAGCCTGGCGCTCCCAATACCCTCCTGCTGACCGAGATCCGACCCAAGGCAACACTAGTGCGCCCACTTCTCCGGCAACCCAACAAACGGCAGCTCGTGGACGGAGTCGTGCTTCGGGCGGACCTCCTGGACCTAATAGGTCCGGTGTGGTCGACGGCAACAACCTCTTTGCCGCTGGTGAGCAAGGTGTATGGTCTTACGTACAGCACATGGAGGACAAATTCAAACACTTGCAGTCTATGGTGGAGGCAACGAGCCAAACCAATGCCGAGCTGACAGCTAAGCTCAACACACACGAGCAACATATTTCTGTTTTGAATCAAAACACTACAGAGCTGGCGGCCAAGGTCAACGCGTATGAGCAACATATTTCTTCTTTGAACCAGACTCTTACGAACTTGACGGCCAAGTGTACCAATCATGAGCAGCATATTTCTGTCCTGACTGCCGAGGTCACGACGCTTCGGCAACAGCAACAGCATCAGCAGCATCAGCAACAACACCCACTTCACCAGCATCAACAAGAACACCATCTTCAGGAAAACCAGCAAGCAAACCATCAAGTGCACCAACTCCAGCATCAGCAGGAACACCAACCTGAGCACCCATCTGAGCATCAGCCTGTGCACCCGCCCGAGCCCCAGCCCCAGCCAGACCATCAACCTGGGCATCAGCCAGGGCATCAGCCAGAGCACCAGCAAGAACATCAGCAACATCAACCAGAACATCAGCAACAACATGTCCCTACCGAGACCCAAGAACCCCCACCTGCAGCACAGCAATAGGAACGCGAACTCGCTCCGGAGGTCGCTGCTTGGGCGAGTGAGGCATGGATTCAGCACATGATGGGAGTTGCTGGAAAGTAACAATCCATTTTTTATGGAACATGGATGGAGGTTGGTGGGGGTAATGTAGTGGAGAATAAGGTGATTGTCCTGTCGGGACATGTTGGCTTTTCGACACCGGCGGGACCTTTATCGGCAAAAAGGACTCATCTTTTAACGTCGGGAGAGCAGGAGGCCGGCACGGCGTTTTGATAGGTTTGACGTAGTTCAGGCGGCGTCTGGTAGGGAATCTAGGATTGCTGCGCATGTGTTGCTTTTGGATCTTCGTCTTTTGGTGTTTCGTATCACTAAATGGTAGCACCGGCGGCTCCAAGTGAGCGGCGGTCAACCAACATAACCGTGGTTTGATGGTACTTATCCACGTTGAGTTCAGGCCAAGGTGAAGTATGATGTCGTTATGACAGTTCGTCTGTCTGTCTGACAAACACGTGTTGCCTTGCCATGTCAAACAGTTTATGGGGTGGATAAACGGAATGAGAAACAGTTCACGAACAGAGTTAAGTTATAAAAAACATGGGACAACGAAACGAGCGAGTGTCGAAAGGCAAGAGAGATATAAGTAACAATCGTATGAATGATGTCTGATTTCAGGCGCACTGCATGTCAGGATGGAAGGCAGGCATGCACTCGATCATGTTCCAGGTCACCTATAAGCTCACTGCACTTGGTCACCTACGGTTGAGATTTGAGGTGTCATCGTTGAGACAGATGAGCCATGGTCATGTTTTTCCTGAGGTTCTGGGTAGACCCAGTATTCCATCTAATTTACTTCGAACCCTCGAATGCATCCTTTGCGTACAATGACCATGAAGAGAGCTGTGAATAAACATATGAAACGATCTGAAAGCTCTCTTCGAGGCCGAAGAATGGTTCCACTCTGTTCGGCTCCGGGGTGCTTGATGTCGTGCAGGTCTCCGGGCAATTCGCGGTAGGAACGAGCAGCAGAGACGGGAGCCTTCGGGACCCTGGCCCCTGCCGAAGCCACCCCACAACGAAAACGTCATAGGCACCTGACAAGTATAACACTAACAATAAAGCACCTGCAAAAGCTAGTGTAGCAGTTAGTGGCACCTGCAAAAGCTACAGTTGCACTTGCCGGTAGGGCTCCAAGGGCGTCATGGACATCAACCCCTCGCAGCTGCCGGACACCAAGCCATTCATTGATGCCCATGCATTTTGTGAAACCACCAGACGGACTCGAGCATCTCATCGCTCACCTCGGCTGGTCCCATCTGTTCGACTACAAGAGAGACTGGTGAAATGTGAACATTGCCCCGCCAAGTTCCAAATTTTAAAGAAAGGTATGTGCGTTGCTGTACTTGTGTACAATCATGAGCTCTCAACATGCGCCTCATCTCACTCCTGCTTTTCCGCTTCAGATGTGAGAGGACCGATTCATAGCACCTTCCACCTTTCCCATCATAGCTTCCTCATGACTCCTGTGCTCCTTGTCTCCTGTCTGTTTTATGGACCATGGCTGCTAAATCAGGAGAATCCCTCGCCGCACTCGCACTCGCACTTCCGCTTCTTTCTTGTCCGGCCATCCAAGTCCTTGCACCTGCCACCTGCCCAGTGTTTCCTGCATGCTTAATGCCCCATGTCGACTGTATGAACTCTATGAGCAAGGAAGGCGCGTCACCATTTCTCGCCATACGTTAAGCCTGACAGCGTTCGCAGTCGCCAACTCTAAACATCTGACCGTCTCCTGCCACCGCGCCTGCCTGTGGGTACTTCTCAGCTAAGATCGAGGGGGAGTCTGACCACGCCTCATTAAAACCCGTCTGGTCCATCCTTCAGTCAAGGACCGCCCCTTGATTTTCTTTCTACCGAGGTGAGTAATCAACTACTCGAACTCCCTTCACACATATCTCGCCATGGCAGACGTCTCGGGATCCCTTCCTCCGCCGAGCGGCTCCTCTTCCAAGAAGAAGTCGGGCAAGAAGAACAAGAAGAACAGCCAGAAAGCGGCTCGCAGTGAGATACCGGTGCTAAAAGTGGTCGATGGAAACGCAGCTCGTCACGATCCGGCCTTAGCCGCTGCTGGCCAGGCTTCCGGCCCCTCGGCAGACAAGAAGGAGAAAAGGCTACACACCAAGACTTCTGTAAGTGACCTCACTTTTTCGGTTCACCACAATCCATGCTCCCATGACGCACCCGCTAATGACTGTAAAGATACCCGACCTGAAGCCTCTAACCAGTGTCGTTTCTACTGCCACTGCCACCGGCAGCACATCGTCGGGTTCACTGCACACTACAGTCTCCAACGAAAAACCGGCCAACATGTCAAACAATGGCAACAAGGGAGTGACGGATGAGTCCGCCGACTTTTCGATCTCGGAGCCAGCAACTACCAACCCAACCTCGCCTTCGTCCACTCAAGTCGATGGTCTCCTCGGGACGGACACTCCGCGGACAGAGGTTTCGCAGAAGGCAGGAACAGCACCGAGCACCTGTATCGATTACGCTGATGCACTCAAGGATGGCCTGAAGGAAGGTGGTCTGAAGGAGGGAACAGAGGAAAACGTTGACGATCTTCCGGTCGAGGGCACCCCTGAGGAGCCAGCCGAGAAGCCTACCAGGATGACCATCCTCCCATTCCATGACAATACAGCTCGAGAGAGGCCCAGCAACGCAGATGGCGATGCCGAACGAGAGAAACAAGCCATATGGGACGAATATCCTTCATTGTACTTTGAGGGCGACGACAACGAGCTGGCCCAACTGGAGCGTGATAGAGCCAACGCCTACCAGGCCGCCGGTATCAGATTTGCACCATTCAACATTCCTTTACAGCGACGACTCCAGACCCTGGCGGTTCTGCTACACTCGCTGAGTATCGCCACAACCGTCTCTTTCTTCTTTTTCCTGTGCGCCATTCCTCTTTTCTGGCCATTGGTCATTCCGTATCTTCTTCATATGCTGCTTAGCAAAGCAGCAACTGATGGAAAGCTGCGCTTCCGCTCAGAGCGGCTCCGACACTCGCGAATCTGGCACTTCTTTGCGGATTACTTCCCAGCTAAGCTGCACAAGACGTACGATCTTCCTGCTGACAGGAAGTACATCTTTGGTTATCACCCTCACGGCATCATCTCACATGGCGCCTTCGCCGCATTTGCCACGGAGGCCCTAGGTTTCTCGGAGAAATTCCCTGGTATCACCAACAGCCTGCTTACCCTGGACAATAACTTCCGCATCCCGGTTTACCGTGATTACATTCTTAGCATGGGTCTTCGCTCGGTTTCGAAGGAGTCAATCACCAATATTCTCAGCCGCGGCGGGCGTGACGGTCACGGTGCGGGCCGTGCTGTGACCATCGTTATTGGCGGTGCTCGGGAATCGCTGGAGGCTCAACCTGGCACACTGCACCTCGTGCTCGGTGAGCGGAAGGGCTTTGTCAAGGTGGCCATGCGGACTGGCGCCGACATCGTCCCCGTGCTCGCATTCGGCGAGAACGACTTATACGATCAGGTCAGTCCCAAGAGCCATCCGAGCTTGCACAAGCTCCAGATGTTTGTGCTCCGGACTCTCAAGTTCACTCTGCCGTTCTTGCACGGAAGAGGAATCTTCAACTACGATGTGGGTCTCATGCCTTATCGCCGGCCCCTCAACATTGTCGTCGGCAAGCCGATCAGGGTCACAAAGAGGGCCGAGAGCGAGCTGGAGACAAGCGAGATTGATTCGCTGCACGCTCTGTACGCGAAGGAACTGGAGAAGATGTGGGAGCGCTACAAGGAGGGGTTCGCCCCAGAAAGAAGCGAGGAGATGCAGATTCTGAAGTAGGACTTTAGAGTGGATAAGGGAGAGGTGGTGGTGGTTGAGGAAGGAAAGGGAGGCAAGTCGACACCGTATGGATTCCACATTCATTGAAAAGGGCCGGATAAGGGGCTAGTGCAATGGATGGTCATGACAATTTTACTATTTACTATGACAAGGGGCGGACATATCTTATATTATCATGCGGGGAAGAGGATATGATTTTGGTGAAATTACAAGATGGAGTAATCGTCTAAAAATACGCATGTTTGTTAGGTCCACTGATATAAACTCACCCAGGCATTTTCACATGTTCAGTTGGAATCTTGAACTGCGTCATCTCTTAGCGAAGATCCCTCATAACTTCACAATTGCGCATACACATCTTTTTGACACGGAAACCACTCCAAAGTTCAGTCGGATCTTGGAGTGTGCGCGATGACAGGATGTTGTTTGTCAGTGATGAAAGCCACTCGAGCACCCCTACGGTGCAAAATCAACTTAACTATACCAGCAGCAAGCCCCTAGTTTTATTCCCAATCTGTGACGACCGGCCAATATATGTTCCCGTCGGGTCGCCCGAGACCACGGACCCGGGGACCTGGTGCTAGGGGACCCGAGTGCTTGGGAGCTCGGGAAATGAGAGATGAAATAAGTGCGCTAAATGTTGTTTTTAATCCAACATGGGATGGAATCGAGGACTTTTGGTAAGGATTGGACGTTGGACCTCCTCCGAACTCGGATAAACGGTGAATAGGTAAATGGGCCATGTGTATGGTACCTACCTACCTACCTACCTACCTACCTACTATGTGCAATTAACGATATATTCAGAATATGAGAAGTAAGTAGGGTGGTACGGCGGATAATTGATGGATACAAGAGAAAATGTTAAAAAGCTGTGTGTGGGTTACGTTAGTTGGTTGGTTGGTTGGTGGTGTCTTGCGAGGGGAACGGGGGAAAGAGGATGTGAGATCGGGAAGAACGAGGAGCGGGATGAGAACGAGGAGAACGAGGAGAACGAGGAGAACGAGGAGAACGAGGAGAACGAGGAGAACGAGGAGAACGAGGAGAACGAGGAGAACGAGGGGAAGAGGCTGAAGTACCTACTGTAGTTAGGTATTGCGTTATTCTGTGTATCACAACAACGACGCGATCACGTCTCTCGAGCGTTGATTTTAGTACTTTTGTTTTTGTGCGCGTTGGATAGAGGTAGAGGTAGAGAGGTACCGGTAGTAGGTAGAGGTAGCTTTCAACGTGGTTCGGTTCTTAGAAGATATAACGGATTATGGTAGGTACCAGTGGAGGAGATGTGGAAGATGGAATAGCCAAACTTCATGGTGTCGTTATCGTCTTAGTAGCGTTATATCGACCATCAGGTGGTTGTCGTCTTTTTTTGCCTTCTTTTTTCTTTTTTCTTTTTTCTTTTGTTTTTTCCCTCTCTTTTCGTGTCTTTATCCCTCAAGGTGGGTAGGCACATAGACTCAATGACGATCACAATCTTTTTTATTCTTTCTCACTGACAACCGCTCGGTCTCGGAATACTTGCAGTGGTAGAGCCAAAGTTTCAAGATCAACACGAGAATGAAATAGCTTGCCGTGGGATGATAACTGTGACGACGAGAAATCATTCATTCTTCCGATCGATTGATTACCTGCCGTGCTCTTTGATTAGGGCCTCCCATGGATAACTAACTGTTCGTGACTGTTTCTATCTATTCCTTGCTCCTTCCCCATTTCTTTATTATATGTCACATTTCGGAAGATCCGAGGAAGGAGTGAGGAACGAGAACCGAGTGTCTACAATGAATGATGAATGACAAATGGAAGGAAAGTCGAGAGATACCTGGGTACTTTCCCTTTCCCCAACGGGTCAAAAAAAAAACACGGAAAAAAACGAAAGTTTAGTTCTCGAAGATCGCATCGGCCAATGTTCATCATGTCTTGGTCCAGCTCGTCTCCCTTGCATAAACCACCACTACGCTACTACCAACCAGTGATAACCCATTAACTCAATGCCTTACTGATACCAGGTAGTAAACAAGTTCTGAGAAGTCGTCTGAAGTGAGTGAGTGAGTGGTATGAACCCGAAGAGTTAGTTGCAACGGCTGGCTGGCTGGCTGGCTGTGTGATACGAACTATGAATGCATGAGAGATCGTCGCCTGTTAGTCTAGTAGTAATTAATATCAACCAAATAACCACCGAATATCAAAAGCGGAAGGAAACATTTCGTTCGTTCGTAACGGAAAGGACATGCGTGAATGCACAAATGCACAAATGCACAAATGACACAAATGCAATACTACCCGCCTAACCAGACTCCCATAACAGACATGACGGACGTTTCGGCGTCTCCGTCAACATACCTACTGCGTAGTCGTTAAACTTCACCACTAATCATCCGCCCAAGCATTCAACTTACTTGGTTCGAAACAACCTAAACGGCCCGTTTCAGAACACACCTCAACTTTTACCCGCGAACTGAGCGACTTAGTAAAGTAAAGTAAGGAACCAAAATTTGGGTTGAATTTTGTTCATCAGTCGCACTTGTATGGAATCAATACAGTGCTGAGGAATATCACCGTGTGATATGTATGGTACGTCCGCAACGCACTGACGTTTGGGCAGCTCGCTTCCATCTCTTCTCTCACTTTCTATCCCGTGTCGCCCTTTAAACTTCCCTTCCCGTCCCGTGTATCGCTCGTCCGTGCGTCCCGTGTTATTCTAGAATGTCTCGTACGTAGTCGAGTACTACTCAGCCTCAATTTCTCTTCCCTTCCCTTCCCGTCTTTCCATCCGCGCCGTCAGGGTTGGGGCAAAAAGAAGGTTCGGTAAAAGCGGGAGACTCGACAAAGTAAGCGGCTTGGATACATCTGAAATAGAAATATATGAAGCCACAGAGATATATTCAAAGGGGGATTGGCTTGGACATTGTCAAGCTTGGTTGTTGATGCTGTCGCCAGCTAGAATATTGTAGTTTCAACCGTAAGGACCATGAGGGTGATCCAGGCACGCGATGAATGGACGCGTCGTGTAAAATTATAACCATGAATAAAGCAAAACACCAAGAACTCCTCGCCAGCCTTTGAAATGCTCATCAATACAAAGCCAAATACCCATTGGAACGCCTCGCAGTACAGTGGCCATTGATGCATTCGAAAAAAGTAGATAAAAAAAAGTTGCAGTCGGTTTCCTGCGATGTGGTTCACCCCTTCTCTTCAACCTCTCGTAGAACCTATTAGTATGTATCTAAGAAAGAGTCGTGGCGAGAAACTTTTGTTTTGGTTGTCCTCCTCTTACGTCCGTCGAACCCGCTTCCAGATTCGCTTCATGACTCCCTTCTCCGAGGTGGTGCTTGCTTGGTTCTCCAAGCTTTCATTGAGTATCGGTTCCCCGTAAAACATGCCCTTGTTTTCGAACCCGCCCAAGGACATCGACTTGCGGGTATTTCGATACACAGGCTTTTGTTGCCATCCGTAGATCTCGTTCTCATGCGCCCGCAAATCGGGACGTGTTAGCGTCATGCGCAGTGTCATCTCGCGAGAGTTTGCGGGCGCCTGAGCATATCCTCCAGCTCCCTCCGCAAACACGCCGCATGAGTCCCTTAGAAATGTTGGATCACTCGACGTAGCGCGTTGAGGATGGGGTCTGCTTTCAAATGCATGGGGTGTCTTGGGCGACTCAGGATCCGCAAGCGATGGTTGATCGCTGTTGAGAGAAACATGCTCGTCGTCGTCATCAGCCAAGAAAGTACCTATGGCCCAGGCATCTTCTCCTTTTTGCGTCGATTGGACCTTCCTTCGAACATGACCGAGGGGCGTTTCCATAAACTCGGTACGGACTATAGGCCCTGCACCATGCGCGTCCATGGACGGGAAGCCAAACTCGATAGCCTCGTCGAACTTTTGAGGAGAGGCCAGATAAACGCGTAATTTCAGTCGAGCTTCAGGGTCTTGGTAATGGGCTGCAGCTGGGTCGAAGACCGATTCATGTGGGCTTTGCTTTGGTGTGATGAGCGATAGAGTGCGCGACTTCCGGGTTGTATGTCCTTCTGAGTTAGCAACACTGCCTGCCGAGGTAGGTGCTGGCGACCCAGTTACCACGGCGTTATGGCTTCCTGGTCTGCTTGTCGGGGTAGGCATGGAAGATAGGCCGAATGGAAGCTTGGATACAGACATTTGCCTGCGGAAAGACGGTCGCGCTTGTTTTGGGGATGGAAGGCTGTCCCTCAGGTTGGCATGGTAGTCGTCTAGGAAAAGACGCAAGTCCAGATCGTCTTCTTCCTCCAGCCATCGAAAGCTATCATAAAACGATTGAGGAAGTTCTTCGCTGGTGGGTTGCTCAACACGGCTTTGAACGCCGTCTCTGGGCTCCGAAGTAGTTTGCTGAGATGAATGTGACGACGTGAGGCCCTCCCTATTCACAGTCGGGTGACCACTGGTCCTCCTGTTCATCTTGTAAATAGCCTCGTCTGCTGCATCCAGAATGACGCTGGCGCGGAGACGCCTTGCAAGAGCAACCTGCTCTTCCCGTGTTAACTCTTGTTGACGCATGTTTTCGATAGATTCCTGTGGTATTTCGAGAACAGGAGATGGCAGGCTTGATTCTCCTCCTAATGGTCCCCGCCCGTTACGGCTGACAATCTGCTCCGAGCGGCTTTGTTGTTTATGACCCTTTTGCCGTTTGTAGTTGGATATGTCGTCGTAGTGTCGTGTGATACCGTCGATGAGGTAAGACTCGCGAGCAAAGCGCAGCCTTTCGAGTGTTGAGAAGTACTGTTAAGGTCTTTGTTTTAGCGAGGGCTTCAAGAAACAAGAGCAGGTTCGAGAAACCAAATCATAAGGAAAGTTGATCAAGCCGTCTAATATAACGTGTAGGGATCACCGGCATATGACGGGCAGTTTTGGGAGCTTGAGCGGGAGGGACACGACGAAGCCGGCCAGGTTGCATGGGCAATGGCAAGGGGTCCCTGAGCAGCTTTGGCCAGCAGGCGTTGGACCTGCATGCTTGAGAGCCAAATGAAGCTGCAAGTGCGCGGAAGTGAGTTGGAATATGATCCCTGTCCAGGTACAAGACGCCCCGTGTTCACTGAACGATACGAGACGCTGCACCACCTTCTCTGTCGAACATTGCTCAATCCCGGCAAGCATTGCTTTGAGGTCAAGCTGCCAAAGAGAATATCCTATGGAGCCGACGCTTGCGCTGTTCGCTTCAGTAGCCGGAGAAAGACCGAAAGAGTATGCGATCTGGGAAAGTACCGCCGTCGTTGAAAGCAGTCTTGTTGGCCAAATGAAAGCCAACCGAGATTTGCCCTTGTTGACAGGCACTTGCTCATCAACCAATGCGGCATGAGAAGCCCCAAAGAAGCAAAATCTCAGGTGCTTACTGAGGCGCGAGAAGCGCTCATAGAAGAGCTGGACCAGGCCATCCAGGCCCGGTAATATCAACTATTGGCGGGGACGGTCATGCCATCGGTCTGCCAATTCTGCCAATCTCTGGGGTAGCTCAGATGGCTTCAACGCCTCGAGGCGCTAGCTCCCCACCTTTTCAGGGCCGCCGTCCTGCCGTGTTCCCCAATCACTAACGGGGCGGCTGTGATGCTTTGATGGTGGTGCACGCGGGTGGGTGTCATTGCCAGACAGAAGCAAAGGCGAGGGGGCTTCCAATTGGACATGCCTTGTATGAAATATGCAGGATCTAGCACTTGCTGCAGGAACCAATAGCGGGAGGGGGCAGGCGAGAGAGGGGTGATGCCCAGAGAAAAAAAAACAATGAAACTGGGAAAGGACTTGGCTCAAAACGCATTGAACATCAAGTCTCCATGCCAGCATCAGATATAGAGTTTGAGGATTTTTTTTCTCAGTGAAAGTTTCGGGTACGCACCTTGCGCTGTATTGCCAATGGTAGAGCCTCAAACTCTTCCCGGGTCATCTGTGGAACCGCATTGGCCTGATTTTGTCGTGTCCCAATGCTGCTAGATCTGGAATGGGTAAATCGCTTGTGTATCGTCGGCTTGGTGTCCGTGAAACTCTGTCCCGGATACTCGAACGGCTGCTGCGGCTTGCCGTTATGGTCCATATGCTGATGATGGTGTCGTTTTGACCACAGAGAGAAGAAGGGACTGGGAAGCCGGGCCAACTGCTCGCTGTGAGCCGAGTGCGGCCGGCGCAGCCGCCGTTGAGCGATAGTTTTGGTAGTATAGTTAGGCCGGGCAGAGGGTTCCGAGGGCCCAGCTCCATCACCCGAAGCCACAGCCGTAGGACCAGGCATTATGGCACCGTGTTCGATGCTCGAGATGCCGCTGCCGGAATTATCGAAATAATGGTGATATGTGCAAGGTTCGGAGGCGAGACTTGTTGTCGAAGCTGAGGGAGACAAGTAGAATGAGCGGTAGACAGGACTCCTTGGAAGATCGACGCCAAGGTGAAATGGACCGAACTCGTCTAGGCCCAGGTTGGGTAGATGGCGCTCGCTACTGCCGCTATGAGGATATGAATAGTCGTCGAGGAAAGTGCCGATGTTGGTGTTTTGATCTTGCTTTGTATTGGGGAGAAACCTGAAGGGAAGGTGGAAGGCAAAATCTCGCGGGCTCCTGCTGTCTATCGACAAAGGTGTCTGAGGAACGTACGCCCATGGTTCAACAAGGGGCTCATCGTCTAGCTGTTCTAGGCGCTGGCGAGCATGATGATCTGGCGGAGTCGGTGTCGCTGCCCCAGCGAACGGGGTCGGATCCCCTGGCGGACACCGTGCCGGACCATCCTCTGGCTCCAGGAGAGACAGGGGCATGAAGAAGCTGCGGTCGACAGACATGTCATCGAGGTCCAGCAGGGCGTCAAGGGCACCAATGCCATTCGCAGGCACGTGTAGCACATCTTGCTGGCCATCTGGCACCACGAAGGCGGCCGCGGAAATAGCGCCCTGAGACTCCCGCCCAACTGCAAGGCTGCCCATCTCGCTACCTCGCTACCACCCAGCCAGCTTAATCACGTCGCGAGCGTAGTAACCACGGCCAATTGAGCCTGAACAGCGTAAGACCGAGGCTGTGATTTAATGTGATGGGTATCCTGACGGCGGCACCGGATGAGACGTTGAAATGTTCCCTAACTCTTCTTCTCCACGTCCGTCGTTATTCCTCCTGCAGGGTCCAGGTCCCTTTTTTCAGACCTTTTTAGCTCTCCCACAGCTCTCCTAGCTCTCCTAGCCCTCCTAGCCCTCCTAGCCCTCCTAGCTTCTGTGTGGGCTGCTCCCAGTTTTAGGATCAAGGTGGGCTGCCAGGCCAAGAGGAAGCGAAACCGCAAACGGCAATCTCAGAATAGAAGAGGCTAGACAAGCAGAAGCCTCGAGATGAACTGGCTCGTCGTCAATCTTCTGGGTCGGCCGATGACACTGTCGGCTTGTCCCCGGATCAGATAGCGCAGATGGACTCCGCACTCCGCAAAAATAATAAAAAGAAGATACGAAAACAGCACACTTCAGCGAGCCCAGATACGGGGAGACAGGCAGGTTACTCGTCACTGCGATCAGTCCAATTTGCTGGACTGGGCTTCTAACCGATGTTTCCGCTGATGTGTCGGTTCTGTCCGCTCAATGAAAGATGCTGTCGTCGTTGATCGTTGAAGACGGCGGCGAAAATGATGACAGTTGATGTTTCCTGAATAGGTTGAAAGGAGAATCGGCGCCTCGATACGTGGTCCAGTGCTTGGAGACCGCTGAGTTGCTGCTTCACTTGTGACAGAGGCGGGTAAAGTCTCTCTGGCGCCGCAGTGGATGGCGGATGGCGGACGTGATGGCGGCGGATGCGGGCGCTGTGTGCATTCAGTGGTGGGAGCAGTGGCCAGGTAGATCGCTTCAGGTTGTGGAGGACTGGCGATAGTGGAGAAAATGGGGAGGGGATCGCTTCAGGCTTCTGCTCGTAATTTGTTAATGGAGCAATACCTCTATCGCATCCAATGATCCAAACCGCCACGGTATTATCCGTCCACAGGCCGATATGTGATGGATGTGATGAAGAGAGGCAGTTGCCGTCGATGATCGTTTCCTCTTCAAGGGTCTTGTCGTTATTGATCTGGAGTCGGGTTCTGGTCGAGGTCCCAGTCGTTCGCTTTACTCGGGTGCAGCTGACTTTGGATGGCCCAGGGAGAGCGCGACAGCGATAGTAGTGGGTCTAGGATGATTGCGTGGACTCGGAGGACGAAGAGAAATGGAAAGAAAGAAAGAAAGAACACTTTGAGATTATTCTGCGATGAGAGATGAGCTCGTCCTGAATCCACCCTTCCTCTTTTGTCTAGGACTCCTCGTTTCCAAACTCTCGGGTTCAAGTTCGAAACAGGTGGGCGGATGTCACCCAAGGGGGTCCTCTGAGAGTCTGAGGGTCTCAAACGTAAATATCATGCGGTGATTCGGTGCCAGTGTTCGGGACCAAGCAATCAACAGAAATGGCGTGTTTGGAAGGAGCTCGTCGACGACTCCAAGTTGAGCTCAGCTCGAGGAAGACACGTAGGGTTAGGTATGCGGCGTGGGCTGCAGTGTATCAAATGCTGAATGAGAAATGAAGGAATGATTTGACGTGGGCGACAATTTTTAGAGAGGGAAAGAAGTTTGGACAATCCAACACAGATTTCGTCTTCGACTCCTGTCTCTTCCTTCAACCCAAGCTTCGCACCTCAGTTCGCTCTTACAAGCTGCAAGACAGGCTGTGCCAGCAGATGCCATGGACTTTAGCAACATCCAGGTCGTCAATGCGCCTTCTCCTCACCGTCCTCACCGTCTTCGCGCCTGACGTACGGTTTGGATCAACATGACGGTGACGCCCCAAAGTTTGTCCCTGAAACATTCTTACTTCTTCCACTTCAATTGACTAATGAAAGACGCCAGTGGAAAGACACGGTTAAACCCGCTCATCACAAGACGCAGACACTGTGGTCTCTGCTGTCCCTTCTCTCAAGCGGCCGCTCGCGATTCCAGAAACCAGCAATTGCCCGGGTCCTTCCTCCCTTTCCCCAGACCACAGAGAAGAGCATCTAACGAGTTGACGCCGTCGCTGTTTGACATCCCGTCTCATTCCGTTCCCGTTCGGTGGTTCCCGCAATCGGGTCTCGCATTTTGCCCTAGCGTGCGATCTCGGGTGCCGCTGACAGATCGGGGTCTGCAAAATAAGGGTTCAGCAAACCAAGAGGGCAAATCCAGGCTTCTCGGGCGCTGTCGTGTTTATCTCAAACAGATCGCTTGGGGGTGGCTGCAGCTGTTGTGACTTCCCTTCCCCTGGTTTTGTTCTCGCCATTTCCGCTGGTCGGTGCACAGATCAGGGTCCCTGGTAACCACCGCGAAGCGAGCCTTTCAGGAGTCAAGGCAGGACTTGACGAGCCGAATCAATAACACCGTACGCAACAAATCAACACACAATGACGGTCCAGCACGGAACCACAGAACCAAGAGCAACAACACGTGGATTCTGATAGGGACGGAGAATAGTGACACGGCAGGCGGGTGGTCAAGAACGGCAACCGCATCGTCGGGTTACCCAGGCCTAACGTGTTCGACCTTTGTTGTCATTCAGTATGGCCTATCGACATTCCTTTTTTCATGTGAACCATGGGACGAGACCAGCGGCGCCAGTAGCCTAGGTCTGGCGACTTTAGGCTGAGATGTATAAGGCACGTCCGTTTCAACTCTCAGCGCTATTTCCCGTCATTGGTTTCCGAATGATTATCGCCGTTGCATTGCCGCCTTCAGAGATCCGGTACATCGCCTTCGAGAACTGAAGCACCATATCGGATACACTGGCTTGTCCATATCCCGGGCCCTTGCAGACTCGGCTGGCGGCCATAACAAGTTACACAAAGCCCGTGGGAGCATTCTCTTATTGAAGAGAGCGGCGAACTTCGGCTTCAAGGTCGCACCCATGCATCATTCGGAGGTCGATCAAGCAGCAATCCATGGTTCGGTTGTACCAAACGGTTCAGTCATCATCAATCACCCATGCAATTGAGGGCCCCTGTTGACATGTTGACAATGTCAAGAATGTGGATGATGTTTAGCTCTAATCTCTATATCGGACACACACAGATCAGCTCTCACGTCTTACGGAAACCGGATCAAGGCTTGCTTAACGGCGTGGTCCAGAGCACGGAACACAGCACAACAAACACAACAAGAGAGAGAGAGAGAGAGACAAGAAGGGATCATCCATCAGTCACCATTCCCTCTCTTTCCCATCTGATACCTCCATCGATGTTCAGACCATGCAAACCCGATTGTCAGCATTGCCAACAAGATGGAGTTTGCATAATGTTCATACCTGCTTCGAATCACTGGCAGTCTCACTGCCTGGCTGATGGGAGAAGTCATGCGAGCGGCTCCTTTCGTAAACGCCGGTCCTCGCAAAGACTTACCAGAACCCTCCTTTTTTTGCGCCAACAGACCGCCAAAGTTCTTGCTTCCAGATGGCTTGGGACATGCTGTCTCTCGAACAGGGTTTACAAAACCCTTGTTTGCTGAGGTAATCGAAACGGGAGCATTGTCATGATAACACATCGTCGACGAAATATCTTGTCACTTCCGTCGAAAGACAGGAGAGGGCACAGTGACAGAGCTGTCGGATCATTCTGTTGTTGGAGTACGACCAGAAAAACTGTTCCGACGTCAGTTCCGTAGATGAACATCAGCACATGCCTCGCCTCTTTGACTTCTGCCAGGGCCTGTATCAAGAAACGACCGAATCTTGAGGAACAACAGCATGCATACCTTCCCACTGGCGTGGTCCACGTCTGATTGACCAACTTTTGGGAAATCAGAACGCCGAGGCAGAATCATCTCCTTGTTTGCTACTTGTCAGGGATACAAAATCTCCGCAGACTAGCGGTGGTAGGCAGTCTGAACGACTGTATTGCGGGTTGAACACACAAACATTGAACTGCATCATCGTCGAGCAATCACATTTCACAACAGCTTGAAAGAGACTCGGCCGAAAGCCGATGGTTCCAGATCACAAATCGATCCACTTACCCCGAAATACCGAGGGGAGCAGTTCAAGCAAAAGCGTTGCTTGACGCACTGACACTTTTGGCTTTTACACACCTCGTTTTTACTCCATGCACCGCCTTCCAACACATTCAAGACTGTAAACACATCAACGCCAGTGCCGTGTGATCTTCCAGATCCATTTCAGAGCACTTATTGCTTCATAGTACGACTTCAAAACTTTTTCCAGAGCAATGCGCCCTTGAAAAGGCGTCCAAAACTTATAGTGTCCGACTGGGCTTCGGCAACTTCGCAAATTTACCAGTTTTGCAAGCATGATCCGTCGATGGTGCATAAGAAATAGCTCCAAAGGCTACTCCCAATGAAAGTAACCTATCGATTGGCTTTTGGCACCATGTTTCCAGAATTTCGACATCGCGAACATTAGTATACCTTTCGGAGGCCGGTGCTTGGAGTCAAACCGAGGTGCGCGAAGACAAAAGGGGTGGTGCAAGAAATGCTGCCCTCAACAAAAGATGAAAACGCTTACTGACATAACCCCCATAAAAGAGCGACCGGTCATTGTGCAAGCATGAACAAGGCGCATTTTGTTTCTGTTTCAGAAGCAATAGGCTGCAGGCTGGGGATGGGGGTCATGGCAAACAACCTCAAATGCTTGAGCTGGAATCGAACACCACGCGGCATTAGACCAACGGGCGGGCCTCTTGAGCCGCCGAGTCTAAAACGACAACAGCTTTACCTTGTCAGACAACACCACACCTCAGTTCTTGTCAGAACACCTTACAGCACAGTATGCGCTACTATTTCGCTATCAAGGATTTCTTATCGAATTGCAAAGCCGCATTCTACTAGCACATATTGTCTAGTTGTGGTGCTTGCCGAGAATGCACAATATCCTCCAGCCACTATTCCAAAAATCGACGAATTCCTCCCTTGCCTTCATCAAGCTTCGATGACAAGGCATACCCTCCATCGCTTAGAACTCTCATCGATAACCCACGATGGACTGTGTCACCTGCAAGTTAGAATCTTCCCAACATGGCAAGAAAGATCCGGCAACCTGATTACGCTATCAATAAACCTCCGTGACCGTGGCAGTTAGAAGCCAAAAACTCCAATCCCTTACGCCATATGCCCCCCCCCCCCCCCCCCCCCCCCCCCCCCCCCCCCCCCTTGAACTATGACCAGTCAAATCGCCCATTCCATATTGAGGGCGTGGTTACCCCTCCCGAGACTCCCGGCAGCATGTCTACTCTACCGGGTCATAGTACTCATAGACCTTGTTGGCTTTGTCCCGGCTCGTGACAGCGGGAGCCATGAAGGTTGACACGCCCGTCTTGCGGTCGTAGTTCTGATGGGAGCACGCCAGCCGCTTCCCTCCTCCACCAGGAAGGTCAACGACAAAGGAGGGGGTCATGAAACCTGCAATTGACCCGCGGATTTTGGCCTCTAGGTCCAAGATGGTTTGGAGGGGCGTGCGAAGATGCTCCACCCTCTCAACCATATCGCACTGATAAACGTAGTACTGACTTTGACGTTAGAATCCGGCAGACAGACACTCGCACAACGTTGGTTAAAGGGATGACTTACCGGAGTGATGTTGTTGTCAGCAAGCTGGCGGATGAGGGTTGACATGGTCTCGTAGTCATCGTTGACGCCGCGAAGCAAGACGGTCTGGTTACGGACCATGACACCATTCTCAAAGAGCTTCTGGGTGGCATCGGAGCTGACCCACGAAATTTCGTTGGGATTGTTGAAGTGGGTGTGTAGCGCCATCGACTTTCCGGCCTTCTTGGCCTTGTTGGAGATGTCAATGAGGGCATTCACCCAGCCATCTGACTCGTCCAGAATCCGGGTCGGCGCTACAGCTAGTCCTTTGGAAGCAAACCGGAACCGCTTGATGTTGGGCATGCTAATCAAGCGCTCGCCGATGAGGGTCAGCTGCTCCGGCTGAAGGTAGTACGCGTCACCGCCAGACACCACAATATCTTGAAGTTCCGGTCGGCTCTCGATGTAGGCAAAAGCCTCTTCCCAGCGTCGGCGGGTCGGCTTCAGAGATGCCTTTGTTACGGTGTCGGTGTCGGCTCCAACCGCGTAAGAGCGGGTGCAGAACATGCAGTATGTGGGACAAACCGAAGTTGCTGTCAAAGTTCGCTATCAGAATGGGCGTTATTTGGCGGGGGCGGCACCAAACACGGGAAGACCTACGCAGAAATAGGGCTTTGTCTGTGTACCGATGGACTAGACCCTTGACGGGCGAGTCGGCAGTCTCGTGGAGGGAGTCGAGCGTGAGCTTTGGGTGATCGGGAAGCATGATTGACTTCATTGGCAAGAACTGCCGGACAATGGGGTCGTGGCGAGGATCTTGCCAGTTGACGCGGCTCAGGATGTATGGTCTGTCCCACGTGTGGTTAGCTTGATGCAAAAGAAGAAATTCCCGATATGCAAGGGCTGAATGGAGCTCACGTCATCCGGATTGCCATAGTCGCAGCAGTCACACCATCGAGAACGTCCTTGATAAATTTGTCACGGGACTGCATCTGCATGCCTAGCTTGTCCAGAGGCACCTCCTCTGGGACTACGGCTTGCAAGAACTTGAAGAGCTTGGCTGTGCCCTGTACGGTGTTGGCGATCTGTTAGTTTGTGAGAGTTAGCAGGAGGGCATCTCCGACCGATGAATGCAAGGAAGACTCGTGGGCAGCTGGCTTATGCAGCTGGGACAGTGTACATCACATGTTACTTACACTCCAGCGATATGAAAGGAAGTCCTTGGCTGTTACATGTGCCCAAACAGGCACCTTGCGCCAAAACTCATCACGATCCCTCTGGATTTGAAAGGTGACAGGAGTTGCGAGAATGTTCTCGAGTCTGACGGCACCTGGGGTAACTAGCGGCGGGGTGTCGATCGTCGATCCGACAGCAGACGGCTCCGTCTGGGGTTTGGGGTTACCGACGAAGGCCGGGAGAGGGCGGCCAGCCGTGTCGATGCCCTTGCTGATATCGGCTACCTGGGCTTGAAGACGTGGAGAGGAGCCGGTCATTCGCGATAAGACGGGCGTCGGCCGAAATGCTGGGCCACGAACAACCCGGTTGGGTCGGACGATTCTGGAAAGCATTGTGATTCTGGATATGATTGAAAAACCGAGGACGTGAGGGTTGCGGTGAGCGCTGCTTGGTTGAAAACACCAAGTAGAAGTGGTCCTTGTGTTGAGGAACCGCTACTGAAGAGTTGAGATTGGATTGCTGGAGGCGGTGGACACTCTGCTTTTTATGTTCGAGTAAAAATGAAGAGGAGGGTCACGAGGTGCAGATTCCTTCTGAATTTAAGATTTTCAAGGTTATCTTCGGAATTCCTCTTCGAACCTGAGGAAGTGAATGGGCCCGGGGGGGGGGGGGGGGCAATGGTTGATGATCCCGTCTCCTATTCACCCTCGAACAGCCACTTTCAGTCACTTACCACGGGGTTGGCCGTCTCATCCACACACCCAAGTTTGTAGCTGATACAGACAGAGCCCTGTCACCTCAAGGAAAAGTCAGGGTTGAGACGAGCAGATTGGAATTTGTTCCACTCCCAGGGTGTACTGAGAACTTCCTGGCTCAAGTCTACCAACTGAATCTTTGACGCTCTGGGTTGGGACTCTTTACATGCGTCTCAAGACCAACCTTCCAGCCAGCTAAAAGCAGGGGAGTCTTGCGGTATCAAGGATATCCTGCTGGTTTTCAGGTTCTGAGACTCGAAGAGGTTGTTGACTCCGTGCGAGATTCGAGGAGGACCGACAATCCTTTTTGCTTCTGCAACAAAGATCAAGAATCTGGAAGAATCTGCGAATTAGCCTCCATCCGTCCTGGAACGCGCCCGAAGTGCCGGTAACCTGTCGCTCGCTCACATTTGATGTTTGCCGATAGTCCGGGGGTACTTTGTACTTTGACGGGGAAATCCGGTAGGCAGTTATACAATCAAACTTGATAACTTGACGCACAGGAAATAAGTCTCATGGTCCAAAAATTCCATAAGATTACCATTATCGCCATCTTATCCCATCATCTCGGAGGCTGCCGTCGGTCAGAACGGAATCAAACTCACTGGAGAGACTGTCAAAGACTGCCCACGAAACTCGGATTTTGGAGTCCAGTCACAGATTAGTATGTTGACTGAACTTCTTTGTAATTTCGTTCCTTCCAACTTCCTTTTCATTTCAGTGGTCAGTGGGGCTATAATGCAGGCACGGGGTATTCTTACCTGTTTTCTGTGCTGCGCACTGCCTCTTGTTAATGTAGTCTTTCCAGAAATAACGCCGACTATCGTGCAAGATGTTCTTCCTCAAAAGCGCTTTACGGTCCTGTGTTCATCGGGTGCCTGACACTCCGTCGTCTTTAGCTCGGTTCGTTGCAAAGAGTTTAGAAGACAACACTCAACAAACAAGCACACACAACACGAAGTGAGCCATCTTCATCTCATCAAACGTGGACATCCTGTGAGTCATCTTTATACCTCCACAGGAATGTCGGGCTCCGACTGGTCCTCCAAGAAGGGTGCAACCTCTGAGGTTTACGCCCGAGACGATTTCGATCCAGAGTGAGTAAGATTTCGGCGCCGAATCTGTTGTGATCCCACATGTTTCTGAAGAAATGTCGATTCAAAATGTGATATCTGACCACGATCTCGGAAACTCGATTCAGACTACAGACCTCGGATATCTTGGCTCCCCGCGGCGCAGCACCAACGATCTCGAAGGAACAACCAGGTTCCTGGATTCCGAGCACCCCAGGTGGAAGCACCCTTGCAGGCGAAGCGAACGAGGAAAAAGCCATCACCAACCTCGACCATGGCTGGAGACCCTGGAAAGTAGTGATCGGGTGTTTCTGCCTGATCCTTCCCACCTACGGGCTGCTCAGCAGCATCGGGCTGTTCCAGACGGAGTGGGAACAAAATCAACTTCGAGGGTACTCCAAGAGCAAAATTTCCTGGATCATCTCCATTTTCGGATTTTTTGACTGTTTCTTCGCCGCACCATGCGGGATCCTTTACGACCAATTCGGACCGCGTATACTCTTATTTGTGGGCAGCACGATCTATGTTGCCTCTTTCGTCGGTCTGGCCTTTTCGACCACGTATAGCCAGTTCATGGCTTGCTTCGTAGTCGCTGGAATATCAGCCGGTATGTACTCTTCTTCTACAAAAATTGGGGGTCACCCCCTTCTTCCTCATCATGTCAGCTAACGTACACCCGTTTGTCAGCTGCCCCTACCACGGTAGGATTCACTGTCGTAAGCCAGTGGTTCAAGGTACGAGAAGGTCTTGCCACGGGATGTGTCACAGTAGGCTCTGCGATTGGGGGCATCTTCTTCTCACTAGTCTTCCAAGAGCTCTTCAACAGATATGAGTGGAGGACGGGCGTCCTCATTCTCGCCGGCATTATAATGGCCTTCATGACTGTTGGGAACTTGCTTGTGGAGAGAAATGAATCACAACAAACAGGCGCAGAGGCCGACAGTGATTGGGACTTTTCAGCGTTCAGGGAGATGAGCAAGTCCCCGAAATTCTGGCTAATTTGCGTTAGCATGTTCGGTATGTCCCCCCCGTCTACTACCTGGTAGACACTCTGACCAACACCAGCTTGGTGTTTCTCTCTTCTCTCTTACCGAGAGCCATACCATAGCTAACGAAACAATCACCATTGTTGCGTAGCATATGAAATGGTTTTGTTCAGCCAGTGGGGATCGATTCCCTCATACGCCGTCTCCACCAATTTTGGCGATAAACAGTTCTACCTGATGATGACTTACAACTTGTAAGTGCTGCAATCCGATTGGTCGAAATTTTCCTGGTCGTGAATAATTGGAAAAGTACTGTGGCTAACCTAAAAACGGCTTCTTCACCCGAACGAACAGCGGTGCTATTATTGGGAGAACGATACCTCCATGGTTATCCGATCGGAAGCTAGGCCCAGTAAACACTATCATCATCATGAACATCTTTACGATGCTCGTGGTATTGGTCGTTTGGTTGCCCTTTGGGGCAAAGGCAGTGCCGGCCTTGTTTGTCGTGACTGTGTTGATGGGAGTTGGCACTGGAAGCTTTGTGCCTCTTGGCGGTAAGTCCAGCCCAGTCCAGCCCAGTCAAGTCACCATCTTTTCCTCCTGTTCCGTTTATACAATGAAACGGGGGTATCTTGCTTATCTAAGCACGGGTTTGTCTGCGATGCAAAGTACTTTGGATTTCACATGGCTGACAGACACTCCTCTCTGTCTCTTTTACAGTGCAATGCGTCAGGGGTCTGTGTTCCTCCAGGACAATTGGCACCTGGCTTGGTTTCGTATACATGTTTTCCAGCTTTGCAACACTAGTGGGAAACCCCGCCCCAGAGGCCATACTCTCGAAACACGGCTCCAGGGCCCTCGTGGCATTCCTTGCAGGAGTGTTGGTCCTCGGTCTTGCCTGCATGTTTAGCCTGAAGTTCGTGATTCAAGGAGGCAAGAGGATCTTGATACGAAAGATCTGAAGAACGGCAACTGTAATATCTCATATGTGATTTGTCGACAGTGTCGATCATTCCTTCTTTCTTTCTTTTCTCTCCCTCGCTTGAAGGAGAGGCGAGGAGAGAAGGGGGAGATGATAACCTTGGCGGCTAGTTTTGTGATTCATGTTTGGTGGGGGCAAACGATTAGATGCTGCGTATACTGACTGAGTGACGGATGTCCGCGTGACTTGGGACACTTCACTTCTTGGAGTCTGGTGTCAAGGTTGATGTTGCTTCACTTAGCTTGCTTGCATAACCCATAAACATGAATAGAGAACATTGTCTATCTGTCTGTCGTATCTGGTTCTCGGTACTCGAGAATCGGTCAGTGATCAATAGTCACCAGCCACCATTCAGCTTGACAAGTCACCTTGATCACTCGTCGTAATGAAGCTGAACTCACGTAGAGCTGTAGTTGCGTGGAACTGTAAGAGCTGTAAGAGATAGTGTCGAACACACTGTACCGGTACTTGGGAGATCACTCCGACCAATGTCAACATCATCAGTAGATACCACCTATCCCCATATTCTGGTTGGCGGCTGGCGGGTCGAATGAGGATGGTTTATGGCTTGTGGCTTCCATGTTTGGCTTACCCCAGAGCCTTGTGCTTTGTGCTTGGTCTAAATAAGCATGCATGGAGTGAGCAATGAGTGTGACAGAGATATCCTCGCGGCGCTTCGCCATTATTGCCGGCCCGGGTAGGCGGTTCATTCGGCTCATTCAGCTTGGTGGATTAGACAGCTTGGGGGGTCTTAAAGGGGTGGTATCCCGAGAATTTACACGGGGAACAGTGCGATATGACTTTGTTGAGGTCCGAAGCCTGGAGCATCTGGGAGATGGCGGCTTTGCTTCCGCATTCGCAACTCCAGGTCATACTTGGGGTAAAGTCGTCCATGATAGTATTTGGGAGATGTCTATCCAAATTCAGATTTTTACGTTCATTCTCGATTCGGTTGCCTCTCGCCTCGCCAGCACGTTTTTACCTACGCATTTGTTGCGCAATGGTAGGTACTACCTACCATCCCAGTAACAGTGTCGGGCAGCACGCACAGTGAATTTGACATATCACTTCCTTCACGTGGTGATCCTTGCTTCGACCTGCCCGACATTTTCTGAAATTTGTGATGAGTATGGTGGTATTTTTTTTTCATGATCTTGATCTTGATCTCGTCGTGTTCCTTCCTTGATATGGTAGTATTCTCCGCTTTTGCGGCCTGTGACAGCCTTTTCTTCTTCTTTCTGTTCTTCTTCGTCATGAATCGTGAGTGGGTGATCTCCGATAGGTAGGTGGCCCAAGAGCCTGGTTATGCCATGCCATGAGGAGTTTGGAATAGCAGGTTTCCGATTCAATTTCGATCGATACCGATACCGATACAGCAGACCAACAACACTTGTTGGCGCTAGAATGTCTTCTAAAGAGAATTGTTGCTCCTTCGGGACCGGATCGATCGCACCAAATACACACTAAATAGCCAGGTGGGAAAAGGATGAAAAGCAATGAGAACGGAGCTTGGTTACAATACCTAGCATCTCGGCACCGGAATCATTCTTTGCCGGGCGCTGGCAACAAATCTGAGTGGATGAAATGTCCATCCGAAATGGAATTGATAGAAACTCGGAGAGGTCGAAACAGAAACCGGAAACCACTAGTAGGCTTGCCGACATGATGTTGTCGACTGGAGGGGGGGCGGGTGGTGTTGCCGTCTCCAGAATAGATAGCGAAATCATGAAGCCTCAAACGAAGAAAGACTGGGTTAGATCGCGCGAAGGTTAAAGTCGACTGCATCCAGATTTCCGTCTTGATATCGCCCGTGCCCGTGCCCCTCTCATCAAGCCGCTACGGCTTGTATGTATCAATATCCCTTTCTTGAAGTCCGCTTTGTGACACCTGAGGAAAAGAGGGTGTGTAGTGCAGTGTGATATACCGACGAATTATACGTGGTATCCCGTATTTCGCTTTTCATTAATGTCCAAGTTCGCAGTCGAATCGAATGGGGACTGGTATCGACCCTCCGTAAGTTCCGCCTCCTCCATGTAGTGTGAAGACCCCCGCGTTGATTGAGAGGATGGGAACGAGGCACACCCAATAATCGTCGCTCTCATTGTCGATGATGATGCGGATGGGAAAGCACAGTCAATCGCGTGGCCGGGATGGGAAATCATGTACTTTCGGAGGAGTTGGGGAGCAGGGGAGGTTGCTACGCTGCGCTGGGGGTTTGGAAGCTATTCCCATTGGGGACGCGGGATCTGGGCCGGGCGGGTGGTTGAGATGCACTGTATGTACCAAGTATTGATGTACTTAGCCTGGATGCGGACGTCGGGTACACCAATATAAGGAATTAGGGGTATATCGTGTAAGTGTATACATAAGGTATGTAGATATGCGAAAAGCACAACGAAGGGATGTTTGTTGTAAGACACCCTGAGGCCTGAGCCATTGATCAAAGAACCAAACCATAACGAAAATACCTACCTACATACTTGTCTTCAACTCGGCAACATGAAGTCAACGCCTATCAGCACGATCTACCTACACCCCCTCAAGCCCCTCTTCGGGTCCTGGCAGCAATGACAGCAATAACAGGCGCCAGCCGTCAAAGAGACATATGTATGATTACCGAACGGATCCTCCCACATCCCTCCCGTCCTCATTCAAAACAACAGAAAAGTGGTGGTAACACAATATCGATGGCTTTCCTGCTGTGTTACCATCACGGTAGTAAGTGTAGCGATGTCTTAAAACGTGTGATAGAGAGGAAACTATGGGGTAGAAAAGGCGGCGGCACATGGACGGCACGGAAGCCACTCCGCTTGGGTAGAATGTGAAATGTGTGATCTGTGATGATGCCTGAGCCTCGGCGTTGCAGTGTTGATAAGACACCTCTCAAGTTATCTTTGCGCAAGTTTTCCAAGATCTGGATATTAATATGGTTATCGATTTTTTGCGCGAGATAGAGGGAAAGGTGGAGGTGTCGGACGGTCTGGGTAAGGATATGGGTATCGACAACTCGGTCGCGAAAGAAGATCTGCTGGGCTTCAACGTTTGGTTTCTTTTGGGTGCAATGCCCGCACTCCCATTCAACTTCCTGTCTCAGGTCTGCTTGTTGATGGAGACTTTTCTTGCCAACATGGCCCCCACTGTTACCTTCATCTGTTCGGGTTTACCCGCTGTTTTTCGGGCATAGTATTCTTAAACCAGAATAGTCAAGAGATATCGCAACTTCATGATGGAGAGGTAGCGATAGCTCGGTGCCTTGGTGAATGGGCCTCCCCCAAATTCTTTACCCTTTCTTTCTTTCTTCCATTTTTTCTTTTCCCACGGCTTCACCGCTACGCAACCTCTGTGCTTCAGTGAAGATCATGGAGACGTTAAGCTCATGGTGTCTAAGGGTCCTCGTGAATACTGAATGAGATCACGAATGGCATGCGCAGAGTTGTCAGCTTGACATGGGAAATAACCCCCCCACGGTAAGTGAGCCATCACCACATCCCACCTCGTTGGTATCATCGCGTATTCGCATGGCATAACCGCCCGGGACCGGATGGTTCCGAGTCAAGATGTCCGGGACAAACCGAGGCGTCGTGTTGAGTCCTCGCTTGTGATACTGAACGTCGTGCCCGCGTATTAAGTCAAGTGTCCCATCGCAAGTGATGCTCTCTGTGGTGTTCCAGCACGACCACATTCGGGCGGGAAGTGGAAGGCTATACAAGCCCTGACGAGTAGCCTAAAGTCAACTCTTTCTCGAGAAGATTTGAGGTACGAGATTCGCAAACCTCTGAAGACATTATTCTATACCTGTTTCTCAATGGCGGCGTTGCCTTCATATCGCCCAGCCTTTCTATAACATCAGTTCGTCCAAGTACCGGTTTTCACACTCAAACACAGCATGCTGCAAAAAAGACAAAAACGTCAATAGACTCCAGGCGCCGCTTGTGGCCCCAATAATGCCTCAAAACGCCACAGACAAAGGGTTTACGCACCCCGTGTAAACCGTGACAAAAATACCCACCCCGTTGAGTCTCTTTCAGATGAAACATCAACATCTCCTTGGAAACCCTTAGGCATGTTACCGCCACACTCCCTCCGTGTAATCCAACATGGGGCTCGATCATACTGCCGCCCACGCGCAGCCACGGGCAAACATGATCCTTCGAAAACCGCCGCAAGAATTCTGAAACGGCCCTCGGTATGGGTGGCTTTCAGCTTTGCCCAACAGAGTTTCTTCTTGACCGGGCAAAGTACTGCAGTAGCCGACCACGTGCGTCGATATAAACCCCAGAGAGCTTTTGCCCCCGGGTTCGACCGGACTCTGCTGAACGAGTACTTCAAAATAGTTGAGGGACTCCATACCCTTTGTATTGAGATAATCTCGTTGCATCTTGCAAGTCGTTTATGCTTGCAGACATCTGAAGAAGAACTGGTCAGTAACAATCAAAACCTCCACTGTAGGAATGATACTGACCCGAGGAAGTCTCCATTGATGCTGCCGATGGCATACATCTCGCCCAACTCGGTTCTCAAGCCGCCAATCTTTACGCGCACGTGTGTACCGGGCTCGATAACCATATCGGCGTTGTTGGTGAATTGAGGAGGCGTCGCATTAGGATCGAAGTGAATTTCTTCGGGCATCAACTATAATCTTTGTGTCAGCAATAAAGCTCCTGTCTAAGGCACCGCATGGGCACAGTAGAAGAGAACGAGGGCTTCATCGTACGTGAGAGGAAACAAAGATGGAAAGCGGGCCAGCTTGGCAGAAGAAACCGTGAGGGTTGATCGAGAAGACAATGGCATCGACCTGTAGCCACGGTTTCTGTTAGAAAACCCGAACAGAGAGAACACGGAGAGTTCTGGCTATAGGTAACGAACCACTTCGCCCTTGAACGGCCTCCAAACCACAGCACGGTATTTGACAGTGAATTCGGCCAGGCCGTTTCCGGGGAGGATGCGACCCTCACTAACGTCGAACGCATCCATGATGGCGATGATGTAGTAATCACCGGCACATGTACCTTCCACGTCCTTGACCAACTTCGTCGTCACAAGCTCGTGCATGTTCCTGCCGAAATAGGATGGATGCAGGGTAACCCGGCGTTCGAGGTTATGGAGGAAGAACATTGTGACGGTTTGGTGCTATTGAATTCGGTGTGTCGTCGGTAGAAAATGGACGTCAATAATTCGAAGCCCTAGGGAGGGATTATGCGCCTCGGGACGCCTTCGCGCGGCTCTCGTGTCGAAGTGCGACGGCGGCGGCAGTGTTGTCGAGACGTGGGCAATTGGAGTCGCGTGTCGGGATGGGACGATGGTGGGGGCGAAATCGACAGCAAGGATGCTAGTGTATTGCTGCGGTAATGGTTAGGAGTTGTCGAATGGATACTCGCTTTCGTGGAAATAACTTGGTGATGGGAAGAGCAAGGCTGACGAAATGGATAAAGATTATGATGGAACAAAGGTTGGAGGTTCTGGAAGCGGTAGCCTCGAACACAGTGACCGCCGCGGACGCGGTTCGGGACTTCCATGCCTTGCCTGCCACCCGTCCCTTGACGTTTACCATTGTATGGCTCGTGCACGATCTGCAAGGAACAGCACTGACCACACGGAAGCGGTCTTAGCTGAGCTTGATTCCATCATATCACAGGCGCAAGATGCTTAGACGGTCAGTTTTTCTGTGCTACGGGTTTGTAATGAGTTAAACAGAAGAAGCGTCAAACATGTTCAACCCCCGGCGTTTTGGTTGCCTTTGTAGCTGGAAGGAAGCTTGATTAGAGAGGTATGTAGTGTGGCTCTTGCCGTTCTAGCATGTGACGGACGAAGAGAGACCTCAAGGATTGGTGAGGGCGAAGCTACCTTATGAATCGCACCCGCACAAACAACTTGGCGGTTCAAGCAGTGAAACAAGAACTTTGAAGTCATTGACTCACAAAAACACCCTAATTCTACACTCGCCATCTTCATCGGCTGTTGGCTTTCCTCTTCTTCAGAGTTGGCCTTGACCTCACCATCTGTAGGAACACTGACAGGTACGTCCCCCGCCTGTCAACACTCGATAGCGCTGTGGCCATCGAGTTGCGGGGGTGGGCCGGTATCTTAACTTGTTTTGTTATGGCGACTCCACATCCGAGGCATAGCTTTTAGCCCTCTGAGAATAAGAAGATGGCTACGTACCTATGCAACCTCAACGTGGAACACCAGACTCCGACATCACCAGATCCCGTTCTTTCCAGACTTTGGTCTTCATTAGTTGCACGCTCTGCTTCTAGAACACTGCGAATTCCGCTTGTTGCTCGTTCATATACATGTGGCATTGATTCATTCCCTCCGTTACTGGTCGCCATCGACTCATTTCGTCTTGACAATCCACTCACAATCTTCTGTCTCGGGTCTCACGGAACTGAGGGAGATCTCGCCATCCATTCACATATAAAACCTCAAGCCCTCTAAGACTGTCTACAGAACCAGCCTAATCATACTGGGCAATTCCGAGACATCAAACCCATCATGTCCCTCAACCTAGAAAAACAGCTCACCTTTGTAAGCTTTGTTACCTGAGATCCAAACCTCTACTTACATGCTCTTCTTCGGCCTGCTTGGGCAACCCTTGCTTGTCTCATTCACTTCACCTTGCTCTTCACCTTGTCTGAAAAACCGCAGATTGGAGCTTCCTGCTAACTTGTTCTCCCCGCCTGCAGTATGGTGCTTACCACTCTAATCATGTTAACGTGATCATCCACATGATATGTGTGCCTTTAATCCTCTTCTCGGCCTTTGAAATTGTATGAATCCTCGCCCCTAGCCTCCCTTCTCGCCGTCATTCATCCGTTCTCACACGCCAAACCTAGGCCTCCAACTATGGACCGTTCTTCACCCTCCCCTCCTTTCTTCAGGTCCCCTACCTTGAGCCAAACCTGGGCACCTTCGCGGCCCTGACATGGGGCGGACTCTACGTCCTCCTCGAGCCGGTCGCCGGCACCGCGTTGGCGTTCATCTGCCTCGCTTCGTGCGCCTTCACCAACTACCTCCGCATTGCCGACCCGGTCTCCACCACCAAGGTCGCCATTGTCGTCCACATCGTGAGCTGGCTGGCGCAGTTCCTCGGCCACGGCAAGTTCGAAGGCCGTGCCCCGGCTCTCCTGGACAACCTCTTTCAGGCCATCTTCCTCGCTCCTCTATTTGTGTGGCTCGAACTCTTGTTTATCCTTGGCTACCGCCCGGAGCTCAAGACGCGAGTGGATAAGGCTGTGGCGGTTGAGATCGCCAAGTTCCGAGAGAGCAGGAACGCGAAGAAGGCACAATAAGGGAAACCAGGCACCCTTCACCGTCCAGCTGGCAGATGAGGAGGATACCCCGATGTGAAGAGTTGGATTTTTGTTATGTTAAGGGACGGTTTTAGGGGCGAGGAGGTCAGGGGCGACTATCTACGATATGCATGAGCAGCTATAGTTCGAACTTGTTCGAGCTCGATGCCCCATGGGTTGACGAAATCGTGGGCAGTGTGCCTTGGCTGGATTTGAGATGGTCTGTATTTTCCTCACGGCCGTTTAGCGCAAGATTTGCTTGTTAACTGTATGAGACAATGGTTGAGATGCGGAATAGTTGCTCGAGGTGGTTTGCATCTGATTCAAGAGGGGAGTTTTGATAGTCGATGGACTTTACTGTACAATAGATATTAATGAGTCACCAAGAAGCTACAACAACATGACATGCCGACATGAACTGAGGAACTGACTGGACCACTGTAGATGCTCTACAGTCGTTCTTAGGGCATGGAGAGCGGAGATACCCCAACAACGAAGTTGCTAAGAGCAGACAATGGACGAAAGCAATGAAGATGAAGTAATGATAGTCGACGGCATGTCTGCACTATAAAGTATTATGGATTTCAGCTGAGAGCCATAGCGGATGCATTGGCATTGCTCCTTTGCCAGGCTGGTTTTTGTGTAATGTAAGCACTCCCGTCTATCTACCTCCCGCGGACTACCCCAAACTCAAGGGCCTAAAAGAGGTCGCATGGAAGTTGGATCGAACAAACCATCGGATTTACATTCACAAGTTACCTTGAAGAGCTGAGTTAGGAAAGCCGCAATTAGGCACAAATGTTCTTCCACGAAGCTCCCATAGTCCCATTAGAAGCGCACACGTAGTACTCAGGTCCCACCATGAATTGAGGGGTTACCTTCATCCTCAGTTGGCAAGTTGGGCTTCAAACGCTGTTTCCGCCATACATCTCTCTTCACAGCCTGTTTGGGCAGCCTGGCGAGTGAATGAATGATTGATTGAATGAATGATGAATTTTTCGACTACGTTCTACCAAAACTAGATAATAAGTCGTGCCCGCGAGAGAATGACAAGAAGAGGGGGAAGGGAGTGACAACCCAAGCCCCACACTCTCCTCCGTTGCCTGGTCAATTGATAAGATAAAGCCCCCCGCCTCCGCTCCACGAAATCGCTAACGATGCCGTCGCAGCTCTTTTTCACTTCCCAGACACTAAGTCACCACAACTGCCCCTCCACGTTTTCCTTTCCAAAACAACAACATATCGCAAATCGCAAATCGCATTCACATTTTTCTTTTGCTTCCATATCAATTTGCTAGAGCTTCATAAGCTTCGCGCGACCACCAAACCAATCTCTACAGGCCACACAGCAAGATCATTGCATCAGACATTATGGATCCGTTCAACCTCCCCATTGAGTGGGCTCTCCAGCTTCTTACTGGTAAGTTTTGCGCCCGTCATGCCTTTGCTCCAACCTGTCGCACATCCCCAGGCTCCATCTTCACCAGCCCAAGATGCAAAACAGCCCAAAGTCCCACGTTGCGCTTCGTTAAGAGGAGCCTTTGCGCTCCCGTCCAACCTCATTATAACCCCGTCCCGCTCCGCGCGCGCACTGTTCTTCTTCTTCTCTCAAAGAGTCGAAAGCGCAAGCGCAAATAACCACAAAAGCCATCCCTTGCCACCTCTCGCTCCTACTTCTTTCACCAGTCCCGTCCGCTAACCACGACCCTTCCTCTTTACCACAGGCGTCCTCCCCGACCCTTATCTCTCCCTCGCCCGCCAGCACCTCCTCTCCCCGGACTCCACCCTCCAATCTTGCAAGCGCCACATAATGTCGACGATCGAAGCCTTCATCTCCACCTTGATTCCGATCCTGCAGCCTCTCGTCGAGCGGTTGACAGCTTACATCTACGCCTCTCCCGACGTGGTCATTCTCGCGGGCGTCTTGCTGCTGCTGGTCATGGTGCTGCAGGTGCTGAGCTGGATGCGGCGGGTGCTCATGTTCTTCACGAGGCTGGCGTTCACGCTGGTGTTCTGGGCGGGCATGGCGGCGGTTGCGAGCTGGGTGTACAGACGCGGCGTGGAGCAGAGCGCGAGCGATGCCATGTTCTGGGCGAGCAAAGCGAGCGGGTACGGATTGGGCATTTGGAACTTCTTCATGACGGAGTGGCAGAGGTATGAGGCGCAGGATAAGGCGAGGGGTCATGCCAAGTATGATCGCCCTTAAGCGCTTGAAGAGAGGATGAGAAATATGGTAGTGGGGAGAACGACAAAGGGGTGGCGGAGAGGAGGGTGTCATGATAGAGTGGAAGGGGGATGGGAAAGAGGAATAGGAGGCGATGGCGATACCTTGGATGATGACTATGACGACGACGACGGACGACCGAGAAAAAGGAGAGATGGAGGAGGAAAAGCAGGGTTGGATTTTTGGCTTTACGGACGAGATGACGACGATACGACGATAAAAGTTGGAGGGTGGCTGACTGTTGGAATATCGCATATGCCATGGCGTTACGGCGTTTCCTGTCAGGCAAAGTCCGAGAACTACGACCTCGAAGGTACATGGGATCAAGGGCATAAATGTTACAGGTGGTGATCTCGCGTTGGAAAACCGTTTCATGACCTTTTGGTAGTCAAGTGGGAAAGAACATATAGATCGTTATTGCTTTTCCTCCATTATCCCAATCATTCTCTGGTGAGCCAAGCTTGTATTTTCTTCCCGACGCCATCGCTATGCAGAATTCCTGTCCATTTTGCCCATGTGGTGATCATATATCCATATACTGCTCGGCTCCAGTCTGGATACTCTCTCCGTTCCAAGCATTCCTGATTGTCACTTTTTTCCAACTATTCCTCAGGCTCATCGAACTCTTCGTCCTTCAGCTCCCGTGGTTCTTGCGCTTCGTGGTACTGTATGCAGTCATCAATGTAGCTGAGGATCGACCCGACACTGTCCTCGTCGGTGCAATCCAGCTTGAGGTAGCTGACCATGGCGAAGCTTTCGAGCAGCTGCGCAACAGCTGTGTTGAGGCGCTTGAACGAGGCGCCAGACATCATAGCATTCTTGTCCTGGGGATCGGCGTACTGCTCATCCGGGATGTCCTCGCCGGCCTTTTTCCTGGCCAGGTCCGCCGGATCGTCAAGCAGCAACGAGGTATCCGGTGTAATGAACTTCTTGAGGTCCTTCTTCCTCACTTGATTCTTCACCAGGTCCATCTTGCTGAGGATGTTGATGTGTGGGACTTCCAGCATGATCATGGCACTCATCGCGCTCAAGGAACCCGCAAAGTATTTCGCACGATCGACGACAAAGGTGGCTTCGAGCAGGTATGCGGCGCACAATCGGATATCCAGGGCGCCGGGCGTTGTGAGGAACTTGACGAGGGTAGGAAGGATCGGAATGTGCGTGTAGAGTTCGATCTGTCCGGGCATGTCGAAGATAATGAGGTACTCCTCCGTCAGCGAGTCCAGCGCTTCAGTCAGGAAGTCGAGGTTCTCCATGAGGAACTCGAAGCAGTAGATCAGGCCGCCGTTGGGACCGAGCTTCATCTCGTCCATCACATCCTCCAGCGATATCAGGTCCTTGATGTCGAGATCGGGTGTGTGTTCGAACGATTCGGCGGCGGGATCGAGGTTCACGTAGAAGGCAGAGCGTCGGTTGAGTTGGAGATGTGTGATAAGCGATGCGCAAAAGGTGGACTGGTACACCGAGCCGTGTTAGAGATCCTGTGGAGAGTGCAGATGGGGAAATTGCCGTTGAGTAGAAGTTTAGCCTACCTTTCCCGCACCCGCGGGGCCCATCACCATCACGCCGTACTTGCTCATGGCTGCGATAATGCCCCGACGTCTAGGATGTTCGTATACGGATGGTGGAGAGTAGGAGGGGTTGCTTGTCAACTCTGAGCTGCAGCCCTACTGACGGGAAATGGATGTACGACGGTGATACCGGGGGGGTGATCTGGTGGAAGGATTGGATGTTCGGATGTTGAAATCTGGAACGGAGCTTTGTGGAATAGTCGTCGATGTCTCTTCGGGTTCGGGATGCTGTGTGCTGTGTGACAAGGAAAAGCCCGTCAATGGAAAATGATACGACTGGTGACGAAAAGGTTGCCTCGATGCTCGATCGCCAAACTTTCCACTTCTGATACGGATACTGATAGCGCTGCCGCCGCGCTGCAGGCACCGTTGCCACGGAACATGCCTGCCGGGTGAAGCGCGCCTCGACAATTTTTTGCGGCATCTGCCCCGCAGTGGGGTCACAGCATGTCAATGGCGTTAAATGCGGTGAGTTTGGGAGCTATGCGCGGGCAGGGCTGGCAGGGCAAGGCACCAAAAAGGCACCAGAGTCGTCGGACGAGAGGGCTGCGATGGCGCAATTTCTCCTTCTCCAAAAGAGCGGGTCCGATGTTGCATCCAGACTTCTGACAAAGGTACACGATACCCGGCCGGCTGAAGACAGCACGGGGTGCGCTACAAAATATTCGGGTCGGCCGACGTGTGTTCGGCCGCTGAGCCGTTGCGTGCCGCCGCAAAATGTTCAGATGCCTCACAATGGATGGAAAGAACCTCTACGGATTCGGGCATATCCAAACAGTCGGATCAAGCTCGTGATACCGGACATTTGTCTGTAGTGCACCTTGGGTTCAACCGCCAGCCTGAGAGCCCAACCCAAGATCATGATCCATCCTCCTCCTGCCCGCTCCCCGCTGTCACTTATCATGGCTAATTGCTAAATGATGCTAGTGCCTACACGTGAAAGTGTAAAATGGAGAGATGGTCCATCTTTCTTGCCGTGATCCCCGCGCATAATTCGCCATTGTAGGGAGCCCCGCCCAGCTCCTGCCTGTTTCTTCCTAGTAGCCCTGACACAATCTGTATTTTTGTACAACAATTCGGAGTTGAAGTTTCTCGTTACCCCGCCATCCCGTCTCTGGCGCCCGAGACCCGGCCTCCTTTCCATCAGGGTCCCGCGACTGGATGCAAAATTCCTCAAATACTCCCGCACCTCCCCCGTTCTCTTTCACATAAACTCCGCTCCTTCCTAGTCTTCAACCTCCTTCCTCCTCTTCTCTCTTCATTCCCTCTTGTAGGTTTTGCTTCCTCTGCCAATTGCTTCGTCGCAACCAGAAGGTGAGTCACTTTCAGTCAAGACGAACTCCAACAATCCTAACCCAAAGAGCCCTTTCCCCACGTGTCAAACTCGCGTCCTCTAAAAAAAAAAAAAAAAAAAAAAAAGTTGAGGCATCTTCCACATACTGGACAAGGCAATTGCAGCTCCATTGTGCAGGCTACTTGGTCAAAACACCATCTGGTCTGAACGTGAAGTGTCGCGATTGTAGTCTTTACCACCTCTTTTCTCTCTGCCATCCGAACTTATTATACCATACATTACCCATTACCTTGCCCTCGGGAGACCAGTTGGTTGACCGTGTCCTCTTGCATCTCCTGCAGCCGCATCCACATATTGTCTATTTAACACCTTTCCTCTTCGAGGTACACTCGTTCAGCGCTTGTTTCTCTTTTTTTACGCGCACTTTGCTAACTCTTCCCAGAAACCACATCAGACACAATGGCCACCAACGGTGTTAACGGTGCGAAGCACTACAACGAGGGAACCTTCCTCTTCACCGTAAGTCTTTGCCGACACTCTGCATATGCCGATGACCGGGCCAATCGCTAACCCAGCCTCTTACAGTCCGAGTCCGTCGGTGAGGGTCATCCCGACAAGATCGCCGATCAGGTTTCCGATGCCATTCTCGATGCCTGCTTGGCTGAGGACCCCCTCTCCAAGGTCGCTTGCGAGACCGCCACCAAGACCGGTATGATCATGGTCTTCGGTGAGATCACCACCAAGGCCAAGCTCGACTACCAGAAGGTTGTCCGCAACACCATCAAGGACATCGGCTACGATGACTCCTCCAAGGGCTTCGACTACAAGACCTGCAACCTCCTCGTTGCCATTGAGGAGCAGTCTCCCGATATCGCTCAGGGTCTTCACCTTGACGACCGTCTCGAGAACCTCGGTGCCGGTGATCAGGGTATCATGTTCGGTTATGCCACTGACGAGACTCCCGAGCTCTTCCCCTTGACCCTCCTCTTCGCCCACAAGCTCAACGCTGCCATGTCCGCTGCCCGCCGCGATGGCTCCCTCCCTTGGCTCCGCCCCGACACCAAGACCCAGGTCACCATTGAGTACAAGCACGACAATGGCGCCGTTGTTCCCCTCCGCGTTGACACCGTCGTCATCTCCGCTCAGCACGCTCCCGAGATCACCACCGAGGAGCTCCGCAAGGAGATCCTTGAGAAGATCATCAAGGCCACCATCCCCGCCAAGTACCTCGATGAGAAGACCGTCTACCACGTAAGTTAAAACAACTGTTGATCTAGCCACCGTGGCAGTGTCGCTGACACATTATCCCTACTACAGATCCAGCCTTCCGGTCTCTTCGTCATCGGTGGTCCCCAGGGTGATGCCGGTCTCACTGGCCGTAAGATCATCGTCGACACCTACGGTGGCTGGGGTGCCCACGGTGGTGGTGCCTTCTCCGGCAAGGACTTCTCCAAGGTTGATCGTTCTGCTGCCTACGTCGGTCGCTGGATCGCCAAGTCCCTCGTCGCCGCCGGTCTTGCCCGCCGTGCCCTCGTCCAGCTCTCCTACGCTATCGGTGTCGCTGAGCCCCTCTCCATCTACGTCGATACCTACGGCACCTCCGACAAGACCTCTGATGAGCTTGTCCAGATCATCCGCAACAACTTCGACCTCCGCCCCGGTGTCATCGTCAAGGAGCTCGACCTTGCCAAGCCCATCTACCTCCAGACCGCCAAGAACGGCCACTTCGGCACCAACCAGACCTTCAGCTGGGAGAAGCCTAAGGCTCTCAAGTTCTAAACTGGGACAACTATTTTCGCAGGTGGCTTGGTTGCCCCTGCTGATATAGTCTCATGAATTTGTTGGCTATCTTTTTTTAGATTCTTTTCATTTTGGCATTTTCAATGGGCGTACGGTTGGGTTTAGACATATCCAACGTGTTTCATCTGGTCTTGTTTGCCTCGGAGTTTATGAATAAAAAGAGACATTTCATAAAGAGGTGGTCAGACCGGTGGGTGGTAGGCGTCTTTCAACAAAGACTTGCATGAGCCAGGAAGGCCTAATTCATGACGTTTTGCGATACCCGAAGGGTGACGAACATTTGAGGAAAACAGCATCGGCGTTCAGGGGAAAACAAAAGAACTTCAACATCTTTTCGTTTCCTATCCTATATCCTTAGACGCCGGTAATTGGCCATTGGCTCGGCAGTGGAGGACGGGAGACAGAGAGGTCTCTGTAGGACAGGCAAAAGAAAAAGAAAATGTATGGAGCTCTATGGGGTTTGGATCGTGGAAAAAGGATGATGCCTTTAGATTTTGAGGTATTTAGCGTCTGAAGCGTTACTGGGCGTTAATATGAATGAAGACCCATTTGAGGACACAGGATTTTTGACAGCTCTCATCCGTTTACTTGGCTTCTTCTCCTTGGTGTTGACTTTTAGCGTCGCCTGCCAATTATCATCCCGGGATTGAATTCCTCCCTCGAAAACAAAGAGGAAAATGGAGTCGACAACAAAAGAATGTACAACAGCGTCGCTACTATTGTCTTGCGGCTGCTTGCCCTCAATGAGCGAATCGGATTCGACTCGTGGCAACCTTGTCCGCATTAAACTAATCTCTGCCGTTGAGTTTGTAGCAAGGACATCCCATCATCCGTTCCAGATTCACGACACTGCTCCCAGTAGCCGGAGGCTGGAGCAGAAACATACATTACCTCTAGCCACGCCACCGGTGCAGGCTGATGATCTATGAACACATCCGCGTGTACACCTCTGCATGGATGTAAAAGGGTAGCGTGGTACAAGATGTCTACAGGAAACAAGGGGCGAAAGGGGACAAAACCAGCTTTTTCTTGTGAGAAAAATAAAGTTCTTGCCACTTGCCAAAAACCACGCTACCCTTTTATATCCATGCAGAGGTGTACCTAAGTTTATGTTGCTCGGGCTCGAGAATGTCGATGTATCCCTGATCAGAATTGCCATGCATGTTTCAAGACTCAGAGTTAAGTCAAATTCCATTTGCACGCTCTTCACTTTCCATTCCATTCAGTCTTCGATCTTCCCGACGATCTCCCAACAATCTCGAACCCGTGGATACTAAGAAGCGATGGAAATGAAATCTGGAAATAGGCGTGTGGAAACTTCTTTCTGCCGATCTTTGTTTTGAGCGGGCAGGCGGGGCCCGAACGATCTTCTTCTTGCTATTCTCTTGTGTTCTTCTTTTGGAGTCTTGGGAGTCTCGGGACTTGGGAGTTCAGGTGTGTCAAATCTTTGGGAGGTGTCCCTGGAGCTGGAGCAAGTGAGAGTATCTAGACACCCCTACAAACAGAAAAGCTGAGACCCCCGAGCTTCATCATTCATGCCTGGAATGGTCTCAAGTTTTCTGTCTCGACGCAGTGGCTGGTAGGCAAATGGCGTGAAAACCCCTGATCCATGATTCGACGAATCCATGCTGTGGTACATCGGCCGCAAGGTCCAAGGATGGGACAAAAGGAATCGACTCTGCCTTTTTTTCCCTTCTGCTTTCTTTTCGTTTTCGTGGCTTTGTACAAAGAAGATCAGTTGGAGGGTCCAAGAAATGGAGGCATGCTTAATTTTGTACATAGTTGGGGTCGGTTTTGATATGTCTGGTCCGGGTTGTTTTCTGTACAAGTTCGAATCTCGGAGACATTTGTTCTTAGGCCTTGGGAGATGACCTGAAAGGGAAAGTGTCCTGTTTGTGTAGCGTACTAATTGTCAGTGATGTTTTACATGTTCTACTGTACACTACCTCTATCAGTTCGCACCGGCGTTTTTATCATCCCATAGAGCACTTGAAGGGGTTCTTCAACGGCTGCCCCCTTTGTGTGCTTCCACACATACGCTAGAAGAGTTCCCCGGGGCAGCCTAGGCGCAGAACGCTGACAGCAGAACGCTGACAGCAGAACGGGATCGTGCCGAAGCGCTGTTGCGCAAGTGGAAGCTTGGCCAATTGGGCGCCGAGGCGTTGGCGATGGTGTCCCCGAGGGTGTTCATCTGGAATTCCGTTCTGTGAAGTGCCTGTGAGTAGGGACCGACTCCACATCAATTAACTAGGTTACCACGGCCGGGTCTACAACCACGACAGATGATGTTATCGTTGACTTGCATACGAGAGAGGAGGATCGCCGGCAGGTATGTGATTGCGGTGGTGATACTGCTTGATGTTGCGCAACTCGACATCGCGGTCAAGGGGGCGACGGGACCGACCCGATGGACGGAAAACGTGGTAATGGTCGATCGTGAACAGAGAAAGATGATGAAGAAGTGGCTTGAGCCTGGTGCACAGAATCTACCAACTACCGAGGCAAGCCAATCTGCAAATAGAATGTTCCAATTTGATCATGGAAGGTTTTGAAACCAGGAACTTGGTTGTTGGTGAAGAGAGTCCAGATCTTCTCTACGGAGTCTTTACCCCATTGTCATGTTCTCTTCAGCGGCTCTTCAGCTCAGCTGGCAATTATTGTCATTGGCCGTTGGGCCCAGTGATCCTTGACGACTCACCCGCTCTTTCTTTGCCTTCAATTTTCTTCTCCTTCCCATCCCATCCCATGGTGACAATAGGTGACGGGTGGTGCACCAATATGGCCGAATCCCACAGTCCCTTTCATCTGGTTGGTCGGTTCATAAGTGTGCTAAAGGTGTGTGAAATTCCTTCCCCGAGCCTAGTTTTCCCCTAGAAATTATTAGCCCCACGAAGGATGTCACCGCGCCCACGGTCAAATGTGCTTGTCATTCAGGTACTCGATGAATCCGACTGGATTAAGACTTTGGGACTGGGGTTGGATGGATGACGCCGCCCACGTTTTCTTCGGACCCCCCTGGTTCTTCCGTTAGATAAACCCCTGTATTAGCCCCTATCCTTGCCATTTCGTAGAGTGTTGAAAGTCAAAGAGTGGTTCCCGCCGACTATCCAATCTCCCGTGACAGAGAGCCCAAAAGTTAAGGAGGGTACGGTCCAGAAGGGGGAAGAGAGGCTAACCATTTTGCTTGTGCTGGGGGGAGTTTGTCGAGTTCCTTCCATGTGGGTGACGGGAGAGAGGATTTTGCAAAATCCAATTTCTACCGATTTGCTCAAGCCGCACCCGTTCAGTTGTTGTTGTCGTTGCCCTGATTCGCCATTCCAGCTTTTTTTCTGTCGCAAAAGACCTGACGTACGTGTCGGTGGTGGACTGGTGACACTTGCAAAGTCCGGGCATCTGCTCCGTGGTCCTTTTCATTGATCCAATTTCAATACCTTTCTACCCTCTACTCTTTCTCGATCAACGGTCTCACCCACGCAGCCGTCGCAGGATGGCTCACTTTTGACGAACGCCCAATGTCGAACTTCGAACTTCGAATATCGAACACCGAATCACCGACTGTTCCTTTCACTCGTTCATCGTACAGTGCCTTGCAGCTTGACCTTGGTATCGATTTCTTGTTTGGATAAACTGAAGAGCTGGAACTTTGATGGGATCGCGAGTTGCACCTGAGTCAACTTTTATCAGCTGGAACTTCCCTTTTATGCGCCTTCTCGGATAGGGCCTTAAAACGTACCTCTACCTACCTACCGCATATCGCAGCACTCGGCGGCGCCTCTCCGATTGCCACCTGCCCTTTGCTGCTTGGACAGACGCAACAAACCATCAAATCCACCAAAGAGAAGTGAACAACGGGCCTATTTTTCGCCAAACAAACAAACGCATAGTGCGCCTGCGTTGCGCCTGCACCGCACCCGGCTTTCCCGTACGACACACGCGATCAGCCACAACATACGGGACTAACCTCCGGAGGCCAAGAAGAAGTGACAAAACAGAAAAGAAGCGTTTGAGTGGTGACAAGTCAACAAACAGTGTTGGAGAGACAATCGGTTGACTGAGGGATTCCGAGCGGAGTGACGTGGGCGTGCCCAGTGTATGCGCCGTTCTTGGTGGAGGTGGATCTTGACATTTTCGACGGCCCAGAAGGCGCTGCCGTTGAATCCACCACTGCCGTGATCCCGCAGGCTGTTACTTGCAGCAGCAGCGCCCTAAACGCACAGCACCTGCACCGTCGATATCCCCGATCCGACCAGCTGTACATAGGTACGCCATGGCCGCTATAACAGCTCGGCCGGCCACCATGGAAACGGCGAACCTTCACACCCCCGGTCGTGGGCAGCTCCGACAACAACGATCCCAGCCACAATCCCAGTCCCAGACCTCCCCCTCGTCGTCTGTTCCGGCATCGCCCACGCTCTCCAACCCGGACATGATATTGCCCGACGACCCGTACTACGGCCACGGCAACTCCCCCGACTCCGAGATCGATGCCCGCATCAGGTCCAAGTTCAGGATGTGGAAGAGTGCTCAGGCTGCTGTCACGGCCACTTCAGACTTGCACAAGATGTTCGCCGTCAACTCGGCGCAACTGGGATACGACCAGCAGCAAAACGGATACGGATCGTCGGCTCCTTTGACACCCACCACGCCCATAATATACGGAAATGGAACCATCCTCTCGGATATCGGGGAAGTTACCGAGGTGGAGAGCACTATCGGGCGACCCTCGCCAACTCGCCGCAGAGGTCCAGCTACGCATAGGAGGAACGACAGTATCGATGCCGTGCTGCGGGCAACTTCACCCGTGACGGGCCAGTCGGGATTGGCCAAGAGGCTGAAGCCTAGTTTGACCGCCCAAAAAGAGAGGAGGATGAGCACCGAGAGTACCAGCACGATAACAACCATAACTATGGAGGACCGACCAGCCTTCCTTGCCGACATCAACATAGATGATGCGGCTAGTGTAGATGATAGTGTTTTCCAGGGTGACGATGAGGAAAGCATGGCATCCTCGTATGTTGAGGGGACGATACCTCGAGATCGGAATCGCTTGGGAGTTGTGGAAAGTGAAAATGGTGACAGGCTGTCGACGTACTCGACGACTGCCTTGAGCCGAAGAGCAGAGGCGATTCTGGCCAATGCGAAGAAGAGGTTAACCGTACGTCACTACTTGTAATTTCGTCCCATATATCGGATGTGTAAACTGACTCTTTCGTCTAGACTATGGAGGGTAACCTGAGCCGCGCGCGGAGTTCGCTTCACTACACTGCTCCCTCCCTTTCATCCGATGGCACACCCTCACCTCCTCAGCGAGCAGCGTCTGCCTCTAACCGAATCACCGGGCACCGTTCATCTTCGGCCAACTACTCTGGTCATACGCGAATGACTAGCGATATCGCGATGCGGAACGGGTTGCCATATCGGATATCTATCCAAAGGTCACATAGTGCCATGAGTTCTCACGGAGGAAATAACAGGCAATCAATAACGGCGTCGAAAAGCGCAGAGGCCATCCGAGGAGACTGGGAAGACGACGCCCACCGTCAGACGTACAATATACTAACGGGGAAGGCCCTGCGACCGGATGGAACCGCTCCAGATGACGAGAACGAGAGCCCCATTCATTCCTACCATGGGACCGCTTACGGTAGTGACCATAGTAGCGGAAGCTCGAGGGACATACTTTCGACCCCCGCTCCGACGAGCCAAATGCGAGACATCAAACATCAGATGAAAGATCTTAAGGGCAAAATATCTAGTCTACGGGAACAGGCTCGGGTCGATAGCATCAAGAGACGGAGCGTACAAAGCCTTAGGACGCCTAGCCCGTTCACCCATGCTCAAGTCGATCAATGGTTTACTGAGACGCCCTCGGCCAGGAACTCGGAAATCTTCACGCCTGATACTCTGGAACGAAACCCATGGAACGGCGAGCAAGACTCGAGTCTTGATGGCGAGCACCCAGGAAGCTATGGCCATCTGCGAGGAAATTTGGATAGCGAAGAGGATTCCTACGCGGAGGAGGAGGGCGATATATCGGGCAGCTTCGAGTCAGCCATCGACCATTTCCCTGAACCGGCCTCGGCAACTGTTAACAAGAAAATGTTTTTGGAAGAGGAAGACAACTATGACGCATTTACAGAAAACGGGGACGAGGAATTCGAGGATGCGCAAGAGCTGGATGACGATCAGATGAGCATTGGTGGCGAATCGCTCTATCACGATACTGTTCAACACCAAGTCTCTCATGAAGACCGTGAGGATGCATTTGATTACGAACATTTCTTCTTGCACAGCGCTATGGGAACCCTGAGCCAACAACGCATGGCCAGGCGAGGCAGTGAAACCAGCTACACGTCAGAGGACTCGGTCGAAACCACCCGTGGGCCTGTTACCGACGAAAACACACGGATGAACGGTGGTGGCAGTGATAGTAGGAGCATCAACTTCCACTCTCGAAGCAGGCGAGGAAGCGTCAACTCAATTTCGACCATCGAAACATTCCGAACGGCTCAAGAAGGGCGCCCCAGGAGATGTTACAACGAAGCCGATGATGCCATCAGCGAGGAGGTGTACGAAGAGTATCCCTACGAGGACGAATTCAACCCCGAGCTGGAGAGTACAAGCAAACGCAAAAGCGCCTCCTTCAGCGCCGGGACCGGTAACTCGAGGACCAACAGCCGTGCCCGCGGCTCAACAATATCAAACATCAAAAGCTCCAGCACCGGCACCATCTGCAGCAACCGCGAATCGTACCTTTCGGTCCACGAAGGAGGAAGTGGTCCAGATACTCAGCAGAACGACAACCGCAACAGTGGACTCTTCATACGCCGGGGTGCGATTTCAGCTGCCGCCAGCACTCCCACCCTCGAACACCGTCCTTCTGTCTCCTCCATCGGCTCAGCTGGGAGTGGGACAAATCGCAGTTTCCCCTTGGTGCCGAACAAGCAGCAGAACAGGGGGAATACCGCCAGCACCGTTGTGCCGGCTACTAATACCGCCGTTTCGACCCCCGAAACCGTTTACTTGACGCCGGACCAGGAGCTCAGGAGTATCTCGAGTGTGCTGTTGAGCGAGACGGCGAGTGTATCCGACCAACAGCAACAGGAACCGGAATCGGAGAATCAGAATCAGAATCAGCGATCGGATTCGAGCTTGACCAGCAACAGTATTAGTCTCAACAATCATCCCAACAGCAACTCGGCGGCTCTGCAGGCTCTTTTGCGCGAGGATAAGTACCTTGTCGAGAGACTGGTGGCCAGCCTGGGCAAGTGTGTGTTGGGATTGACGGAGAATGGGAGGGCCAGTGTGGAGAGTCGGATGTACAGGCGGAGGATCGATATGGCGAGGAAGATTTTGGAAGGGTTTGAGGATGGACAGCAGTAACCGATCCTCTCTCTCTGCTTTTTTCTTCTTCTAAATGCATCTTGGTTTTTTTCTTGGTTTCTTGGTGGGTGGGGGGCAGGGCGGTGGCGCAAGCATCGAACGACCGGGCACGAAAAACAAATCATTTATACCCATTTTTTTCGATATTGATCAGATACTTAATGGTTTCTAATACCTACTGAGTTTTCGGTCGAGCAGGCAAGTCGGTTCAGTTGGTCAAGGGTTGGTTCAGCGAACCTTCAAATGGATGGAAAGCGAGAAGTATGGCAACTCGGAGGATTGAAAGATAAGGGGTGGAAGGCTTCAATAGCTAGCCGGTTGGTGCAGTGAGGGTTTTGAAAAGGCGATTTTTGGAGGGTCAACGACAGGTTACCGACCCCATTTAAGGGGGGGATTTGAGCGAGGTGTTATTTTATTTTGTTTCTTGAATTTTTTTTTCTTTTTTGGTCCTTGTCTTCTTTTTGCCGTTATCTGTATTAACATCTTGTGTGTGGAGCTACCAGGCTACCTACCTACCTACTTACATGTATCATGCCTTTTTTTTCGATTCATGTACTATTTTCGATACCCCATTTTTTCCCTCTCTCAGTAAGAAGAAATCTAACAAGAGTTTCTATCCTACCTACTACTATGACAGACAGTCTTCGTGTTCCAGTCTTTTGAGATGGGAGGAGGAAGTGGAAGAGGAAATCAGAAGGGAAGGGTAGTAAGGTATGCTGATGTGATGATGTAAGGCATGGTGAGGCTTGAGGGTGTGAGTGAGAGGTTATGAGGACTTGAGATGGGTGTATTAATCGAACGGAGAACCATACAATGTTTGTTTGCATCACACAGGCAATGGAAAGTACCTACCTACAACTCCAACCGGATAACGTCGGGCGTCTATTCTGTCCGTCTATGCGTGCGTGGACCGAATCTGGTGTCTCAAACAAAGAAACAAACAAACATACTTCGTAAACTCGATCAAACTCGAAACGATCGATAAAGCAGGTCAAAGTCAGCAGTGGTGTGGTGTGGTGCGCCGTTGGTCCTTATGTGAGCTGTCTTGCTTTTTTTTACCCGTTCGTTTGCGTGTGCTAGACAAGGTGTTGTTGGCGGGTAGAGGTGGTCAATGGGCGTGATTACCTTTTTGGAAAGGTAGGTAGGTAGGTAGGTAGGTAGGTAAGATATGGGTTTCATTCCTACATGCTCGGGCATTTGTACCTATTTACCTACCTTAGATTGGTTTTAGGTTATGTTAGGTTAGGTTAGGTGTTGAGTAACGCTTGTGAGTACCTAGTGTAGTGTAGTGAGTGCTCTCGGCGTCTCGGGAGGGCAGGGGAGCAGCAGTGAGTGGGTGAGTGAGTGTCCTGAGACCGGTGAAAGGCTAGAACCTGTATGTAATTCCGAAGCACCCGGAGAGACCAGAGAGGAGAGAGGAGAGAGAGGTCACAAAGAAGTAGCATGATACATGCCAGGGTAAAGAAAGGTGCCATGAAAAATTGGAAGAATTCTAAAACGTTCTTCTATGCGAGATTGGGCAATGTTGTTTGTTTGTGCGACTACGACGATACCTACCTACATACCGGCAACAATGTGGCCGCGCTAGCACCAGCGGTAAGGTAGGAAGGAGAAGAGCGCTCATTACTGCTGACCCTTACTCAACCTTCAACAGACCATCGCTGCTCTCTTGATACATACTAGCTGGGTGGTCTACCTGATAGGCTGATTCTGTCTCTACTCTTTAGGTGTGTATGTGTGCGAATAAGGGTTGATCCCAACGCCAACCCCCCATTCTTTGTTCCACAGGTCTCAGTATTGGTACTCACTCACCAAGTTCGGCCCAAAGTGCAAGAAGGGCGGAAAAGAGGGAGGGAGAGAAGAGAGACGGGAGGCAAAAAGAGAAAAGATGGATGCAACGTTGTCTGGCGTAGGTTCCAGACCGGAACAAAATGATAGAGGTTAGAATATGGTAGGGCGAGCCAAACATACATGAGGAATATAAGACGGTAGAGCTAAAGGGGTTCCTGCTGGATCTTGTGGTGTTTAGGCCTGCCTTTTTGACGGTTTTAGCAGCATGTTTCTCCTGTCGTGAAATGGTTCTATGGAATTGTTTTTTTCTTCGTTGTAGCCGGAAGCTTGCTTTGACTTCTTCGATGTTGTGTCTATTCTCTTGTTTGTCAGCCGGTACGAATACTAGGGCGATTAGGTGTAGCAGATGGGGTTGTATCTGTTGTTGTATCCCTCGTGCTATCCTCCGTACTACCTCTGACACTGGGGAGCGCAATCGATATGAGGATGTTTCTAATGGCTGATGTACGCGCATAGACAAATGCGTGTCTGAAGCTTGGGCATTGTAGTACAGTATCGGGCTTTGACGAGCTTTAAGGGGGAAGACTTGCTTGCTGTGCTCTCTCTCTTTGATACCGAAATCGGGTACGCATGCTTGAGGCTTGAGTGAAAAGGGTTGAGTGGACCGGAACCGTCCTGTTTGGCCTCCCTGAACCTCTGCTGGCCGCTCTCCACCCTCGTCATCCCGCAGTCCCGCTCAACGGCTCTTTGCCAGGCTTACTCTCTGCATATCACATACACAAATCCTGCATCTACCCGCCTTGACCCGTTTCTTGACGCTGCAAGACATGCAGGTCTTGGGTCGCACGCATACAGCAAGGTAGGGGTTTGTCAGCCACCGACCAGACAGACCAGACCAGTCCGTTCAGCCCCAGTCGAGAAGTGAGAAAGAGAAATCCGGGGATCAAAACCATTCCAGGGCTCCCTAAGGTGAGTGTATCCCATACCAGTCCATTCCAGTCGTCTGCTACACAGCTTTCAGAGCTTGAGCTAATCCTTCCTGGTGGGTGGTCCGCACCCAACACCATGATCGAGACATGCATCCAGGTCGCATACACTGGCACACATTACACGCTTTGGTATCAAATCTTGCCTCACTAACCCTTCCTCAGCCTGCCGTACGACCTGGGCGCGCCCGTTTCCCTATTTGCACAGAGAGGAGACAAGTGTCTCGCTTGTTCTTGTCCAGACATTGCTCGCTAGTCCAGTCCGCTGCCGGCTGGCCGTCCTACTTGGTGTGAGTTGGGCATGTAGCACTTGGAAACACTTCTCATGTTACAATGACTCGGGCGCCTGGAGGCAGAGGGAATATGAGCGGAGAAGAGTGCGAAGTGAAAGATTCTTCCGTTCGGTCGAGTGGCGGCTCGGGGTTTTATTGATCCCGGGATTGTGTTGTGCTGGCAACGGACGAGTGATGGTGGGCAGTAAGATTTGGTGTTGGACTTTTACTGATTCCTGGGGAAAGAGCTCTTGTGCCATAAAGGTTCAGCCGAGGAAGCTGACTTTCATAATTGGAAGGTCCAACAGCTGAGTAAATCCCATGTCGTTGGACGGGAAGGCTTTATGGAAAGGAAAGTGCAGAGGAAATTCTCCCAACTCAGAAAGGGAAATCAACCAGGGGAGTTCGTCAGGGCCAGAACGGGAACTTTCACATTTTGCACACACATCGGGGCAAAGTCAACAAGGAAAGTTTCATCTAAGAGAAACGAAAAAGGAGGGGGTTTCCCAGCCTGTCTATACATGTGCCGTCACACATTGCACGACACCCGTCATCGGCCGGTTATCATCTGTGTGACTACTTTGAGGTCAGTCATTTTTGGTTTGAAGAGGGAAAGCCAGTCCAGTCACTCAGTCAGCCTAGGGTGAGGCGAAGCGAAACCAACCGTTGGGAGTACGGTCGGGCTTCCTTCGTTTCTCTTTTCCTTCTTCTGTGATGTACACGTAACTCCTTTCGTGATTCGTCAAGCTTTCCTCGAACGAATTCTCTTAAACACAGGGCAGATTCAACAAGCGACGACGGCATAGCTGGAAGACGGAGAAATTCAACCCATTCAAGCTTCAACACCACACCCAAATCATCATCTTACACTTTACCACCCTGAACCAAGTCCATCATATAACCCAGGTATGTCTCAGACCCTTTTCCGTTCTTACATAGCTTGTTATTTTTGCACTGGTGATGCCTGTCGACATGATGGCGCAGGACAACGATCGGGACATCGGACGACAAAGATGACTCAGTACAATAACTACGGGCTAGTTATGTGGTGTCCAACTGCTCCTATTTGACTTGGCATCCTAGGCTTGGGCATTCATGACAGATGTCAAAGGGTTTGAACGGGCTGGACCTCAACACGGAAGCGCTAACTCTAAGTTTCCTCACAGTCGGTCGTTTCGGGCTGCTACTGCTCTCTTGCTCCTTCCACAATTCTACTCTGAGCAAATCAAACCTACCTTGACGAGGAAGGCACCATACACGCGCATCCTACCCCATAGACACGAATTTTGCTCCATCTCGAAAAAGAGTCTTCCCAAGTGCTTGACGCCCACCCAAGTAGTCTTCCTGCTTGACATCACCTCCGGTTCGCGGGATGACCAACTGTTCTCCCTGCTCTCCAGCCAGTCAGCGAAACCCATCGCCTCAGGAATTCACAACAACTCGGAGGAGTATACCGAACCTGTCTCTTCGTTGACTCTTTTCGCAGAGATAACCTCGAAAGTCTTTTCCTTTGTTTTTCTACATTTCTCAGCATGACTCTTCCATCATATCGCCATGACAGCAACGAGAACAATGACGTCCATTCCCTTTCAGACATCACCGAGGAGATTCACAGGACTGATCGAACAGTGTCCAATGAAAGCAAACAAAAACATCAACAAACACAGGAGGAACACTCGGGCATAGATCAACATGCATCAAGGTCGCCAGTTCGCCGGGTTCTTCTCACCTTCACGTTAGTATCCGCCTCCATTGCCAGTGACATGAGATTGGCTGACACCTACCACTCACAGCATATGCGCCGGTCTCATGTTCTCGTGCCTGGACACATCCATCGTCTCGACTGCCTTGGTTTCAATATCGCTGGATTTAGGTGATACTCAAGATGCTCCTTGGACCATTCTAGGATATCTCTTAACATACATGAGTGAGTACCTCTCCGGACTTGCTCCACGTGAGATTCTTGCTGCCACATTGCTTTTAATGGGCGGAGTAAGCAATTGCTGAGAATATTGCTGATTGTATTCCAAAAAAACATAGGCTTCGCCGTCGGTTTCTCCAAATTGAGCGATATTTACGGTCGAAGAAACCTTCTCGCCATTGCCTGGGTTTTCTTTTCTGGGTTCTCGGTCTGGTGTGCCCTTGCCGGGTCTATGAAGCAACTGTAGGCTAGATCCCGAATTACTCAGTCCCAGACGCTTCACCATTAACACAATCTACTTGCCTTTTAGAATCGCAGCACGAGCGCTTCAAGGGATTGGTGGCTCGGGACTCTACAGCTTAGCGCAAGTCTGTCTTCTCGAGCAAGGGCCCAGTAAGCCCGAGATGGTGGGCGCGCTGGTCGGCATTACCCTTTCCATCTCATACGTCCTGGGTCCATTGCTAGGAGGCGGAATTTCGGCTGGATGGACTTGGAGAGGCATCTTCTGGATTAAGTTGGTCTTCCTTCTCCAAGTTGATGACAACCTGAGACATTTCTTTTTTCTAACCGGGTTCATCACAGTGTCCCATGCGGCGCGCTCGCCCTCATAGGTATCTACTCGCTCTGGCCGGACGACCGACGACAACAATACGAAGGATGGACGGGCATCCGCAAAATCGACTTTCTCGGCAACTTTCTCCTCATTGTAGCCTCGATTCTTCTGGTATTTGGTGTACAAGAAGCTGGCTCGTACGTGTGGAAGTGGTCTAGCCCAGTCATCATCTGGTCTCTGGTGATAGCTGGGTTGAGCTGGATTCTTTTGGGAGTCTGGGAGACGTATCTGTTTTACGGACGAAACCATCACATTCAGCCGATCTTCCCCGTGCGATTGGCGACAGGCCGCGTCTATCTATCAACCATCATGTATGTCTTGGCTCCCGGTGTTCTTTTTTAACACATCACGACAACACTTTGGTCGTATGCAATTTGCGCTAACTAAACGGTGTAGAGTCACGTTTCTTACAGGTCTTGTCTATATTTCCCTAGTCATCAAAATTCCCGAACGATTCCAAGTCATCTACGGCGACAGCGCCCTTCGAGCTGGTATTCATCTCCTCCCGATGTTGGGCTCCTGTGCCTTCGGATCTACCCTAGCCGGAAGCATCTCCAAGAAACGAAACCTCACAAGCCACACTCTTGCGGCCGGGAATTCGCTCCAGGTGATAGGGCTGGGACTGGTATATGGGTTTTCGCACACGACGGAGCGAGGTGATATCCGATATATACTGGGGTTTACGGCCATATATGGGTTTGGCGTCGGCTTGTGCTTCGCCGCCTGTACCATGATCGCGGCTATCGAGGCTCGCCACGGAGACTTAGCCGCTGCACAAGGAGCCGTTGCGCAGGTACGAGTGCTTGGCGGCTCGCTGGGTCTAGGCATCTGCACCATTATTTTTAACGACATATTGCAGAGATCTCTCGGTCCTGCCACGGAGGCTGGCAGATTTCCTGCGACTGTCCTCGACCAGCTTCACAGGAGCCCGCTGGCCGTGTTCATGCTTCCCCCTGAGCAGCAAGCTTTGGTCAAGACGGTATACTCGGACGCGTTCAGGTTTCAGATGCTCCTGATGGTGGCAGTGGCGGCGGTGGCCGTTTTGGCTAGCTTGGGAACATATAGGTCGAAACCGCCCGCTGTTGTTGATACGATGATCCACCACAAGGAGTTGGCGGCACGACCTAGCGACACCGAGTTGGAAAGCGCGAGTAGTGTCCGCTCACTGGTTCGTGGAGTCAGCTGAGTGATTCGCACATTCTTCGGTTCTGTTCTTTCACCCTTTCTCTTCTGCTTCAGTTTTGTCTTTCTACTTTCTAGGTTTTGGTGCCTGGTGCATCATCGGTAACAGTTCCATTGGACAATATTCTGCCCTACATTCAGCGTGCGTCGTACACTCTATACAGTTACTAGATGGGATTTCTTTGCGGGGTTTGGTCTTATGTTGACGCAATGATGCCTAGGTTTCGTTATGATCATCTACCTCGGGGCGTATTTTCTTTTTACCTGTGTGTTAGTGTCTAAGTAGGTTCGCTTTCATTTTATTGATTTGTGGGAGCTCGTGTGTGCCATTGGGGGGGTGTAAAATATCTAGTCATGAGGCCATGTACTACCGGAACAAATGGCCAAACCTGAGAATGGAACGAGGCCAACTCGGATGTCGCGCGAATAGAACTGACGACAAGGTCAGACCATACTTCTTTGGCTGAACCTGAGCTGCTAACATTGAATGTGACGATGATATGTAAAGCGTGTAATTTCCCCTATGGTATGGCTGAATGGGTTATACCGAGATACATTTGCAAATTTTGATGCGGCCGTTAATAGTGGCCTACATAGGACCGGATCGGAATCATAAGGAGGCGTTGAGACATTCCCTAACTGATATAGAAAGATGGTGGTGTAACACACCCAATTTGGAGTTTGCTCATGGATGTCAGGTACATGTTACTGGTGGTCTGTTTCGGAGGAGGAAGATAACCATCTCCGAAGGCAGCTGAAAATTACTGCCGGGTTCTTGCCTTCATGAATGTGTAAGGAATGATGAGTATACAGTAAACCGCGTGGAAGATCCATTCCACTGACGTAGTTAAGCTACGCCACTGTAAATTCTCTGGACGATTTGTCGTGCTGGCTGAAGACAACCTTGCGTGTGCATTGCAGCAGGTATGGTCCATCAAAGCACAAGTATAATCTCACAATTATTCCAAGGTTGGCAAAGCCCGGAGGACGTATGTTTAGTCATTAATCGATCATCATATTCAAGGTTATGGTTATGTATGTACTTTGCTTCTATAGTTCGTATGTGGCGGTCAGACACAGCAATCTCTGGTCGGTCTATTTCATCATTACAACGGGTATCTCCATCATCATCGTCTTCCAATCCTCCTCATTTCCTTCCGAGTCCCTCTCTTCAAGCGTAAACATAGCACAATGGCTCATCCCCGACAGTGTTCATCAACTTCTTGATCTGGATCGACGGGAAGTCAGGATGGATATCCAAAAACTCCTCCACCGTCACGTTGTCACTAGGCGGCTGGTCCAAGATGGTGTGCGTCCCGAACACGCCCTGGCGGTTCGCGAAATCCAGGTTCTGCCAGATCCACCACATGCGATCGATCTGCGAGTGATGCAGCCAGAAGGCCGGGTCGCCGCAGCTGATAAAGGCGTCAGAGCCCGGGTCGCCGCCGATGGTGAAGTGGCCGCCAAAATGCACGCTCTTGGCGTCCTTGAAGGGCGCGTAGCGCGTGTCGTTGTTGTAACGGAGGTCGCCCTCGATGGCGGCGCGGAAGATCTCGATGTCGGGCGAGGACAGGATCAGGTTCGTCGAGTTGCGGAAAGTATTCTCGGTGCGGAGCACGGCCGTGTTCAGGTCGCGCTTGAGGCAGCGCGTGTTTTTGGCCGTGGGATTTGCGGCCGAGGAGTATGTCGGCGAGCCGTAGTCCGGAAGAGCGACGGGGCCGAGATGCGTCTGCATGCCGCCGAAGGGACCCTTGGTTACACAGCCGGAGCCGTTGCCGGCCGGAAGGTTGGTGGGACCACGGTCGGGCCAGATGGGCATCGTGAGACCCTCGTGGGCGATGTACTCGCCGTTGCCGCCGAGGGAGGTGTCGGAGCCGTCGAAGACGGGGGATTTGGTGACGTCTTTGGTGTCCATTCCCCATTCCCAGTAGGGGAGACCACCTGTTGATTGGAATGTTAGTATTGGTTGTGCGTGCGTGGTAGTAAAGGGGAATGGTAGGAAGTGAACGTACCCTTCCAGCCACAGGCTTCTAGCTTCTTCTCATATTGGTGGATAAAGAGACGATGCCAGGAAAGGAACAAGCCGGAGTAGTGGACGTTGACGGTGTTGATCAGATGGATCCATGTGAAGTCATCGTAGCCTGTTACAGCTCCCTCGATGTCGGGGAAGACACTGGGCGATTTTTGAATGCACTGAACAGCCTTGATAAACTGGCGGCGCTGACCAGGAGGGAGAGTACGCCTAGAATGCTGTTAGTGTGGTTTTTCTTTGGCAGCTTCTTTCCATGCGTGGATACATACCATTCCTGTCTAACTTTGACCTTGTTCGCCTTGCATGACCCCTTGAAGTTCTTGTAGGCGTTTGCGCTGGCAAGCTTGTTGAGAGTAGCGAGAGCCGCGCCGGAGTCGATAGCTTGCTGGTTGAAGGTGGGAAGGTTCAGGGCAGATGCCGTGCTGGCAAGAACTCCCGAAAGGGCAAGAGCGGATGTAAGATGCATGATGGCGGGCCTGATCTCTTCCGAGGATATCGACTTGAGATTACTGGGGAGGTGAGGGGAACACTGATAAAGGCAAGATCAACAGACAGACGGTCTTCCAAAACCTTTATACAATTACATCTTGTCCTTCGAGCCCATTACATTCTCACCTTTGATCATGTATTCATGCTGCGGGTTCTCGGCTCGTACTCGCTTCACGGCCTCTTCCGATTCCTGAAGGTCCGAGCGAAGGCCACTCTGCCGAATTTTGCATACTTCCACGTTTCCTAGACCCAAAAACATACCTGCCGTTGAAACCGTCTTGCCGGTTTTACCTCATGGAAACGCCTCTATCCTATGTTTAGCTAAGCGTAGGAACAGGAAGCGAAGTTGGCGAAGGTCTAAGCGCACTTGATAACGGCAATGACCGCGTGGCGTACGGAGCGTATTGGCTGCTCGGGCTTCCAGAAGGTATAGGCCGCGGTACCGAGACATAGACAATGATACTCTGCATAGGAGTATCGGTTCTGGAACGGCAAGTGTTATGATCCCTGCAGTCTTTTGCTTCTTTGCTACCCAAGCTCGCCAAGGAGTCCCAGGACATGCGGTTGGTTCCTGGCGAGAGGAGTTGAGACCAATGAACTCGGCGACCATTGAACGCAAAGCAATTAATTTTCTTCAGAGTCCGAAAGATGTCATTGAATTAAGAACCCGAGCCTCACGAGTCCGAGGACGGCATGGAACTGTATTGACTTGTTTATGTTAGTCACATTCTCATAGTAAGGGATGGGGAAAACACACCCCAAGGGATATTCGGAGAGATATTTGGCCTTGGAGGCATACCTTACAGTTACACAGACGATGGAGGTTGGGAACAGACGCTCGAACAGAGAACATGGCCTATCATTCGACCGCTTGTGGGGTCCATTTTCTCCTTTCTTGGGGTGTTACTGTGCTAACGACGTGGTTAGCTTTGAATAACTACTGCAGAGTTTGAATTGACGAGTTGGTAGGTGGGAAACTCAGTGTCTTTTTGTTTATTTTTGGTCAACTCCTCCGAAATTATCCACGACGTTCTGCCTCTTCGTCATGTGCTTTGGCCGCCTAATACCACCTCGGCCGTAGCGGAAACACTCTTCAGGCTTAAAGGGATTGTGTTAAAGAGGAGCATGGAACACCCCATGTTTTGCTCCTCCAATCTCCCGCCACGGGAAGGAGACCGGGATACCGGGAAGTTCGTCCGTTCTGTCCCTCTAAAATCGTGCCCCGAGTTTGTGCATATGAAGTGGAAGTTCCCAGGAGCCAGGTTCGAGAATGGTCTAGTGCTGACTCTTTATGTAATGCAACATAAACAACCGTGGGTTGTTGGGTTTTTACATATTAGAAGGCACCATTGCCCCCGTAGACCCTGTTAACATCCTAGGCGTCCTGGAGTGTCTGGTTCGCTCTTGACCTCTTGTCGTACCACCCGCAATGCATCCAAATTACCAAATCGAACCAAGATATCTCAAGATATCTGAGGGACACTCTGATCACCAGTAAGCATGCAATTAACAAGCGTGCTATAGCCAGGCATCAGAACATCAGTTTGCTTGAAGTGGTAAAGCTTGCGGAACCTGTGGGACTGACAGGTGAAAATCCCCCAGATACTTGAGAATCCCCCCAGGGAATCCCCTAGATGCTCGCAAATCCCCCAACAAATCCTCGTCGTCAAACAGACGCTCACTTCGTACACCCTGTGACACAGTAGTAGCCTAGGATCGTAGTTTAAGGTCGTAGTGGCCGTCTTGGCTCGTCTAAGTCCGGCCTTGGACTCAACGGGGACTCATCCCGGAGCTAGGGCCAGTCGTCTCCATTCTCCAAGGGTTACTGGCAGAACATCGAATCGAAAAGTCGCCTTTTCCAACCCCCAGCGAATACCTATCATGATCTTTCCGACCTCAAAGTCGAAATCATTTATGCTCCACAGATAAAGCGGCCTTAGTCCAAATACATCCCAGGTGTGCGTAATCCCGATTGGAGGGCAAAGACGGACTCTTTGGTCGTTCGCCTTTTCTTCTCTACTTCCTGGCGAAAAGATGAAGGAAGGAGGAAAAGGTCTGGAGTAAGACGGAGAAACAAAAGAGGTGAACAAGGAGAAAGAGATAAGTCGTAGTATTCAAGTGCCCTCTCAGAACCAGGCGGCGGCAATTCCCGGACGGGTACCGCACACGGTGGGACTCGGTTCGGCCGATAGAGATGCGGATGGGGCAGAAAGCGCAAACCGAAGGTCTTGCAGCCTGCTAGAGAGACCGGGGGATTGTCAGACGGATGCAGATTGCAGCGGGACGAAGTGATTCCAGTGATGGCGACATGCTTGAGTTACGGCTTGTGGAGGAGAAGAGGAAAAGGAGGCATGTCAGGTCCGTTGGGCAGATAAATACGCGTCTCGCTCTGCAAATGGAAGTGCACCTTCCACACGCCGTTACAAGATGTCATGACCCAGCGTGCCGGATCAAGGCAGGAGCGATAATCTCTCGTTCGTATCATTGCCGAATGGATTGTTCCTTCACATCTCCCAGCTACCATACCAAGGAAAGGTATGACGACAACCAATAAATAGGTATATAACCATCCTCTTGCGAATGGTAATCAACAACCTAACAGCTAGTAGATGGTCGCGTGGTGTAGTGGTAGCACACGTTTAGTAAGGCTCGCTCGGTCTTTGTACGGCAGGGCCGGTAGCTTGAGTTGGAACGACAGGCCCCAGGTTCGATCCAGGGCAGTTGGCGCCCGAACATTTATCAGCGCCCATATCTTCCCTTCTCCTTTTTTCCTTTTCTTTTTGTGATGCCGTTCGTGATTGGTGTTTGCGTCCCAGGTCGAGAAAGCCTCCGATGGTCGTTGTGATACACAAATAAAGTGGTGTTCTGTCTGTATCTATCACACTGACCAACCCCTTTGTCGCAACGAACGCCTTCCTTCAACCACCTTTTGGAGCTGCATAGACAACGACGCAAACCGGTCGTCTCTATCGATGACCTTCTATTTTGTTTTGCCTCTCTCTCCCTAGATGAACCTCCTCGAAAACTCCACCAGCGCCATGATCGCCATCGCCTGACCATACGGCATACTAGTGATCGGGATATCCTTATAATGCTGCAAATCCCTGCCCATGCCCGTCCCAAACGACGTATTCAGGAGCTCACCCTTCTCGCTAACATTATCCAAGACCCCCTTCAGCGCGCGCACCGCCACGTCCTCGTACTCCTTGCCAACAATGTACTTCTTCCGCAGCGCCTTGAGGATGCCAAACGCGAACCCGGCCGTGGCGCTCGCCTCGAGATACGACCCTTCGCTCTCCGGCACGTCTAGCAGTGTTCGCCACAAGCCGGACTTTGCGTCTTGCAGAGACTTGAGGGCTTCGCATTGCGCCTCGAGCGTGCTCCGCAGAATGGAACCGATGGTTTCGCTGGGACCGAGGTCCAGCAGCTCGATGAACTCGGGGATGACGATGGTCAGCCAGCTGTTACCGCGGGCCCAGCGAGCGTTGGCAAAGTTGTGGCCGCCCCCGCCGCCCTTCTTCTCGTCATTGAACTCCCAGCCGTGGAAGAACAGGCCGGACGTGGCGTCGAAGAGATACTGGATATGCAGGAGGAACTGGCGTTTGGCCTCCTCGACGTAGTGCGGCCGGTTGAGCACTAGACCAATCTTGGCCAGCGGCATGACCGTCATCATGAGCGTGTCGTCCCACAGCTGCTGGTCGTTGACCTCGAGATAAGTAATGTGCTGCATGCCGCCGTACTTGGTCCGCTCAAGGTCGTGGTAGGCCCACTCGGCCCAGCTGTCGAGCCAGGGGAGGTAGGTGTGGTTCCCCGTGCGCTCGTACACATAGGCCAGCGTGAGGAATACGGCCATGGTGTTGATGTTCTTGGTGGTACCCCCCGCGGCGAACCGGTCGGCGAACCAGTCCTCGATGATCTGCAAGCAGTCCGGGTCGCCTTTGAGCTCGTAGTATTGCCAGATGCCGTAGAGACCGATGCCGTGCGTCCACTCCCAGTCGTTCCATCCCTTGGTGTCGATTACACGGCCATCTTCGAGAGTGAGCAGGAACTCGCCTGTCTTGTCTTTGATGTTGACCAGAGCGTCGATTAACAACCTGATGTTGGAGTCGATGTCCGCAGACTTGACTCCGTGAAGTTCTGTTGGCATATTGGAGGAGTTTGGTGTTTAGATTGTCTGCACTGTTTGATATGTAGTGACAATGTCGTGCCGGTGTAGTGGTGGGATCAAGAACTGCGAGCCGTGATGGTTGGATGGTGTTTAGCTTTCAGACAGGTCGACAGGGTCTTCATGCAAATCACCGGATACCCACGAGTTGCCAGAGCGACCCATTCACTTCTTATTCTCGAGATCTTTTCTGCTTGGTGGAGAATCTCCATGACAGTGAGGTCTCGCTATCGGATATCATGGCAGAGAGTTGCACTGAGAGGGTTGGAGGAGCTCGGTGAAAACGACCCCGAGATCACCACAGGTGACTCGTCAGCCGCTACGCTAGAGGAAGCAGTGTCGGCAGGGGCTTCATGGCGTGCGGGGAAGGCTGGGGAAGTCGCCTGGCTGTTTGCGGGGAAGGGTGCTAGAGGGTGCTGTCCGGGGCACAACGGACCGAGACTCGAGGGCAGCCCCTTTTCAGACCGGGAACAGGAGTGTCTGCTGGGCTTGTGTCGAGGAGGTGATACCTTTCGTGGCTGACACATCCTGTCCATCATAACTTGAGGGCCGCAGAACAGGCTTGCGAAGGGAGGGATAATTGACCTCAGAGACTTCCCTAATAGTCAACATCTAAAAGAATGTGTTGGGGAACAAGTTATGAAAGACATGAGCCATTGAGTTCAATAAGAAACCCCAATATTCGAAAGATGACCGCTGTGAAAGCAACGTTGCGGTAGTGAGACCGGTACTATTTCCCCCCATCCAGCCCTACCCCCACGATGGCGAGACCACTGTCCTTGGGGGCTGGAAGCGACCCAGCCAACTTCCAAGTAAACCCCTACTCGGGGTAGGTTTAGCCCATATCACCGGTGTGTATCGAAGGGGACTGTCCAGTAAGAAGGAAAAGGTCGACAATGAACAGGATGAAGGATGATCATGAACACCAGGAATCGCATGGTCAGGGTCTGTTGGTCTGCAGTTAGGACAGGCTTCCCCATAGGGTATAAGCCGGATCAGCAAGACTGATAAGACCCCAGATTCTGTCTCTCCACGATGTTACCGTTGCTTTATCCTCCGTCTCCTCTTCTTTATCCCTATGCTGACCTGTCTTGGACGTCGAGACTCGCTTCATCCTCAAGACACCACAGATTCAAAGTTCAATATGTCGAAACACGACGAACCAAACGCGGTCAGTCCAGACAGGGACATCCAGCAAGTCGACGACAAGCACGACTTGGACGAGGTTGAAAGGACTCTTTCTCCAGACCTGGATAAGGGGAATCAGCAAAGATACGACAAGGTCGACAAAGAATTGGCGAAGTATGTCGCCGAAGAAGCCTTCGAGATCTCGGAAGAGGAGAATAGTCGTCTGCGCAGGCTGATCGACAAACGAGTGCTCGCCATCATGATCACCACCTACTTCATTCAGGCCATCGACAAAGGGACCTTGAGTTTCTCCTCCATCATGGGCATCATCGATGACACTGGTCTCCATGGTCCGCAGGTGTGTTGACGCAGCTTTCTCGTTCCAAAACCCCTTGTCTCAACCAGTGATCATTGCCACTAACAAGATCGTTACTCCTTCAGTACTCATGGCTTACCACGTGTATCTATATTACCATCCTCGTCGTCGAGTATCCCCAGAACTACATCATCGCCCGCGTACCCATCGCCAAGTATCTCAGCTTCATGATCATAGCCTGGGGTACTGTCCTGGCCTGCACGGCCCTCTGCAAGAACTTCCTCGGTCTAGTGGTCGTCCGCACGCTGCTGGGTCTCTTCGAATCCGCCTGCCAGCCGGCCTTTGTCATCTTGTCCTCGATCTGGTACAAGCGCGAGGAGCAAGCCTCGCGGGTGACGTACTGGTACATGATGAACGGCGCCCAGCAGATTGTCGGGGGTCTCCTGGCCTACTGCTTCTCGCTGATCAAGACCGGCCCCCTCAAGTCCTGGCAATGGCTGTTCCTGTCGTACGGCATCGTCTCGGTCCTCTACGGCCTCTTTGTCGGCTGGTGGATGCCGGATTCGCCCATGCGCGCAAAGTGCTTCACCGAGGAGGACAAGCGGCTGATGGTCGAGCGCGTGCGGTCCAACCAGACAGGCGTGCAGAACCGCAAGTTCAAGAAGGAGCAGGTCTATGAAGCGTTAAAGGACCCCCAGGTCTGGGGATATGCCCTCGTCCAGCTGTGCACAACGCTCCCGACTAGCGGCCTCGGTAGCTTCCAGGGCCTCATCATCAAGAGCTTTGGGTTCTCTGTTCTCGAGACGCAGTTGTTGGCCATGGTGTTGGGCTTCTATATCATCATGGTGTTGCTGGGTTCCGTGTGGATTGTCAAGAAGACGAACCAGAACTTGCTGACCATGCTGGGCTTCTGCATTCCGTCCTTCATCGGCACCATCTGTCTCATGACGGTGCCGAGGGTGACCAGAACGCAGGAGATCGGACTGGTCATCTGTTATTACATCACCCTGTCCTTCTGGTCCGCTCAGACACTGGCTTTGTCCATGCTCTCGCGGAACGTGGGTGGGCAGACCAAGAAGTCTGTTGCCGTGGCCTTGAACTTTATCATCTGGGCCACCGGAAATGCCATTGGTAAGTTTTGTTTTTGTCTCCTCTCCTAGTAGGGTGAAGATCCTTTGCTGACTGTGATTCGAACCGAATAGGACCCCAAGTTTTCCTGGACTCTGACAAGCCACGGTACTTCATTGCCTTTGCAACGCACTTGGGCTGCTACAGCCTGCTTGTCGTGGTCATTATCGGTCTGCGGTTCTATCTCAAGCACCAGAACAAGAAGCGGGATGAGCTCGCTGCTGCCGGCGTGCAAGAGGCTGCCGACGCAAAGATGGTTCATGCGTTTGAGGATCTGACGGACAAGGAGAACCCAAACTTCCGCTATGTGTATTAAGGGAAGAGGTCGTGTCGCTTGCTGGGCCAGGGCATGGTTCCGAAGCTTGGTGGTGTTTGTTTTTGTTGTTGATAGCAATTAATTATCTGCGTTTTTGTCTGTTCTGTCAGCCCCCAAGCCTCACCGTTCGCTTGCGAAGGTATCCATGGTCGTCTGGCGATGTCGTAGAACGGCCATTTTGGAAGGTTCGCCGTGGTCATTTTTGTTGTTGTTTCGTCAAAGGAACACAAAAGCAGAGAACTTGGCGCCGGTGCCACTGAATCCTTGGGCAGGGACGCCCTCCACTAAAACAAGGAGATACCACTTGTTAACGCTTTCTGTTATGGTTATATAGGGAAGGTGTTAGCCACAGTCCAATACTGGTCTGTCTGTTAGCTCGAGACCTCTAGTCAACTGTCCTAGGCGTTTACATGTCTAACTGAGCCCTTCCCTTCTACAATAAACGCACAATATTACATTGTATATGCCAGTTTGAATGCTGTTAATGCCTTTTTGGTTCGTACTTACCCAATACGCTTTGTCTTTGTGAGGTTTGGGGATAGTCCAGTCTGCTAGGGGTAGTTAACTAACAAAACAAACCAGCATTTCCATTGACTGTATCTTTTACAGACAGTCAGTGGGACGCTGGTCCACGGGTTCCGGTGCACCAGTAACGGTGATGGTGGTCCGGTTGATGCATCTTGCAGGTGGCCCAGGCATTGAAGCTCAGGTCCAAATCCAGGCTCACGCTTTCGATTTGATCTTCCTGTCTTTTTGTTTCCTTCTTGTTTCTTCGCGAACGGAATCGCCGTAGTCAACGCATTTGATACCTGTTTCCGTTTCCATTCCGTTTCATTTTGGACGTTGTTCTGCAGTGGCCTTGTACGCTAGTTGGTTTGTTAGTGTTTGTTAGCGTTGTTCTTGCGTAACAACACCATACACCTCCGCTTGGCACGTGTAATTGTTAGTGCATCCAACCACTCAACTCCCACACAACCTAACAACAGACGACAACCTTCACAAGCCCAGAGGATGTGATCAGGACTTTGGGGATGACGATTTTAGCCCCTCTCATGCACGGCCGCTCGTATCTTGCTGCACATTCTCGGAATCAGACAATCTCTGCTTGGTGGCATAGGTAGCCGAACTCGTACAAAACACCTTCAAAGAACCGAGGCTTGCCGTTACGAACACTGATTGCACTGACGGCTTCCGCGCGCTGAAGCTCCCTGGATGGTCTAAACATCAAACAACCCCCTTCCCTTGGGTACGACCTCGCCTGGTTTGTTAGAGGTAGACTACATAACCAGCAAACTCGATATCATCAGAGGTCCTTGCTTCATTGGTATGTTGCTAGTATTCCAGCAAGCCAGGTACATATTCTGACAACTCCCAGTTAAGAGACTGTCTTCTGCTTCATCGAACGTCACGAACCTGACGCCAAGTTAACGGCGCTGACTGTTGACGCCTCAAATCTAATCCCTTCAACCTCCCAACTTCAACATGGCTTCACCTTCACCCTCAATCCCGCCTAACACGGCCGCCACCGGGTCCCTCGGCCCCTTTCCCACTCCCACCCACGGGCAGCTCGGAGCCAACTCCTTCACCATAGCCTGCTCGGCGCACATCAAGGCCTCGCCGCGTGCCTGTCTTGAAGTTCTTCTCAAAGCATCAGAGTACCCATCATGGAACCGCTACTGCAGGAAATGCATCATAGACGCTCAGCCAGATGACGGCGCCCAACCCAAGGACAAAAAGGCTAAGTCAAAGTCCGAGAAGGATAAGGACAAGTCCAACAAACCCAAGGCCGGCAAACCCCGGGAGCCGGTAGACATACCCGTTCCTGTGCCCGTGCCTGAGGCTGAGTCTGCTCCTGCTGCTGTTGCTGCTGCTCCTGCTGCTGCTCCCGGAACCCTCTCCACCACCAACTCCCACTCTTCCTCGGGGGCATCTTCCGCCTCCTCTGACCACCAGGCCCTCCCCAACCTTGTTGGCCCGGAGTTTCTTCGCCTAGGGACCAAATTCACTTTCCACGTCCATATGGATCCTTTTTCAGAGGACAGCAGCCCCCGCAATACTGCGCTGGAAGTCAGTCGTCTCGAGAGGATTGACGAGGTTATTGAGGTGGATGTCTCGGAGGTTTCCGGGTCAGCTGCGCGTTTTCCCAGTGCTGGTGGAAGTGGGAATGGGAATGGGACTGGGAGTAAGACTGCGACTACTGAGGCTACGATGGTAGTTGCAGAGGATAAATCCCACGAGGGTGGTGATGGTACTGTCGCTGTCGCTGCTGCTCCCTCTGTCGAAGAAGATGCAGTCGATAAAGACGACACTTCTGCTACTACCGCCAAGAAAGAAAAGAAGCTTACCGACACGAAAGGCAAAGGCAAAGGCAAAAATGTCGCAGCCGAAAACAAGCTCCAACTCCGCCGCACCGGCTTCCGCATCGCCTGGAAGACCCGCCCCAGTCTCTTCATGCCGAGCTGGATGCTCCATTGCGAGCGCGTGCAGGAGTTTGTTGAGGTTTACCCGCCCTTTGCCGCAGACGATGAACCCGAGACGGCGTATCAGTGCTGGGAGACGTTTTACGGAGTGTTGGCGCCGGTGGTGAAGACCGCGGCGGGGAGTCAGGTTATTAGGGGCTTTGATGTGTGGATGGACGGGTTGAAGAAGAGGGCAGAGAGGGTCGAGGGGAGGGGAGAGTAATCGTGAGATACGAAGGCATAGTTTCAGGAAGAGGGGAAATCAATATCTCGCTGTGAGTGTAATTGAGAGATATTGGGGGACCACCATTGCAGGCAACCACGAATAGTAATAATAGTAGTGCGTGAACCAGACATATCCCCTTTAATTTGTTTTATTCGCTAGGAAATATCTTTCCCTTTGTATCTGTGTTCTCTGTTGTTGTTGTTGTTGTTGTTGTTGTTGTTGTTGTCTCAGCTGATATTTCAACTTCTATAGCCGCAGTCCGTCATCCACGGATACTCGCTCGCTCACTCATCACCACCTTCCACTTCCACTTCCTCCTTCCCCTCCTCTCCATTTTCCCCACCCTTATTCTCCGCCTCCACCCCGTTGTTGTTGTTGTTCTTCTTCTTTCCACTCTTCTTCTTTCTTTTCTTCGGCTTACTCCCAGTCCCCTCCGTCCCCCCAGAAGCCCCAACCCCAACAACACTTCCATTAGCACCATTACCGCCAGCACCCAACGCCTCCCCCCTCTGAAAAACAAACAACGCCTCATCCTTCCCCGCAAAACTCGGCAAAGGGCATTGCACCACCTTCCTCCACCCCTCCCCTTTCCACTCGCGCTCCATATACTCATCCATCGTCTCCGTCTTAAACCCCGTATACCCATTCCCATTCTGCGTGCCCACCACGGCAATCGTATCCCCTCTGTAAGCCTTCATCAGTTCCCTCGTGAACCCCCCTTCCTTTCCACCCGCTGCGCTCCCGTCGCCTCCCACAATGGGGTACACCAAAAGTAGAACCATATCCTGCCCGCCGCCGTTTTGGGCGGTGGATCGAAGCCATTTAATTCCGTCGGCGACGATGGTGTCGTCTATCCACATTACGCGCCACTCGGATTGGTTGTTGTCTACTGCGTAGACATTTTGTTCTGACGATGGCGAAGAGGAGGAGGAGGAGGAAGAAGAAGAAGAGGAAGAGAGATACTGTCGCAGCATGAACGTCCAGTACCCGTTGCCGGAGCCCATGTCGATTATGGAACGTCCCCTCGCGAAAAGTTTGAGGAGACATAAAGATTCGTGGGAAGGGACGGCGCAGCCGAAGTGGTGCATGAAGATGGGCAGGACGTGGTGGGACATGCGCGGGTTGGTAAGGATAATTTTGTTGTTGTCGTTCTCATTTTGCAGCGTCTCTTCCTTCCCATTGCTGTTACTGGAGGAAGAAGAAGAAGAAGAAGAAGAAGAAGAAGAAGAAGAAATAGGTATCGGCCCGCACCACTCCAAGTTCCGACATGACCAGGCCCAGAAATCAAAGTAGGGGTTACATGGCAACGGGGTCTTGCTGTCCTTTTTGGTCTTGGGAATGATGAGCTGGTTGCCGAGGGGATGCCAGTCGGAGGCAATGTAGCGCTTGGAGAGCAGGTAGGTGGCGGAGCGCAGGCGGATGGAGGAGCGTTTGGCGTTGGACTGGAACGCGGTGAGGGCCGAGGCTGTGGCTGTTGAGGGATGGAAGATGGAGATGTAAGATTCTATGTCTGCTTGTGGTGGTGGAGAAAGCTGGAGAGTTGGAGTGAGGTGAGAGTTAGCAGTGAGTACGTGTTTTGCATGGAAATAATGGAGACATCGAGGAGAGAAAAGATGTACTGGAATGGAAGTAAACAAAGAAAAAGGGGCTCCCCGATGGAAAATCAGCATCAGCAACACATACCAAATCACCACCTTCCAGCTTGTACCAACCATGCATCCCTTTCGCCCCGCCAACATCCACCGCCCTCTGGACCTGTGACAGCTTCACGCTGGCAATGGCATGGTACACGTACTCATCGGCTTCAGGGACGTTGACGTCGTCGGCTAGGTGGAACCACGTCCGGATGGCTGTCGCAAAGTCATTTGTTTCGGCCAGCCGCTGTAGTACCTGCTTATGCGTCTCCTCGTCTTTGACTGCCTCGCTGGGGACGAACGTGAGGCTGCCTAGGCAGTACATGGTCACCCGCTTTCCGGTTGATGTTGTCACTGTCATGACCATCTTGGGCAACGTCAACGTGGACTTTTGTGACACCGTAGGCTGTTTATTTGCTTTTTGGGTGACACCTCGGATTATCAATATGAGGAAGCGGATATGCTGTGATGGTGTTAGTGTGTTCCGATCTCTGAATGTGAAGACTGCACTTACGGATAGATGAACCTCGACAGAAGTAACGACCGTAGAGAAGCCCTTCAGATCACAACATCGGAAGGTTCAAAACCGTCAGTCGGCAGTGGCCATGATGTGCATTTGGAGGAATCCATTGATCCCGTCCTGGCATGGCATGACATGGCAGCGCCGACTATGGTACTGCCTTGGTTATTGGTTAATGTCTTGGCCAACATACATGCCGATCTTGCCGGGGGTTCGGGGCGGGGGCCCGGGCACGTGGCTCGGCCGGCCTGATGTCAGCGGCCCGGTCAGCTCTGCACGCATCCAGTTTCACAACGAGAGATCACGCAGAGCCTCAAGGCAGCCACTCAAGTATTTTTCACAGTTCGCTGTGCGTCCGATAATCGTGGAGGATGAAGCACTTTCACATCTTTCATTATCTTCTATGACATACAACAACGTACGGCATCGTTCGGTAAGAATCAACTGGACCTTTTGGCATGCTGAAGAACTGGTTCTAGCTGGTAGTAGGACTCTGCTCCTAGCCATCTTGATATAAGTGACGTATAATTATGCCCCTTTGTTCCATAGTAGTCATGTCTATTCATACAAAGCTGATTGTTTTATGCTGTAATGCACCCAGCCTTGGTAGGTGCCGACGGAGTCTCTGCCGTGAAGATGGCGGCGAGGGGGTGATATGGCTCGGCGGCCTCTCGCCTCGCCCTAGGATCAGTATCCGTTTCTGACGACAATAGGGGTTAGAGGACTAAGGAGGCTTGAGCTTCTCTAGCGCGCCGCAGCTTTCTCCTTGGTACTCTTCTTTGACGACTTTGCTCCCGGTTGGATTCTTGCCATCATTTCCTCCTTGGTAATCAGGTGGTCGATCCTCTCCAGGTGGCCGAGCAAGCTCTTCATGTTGAAGCTCCACTCGTTCAGGATGTCGTCCGCATCCCGCGGCTTAGCAAAGCTCACGATGCGCGCCGGACGGTCGATCTTGGCATAGACCGTCTTGGACGTTACGAGCTCGCTGATGTACTTCTCCGTCTCCTCCTCAGTCAAGTCCAAAAGCTTGGTAAGACGCTCCACGCGGATGCGCGTGTAATACTTGGCTACCACACGCACGTTATGTTCGATGACACGCTTGCGCAAGTCCTGCCAACGCTGGAAAGCCTTATCGTCGGCCGACTGGTTGGGCTCGGAATCGAAGATCTCGGTGCTGCACAGGTGTGGGCCAAAGATTTTGGAAACCTCGGGCCAGCGCATGAGCTCGTGAACGGTGAACAGCTTCAATAGCTCGGCATCCTGGGGAATCTGTGCGTTTCGTGCGTCCTTGTGGATTCTGTGGAGGAGATCGTGTTGCTCGTTGTCGTGGGGAGAGAGAATGATGAAGTAGATGATTCTTTGCAGGACCTGGAAAAAAGACATGTTAGTACACGAGTATTGCAATACGAGGTGATCAGATAAACTTACGGCCTGTAGCTTCGCGGGGTCCTCCTCTACCGCCTCGGTATCCAGCACTTGGCGGTAGTGCTTGCAGACGTCAAGGTACTTTGAGTCGTGCTTGGCCAAAATGATCTGTTGTTCGTAGTATCGCAACTTGAGGTCGGTGACATCATCCTCCTTCTCCTCGGAAACCTCCTCACCCTTGGCCTTCTTGGCCTCCCTGTCCTTCTGTTCCTTGTCGAGCTGCTCTTGCGTCTTCTTGGGCCTGCGCGAAAGGTACTTGGTGCTGATCTTTCTGCTGAGAATGCCCGCCTGTGTCCAGTCCTTGCTCTCTATGCAAAGCGCCACCTGAGCCAGAATGAATTCCGTCTTTTCCCTCCTGTCCATGGAGCCAAACGTCTCGACCTGAAGCTCGCACAGGATGTCGGTCGCAGCCTTCAGATCGCCCTGTTCCTTCTTGATATCGGAGAGAATCTTGGTCACGCGGGCGCGTTCAACTTCGACAAAGATCTTGCCCTCGGTAACCGTGCGCAAAGTCTCGATGACGGAGAGCTTAGTCTCCAGGTTCGGGGTCTCGGGGAGGAAGTCGATGACGGTCTGTACCATCTTGGTGATGGCTTGTTTGAGTTGGCCATGTTTCTTGGAGAGAACGAGGGTCTGGTCGTTGAGCAAGCTCCAGTCGCCTGCATTCTTGCAAAGGCTGATGATAGCGATCAGGATACGGGATGTCGATGCGAGGTCGGAAGCCTGTCGTTCGTGGGCGCGTGGTCAGCTTGGAGGAGGCGGGGACTTGAATATGTGGCTAAGGGTGCTTACCTGGCGCGTCTTCTTTTCGAGGACAGAGAGCTGCTCGATAGCGGCTTGGATGTCTGTCTGCACGGTTGTTTCATCATCATCATCAGTATGCGATCGGAAGACGGCGGTGGAAAACATGGGAATCTGTAATTACCTGGGCCAACTGCTCGGCCTCGGGGAGCTGCTTGTCGACTTCCTTGGAGAAGTCCTTCTCCGGCTTGAACGCAGCGTCCGCCATGATGTGTAGTATCTGTGATGTGTGGATGGGCTATCAAACTCTTGGGTATCGTGGGTTCGGCGGCGACTTGGTTCGCGACGGGGTTTCGTGTTGCTGATGTGGTGGTGATTGAGGGGCAGTTTGTTGTTTGGAGGATACTCTTGGTATTCTCAGTGTCGTCAGTCCCCAACGGTTGGCGTAGTGCTGTGGTTCGTCACGGTAGCTGCTGCTGGAGCGGGACCTGTCACTGCTAGCAACCCAACCACAGCGGTACGTAGGAACAAGGCTCCAGCTCCACGTCAGTTTGCTCTGCCTGTCGGGTGGGGCACGGCTCCAGTCCAGCGAATGCAAGTGACGAACGACGAAGGGAAGCTGGGGCTGGAGTGAGGCTGAAGCTAAACAAGGCCCCGCTTTCTCGAGCTGGGATTGGCCTGAGCGAAGGAGAGGAGGCAGGCTCAGGAACGCTGTGGCTTGACTACAGTACTACAACTTTAGCAGGCGCATCCAAGTCCAGCTATTTACAATTGTGTAAGACTGCTGACTCTTGCCTTTCTTTTAACTCCCCCCCACCAAATGACCGTCACAGAACAGCGACGCCGTTTCTTCCGATAACGAACTGCCTGTTGAATCACAACCTACCGTTGACCTGTCATGGCCGTGCCACTCCCGAGAATACCAGAGCAGGTGCGCGGAACAAGACCTGGATGGATTCCGCCGGCATCCACATGGACCCCTTCTGTGAGATCCTGCTCTTCCGGATTACACACTAACGCTAAAGTACACCTCAATCTTTGTACCCCAGAGAGTATACACCATTAAGTCGAGAGCGTTCCACAAGTTACATGGCCGTAAAGAGATCGAGCTTGGCAGGGTCTCGAGGCCCCGAAACTTCATGGTCTCCATTGCACCTTTGGATGGCATCTTCAGCATTGCAAGAGATCAGGATAGGAATCGGGTAGGTAGATGGAAGACTGTGACGGCGGCACGCGTTCCTCCAAGTCCTTCCCAGACTTCGAATGCGACTGCGTTGGGTTCGCGACTGGCCATGATCTCTCGTCCTCTCGTCCTCTCGTCTTCGGGTCGACAAGCAAACTCTCTGGACCTGCAAAGCGGAATGGCCTACCTAATCCAGTGGTTTGCTCACAAAGGGCGACGCCAAGTGCTAACCCGCTTCCAGAGTTCTCATTCTCGTTCATCATTGGAGGCCGGCATTTTCCGCTTCGAGGTGAAGAATACATATGCCTGCAATGCCCAAGGTCAAGGACTTGACTGTTGGAACATGTTCTGCTTGGTCCTCCGGATGTCTCACTGTTGCGAATCCTCCTCACCATCATTCAGCGAGGATGTCGTTGGCGGTTGATTTCGACTAACAGCACCTCTGAAGAGAGCAATTAGCGGTGCCGGCCATTCCATTTTCAGTGCGTCCCAAAGGTAACTTGAAGTTAGCCTGGGGTAACACGATATCGAATTGACTTTAGTTCTGCCATCCACGGCCATAACTGAAATTCCAAGCAACTGAGCATGCGGCCCTTGAACTCAGAGTGTCTGACTGGCTGTTGGATTTCACCTCTAGCCAGTATCAAGAGGCCCTTTTCTGTGGCTTTCCTCTTTCCTCTGTCGTGTTTCTCTTTCTTCCATTTTGGGGGCTTTTTTTTTGGTAGTGCGCTGTGGCTTGTCCGGGCCACCTCATCCGCCTACCGCATCGCCGTATTTGAGGCACACCTCTACACCATTATCTTTCACGTCAGATCCACACGACGGAGAATTACACCGGGATGAAACCGTACTGATGGTTCATAAGCACCTTAAACGGACGAAGAAACAGACAACGACAAGCTTTCTCTGAAGAATGAGTGGGGGGGTTTGACGAGTTGAAGATTGAAAGAATTGCTAAACCCCCCTTATCCTGGCCTTCCCCCCACACCCTCCCGGCCGCCTCTACAACGCTACATACCTATATGTCAGGGATCGATTCATTATCTTCAGTTTTCACCCTCCCTTAACAGCCTGGTACTGTGTATTCTGTACCCGGCTGCTAAGCTTTGGCCGTAAAACACAAGGGGGGTCCAGACCACATACTAACCAAGGACTAGGAAGTCATCAGAGAGGTCCACTGATCTTGGAACTTCCACAACACTCATCTTGTTTGCCCTTTTGGTTTTTGTTGCCAACTTCACCCCTTCACATCTTGCTTGCCATTGAGCAGAGTGCAAGCTTTTAGGCAGCTGTTCGGCTTCATCCCAACCACCACGCGGACGACAAAGCTCATCGGCAGTTGACCATTCTCGAATTCGAGTCCAAACTCATTCATCATCACAGATTCCTCGCTCGCCCTGGCGGTATTCTACGATCTGAGCTCATACAGCTTCATTCGCGACGAATTCCTCGATTGCCACTTTCATTAACTGGCTTTGATTGCTTTCTGGACAGCAAATCAGTGCTCACATCCTGGTCAACATACTGGGTCACATACTTGGGCTTCCCTTGTGTGGAACATACGCTGAGACCACTGGCCACCAACCGTACGAACCTTGGATCTCGGTCTGAACGACCCTTCATCCTGCCGCAGCAATCACGATTTGCTTCCCGTTTCCAGATCACAAGCCACGGCCTACCTATCCTACACTCAAATAGTCTTCACCACACTTTGCAAATCTCGTCCCCAGAAATCCGATTTTTAGGTCTGTTTCACAGTGAGAAGTGGTCTCTCATATCCTGAGAGCTTCTCTCTTCCTCCTTACCAGTCTTCCCTGACGACTGCTCGTATAACCGTGGCTAGGCGTGCCAAGGTACAGAACCATTACACAGTACGCCAGACAACATTTCGGACCCCTTCAGAGGACGGATTTGTTGTGCATGCTGCTGGCCGTTGGCGGGACACAGGCTCTTCTGTCCTAACAGCGATACACAAGTCCCGGCTGAGCAATCAACGCTTCCCGTTTGGTCCGCGTGTTACTCGAGACCACATAGCCCGCACTTGAGACCCACAGACATAACGGACGTTGAGGAGCGGTTGCTGTTGCTGCTTGTTTCTGTTTCTGCTTCTGCTTCTGCCAGGGTCAAGGCGAATATAACGGGCTGCAACCTCATTTGGCCCAAAAGGTAGCCCGTCGCTGCTGTCTTGGGTTTATCCCCGTCCTGCAGTCCAAACCCACCAGTCCCCTTCGCCGCCCTTGAAACGAGAAAGGAGAGGAACTTTTCCCAGGTTCGCAGTCTGCTGTGTACTCGGCGTCCAGGATGGCGCGCATACAGGGTGATCCGGTTGTGCCTGTTGGTGTCTCGACCCCCAAAAAGAACCGAACGCAGAACGAGTGTAGCTCATCAGCCAGCGACGATGCCACCTTGGCCCAGCCAGATTTCCAATCGATCTCGTCACGAGTCGACAAAGGCTCGACGAAAGCCCAGCAGGCGTTGGTGGACGAGTCCCCCGCTTACACGGTTGCGCAAGCGGACACAGCAGTCATCCTCGCCTCCAGTGAAACCACAGCACCAGAGTCTCCTCGAGCCGACGATGCTCCAATAACGAGCCATAATCCAGATCTGGAGGAGAGCACCGATTCCGTCATATCTCGTGCGGACACGGTCTTTTCCAAATCGACGACAAACTCCCCTTCACTTTATGGCGCATCTCCATTTCCCTCAGGTGAACCCAGCTCGCCAGCCGACCGGGCGTCGAGATTACTACTGTCACCGTCACCATACCACACGGCACTGAGAGCGACGAAACGGGGCCGAGAAGAGGCAGCGGGAGAAGAAGATGGTAACGAAGGGTTTGACGTTGAGCAAGAAGAACGAGCAGCTGTAGAGCAAGCGGCCGAGGACGGGAATATCATCATCGACCATGACGATATGGCTTCGGACGCGGGTTACGAATCAGACGCCAACACGACATGTTCGACGTCGCTGGCCGAGAGTATTCGCGATTATGTTTATGAGAATGGGAGGCGCTATCACAGGTTCCGTGAGGGACGATATAACTTTCCTAATGATGATGTTGAGTATGTCTTTTTTTCCTGATTCTCTGCAGATATCAGACAAGTGTCGAGAAAATCTGCTGTGGAAATGTTCTTACGAGATAGTCTGAATACGGCTCAGCTCAGCTAACGCAGACTGAACAGACAACAACGAGAAGACATGAAACACGCCATGGTGAAGATGTTATGCGGAAGGCTGTATTACGCACCGATCGGGAACCATCCCCAAGAAATTCTGGACATTGGAACGGGGACAGGAATTTGGTGCATTGAGAGTGAGTTAACCAATGTTAGGCATCTCCATCTGACTACGAGGCAAAAGGCTGACACGCGTATTCTCCAACAGTGGGTGACATCTTCGAGAGCGCAAACATCCTCGGCGTAGACCTAAGTCCAATACAACCAGAGTGGGTGCCGCCTAATGTGCGGTTTATGGTGGATGATATCGAGTAGGTTACCCTAGACCATCTTTCACTACTACAGGGACGTTACTAACCAATATCACAGAAGCCCGTAAGTCAACGAAACCATCTTCAGTAGAGATCATGCATGACAAGTGATTCTGAACTAACAGCAAGTTAAAGATGGCTACACCCACGAAACTACTTCGACTATATCCACGCTCGCCACACGGTGATGGGCATCAAGGACTGGCCTCGTCTAATGAGGCGAACATTAGAGTGCGTCCGTTCCCTTCCTTGGCTCTTTCCCCATAAATAGCTTTGCTAACCTCGACACTTACCACAGACACCTCCGACCAGGCGGCTGGTTCGAAATGCAAGAAGTCGTGCACTTCCCCGTATCCATGAGCGGCCCCATGCCCGCCGACCACCCCATGGCCCAATACTGGGCCTTAGTGCGCGAAGGACTCGCTGCCCTCGGCGTCGACTTCCACGCCGCGGCTGGTGGTAATCTAGCGCAGATGATGCGCGAGGCCGGCTTCATCAACGTGACCGAGCGCATCCTGCAGATCCCCATCGGCACCTGGCCCAAGAACAAAGTCCTGAAGACGGTGGGCTTGTACTGGCGCACGATTCTGTTGGATGGTATCCAGGCTATTGCCCTGGGCCCCCTGACCAGGGGCCTGAGGTGGAGTAGAGAGCAAGTTGAGATGTTTCTGATCCAGGTCAGGAAAGCGTATCATGATAATTCGGCATTGTTGTATATGCCGCTGCATATTATTTACGGGCAGAAGCCTACGGTGGGCGGTTATTGAGGGAAAAGGCGTGTGAGAATTATCGGGATGGGGCGGGATGGGATTATCGGGATGGGATGGGATGGGATGGGATGGGACATGGGATTGGGATTGGGATGCATGAAGGGTTTGGGAAGTTGAAAGGAGTATTTTGATACCTATGGTAGGTTCGTCGAATGGCTGGATGGATGGATGGATGAATGGCTTGGGTGGCTCAAGTTTGACGATGATGGGATTGGAAATGGTCTGGACTGGACGGATGGATATGTCGGATGGGGATCCGGATTACACTAGGACAGGTGGCCTTTTCCTCTTTGGTTGATGTTCTCTTCCCCGTTATCTTGTGCAGCCTCTCTCCTAAGTTCAAGATACCACTGGCGACGTTTTTTTCCGGTCAAAAAATTCCATTTTTGCGGATTGCATTTTCATCCCTAAAAGGCCCATATATCATTCGCACTCTCTTGCTATTTGACTGTTGGTGAGTGACAACAAAGTGGAAAGGAAACGAGAAAACCAAATAAAGGAAACCTAGTAGGCCAGAGATCCGACTTTGATGGAAGTCAGTAAGGCTCAAGACCAAAACAGTGTCAGTGACATTCTCATTCCTTATTCTTCTCCCTCTTCTTCCTTTTTTTTCTTTTCTTCTTCTTCTTCTTCTTCTTCTTCTTCTTCTTCTTCCTGCCACATTCTACACTCGCATTTCACGATCTACCGGTACATGACCTACCTACGGTACCCAGCACCACCACCCATGATTAACTACCGAGAGACTGGACTGGTCGTTCGTCATCAGCTCCAACACCCCTCGCTCCCCCTTCCCCCCTTTTCTGAAACTAGCGTGAACGCCGAGCATATTGTAAAGCCCCTGTACACTACCACGACTAGGTAGAGGGTGTCATCGCTTAGACCTAGGTACCCATCGGTCCCATCATCCCTCTTTCTGCTCTCCTTGGGTAGTGTACATAAACATCACTTTGACTTTCTAGTGTATTAACCTCTTCATATCTCTACGTTATATATCAGCTCTACAAAATGCAGCCGGAGAGGTATATATGTTGACCTTAGCTAAGACACCTCCCAGACCTGGACAATACCAAGTCGGGGTTGAAAACACCGCATTTTCGTATCATGCGAGCCCGAGCACGCCCCCATCGTGTAGGTCAGCAGACAGTGGTGTGGTGTGTGGAAACAGATTGGGAAGGAGCGAAGGGCACTCATTCAGGGCAAGGCCCCCTGTAGGTTGTGAGGTTCGCTTGCAAAAGAAAGAAGTCACGGTCACAAAGGTATGGCTTGCGTAGTCGAACGGTCGAGTCGTTCGGTTCGAGATCATGACGAACTGACCAATTCGTCAAAAAAGAAAAGGAGGGATCTCCGTCTGACCAATGCCGTGGTTGCCGTGATCGCCGGGGGCCCCGGCCAGCCGCTCGGCTACGCTGAACACGATCATAAAATGCAAATTCTTTTAGTTCTGTTCGGCTCATTCGTTTCCCCACAACAGGAGCAGTAGCGTTGAGACTAGCCTCTGAGAGATGGAAGATTTTATAGACCCCCCCCCCCCCCCCCCCCCCCCCCCTTCCCTCCCTCCCCGGGCCCGGGGATCGCTTCAGGCCTTCAGCTCTCATCGTCGCCGAAGTGGAAGTTGTTGACGACATGTGGACTTGAGGCTAGGGGTTCGGGTAGGGGAGATTTCCCGGGACTTGAGAGTCTACCTACTGTTAGACGGTTGCGGGATGTGGACGAACGTGTACCTGTTACTGCTGCTGTTCATTCTCCCATTTCTCACGCCGTTCGGTTGTCATTGATCTTCTGGTCGTCCTGGTGCCTGGGTAATATTCCACCGTTACCTTGGAAATTTCCGGTGCCGGTGGACGGCATACATCTTTTATGGAGTGTACACCCTGATGGGCACATGTACACTAGGTAATGGGAATGATTATCGGCGATTTCACATCGCCAGCGTGGTTGATTACAGTAGGTACTTGAGAAAGAAGAAAACGGATACTTACCAGAACCTAACGGAGATGAAGTGGGTGAAATGGATGGATGGATGGATGGATGGATGAGCGCCGTGTCTGTGGGCAAGCTCTTCCTTTCTGTTTTGGGAATGGATATCTCTTTTCCCTACGAGCCCACATGGGACTGGACACTAGTGTATTTAGCGATCTCTCTTCCACGTGTAGTCTACACTGACTGCCCTTGATGGCCTGTTTCGAGCGATTGGAACAGGCGATGCTCTTTGCTCGGTTGTGGAACAGCATTTCAGCTCATGACTGGAAATTTGACCGAGAGTCTATCCTGTTGTTCTTGGTCTCCAGTTTCACTTGATTCCAACAGAAGATGGGAGATGGAAAATGGCCAGTATCCAGCGAATATAGGATAGCAGGCCGATTTCGATAGGCGGTTCCCTCTCCATGGCACTGGGCCGGAAGCAGCCGTGACAAAAAGCGGGAACAACAGAAGGAAGAATCCTTCATCCCACCTTATGTGATGGTGTCTTTGTTCCTGTTTTTCCCTTGTGGTATTTGGACCGTACTTTGGTGTGCTGTGATATGTTTGTCCGATGCGGGCTTTTTGGATGATGAGAGGACGGCGGTAATGTGTTTGTGTGATAGGACGGAGGTATTACAGATAGAATGTAGCGAAGATGTCCTTGTGGTTCACCATTGTAGGTTATTTGATGTTTCCGACTTGACTTGCCTTAAGCCACCACAACTCAACATTCATGGCTGGACGTTTATCATGGAGACGGAAAGCTGCCTTTAATGCCGTGCTGACAGCTGTCAAGCAGAGCAGATGGCTGAGACATGGCTTGATGGCTTGATGGCGGTTTTGACTGCCGTAACGTGAACATTTGCGGCGTACTGAGGGGGCCACCCGCCAAACGTCCCAAAGATTCACTGCAAAAATCTGATAACGTCGACCATAATGGAGGGAATCCCGCTGGTGTGGTCACACGAAGCGGCCGCCCAGTAAGATCCATTGCCGAAAGAGATGGTCCGTAGGGGTATTCGTGGTCAATAAATAATACAATGAAGAGGCGACCACCAACGCCCAACACTGCTCTGAGTGTTGTCGGTCATTGCCCGAAAGCTGAGGAACGCAGTCCTGGAGGTCCCTGCCAAAATCAAAATCACTGAACAGCGATTCACTCCCATTGATTTCCATAGGTAGAAATGGCATCAAGGAAGGAGTTAAAACGACACAAACAGCGAGAACCTTGTTGTCCAGGCACGCCAGGGCACAGGGGAAAGGAAGGAAGGAGGAAGATGTGTGGTTATGCGGGGCATCACGCTTGGCGGACCAAAATGGTGTCGAGTGGACTGCCAATTTCAGGGCTGTGGGGGTTATCAGAGCTGATTGACCAATCAAATATCTTGTTTCTTTGCAGCCATCTCCGACCTGCTTGGTCGCTCTTGTGTTTTCCCGACCTCAGCAATTGGGAAGGAAAAGCATCTCGGCGTCAATCATCATATCGCTGCACATTGCAAAGTGCTCTTGTTCACCTTGGCACCGTTTGTGTCCAACGATGCGTGTTTCTCTTGTCCTGCTTCAAATTTCAACAATGTGAGAGCTCATCTGCCACAACATGTCGTCCATTTGGCTCGTCATCGGGTCAGGTTGCCAAAGTCCCTAGAGACGTCAAGACACTCCCTCCAGGTCTCACCTCCAGGTCCCAGATCCAAAGCCGGTCCAATGTCCGCAAATCCCAGACGCCAGGTCCCAGGCACAGGAACCACAGGAACCACAAGAACCATCTCCAGGGGCCAGCGAGGTTTCACTCCCCACGTTTCTGCCACGGGCCGCCAGTGTCCACCACCTCTGATTTTCGAGGTTCCTCACAGGCTGCACCCAGGACTGTACTAGGTAGCCTGTACCCAGTCGCTGTAGCTCAAGGGCTGGGAGGGCGCTGTTCCGACGATTTGGATAGCCAGTGGCCGTCTAAAGCAACCCCTCTTACATACCTCTCCCACACTCGGCTCGAGCAACGCCAATGCCATCCTTCGGCTTCCCCCTCGGCTATGTTTCCAGAGTCTGTAATACGAGTCCCTGGACGCGGGAGATACAACATCACCTCGGCCCATGGCAGCAACTCCGTATCTACAGTACCCTTCCAACTCTCCGGAGTCCGGTCCTACGGCTACGAATTTGGATGCAGATGAGATGGAGATGGATATACCAGAGGATGGCGAATGGAGACTTACAAGCCGGGAGAATGGGTCTGATGGAGCCGCCCGCTTGCATGCGCTCCCCCGTTGGTAATAACTACAAGGGATGGTTTGCTCACATGGAGGGCATGGCCTTGTCGTGTCGTGCAGGACCGCCATCCATCGATCGATGCAGCTTTGCAATCTTTGGGAACTCTCTGGGTCCTCCATTCATACACCATGCTTCTCTCGGTCCTCCCACCTGCCTCCTCCATGGGTAACGGACCACGGACCACGGACCACGGACCACGGCTCCTCATGGACTCCCCCCTCCTCCGGACTCCTCCCGGAGCGACTCCTCTCCTTTCCGCTAGCTAGCCTCTAGCCATGTAGAAGCCCGTCTCTATAGCCTGGGTCTGCCCTGTTCATTGCCGTCTGATCCTATTCGCCTTTGCCTTCATCATAACAAGAACTGGAGCTTGCCCTGCTGTGTGACTTATACCCGCAGTCTCGCCGGCAAACTTCACTGGCTCTCCTTCTCTTCCTTCCCGGATACGCATAGTGACGCCGGATCAACACCGACAGCCTGGGACCAGCCCAGTTATTACTCCACGCCTCCCTCCCTCTCCATCGCTTCGACAAACACCACGCCAACCGAACACGTCCCCAACGTCCCGGGACTTGATACCAGCAGTGCGGTTTGACAGACAAGTCATACGGCCGTGCGACCGGCCCGGTAGGCAATCAGCTTCCCAACGAGACGGAGCCGGTGACCTCGGTGTAACCCAAGCCAGTCAAAGTGTTACTCGACGTCGATATCCTGGCCAAGCCCGAACCCAAGCAGAATCCGACAGCCAGAAGACAGCCATCAGACATACAGCAGCAGTCCTCACGGTACATACCACGGCTGCACCGAGGTTACTGCACACTCAACCACGGCCTCAACACAACGCCATTCTTCTCAATATAGTTAGTCAAGAGTAATATCTCTTGCTCCTCAACCTGTTGGTTTTTATTCAGAGGTATTCTACCTTCCCGTTTCTGTTTTGTTGCCCTGTTTGATCCAATACCGTGTTGCATTTCTATACCACCACTCGGCAGCCCCTGGTTGTTTTATGTCATCCCCTGCTTGAGCCGGGCAGCATCTGGATCTCAAACCCATGCAATTGCGGAATAACAAAGACATGTCTCTTCATACCTATGGCCTTAACCGTGCTTCTTGTCATGTACGGCCTGGGGGGAACTAGTCCATGGTGTGATCTGGCCCGCTTATTCCGTCTCAACCTCCTACGGACGTGTGGCTTCAATGGGCCTCTCTTCCATTCACGTTTATCCACTTGAGAGAAGTGAATGGCTGACTTTATGATCTCAGGCACTTCACTTGTCAAGCTGCGGTTTTTGAACCAGGGTCGGCGTGCTGGCGAAACCTTTTCCTCGTTAATACTTATATCCACTTATTGCCGTTGGAGCACTACGTGTGTCACTTCGACCTTTCTTCAACTTCGGCTTTGAAGCGACACCACGTACATCGAAAGGCAACCAAACTACAATCATGGGAAAATTCAAGATTGGCTCTTGGCTGAACCGCAGCCCGTCGCCCGGCTCCGACGATGACGGAAAGAAGCAAAACCGTTTATCGTTTTCGGCTCTTTCTTCATCACTATCCTCCAAGCCCAAGGAGCCTCAGCCCGCTACCACGGGAATCCATACACCTCCTCCTGATGAGCAGGGGCAGCAGACGTCAACCTCGCGGATGATCACGCTCGCGCAAAAGATCGCAAAGGAAACGGAAAAGTTGGAGGCGTACATGAAGGAGAACAACCTCCCCATGCCAGGTTTCGACGTTGATGCTCCCGCGGACTTCCCTAAGCTCCCCGCCGAGATTTCAAAAAGCAGACAGGAAATTATTTTCGCTACCAGGGAGCTGGGTTTGCTTGCACATGGACCTCGAGAGTCGCTGAGATGGGGTGTTTGGGAGGTAAGTTGGCGAGAGCTGTTTTCACCGGTGGTAATCAAGTTTGACTAACAGGCTCCCTAGTTCCTTGATGTCCTTGCCTTGCAAGTAATCACTCACTATGACATTGGTAAGTCTACGGTTAAAGTACATCGTTTTCCTTGTTCCAAATATCTAACATCTTTCAGCTAAACTCTTCCCTGCCACCGAGACCATCGCCCTCTCGGAGCTCCAATCCAAGACGTCACTGGATCCCATCAACCTGGCCCGCGTACTCCGCCTCGCCATGACCAAGGGCATCTTCCGCGAGCCCACCCCGGGCGTCATCGCCCACACAGCTGCCTCCCGCGTGCTTGCCGAGGATGGCGATCTGCACGCCTGGGTCGCCTTCAACGGCGAGGACATCTTCCCGGCTGCCGCCCACGTGCTCGAGGCGCTCAAAACCCACCCGGAAGCTACCTCGCTCACCCGCGCCGGCTTCCAGTTCGCCTTCGACACGGTCGATAAGGAGCCTATGTTCGTCACTTTCGGCAAGGACCCGGCGCGCGCGCGGCGCATGGGCAAGGCTATGGTCAGTCTTACCGGCGGCGAGGGTTACGAGGTCTCGTACCTGCTCGATGTTGAAGGTGGCGGCTACGACTTTAGCGAGATCGATGCCAAGGGAGGCACGTTCGTGGACGTCGGTGGCTCGCACGGATTTGTGTGCGTGGACTTGGCCAAGAAGTACAAGAACATGAAGTTTGTGGTGCAGGATACGGCCAAGACGGTGGAAAGCGCGCCCAAGCCAATCTCCGAGGATGGGCAGGTTGCTGGGAGGATTGAGTTGATGGCTCATGATTTCTTCCAGGAGCAGGTTATCAAGGATGCTGATGGTGAGTGGCCTCTTTTTTTACGCTCTTGCCAAGCCCCTTTCACTAACTCACAGCTATAGTCTACTTCTTCCGCTGGATCATGCACAACTACTCGACCCCCTACGCCGTCAAGCTCCTCAAGAACTTGATTCCCGCCCTCAAGCCTGGTGCCCGCGTCATCATCAACGATCACTGCCTGCTCGAGCCCGGTCAGGAAAACCCTTGGGATGAGACCGTCATGCGTCGTATGGACTTGGTCATGTTGGCGCTGCTCAACGCGCAGGAGCGTACCGAGGTTGAATTCAGGGAGTTGTTTAAGTCTGCTAGTGATGGGTTTGTTTTCAAGGTATGTCACAGCTCAAAACATCACATCCTGCATGAGTATACTTGCTGGGTTGCTTTCCTCGGAATGATTACTGATTTGCAATTCGTCACACAGGGGGTCACAAGACCCAAGGGATGCCGGATGAGCATCATCGAGGCCGTATGGCGGCCTGACCTAGTGGAGGAGAATAATTCTTCTGCCGCTGCTGTTGCCGCTGCTCCTGCTACTCCTGCCGCTGTCACTGATGTTACCACCGCGGCCGAGGTCGAAGCTCCTACAACAGATGCTCTTGAGGAGCAGCTCAAGGTTGAGGAACTGAAGTTGGAGGATCAGGAGGCTAAGTGAAAAGCCCCAGCGAGCCATATGGGATATTGAGAGAAGCAAGTCAAGGAGTTGTGCTTGGCGGACGTTTTTCAGCCAGTATTAGTAGGGGTTTTGAGTTTTCAGTTCTCATTTTCTTTTTCTCATGGACATTTGAAGGATACCCTGTGGTTGGAGGAACATGAAGACAACTTCAATTTTGAAAGGAGATGCCGAGGAGAGTAGGGAGGGGAGCAGCGGACCAGTAGAGAAAGATCCCCAAGATTGGCTTGACAGATGGATGAGGTAATGGTGTTTCCAGACATTCCTCGGACTCTTGTCTCTGGTCACATCACCACGACCAGAACTTCGCCTCCCTCACCCCCAATAGAAATATTATATATACCCTTTACGTACGCAGTTCCTTGGTAGCTACCTTAGTAATTCGAGTCAACTAATGCTATGCTTGATGATATCATGGGGAAGTTTTAAAGACATGCCCATCACAAGCATGAACATTACGACAGACCACATGGACCATGGACATAACGGCACCTACATGGCCATAGGGAAGCATAGCAAAACATTTTCTGGGACATCGCCGACATGCTACCACAGCAGCAAAAGTCTTCCGCAGTTCTATATTCAGTTGGCGTCGGTGCCGTGGCACTTTTCTTTTTTCATCCTCCTTCGCTTTGCACAATTCGTCATGAAAAACTAACATGTTTCACAATCAATCGATCACTCTTGTTGTAACCCTTTCTTTCTCACTGCCGTACAGGGCAGGTACAACTACTTCCATGCCTACTTATCTCCCTCTAGGCATCCACTTTCTCAACCGCGCACCGGCCGAACGAGCCGCACCTTCTCTCCCTTGAGCCGCACCTTCCTCCCGTCCTTTGTCTATTTTGGAGCACTGCACAGGCAGGTACAAATAGGCGCTTCGGTTCTTTTCTGCGCCAGCCTGGAACTGGAACCAACAGGAACCACCACCAACAAAGCGGACAGGCAGACAGGCAGGCACGGACGGGCCGTCCCGGTTTCGGTTCACCCACTTCCACTTCCACTTCCTTCTTACGCGTTGAAACATCAAAGGCAGCGAAAAGGGAGGTGCGGTATCGGCCGTACGCACGCTACAAATCGGCTGGGGCTGTAAGTATGTAGATTTCAGGGACCTGGCGACGATTGAGGAAAGAAATCGGAAGGCGGGAACAAAGATTCTACTTACTTAGTTACAAACGAGTACTAAGAAGCGAAGGTGGACGGACGACATGCCAACACCATGAATGTTTAGGTACCTGAAAGGAGTGAGAAGCAAGACGAACGAGTTCGGAAGGGCAAGACATATGAATAGTAGAAAGGGGAAAGGAATACGGAGTACATGAGAGTACCTACCTAGGTACCCTTTACCATAGGCTAGGTAGGTAACAGAATCTACATGTGCATTTCCAGGTTGACAAGCTCCAATCACGACACCATTAATCAAGTACTCGGAACTCTGATCCCGAACAGCAGGAACAATACTTAATGTACAGTATAACTAACACCCGACCTACAAGGACGACGGATTACCTTGGTTCACTAATCAACAAATCAACCGACAGGTAGGTAGGTATGTACAGAAGTTGATGAGGTAGCCAAGGCATGGAAACAAGCAACCGCAATCGCATCCAGATGTTGATGATACAAACATTCATTCTAAACAAAACGATGCCAAACACACATCGTACCCTTGCCTTTTTTTTTCTATCTCCCCTTATAGATAGACCACAGTAGATAGACATAATTCCAAATTTATACCATCAATTCGATTCTTTGCTTTACATGAATTCTTGTACTTTTGCCTTTTTTGTCATATACATAATATAAGTTGTCGGTGATTGTCAGGTTGCGTCGAAGAATCAATCGGAATCGATCGTATCATCGATCGATCGACTGATCCCATCCGTCCATCCATCCATACATCAATTCCATTCCATTCCATATCCATTTCCATCCTTCGCTTTGATCTTAATCTTCTTCTTCTTCTTCATCATGAAACGTTGTTTGTGTGTAAATATTGTCTTTGAGAGTGGTGTTGTTTGATCGATGTTGAAAAAGGTCATGTTTGTGCGATGCCAATGCGGTGCAGGCGATTTTGTCGAGGGTGATGGCGTTTTAAGGCTCCTCCTCCTTCTTCTCGCCATATCGCATACGCTCGTTCCACTTGCGCTTTCCAACGCGGGTCTCGTAGTGCGGCGCAGCCGTCTTGACGTCTTGCATCATGCCTTCGATGGCGGTTCGGGTCTTGTTGCGGTAGCAGTCCACTGTGTTGCAGGGTGGCGAATATTAGTAAACTTTCTTGTAGATGGAATGAAAGGGGAACGTAAAAGGGAAAGACTCACAAGCACGCTGCAAGAATACCGTCCTTCCGGCAAATACTCTACTCTGGAGCCAGGCCATGCGATAGCCCAAGTCATTGAGCCGAACCTCCTTTCCACGGAACGCTTTCCTCATACGGGGGATGGCAATCTCGCCCTCCTGGCTTTCGCCCATCGGGACCTTGACCATGACTCTGCCGTTCCGCTTGGCACCCCTTGCTGCGCGACGGCCCTCCGTGTCGGTGGTACCGTCATCCTCCACGTCGCTCAAGTCATCGGTAAAGAACTTGCTGCCAGTGGCGCTCGGAGGAGGGCTTTGCATCTCACGAGGGAAGTAAGAGCGAGGGTAGACGCTGGCGCCCTTGCGGAAACTGTCGGGAATCTCGCGAGTGTCGACGCCGTCGAGAGTGACTCTCACGCGGAGGCGGCTATGCCTGTCGCTGTCCTCGACCAGGATGAACTTGCGCTTCTTGGCTTCGGGAATGTCGGGGAAGAGATCCTCGGGCTCATCATCACGGGCGGTGCCGCGGCCGGGGGTCGTTGTGCGACGAGCGGTGACAGGACCGGCACCGCTGGCATGCGGAGAGCCACTGAGGGTGTCGTGGATCGAAGGCATTGCGGACGAACCGTATGGCGCACCGTTGGGATACGAGCCGTGGTTGGAGAAAACCTGGGCTGGTCTTTCGTCCGAGCTACCCTGGGAGGGAGCCTGGTGATGATGGTGGTGGTGGTGCTGTTGGTCGTCACCGTACTCACCATCGCCTAAAAAAAGCAAAGAAATACGAGTTAGCGTATTGATCCCAGTGTTGGATAGGCCAGACCCGACGGCATGGACCAGTTAGCCTTGCAACTTGAGAGTGCGATTGAGTGTGATGCTGTTTCAAACCGAAAGCCAGCGCGGCAACGTCAACTCGCAGATCTGTAACAACCCCCAGGCAATGCGCGCGGTAAAGACAAAGTAACAGCAATTTCGGGGCTTTCCAGCCACTCGGGAATGCCCCCCTGTTTCGCAGAGGGCCAAGTAGATGTGTGGGTGATGATGGTGTTGGTTAATATGTGACAAGCGATGCTGATGGGTATGCGATTGCAAGTAAAATGCAATGCAAAACGTTTGCCAGAAGCCAGACGACTGAACGACGACCGAAAACCAGCAAAACAAACTAAACAACAGCAAACGCGCAACTATCGTAATGTACAGATCTTTCTTTATACCAGAGATCTCCAGTATCGCCCAAGTGCAGAGCTCGCCAACTTGCGTTGGCGAGCCGGTATATAACAAGTCTGAAAGAGAAAGACAAAAACAGAATATCCCAAGACCCATAACATAAACCAAACAAGGCAGGCGCAGTTTTAAACAATCGGTTTGAAAATGAGGTATCACACTGAATCGCAACAACTCGCGCATTAGGCCATCTGGTGAAACATACCGACTTCGTCTCCTCCTCCCTGAGCGTTTCCATTATCGTGGGCATGGTGATGGTGCATCGACGTACCCATATTATTAATTCCGGGCTTGTTGATGGCAGCAGCGCCGCTGGAGCCCATTGCTGCCGGTGTCGAGATGCCAGCAGCGCCGGTGGGACCGGCCATGTGGGCAGGATGGGGGGTTGCTGAACCGGCCTTGTTGCGGTGGTTCATCTTGGCCATTCGCCGCACGCGGCGGGATCTGAGTCGCGGATCTTGGTTGCTGTTGCGCCAGCTGTCCACCGCCCTTTGAATGAGTCCTCTCTTGCCTCTGAGGGGCGGGTTCAACTGAGCCAACGCCCAGCCGACGGTATTGCACTCAGTCTCGTACTGCAGACGGTTGCCGCGGTACTGCTCCTTGGGGCAGCACGCGCGAGGGTAAACGCAGTTCTCCGTCTTGAACTCGGAAGACAGCTCATCCTGATTGACCGATTCCACATCGCAGCGGATTGTGTATTCCATCTTGACCCTGTCGCGAGAGTACTCGAAAGCAATCCACTGAACACCGTTTTGATCCTGTCTAACGACGAGTGGTGTTGTGGCGGGAATCGGGCCGGGAGCAGCGTTAGGGTTCACGCCAGATGCCGAACCAGTGGGTGTCGTGCCGTTCTGGGGAGAAGTCGACGGCGCGCCGCCCGCGAGCGGTACGGGGGCATTGTTTCTCTGCATCTGATGGTTCATACCGTGCTGAGTCTCAATCTTGCCCTGGCGAGGGCTGACCGTTGCCATTCCTGTCTGAGCATTCAGCGTCGCCTGGTGGCTTGTCTGGTGCTGCGGCGCGGTGTGAGACATCATCATGCTGGGCTGGGAGGCTATCGACTGGTGGGACTGCTGGGGGTGTTGCGCATACGGCGAGGGCGCAGTTTGCGCCGGCATCGACGAGTACTGCGGGTGCTGAGGAGCGCCATAGTACATGGACTGCTGGTGTAGCTGCGAGGGGGCTTGTCCGTAAATGCTCCTTTGCTGATCATGCCCGGAAGGCGACGCGACGGATGCTGGCGAGTTCGACTGAGGGGTATGGTACGAGGTCATGGGCGGGTAGGGGGGCCTTATCGACGTAGCCATCATGTCTCCGGTGTCTGCGCGATCGCGTAAGCATCGTGAAAGAGAGAAGGGGGGAAGCCAGGGCCAGGACGGCGAAGAAACTTACCTGCGGATGTATATCCGCTTGTCGCGCCAGGGGTGCTGTAGGGACTGGGATGCGGGTAGTAAGGCAGATGATCCTGAGTGTTGTTGGCCTGAGGCGGCTGCTGATAGACAGAGTGACCCGAAGAATAGGCACTCTGGTGTTGAGGCGGTTGCTGAGGTGCCTGGTTGTGATGCTGCTGGTGCACAATGCTCGAGGGTCTCGAGTGTTGTAGATGGGGAGGAACAGGACCCTGCTGTTGGTGATGGGGGTGATGCTGCATAGAGGAGACAACCATTAGATTTCAGAATACAAGGTCATATGTTGGAAAAACAACCATGTGTCCTGGAGCACGGTGACGCGTCTCGGGATATTTTTTTTTTCTTTGCGAGGACCAGAAGAAAGCTGCAAGGACTGGGGATGTTGGTGTTTTTCAGGGGCCCCGTCAGAAAAAAAAGCGACGACGAGGATCAACGGGTGAGGCGGGCTAGCCTCGGGAATTTGGTGTGGGATTTGTAGTAGGACAAGGCCCTCCTTCCATACGGCATCCGAACCGAACGCTTTCTGGCTGGAGGGAGGGGGGGGGCGACTGGGACTGACGGGGACTGTCTGGGACCGTCTCTGCGACCGTGACGGGGGGCCTCTGGCTGGCACCGCAACTGGCAGCGAACTTGCAGCCCACAGCTCCCAGGATCAACGCAACCACGAGTGGAGTGACGAGGTATCGGAATCAACACCCGAAGTTTCGAGATTCCCACTGGGTTTCTCTCAGTGGCAGCGTCGTATTGCGCAAACCCAGGAACAATACCCCGGGCTGACCGACGGACAGGAGTGCAGAAGCCAAAGTAAACACTAACCCGAACTGTTGTGACGGAGGTCGCAAAAAGGAAAGGTGAGCGTGTTTGTCCACTGGATCAGGCAAGGATGCGCCAAATGGTTTTGTTCTGCGAACTCACACCGCTGCCTGTTGATGTGAGGGGGGAAATTGCAAAAAATGCTGGCGACTGTGGGGATCCAGGATGAAGGATCAGAATCGATGTCGAGGAAAAGGCAGGTGGGCCACAGCCTAAGGTGAAGGCCGGAGGAAAAGGAATGGACGAGTGAAGATTGCGGGAAATTGATGGACAGACACCGTCTAATTTTGCGCTTGGAAAAAAAAAATTAAGTGCAAGACGGTGGGTGCATTGGAGACACACTTGTAACTGACAGATGTACCGTAGCGTTTCATCCGTTTCGTACCGACGGCGTGTAAGGTACAGCATTGTGTGCATAGCGGCTCTTATTTTTCCCGCCCATTCACTCTGCGCCGCTTGGGCTTGACTGCTCGCGCCTGGTATATAGACACACGGTCGAAGCGTAAGAGCTATTGGAAAACTTCCCTTTTCGGTCATTCTTCAGCGAACTAGGCCGTTGACGGCCCCGAACGAGACACAAGCGCACCGGCCCATATCACTCCCAGTGCCAGAGGCCGTCCGGTGAGGTGAAGAGGACATCGGCAAGGTGTGTATGGATCATGGATGAGGTAGGACAACGCATGGTCTGAAAACGTGAGCAGGGGGCGAGTGTTTTTTTAATGAAGTGGCCAATGATGGCGAGGATACAAAAGACTGCAGAGGCCGAGTAGCACCACTCTTTGCCCAACAAAGTATCGGTGACCGGAGCTAGCCACTCTCTGCCATTGGAGGCAAACCCCTAGCGGCGCTCTGGCAGAACCGACTTTGATGGCTTTCGATGGATGCGACTCGGCTCTTTGGCTCTTGTGGTGAAGGAATCTGGTGACTTTGGCGCTCCCTCACTGGAGTTCCTCACTGGAGGTGTCTTTGGCGTGTCTCTCGACGTTGCTTCCATCGTTTTTCGGTTGCATGGGCAAGGATGGGCGGTGTGCATGCGGGTCCCGTATCCCACGCGCGGATCCCTGCCCCGACTGGCCATTTGGAGAATCCATGCACCTCCCGATTTTCCCCAGTCACCCTCAGAGGGCCCTTGTCCTGATGAATCGGCCTGGATGGCTTCGAGAACATTGGAAAGCCACTAGCCACAAAGGAACGGAATTGGTGTCGCCTTGGAGCGAAAGCCCATGTTTGGCAGCGAAACACCAATGCGAACCAAACTCTCGATACCAGCCGCCTCATCTGCTTTACCGCCGTACAGCATACAGACCACGCTTTGCGCTTGCAGCCGCACGCGGAAAAAAAGACTCTGATGTCCACCATGTGCGGCAGATACTGACCGTGACTCGGGTGCACGAGTCGCAACTCTGGCTGCTGGTGCCATTGTGGTCCATCGCGCTCAGTCGGTCGCCGTTAACCATCACGCCCCCTGTCAGATTTTTCGGTGGGACCTCTCTAGGGTGGAAAAAAACACGATGAAAAGACCCGACGTCGCGCGTCGACTTGTCAACGGTTGGCTAGCCCGCTCTCCTCCGGCCCCACCTCTCTAGAGGCTTTAGTGTGAAAGTTAGAGCGCCGGGACCACTCGGCCGTGTATCGCCGCTAGGCTCCACCAGCCAAGAACTCAAATGACTCTGAACAGACTCGATCACGGCCAAGCGCTATCACTCGTGACACGCTTGACATGGCGAGACCGTCGCACGAGGCTTCTCGAGACGTGTGAGAACTGACTAATCCGTAGGTGTTTGAAATGAACGCGATGGCGCAGCCTGCGTCTCGGGAAGCGGATCGCTGGACCTTCTTTTCCCTCAACTTGTAGGATTGTAAATTGATTGACCACGTGCCCGAGCAGAAAGCCAACTGATGATAGGCGGCCGCCATGTCGTCAGAGAGTGAATGACACTGGGCAGTGGGCGGCCATTGTGCGCTGGAGATTCCCAGCCACCACACCGCCGTTATGGAGGAAGCAGCTGAAGACTTCCAGTCAATCTCGAGCAGACTGCGATACTGCGTTTGCGACTCTGCACACTGGCCGGTACCCCCACCGGGAAGGCTGCTCTTTGGGGTTTCTAGGTACCACTCAGCAAGCAGCGAATCCGCTGTGAGCACCCGGCAAATGCGCATGGTGCAAAATCGCATGCGTTGCTTGTGGGCAGGGTGCAGATAGGCGGACAGCCGACAAGAATCAGCAAAATGATCGCTAAATTGTCCAAGGACATTTGCGCTATTCTGCAGTTTTCCGACAGCTGTCCAGCTCGGCCCTATGTGTTTTGCGTACTGCTTCCACCATCGGCTCAGGACCTCCTGCGGTGACTCGCTGGCTCGTGTTCCACCGCCGCACTCGTCCAAATCACCTCCGTCAGGCCAAACCGGCAGAGCATGATGCTTCGTGATGGGAAGTTATGGGAGTGCAAAAGCTAAACGTGAGACCCGAGCCTGAGGCCAGAGATGCACGGTGTTGATGATAGCGCACTGCGCAACCGACATCGACGCACAGCCCTTGTCGCATACTTCCCGACGCCCTGGCTGGTGGTGAAACAGGTCACCCCCTGCAATTCCCAGAAGCCCTGCCCAGCAGTCAATGGCACCCGCACCTAGCAGGCTTTCGACAGACACCCGATTTTTCTGGAACATTTGTGATCCTGGGTACCTGACTTGGACCAGGACCCCTGTCCAAATGCGGCAACTTTGCAACGATGTAGGTAACAAGGAATAAAACAATAAGGGGTGTGTTGGAAGTTCAAACGTTGATGTTTCGATGTCGACGTCTATCATGATGATGGCGGTTCTTGCGCACATATCCGACATGATGATACTGGGAGTGCAGCATGAAGCCCCTGCCACGGGCACGTCGGGGTGCAGAGTCTACCGCAAAACAGCGTCACTAGACGCCTGACACTTGATCATGAAATACGGCATCTTCCCAGTCGCGCCACGTTTTACGAGATCTGGTGGATAGTGCAATGTTTTGTGACGGAAAATGTGTGAAGACGAAGTAAAGTATGACTTACCGAATCATGGCCGGGATCTTCCTTATACTGGCCCGGGGCCTGACGATGAGCCATTGACAATCCCATGACTAGTGATTTATCCTTTGCGTAAAAGGACAACGGTAAATGCGTCTAGAAATGGGAACAGTTAGCAAGAGAGACAAAACCAAACATGTGGCCCTGCCAGTCGTCGGACGCCATCCTGGACGCTGTGCTCTGTTGACAGACGGATATCCTTGCCAAACGGATGTGTGAAGGCGGGAACGTTGAGCGACCGGCCTGGTGACAGCTGGACCGCGTATGGTGGTGGATTTCTTGATTTCTTGAGTACTCACAAAGCTTTGTCTTGCCTTGGGCAGCTGAAGGGATCCTGATTGTAGATACGGGAGGACGCGACGGCGAACGGATACCTCAAGGTAATGTAGGGGCAGCCTGGGCAGTTCTCTAGTTGTTTCTTTGCAGTGAACCTTGGCTCAGCGGGATGCACGGATGGTAATACTTGTTGACAAGGAGAGAGAGGAGACGACTCTTACACTTTGGCGTGAGGATTAGCAAAGCTGGGGAAAGAAAGACATTAGCAAACAGTCTGTTGTGAATGCGCTTTGAAGAGCGGGTTTCTCGACTATTAAAAATAGTAATCAAGTGGCAGCGGCATTGGACATTAGACCGAAATTTCCAAGCTCAATGCAATGTCCAAGGGCGGCACTAGACTGGAACGTTGCCGAGATTGAAACGGCTTTGCCTTGGATTGCGCAGCCCCTGCAAGAAAACGGTACGGCAATCTGGGGACCACCGCAAAGCCGGTGTAGAAGCGCGGAGTGAAAAACAAAAAACACACACACACACACACACACACGCACACACATACCAATGCCGTAAGTCTCGGGTTTGCGACTCTGTGTCGAAAATGGGCGCCCAAAGTAAATGCTCTGTGGCTATAACGAAGAGGTCAGTGTCTGTTTTGCTTCGATTTTGGTTGAATGCAATCCTCAATTCGTGCCTCGACCTGAGGAACCAATTCAGGGGCAATCTGCCAGGGCGAGTGGTGGTGGACAGCCCCTGCTGCAGCCACGTGCGAGGGCAGAAGGGTTATCATGCAGGTGGACGCTGAGCTTTGTTACATACAGGTACGTCGTACCTTACCTTTCAACGAAATTTTGGGGATAGCCGGGGTCTGTACTCGGCTGTGACGCGCTGGACACGCTTATGTTAGTATCTGCAAATACGTCACCGTTCGATATCAACGCCGAAAACGTTTGATATTAGAACATTGATGATCAGAACTGTGCCGGCTCCTTGTCTGAGTATTAGATGAGTTGGGGCCGCTGTGGGTTTGCATTACCTGTACCGAATGGGAGCGTGGAATCCCTGATCCAGAACATAGTGTCAGCGAAATCCAGGTATGTTCTTGGCTTCAAGATGCAGTCATGCAATTGTTCGAAATCGAACTCTTTGGACCGGCTCAAGTGAAGGGATCGACCGTGGATTCGGTGGACAGCCACACGCTTATGCGCAGGTGTAGAGGTACAGGTGTCGATGGCGAGCAGCTTGTACCAGCATGTACCTGGATGGACGATGAAAAGAATGACATACCAATTCTCAGGTGGAAGGCCCGGGCAAAGAACCGGATGATGTGGTGTAACTCTTCCCGAAAGAGGCCGCCTCAAAGGGATTTTGTGGTATAGCGCGAGGTGAGGGGACGAATTCCGAGCGAACGTAATCAAGCGATATTTTGTAGAGCTGATATTGTTTTGACCGACCGACGCTATAGACCTGTCACTACGGACAACGGGTTGGCGTCGAAAGCAAATTCGGATGGAGGCCGTTCGTGGGCGGAGCAAGGATGATCGTAGAGGCGCAGGGCTGGTAGCTCTGTAGGTTACACGGCAGTTAGAAATCATTATGCTGAACAAGACGTGTTTATAAACACGGCCTGGGTTCCGGAGGCCTAAAGCGATGGTCTAATCCATGAAGAAGATATAAGAAACAGGCCCACATGAATGAGCAAAGCATGGGTGTTGAATTTATCGCGATGTACGCAGGCTGTAGCCAAGCTGGGTACCTGGTGTTGGGGCTTCCGGGCTATCGACGGGGTGCTTGCGGAACGGCATGGCAGGCGGGCCGGGATTAGGGTTGGGGACAAGCATCATGCCGCCGAGCCTGGAGAAACGCCACGGGAATGGCGTCTAAAAGCACAGCCAGGTTCCAGGTCGTGTCTGGACGACGAGTGAAGACGGGAGTGCGCAATTGGAGCGTTGGGAATGGTGGGATAGTGTAAGATGCGCCCGGGCGCATATAGAGTTCGGGTAGGAAACAACACCGCAGTGGCAGGCGGAACACAGAAAGAGGCACAGCAGCCGGGACATGCCATCGCAATGGAATTTTGTCACAACTGACATCACGTACCTGCAGAAGATTCCTGGAAATGCTAGTTGAAGCCAGGAAGTTGAGCGTTGTTGGTTGGGAGTGGAAGCACAACGCTGGCTAGGTTTATCCTTTCACTTTGCCTGGTGCGAGTCTGGCAGTCTGGAAGTTTGTATGAAAAAGGCGGAGAGGCCGAGGGCGATGGCTCGATAGAATAGATGCGCGCTTAATCCCGATGGTCCTGGAGGTAGATTTGAGTCTTGCTTCTAATTCTGCAACTTAAATTTGATGCAAGGAAGAATACCTCTGCGACAAAAGTTGAAAGCTCGAGGTACGCGACGAGACAAGACCGAGGAAGGAAAAAAAAAAATGGCTTCTTCAAATATCGCCGGCCGGTCCCCAACTGCGCCAATAATCCAAATTTGCAAGGGGCACCTGCACCTGCAGCCTAGCCGCTCCTTCCCACAGGGGTGTCTGTGGGGAAGTAAAGACACGCTGCTAGACACGAACACGTGAATTGGATGGCATTCGATCTCCTCGAAGCCTATTCATCACTTTCTCTTCCGAGTTTGGCCTGACAGCTACCGTACATCGGGCAAATTTCTCTGAGAACCCACGCGATACTATATGTCCACCTGAGACGGGTAAAGGCTCGAACAACCGATAGGACGGGAGGTACGTAGTCTGAGTAACACTCGCCGAGATCAAAGTTATCCTAGTAGAAGCGTCCTAGGCTTGTGTATTGTGTTTGACACGAGAGCACAGGTAAAAAAGATGCACAAAGTTCGTCGTGATCGTCAGACAAAGATGAGCAGCGACTGGCTGTCCTCGGCGGCAACAGAGCAACACAAAACGCGGAATACAAACAGTTTATCATTGAATATGTTAGGGATAGGCTCTCAAAAGCAAGCGCGTGCAATGGGACAGGGATGATGTCACTAACAGCTGGGAGTAAACCACTGATATGCCGATAGACCCCTCTGCGGTGTTGCGTCGTAACGGAACAGTTATAGTTTTGCAGTTTCCGCTTCCGTCCGAATCACACCTATTCACGGCAACTCGGGTGTGGGTGCAAGAGCAGGGCAAATGCTGACAAGGATGGATTGTACGGCGACAATGTGGAAGTCGAGCCTGGCTGTAATCATAGCCGGCATTTTCCAACATGGCGTAATCTTGTAGATGGCACTTCAAGTTCAGAAAGGGCTTTTGGGGTCGTTCCAAAGAAGCATGCTCCAAAGACGCAGTCCAGGGCAAGGATACGCATGTTCGCGACCGTTGAGCGGCCTGCACTAGGCTTGGAAAGAAGACAGCCAGTGGAGGAACGCCAGCTGGCGCAGGGACCCTGGGCTTCATGGTACAGCAACCCTACGATGGAAGATTCTGAAGCTTCTTCGAAGCTTGGGGGTAAACAAGCCCCAGCCCACTGGTGCTTGTCAGGGAATTGTTGCGGTTTGGTGGGCGTTGGCTGGCTTGCAAGGGAACGCACCCGTGTGCTGAACCATGCAATCCGGCACTCTTTACCCTGGTCCTCGAGGCGTCTGGAAAGGGTGTAATGGAAGAATAGGGGTGAAGAGGAACAAATTACATTGAAGAGACGTGCCGGCAGCTGTTATCCGCCAGGCACACCAGCAGAGTGGTTGGACAGTCAACTGGGATTGGGCATGGTTTCAAAAGCAGCCAAAGCAACGGGAAGAATGACAGGGCAACCTTTGAAGCGAACGCATGGAGACAAGACATGGAGGACACCCATGAAAGTCATCCAGGGACGCCAGCGTGGGACTGGGGATGGAGGATGGATGATGGGGAATGGGAAAGGCGTGTTGGCATCCCAGCTTCCCCCGTGAGCCCTGCTCTGGCATCTCCGTCTGGAACAAAACGAAGAATGCCAAGGCGAGCAAGAAAAAGGACCATGAAACTCGAAATGATTCGTTTCGTGTTTTTGAATTGTTTACGTGTTTGGAATAATGGTCCCGACATAATCAATTGGATGATATGTCGGAGGAAAGGTTTGGTTTGACCAGAGTGACGAAGAGGAAAGGTTACTCCTAATCCGACCGTGAACCAGGGTTGTATCTTTCAGTAGCGTTTTCGATACCGTATGAGGACATACCTAGCATGTTCCATACGTTGTCCGTTTTGGCTGCCACTTGAGGTCCGATTGTCTGCTGGCGGAGGAGGAATTAGCTTCCACTTTGGAATCACGTTAACACCCCATTCTTCCATCTAGGCCTTCTGGTGGTAATGGCGGTCAAGAAACATACAGGTTGCTCACCTATTGTCCTATCGCTTGGCTTGGTTTGCATAAGACGGATGACCCATCGTTCGACTGCTATTTGTCGCCAGCGTTACGTGCCGAGGAAGGAGTGGAAAGGGCTCTGCACACTCTGTGGTTTTGCTATGCCACACGGAGTAATTTCTTGGTGTCTTTAGTGGTCGTTCGGATGCAACGTGATGCGTCCTTGGTGCCGGGGCTGGTAGCGACGCATCCGTCACCGCTCATACTCGGCAAGCAAGTTCCAGTTGAGGTATCGGTTCAATTTCCCACTTTATGAGAATCGCTATCGCGCGTACCTATCTCTTCCGCATGTAGGCACGCAGTCGTCTTTGGACCAATTGGTGACCGAGCACCCAGTATCCGACGCCGTACGTGATGGATTTGTCATTGAGTCGACGAGTCCAGACCAATTGGTTGGTAGTCGGCACATTCCCTATACGATCACATGCTCTGCCGTCGGAGTATTGCACAAGCTGGCATTGCACGGCTCACCAAGGTCCGAAGGGTACGAGAATGGGCGTGATGTACACCTTTACGTTACCGATCCCGGCGTCGTCGGCAAAGAGTCTAGTTAGTGTAGGTAGAAGGCTGGCAGGGAAAATGTGGAAGTTTGGTCAGAATGGGAGACAGACACTGGTAAAGTGAAGGTGTACCTGCATATAGCGTATAGTCACCGTAAAATACGTGATAAACTTTGTTCCGCTACGCTGAATCTGTTAGCTATTAGTACAGTGCTTTTCAGTCGGGGTCAGTTTGTTTGGCAGGCACAACCGTTTTCCCCAATCCCCACTGCATTGCTCAGGCCGTCGCTCTTCTTTTCTTCTGCACCCACCTCCCCTCGAAAGGCAACACCGAAAGCACTTGGCAATGAAATCGTGCTCAATAGCGTCACTGCGACGCGACGATGATCTTTCCTTTCCTGCTTTTCCATCAATCAGGCCAAGGCAGTCTCCGGTGCTCATTTCCCCAATCTGGCGGAACGCTTCTGTTCGCACAAACACTTGGGGCACACAAGCACAACAACAAGCCTCGCTCCTCACGCTAGAACCCCCCTGACCCCCTCGACGACGCACCCTCGCACGCCGAGCACCCTAACCGAGACCCCCCCCCCCCCCCCCCCCCCAATTTGCCGTCACCACTCATCACTCGAGATTCGATCCTCGTCTTCCACCCACTCACCTACCTTGAATGGTGTGTCGCTACAGTGCCTGTGCTCACTGACCAGACTCGGCGCCCGTATTCCGTATTCATCGGTACTCCTTCGCGCTGTTGCATGTACGATGCAATCGCCAGCGACCAAGTGGCCTGTCTGTTGCCCAGAATAATAAGCGACAGAAGGAGAGGCAAGAAGACGGCAACAGGAGCAGCAGCAGCAGCAGCACAACTCACTCTCTTTTTGCAAAGACCTTGGCCGGCTAGAGCTGTCATTTCTCTGTCGTCTCAGACAGCGGATAAGCAAGGTGATAGATCTCCTTTGGGTGCTGGAATAGTCCCAGCATTGCGTCCGCCGGTACTCGCTACACTCGGTGCCAGGTAAGCTGACATCATTCCGGCTTGTTGGGCAGGTCCCCCGAAATGAATGGCGACAGAGTAGTGCCCCCAAGATGCTCTTCGAGGTACTCTACTCGGCGGAAAGGCCAGGGCTTCGCGTGCCGTCCTACGATCTGTTGGTCTTGAACGTCTACAAGGCGCCTCATGGAACATTGCAATGCCTTCTGCCGCCGACATACAGACCTGCTTTCTGCTACGGTACCTAGATGTCTTCTTGCATGGCAGACGGACATCGCTAGATCCCGCAACAGTTCCATGTCCTTGAAGGCTTGACCCCAGCCCAGCCAGTCCAGCCGACCCAGGCAGACCAGGCAAGAACCCAGAGCCCAGCTAGCCTTCCCGCCATCCTTGCTGCAATGTCCCTTGTTTCCCTCCGAGAGCTTACTGCCTCAGGGGTTTTTAACAACTTGATGGGCCGGCTCTCAGTGGCCAACTGTCCGAAGAATAGTCGAATGGCGGCTTGTAGGGTAACGGTACCCGAGAGCCTGGTCAAGAGATCTCTGTACCCCATGGGAATACCCTGATAGGTACTAGAACTAACCACTCAGTAGCAACAAGACAAAGAGGAAAATAAGGCAGAGACCAACTCGACATAACACGCCATATGGACGTGAATAGGAGCACTGACCAACACATTGTCAGCTTTTCTCTTCTCCGCGGACACATACCCTTCACGAGGTTGAGAACCCCTTTCAGCCACATTCTCGAAGGATGCAGCGCTGTGTTTCGCACCGACAACTCGAGGTTCACCGCATCACTTTTGACAATCCGTACAATTTTACAGCGTAGTATTGAGTCGTCAGCACATGCATAAGGGGAAACGGCTCTGCATTGGCCATCCAATCAAGCGGGTCGCCCGAGAGACTTCCAACGTCAATAAGTCTCCAAGATACAAAAACATGCCTTGGATAGGGGTGCTCCTCAGCCATCGAAAGCTCATGTGCTGTATACAGCAAATATTTCCGCTGGGTACAAAAACGCGCTTTCTCAGTAGCTGCAACAGAAGGAGAATATTTTGGTGGTTGAGCGAGGTGTGGTCGGCCGCTCGATTCGACCAACACCGATCCAGGAACCGAATGAGTCCATTATGCTATCACGTAACCATCGCTCCGAAGTAGTTGCCCGTCAAGGCGGCGGTTTGGCCCCCATTTTGACTGCATTTCGCACAGGATATATTAATCACGAGTGGGTACGAGATAATTTCCCGTGCACGCAGTCCTTCACCCAGAGAACGAAGCTCGTCGAGGTGCTTTGACTTCATCTCCGGAAAGGCTCCTCCATGTCTGGCTCCATATCTGTATTTCGTCACGAGCAAAAGAACAGTTCGGATAAGCAAACACCCCAGGCCCGATCGAAGCCAAAGTTGACGTCCGACCACCAGATATCGATCTTGTGGAGGCTCTCGGTCGCTAGGAACATGCAACTGAATGCCTGCAACCTGCTGCCATCCTGGCTGGCTGGTTTTATCCCACATATCCCACCACTTTCACGTACCACCGCTGGGTATGATCCTTTGCGAACCAGATATTCATCGAGTAAGTTATGGATATCAGGGGTATCTACCTACCCTTTATGGGTGTATCTCAGCTGCTTACTGATATCACAGGCCCTCAGATTGCTTTAGTCAATGTGTTAGTTCAACTGCGTGAACTACTAATGGTATCTCGAATGTTCCGACAGCACGTAGTATACTAGTGTACTGCGAGAATCGGTAGTCATCAGTCTTGCTTGCACACACCAAACACAAGCCATCTACGCCTTATTCGCGCCTTTCCTCATCGAGATGGGACTCGGGGCATCAACCGGCCTAATGATGGTCTTTCCCATATCTGTCACTCAACTCCGTACCGACAACCAATATAGTAAGGCGTCAGATAGTAAAACCGATCTGGTCGGAGAAACGGCCAGCGTTCTGGCACAGGCGCCGGTCTAGAGATGGCTGACATTTCATAGTGTTTTAGGAAATAACGATAGCTTCTGTTTTTTGTTGTTGTTTTTTTGTTTTTTTTTTCAGTAGGAGATAGGCTTTTGTAGCCCTCCCATCGCCCGCTCACGCCATCTAGATTACTCTTGACTGGATGTCTCCATCATCGACCATCGGCGATGACACGGAGGCGACCGTTAAAACCTCATGCCAGTGGACAAGAAGACCACGGAACCGCGCGACCATACTACGTTTCGGTTGAACGTCCAAAAGAACATGACATTAGTTTCATAACACTTTTGGCCGAGGTCACCACTCTCCGAGACCCGTGATCCTGCAGCAATAGCTTGGTTTGAGTTTGGCCTGGTTTGACCGACAGTTCGAACGGCGCGGCTGGTCAGGCGGTCGATTTCTCTGCTGTCACCTTTTTTCTTCCGTCGTAAATGCGTTTCGTAATTTCGTCGGCGATTGGACCTCGAACAGGAGGTTGGCCGAACGAGTTGCAGTGTAGAGCACTACCTACAGCATCGTACGTACACTAAGCTCGATCGCATTCCAACAGGCAGCAAGCAGTTTCATGATTCAAAAAAGAAAAGACTGGGAGTAATTTGACCACAGAAGACGTAAAGAAGAGTCCCATTCTTACGTTATACCAGCATCTTGGATAACCTTTTGATGAACTGTGGTTCAAATAAAGCGAACAAACACCCTTGTCTTCAAGGCCACCTCCCCCAACCTGGCGGATGTGGAGACAAGGACAAGGTTGGAGGTTCATGTCGCCCTGGCAGCCCTGAGGCTGCTTGCCTGTCTGCTGCCCGCCACTGCTTGTGGTGGTGGTGATCGTGGTGGTGGTGCATCATCTCCAGGGGATTTTGGAGGTGGGTGGCCTGGAGAGACCTGGGTAGATGGACGGATAAGAGGATGGGCATGCCAGGAAGAAGGCACGATGCTACCTAAACCTTCACTAGCCCAAGTTTCCCCCCTGCCTGCCTGCTCCGAACGGTTCCTTCCCCCTTTCACTTTCCCCAATCTCTTGGGGCGTACCTACCTACGCCCACATACCGCCGGGATTATGCTGGGCCAAGATGGCAGGTGGGTGGGTGGGTGGTTTGGGAAAAGGAAGGGACGAGAAAGAGATACTGAAGTTTGGTGTAAATGACCTTTCAAACAAATCATATCAAGCCTTGGCTGAACGAAACGAACTGAACCGTTCATGATAACCCTTGTTCATAACACCGTTTTAAACATCTCTGTAGTGTACGTAACATACACCACTCATCGGCGACCATTCCTCCGTCAGTTCCGTTGTCAGTCGTCACCAACAAACCAAACAGTAATGTATCATCGTATGGATCTCTCTCCCACTCTAGGTCTCTCTGTAGGCAACGCGCCACAATGAACTGCTTGCTTCTCTCGCCTTGATACCGCCGACAAAAAGACAGACATAGATACATACTTACCTTGCTTACAGAAAAGCAATCAAAACATATCCGAAAACGCACGTATCAATGAACACACTTTCCCAAGACACACGTATTACTTCGTACAAACCACATGTCGTGAAGCCTCAAAAAGAAACATGGATTCCACGCGCGCGTCATCCAACAGTTCCGCCTCGCTCACGGGGGGAGGAAGGGATGGCTAGATGGGTGGGCTGGTTGGTAGAAAACGCAAAAAATAAGGACAAAAAGAACCGATTGCTACTGTGTGAAATACATGGCTCAGGTACATGTAGGTAGAGGAGGTAAGTTATCAATAAGCCACCACAGTCCCCCAGCGAGCAGGCAAGAGGAAACTTCATGACCTGAACTGTGTCTGTCAAATCCTCCCTCCGAAGCTTGTTGGAAGTCAAATGGGTGTGTTATCACGAGGTAGGTAGGTATCTGAAGAGTTGGCGCAGAGACAGAAAGCTTCACCATACCTGTACCGAGGCCCATATCAATATCATCCTACGATCTTCTCGTACCCCTACAGTGATCTTTATTCTATATATTTTCTCTCGATTGTCGAAGACGCTCCTTGGTACACATTATAATCTATAGCTTTGGATTTCTTGCATATTTCCCTTCTGACCTCAATGCTGGCATATCGGGCTGCCTTAGGCATTCCAATATGTAGACTCATGTACGTGCAGTAGGAAACGAGTGTCTCTGGTATCATGTCATGTCATGTATGTTTGTTCTATTTCGAAAAGACAGTGACCCCGAACGACTGTCATGATTCCTGCGGTGAGCCGTTGCCTCGTCATCTGAACAGTGACAATACTGTACCGAGCGATACTCGACAGAAATAAACATCAGGTTAGGCAACAAATGTTTTCTTTGCTGACCTGCACAGTATTCCGCACCACGAAACAAATATGGAAAGTTTGGGGACTAAGAAAAGCGTTCCCCTGGAAATGCACATTGTTCTCCATATCATACTTCACATACACAAACAGTTACATGTAGATAGCTTTAATTTCCAGCCATTTAGCATCGGTGACTGAAAGCAGTCAAAGCCTTCGAAGCTGTGCGGGCGGTCAGGTGTCGATTTCTCTTCGCCGGTTTGGACAACAGAGTGAAAGAGGAAAGCAAAGAAAGAGGCATTGTAGTAAGTACCTTTTGCTAATGTGTCAATGTGGGAAGGAACCTACTAAAGCGCAGAAAGCGGTGCGAAATTTCGAGGAAAGATGGAAGGAACGTTCGGATTGAGTGATGTGATTAATGGCGAAAAAAAAAAAAAAAGAAGCCCGCGCGATGCAGTTCCCCGTTAATACCCTACCTACCTAGCGTCACGTCTCCTCACAATTGAAGACATGCGTGTGAGTGTGATACGGCACCAAACCATGCCCCTGAAATCCCGCCATTGGTCTCGTGATTTCATTTGTTGACGGACGTCAATCTTGTACATACTTTGTGTGTGCGGCGGTGATCGATGATGGCCTTCGGGTAGCTGTGATTACTTGCGTTTTGTATCTACCTCTTCATACCTACCGGTGTGTGATAACACGGTGCTAGGAAAGATGCCGCAATGTAGGGTAGGTAGGTACCGCACATCGCCGGAGCCGTAGCGCATCGCGCCGACGAAACATTTGCTCATCGGGAAGCCGACGGCCGGAAACATGCATGATGCCAATATAGATAGATGACGAGGGGAAGGGTTGGCGACATGGACAGTTAGCAAACATCGCCCATTCACACAAAGGAGGATACCTGGACCTGGCTACCCGCCCTTTTTGTTTCTCCGTTGATGGATCGTCGCCAGGGCGGTGGTTGGGGTTCATGTTGTCTGAAATTAGAGGTATGGTTACGTGTTGTTGTTGTTGTTGTTGTTGTTGTTGTTGTTGTTGTTGTTGTTGTTGTTGTTGTTGTTGTCAACCGGCAGTTAGATAAGCAGATAATTAGTTGTACGGACATGACGTGTGGTCGTAGGGTAGGTGTGAACAAGCACGTAATGAAGAACATGGAAGGAAGCTAACAGAGAGAAGGACGAGGAAAAGGGCAAGGATACAAGCCCAGGAAGCCAGAAGGAGAGATGAGATCGGTAAGGATCCCATGACCGTTTGGAAAAAGGGAGAAACAGAGACAGAAACAACGGCCGGCGTACCTCGAGGGTTCAACGCCACCGTGACCATCCACACCACGGTAAGTACCCATCCGTCGCCTTGTCTCAGTCAACGCAGGTCGCAGCCAGCTTGACGCCCACAAGGGAACTAGAACAGAACCGAAGGATGAATTAATGCTAGCGCTTGAAGATGAACAAGTTCCAGTTCTTTGGCCTTAATCTCTGAGTGTCTGAGACCCCCTACCCTGAATCCCGAAGACGGCACGGGCATGGCTCAGTGTGAGTGAGCAGGCGTGAAAGAAGGAAAAGGACTATGCAGAGGTATATACAGCAAGTAGGATAGGCATCTTTAGATCAAGAAGAGGGTAGGTTTATGGCGTTCACTGAGTATTGGTTGAAAATATGGTATGGACGAAAAATCAAGATGTGACTGCTGATTAAGGATATTTCATCAAGTTCTTCAACACCGTCCGTAAACGTAGATAGGAGTCAGCATTAAATGCTCGCAGACAGAAACATGTTCGAAGGAGTGAAGTCTGGTTCATTTTCCTCGGCCATCCCAACATTATTTCTCTGGATAGCATGTTCACGTTGTCAACCCGATCAGCACATCATCTCCCAAGCCAAGTAGAGGTAAGCAAACCAACAAGCGGTCGAGATGTCTGAGGCTCGTCACGCAAAATGCCAACAAAAACATGATAGGCCTTGAAAGGGTTGGTGTACAAGACTGCCCATCAAGGCAAGAAATTCCGTCAAGAGCAGGACAAAGCATGGAATGCTCGATACATGTACAATAACAACGTCGGTGGCTTACCTTGTTCAACTAAGTGATGTGTCTGACCAACATGGGATTTCTTTTTGTGACATGGAGCGAACGGGGTATGGTATGCCTCCTTGTGATGATCTTGCCTGGTCCTTGTAGCCGCCGTGAGCAGACAACTAACTGCTCAGTTTCTGAATGGTCCGGAGTATCTGCTTCGACAGACATAATAACGACGACACTTGCGTAGTAGCTGAAGATGTTGAATATGCTGTAGGAGAACTCCAACTTTTCAGAAGCTCCGTCATCGTAAACTCTAGCTCGAAGAAGACGGAGAGTTGTTGGAGGGTCATGGTACTTTCATGGCTCAAAATGAACTATGGGCACAGAGCACGTTGAAGAATTCGTAAAGATCATGTGGGCAAGAGAGAGCTTGTTAGAAAAGCCAAACAAGGAAGATTAGCTTTAACATCTGAAATGTTATACAAATTCACACTGGTAATTGAGCTCGTGAAACTGATCGTGCAAAGGTAGACTTGCGACTAAGTCGAAAACCCCTCCATGGTAGGTATTATCCATTCACCTTTGACATTCCTATTGTGATTGCTGGAGAGATACCTATTCGACGGAGAACCCAGCCTAAGGAATCGATCCTTGAGGAAACATGTAAGGGAATTACTTTGTCTTCAACGTACCGCCGGTAGTTTCCAGGTTGGATATACATGTAATTTGGCCTGAAGGTACTTCCACCTGTGATTACCAATTGAAATATCGCCTAGCGGGACTGGAAGTCGAGAAAAAAACTTACAAGAGATTCGAAGAGACAACTGCAAAAAGGACTGAAAGGAACAACCGAGAAATGAATATGAAATAGAGTAAGGGCAGATTGAAGGGTAGTTGAAAAGGGATTGAGAAAGTATTAAAAATCAGCTGAAGAGAGATTGAAGAGGAACTGAAGAGACACTAAAGAGAGACTGAAGAGAGACTGAACAAAGACTGAGGAGAGACTGAAGAGAGACGGATGATCAAGTAAAACGAAGAACCGACGAAGTGAGAATCAGGACCTCCGGGAGTATAGATTCATTATGAACATGAGGAAAAAGGACTCAACGACATAGAGGTATGTTCTTGGGCCACCCCGGATAGTTGGCTAGACATTTTTGCTGCTATACCTGAGTTACGATTCAAGACTTGTGCCCGGGATACCAGTCAGCATCTTAGAGAAGGCTAAGTGTCTAACAGACTACCTGTAGGATCACCGGTTTACCGACGATCTAACTTGAAGTACTCTAATGGGAACCGAAATGTTCATCCTCATTCATAACATGCAGGCCTTCGGTAGAGATTATCTCGACAGCACCCAAGCGGTCCCGACTCCCACGCGAGCGACGAAAGAAGAAACAACAGAAGAGCGAAGCAAAGTCTACCCAGGAGAGGCGAGGAGAATAGAAGGCAAAAGCCTACAAGACCATATAGACGGGCCAGAGCCGCGGTGCCTGTTGAGAATGAATTTGAACAACCCAGATATCATGATGTCGCTTGAAGTGAAGCGAGGAATTCTTACGCGTTCGCCCCTAATTCCAACCAAGAGGAGCCAGTTACAACTCGTCAAACACTCTCAGTTTATCAGCTGTTTCCGTTTCTGGAGACATCCATGTTGATGAAGCCTCCCCATTTGGCGCCTCTTCTACCACTTTTGCTGAACCTCGAGGCAAACCCATGTCTTGTTCGTCGTCTCCCTTTTGTCGTAGTTCATCACCAGCATCTTTCAACCTCGACCCCTGCCCCAACAGTTCTCCAGCACCACCGAGAGACGCATTCTTAAGCGAGCTCAGAGAGTCATTGGCGATCCTGTTGGCGGCCATCACCGCCCCTTCCACCGTAGACACCGTAGCCGCCGAACTTTCTGGCGCAAACTGCGATCCCACAAAGATCAACAGCACGAGGAAGATGACACCCGAAGTCAGCACCCAGAACGCCTTGAGCCGTCTGCGGGTGCGCTCCTGCCACTCATGGTCGGCGCGCTCCCAGCTTTCGATCCGCTCGCGGACCAGATCAACCCGCTCGCTAAGGGACTTGATCCGGTCGCGGCCGACGTAGACGCGGTCCTGCAGTTGCTCAATACGCTTCTGGTGGTCCTCAAACTGGCCGAAGGTGTCGAGCTGGGAGCTGACGTCGCTCACGAGCTCGTCCGCTTCCGTGGTGAATTGTGAGGTCATGTCCTGGGAGGCGACAGCTACCTCCTTAAGCGCGAGGATGGTGCTTTGGAGAACGCAGAGTTTCTCGAGCACAGAGTAGTATGTATCGTCGAGTTGGCGGGTCGTGTTGGTAGAGAATTGGTCGAGATCCTCAAGGGTCTTTTTCAGGCCACTGCATAGGTTGGAAGTCCATTGTTAGCTTGCGAACATCAGGTGTATAACGTCAAGAGGCCAAGGGGACAAGCAGAGGGGCCGGAATGTGTTTAACCAACTTTTCCCGTGCAATGGCCTTTTGGCGCTCCTTTGCGATTTCATCTTCCTTCAACAGGACCTTGCCTCCTGGTGTATTGTTCGCGAGTGCTGCTGTAGCTACCGAAGGGACGCTGTCGTCGGCGGACGGGCTCGCATTGAGAATGCTGGCTCTTCTGCTCGCGTTAGGAGTCAGGTTGTTCGGCGTCGACATGCCGAAGCCTTCGAAGGAGAAGCGGCCTCGAGCGGTGGATTGTAGTAAAGGATTTGCACTCTGTATATCCAGATTCAATCCATCGCGGTCCTTCCCCTTTTCTCGCTCCTTGTCCTTGTGCTTCTCCTTGTGTTTCTCCCTGTGTTTTTCCTTGTCCTTGTGCTTTTCCTTGTCCTTCTCTTTCTCCTTCCCGAGGCGGTCGCGGTATGAACGATGGCGATGCAGATGGAGCGAAGACGGCAATTCGCTGATGGAGCGGGTGATTTGGTGTCGCGGACGTTGTAGAGAGTGGGATACCGGTTTAAGCCCTTCGACTCCATTCGGGGGATCCGGAGACATGACGGCACTCAAGCGGCTTTCCTTTTCTTTATCGTGCTTTATCTGGTGATTCGGAGGCATAATGATGCGTAATAACGGCAGATTGGAGGACCTCTACGGGTAGGCAAGTGGAGGTGTAAGCCGGGATGCAAGGTCGACGCCCCGAACTTAGTGCTTCTTCCACTGACGTTGCGACTGCATCGCGGTGGGGACGCGGCACAGGGGACCAATGTCACTGAAGCCTGCCTCACGATCCTTGGCACATCCAGCACAGGCCCGTTGTGCAAGGGTTCAGTGGGCATGTGAACTGCAAAGAGAAAAGATCACAACCAAAAGTTTGTCAAGAACAAAGTCACATGGAAGCAGAAGATGCCAAGTGGGTGAATCGGTAATGATAAAAGCCTTTGGTTATGTTCCGTGTAAAAATTGCTTGGGGGTATCAGAATGTTGCTGTCGTTGTCACACGCAGTGGTCGTCGAGGCACGCCTTCCTATAAGGCGCCGTCTTTCCGGGTTAGTTGTTTCCCATCCATTCGTCCTGTCCGCTGAGCTTCTCCTGGCAAGCCACAGCCTTCCGTGGCTGCTGCGGACTTCCAACTCCAAAAATCCCATGCCATCATAAAACACTCCTCCAAATAAAGTAACGCCGCTGTCATCGAACCAGCCCAAGAAGACGTCACGCTGTGAATGGCGTTCGGGATTCGCTTTCTCGGGCGTTGGTGGAACGGCGACGCCGGTGGTTCGGTTCGTTACCCATCGCTGGCGGGAAGGAGTGAGACGTGGTGTTCCGCATGTTCCTGAGTGCCGTTCACGATCTCCTCGTTCAGGAGTTGATAAGCTTGTTGCGCTTCTCCTTGCGCTTGAGCCTCTCCACCCTCTTCTTGTGCATCTTCTCGGCCATCTTCTCGTAGCGCTCCTTCTCCTCCTTTCTCTCCCGCTTCTCCTTGAGGGCTTGGATGCGTCTCTGCGTGTGTGGATTGATAGGTCAGCCTCTGGCATCTCGCCTTCCGCATCGTCTTTCCAACTAACCTTGCGCTCCGCCTCCTTCTCATCCTTAAGCTCCTTCTCCTTAGCCTTGACGGCCGCCATCAACTGCCTATCCTTTGCGCGCTTCTCGAACGAGGTCAAGCCGGAGCCGGGACGGAAGGCCTTCTTGGGCTGCTTCCATTGCTTTCCTGTAGGAGGATGGCGATTAGCACTTTCATTCAACCCGACGATGGTAGAAGGCGACGGGCAGAGCTTACCATTGACCCTCATGCCAAGGAGCTTGGAAGTCACCTTGGTCTCCACCTGAGACGTTGTTTGTGTTGTTGTGGTAGTAGAAGACATGGTTGCGAATAGTTGAAAGTTGACCAACAATTCGTGTAATGGCTGGGTTGGTTGGATCACTGCAGAGCGATGGGACGGCGACACCAAAGGCTGCAGAAGAACTAAAGGCGGTCAGCCAATGCGGTCGCATTCTCGCAGAAATTTTGGCCGGCAGAATTGCTTATCAGACCCCGTCTCGCCCGTTATCGCAACCATATCGCCGGACGGGTAAAGCAGGCTCTAAAACTGCGGGGCGGACCCTCGTCACCCTTGCTTCCATGTGGTCTCATGTTGATGGTCGGCTGAGAGTCTGAGGGTCTGCCCCGCAGTGATAAGATAAAGTGACTCAATCGGCTGTTTGACGCTGTGGGAAAAATCGTAAAAAGCCTCGAGCCGCTGCCCGATGTCGCCTCTGTCTCTCTTACACGGTCACGTCCAGGAACTGTATCTGTCGAGTAGCCATTCTCCGCAAGCACCAATCCGCCAAAATGTCCGAGTCCAAGGGTCGCGTCTGTCTGTAAGTCAACATCCCCCAATTTATGATTCCACTTGTGAAACAAGCTATTCTGGAGCTCGGATGCCTGACTGACACTCTTCCCGTCGATAGCGCCTATTCCGGAGGTACGATCCTGGAGCTGTACACCTTGGAGATCCGCCTGCCATGAACGCAATTGCTTACCAATTGATCACTGTACACAGGTCTTGATACCTCCGTCAGTCCCTCTGAGCTTCCCTTTCATCCGATAGACCGCATTGACTGACATTTGTTGCTACAGACCATCCTTTGCTGGTTGATTGAGCAGGTAGAGACAACCAACTCCCTCGCGCCCCCCCTCCGAGCTGTGGTATTGACCCAAGTGACTATTATAGGGCTACACCGTCGTCTGCTTCCTCGCCAATGTCGGCCAGGAGGAGAACTGGGATGAGGTCCGCGCCAAGGCCAAGAAGCTCGGTGCTGAGGAGATGGTGATCCTCGACCTCCAGCAGGAGTTCGTTGACCAAATCGTCTTCCGTGCCATCCAGTGCAATGCCATCTATGAGGACCGTTACCTCCTTGGTACCTCCCTTGCCCGCCCCATCATTGCCCGTGCCCAGGTCCGCGTTGCCGAGGAGTATAACTGCGAGTTTGTCTCCCACGGCTGCACTGGCAAGGGCAACGACCAGGTCCGCTTCGAGCTTGCCTTCAAGTAAGCAAATCCCCTCCTCTCCAGCGCCGTTCGAAGCCGTTTAAACACTGACACGGCACCACAGGGCCTGCAACCCCGAGATCAAGGTCATTGCTCCCTGGAGACTTCCCGAGTTCTGCGCCCGCTTCCAGGGCCGTCAGGATCTCCTCAAGTACGCCGCCGACAAGAACATTCCCGTCTCCTCGACCCCCAAGGCCCCCTGGTCCATGGATGACAACCTCGTCCACTGCTCCTACGAGGCCGGTATCCTTGAGGACCCCGACCACACTCCCCCCAAGGAGCTCTGGACCCGCACCGTTGACCCCCAGGACGCCCCCAACACTCCCCAGGAGTTCACCATCCACTTCGAGAAGGGTATCCCCGTCAAGGTCATCGTTGATGGCAAGGAGACCACTGGCTCCGTTGAGCTCTTCAAGCTCCTCAACAAGATCGGCCACGACCACGGTGTCGGCCGTGTCGATATCGTTGAGAACCGTTTCATCGGTCTCAAGTCCCGTGGCTGCTACGATACCCCCGGTCTCACCATTGCTCGCCTTGCTCATCTTGATCTTGAGGGTCTTGTTATGGACTCCAAGGTCCGTGAGCTCCGTGATCAGTTCGTCACCATCTCTTGGGCTCGCCAGCTGTACAACGGCATGTACTTCAGCCCTGAGCGCGAGTTGTAAGTTGCTTTCCACCCGAACTTGGAAGATAGACGAGCAATGATTAACCAGCATCCCTTACAGCGTCGAGAACTCCATCATCTTCTCCCAGCAGAACGTTACTGGTGAGGTCCGCATGATGGCCTACAAGGGCGCTGCCTATGTCCTCGGCCGCAAGTCCGATGCCTCCAACCTCTACTCCGAGGCTGATGCCTCCATGGACTCCCTCGAGGGCTTCTCCCCCATGGACACCACCGGTTTCATCGAGATTAACGCCATCCGCCTCAAGAAGTACGGTCTCCAGAAGATAAAGGATGGCAAGCCCCTCACCCAGTCTTGAACGTCGACAACCATGTCGGAAAAAAGATTATAAAACGGTGAAAGGGACGATGAGAGGTTTCTTTGCGCACGTCGCCCCGGGCAGACGGCCAGCCTCACTCGGCACATAAAGCTAGCCATATTCGCAACCGCTTCTTGAATAAGAAGCAATTATAGAAGGAATAGGCGCTTAAAAGAGTGGAGGATTGCCTTGGGGCATAAAAATATATGGTACATATAGACAGACGGCTCGAAATATAAACACCCCATCCCTGCTGCATGGCGTCACCAACAGTCCACACAAGGACGAGTTTCCATCTGGTGATGGTAACGTAGACGCCTCACAAGCGTGTTTTCCAGTGCCGAACTCCGTTGCTTGCAACCCACGAGGAAAGGGAACCATGTTCGTCTCGTCTGGCCTTCGAACCTGTACAGTTTCCCTACAGTGGTCGATACTTGCACCCGATGATAGCCTCACTTCACATAAAGCAATGAGGCCTCCTCCGCATCATCCGTCTTTCTGACTCAAGCACTGAAGATCGATCGGAGCATCGGTAATAAGCTTTCTCCGCTTTTGTTGACCCATTTCGAGGCTCTTCCTTTTTGCGACGCCAAGGGCAAGTCAACTGCTATGTCCACATCTCATCTCCGCGCCCTGCCCTGCGGAGAAGGGCGTTTACGTTTCGGCGGACATGGCTAAAATAGGCAAAGAGAGCAACAGGGGACCCATTCCCCCAACAACCACCCAAACAGAAACACAGAACCGCTGAATGAATCATGAACCAACCAACCAACCAATCAACCAACCAATGTTGTGTGTTTCCGAGTGATTGGGAGATTGAACAAGATTGGGACTGTCGTCATTGTCAGCCTTCAGCCTTGGACATTCAACTAAAACAGACGCGACGAGGCGAGTGATGAAATACGTACACTGTGGAAGAGAAAAAGGAAGAGTTCAACACACAGTAAAATCCGGGGAAATGTTTCATCGTTTCAGAAGCAGAAGTGAACAAGGAACCGGCAAGGATCAAGAGTTCCGGCCCTGGAACTGGAAGTTGTTCGAAATGGGTTAAAGCCAGAATTCGCTTGTGGTTCGTTCTGTGCACAACACCACACCAGCAGGAGATGTGTACTGTAAGTCGTGAGGAAGGTTTGGCACAGCCACAATTAACTTGGCTCGGTTCCTGGACGCGTCCCAAAGAGATGTGTTTCCCTGAAACCAAGTTGCTATATATGTGGTTTGTACTGTTCAGGGGTATTGTTCGCTCTCTCTCTTGCTCGTTGTTGATATTGTGGACGAGGATTCAGGTCACCCCGAACTTGTCATATCAAATCACCAAGAACGTTGATGAAAACCACCGTCTCCAATCTTACCCAATTTAGGAAAAAAAAAAAAAAAAAAAAAAAAAAAAAAAAAAAAAAAAAAAACCCAGTTAAAAAAAAAGTTAAAAAAAGGGAGAAGCTCACCATAATTGGCTGTTACATCGTACTCTCGAAGTTAGTTTGCCTCCCCTTCTTCCGCAGTCTCCCCAACGCCGTGTTGGTTTTAGTTTCCGCGTATAAAAAAGAACACGACAAACAGCGCTTCCCTGGAAGTACACGTGTAAAAAATAGACAAGGACGGACGACGGACGCCTTCGAGGCCCCCACTTTTTTGTTTTTTTGGTCCTTTTGGCAGCTTTGATCAAGGCTGCTCCTTGTTCACGGAAAGAAGGAGGCACAGCACAGTTTCGATCGATGAGAGAGAGGCAGGATCTCGAAAGCGAGAAAATGTAGCTCTCACTCACTGGGCTGTTCACAAACATCGTATCGTATGTGTGGACGCGCAGGATCACGCAAGGCGCTATGGTGTACAGTTGATAAAGTACGGTATTTAGAGTACGTAGTAGGTTGAAAGCTAGGTACTGGTAGCCAGGAATGTACCTATGGACCAATCGTACACTATAAAATCGGCCACCACTACACTACCGAAGCGAGCGACGATACGCAACATGCGAGATTCGGGGGGATCAGAAGAACGGGATCGCGTAGAGTTTCCTTTCACGGGAAGTTTGATACCTAACTTTAATAGACGATGTACTGTAGGTCTTTGTTGGCTCGTGTTATTTCGTGCATGAGTTCACTGATCCCAACCCATGGGATGAAACCCCGTGGTTGAATGATACCGACCGGTGTGATGATAACTTCAAGCGAAGGGAGAGTAGGGTTGCCGCTGAAGGTCTTTGAAACATACGTAGCTAGGCAAAGTAGCTCTATAGTATTACCGCGGGTTGATATTGGAATTTTGTTCGAAACTGCAGACGAGGATTAAGAAAGGACCCCCCACTTTGCTGTCCCGTTGCTCTTAGTTCCCTCCCTCACTCCTTCTGGTCGAAAACCTTCAAGTCGGGATGCTCTACAAGAGTTCTAGTGAAGTCATTGGAGAACCGAACTTTCACGAACCATTGCGGTGATCAGCATCACAAGAACTTATACACCACACTTTGTTCTTGAGTCCTCCCAGCCTGACTGGCTGCTTCATTCAAGTCGTGAGCCAGTCATTGTCCTCCCTCCCACTCTCGTTACTTTCGCCTCCGCAAATGTCCATCCTCAGTCTTACCGTACAATATTCGGTTCGTTAAAGCAGCGTCGTAGTGCCCTCCTGTAATGGTTTGAACATGTTTTCCCCCGCATGCCCCATGGGGGAAACACGGGTCGACGATGATAGGCCGGCCGGGCCGTGTTTGAGACCTTGAATCGGAGGGGGACCTGGACTCATTCTTTTTCGGCCAAATTCTTTTGCTTTTTTTCCCCCCAGGCCTGTGAATTGTCCCCATTCCTTCCGCTACACGTGTACTTACTTGGACGACCCTCGATTTCCTTTCCTTTACCTGAGATCAGGATATTTTGAGATGAACGGCTCCTACCTAGTTGTTGAGTTGGACATGAAAAAGCGTTTGCCTCTTTCTTCCTTTTCTCTCGGAAGACTTTTGGGTGCCATGTTGGGGAAGCGCTCATTCGCCCCTTCCCTGTTCTCAACCTACACTAGAATAAAGTGTTGCTAATGCCTTTTTTCACGAACAGACGAGGCATCCCGTCACCCGTCTCTTGACGGTGCGATTGCAGTGCCAAGGCGATCTGGTCTCGGTCCTCTGATCTCTTGATGTCTGACACAAAATCTCTCTTTACATCACTCGATTGGCTGAAGTGCCGGATATTATAGTGCTTGCATAACAACCGTCGGCATGCGTTTACTTGTGGTGGTGGTTAAAGTTCAAGCTTTCCGCCCGAAAGGGCCGAGGCGGAGATGGTACAGTTCGTATCGACTATCGTCCATAGTTCAACATATTGCTGTTTCGGACTCTGCCAGAGTGAGTGTTCCTGAGTCGAGCGATGAATGACTGGCTAGGAGGAGACGGCAACGGGATTGATGGCAAAAGGTCGGCCGACTTCGAAGATGGAAAGAGGAGAAAAGAAAAGACGGGACCCCCCCGCGCGCGCAGAATGGCACGGCGACGGAGATCGATCCGTGATCCATCAATCAATCAAACCGATCAACAGCGGTTGCCTTCCTGCAGTAGTGTACAGTACGGGGTAGCATCAGCGCCGCTCTAGTGCTTGCAGTAGCGGCTTTTTGACATGCATTCGTCCCCATCGAGAAGGCACTGTTTTTCAATGGTCGGTCGAGCCATTTCAGTGAAGCCATGACAGTCCCCAATGGACAAATTTTTGGGCTTCACGATGAGAAAACCACGACGCCAGGAACGGTTGGTTGCCCTGTCTGAAAATGGAAAGACGATTGTGGAGAAGAACCACGCCTCACGCCTCTGAGAGGGCGGTCTGGAGAGTCTGGACAACCGCCACAAACCGAATAAAGGGAGCGGAAAGACGTTATCACTTTTTCCACTGTCATCTTCCCCTCACAGAAGAAACAAAAGAACCCGCTGGCTGGTCTCATTGCTCACTTTCCAGTGCCCTGCGTCTCGTCGGCTGAATGGCTTCAGGGCCTCTGTGGCGTCATGCACAGTTGTCCGTGCCCTTTTGCGAAGTGTGGTGGGCGCTTCGAGCTCAGAGTGGTCAGTGGACTCGTTGAAGCTAATGCGAGTGTTTAGCGCCAGTGGTTGCATGGCATGGCATCAAATATGCTTGGCAGGACGCCAGGGCCCGGTTCGGAGCAAGATGCTTGTGCTTGTGCTTGTGCCTGTTGTGTGGGTGCTGATGTTGCTGCAGGATTCAGGGACTATCTAGATCTCGTCGACGACGAGACTCCGACCACCGATGAACCTCATTCACGACATCTTGGCAAAATTTCAACCTAGACAGACGAGGAAGGCGGCTTTTAGAGGTTGTTCTACACGAGGGTGGTGGCGTGGGCCGCGTAGATAGAACATGATTGAAGTGAGGAGTCAGCGGCCTCGACAAGTCTCTTTTCACATTCTCACAGTCCTCTTCCGAAGGTGCCTGATATCGCAACTTTTTCTGATAACGGCTGAATGTAACCGATTGCTAAAGCAGTGGCGTTCTGATAACGCTGAATTATAGCGGCATGTGCGTATATCATGCGTATGCAATGTACATGTAAGTGTGTGCGCGGTTCATCGTCAAGTGGTGGTGGTGGTGATGATACCAAAGATGGTGTCTGGAATCAGCAGTTTCCTTTCTCCTCGAGACGAACGAACGAACGAATTGATAACGGAGCAGTGTCTGATGCAACACCAAACACACACATCCCGCATCATATCCGCCGCTGCCACACTTGAAAGGCGAACGAGTTCCGTATTGAAACATTGCCCCGCCTTATAGCTGAGGTGATCAGCCCGCTGACCAAAAGCGTCGTCCGTTCCTGTTCAGGATGCCCGAGTGTGTGGCTCTAGAATATTTAGTCACTGAGATGAGCAAACAGAACGAATCTCACCTAACGAGAAGAATAAGCCACACGCAACTCCTGGCGAAAGAAAGACTAAGCGAGCCATTTCCCAATCTGGCACACATTGTTTATTTTAGGAATTGCAAACGAATAGATGTGCCAACTACAACAGCAACTTGTAGCAACAAAAAGGAATGTTTGGAGAGCGTGCAAGTCGAAGGTGACCGTATGACATTCCCCGTCCCTCACCGCCCCCCCTGTAATTCCTGGTCATGTACCCCGTAACCCCATCCTTGATTGTACCCCGTACTCCTCTTCATCGGGGATGCTGGGTAAAGTCGGTCGGCATATAGTTATCACTCAATAGACTTTGTAGAAATACCGACAGATTTGATTCAGAGAACAACGAACCCCGTTCATCATGCAGTGAGAGCACCGCCGAGCACCGGCCGGAATTCGTCTTCGGTAGACGAGAGGTAGGGAGGGTGATCCCCCACATACCTCCAGTTAAACAGGTGCTACACGTGTACACCGTTATTCCCACCAAGATTGTTATACCTCTTCAGAAATACGGTTCATCAGCACAATCCCAGCGTCAGCCAGCGGGTACCCAAAAGACAGGGCAAGACAACTTCAAAGCCAGGGAGGGACAGTAAGTTGCCAAGGGGTGAAATGACTTTCAACATCCCAGGCTCTCCAAGTAACCTCGTCCGCATAGGGAAGGCAGGGTTAAATTTCAGATGAACAGCATCACAGAGCGCCATTTTAATTGGTAAGGGGGTACCTAGCAACGACAGCAAGGGAGGCACAGGCTGGCGCGTACTTGGCCAGGTACCAGGATATCTTCCACATCATACCTGACCTATGTACAAAGCCCGCTCACTTGGCTGGCTGGAGGCTTTTCGGTGTGCTGGACCGTGGACATTGGACAAGTAGCTGCCACAGGTGATGGTGGGTTTTGCGGAGAGGAATAGCGAAATAACCGTGTCCATCCTGAACCATAGCCGAGAAAAAACAAGATGGACAGAGGACGTCGGTTGACAAGGGGGGGGGATGCCGAATTGGTAACGAGATTCAGGACGTTCCTAATTCCCCACGCTTTCTACCACCTGCATGGTGGGCATTTTGGGTGCCGATGATGTGTAAAACCGGCGTATACGGGAAACAAGCTGGGGAAACAGATGACGAGAAAGAAGTGGGAAGCTCAACATGAGTCGGAGACCGGCTCGGGCTTGCTATGGCGATGATACCGATAGTGGGAAGGCGTTCGCCCAGGACGCTGTGCAACTGGCGGACTCTGAGAGTATGGAGAACCTTGTTGCCCACCACCACCACCACTACTTTAAAAGATTTTGCCAAGTTGGGAGGCGACATGCGACATGAAGTCTGGAATATCTGAACTCTTCCAGTGTGAGAGGATGACTAGAGCTGTATATAAGACTGTTGTGCCATGGCTCACTGCTTGGTGTTTGAGGCTTCGTCCTGGTCCTGGTCTTGGTCTTGGGCACCGGGATGGAATGAAGTTCCTGGGGCAGATTCTCAACTTTGAAGTCCAAAATCAAGAAATTTGTCACTTTTTTTGCTGCTCCCGTGACCATGTCCGACCTGCTCCTACCCTGATTTCTGAGCTGCTCGTCACTCTGGATACAGGTTCGTGAATATAGCCCACATGCGTGTGAGGTGCTGTCGTGCTGCCGTGATGCTGTGCCTTTAGAATGCTCCAACGCAACACAACCACGGACTCCCGCTCGCGACTGAGCGGTACGTAGGTATGCGTAGGCGTGGTACACAGCAACTGTTGCATGAGGTTTCTCAGAGAAGGCGGTGGAGGATGTGTCTCCCAAGGTCAAATTTCCCTTTTCCGCTTCTTGAATCTCTGGCGATATGGATGTCCTTGGTTGTCTTTGATGCGAGTCCCAGCTCCTGGTTCCCGTCCGTACTCCGTGCCAGCATCAACCGCCGCGCACAGAGAGGCTCATTTTTAAACTTTGTCCCCCATGGCATATCCGTACATGGCCTCTCTTGAAATCCGATGTCAGACTTTGGGCTTCTCCTTCCAAGGCTGGACTAAACCATCTCTAGTGTACTTGGGAAGGAGTGGTAGACAATACCTAGGTAGGTACTTTACCGTACCTGCCCTGAGAAGTGGTGGTTTTTGAGATGCGAACCATAAGCCCAATCTCTTTTTCGTTGGGGAGCTGGCATTGAATGCTTAAGCTCAACCACTCATGTCGACTGCTCATCACCTCTTGGAATATCTTGTTCGTCTTCAGTTCTTCTTTTTCTTCTTCTAGAAAGATGGAAACCAGCGCACCCGCCCTTCTTTAAAGATGTCCCCGTTTGCGGATACCGATGGGTGTCGTAGCGCTGGCCTGACTGGCTGCTGCAGACCCACTTGGAAATCCACCGCAAATCCCATTACCCCTGGTTTATGCTGGTTTTGGTAAGTTGTGCAGGAGTGGATGCCCAGCGGACGAGCCTGGAGCCAGGTGCGCCAGGCACACGACGGCACACTGGCACCGCATTGGCACGCTCGGCCAGGGGAGAGGAAAAAGGAACCCACACCCACTGCACTCTAGCTCCAGTGCAGCACAGTGCGCCGGCGGTCCACACCTTTCCCTAGGTTGGGACTGAGTTGCAGGCGCACTGGAGGGTGACTGCCACTGGAGGCACACCCACGCTGGAGGACACACTGAACACCAGCAGCGGCCAGGACCTGGAGGCGCAGATGCGCGGCTCCCGTTGGCTGGTGTGCACAAGAGGGTCCCACTTTGTGGTTTTTCTGTTGTGTTCGTTCCGCTCACCCTCCCGTCCATGGACCGTCCGCTCCCACTGCATCTTCACCTTTCCATTTCCTCACTCTTTCCACCACCCCATTCTCCCTCTTCACCATCTCACCGTCGTCACTTGTCGTCGACACCACCCTTCCTCTTTGGTTCAATTCCAGCAGCAGATCTTGACCGATTTGCGCTGGCTTGACCGTCCACTCCTTTAACCAAAATCTTTCAAGTTATCGTCGCCAGCGTCACTTTTGCTTCGCGTCGAAACTCTCTAATTCTTTGTTGCCCTGCCTTTTCTCTTCTCGTCTTTGGTTGCTCGTCTCTGATCTGACTTGACTATTGGTACGTTTCTGTCTTTCGCGATCAACCTTGCGTCATGAATGCTTCCATGACTGCTTCGTGAATCACCTTTACTTGTCCAGCGGTCAATTGTCCAATCCGCAGTCATTCACTACACTAGGCATATGGTAGCCAAGCTGTATTACACCCTCGTCGCTGACATTTCCTGCTCTAGAGTCTCAGGTTCGCAATCCATCGCCTTGTAATCCTTTAATCGTCCCGACCTTCCCGACCTCACCACTACTTTTGCCTTCGCCTTCGCCAACCGCAATTGCGTCGACGTGCTAGCAAGCCCCGTTTCCGCCGGCAATTAATGTCGCTTACCTTCAACTAAGTCTTCGTTGTTTGTGGTGCCGCGGTGCGGCTTGGAAAAGAAACATGGCGGCCATGATGGGTCCCGACATGATGGTCGGATCGACTACCAATGCTTTCGATCATTCAACCACCGCTTCCGATATTACCAACAAGACTCCCCGATCTCAAATTCCGCTGCCGAATCCGCCCTTCGTCTTCCCTGCCAAACCGGCTTCTTCAGCGCCCTCGTACTCCCGCGCGACTGGAAGACGCCCGCACTCCGCTATCGAGCCACAGCTCCCGAGCTTTTCTCTTGGTGCTGATATCGAGAAGCCTGTGTCCAGATCACCTGCGCTTCCGGTCCTTCCCGCCTTCTCATTCAACCCAGGGAACCCCTTACCTGCAGCAGCGCTCACCGAGAGCTCGTTTCTCAGCCCTACTCTTCCTCCATCGGCCCCTTCTTCGCCAAGGGCAATTCCAACTCGGCCCGGAGGCCATGGTCATCGCAGGGGAGGTAGCGAGTTTGTAGGAGGCAGCATTCGTGGTGGGGATTCGATTACGGTCAACTTGGGTTCTAGTCCTACCAAGTCAGAAAGTGGCTTGGCTTCTCCCTTGTTGCAACCAAAGAAGTCTGCGGGCCGCAGAGGCCATGCTCATCGCAGATCTGCGGCAATCTCAAGCCACGACTTGTCTTCCATCATCCTCCCCCCTACTGCTAGAGAGGTCAAGAAGGACAGCCCCCCAGCAAGCCCAGCGACGGTCGATCCTCCCAAGGAACTCCCGCTGGCCAGTGATGAGAAGTCGCAGACTGAGACGACAACAACAGCAATTGATGTTTCCGAAGTTCCGGAAACCCTTGCTCTAGAGCCCGAGGTCTCGACACCACCCGCTGAGGAGCCAGTATCTACCACAGAAGTCCAGGAACCACCGAAGCCGGTCGTTCGTACAAGGGTTGGATTCTCTGATACTCTCGAATACATCCCGAGACCTGTGTCGCTTGTCTCTAGCGACACCTCCAGCACGATCACCGCTCGTCCCGGCCATTCCGTTTCGGGTAGTATTTCGTCAGTCATCTCCATCACAAACGTGGAGCTGGGCTTGAACACTCCTTTGGCCTTCAACTCATCGCCCGAGATCAATGACCGCCCAAGCACAGCTGGAGCCGTCCTTGAACGTACCGAAACAGGTCAGGAGCAGGTCCAAGAGGTACCAGTTTCATCGAGACGCCGTGGTTCCATTCCCCTTCTGGGTTCGATTCCGCCGCCTTCAGCTTACACGTCGGCGACCCCCAGCCCCACCAAGGCCACCAAAAAATGGTCTTTCTTCGGCAAGGACACCTCGGCTTCATCTCCCACCAGGTGTTCGGAATCGCCCAAGCTGTCGGCATCGGCAAAGTCCACGCCGCAGCGCTCCCCGTGTCTCCCGCCTCAGGAACTGCCCGAAGAGCTGACGGAGATGAAACCGCTCACGAAGAAGAGGAGCAAGAAAAAGAAGAAGGTCAAGACCTGGGCCGGGTCCATTCTGTCTCGGAAGCAAAGCAAAAAATCGCGAAATGGCAAGGGCCTGAGGCGGACACCTACTCCTACCTCTCGACGTTCCTATAGTGTGAACGAGCCAGCTGATATGGTCGTCGAGCCAGAGGCGGTTATGCCTACAGTTCTGGTGACTGAGGAAATCGACCCCACTGCGAAGGACTGGGATTCATACAAGCCAGCATCCCTTCCTGACGAAGAGACTTCATACCAAATGATCGATTTGGACGCGGCATTGGGACCATTCAATACGCCTCTCCCTCGCAACCCGGAATGGGAGGCCGCGCAGAGAGCAGGCGGTACCGTTAAGAAACAGTTGCACAGCGCTGCGGGTCTGAGGGGCTTCACCGGTCCTGGAATGCACTATCACAGACGTGCTGAGAGTGCACCCGAACTGGTACCTTTTGAAGGTGGCCGGTTTGGGTTCCCCCGGTTCGGTAGCAGCTCTACCATGGCCGACGTGTTCGAGGAGGACGAAGAGGAAGATGAGGACGAGTCACCCAAGTCTACTGGACAGTCAACCCCTGTTATGGAGACCCCTCTGGCCGAAACCTTCGAAGAGTTGAAGGCTTCCGCAAAGGGTAAGGATGTCGCGAAGCCCACTGCTGACGAGCAGCGGGACATGGCAACCGTATCCGTTGCTCTACCTTCAGGAGTAAACACCGACGAGGATGGCAACGCCTCTGTGAAGTCTTCAATTCATACAGGGTCTCTGGCCAGCCAGTCTCAGGATGCGCTTCAGCAAGAGACATCCGTCACTGATTCTCCCCGTCCTAGCTTTAGTGGATATCAGAACGAGCTACAGGCTAGACACAGCTTTTCGGGGTCTGCGACTCCTTCTCCCAGGCAGACCTTCCGTCCCAAGGACCTTGCTGCAGTTGACTGCAGTCCTTTGACCTTGCCTGCTGCTGCGTCATGCGCGCCGGTCAGCCCTCACTCGATGACCCCGTCGTCGGCCTTCCCATCTCCCAGGTCTCCCTTGTCCTACGATGCTCATCGCATCTCGACAGCGCCTTCATCCATCACCGAGGACAATTTCCAATCACTGCTCATGGGCGAACCTGGACCGGAGGTACGAATCTCGGTGGACGATGTCCCATCATTGACCAGCGGCGACTCGTCGATGACTCGTGAGAGCTTCTTTGCACAAAACCCCCAGGCTAGGCAGCTATCCTCCAACACGCTGCCTAGGCCTGCCTCGTTCAGTGCCTCTGCCTTTGGTCGAAGGCGATCGAGTCTTGCTAGCCTCAGCCGTCTTGTTAGTAGCTCGCACGGTGAGCGCAGCAAGCTCTCAATGGAAGTTTCGGCGAATGATGACGGATCGGAGAAGAAAGTCAAACCCAGCAAGACAAAGCGGCTCGGCCGGTTTGTGCAGTTCTGGAAATCCAAGGAGAATAGCGAGGCTTAACGATGTTTTCAGGCGAAACTAGCTAGGAGCATGGGTGTCAAGGCTCTTCTGTTTTCATGTGGCGCTAAATAAGGGATTTTGGGGATCTAGATGAGATTTATCAGGGGGCTTTTCAACTTGACGGATAGGGCGTTCTCTTTCTTTTTGACGATAGCACGAAGGACAAGATAACACGAGACCAAGGGAGGCAGCAGCAGCAATCTCGGTCACAACCAGAAATTTGTTTAGGGGACGAGACGTTTATTTGTCGAGGAATGATGTGGTCAAGGGACATATGATTCAAAGGTGGACGATGACAATTTTTTTGTGATTCTATGGACATATCATTGCAAATGTCTACGATCGACTTAGGGTGGAAGGTTTTGACCTGGTGAGCTTCAAATGCAATACAAATTATTGGGCAATTCGAGCTATGCTACAATGCGCCTTCAACGGTTATGTGTCCCTTCTGCGTGCTTTTGTCAATCCCATGTTGATGGGGCGATATTATCGTCCGAAGAACAGAACATCACCTCAACCTCGGCTTCAACGAACTCAAAGGGTCCTTGGGTTTCAGCGCACCACAAGTGACGCCGCCAACGGGCTTTATCCACTAGGAATCCACACTCACAGAGCCACGTAGCGGTAGGTGCAGCCGCCGGAAACGCCGATGCGCGCTGAAGGTCTTCGCTCGGCACATGTAGTCGAACCCCGGGCCGTGTCAGGGGTACCGCTATCAGCCGCACTGGCAGCACCTCGGTGGGCACGGCACGTTGAACGCCTCGGCTACATCAACAACACCGAACATCAAAGGTACCGAACGAGACATCAACAAACGACATCTGAGCCCTGCGCGACCGACGATACGCCATTTTACGAGATCAAACTAGTACGAGCTGACCACGGTTCGCGCACCGATTACCGATCGATTTATCGAGGGCCGTACACCGAAACTTGCGCTGGGCACGGACATAGCTATACCGACTTGGCGACAGCCGACGACTACCATACACACAAGCGCGAGAACAATCGGCTTCACGACACGGCTCGCAACGACGACGGGTGAACTTATTCCGAAAGGGCTCCCGCGTATTCCTTCTACTGGGCTTCCATACGCTGCTTTTTCCACAGTTCTATGAGACTACTTGCACACTGTTGTACCGAACGGACGACCTGCACCGGTACCGGTACCGGCCCTGACGCAACTGAATATACCAAACCATCCTGCCAGCCACCGACCAGCTTGACTACGTATTTCTGTTCGCATCTATCTGTCTTGCTCTTGAATAATACGATTCGAGTAGTCGAGGGACTTACAACAGCGGACAGATCAGCTCTGTAGGGAAAGGAACAAGCACACACGACCGGATTAAAACAAACCATTATTACCATAAAGGTACAGAGAAACATACACACACACACACACACACACACACGTACATACATACATACATACATACATACAAAATGGGTTCCAACCGCAGCGCAGCCAAGCGCCTAATCAAAGAGCTTACGACCTGGAACAACGTCGAGTCCAAAGAAGAGAAGGGAGTCGAGCGGCTAGGGCCCATCAACGACGATGAGCTGTTGGTTTGGGAGGCCGTGATAAACGGGAAGGGGGTTGGTTGTGGTTATGATGGTATGTATACCTTTTTTCCTTCCTTATTTCCTCCCTCTATTATCCCCTTCCCTCTCTGTCCCTCCTCTGAATTTTTTTGATTTTTTTCTCCTCTTAATTATCTTTTTACTAATCACAAAGTGTTCCAAACTTCCAACAGACGGCCGCTGGCTCCTCCACATCACCCTCCCACCTACCTACCCCTTGCACCCTCCCTCAATAAAATTCATTACCCCCATCGTGCACGCCAACGTTGCTTTACAGACGGGGGAGATCTGCCTGGATTTGCTAAAGGAAGCGTGGACGCCCGCCTACAGCGTCTTGGAGTGCGTGAGGGCTATTCGCTTGTTGCTGAGCTGTCCGGGCATTGATTCCCCGTTGAATGTGGATGTTGCGGCGCTGATAAGGCAGGGGGATCATGTTGCTGCTAGGGGACTGGTGGAGTTGTGGGTTGAGGAGGAGAGGTATGAGGGGCCGTAGATGGGTAAATGGGTTGGTTAGAGGGCGGCGATATGGGGATCGATGTAGGATGATGGGTTAGGATGTGGACGGAGAGTTGGGTTGAAAGGAGGAGGGACGGCGGAAAGACATGGGATGATTTGTTATGCATTGAGAGGGACTGGATGGAATGATAACGTTTGGTAACTCTTTTTTTTTTTTTTTTTTTTTTTTTTTTTTTTTTTGGATAGGAACCTAACCGGTTATGGTCATAGGCCTTTGATACATCTTTGAAGAGCGATGATGCGTGTGTTTGGGACACCAATTACAAGATACCAATTGGACAGCATGTTTCCAACCCTTCATGTAGCCGTTGTAGCGGATCTCCGAAGACGAGAATCCAAAGTCAAGGTTTGTGGGCTTGATATGGATCCTTCCTGTGATATATACGCTTAAGTATCACTGGTAAATGGACATGATGCTCGTCACAGATAAACCGCTTGTATGATGATGCAGAGACCAAGTCGAGGCGGAGCTAACGGTTCATGTTGTTTCATCGCGTTGTAGCACAACAGCTGGACGCTTGTGCAGTACCTCTTAACGCCAAACCCCTTACTTTTTATTATGCTATTACTTCAAGAAAGATGACCTTCAAGAGTTCCCCATATGCCCTCGCCAATGGTCTAGTATATATCGTGAGAAATCGTCGCTGTATGTCTTCAAAACTGGACCAAATAAAGTTTTTACATGATTCTTTGCTCTGGTCTCTAAAGAGCTTTTGAAATAGGCAAATTCGCTTTTGTTTCGACAGCGAGCGAACAACTCATCACACAAGCTCGCGTCTGGCGCATCGTACACCAGACGTCTATTCGTCTCGCGCCCTTCTGCCGTATGCTTTTCGCTTCCCACAACCTGACCGGACACCAAACACTCATCAACAAATTAAAAGACTGCCGAAGCTTTTATGCTTCCCGACTTGGGGATGTGATATAGAACACTGCCTCCCTCTCCAAAGCAGGAAGCCCCTGCTATTGGCTACCAGGCTCCTGCTATTAGATGTGGGAGCGTCGAGGAAGGACGAGGAATAGTAGCCGTCTTCGAAGGCTCTGTGACAGATGCTGTCATCGTCAAGTGGCGGCTTAGGATACGCGTTATCAGACTCAATAACGGCCAATGTTTCACTCGTTGTAGTGATAAACCTGATGATTCACCGTTAGTGCGACGTTTCCCACTTTGACATGGCGCACAGCACACAGAACACATACCTTGTAATTGGGCAAACCAGTTGCTTGCCAACCTAGTCTTTTGGCCATCTTGGCGAAGCCTTCCGTCTCAATCAAGTGGTAGAAGGGGAACGCGGGGAACATGGCTCCGTCACGGTGCACCTCCGCCTTCACCAGCAACGCCGTTCCTCCTACACCATCCAAAGGCACTTCAGTGTGGATATCCGCACCCGCCTCGTACATGTAAGCCATCAGAGCGCGGTAGGTTGCCATTTCGGCGTAGCCTTCGAGAAGAATATCGTCCTTGCCCATCTTGGAAGATAGCTCCTGCGCGGTGGGGCTGTCCTGCCAGTTGTTGAAGTCGTATGGCCGCTCGTCCATAGCCTTCTTCTCGTCGTTGTAGAACCGCTGGAAGCAGTTGGGCACCGTGAGGGGCTTGCTGTGGCTGGCGAGATCCTGGATGAGAGTGGGGGGTGTCTCGATGATGTCGGCGTCCAACCACAGCACCCACGATGTGTCGGGTCCAAGGGTCGTGAAGAGAAGCGAGTTGCGGGCCTTGGCCATGGAAGCCCGTCGCGCCTTCTGGTTTGCCATCTTGTGACGCTCGCTCTCATCCTGGGAGGGGATGGGCGGGTCGAAGTCTTGTCGTAGGATGATGATGCTCTTGAACCTTTCCTTCTCTAGGCCATGCTTCTGGATCTTTGCGATCTGCTTCTGGAGCTCAATGGTGGCCGCGTTGCCCTCCTTAGTCTTGGGCAGAATAAAGCCCAACGTGATGAGCTCATGGGGATACGAGAGCTTCAGCAAGTTATCCCAGTATCCCTGATAGAAGCGGGCCATGGGCGTAAGGACGAGGACATTCTCGCGGTTGGCGACGGGGTCGTTTGTGATGGTGACATTGTTGAGGTTGTAGCGCGTTACTGGTGGAGGGCCCGACTTGCCCCCAACAGCGCTTGACTTTCGGAAAGGTGATGTCGGCGGGGAAAGAGGATGCAGCGCCGCTGTGGCCTTGCGAGCGGCAGAGAAGTCGGGAGCGGAGGGGGATACTAAAAGGTAGAGGATGACGAGGACGAGGCAGAGGCCGACAATGATCGTGCCAGGGCTCGTCCTTCTAAGACGAACCGGCCCCAATGGACGCGCCATGGGATGTGTGGAAGATATATCAAAGAAGGGAAGTAATCATATAGTCGTCGGGGTTCGAAGGTTCGCGCGTTCCCGTCGTCCGTGGTTGGCTTCTCGGTTGTGGTTGTAGTATCTTCGGTGGTGGAGATAAATGACAACGCTATAGCACTATTTGAAGCGCTCTTTCTCCTAGCTTCGTACGCAAACGAGAGCTGCGCGGGTATATATTCGTCTGCCGCGGACTTAAGAATATCAGAGCCAGCGTCGGTCAGTGTTGTCTTGGACACTTTTTGTCGGCCACTCAGTTGAGTCGTGGTCGAGGGGCGGCCAGGGGCATTGGCAACCGAGCGGGATGGGGGAGTTTAGGGGATGGGGGAAAACGGGCTTCTGGAATGAAGACAAGGCCTGAAGTGCGAATGGCCAGAAATGGGGAAAAGGGGTTTAGTGCAGCGTCGCGTCAGAGAGAACTCCAATGGCTTGCTGACATGGGTCAATGTAATTCTGAAACGGTACCAATTCCTGCCCGCTAGCTTTCTGTCACTCCAGCAGCATTTTGGGCACCTTCGTGGTCTCAGTCGCGACTGGCAATCGTGGCAGGCAACTGGCGACACTCTTTGCGCAACCGTGGAAGGGAAAGTGAGAAGTGGCAGCAACGACGTCGATCCCGTCACGAAGCACTCCACTGGCCTGCAACTTCTCCAACACCAAGTCAAGCGTGCCAGGGACTTGCTGGGCAAAGGAGCGACAGCGATTGGGGTGACCCTCTAGCTGGAGGCTACAGTGCGAATGCCATCTCAGGCCGTCAAGGTAGGAGGCACAGGGGGGTCGCAGCTGGTGACGGCAGCGGCAGCGGGCAGCCCACGTCAGAGCAACTGTAGCCTTACCGCAGGTAGCTCCAGGTGCTGAGCTCACATCCATTGCTGATTGCCTCTACCTTGGAGCAGCATCATCATCGTTAACGAAATCCAAGCTTCATCGACCCGACTGTTTCTTTTTTGACCCGATACCACCCCGCCATCTGCGATTTCTTCAACTAATCATACACCCATCTTACTGTCGACACCAGCGTGTATTAACCATGCCGATATCACCCATTATTACGTTCAAGGCGGGCATTTGCGATGTCGATGTTCGTACCACCCCCTCCATCAAGCTCCCCGCGTCTGCCATGACATCTTCCTTCTTGGCTGCTTTGTCGCCTGTAACCGTCGATTAGTCCGACTATCGCAATGGAGCTAACATCCAGATCTTCAGCAATCGTCGAAGCCGTACAAGGTCACGCCCCAAGCCAGGCCCGGCTACATCTACCTCTACTCCGACGATGGTATGCGCACCGTTCAATCTTTAACTGGCGCTGTGGGACCCGATCCCTTCTCGTGACACAAGCTGACCATATCATCATGCAGACTTCATCCATTTCTGCTGGCGCCCGAGAGACGCTTCTGTGGACGAGCCCGAGCTCGACCTCGTCATGATCCCCGAGGACGGCCACTTCCTTCCCTACGATACCAAATCGCCTGCCCAGGCTTCCGCTAAGACCAACGGCCGTATCTTCTCGCTCAAGTTCTCTTCCTCGTCACAGCGCCACATCTTCTGGCTGCAATCGAAGCCCCAGGGCCCTAACGGCGATCCGTCTGTCCTGAGCCCAAGAGATCTGAAGATTGGAGAGATCGTGGACAAGCTGTTGCAGGATTATGAAGTCGATGTCAACAGGGAGCTTGCTTCACTCAGCAGCGGCGGTGGCAACAACCGCCGAGACGATGATGACGACGAGACGATGGAGGACGTCGAGGGCCACGGAGACCCCAATTCCCACCACGAGGGCGGTACCGGCGGCGCTGGTCCCGATGCCACCGGTGGTGATGTCCGGAGGGAGGGCGAGGACGCCAGAGAAGGAGGAGCAGATGGAGCGAGAGCGTAGGTGTTGTTTTCCCGTCACATTGAGTTTTGGGAGTTTGGGTTGCTTTGGCGCGCGCACATCATTGATCAACTTTCAACCAAGAATGAGCTAGCAGGCTATGGCGCAGAGGCAACAAGAATGGTGCAACTGTATTTTGTCCTTACTAGATGGAGGCACTAGAATATGACATGCACATACGTGGCATCCCTCTGCTTCCCACAAAATGGTTTTCCTGATACCAATGCAAGTGCTAACATGGTGTTGTTGATAGGGCAAGTGCTACAAATGCCGAGACTGATGCGGCTGCCGTTGTACGAAACTTCCTCGATTCCCTGAAGGGCACCCAAGGGCTTGCCGGAGGCCAATCTCAGACCCAGGCTCAGGGCAAATCATATCCCCTGCTCAACGACCTACTTGAACCCTCTGTCACGATCCCGATACTCGATTCCGCCACCGACGAATATGTCGACAACCTTTTGAACTACCTACCCCCGACCGTCATTATCATGTCCCAGCAAGGCGCCAGCAATGCCGATGCCATTGAGATCGAGCCGAGTGCCGAGTCTGTTGAGGCCGCTCGGCAGACCATGAGCCAAGATCAGAAGCGCGCGCTCCTGAAGAAGGTTCTTCGGAGCCCTCAGTTTACCCAGAGCTTGGCTAGTCTGACCATTGCTCTTCGGGATGGAGGACTCCCTAACATTTCGGCCGCGTTAGGCGTCCAAGTGGAAAATGGCGGTATGGTCAGGGGCGGTACGGTGCCTCTTGGTGGTGGAGATGCTGTCGAGGCCTTTGTGGAGGGAGTGAAGAAGACGGTTCAGAAGAAGTAAAAGTGTTCAAATTCGAGGAATATTCAAGATGAGGGCATGGCATATATGAGTCTGAGATCGGCCGAGGGAATCAGGTACATATAGAAACCGTACGCAGGCCTGCGTCCCGGGCTTGAATAAGAACCCGACTCCATACCAGATCTTGATCGTACTCTCAAGGCCATGCATATCCGTATCTCCAAAGTCTAACATGAAGCAGGACGGAAAAGAGTAGTCACATATGGCGGTATCTCTAATCGAATGACGAGTTGGTACTAACAGTAGCTTGATTGGTCTGAGTGTGTCATACAAGAACCATTAAACCAACCTATCTCTTACTACCAGCGACAAAGCCACATAGATGCCAAAAGAAAATCATCCTATACGGCCGTGAAATCAAGTAATGAGCGAACAGACTCAGATGCAAGCAAAAGAAAAAAGTATTGGGCAAGAAAGAGCCTCACTGGGCATCGACAGACAAGAACTTTCAAGTCATATGTAAGAGTCCATCCAGATCGATCATTCATTCACTCATTCACTCATCACCCTCCTCCTCCTCGGCTTCACCGGCATCCTTATTCTTGCTCTTCTTGAACCTCTCCTTGCCGGTGGCAAAGAAAGCCTCGACAATCCTCCCGTCAAACGCCCGGCCGTGCATCAGATGCACGCACGCCTCGGCCGCCTCCACCGTCGCGAACTTGACGCTCACGATCCCTTCCTCCTCCTGATCGAACAGCACCACGTTGGTTACGGGCCCGAGCTTGGCGCACTCCTCCCGGATGTCGTCCTTGATCTCCAGCAGCGCGGCCGGATCCTCGTTGAGTTCCTCGAGGGTGAACATGTGCCGCAGGATCACCACCTTGTCCCATTTTCCGCCCTTGGCCTCCTTGATTGCGGGCCCCAGCAGGCGGGCGGAGGGGGAGGGCTCGTCGTCGTCCCAGTCGGCGAGCTTGGCGGAGAGCTTTTGGGTCTTTTTGATGATCTTGGCTTTATCCTGCGCGCTGCGCCGGTTGTCACCGGTACCGCCACTGCCGCCGCCGTTGTTGCTGTTGGGAGCGGGAGTGGGGTTGGTGATGTTGTTGTAGGGGATCGCAGAGGACGAGTCTTCGCCGTTTCCACCAGCCTTGTTGTCCTCTGCGCCACCACCGCCTGCCTTGTCTGCGGCGTAGTTGGTCTTTTTGTAGCTCATGTCCGCCGCCTGGACGCGCATCCTGCTGCCATCCGGAGCAGGCTCAAAGCGGAAGTCGGTGTCGTCCAGCAGCATGATGGCCATGTCGACTGACTGCGGCTTGAAGAAGACGATCAGGGCGTCGCCCTTGAATTTCCCGTAGGCGTCCGTGTACATCTTAATGCGCGGGCGGCCGCTGTCGATCTCCTCGGCAATGACGCCGCACTTGCGCGAGAAGAGCTCGGCGACCTCGTCAGCCGTCGCGTCGAGCGGAAGTCCGGTCACGTAGACGGCCGTGTTTTGCTTGGGCTCCCGCGGCGCCTTTTCGCGCTTCTGGTTCTTGGGTGGACGTTGGTTGTTCATGTTGTTGTTACTGCTAGCGGAGTCCTGTAGGCGTGCGCGCAACGAGGGAAAGAAAGAAAACGTCTGGTTAGTGTCTTCCCCAGATTGTCTCTTCTCTCGGTCCTGTTTGTCCCGTCCTCACAACATCACAAGAGAGAATCACACGGAAATCATTTCGTGTTTCCATGTACTCCTGGGGCACAGCGATTTCTCTTGCTCCCTTCTCTCTCACTTTTCACGCGGCTGCTTCGAAAGATATCGAAATGGGGGCAAAAGAAAATAGTGATTGGATCAATGGTTTCAACGAGGATGAGTGGGTGTTCATGGTGGTGACAGTAGCGGACGTTGATAGGTGCGCATTCGAGCGCAGCTTACCTCTCGGTCGTTGTTCTTTCTCTTTTTGCCTTGTCCTTTGCCTGACTGGCCTGTCTCTGTGTCGTCGTCTCCGAGTGATGTAATGTACGCCCTCTGGTGTTCCTCAATCAGGGCCTCGTCGATGATGGGGAGCCAGCGTTTGAGGCCCTCATCAAACTCGTATTCGGTGCCATCGTCTTGAACGGCAATGTACTTGTTGTCGAGCTTGGAGAAGGAGATGCGCTCGTCCTTGTCGAACTCTTCGAGGTCGGTCGGAAATGTCCAATACTCGGCTTGCTGTCCTTCTTGTTGGTCCATTATCCTATCTTCGGTATTCGCGAGCTGAAAGCTTAGGTATTGCGCAAAGCTTGGATGAATACGTCGATTGTTGAAAGGCGCGAGTTGGGTATTTCCAGTTGACGTTGAAGGAGGAAAATGCGACCCGTCTTCGAAGACCCGTTGGAGATTCCATCCCTTGGCGACGCGGCTCTAACATGGCGCCTGGTGTGGGGCGTCTTAGGTACGTAACTTACCGTATGCTAGGTGCAGGTAAGCCGGACGGTATGCTACGGCAATGCTAAAGGTAGTTCACAGCACATGCATGAGCAACTGTTAATTATTCCGTTCTTTTTCATTCGTCATCATGATCGGAATCAATCCTCTGTATCATCACTTCATCAACGACTTTCGCTTCAAGGGAGAAAGTGCTTCATCAGACAAAGAAAAAGTGTTGAACTTTTGTGTTCCCCCTTAGATCCCCTCGAAAAAAGAGCAAATGTAGCCAGCCGATCCTTCCAGTCCTGTATACCATCCCATTGTACAAATCGCCATGTTTTAAAATCAAAGAAAAATATCGCAAAGTTGAGTTATGCGAGAAGGGTATCAATCATAGCCATCCATCTCTTTCGAAGTGTTTCAAGGTATCTAGGTTTAGAAAGTTTGGCGACTTTAGTGGTGGAACAGACGGGTGTTCTGCTCGACGAAGGTGATGCCGAGCTTCTCGGCGGTCTCGAAGACGGGACCGTCGTTCTGGCTACCGCTGGGGGCGGCAATGTACTTGACGCCGGAGCGAGCGGCGCGGTAGACATTGTCGATGAAGGGGAACTGGTACAGTTATGTTAGTAATGATCGCGGCTGGCAGTCATTCATGGGGTTTTAACTTACGAAAGCGTCAGAGGAGACGCAGACATCGGTGAGCTTGGACATCCACTCGTTCTTCTCCTGCTCGGTGAAAGCAGCAGGGACCTCCTCGAAGAAAGCCTCGAACTGCTCGCGCTCAGGACCGTCCTTAGGGAGCTGACCGCTGACGAGAAGATCGATGGCATTGCTCTTGTCGGGGCGCTTGGCACCCTTCTTCCACTTGATGCCAATGACGCGGGGGTTGAAGCGCAACCACCAGTTGTCGGCCTTGTCACCAGCAAGGCGAGTGCAGTGAATTCTGGACTGCTGACCGGCACCCAAGCCAACTACCTGGCCTCTAGCAGCGTAGCAGACCGAGTTGCTCTGAGTATACTTGGCGACAATGGTGGCGATGGTGAGATCGCGCTGGGCGTTCTCGGGGAGAGTGCCATCCTTGGGAGTGATGATGGTGGAGAAGGTCTCGGGAGAGATCTCAACATCGTTGCGACCCTGGGCGAGAGTGACACCGAAGACGGTGCGGGTCTCGCTCTTGCTGGGCTCGAACTCAGGGTCAACCTGGAGCACGAGGTAACGACCACCCTTCTTCTTCTTGAGAATCTCAATGGCGGCGGGCTCAAAGCCGGGCGCGATAACACCATCCGAAACCTCCTTGCTAATGATGGTAGCAGTAGGGACATCGACAACGTCGCTGAGAGCAATCATGTCACCGAAGCTGCTCATGCGATCGGCACCACGGGCGCGGGCATAGGCCTGGGCAAGGGGAGAGGTCTCGATACCGGGGATATCATCGACCATGTAGACCTTGCGCTCATCGGCAGTCAACTCAAGGCCAATGGCAGCACCGGCGGGAGAGACGTGCTTGAAGCTGGCGGCGGCAGGCTTGCCGAGAGCCTTCTTGAGCTCCTTGACGAGGGGCCAGGCGTTGAGGGCATCGAGGAGGTTGATGTAGCCGGGGGCACCGTTGACAACGGTGAAGGGAAGCTTGCCCTCCTTGACGTAGGCAGCAGCAGGCTTCTGGTGGGGGTTGGCACCATAACGGAGAGGGAGGTACTGGAGACCCTGGCCAGCATACTGCTTGCGGAAGAAGTCGGAGATGGCAGCATCGTAGTCGGCGGTGTGCTCGAAGGCCTTGAGGGCATAGAGCTGACGGCTGGAGTCCTTGATCTCGCCAGACTCGAGCTCCTTGAGGAACTCGGCGTAGTCGTTGGGGTCGCTCAGGATGGTGACACGAGCGTGGTTCTTGGCGGCGGCGCGGATAAGGGTGACACCGCCAATATCGATCTCCTCGACGGCCTCGGGAACGGTGACGTTGATCTTGGCCACAGTATCCTTGAAGGGGTAAAGGTTGCAGATGACATAGTCAACCTTGTCGATGTTCTGCTCAGCGAGGTCCTTCTCGTCGGAGGCGAGCTCGCGGGCGAGGATACCGGCGTGGACAGCGGGGTGGAGGGTCTTGACGCGACCACCCAGCATCTCGGGGGCCTTTGTGATGGCCGAGATATCCCTATACAACAGAAAGAGCTGTCAGCGCGCTGTCGCCAATGGTTTCGATATGAACGGGCCCGAGACGAGGGATCCTTACTCGACAGGGAAGCCAGACTCCCTGATCATCTTGGCGGTACCGCCAGAGGCGAGGATACGGACATTGTGCTGGACGAGGCCCTTGGCCAGGTCGAGGAGGCCGGTCTTGTCGTAGACCGACACAATGGCGATTCTCTGGTGGGCAGCCATTGCGAACCACTTTCTTGCGACCGAGGTGACGGCGGGGGGAATTGGTGGTCGGGGAAGGCGAAGGAAGGCTTGTCTGAGGTAGAACAGCTTGATCGTTGCTACTACTCCTGTTGTTACAAAGCGACAAGGGAAAGGAAAGGAAGAGAGCTTAAGAAGAAATGGCAGGGCCTTTGGAATTTCAAGCCGACAGCTCCTCGCCCGAGTACAGTCACAGGCGAATTGGCTGTGGGGCAGGCAGGGTGGAGGGAAGCGGAGTGGGACTTGCGATCGCGACCCGTAACTCAATCACATCATGGAGGGGTCGGAAATATTTCTTCGTTGCTAAGAACCCTACCCAGGCCTATGGCGGGGTAAGAATGGCCGTTAAGGCGCGAGTGAAGGTCCTCCCAAGTGGGCCCTTCAGCGCGCCGGGTTCGGGCGTTAGCCCCGCAGTCTGCGCAGGGAGGCCCTGATGATTCTCGGGTACGGGTTGGTCACTAGAGTCACCACAGAAGTGCAAATTGCCGCACTACAAGAATTTTGGTTTCTCTCGTTTCTCAATTCTTGTGAACTGTTTTCTGCCTTGTTCTTTCTTCTTTCATTGATTGTCTTGGTGCGAACATTGTGTCAGTGACGGGTCGGTTCTTCCAGCCGCCCGTTGCTTCTGCATATCAAAAGTGCAAGCAGGACACGCTTCCTGCGAAAGGCTCGTGCATGCATCCTGTCGTCCCTTCTTTTTTTTCTGTCGGCTGTGGGTTGTGCGTCGACGATCACAACTGGCCGGGCAGTTGCAGGTGCACAGGCCGATCGCCAGCTGCAGGTGGCAAGAGTGCGCTGCAGCTTCTGCCCAACGTGCGCTACAGGTGTAGAGGCCCCCTAAACCCGGGTTTATAGGTTGTGTGTTTTGCTAGCACTTTCGCCCTTCGGGGCAATTTGGTCAATGTAAGCTCAACCTCCCGGTTCCGTGGCCGAGTGGTATGGATGTGATGCTAACAAAACAAACAGTTGAAACGATACAGAGAAGATTAGCATGGCCCCTGCACTAAGGATGACACGCTACTCAAAGAGACGCTACCAATTTTTTTGTAGATTTTTTCCTCATGCTAACAGGCATCTTTTTATCGCGTGCAATGCCCGTCAAGGTGCCCAAAATGATAAATTTGGGGCCGGAATCTGGGGCCATATCGTGGGCCTAGGCCGGGAGGTGGAGGGTTCGAATCATGCTCGTGACAACCTTTTTTGGCGGTTTTTCTTGAAGTGTAAATCACCCATAAGGTCAACGATCAAAAGTACGAAGCAGATAAACACCGTTGCGAATGAAAGGTCTCTCTATACGCATCTCTGATCTTCAAAGGTCTGGTCTTGCTGGTGCCAGATTTTCCTGTGTACCTTGAAAACGAGAATTCTATAGCGTAAACACGCGATCTTTAGCGCCTTGCTACAACCGACGAGCCGTCGCTAACCTCAAGTAGGTAAAGCTTGGAAGCGTCTTTGACTCACCATCAGAGAACGCAATCAGCATGACACTGAGCTGAACTGAAGAATCTCTTTTTGATACAATGATAAAGCCGGTATCGGTGGAGACAGACTCATTTGCAAGTCTCGACATCCCAAACTTCACCATGACCTGTCGTTAAAAATGGATCATTGACAGTACTCGCGATGGCCGCGCAAAATGATACTCAAAGCTCACTACGATTTGGATACTCTCGCCCTCCCTTGTGCCAGATGGAACAGGAATCACAGGTTACAGTTGCACTGACTGACCGTACACATCCTGAGCACATACACATCTCTAGCAATATCAATGTGAATGTTATCATACGATATATTGTTCTTATGTAGACATTCGAGAACTATATGCAGGAACCAAATTCCGATCACAGATAACCACCCTCCCAATGCTCTCTACCGTCCTGTTACCCGGCCCATAACCTTGCAATGCAAAAAAAGAGAAAAGAAAGAGAACAATCAACGACTATAATACAATATTACAATACAACTCGCGCGGGTCGAAAAGGTCAACCTGCAACCAGATCAGCAGCATCAACCACTTCACGCCTCAGGGGCGGCCTGAGCCTCGCCACCCTCAGCTTCTTCGGCCGGCGGCTGCTCCTGCGGCTTCGCGTAGACATTCAATCCACTCTTGTCCTCCTTGATTTCCACCACCGCATTATCACCAGTCTTGATCTGTCCACGAATGATCTTATCCGCAAGCCCATTGCCAATCTCGGTGGTGATAAGGCGGTTAAGCGGACGAGCACCAAACTTGGGATCGTAACCCCTCTCGGCCAGCCACTGGCGGACCTCGTCGGGGACCGTGAGCGTGATGCGGCGATCGTTGAGCCGCTCCTGGAGCTCCCTCAAACGAATATCGACAATGTCTCTGAGCGCCTCCAGGGCGAGACGCTTGAAGACGATGAAGGAATCGATGCGGTTGAGGAACTCGGGGGGGTACTGCGATGCGACGACGTCCATGACGGCCTTCTTGACATCCGGGTGGATGTCGCCGTCTTCCGTCTCCTTGTATGGGACCAGTGGGTTGGCGTCGACGAGGATGTCGGCGCCGAGGTTGGAGGTGAGCACAATGATGGTGTTCTTGAAGTCAACCTTGTGGCCCTGGGCGTCGGTCAGGTAGCCCTCGTCGAGTACCTGGAGGAGGAGAGCGGAGATGTCCCGGTGCGCCTTCTCGAACTCATCGAAGAGGAGGACGGCGTACGGCTTGCGGCGCACGGCCTCCGTCAGTTGGCCGGCGTCTTCGTAGCCTACGTAGCCAGAGGGAGCGCCAATCAGGCGGGAGATGGTGTGCTTTTCTTGGAACTCGCTCATGTCGAAGCGGACCACGGCGGACTCGGTCGAAAAGAGGAAGCCGGCGAGCTTCTTGCACAGCTCGGTCTTGCCGACACCAGTGGGGCCGAGGAAGAAGAAAGATGCCAGTGGACGGTTCTCGCCGCTCAGTCCGGCTCTTTGCATTCTCACTGCGTCGGCGACCGCCTTCAGAGCCTCGTCTTGGCCGCGAACAGATTCGCGGAGGATGTCCTCCATGTGGATCAGTCTCTCCATGTGGCCGCTGGACAACTTGGAGATCGGAATGCCGGTAATTCGGGAAACGACGTTGGCGATGTCGTCAGCTGTGACGGAATCGTGGATGAGGGTGTTGTCGCCGGTAGGTCTTTCGCCATCCTTGGGCAACTGCTTTTCCAGGTTTGGAATCACGCCAAACCTCAACTCCGAAGCCCTGCCGAAGTTGCCGGTTCTCTGAGCTTGCTCCAACTCGATGCGGGCTCTGTCGAGCTCTGCCTGTGTTTGCTTGATCTTGTCGATTTCGCTCTTCTCCTTCTCCCACTTCTCGGTCAGCACGGAGACTTCGTCTTGGAACTTCTTTAGGTCAGCCTCGAGCTTTTCGCGACGCTCAACGCTGGCAACATCCTTCTCCTTTCGTAAACTTTCCAGCTCGATCTGAATGGTCATGATCTTCTGGTCCAATCGTTGGATGTCATCGGGTTTGCTTTCTTGCTGTAGACGAAGCGAACTGGCGGCTTCGTCCATCAAGTCGATGGCCTTATCGGGAAGGAAGCGGTCGGTGATGTAACGGTTGGAGTAAGCCGCGGCCGCGACCAGGGCCCCGTCGGTGATACGGACACCATGGTGAACTTCATATTTCTCCTTGATACCGCGCAGGATGCTGATTGTATCCTCCACTGTCGGCTCGTTGACGAGGATAGGTTGGAAACGGCGAGCGAGGGCAACATCTTTCTCGATCTGACGATATTCGTTCAAGGTGGTGGCACCGCAGCACTGAAGCTCACCTCTGGAGAGAGCTGGCTTCAGGAGGTTCGATGCATCGATAGAGCCTTCGGCCTTTCCGAGGCCTAGGAGAGTATGGAGCTCATCGATGAAGAGAATGACCTCTCCGTTGGCTTGTTGCACCTCGGTAAGGACCTTCTTTAGCCGCTCCTCAAAATCACCCCTGAACTTGGCGCCTGCAATGAGAGATCCAAGATCGAGACTGATGACCCTCTTATTCTTGATGCTTTCTGGCACCGCGCCCTTCACAATCTCCAGCGCAAGACCCTCCAGAATGGCAGTCTTGCCGACACCGGCACTTCCGATGAGCACCGGGTTATTCTTGGTCCTCCGTGACAGAATTTGGATGGTTCTCTGAATTTCGGCCGCTCTACCGATGACGGGATCGAGCTTTCCGTCTCGTGCTCTGGCTGTCAAGTCGATACCGTACTGTTCCAATGCTGGTTTCTCCTCGTCGGCCCCGAGGTTCATGCGATGGGTACCGCCTGGAGGGTGTGGTCTGCCATTGGCATACGATCGTGTCGCTATTGTGGGAAGAAGGTGTAGAGAATTGGCTAAGGAGGTTGCGACATTGAGTGCTGGTACGGTTGCGCCCAACGCGGGTGCCCGGGGAAACTGGCGTGTTGTTCGCGAGAGGGAGGCCCTCGACGCCTCGCTGATGCGCCGAGTGGCAGTTGACAGCAATTGGTGCCTTGTTTGCATTTCTAGAACTCGAATTCGTGTTTTATTTTAGAGCAATGACTAGGCTAGCTTCGCTTATTGGGTATGTCTTTGTTTTATATGCCCTGACGTAGTGCCACTGACCGTTGACATGGATGGAGATCGAAAGCTCTCGCAACTTCGAGTGGCACTTCAGCGGGAAGCTGTCATGCATCATCATTCAGTAGCTCCTTATCTTATCGGAGCTTCGACTCCCCGCCATCCACTTTGATGGAGTCTGGAGTCTTCGGTCAGTTCGGTGGGTTTCTGTGCCTGTGGTCTGTGCACCGTTGGTATTTAATCGCCCAAGAAATTTTTCTCTTTGTGAGATCTTTCCTGTTTTGGTTCTTTCGTGTGCAACTGCCGCGTTGAACAGCGCAATTTGTGGGAAAAGTCAGAGCAAATGGCGTCAGATTGAGCAAATCTGGCAAAGCCATAGTTCTCCGAGTGTCTTTATCTGCTATTAGTGTAAGTTCTAGCTTGTTGCTTGATATCCCCCTTTCCCTGCTCCCACCGGTACTCCCACGCCCATTCCATGATGATCGAATTGGTCCGTGTTACCAAGCAGACTTAAGACCTCTGCAGATGACGACGAAACCAGCATTTATGCGACTCTGACCCTTTTGGCACTTCACTCAAATTTGCAACTCCTGAGACTCTTTGCGGCTCCTGAGCTAACTCATACAAGTTCATAGTTGTTACCTTTGCGCATGTCGAGTGCTTGTCCAATCAAGCAGCTCATCCGAGGTTGGATTCGGCAACCCTACGGAGCCCTTCCTCCTCATCATCACCGTTCATCTGGTGCATTATTGCTTGGTGAGGGCACGGAATGGTTTCAGTAGGTTGCCGGTGTCAACAGTGGATAGATTATCGAGAGTCTGCTTTGCAATATACAGCGTGTTTGCTTCAGCTTCTCATGGCTTTGATATCAGTTGATATGTGAACGTGGTGAAAATATGTAGAATGCATGCAACATGTCCAAAGGGTCCCCCGATTTTTCAGCACATGCCTCAATAAAGTGATTTCACTCCATGGATCGTCTTCTTGATGTGTCTGTCATTTGCAACACGAGGGGTTGGACTGCGAACTTTGGACAAGTGAGCAGCGGCCTTTTTACTCATAGTAGGTATTCCCTTCTGAATCTTCCCTATTCTCGTTGCCAATGCCAGTGCTAAATAATAATAATTTGTACACTACAAAACTGCGAGACGGCATGCACAAAGTCTACGACATGCCCTTGGGACATATGATGATGCAGCTGGCGAATGGGATGAAGGTTTTACATATGCATTCTTGTACCGGGTTAGGGTTGTACATGGCATCTCAAAGGTCGAAGCCCGCCCCACGTTTTAAGCGCACTGCTGGGGAATGCCAAATATTGTAGCGTCTATCCCGCCTAACAACGCTTGATGCTAGTGGCCATTGACACGCAGTTTCACATCCAGACCTCGAACTTCACTCGTTTTCTAACACAACGACGCGACTTGAGACGCGTCAACATAAAGACATATACTCAGTTCCAACTAGCACACTTTTCGACTTCAAAGATCCCGACAAGGCACTTGCGCCAAGTCGAAAACATGCCCATGTACGGTGACTTGGGCAACAAACTGGTTTGTACAAGCTCACTCTGCGTCCTGCCTGGATACAGCACAATCCCTAACACCGTCACCAGGTCCAACACGCCAAGAGGACACAGAACTTGAGCCATCTTCCACCTTACCAGACCGAGCTTGTCCGCGCAGTAGCTCGAGAAATCCGAGATCTTGACAAGGACGTCGCCAGCTTACTCGAACCTTTTCAAGGGTCCTTTGATCCTTCCGCAGAACAGGCTACCGCATGCACGCTGCTGGTCAACCACCTTTCCATGCGGAGGAACAAGCGCTGTCTGCTCGCCTATCACCGAACACGAACGGACAAGCTCGAGGAGCTGGTGTGGAATGGGGCCGATATTCTCGATCTTGCCGGCCAGACGACAGGAGCACCCAGGGGCGTGACGGATGGAAATGAGGGAAGCGGGACGACCAGCAGTCTGAGTCCTCAGGAAGAGGATTACTTTCGTCAGTTCGGAGATTTGTTGGCCCTCTACAAAGGCCAATGGACAGATATCGATCTCACAGGCAGTCTTGAACCCCCACGGGACCTCTTTATCGACGTTCGAGTGCTGAAGGATGCCGGGGAGATCCAAACCGAATATGGGTAAGTTACGCTATAGACGGAGGACTACACGGTGGCATATCATTCCAGGCTGACCAACCAATGTCCAAAGGGCGATCAACCTGACCAAGAACAGTCAGTTTTATGTCCGGCAAGGAGATGTCGAGCGTCTGATAGCGCAGGGATATTTGCAAAAGCTGGGTTGAACGATTTCAGCCTGACAGGTTTCGAGATCGGAGTTTGTTGCTGCAGACCAGCAATGAAACACCGCTATCGGCAGCGGTTGCCGACAGAACAAACAACTCTCCCTTCTTCCAAACCATTGGTGGTTGTGGCCCTTCGGACCAATACCGGAGCAAAAGTGACGAGTGCAACGGGGCCAACGGAGCCAACGGTAGGTTAAATCGAAGGACATGCCACCCAAGAAGCTACATGCAATGGCCATCGATCAACAACCTGACCAAACGGTCAAGGGAGCGCTGAGGACCAGCCCGGAAGGGTTGCGCCGCATACAAAGCTGACGAGTCCTTGCACCACGATGACGGCAAAAGGTGACTTCACCCAAATATTTCCAGTCTACATGGGGCATCGAGTTACTATCTACTCTTTTTGGATGGCTGGACCATTGGTGAGGGACATAGAAGTGCTTGCATGGACAAGGGACTTCGAGCCCACCACCAGGCGGTAGCTTAGCCCGTAGGATGCGGGAAGGATGCCGGAAGGGCTACTTTGACGGCCAGTCCATTGATTCAGCATTCAGGAACCCCCACGGAATCGTCGCGGGGAACGACGGCTCAGGACAGAACGTCAAGGCTCCCTAGGGTGACAGCCAGCAAGGGGTTTCACATGGTCCATCAAATTTTTACCAACCAGTGGCCAAGTTTTCTGGCATGGCAACACTGTGTTTGTGGCGGCTGAACCCTTCTTTCTTCGTTGCTTCGTTGACCTTAGGTGCTGAGAAGCAACTTGAGCCAAGAGAATGAAGAGACAGTGAATAGCCCTCCCTAAAATGTCAAATCATAGCAATTACTGCCCACGTGAAGAAGCAGATAAGAATAGTAATAACGTTATGTAAATTTTTGACAGTTCATTGCCATGTGCTCGCTGTCAGTCTGTCACACGTGGAGCAAGTTTGACAGTTGCTGGGATGCAGTGTTCAATCATTTGTTTACACCAAAGAGAAAACCAATTCGCACTGGGGAGGCTCTTTGGTGGAACATGGATTGCATCATGCAGATGACGCCTTTCCTTTCAACGGCCTCGACCCCACCATGCCCAGCCAAAAACACAAGTCCAGACCATCCAGTAATTGCTAGTATCATCAGTTTCACAACTGATCAGTGGCCGTACCAGTTCTTGTTCAGTGCTCCTCCGGCGCTACGACAGACGCTACGACGCTACGACGGGACGACATGGAAACCCCGAACCGTTTAGAGGTTATGGATCGATACTTGGGTGTCCCTATTAGGCTCAAGTATTTGCAGGCGGGGCGGCCAAAAGAATTCCAGCTGCAGTGGATGCAGCATGGCGCGGTCGATGCTTGCGTGTTGCTGGACATCAACCGGCAAGATTGCTCCATAGAGTTTTTGCTTCTAACCTCACCTGTCAATGCCCTCCCTCCACCTGCACTCCTCGAATCGCCTCCAGCTGAGCCGGTGGACAGACCTTCTACAATAGCTCGGCCTCTTCACTTTTTATTCTAGGATATTTGTCACGTTTTCTCCTTCTTCGCGCGGACACCTAGAACACACCTGACTTCTACATCAGAGGAAGCGCTGTACTAGTATTTTCTGTACATACAGTATTTTGAATCTCTTTACTTTCCCTTCCCGTCCTCCCGCTCTCCAGTCACATTGCTTTCCCGCATTGACGTGCTTTTACTTGCTTCCGCATCACATCATCCTGCTCAGTCTACACTACATCGCAGTTCAGCTGGCAGGCAAGCATTAGGCTGCTTGGTCCTCGTCAACTCCCCCACACGTACGGTACAGACAGTAACGGCATCTTGCACCTCCCTCACCTGTCACGGAATTCTCGAAACGACCCGACGGCTTATCAAGTGCCCTTGCCTCTCGGGCAAACCTGGCATACTTACTACCTACCTGGTACCGACCCATCGCATACATAGACCGGTAGCGCCCTGTAGGGTGTTGTGTCTTTGCGACCTCCCATGTCGTCTCCAGCGGTTGGTTTCTCCTCGTGGAGAAGATCTCCCAGACGGTCTTCCTCCGTTTCGCAGTATGCTTCGGCCCAGGAGGAAATAGAGTCTTCGAGTTCTTCCACAGCCATCCCAGCAAGGTCCGGCCAGGATACCTCCAGCAACGATGCGCATCAGCTATATTCGACTTCGATGAACTCAGTTGCCCACCGCGAACCCTTGAGGTCCTTCATTCACGGCTCGGTCCGCGATAACCTAGGTATCACTAGAACCCTCCACTGATAACTACCCTTCTCGGTTGATAATCCACTGACTCGTGTTTACTCGTCTCTTTACAGCTCCTCTCGACAGTCATCAATACGCACAGTCCGTTCGCCAGGATACTGCCGAACTAGCAAACTATTTTCTTTCCGACCCGAAAGACGGACAGAGCCTGGCGTTCCTGAACCGAAGACGATCTTCCATCTCACAACAGACGATTCTCGGCCACACAGGTCAGGGCGCTGACACCGAAAGTGCCGAGGAGGGTAATGGTAGATATCAGGATACCATAAACGAAGTGTCTGAGCCGCCATCGCCAGAGGAAACCGATGTCGAATCATCAGCCGAGGGACCGTCAATGCTCACTACAATGCTGAGGAGGTCGCCGCCGAATACGAATTATATGCCGACTCCAGATAACGACGAGTTGCAGGAGGAAGAGGAGTCATGGGGAAATGGAGAAAGTAGCAGGAGAGGCTCATGGAAACATCCGGCGCCAGCACAGCCTTCAACTGAACGACATGCAGATGCAGCCGATACTTCAGACGAGCACGCGCCGTTGCTTAGGACCACATCACGCGAAGCCCGGCATAGCTATGGTATGACCAACGGCTCCAGCCACGAAGCTGATATCGAAGACCAAAAGACACCGAAAAGGCGATGGACGAGAAAGCTTGCCGATTCTGCAAGGGACAGAAGAGATCGCATCACCAAGATTGCTAAGGTAGCAGCAAACCCGAAGCGCTGGGACCGTCATGCCCTATGGGAGAATGCTATCGTTGCGCCTGTCACATGTTTACCAGCCGTAATTGTTGGACTCTTGTTAAACATTCTTGATGCGCTTTCGTACGGCATGATTCTATTCCCTTTGGGAAGTCCGATTTTCTCAAGCTTGGGATCTGCCGGTATTTCCATCTTCTACGTCAGCACAATCATATCGCAGCTGACATTCTCCTTTGGGAGCGTGTTCAAGGGTGGTGTTGGCTCAGAGCTGGTGAGTAGTCTCTTCACCTTCCTTTGCGCGTTCATTCATACTAACAACATGCCAAGATCGAGGTTGTACCATTCTTCCACAGTATGGCTGGTACCATTACCCAAATTGTCGGCGAAGATGACCCAGAAGCTGTCATCGCAACGACCATCACATCTTACGCGCTGAGCTCGATGCTCACAGGCACTGTATTCTACCTTATGGGCAAGTTCAAGTTTGGTTACCTCGTGGGTTTCATCCCCCGTCACATCCTGATCGGGTGTATCGGTGGTGTCGGCTGGTTCTTGATCGCCACGGGCTTCGAGGTGACGGCTCGTCTGGATGGCAGTCTTAACTACGATCTGGACACCCTGAAACAACTCACTCAGTCAGACACCCTCCCCCTCTGGACGATACCTCTCGGTTTGGCGATCGTTCTGTTCTACGGCCAGACGAAGATTACGTCCAAGTATTTCCTTCCACTTTACATCCTCACCATTCCTGCCTTGTTTTACCTGGTCTCGTTCATCTTGGGCGGCCCAGACCCAGACTCTTTGCAGAAACATGGCTGGGTGTTTGAGGGGCCTCCACCCGGTGAGCCTTGGTGGTATTTTTACACTTTGTACAGTAAGCATTCCCTGGTCCTTGACATACAAGGACACTACTGACTTCTTTTCGCAGAGATCCACAAGGTCGATTGGAGTGCCATTGTGCAATGTATTCCCGCAATGTTTGCCTTGACCTTCTTTGGCATCCTGCATGTGCCTATCAACGTTCCAGCTTTGGCGCAAAATATCGGCGAAGACCATACCGACCTTGACCACGAGCTTAAGCTACACGGTTACTCGAACTTCCTGTCAGGGTGCTTCGGCAGCATCCAGAACTACCTGGTTTACGCCAACAGCGTCTTTTTTATGCGCTCTGGTGGAAACACTCGGCTGGCGGGTATGATGCTTGCCGCCCTTACTTTCCTGGTGATGATGATCGGCCCATCGCTGATTGGATTCATCCCGGTCATGATGGTTGGAGTGCTCATCTTCGATCTTGGCTTCGAGCTGCTTATCGAGGCAGTTTGGCAACCAAGGAAAAAGCTGAAGTGGCTTGAATACATGACCGTGCTTGTCATTGTCGTGGTCATGGGCACATATGACTTCGTCATTGGTATCGGAGTTGGTATTCTTTGCGCATTCGCCGCCCTCATCATCCAAACGTCCAGAGTCTCAGCTGTCAGGGCGACTTACTCTGGTGAAGTCGTGGGATCGACGGTAAGAAGAAACCCAACCCAACAACATTACCTCAGAGATGTTGGTAAGCAGGTCAACATCATCAAGCTTGCCGGTTACCTTTTCTTTGGAACTATCGTGAGCGTGGAGGAGAAAATCAGGGCTATGATCTCCGATGAAGAGTTCAACAACCGCCCGATTCGGTTCCTCATCATCGATCTGTGGCTGGTCAACGGCGTCGACTACTCAGCCGGAGAGGTGTTCAACACCATCACCCGCCTACTCAATCACAAGGGTGTCGAGCTGATCATCAGCGGTGTCGACACCGAACAAGAGCTGGGTCGCCACCTCAGAGCGGCCGGTCTCGGTGAAGATGGGATTGACGTCAAGCTTCTTCCCGAGCTCAACTCCGCCTTGGAATACTGTGAGAACGAGCTTCTGAAGACATTGTACGCCAGTCAGGAAGCAGCCCGTCTTTCGCGGGCATCAGTTTCTGCACCTTCCGGCAGCTTGCAAGTGCCCGCTACCCAAACATCGTCTCACCAGCCTTCGCTGGACCCCCTCGGATCTTCTCCTCGCCGCAGCCACCTCCAGGTGGCAGCTCGCCACGCGCTCAACCAGCAAGCGGAGCAGCAACGGGTGTCAACAAGGTGGCAGAGCTTTAAGGAGCCGCTGCGGCTGATGCTCCAGATCTTCCAGGACGTCAGCGACAAGAACGAGGATTTCTGGTTCCGTGCCGTGGGCTATTTCAAGAGGCTCCAGTATCCCGCCGGAACAGTTATTTTCCGGCGCGGTGAGAAGGCAGAAGGGTTTTACCTGCTCGAGCAAGGCATGCTCAGAGCTGAGTACGACCTGCCGCAGGGGTGGCTCTGTGAAAGTATCGTGGCGGGAACGACGTGCGGAGAATTGCCTTTCTTCTCGGAGACGACGAGAACGGCGACGTGTGTGGTTGAGCGTGACTGCGTGTTGTGGATGATGGATCAGGAGGGGTGGGAGAAGTTGCAGAAGGAACAGCCGGATGTGGCGAGGGAGTTGTTGAGGATGGGGTTGAAGTTGACTAGCGAAAGGATGAGTGTGATCACGAGCTATACGCTTACTATGGCTGGTTGATTGCATGGACTTCTGTTGGCTTAAAGGGGTTTGTTTACCCGGGGAAACACAAAAAAGTGGAATGGACTGTTGGGTTTATATGAACATAGATCATTACATACCTCTAGCGAATATAATTCATGTCACAAGCTCTACCTTTATGTGCGTCACTTGCTTAGCGTGTGTAGTACTGTACATACACATAATGAAGATGATATGTCTTTGAGGAAAGCTGAGATTAAACCCCTATTCAAATTCTTTGGCACCACTACATCCAAAAGATTCCTGTAAACCCCAGTAGTAGACTCCATGGTTTGGTATCTGCTTAACAAACATAACCTGACCGGCAGATATATCCCTTCTCCCGCCAGTATCCCCGTTACTCATTCCTCCCCGTATCAGCTTGATATGGCGGAGGAGGAGCACGGTTATCGACAGGCACATCCAACTACTCTTCTCCTCTCCCACTTATTTCCATGCTCCCAGCAGTGTTACCAGAGGTCTTCCTCACCTTCATGAAAGAACTATCTCCTCCCCCCATCAACCCCTTCGTCATTATCTTCTTACTATCCTGGGTCTTCTGCGTTTCAACCTTGGCAGTGTCCTTCTTACTCACATGCACTCCCTGCTCGCTCTGTAACCCAACCACACTCAATATCTCCTCACTCCTCTGCTTTTTGTTGCCAGAAGTGCCAGAAGTGCCAGAAGTGCCAGAAGTAAACACCCCCCATAACCTCTCCCACAGTCCCTTCTGTTCCCTCGAAAACTCGTCCACCCATTCCCGAGGAAACCAACCTTCTTTTCTTCCGCAGTTTCCTTTCATGTCCCAGGGGATGGGAGCGCTCCGGGAGGGAACGGCTTGAGTCCGGGCGGATGGGTATGGCACTGTAAACGCCTTGACGACACCCCCCCTGGAGTTGGAGGAGGAGGGTTCTTGAGCAGTCGTAAGATGCACTATCTGCTCATCACCTTCCACCGCATCCGCCAAGTGACAGAGCTCCTTTGACGATTCGATCAGTTGAACGTGCTTCTTGTAGATTGGTCGAAGGTCATTGACAGAGGGAAGCAAGAAGCGGTGTTCGAACACGGAAGCGCAGAGTAATTTCTTTATTCGCTTCTGGTGCCACTTGAGGCGGTTGGCAGGGGTACATTTGCAAACCATCTTGCCGTTCTCATCAGGTTCGAAGGCCTTATCCTCGCAGCGGCAGTCTCGGTTGAGGAGCTCGATGCCCTCGGGCATGGTGATGAGAAAATCTAGGAAGCGGGGGTGGATGGGGACGAGGGCACGGTTGGCGAAAGGGAGGAGGTCGGCGTAGTTGTTTTGCTCGTATTCAGTCTTATCTTTCCAGAACTTTGATGCTTTTGGCGCAGTGACTTGATGGTCAGGCTCCATATCCTTCAGCGTGACGAAAGGATATAATCCCTGATTGATTTTGTTCACTGTAAGATTGCAGCTCTGCCAGAGGAGGTCAACAGTCTCTGTTGAGGGGTAGAGACTTGAAGTTAACTTGTCTCCCCCAGCTAAAACAATTTCGAGGAGGGATAGAGGTCGGTTTTTTAAACGGGCAGAGGTAAAACGATGGGAGTGGTTGTGGGCGAGGATGAGGTTGAGATGGTACGATATGCTGCGAGAATCGCTGAGTTGGTTAAACCAACAGATTTGGGAAAGCATGGAGCTGTAGAGGTTAAATGTTCTTGGCAGACTGGTACCAGCATCAGTTCTGCCCTGCTCCAGAAACACATCATCGCCATGAAGTTTTCCGAGTTCCAAATCCTCGTCGTAGAGGCCTTCCTTGCTTTCTGTTTCGTAGCCTGGGAAACACCAGGACCAACAGGAGGACTCTTCGTCTCTAGCTTCATTAAACTTCGTGGCGGGATGACCATCCAAAGCGTCTTGTAACACTTGGTAGCATCCGTTGGCTTCCCTCACAATTTCTTCCACCGCCTCTTCCATTATCATTTGACGCCATTTCGGGGTTCTCGTGCTGTAGTCTTTCTCCAACATCCCAAACCTATGGCGGCAAATAAGTTTCATATCGTTACCGTTAATGTCCTGGACGCGAAGCATCGTGGCTTCCACGCCGACTGTTGTAAGTAACCCATCTTTCTTGATTTTGCGAGGAAGGTGGAAGTCGTGGAGGTCTTTCTCTGGTCTGCTCGCCACGATGATCTTGATCGAATTCGATACAGGTGTGGCCTCTCTAATATCCCCGGCCTGCTCCATGTCCTTGACTTTGTGCCAGGGCTGAATGTTGCGAATTGTCTCAATGAACATCGGAAAATGGAAATAGTATGCTTTGTTATCCTCCCAGGTCTGCGTTGTGAAACCGGATGGTCCGTCCAGGAATATGTAGACCGGCCTGAACGAGTCCAGCCCGGTCAAAGCGGCAATGAAGTATTCCTCCAGCCACTTAGTTGACCAATGTGAATTTTCCGTGGGAATGAGGTTGTCTTCCCAGGCCTCTCGAGGGATGTAACTGGGTAGAGGAACATCCACATCGCTCATGCCCAGTAGTTTGTACCATCTTTGCATGAAGATGCTATCAACCATCAATGGCTCTTGCTCAAAGAGTTGAAGAAGCAAATCATTGAGCATGTATCGATGGGCATCGTAAAACGGATCTTGTCGGTCTTGGTAAAAGTGAAAGAGGACGATTGGGTTCCGATCTCTTAGGTTCTTGATGGGCTTGAGAATAGAACGGTCGTGAAGAACCGAATCAACAATCATCCTCATCAACACGCTTTTGCCCGAACCAGGATGGCCAGAAACCCAGAAGATATTTTTCTGGGCTGTAGCGTTTTCCGTGCTGTCCTCCGGCACAACTCGAAGCCAGTCTATGAAGACTCTATGACTATCCTCCCCTTCGGTGCTTCCGTCACCGTCAGTTGCCAGTACCCATCGAAGTGCGCCGCTCTTCATAGTGGGCTTTCGAATGCGCTGATACCTGCCGCCTCGGTTGACACTTAGCCTCAAACTGTTCATAATATGAGATCGGAGAACGCCAATTGGGGGTCGGTACGCATAACTCTCTCTAAAGTCCCAAAACGTTTCATTGTATCCGGGACGAGCCCTCGGGATACGAGGTAGTAGTCCGTGTGGTGTCTCGGGTAGAAGTCCGAGGATCTTGTTCGGCGCAAGCCCTCGTCCAGCCCCCATATCGTCTCGAAGAGCAATTACTAGGCGGCACACGTCTTTTTCAATTTGGTCATGAGGCAGGTAGCCAGAGGCAAAATGACTGCACTTGGAAAGGAAAGCTGCTTCCTGTTGAGTGCTGTAAGGTCACGAAGTGCATCAGCATTTTATCCGTGCATATCGTGACCAAGAACACGTACCATAGTGCTCGGATAAAGCTTGGTTCCAGGAGCTCATTCAGTATTATGCGCAATTTTTGGAGTTTAGGTTTGATCTCTTTTCTGTGGCCCAGTGAGGGAATTCTGAAGTCAGTATCTTGCAGCGAAGACGAGGGATTGAAGTTGCCCTACGAATGGGAGTTCCTGGTTCTTTTTAAAGACTAGATACGCTGTGTCAGATACCTGATCACAGCTGCTTTTTATCTCATAACAAGATGTGCACCATGGAGTACTCACCTCATACGCATCCCGCATCGTGGTCGAGTATGCTAATATCTTGGAATGCAACACTTGTATCGACGGCACCTTTGGCATTGCCTCGTAGACCTTTTTTAGATGGCAAAGAAGGGTGTACTCGCACATGTGATCAAAGAAGGTGTGATATTCGGTCGTGGTCTCATACTCGGATACGAGGTATGACTGGAGTTCGTCGAACAGTTGGATAGTATAGGCCGCTTTGGTAATCAACTGAAGGGCTGCGAATGCGTCCATTCTCACATGGTTACCAGCCTCAGGACGGATGTTCATATAGAGATCTCTCCAGTCACCCATGACATGACCCGTACGATACGGGGACCAAATCTCAGCCATCACCGTTCGTTCGGGAGGATTGTCCGCCGTCGCGGGAACATTGGCTCGGGGAGGCATCGTGGTACGAGACAGGGCGTTGTCAAACTGGAGACTGTTCGTTCGTGAGAGGATTGGATTCGAGCTGGGGCTTCTGTTCTTCGTGGATGTCCAAGTCAAATCTTGTATGCGTGCGTGGAAAGGAAAATGAACCGACCTGCCTCCTAGTCCTTGGTTTCCATGACTAAAATGGGGTCTTGAGAATGGGACCCTGACCTGGGCGGCTATCCCATCAATGATCACGCTCACGTTTGTTCTGTGCCAGGCGTGAGTCTTTGTTTCCTGTGGAGGGAGGTAAACCAACACCCACGAAAACCAACATGGAAGAACCAACACGACTGAATGACTTGGAACCAACCTTCAGAGTTGAACACCTGTTGAAAGGAAGCCACAAACCGAGTCCTTGGCGCCTCCCTTCAATTTTGCTACATGCTTGCCTCTGCGTTGCCTGTAGGCTTTGCGACCGACCTTGCTAGTTCTGAGTGTCGCCATTACTCCTTCCCTATGTGGCTATAACGCACACCATGGGACCTACCTGTAGTCCCTTGGACAACCTCGCAGTCCGGTTGAACGGTCAAAAAATGACGCTCGGGGCAAGTTAAAATCATGAATCTGGCTGACACATACATCCATGGATGAGATGTAGAAGGCCAGTGATGCGGGCGTCACAAACAACTTCGGGAATCTAATGTTTGACCCTAACCCTGCTAACACTCCTTTCGAGTGACGACGACGCTAAGCACTGCCAAGATCTGGTGATAGCTTCATCTTCGTCGTCAGCTTTCTCTATCATCGCCGCCAACAAACGATAGCAACCAAAAAGAACAGAAAAGAGGACAAGAGCAGGGATCAAACGGCTGACGTTACAGCATCGTGGGAGGGAGTAGAAGAGCCCTATTGATGCGTAGCCGGAAGACGCCACTAAATGCGTAACTTCCTCTGGAGTGGTCCCTGCTTCCTCAGCATCTGGTGAGCAATTATGTATCAGGCAGCCTCAACAAGGGGTTCCAGGTGGCGTGAGTGCGCAACCTCACGCCCCGGTACCTACCACGTATTACGACGCGGGTTGCGCACTACACCGCTCGACCACACTGCCATTCCTGCCAAGTGTTGAATACACGTCCACTTGAGGTCCTTTATAAACCCCGATTGAACGTCATGTTGGGGCCCTGGGTGCATGCGACCACTTTCGACTTCGCACTCCCCAATTCGTCACGCGTCATGCACCATCTCTTCGCGTTCAACAGGGAAGATTGGTGAAGGGACAAAAAGCCAGGTCGCGCAAGCAAAGAATCAACAAAGGCTATTGCATCATACGTCAGTTTCTACTAGTTGCGAGACACTGTCCCTCAAGTCGACCAAGTTCTCAATCGTGCCCGTTGGCGAGGTTGGCAGTTGGCGGTTGGCACCGGACAACATCCCGTCAAGTTGTTCCCCTTGAACCAACGAACTTGTACATGTCGTGGTCATTACAAAGGACCTCAACTGCCGACTAATCTCTTTCCTACTCAGTGCACCAACAACTAACTACATATATATATATATATATATCGCCGCAACTTGTATGCCTGTGCACGCAAGACAACAGAACAATGGTCAGGTGGACCACGACGGCGCCAGACATCACACGTTTTCCCTGGCATCATGAAAACAAACTGACGACATTCGAAACCGCCAAAAAAAATCAAAAAGAGATACAGGGACCAAACAGACCGATATCTACTGCGATGGGGAAACCCCATCTAGATGCCATATCTCATCATGTCATATCAGACTTCAGTCATGTCCAAGCCCACGGCCCTCAATCCATGCCGAAAACGCTAGGAGTAATTCTAGGAAAGCATATCCTCTGTTTATCTTCCTACATCGTCCGTGAGTTCCTCACCCAAACAGAGGATTGCCTTAGCATCCGGAGGCCGCATATAATACTGAAAATACTGTAGGAACAATGGGACCACGACATCAGTAAGCTCGACATGCTGAACGACACTTGCATATATGCCATCCTAGGCCCCAGCTTACACACAATTCATTTCATATCTTCTACGTTTGTCTTCGTGTGTTACCAACCGTTTGGTACCTCCCTCTTTCGCTAAAGCCTCATCTTCAGATGTTCGTCACTCAGCAAACGAGACCGAGCCTAGGTACCTATAATGCCCACGTCGCTCAGGGAAAAACGTGTTCCCTCAAATCTTGCCGACAGATGACGATGTGTGATCATCAGCAAAACACAAAACACAAAACACAAAAAATTAAAAAAAAAAAATTAAAAAAAAAAAGGATGGGAGGACCCAAGAAGAGGAATACCGATATTTACGACCTATACTTGGGGGGTTCGGGGCGCCAAAAGTCTTCTCTTTTAATGAGTAGGGGGAAGAAGAGACTCTTGGCGCCCCGAACCCCCCAAGTAAGGTGACCCCATATAATCCAAAATGCCATAACATATACCATTGCCATGGAGTAGTCATGTTAGACTTTTACAACCCGAAATCCAAACACCCCTGATCCATGCTGAAACTAGAGTAATCTGGGAAAGCTTCTTCTTTTCTTATTTTACTACTACTACAACATCCATGATCCTGAACTGGGTTTAAAATAGGTAGTGTGGCCATGTCACCAGGGGAGGTGGAGGTGGAGGAGGTGAAGGAGGAGGAGCAAGTGAGTTTCCATGGTCATGGTCTTCAAGCGTCTCCAGTTTCCGTTGTGCGGAGGTGAACTGTTGTTGCTGAAAATAGGAACAATGGAGCTAGGTAGGTATGACATCGGTTAGTTCGGACATTGATGATTGAAACGACACTCGCCCGGAAAGGTATGCAGGACATCTTGCATTGGGCCCATAGGCCGTTCATTAGAGGTATTTTCTTTTCTGTTTTTGTTTTCTTGTTCTGGCTCAATTTGGGGCATGATCGGGATTTTGAAAATTCCAACTCTCATGGAAGAAGACGCGTTCATCCGATATCTTGGGGCGGGGGTGTTCGGTTCACGACATAACCTCCCGTGCCTCCCAGAGATGCCAACCATTTCTACCTACCGCTATAACCTCTTGTCTCTTCACAATCAAGCACATACGACCATAGATGGTAGAAAACTCGGGATCCCGTCCGCTCTCCCATAGATAAGCTACCAATCGCTTGACTAGTAGTTGGGTCGGTGACGACCAGCGAATCCCAGGTGTTGTATGTTTTTTTTGGTGTTTTTATGTTTTCCATCTTCTTTTTTTCCTTTCTGGCACCTCATATAAACCTCCACCGTTCCATTCTGTCCTTTTTTCCTTTTCGTGATTATGTGCTTGTTTTTTGTCTCTCGTTCTGCAGTTGAATCGTTCGTCCGAACTATGGTAGCACAGGGACGGGGGTCGGTCAGATTGTTCCTGCATAACCATTGCTACGCTATGCAGGTACCATATGTTGGGCATGGACATGGTGGGGTGTCATTACCGTTGACTGAAGATGATGAATCCAGACATCGTCGATGCTGAATGGGTAACGGCCAAGCCACTTGAGTTCGAATGGCAGCGTAGCAGAAACCCGGACATAGTACGTGCATTTAGAAGGTACGTATGTGACGGATAGAATCTCTACGCAAAGGCCGATGGACTGATGCACAATGTTCGCATCGTTGCCTCAAGGACAACAAGCCCGGATCTCTTTCCAAGAAACCCGCGGCCATACATCAGACTTGAGCGCAAGCACAACACTTCCGATGGCATGCTCATATCGAAGAGGTAGCATCGGAGGGTGACGGCAAAAGCCTTGGATGTCCAGATGATTTAAATTAAAAAGAAACTGAAGAGCGCACATGGGGAAGCCGATCTCCGTTCGTGGGGACCGGGCGGTATTGGCGAGAAGGAAATAGATTGCCTGGCATTCAGTGGCCAGTGTAGATCTTTTCTCGTCTGAGAAGAGCTGAGTTCGTTCGCTCGCGTGGCTCGCGTGGCATTCTGCGCTCCCCGACGGAAAAGGCAGCAAGCAGTGTTTGGGTTTGCGGGAAGGGAGGTTCATTTTGTCTTTCTTTCCCAATCTTTCCGTCCAGTTTTGTCGTCATCCCTTGCTTTGAGGTCCGTTGAAGATTAAGCTGAGATCTCACCATGACTGCATCCTGCATCGATCCCGTCTGCAGTCTGCAGCTTCAGGGTCCTCCCTCCTTCGCTCCACGGAAAGAGAGGCCGACTGAATGACAGGCCGATAATAGTAATTCAGTTAAACAGCGACGCTCGATGCGGTAGTCCAGGCCGAGGGAAGAAATCAGAATGGAAGTTGCGCCGTGGTATTCCACTGGGAGAGCCTTCGTTTATGGTAAAGCTCTGGTTATGCTCGTCGGTTGATCCGTCGTGGACGTGGAGTCGTCTCGTGTGGCAAGGCCCGGGGGGGGGGGGACTGGCTCGCTGGGGGCAAGACCCAAGTTCATCACCCACATTCCGTCACGTTGCAGCAGCGTGACTTCTTTCTGCAATCTGCAAGCCCACGGCACGTACCTGCGTTAATGAAGTGCGCACGGTCTTCTTGTCACTTGGATTGGTCCCGGGGAACCATTCGAAGGATTCGGGGAACTACTTTAGTTCCGCCTAGAAGTGCCTAGCATGGAGGCTGTCCTGGCTGTCTGTTTGTGGTTGTGGTTGTGGCTTCAGCTTCGGATTATCAAGTTCGCCTTGAACTTTGGGTTTCTTTCATTGCCTCCCTGGGCAGGCACTGTCATACCCACCGGTACTGTAACCCGGCCTTTTTTCGAGTTTAATTGCGCCTCATATTCAGCCATGGTCCTCAGCTGTGTCTCGAGTCTGCGATTCGAGAATCGCCGTAGCAGGTTTCATCCAATTGTGATGTGTCGGAGAGAACAGCAGTAACCATGTGATAAAAAGCACCCCAAGCAAAACGTGCCACTGTGATATGGCCCCAGCAGGCCCACGCAAACCACGCTGTACCTTAGCTCATAGGAGATGTGCTTCCGAAGCCCGCTCAGCAGGCGTGGATCTCAATGCCCTGATAGGTGAGATAGGCTGCACAGCAAACGATTTGAAGTGATCTGCACGTGCGAGAGAGCAATCGCAAACGACGAAAAACGAAAAAAGGCCGAGGAAAGGTCGAGCTGTGAAGGTCGAGATCCTCGATGGGATGTGATGAGAGGTGATGGGAGCGTAATATCGGGCGGAGAAAGAAGCCGTTAGCGTTCAAGGCCTGTGAGTGCGGATGCGAAATATCTGCTGCTACCCCACGACGGCACTGCCTTGCCCTCGTTCCGGCCGCACATTGCATTGCTGGGTATCATGGTGTAACGAGAGGCTTCGACACCACAACTCTCATTACCGCGTAGGGTGCCATGATGTCTGCCGGCGTTGCTTCATCCATCTCGTAAAATCGCTGTGGGAAAGGAAATAAATAAAATATGAAGATGTCGTTGACCAGTGACCACACGGGGGCAAAGATAGTGTAAAGAAACCCCACGCGCTAGAGATCCCTTGTCTGCTCATGGAGCCTTGCTGGCATGCCCCTGGGAGACGTGAATGGGTCGGGCCCCAAAGCAGGTCCCCAGGTCCCCTCCCAAATCGGCTTCATTAATCCATAAGTCGAATTTGGGGTGGGATTGCAAGGGGACACTGGGAGGGATTCTGGCAGGGGCCCGGTGATGGTTCGTCAAATTGCATGTTCGCAACAATGGCAATAACTCTCCTTGTTGGACAGAGCGTGCCATGGAACCCAGAGCCGGAACCCACATGGAACCAGACAGTGGCAGGCACCTCATGGTCAGCACTCCGGGACTGTGTGGTGTGTTGCGAAATGGCGAACAGAAAAAAAGAAACGGCGAAAAAGCCGGAGCGAGGGAGGGCTTGGACAGAACGAACGACCCCAGGACTTGTCACCTCACCTTGGGAAAAAAAGCAAGCAGCAAAGCGAGGGTGAACTCATCTCTCTCTAGAGTCATGGGCGTTTCTCTGCTCATCTCGAGCTGTCCAGGTTTCTCCTCTTCCCCACGAAACTCGAGGTCTTGCTTGTCGTCGTACCCTTTGCTTTCTCTTATCCTCCAGCTTCAACCTTACCTGGGGCCAGGTAATGAGACCCTGACGCTGACGCACCAACTGTAAAAGCCCCTGAGCCCAGAGCGACGATTGGATAATCATTGTTTTCGTCACTGTCCTACCAAATGTCTTCATCAAGCTTTCCGCACTTGCATCCACTTGCATTTTCTGGTATTCTCTATTTCTTTTAGACTTCTGCGTATTTGATTGGACGATCGTGAGCGCGGCGATTCAGAAATCAGAAGTCCCACCATCTACGCCGCACGAACAAGAACGACGAATTCCTCTGCATTGTGATATCTTCCTCCACTAGGGAAACTATTGCGACCAGTCTCTTAGCCTATCCCGTTCACAGAGAACATTGCTCAAGAGCGGAACGGGCAGGATCGGAAGTGCAACCTCGACAGCCGCAACATTTACCTGGACTTACCGCCCCGCGCATTTCGCGCATAGGGGACTGGACTGCATAGGGTCGTTTCCACAGGGCAACTCAGCCAGACCTTCCCGCTTGAAGGGTCCCGTCTGGGCGGGCATGAAATTCGCTTAGAGCAGGGCACCCAAGAGCCGACTCTTCCTTTTCTGTCATTCTACTCACTTCGACGTTTTTTGCATACTCCAACCTTACCTCTACGTTCGCTGTTTTTTCATGCTTGTTGTCAATCTTCAACAAGGCTCTCACGAACAGTCGCCAGCCTCCGAAGATATTCCAAAGCAGGCCCACCATATACACCGTGCTCCCCTGTTACGTCGGTACTTCCCGCAATCCGTGGACACCCAAACCACCACCGCCCAGACACTTCAGCGCCGTCCGATCTTTCTTGCGCTGCCGTCCTCCACACTTTCACAGCTGCACTTTACAGCCTTCCGTACTAGCATCATTCGTTTGGCAGACACTCACCGACCACGAAAAGCAATCGACGGCAACCTAGACGCAGCAACCGATTTCCTTGTGAAGCACGATTTACTACAACGACCACGAACGAAGCCACTCAATCCGTGTTATTTCAATCCGCATCAGCCCCGTGTTTCTCGCTGTACCCGTCCTTTATCTTGGGAGTAGGGGGTCTTGCGATATTAGTCGGCACATCTTCCGCCGCCGTTTCGTTGACGACGCAGCCACACCTCCTTTTCGTGGCAACTGCAGAACTCTGAAGAAACTGTCGCAGATCATCGGCGTCAATTTCTGCGCTATCCGACGATTCTTAACAAATCACCCATCCTACTGAGGTAAGCAGAGACATTTTATCGCCTGCGCATCTCTTTACTTGGGAGGTGGGATGAACAAGCCCGTGCGGTGTGCCTGAACGCCGGTGTGTGTTCTTGGGAGTCAGTACGTACCAGGTACCTTTACCGTGGTTTAGGCTACTCCACAGCGTACTGGACATCACTGGCATGTTTGTTCCGTTTCGGTTCCCGCCCTCCGCAATCCACAATGTTTAAACACCGGGGTTCCAGTTCGTGAAAAGCCCCAGCTGCATGGCACTAACAAAATGTTTCTGTTTCTAGGCTCAGATCCGGTCCATATCTTATGAATAAATAGCCCTCTGCTTCGATCCCGCCGAGCACCGTTTCATAACAGAATCCGACCCAACGCCTTGGTCCACGACACAACGGGTGTCGGTGTAGACGTACAGTATTACGTGTCTGGCCCAGAGCTTCGTACTCGAGTCTTCTGCGCGGTCAAGCTGCGGTTGGAGTCTCTTCGCTGGTGGTACACGTAACTAGAACCCACTTCATGGACATCATCAAGCTTACGGTCGATTTGCGGCGATAAACCAACCACACAACGAGTGCCCCATCGCTGAGTGGCCTCTGCAGGATTTGCAAACACCCCTGCCGAATATCCTCGCACCTCACAATGTCTACCACAGTACCGAAGCCGGCCCGGCTATCGAATGGGCCACCCAACTCCGCTCTCCCTGCGCTTCCTATGGGCAAGACGCGGAAATCCGTAGGAGGACTGTCCCTTTCAACCAACACTGCGATGCCATCAACACCAAAGTCTGGCGTTCTTCGAACCCCATCAAGCGCTTCCAACTTCCGCAACTCTACAGCATCACCAGCTGGCGGACTGCCCCAGCCGCGAGCAGTTTCTTCCATCAACGCTTCATCCAAAACATTACGGAAATCCGTCAGCATAAACTCGTTTCCGCAACCACCACGCGGCGAAGGCCGACTTACCAGCTTACCGCCTAGTCCGCTTTCCGCCGGTGGCTTGTCGCGGAAATCAAAGACACCAACAACACCAACGTACCAGTTCTCCGGTAGCACGGGGAGTCTCCTCAACGGGAGCGGTGACGGCAGGTCGGCTGCCCGGTCTAGAAACTCGGATGGCTTGATCAGCATCGCATCACCACCCCAGAGCCGCAGTTCATCCGCACAAGACTCGTACTCGACTTCAGCCACGCAATACGAAGACATGGAGGCAACACAATCTCGACCAGATACCTCTGCAGGAAGCAAAAGCAAACGCGAATCAATGACCGAGAAAAAAGGCAATGTCGTCGTGAGCGTAAGAGTACGGCCAGATGCTTCCGGCAACGAACAAACAACAGACGGGGAGTGGATGGTGGACGGGAGGAGGTCCCTAATTTCGTACAATGGCAAGGAGGGAGGCGATTACTATTATGGTGAGTCCGTCGAGACAAAGTACAGAGGACGTGGAGGCTGACAGCGAAACAGATAACGTTTTTACGACCCACGATGACAATTCGAAAGTCTACGACCATAGTGCCAAGCGCTTGGTAAGGCGAGTTATGGAAGGATATCACGGCACAGTCTTTGCGTACGGTATGACGGGTACAGGAAAAACGTTTTCGATGCAGGGCACGGCCTCTTCGCCAGGCGTGATACCGCTGGCTATTACCGACATCTTCTCATACATTCGCGAAACGCCGTCGAGAGAATTCCTGCTTCGGGTCAGCTACCTGGAGATCTACAACGAGAGGATCCACGATCTACTGAGTATGGCAACGGGAGGCAATGGTCCTGGTGCCCCAGCACAGGAGGAAATCAAGCTGCGTGAGGACAGCAAGCGGGGTGTTTATGCGACGCCTCTCAAGGAAGAAATTGTTCAGAGTCCGACGCAGCTCCTGCGTGTGATTGCGCGGGGTGATCAGGCTCGTCGGACCGCAAGTACGCAGTTCAACGCCAGGAGTTCACGCAGTCACGCAGTCGTCCAAATTGTGGTGGAGAGCAGGGAGCGTGTGCCCGCGGGAGATAGCTCAGGGGGAAGCAAGCGACAGGGTCTGCTACCGGGTGGCGTGCGAGTTTCTACCCTGAGCTTGATCGATTTGGCGGGGTCAGAGAAGGCGGCTGACACAAAGGAGAGACGTCAAGAGGGTTCGCATATCAACAAGAGTTTGTTGACCCTAGGAACGGTCATCGCCAAGCTTTCCGAGAACAAGGACAAGGACGACAAACATTTACCTTACCGCGACAGCAAACTCACACGATTACTGCAAGGCGCGCTGTCGGGTAACTCGCTTGTGAGCATTCTCTGCACGATTCAGTGTGGCGCTGGCGGAAGTACCGCTGGAAGCACTCACATCAACGAGACACTCAACACTCTGAAATTCGCATCTCGAGCGAAAAACAGCATCGTCAGTCGCGCTAAACGTGCAGATGAAGCTCTCGGAGCCGGGGGTGATGGCAATGCTAGGGTCTTGCTTGAACGCTATCGGATGGAGATTGCTGAACTGCGTAAGGAGCTGGAGAAGCAGGCAAAGTCCAATAATCAAAAGGAGGCTGAGGAGGAGATGGAGCGCGATGCAAAGGAGGAATTGGCACGAGAGCTGGAAATGGAGCAACGCCACGAAGAACAGATGCTGGAAATGCAGCTGGCTCGAACCGCTTTGAAAGAGAGGATCGACCACTTGAACCGGCTTATTCTCAGCTCAAAATCGATAGGAGTCAACGCCAACGGATCACTCAGCTCCTATTCGCTCAACACGTTCAACAACAGGTTTTCTGTGGGATCGGTAAGATCCGTTATGACCACCTCTAACGCAGGCAGGCCATTCTTGGAGAGATCTACGTCTCTGGCGTCATCTTCTTCGACAATTGGCCGGAGATCCCTCGAAAAGCGGTCGTCTGGTAGCGGACCAGAAGCACCTCTAACAGAGGCCGAAGATGAGGATAGCATAGGCGAATTTGGCGATGGGACAGCCTCGCTTGCGGCTCAGAATCAGGCGTTGCAGGCAGACCTGGCGGACAAGAACCGGTACATCCAGACTCTGGAAAAGCGACTTCTTCAGGCTCGCCGCGCAAGCTCATCCCGTACCTCGCTAGGGATCACTCCAGGGAATAAGATACTGGTAGGAGAGGACCATAGCGTTTCGACCTTGCTTAGGGAAAAGGATGCGGAGATTGCTGAGCTTCGGGCCAGGTTGGATGACAAGGACAGAATGCTGGCGGCATTGCGGAACTCGGCAAGATCAAGAGACAACGCGGATCGCGTCGAGTCGAGGACTAGCAATCGCAACTCGCGGGTCTTTTCTGATGATGGCAACTACAGTCTTGCCAACACCCCCGGCGCCACCACGCTCAACAGCCCAACAGGTTCCACGCCAACGTTAAGCAGGCAGGTGTCGCTTATGAACAGCGCCAGGACTCGAACAAAGAGCGTCGACGAGATGAGCAAGATGCTGGACGATATGATCCAAGATCGTGTCGAATCCGGCCAACTTATCCGTGGGAACAGGGGAAGCATTAGAGTCGCCCCCACGCCTGCCCCGACGATGCCGTTGCCACCACCTCCGGGCCCGATCAATGGTGACCACCCCCACCGAGAGCCTGTGCGGCTTTCGCAACGGACGCCATCGAGGACACCATCACCCCCGACCCAGATGAACGAACCACCTATCAAACTCCAGCTGCTGTCGAAACTTAGGACGTCGTATACTGCTGAGTCTCATGGGCCGGTCATCATGGAGGTGTAAAAGGCCGTACTATCATTCGCAGGCACCTTTTGCCTGTGCTGGCTGATTTCTTTGTGTTTTTTTTTGGCCCGCATCTCATGTGTTTGGATGCGATTGATTTGCCCCATATGATGATTTTATACCCGAGTTGCATTTTTACCATTTTGTTCTTGCTGTCATTTGCTTATTTTAAACAAGCCCGCTTTTGGAAGAAACACCCCGTCTCGGGATTGGGGGTAGTTTCCTGGGTTATGAAGAGATGAACGAGTTGGTTGGTTGATTGGTTGGTTGTCGGATTTATCTTGTTTTTGTTGCTGCCGAAATGCGAAGAGGCGCTGCTGTATCATATCCGCTTTTTACATTCTCCTGTGTTCCATGCATGCATGTGTCGGATGTATCTGTATCTTTTCTGTTACTATCTTTTCTTTAACCTCCTCTCTGATCAGGCTTTGGGTTGGAAGGGGCGGTTTTTATCATGACAAGCGGATTTGGGATGGGTTTAGACGATGAATGGGAAAGAAGAGGGCGTAAAACACACACATATTATCATTATGGCCCTGAAAGTTTTATATACTTGGTCCTGAACGACCGGAGACGGGGAGTAGGAGAAGGGAAGGAAAGGGAGGGAAGAGGATAAGATACCGATATGATTACAATCCAAACACACAAGCGGTTTACGAACGCAATGTATCTTCACTCATGGCTGATTCAAAACATTGACGTTACATTATAAAAAATCTAGTTTGTCTACCTAGGCTTTTCTACACCCCAAGTTTATCCGAAGTTGTGAAGTCGGCCATGGAATGTTCAAAGTCGCACAGGTGGCCAAACCGCAACAATAGCATCGGTATTGAAACTCGCCTAATTCTGCCGACGAGTCTTTAACTAACACATCAATTGCTTAAATGCGATGATCTCCATGTACATTATCTCATGGTCCCGTGGATCGTTGTCGAAATGCTATTTTTGGGGACAGCTTATATAGTATGTAGTAAGCATGTAAGCAGACGATTCCGGGTAGGTATTCGCTAGAACTGATGAGCTTCTCAACCGACACCAGCACGCGGGAGACTGTAAGGCTTAAGATGCGGGACGCAATATCTCGAAGCCGAAGATATAGGACCGCAACGACCGGTTGCGTACTTGAGCGCATACCGTATTGTCCTGATTCTTCTGTCGCCTCCTTGCTACGTACCGGCTTGTAAACTGTCTTTACCGCAACTTCGGTCAGTCTATCTATCGGCGCAAGATCCTTCCCAAGTAACCACCCGTTAGGTCATATTTGTACCTACCTAGTGTAGGGATGTAAAGATGTGTTGTGTATCAATCCCAAACTCCCGTTGTGTTCCACAACCGCTTTCCCACCGCTTCCCCACCGCTTCCGCTGCATGAGACGAGGCGAAGCAGGAAGGTAGGAAGGTCGGTCGGTCGGATTACTTGCATACTGTATCTAGGTAGGTACTTGAGCTCACGGCACTCATCTTTAACTGGAGGCTCTGGAGCTAGGAGCAGCAAGACAATACGATACGTTACAATCATCTCCCTACCTACATAACGGGACTTGACTTGATACACGCAAGAAAGTGCCGAAGGGAAGAAGTCTGGCTGGCTGGATGCACGACGGGTTTTGTGTGGTTTGCTTGCTTGTTTCATCATCACTATCCTCACCGTTGTTGTTCGTCGTCATCGTTCGGACCCGAGGGACTGGAAACGATGGAAGGCATCAATCGGATCAGATGGAACTCTTCGTATAGCGGCTGTTACATGAGGGATGGAGGGATGTGGTCTGCCGAGGTCCTCGTCTTTTTTGTATCGAGGTTTCATGCTCGGTGTCTGTTTCTGGTAGGTAGCAATCATCAAAATGAATTGAAGCAGATGCAAATGAGATCTGAAACGAAGAAACGGCCCGTAGCCGCATCCGCAAAATCAAAGTCAGTATCGTATCAAAATCCTTCGAACAGAATCCTTCGAAGGAATCAGATCCATCCATCCTCATTCAAAAAGGAAGCGAGGACCCTTCAAGTCTTGGCATTCACATTGAAAAAGAAAAAAGCGGGGACTCTTTTGTGCCTACCCCCTGCTGCAGTGCCCTGGAATGTGGCGCTCAGCAGTGTCCCCCCATTTGCAAACATGATTGGCTGGAGCTAGCGTTTCAGCTTCGAGAAATGGAGATCGTCGTCCCGAAATCCACATTTCCGGTTGGGATTCTCTTTTCCTAGATTTCCCTTCATTTTCCCAATCTTCGATATCGGTTGGATGGATGGCACGTTTCTAATATAAAAAAATAAAAAACCGAAACCGACTCCAACGACATAAAGAGCCAAGGACACCGCAGCATTGGAGGAGGGGCTAGAGAGATGACCTGCACTGGGAGGAACAGGTACATATCAAAGTTGTGAAGCTTGTGATGGGGTGCCGCGGGTAAATGCCAATGTCGACTGGATTCTTCTACACTACTGTGTATGGCAGATTGGCATCCCTCAAACTAATGGAAGCGCCCTGTTGAGGATCGATACCGAGGATACTTGGGGGCTTCGTGTCGTCTTGTCAAACCCATCAAACAACGAACCACTTTGAGTTTCAAGAGAGGCTCGCCATTGATCAGCTTTACGCGGCGGCGGCGGCAGAGACTGTATCAAGTTGATGGCACAGGGCAAACGAAGCCTGCGTGTCTGCATCAGATCACTACCGTTTGCTGATTGACTTTGTGCGGTCCGACAAAACGAATGCGGAAGGTGTCCTTGTTGGCTCGGATTCCCGTTTGTCATTATGGCCCGGTCACTGTTGGTCGGCCGGCTATCGGGACGAGAAAAAGACCATCATGGCTGCAAGGACATGATGATCCAAGTGAGTGGACAAGTGGGTGGACGACGGCCCCTTGGTGATCACTTTCCGTTGTTGCACGTCCACTCCGCCCCTCTCTTTTTCTTGTCCTCCTAGTCCTCCCCATCACATTCCCCATTTCCCCATGCCAGAGTATACAGCAAAGAGACATTTGCACATGTCGTTGGTAGTGTAAATAAGATCAGCTTTTATTGCATCGAGGCATTTTAGTGTACTGGGACATCAAGTTGTTTGATGATTACCCCTTATCATTTGCTGTGGTCGCCGACCAAAATTAAATTTTTTTTTTTTTTTTTTTTTTTTTTTTGCAAATCTCACATGGGCTCCATCAGTTAGAGGAGATGGTTTCGTTTCGGCATGCGCACTCATCCAAGTCGATGTGATTCAAGGAGGTCATGACGGGTGCATTTCCCCCTCCCGGTAGTCCCGTCCGCGTCTGCATCTGTCTGCGGCGGCAACGTTCATCTGGTCTCCATGGGTTAGGTGGTTTTGCTTTCCACAGCTTCCATTCTCGTCAGGCGCCCCGTTTGCGGGTTTCAACACCTCGCCGTCGATGGGTGTCACAACGTTTTCCTTTTCATGCCTGGCCAACCCTCCCCCGCCCCATCTCATCCAGTCCCTCGCATTCGTGCATCGTGGGACAGAAACTCATACACACGGCAATGGCTCAGCATATAGTAGCCCCCATATACCAAGCTCACCATTCATATTATCGCTTTTGCTCGACATAGCCTGGATAAGGTGTGCCTCTTTTTAACCCCCCTCACGTCATCCTAACCGCCTGCCGCCGCCGCCGCCGCCGCCTTCGATCCCATCCCTATCCCTGGGAGCTTCGCTTGACCTCGCTTGGGAGGGGTTTCGTCCTTCTGGAAAGATCTGCTCAGATCGTTTCCGCTCTTCCAAGTCTCCAACGGCTTTCAAACGACTTCGACGCTTCGCCTACTGCAGATCTACGTGTACACATCGAAAAGGGCCCCTCATCTCACGAGCAACCCCCTCGTCCCGGTCCATGGTGATCCTTGGGTTGTGACGCTGCTCAACTGCCCAAGGCCCTTGTAGGCTATCTGGGGACGATCGTCGTCGGTCCTGTCCTCTCTAGCCAATCCGCTTTACCCGGTACTCTCGAATATCCACGGCGGAATCCACCAAGCGGTCACCCTTCCTCACCTTGTCACCACACTGCCCCAACCCGTCATCCCGCGAGTCTGCGCGAGGGAAGGTGTTCTGGGGCAGAAACGGTTGGGATTTGTGTACTGATCTTCATTTTGGGAAAGCCTTGGGAATCTCCCTTTTGGCATCTCCATATCCTCCCTGTTTCGCTTCTTCCACCGCTCATCCTATTATACTGTTAAACCCCATAAACACCCCCCTCCCCTCCTTTTTCTTTCAACCTCGAACCTGGATCCCGTGAACCCCTATACTACTTTCCCCGCCGCTGTTCGAGGGAGACACGGAACATTCCTCAACTACTTATCAAACCGGGCCTGTCAAAGTCAACATTGCCCGCTAACCCCTAGATTGGGATTTGCACATGTGCTACTTCGCTACCTGGTTGTTATTAAGCATGTCGACGTTCTACCGAGAAGCTTAATCTTGCTCGCCGCCCTCGACTCTCTTGTCGCTGGACAGTCAACCTCTGGGCGCACCGTTTCCCTTTCCAAAAACAGCAACAAAACGTTTTCCGGCTTCCGGATTGCCCTGGTATTCTTTCGTCCACCCGGTTACGGTAGTCTCGCCTCGGAGACGTACACCGGCACTTCGTACTTGACCAAACAAAACAACTCTGGGAGTTGGATCCATATACACACTCCTTCTGAACACGGCAAACAAGCCACCAGCACTTTACTTCTCAACGGACCCTCCGCCTGTGTAGCCATCGGTCCCTCACATATTCACACCAAAAATGCCACCTACTCTCGACTTGAGTAGGACGAGACACTCCAAAATGATTATCTCTCCGCCCCGAATCAACCTGCGGAGGGCAGCCTCCTACCACCACGACAAGGGCCCCCTCTCTGCGACATCTTCCCGTTTCAACTTCGACCACCTCATGTTCTCTCCTCCCCCGTCACCAGGCCTACCATCGCTCTCGCCACCGCTGCGCAAACCGTCCAAAGGATTCGCGGGATACGTCCGGCCCAGGAGGGTTGTCCGTTACATCCTGTACACATGTGGACTCGTTTTTGCTTTCTACGTGATCAAGTGGTTATTTACACAGAGCCCGGTGCTTGCCTTCCTCTCTCGGCCGTATGACCACTCCCTAGTGTCACGAGCCGACCTACCAGATCACCCCGCTCCCATTGTGTTGACCGACTCGCGGGGCAGGACCAGCTGGACAGTTTCGATACCTCGAGGGTCGGGGTTCCCTCTTACCGCCGAACAGTTTGCGGACGTTTGTGAGAAGTGCCGGGAGACGGCGGAGCGGGTGCAGCAGCAGCGATCACAGAAAGACAGTATACAACAAACATATCTGGGGTTTCTGTCTGATACGACGGACTCTCACTTTATCGACGTGAAGGAGGCCCAGCAGGCTGGGTACCTACCTGCACCCGGAGACCAAGCGCAAAACGCGGTGAGGACTCTAGTTGGGGAAACCGTAGAAGGGGGGATACCGAAACCTGTCTGCGAGAAAAGCTTGACGTTTGTTCTCGAGTCAGACGATGCCGGGTTAGGGAAGACTTTGATGATGCTTTGGACAGCCTACGGGCTAGCGCAGAAAGAGGGCCGCGCCTTTTTCATCGACGACAGCCGCTGGGGCTATGGGAAGTATATGGAAATCTTCCAGGCGCCACCCCGCGAGGACTGCGGACCACCCCCAAGACACGAGATGCTTCCCTGCCCGCTCGAAGCCCGCCACCTGGTCGTTTCCACCTGGACCGCCATCGACGTTCTCGGTGAGGCGCTTGTGGGCGGCTCATCGGACGACCCGCTAGAGCGCCTAGAACCGGCCGCCCAAAAGAAGATGTTCAACCTCGCCCGCCTCGGCCACGACGCTCTCTTCCGCCTCAATAAAGACGATAACGTCTACGTCGACAACCGCGTCCGCGACCTCATGGCCAGGCGGATCGTGCCCAAGACCAAAGGAAAACAAAAAGGCCTGGCGATCGGCATTCACGTCCGCCGCGGCGACCGACACCCGTTCGAGTTCCAGTACCGCTCTTCCTACATGCCCATCAACATCTACGCCGAAACCGCGCGGGAGATACTCGAAGACAAATTCAACCACACGGGCCCGCACGGCGCCGAGGACGCCGTCGCCAAAAAACACAGCCTCATGATCCTCGCTTCGGACGACCCCATGATCTACCAAGCCTCGGAGCTAAAGGGCGCAACCCTTGCGCAGGAGCGCATTAAGCTCGCCGCCAAGCAGGAGATGAAGCAGCCGGAGCTGGACAGGAACGTGATGCACAAGTTCCACGACGAGGCGTTCGGCTGGGAGGGCGGGTTTTTCTCGGCCATGTTCTGGAACCTGGGCCAGTCCAGCTCGAGCGCGGACGTGGAGGCTCACAAGAAGAGTCCGTCGGCGGACGCGATCCGGCTTAGGAGCCTGGTGGGCCGCGCGTACATGATGGACTTGGCTGTGTTGGCGGACGCGAGCGATGTGGTGATTTGCACGGTCAGTGCGGTGGGGTGTAGGCTGTTGGCGATCATGATGGGCTGGGAGAGCGCGATGGAGAAGGGGAATTGGGTGAATATTGATGGGGGGTATGGGTGGAGGGGCGTTTCTTCGTGATTGTTCTTCATTTTCAGTAAGAGCATCCGGTGCAACAAGGTAGGGAAAGAGGATGGAGAGAACAGCTTCAAAAGCATCATCACCAACAATAACGACAACCAACACAACACCAACACCAACACTACAAACTTGCCAGTCATAGCGCTCTTTTGCATGCAGCTTTTTCGCATTTCGGACGGCGTTCAACCAGGAGTTTTACACTTTCATATTTTTTATTTTTTTTCGGGGTAAAAAAGGGGAGCATCATTCCGGGATCTGTTTTCATGGAACTCAAACTTGGGATAGGGGCAGCAACAGCACTCATGATACCACACACAAGCAATACGCATTCACTTGAAGCCTTTTCTTTTTCTTTCTTTCGTATTTACTTTCCATGTTTGGATGTTAGATCAGAAGCAGATAGGACACTTTGTGGAAACCTACTGGCTCTCTCAGTAGTTAGTCTCAGCAATCATTGCATTGAGGTGTTGTTGTCTTGTAAGCATGTCTGTCAGCATGTTTGAACCAAGGGGTACCAGTAAACATTAAGAGTTTTGGTAGGGACCGGGGTGAAGGAGCTTGAAGTGGAAGTTGAAACCTGAGGATGATATCAAGCCACTGATTCAGATACCAACTACTGTACCTATTATATACATGGCCATGCTATCATTTGCTTATAAGAGACACGACCGAGCACGTTTGCATTCACGGCTCCAATTCTCTCAGATTATGAATCCGAATACGCATTTATTCTCTTGCCATCGTAGACTAAGAATATCAAGTTAGTTGGTATCCCTCCGTATAGAAAAACAACCAAGACCAACTACCTATACAAAATCGTGGTCATTCGCTGAGAACAGACCCAACCAGAACTCTCAATTATCCAAGTCCGATCTTATCAAATCATGAATCCGAACACGTCTTTGCAAGCACCCAATGACGACATCACAATATCTCAATATTTTTCATTGGCGAATTCCTTTCCATGTCCCTTGACTTGATCCTTCTTTTTTTTTCATGGTGGTCAGCAATGGAAAGGCGAAGGCAGGGACGACGCAAGGTGGCTTGCATAGTGAGCATGGCTGCGGCGGCGGGACTTCAGTTCAGAGGCTCGAGCATGGAGAGCGGGAGTAGCCGATGTGGAAGCACTGACTCGGATGCCAAGAGATGAACTAGATTTGTTACCCCTTTTTCTACTTGTGACAACGTTTCTTTCAATGCACAACAGAGATGTTGGCTGCTTTTGCTATTGCTTTTGATTTTTTTGAGATGTTCGAGAGGAGAGAAGCTAACAATGTCCCTCAAGTATGCATTGGTATCTCCTTGTCGTTGCAGCTGCAGTCAGGCATACATACTTCTGCTTCAAGTTCTGAATGCAGCACGGTTGTTGTCAATTGTTGTCAGTCGTATTCGTACTCGCTGCGTTCCGAAAGACGTTGAAGCTTGCGTGCCTTTACCCCTACTACAAACTTTCAAAGAAGCGTCCAAGGTCGAGACCGCAGATTGAACAGCTCCAATCGTCTCTTTCCGTAGCAGAAACCGTCAGATGCGATTTCCCCCATGGCATGATCTTGGGCTGAGGTTGCCAGTGCGGTCAAGGATAATTTGGATGATCTTTGAAGGGCAAGTACCGTCCAAACGGAATCCGAATACGAATAGCTCCTTTGATTGGCTGAGAGGCGTCAAACTGGCCGACTCCTATTCGCCCACAGGGAAAAATGCCCCTGAGAGGTGGTCCCTGGACATTGCCAAGCTGGTGGAAAGTGTTCTGCTGTCAGTTTACGATGTACCAGCGACCGCCCGCAGCCCTTGGTCCCTATCGGCCTATCTATCGCCTTGGTACCATAGGTTCTAGGTAGTGTATGTAGGAAGGCTACGGTACGACAACCGCCAACCATCGACCGACTTTATAAAAATCAAGTCGAGTCGCCCATCTTCTCCCTTTCCTACCCCTCCCTCCTCAGGCTTCATTCATTCTTTTGATTGTTTTGTTGCCGGCGTCTACGACTTCAGTTCTTCCCCTCACGCCTCTCTTCGCCCCCGCCTTTCTCCAACCATGGGCGTCCTGCAAGTCATCGCGGGACCGTTGTCCCAGCAGTTTTCCCAGCTGGGGACATTCTCGCAAATCGGTGTCGCGATCGCCTCCTTTTTGTTTGTCGCCGTCGCTCTCAACGTCCTCCAGCAGTTCCTCTTCAAGAAGCCCAATGAGCCTCCTCTCGTCTTCCACTGGTTCCCTATCATCGGCAGCACCATTACGTATGGTATGGACCCGCCGCGTTTCTTCAAGGAGAACAGGGAAAAGGTAAAGAGACAACAAAGCCCCCTTTCGAATTTTTGCCCAACGCGCGCGCGCGCGTGGAACTTGGCTTGCTAACAGCTTTGCGCTCGACAACAGTATGGCGATTGCTTCACCTTCATCCTGCTCGGAAAGAAGACCACCGTCTACGTCGGCCCCAAGGGCAACGATTTCATCTTGAACGGCAAGATTCGCGATGTCAACGCCGAAGAGATTTACACCGTCCTTACCACCCCCGTTTTCGGCAAGGATGTTGTCTACGATTGCCCCAACTCCAAGCTTATGGAGCAGAAGAAGGTTAGAGAGGATGACTGCGACGCTATCGGGACTATTAGGAGACAGTGGCTAACATACGGCCCCTACAGTTCATGAAGATTGCGCTCACCACCGACGCTTTCCGCCAATACGTCCCCATCATCTCGGATGAGGTTACCAACTACCTCAAGAGAAGCGCCGACTTCAAGGGCAAATCCGGCATCGTTGACATCCCCCCCAAGATGGCTCAGATCACCATTTTCACCGCCTCGCACGCTCTTCAGGGCAAGGAGATTCGCGACAAGTTCGACGAGACGCTCGCCGACCTCTACCACGATCTCGACATGGGTTTCTCTCCCATCAACTTCATGCTTCACTGGGCCCCTCTTCCCTGGAACAACCGCCGCGATTACGCCCAGCGCACCGTCGCCAAGATCTACATGGACACCATCAAGGAGCGTCGCGCTCGCGGCGAGACTGGCGCCCAGGACATTATGTGGCATCTGATGAACTCTACCTACAAGGGCGACGTCCCCGTCCCCGACCACGAGGTCGCCCACATGATGATTGCCCTCCTCATGGCCGGCCAGCACTCTTCATCTTCCACTAGCTCCTGGATCATGCTCCGTCTCGCCTCTCGCCCCGACATCATGGAGGATCTCTACAACGAACAGGTCAAGGCTCTCGGCGCCGACCTTCCCCCGCTCACCTACGAGGACCTCGCCAAGCTTCCCCTCCACGCCGCCATCGTCAAGGAGACTCTTCGCCTGCACGCCCCCATCCACTCCATCATGCGCGCCGTCAAGACCCCCATGCCCGTCCCCGGAACCAAGTACGTCATCCCGACCGACCACGTCCTCCTCGCCGCCCCCGGCGTCTCCGCCACCGACGAGTGCTACTTCCCCCAGCCCGAGCTTTGGGAGCCTCGCCGCTGGGAGAAGGACTCGCCCCTCGCCCCAACCATCATCCGCAACGTGCCCGCCGAGGAGGACGACGAGAAGATCGATTACGGCTACGGTCTCGTCAGCAAGGGCGCCAACTCCCCTTACCTGCCCTTCGGCGCCGGTCGTCATCGTTGCATTGGCGAGCAGTTCGCCAACGTCCAGCTCCAGACTATTACTGCCATCATTGTTCGCAACTTCAAGTTCAGGAACGTGGATGGTAGCGATAAGGTTATCGGTACCGATTACGCTTCCTTGTTCTCCAGGCCTTTGGAGCCCGCCAAGATTTACTGGGAGAGGAGGGAGGGTTGCCAGTTGTAAGAGACTGGTACTGGTGTGGCGATTAGATGAGGAGGAGAGGGGAAGGGACGGGAGCAGACGGATGGACGATTAGATGGGCGTTCTTTGGTTTTCAATTGTTATTCTTATGGAATTGGGGTCTACAGCATATAATGACGTGATTGATCAATCATGAAAAAGAAAGAGGGAGGGAGTTCTTGGAGAACCAGGATAGAATAGAGCTCGATGGGACGGACTCGTGGGAGGAGTGCAGTATCCAGAGACGAGACGAGGGGAAGAAGAAGGAAGTTGCATTATAGCTAATACCTAATACCAACGAACGAACAAACGCGGTGGCCTCATTTTTGATGTACCGTATCCATCAATGACTGTTGTGTGGCTTCTTTCGTGCAATTGTTTGTTGGTTGCTGATGCTGTGTTAGATAGATCTAGTGGTGTGGTTGTCAGACTTTCTCCGAAGATCTGCGAAAGGACAACATAACCAGTTCATTGGGTGAGTCAAACAATCCGAGTCGAGTCCGAAAACAACGAAACGTGTCCTTATCATTTGGCTAACGGCGAATGACTGGATAGTAAAACGAAACGAGAAGCAATTTTGGATTTCCTTTTCGGTGACTCACTGACAGTGTGCTCAGTAGTTGCTTCGAGAGCCATACACGACAAACTTGTCGATCGAATGGCTATGGATGATGCATGGGAGGATTGGTACGTCTCCAAGTAGGTCACCCACTCACTGGTTCAACTCTGGTCCGAATGGAGAAAAAAAGAACGGCTGTTGAAGTCTAGTTGGTTCCAGAATGAAAGAAACAACATCGTCTGGGAGAAGAGGCCAGATACGTTGCTTCGTCTCTGATATGATGACCTCTTCATTACCGCATGGGCTGGCTTCGCAACTCCTTCAGCGGTCACCGCAAATACTTATACATGGCTATTGACATACCGAGACGAAAATCTCTTGTCCTTTTTCTATAGACCTGAACAAACCCAACGGAAAGCAACCCATCAACGACTCCAAAAACATCACCAACAGCATCAACAACATCAACACCCCCAAAATCAAATCACCAGCAACCATGACCATAAACAAATCCGGCAACCGCGGCCGTCGCCGCCAATCCCACTTTCACCAACTCAAATCCTCTCGAAAGCCCAAACCGCCTTCCCCCCTCGCAGCCCTCTTAACAGCCACCATCCTCCTCCTCATCATCGTCATCTTCCCCCTAGCTCTTTCCTTTCTCCCCCTCCCAGGTCCAGTGGGAGCAAACGCTCTCTCTACAGATGACCATCGTGGTCATGACCCGGAACCCGAACCCACACCTATGATGATTGGTATAGATTTCGGGGTGACCAATTCGCGGGTGGGAGTCGGGAGAAAGGGAACGGTTGAGGTTTTGGGGATGGTGCCAAATTGGGTTGCTTTTAGGGCTAGTGGAAGTCCCGATACTAATACTGGGCAAGGTGTGTGGGTGGGAGGAGGGGACAAAGGGGACGAAGGGTTTAGAGCGGATGGAAAGTATGAAGGTGTGGATGTTTTGGTGGGGGAGGAGGCGAGGAGTTGGGCTAGAAGTATGGGAGAGGGTGAGGGGGTGGTGTTTGATGTTAGGTATGTTTATATATCCTCTTTGAGGCAGTTCTTGTGTGGTCTTCCCTTTCGGTGTTGCTGGTTATTGGCTTCAAGCCTAGTTTAGTTGACTGGCTTCATGACTGACCGACCGACTCTGACTGACTCTCTTCCTAACCATGATATTGGAGGAACCAAAAAGACGTCTCCTAGGAAGAAATTTCTCCGACCCCGAGCTTCAAAAAGAGATTCGCCATTTACCTTTCAAGGTCACGCACTACTGTGGTAGTGAAATACCTATGGTTGAGGTCGAGATCGAGGATACCAGGGGTACCTCTAGGGGCAATGTCAACGAAAATGGGCAGATTATCAACATCAACGGCACCGCCGCGAAAAGAGTGTTGAGGTACACGCCTGAACAGATCACGGCGATGATCTTTAGGGAGTTGAAAGGGATGGCTGAACGGCATCTTGGTCAGAAGTACGTTTGCTCTTTCCCTCTTTCCCTCTTTCCCTCTTTCCCTCTTTCCCTCCTCTAACAGAATCCCGCCCCTCGCAGCGTCACCCAAGCCATCATCACCACCCCCATCGCCCCCGGCCTCCATTCTTACACCGATCATCATAACTCCCACCAGGGCTACTACGATTGGTCTCACGTTCCCACCCTAGAATCAGCCCAGACATATGCGGAAGCATATACCGCATCCCTCCGCCATGCCGCCTCTCTTGCTGACTTGGAGGTTGTCCGCTTCATGAAAGAACCCATAGCGGCCGCCATTGCTTACAGGTGCGACCTGGATGCTGATCAGGAGAGAACGGTGTTGGTGTACGATCTGGGCGCTACTTCCCTCGATGTCACGGTCTTGTTCGTGGAACAGGGAGTCTTTGAGGTCTTAGGCAGTGAGAGGGTGGAGAGGGGGTTTGGGGGGAGAAAGATGGATGTGAACGTGGCCGGGTGGGTCTTGAAAGAGGTGGCGGCGCGGATGGGCCGTGATAATCATGATCGTGGCCGTGGCCGCGGAGATGGCGGCGATTGGAGGGCAGGCCATATGGGGGTGGAAGATTTGATGATGTTGGATCCAAAACTGGTGACAAAGGTGAGAGAGGAGGTGGCGGAGAAAGTGAAGATCGCTCTATCGGAGCTGGAATCCGTGGAGATCGATATCCGGGAACTGGTGACCAACCTGGGCGGGATGGAAAGGAACTTGACGATGACAAGGACGGAATTTGGGAATCTGAACCACGTTCTGGTTTGGGATACGCTGTCAGTCACTCGAAGGGTGTTGGCGGCTTCCAAGGTTGATTGGAATGGGTTGGACGATGTTATTGTGGTAGGAGGGTCGGGGAAAATCCCGATGGTGAGAAGCGTGCTCAAGAGTTATTTCAACAGGGAGGATAGGACGCTCAAAGAAGGTGACGTTGATCCTGCGCAGGCGGTGGTTTTCGGGTCGGCTGTTCAGGCTATGGTAAGTGAGGACCGGAATTTCGCGATCTGAGAATGCTGGACTGATGATTGTTGGCAGATTTTCTCCCGGCCTGAGCCTGAAGGCTGCATGCTGGGTGCTTTTGAAGTTAATCCGATTGCAATCGGCGTTGAGACGGTGGGAGGTGTCATGGTAAGATCCTCTTTCTCTTATGCAAGACCAGTGCGATATGTTTATGAGTTGTTGGCTAACAGACGCAAGAGTGAAATCATCCGCCGTCACACTCCCTTGCCCACGGTGAGCTCATCCTTCCCTCTTTATACTGTTCTGTAAGTTGCTTCTAACGCGTCAGTGTGAACAGCGCAAATCAGCAACATTCACCACATCATTCAGTGAGCCATCCTATCCAGCCTCTTCTTTATGTCAATGCTAACAACGAATAACAGACAACCAAACCACCGTCACCCTCAACATCTTTCAAGGCAATCGCCCCTTCACAGCCTCCAATCACCTCCTAGCTTCCATCCCCCTCGACCTTGCCAACGTTAACCAAAACAACCTCCCACGAGGCATTCCCCGAATCTCGGTTGCCTTTCAACTCGACGGCAATGGTATCTTGGAAGTGTTCCTCAACGACACCATGGAAATGGATGACGAAGGTCATCATAGACAGCTAATTGCTACCATCCAAACTTCCTACGTTGGGAGAAGCGACGACTACGAGGAAAAGTGGGAAAAGATACACTCCCTGATCAAGGAAGCAGAGCAGTATTGGGAAGAGGACGAGGAGTCTAAGGCGAGGCTTGGGGCGAGAAGAGAGCTGGGAAGGACGTTGAATGCGGCCAGGAGGGGTCTTTGGATTGCCGAGGCTGCCGCGAAGGTGGGGGTTGTCAGGGATGCGCTCAACGAGGCGGAGATATGGCTAGAAGAGCACTGGGACGTGAAGACCAATACTGCTGAGGAGTTTGTGATGGAGAAGGAACTGTTAAGGAGTGTTCTGTCACCCGTTCTGCACCCTGACAACATTTCAGTTTTTGTTGACGAACTTCCTCGTGGCGACGGGAACAGGGAGGAGGTGAGGAGCCATGATGAACTCTAGAAGAGTCAGGGAAGTCGAGTATATCCGGCAATCACCATAGTTTAAAGAAAGATAAAATGTTATGAAAGGCATTCTATATCCGTATCGTAGCAAGATTGTCCAGCAAAGGCGACGATACTATATACAAATACGTACATGCCATCCGCCCGTTACTGTACAGAAGAAGGCGACGACTGACGAGGAGAAAGAAGATCTCTCCATATGATAACCCAAAAAGTCTAAACTAAAACGCCATGCTGTGCAACAATTGCTGGTATGTTTTGATCATACATCATCCGAAGTGAATCAAAACAAAACAAGCCGTCCGTTGCTTCCAAGAAAGTCCCGAAGTTCCCTCTTTTTGTTCGCAAATAAAAACACCAACTAATGCAAATTCGAGTACCATAGGTAGAGTAGAGATGGATGTGTGAGGTAAAAGGTATGTTAGGGTAGGTACCGGATTCGCGCTGGTGAGTCTCAAAAGTCTGTGACAACACATATCTGCCACCAGGCTTTTGTCTTTCCTCCATCGCTTGATTCCGGGGTTCCAAATTTGATTCTGTCTTCCCCGTCACTCCCTCATCGGACCACGTGTGATATGCCCGGTGTGAAGAGACGAAGGTGGGTAAGACAGCTAAATCTCGAGTGAGAGATGATAGAGGGAACTAATCGCTCTCTTGTCGTAGCAAAGCTGACTGGTTGGTGCAGTGCGCTTAAGCGGAAGCTTCGGCCTTGTTGGCCTTAGCCTGCTCCTGCTGCTGCTGCTGCTGCTGCTGCTCCTCAACGTACTTCTTGTGGGCGAGTCTCTTCTCCTCGGCAGCGACCATATCTGAATCACACAAGTTAGTTGACGGATCCTCATAAGCTCGAAACAAGCATTGGGACAAGAGAAAACATACCCTGCCAGAGGTTCTGACCCTCGTACTCCTCCTTCTTGACCTTCTTCTCGATCAAGTGCTGGTGGGTAGGATCGTTGGGGTCAACGACCATGACGGTCTCCCACCTGCCCTTGCCGCTCTTGGCGTCGGCGGTCTCGAAGGCGGCCGTGGCGATGAGGACGGCGAGCGTCAGGCCCTGGGCGTACACACGGGCCTGGACAAGCTTCTGGCTGGCGCTGAGGTACTTGTTGCGGTTGACGATGGCCATGGCGGCGCCCATGGCGGCGATCCAGGACGCGAACACGATGCTGTAGCGGTTCTCGCGGCCCCATTCCATGAAGCGCTGGCTCGAGGTCTCGGAGGCCAGGCGCTCCGCCTCGTACTTTTTCCTGCCAGCCTGGATGTATTTGTTCATGGGGTCCTTGGCCCTCTGGAAGTTGATGCTGTAGCGCTCCGCCAGAATGATGGCGCCGAAGGTACCCGCTGAGGTCACCAGGAAGGACCGGAAGGGGAGCGAGAGCTGGCGGATCAGCTGGTACCGCTTCATGCCCAACATGACACCGCCGAGGCCGACCACGAGACCGGCGCTGCCACCGATCAAACCGCCCTTGATGACCTCGGAGTAGTGGGCCTGCTCCTCTTCCTTGCTGATGACCTTCATGGTTGCTGTTGGTGTCGGGTTACCTTTGGTGGTGATGTTGGTGTTGTTGGTATTGTCGTCGTCTTCGTCGTTTCGAAGAGGAAGAAGGTCAAAGTGCGAGTTTTAGGAATTGCGTGCGGAAAAAGAGTAGCAATGTCGTTGCTGTGAGTCGTGGTTGTTCGTCTTGAGACCGAGTTTCGAGGCAAGAAATTTGAGAATGGTGGCGTGGTGAGGAAGCTAACGTAGGAACAAAACTCGTAGCGAGGATCGGATGGGATGATGTCGATAGCGCGCGCGGGTGCAGTGTGGTAGGGGTAAATAATGTGGGGCCGCTTTGATTTTAGTACGAAAGTGAATGACGCACCACCAAAAAACAGCGACAACGGAAATCTTGGAAATTTGGATGACAGACCGAGAGCCGCAAGAGCCGTTCTTAGCAATTGATGAACACGGGCGAATATCAATGACACTTATAAACGACTGCACATAAATAAGGGTTATATATAAGGCGAATTACTCAACCCACGCTGTCCCATGGAGATGCTCGTTTCAGTGCTTACTCACTCACTCTCCATCTCTTCCGATATTTTCCTCTCGGAACATTTCGCTACCGAGTGCTCTCAACCTCACGCCATAACGGATGAGGGCGACCCGGCGCTGCTAGTGTAGAGTGAGCCCACTGAGCCGCAGCGGGCGTAGCGGACCGATGATGTAATGGAAAACACCGAACGGGACAGTGGTACAGAAAAAGCCGCTGCGTAGCCGCTCGCTGCCCTATGAACTGGAAAAACCCCGAGACTTTCCCGGAAGAGGGCGGGACGGCGTGACAGCGGGCAGCCAGGCACCACCGACAGCCACAGAGGACCCTGAACACATCTCGTTCGAGTTTTGGCCTGCCAAGCGCTGCAACTCAATGGCAGCTGAAAGACTTGACGGGCCGCTGCCAGATGAAAGACAGACATCGGGTTAAGCCCGACTGCAACCATCATGAACTTCCCAAAGCCGAACTTCGCTTTTGTCCATTGCGTTGGTAAAACCACATGTGCCGCATCTTCTTCTTTCGTCTTACAAATCTGAGAAATCAGAAGAAACTCCTGGACGATAGCTCTCTTCAAAGTTCAAATAAGCCTACCTTATACACCCAACATTCCCGTTGCCTGGTCGCATGTACCGTCATTAAATGTACTTCAACTTGTAACATTCACGGGGGTGTCGCCGAACGGGATCATCCTGACGCGGAGCTGGATGACTGGGCCGACACGCTTGTGATCCACCTCCATAACTTTCGCTTCCTGCCAGGTGAGTTCCGGACGGCGAACAAGCATTCCCGGCCCGCCAGATGTCTTCGGCGATAATGGCTTGTTGGCGGGGGCTCCTCCGGCTGGACGGAGGGGGATCCTCGTCGCCGAATTTCTTTAGGCAGGGCCGTAAACTACAATAGTTACCGTATGGCATTGTAAGCCGTTCGCCGGCAACCATTCAGCACGAGCATCATCAACCTATCCTATCCGACTTGCCGGCCATGACACACTCGTTCTTGCAGGCTCATCTTGTATAAGCGTGAGTGAGTCATTCGGTGAGGACTGGACGAGTGTGTGAAATGTCGAGTAAGCCATGGGTTTCATGGTTCGCGTGGTGTAACTGTCCCATGTTATACCAACGTTCAAAGTTTGGATGGCGATAAGTGTACATTCAGGTACGGCTCTCGACTGCCCCTCTGCAGCTCATTCTATGTGCTTCTTGTAACCTGCATAGACTCGACATTTAGGTATGGAGGAACGGCTGTCAAGTTGACAGGTGCATTATGTCCTTGGACATCACACTGCTGCTGTCATTTTTTGTGGGTTGTCTTTAAGTTTCTTTCCACTGAGTGAGTCAAGGTCTCTTCACAAACTCGCCTCTCGTGGAGCTACTGTAAAGATCTCAAGAAAAGGACAACATCCACCGACGTACTCACCGAATCCTCGCCAATACAGGAGATTTGTGACAACAGACAGAGAACGTTTTGTAAACTTGATACGATAACTATAAGAACATAGAACATAAACTCGGAATAGGGTTCATGGCCCAGTCAATTATCAAGTGTGGTGTGTGTGTTTACTTGACCCACCACATTCCGGTATAATCACAACTCGCAACAGAGACACCTCATTCTGGACCTCATTCTGGACCTCATTATCTTCCTCCACCAGTCCATAAAGTCCACCAATCTTCTTGTCTCTTCCTGAATTCCTTCAGTTCCTTCTTCTGCTCGTCCCCGTTCGTTCCAGCACTCACCATTAGAAGCTCCAGGCTTCAGCCTTCGAACTACTTCCCCTATCCTCCATACGTGCGGTGTCTTAGCTACCACCAGACCAGACGAATCCTAAATTATGTTCGAAGGGGGAACTGGGAACAACGGAACTGGGAACAACGGAACTGAGAACAACGGAACTGGGAACAACATCTGCACGTACAGTACCTTGTTGCAGGCTTGCCAGCGGTGGCCAGTTCAGTGAAAGCCGCTTCTACCGCTATAGCCGCTGCTGGCCCATTGTGAGGATTGAGGGACACAGGGGACAAGAGTTTCTGCTAGAGTCTAGAGCCTGAGGGGAGGAATGCGGCTCAATGAGTCGTGCTCGTGCGTCCTCTCATCCACTCGTCTTTCAAGGCTTCTCCCTGTGTAAAGTTGAAGGTAACGCTGGAAAGTGTGCCAAGTTATAGAGGGGCGCGAGGGGCGGTATGTACACTAGAAATGCTGCACATGCAAAGTGCCTGTAGGTACCATACACCAGGTCAGAGCCAGAGTGAAGTTCATGCATGTGTTCCGCATCTGCGAAAGGGGGTGTGTGTGTCTTGGTTCATTTCGTAATTCCCTTTGTCTTGTGTCAAGACGTTGGACTCTTTGGTGGAGGAATGGAAGTTATATATGGGTATTCATCGGTGGTGGTGTGCTCACGTTGTCATGGTCGGTAGGTACGTGCCACATTACAGCACCAAAATGTTGGGTTATTCACGCGGAGAGCGTACCGTCCCGTCTTGGGTGTTCTGGATCTGAGGGCGTCGGGTACCTGGGACGACCTCAGACAACCTGAGAATGAGCGAACCGAAACCGATGAACCCGCAACGAAGGTGGTCACATCGAATGGAAACATGGAGATGCGGCGCAGCGGTTCTGAGTTCAGTTTCGGGATCTTGTACAGAGGGTTGTACAGTGGGTTTGTTCCAGGTGCAATGAGAGTGAAAAGAGGGGTGAACACCCATATCCATTCTCCAATCTGAATTTCAGACGGATGGAACTTTGAAGTGTTCTAGAAGTTGTGGAAGAGGGGCAGAGGAGAGTTTGACGCTCAAACCAACTCATTGCTAGGCGGGGGCTCCTTCAACCATCTCAATTGTGACTTGCGTGGGGGTCCACCAATGGTAATGTACGCTTTTGTTTCATGACAATGAGCACCTCGCACTGTGCCACTTGGGCCTCTTACTGTCACCAAGCAAGTCCATCGCACCGGGAAGGGTCTCCGTGAGACCGATATTGAATGGGATGAATGGAAGCTCCCAGCACATCCATCACATTGGTATCCAACGGGCGATTAGACTTTTGAACTTGCGATGATTTCTTTATGGGATGATGCTAAAGATGAACTTGACCTTTGCTTTCTTCGTCGCGGTCGAATTCCTAATCTTGATAAGAAAAAAAGTTTAAGTGGTTGCGCCAGACAAGACACCAGAAACCATGTGTCGATGTTGCAATGTCATGTCTCGGTAGGCAGAACGTACCGTTCAATGTCCCAGCATCTCAGACAGTGTCTGCTTGTCAACCGCCGCCACCGCTGGAAGCGATCGCCGTGCACAGTATGAATAATATGGTCTTCACACTCAAGCATTTAGAATGGGGCGGCCCCTCACTCACTTCAGGCTATGAGCTCAGTGTGCACTTCGTCCTCAACGTTGCTTTGCGGTCCGTCTTCCACCTTGAGTATCTTCGGATCGACTTCACCAACCGACCGACGCCTTCTTTTTGATCGTGCGAACCAGCTTTTCAAGACCGCTTTGCGACTATACTAGGAAAGGAGACGTCCTGGAAAGATCTCGATCGCTGTGCTCTGGATGATGATAAGCTTGACGACTCAGGACAGACTTCCCTGGCAGAACGACAAGTTATCGCCAACAAGCTGCTTGGTGCCTGTTCTGGGCGTAGGTCGCCTTGTATGGTTCGTTTTGGTTAGGGGGTCTGCCAACCTTGTTCAGAGGGCGACTCTGCTCAGACCTACCAGACTCTCACTGGAGAAGGTGTCTGTGCCAGACGCCAGGTCTCTCCGTGCATTTGTAGTATGAGATGAATGAAGAGACAGTTACTCAGGCAGAGCATTCCGATAAGCAAATGTCGAGCCAACAAACGTATCTCATGCATTTCTGATACGTTGTCCGCCAGATTGAGCGACGAACGTGATCGCCAACTTCCAGTGATATGCAGTTGGTTCAAAACAGCAGCGTGGGATGTTGACGACATGCAAGTCAAATCTTGGATATGGTGTTAGCTCCAAGTGTCGTGCATCTCGGCATTGTTTGCGCTTTCTGGTTGGACCATGTCTGCTGTGTAAGTCGAGTATCCTGACAAGGGAAGTAAACACATCAACGTTTGTGAGGTTGAAGACGTGTGGTGGAGCGAGAAATAAGAAATGACGATGTTTAGGAGGGGACGACGTCGAGATATTGGCAATAATAAACCTCACCAGCACACGATTCAATCCACTTTCTGGAGATCTCGCTCGGCCGGGTCGCTTGCTCAACCCCAAGATTATTTGATGAGATCGTGCACTTTCATCGGAAGCGGCCGTCTACTTGACGTATCGTCCTCGTCCGTATACCCAGCCATGCCTGCCAGCCGTCGTCTATCCATCTGCATCATGAGATCACTTCATGGAGGTGGTGATAGATCGTACCTTATCTGCACTTTCTGAGCTTAGCCCAAAGTGACAGGGAGGGTTGCAACGCACCAGTCCACCAGGATATCATCATCCTCTTGAACGATCCATTGGGAGAGTTGGCCGGAGCGTTTGACCGATGGTACTGGTTACTTTTGGTATTCCAAGAACCGCATTTCAACAGCTGCTCGACTGTTATCTGCAAATCTCACTTGACAATACCATCTTACGCAATTGTGCCCTAGAGCAGTCAAGCAGCAACTGGGTGGATGTTACGCTGGGGTCCACGGACAAGGACCTAGAGGGCGAGACATAGTGGAAGTGTTAGAAAGTCCACAGCAACACGGATGGGGCTCAACACGGTTGGGGCAAGTGAATCGCCCATGGTCTAGAGCATCATGAACTCCACCGTGCTGTCTGGTTCAGTTGCAAAAAGAGACGAGCATGTGTTTCTTTTGTGCTTCGGAGACCGAGACATTGTGTCAAATCAGGTAGGCGAGTCGGGACCGGATAGTCTAGGCCGTTCGTAGACCGAACCCAGAAACAGAGCAGGAGATCTGACCAAGTGTTCGCCGAGAAAATGGTTACCGAACTTGTGGCTCGAAGAGAAAGAAACGAGCGGCCGACATGGCGAAAAGAGTCCCTCGGCCATATTTGCCGCTCGACAAGCCTGCCATGCAGATTGGAAATGACGGCTGGCCATGCTTGGAATTCCTCAAGTTGAAGGTGTCTCCATTACCAATCGGTCGCGGGCTTCTAGAACGTTGTCTCCAGGAGGAGCATGAGGTTCATTATCCTTCTAAGGCTTTTCGCTGAGGGACGACCCGACATCGCTTTGTCGGACGGTATGATAACCTTGGATGTGTTAAGAACCGTCAACCTCGTCAATATGAAGCTCTAGAAGCCTAGAGTCGTCCCGTCTTGTAAGCTTCCTTGGCAGATAATTGGAGCTCGGGTTTCAAGGTCCACTATCCTCGTCAGAAATGGGTACGATATGACAACTGAGTTCCAGTAGAAGCGTTAGACGGATCTGACAGTTGGGACTGCGCACGTTTAGCACGTAACTGCTAGACGCTATGGCAGCTGGTCTTGCTGGTCCATAGTTTGGCCAGTAAGTGGATGCCCGCCACCGTTGGCTTCCGGCTCGGGAGAGGTTGCTCGGCTGCGATGATTATGGAATTCCGTCGAGTTGAGGTGGTGGAAGTTGACGGCGATGGAAAAGGAAAGCAGACAGGCGTTCACGATCAACATTCGCTTACGCGGAAGATTGTGGTGCCCCTCAAACGCCATTGTTGTATCGGCAAGATACAGTGGAGGCACCCTGTGCAACAGACTGTGCAGCGCCCTAAGGTCCTTACTATGGGCCCCGATCCACCCCTGTCTTGTGTCTCGATCTGAAATCCCCAAATGCACGCTGATGCGGTACGCTAACAGTGTAATAGGCCGGACCCCAGACATCAGAAAATGTGGGCTTCGAGGACAGTTGGATCCTCGATTCGTATACTTGCCTGTACCGACCTGACTACATACCAGAAGTAGGTTAACCTTACGTCTTGACGTTGCAAGCTCCAGGCGTGGTGGCAACCAGGGGCAGGTACCGCACCTCGTTTGCTTGTGTTGCGCGCACCCGTCCTGCCGTCATGAGGTGGACAAGAGAGCCAGGAAGGAGGCAGGCAGGCAGGTGCGAGGGCACATCATATGCCGTGTTAGGTTCGGGAAGAAAGAGATGTGATTTTCGGGGAAGGAGCGATCAGATAGCTTTCCCTCCTGCTGCCCGCTTGTTGCTATGGTTAGAAGGTGTGCCGTGAGGGACTCAAGGTTATGCCATCATAATCTGGACTGGAACGAACTTAAAGGACGGCCGCTTCTCCGCGATACCTTACGCGATATCTGTGCGTACCTTGATCTCGATACACGACCTTTACAACCGGTTATGTGAACCGACTCACTTTATATCAAAACACCTGCATCTGCTACATAGGCCTTACATAACAGCGACGGTACGTGCTCGTGTCTTATAACAACAAGCTGGTTAAGCTGTGCACTCCCCCTCCCCTCCTCTCTGCCCGCTTTTCGACCACAGACACTACTTCTACCGCCACTCGTCAGACCAAAATCATCACGGTACCTACCGATGTATAACTTCTCTTGTTTACTATCCAGTCGTGTTCTTTCCTGTCGGGCTGGACTCTCAGCTAATACGTTGTCACCAAAGATTTCTGTGTCGTGCTACTTCTGTAGGTTGTTCCTCGTCCTAGACCGAGGGGAAGCTGAAATGAAGTGTGCGGCGGCCTACTTGTGATGCGTACCAGAGTCATTGTTCCGTCGCCCCCTTACCTACCACAACTTGTGAAATCCGATACCCAACGCCGAGTCGACGAAATACGCTAAGTCTATCCGTTCTCTGCCTACCGGTATACTAATCATTCAACGAAACAGCCAAAACAAAACCAAAATTCCGGGCATTGTTTCCATCCCCGAAAAACGACAACATCCGAATATATCGGACCGTGATTCCTCCACCACATTCCGCTCGGCGCCGACTTCCACTCGGTGGTGTAGGAGTGCAGGAACGCCGCGACGCAAACCGTCCTGATTCGTCCCACGTCCAAAACGGGTCAACGCCAATCATCGAGACGTACGAGACGATCGCAGCCAGCAAGAGGAAGTTGGAAACTTTGGCAAATCCTCGACGAGCCAGTTATTGAGAAGGTTGTGTGGCATCGCGCACATTCTCCACCACAGGGCGCCGCACCCCTGGAAACCAGCTGTGTCACCGTGCTAGCCTCCAAGCGGAACGGCGACCGTTGCAACGGGCGACCTCGACTTGTCAGATCCCACCACACTACCATCACTGGAATCTTTCACCACTGTATACCTCCCAATACCATTTACTGCCGGACCCACGATACTGCCGACGAGTGCAGGCAAAACCATCGAGGTTCAAGTCAGCGAAGAGGTTCACGCTTGGAAAATAAAAGAGTCCCAAGTCCCTTCACCTTCCATGGGTGAAGAATCGCCATTCACTCGACCACTTTCCGGCTTCCTCTAATTCTTTTTCACCAGCCCAACCCGGGTTCTCTCCTCTTCTTTTTGTTTGTTTCTCGGGACAACTCGCGTACGGCGTCGACCTTTCCTTCACTGACTGGCAGCATTACTTTGCCATCCTTCTTCATTAATAATAATCACACGGTACAAGACACGGCATCCACGCACCCCTGTTGTTACGTCGTAACCAGGTCGCGGACTAGCGCACCCAGTACATCCACTGTACGACGCCATCCCTACCGCCCACCACCCCCCCGACATCCGAGGCTTAGCACTGTTATCCACATTTGGTCGCTGCTAGTGTCTCCAGCCATGAAGCCCTCCCTGAAGTGGTTTGGTTCCAAATCCAGCCCCAGTACCAGTCCCGAGCCTGCGGGGCCCTCCGCTGGGGCCGGTGGAAATAATAGTTATCGCGCATCGCCTTCCTCTGTTTCTGCAGCTTCCAGGAACCCATCGCCTTCCGACTCAACAACCGATTCACCCTCTTCCCTTCTTCACCCATCCTCGCCGTCGCCGTCTCCGACACCCCAACCGCCGACACCCCGCGATTCCGTCTTTCCTCGATCCGATTTTTCGCTACCTGCTGCCTCGAAACCCATCGACATCGCGGCCCCCCATCGTCGATCCACCGCATCCATCTCACCGGCTGACCGCAATCCCATCACTTTCCCAACCCACGACCTCGACGATCTCGATATCGACTGGGACCAAGGCCCCTGCCTCGCCGACGTTGGTTTCGACCCTGACATCGACATGACCGCCGGTCAACACTTCGACTCGGCCTTGAGCCGCAGTCGACAGGAATCTTTCCTGGGCACTGGTGCAAAACCCATTTCCATGGCAAACCCTAATCGCGACCATGCCAACCGTCTCCGTCGTGAGAGCATGGCCGGGAGTCTTAGAGCAGGTAGCCTCATGGCGGGGAGTCTTATGGGTAATGGTATGAGCTGGGGCGGCATCTCTGTTGGAAGCTTTATTCGCGAAGAGTAAGTCATCTCCGCCATTTCCTTCGTCTGCGCGTGCTTGGTTTTTCCCCCCTCTGCGTGAATCGGGACCAGACATCTTGGGTATCTTGGCTTTCGTATTCTGGCGCTTCGTATTCTGGAGTTGGATCGCCGTTGAGCATTGTCCGTTGAGCATTGTCCGTTGGTTGTTGTGACCCAAGCTGACCTGTTTCAATGCTGTTAGCATGATGATGACAGGCACTTCACCGTATCTAACGCACCAGTCTCCCTCGTTTCATTCTTCGTCGTATATCCCAAAACTCGAGGCCAACTTCATGCGCGATTTCACCTGCTGCGACAGGACGTGGCCGACCCTCCATGATCTCCTCCAACATTACGAGGAGAACCACCACGCCACCGCGGCACCCAACACATCTAACCAGAATCTCAATACCTTTGGTGCGAGTCAAGTAAACGCTCGCGGTAGTGCCAGTCGTGCCACTCCAACTCCTGGAGTGGGTAGAGCTCAACCAGGAGCCCAGGCGATGAATGGGTACCAAGGTCAGCGTCATCTGAGTGTTGCTGGCGCGGGAATGGGCCTCGGCGGTATCGGACAGATGATACGGCAGCAACAGGTAGCTCCAGCTGTGCAGAAAATGACTTCTTTGTCACAGATGCATGATGACATGGATACTGTCGGAGAGATGGAGCTTGACGAGACCGTGGGACCTATGGAAATGGACGATAATCAGCGGACAATCCAGCAAACTCGGCAAATGTTTGGCCAACAGCAGCGTCCTCAACTACACCTGAACAGCTCTGGGCTTCCGCACCAGGCTTTGCGCACTTCTCAACCCCCAACTCCTGCTGCTGTCAGCTTTGGTTTCCAGAATAACCCGACCGTTTCGTCAGTCAACACACCAACCCTGACAACACAAGGAGGCCTACCTCAGCGGGGGCAATTTGGTCAGGAAGATGACAACGGCGACGATATGTCCGGCATGCCTATGAAGATGAACCTCGGCGGCATGAACTTGAATGGCGGTCAGCTCGGAGGACTGGCAGGAAACTTGGCTTTCGGGGCCCTGGGAACGATTGATGATCCTGCAAAGAGGCTGTATAGCCCTGGCGGTACGACGCAGATGACGAGCCAGCAACGAGCGTTCGATGCCCAGATGCAGATGCAGCAGCAGTTGCAACAGCACCTGGCGTCGATGAACCTCGATCTGAACCAACTTGCTCCTGGTACGGATCCCGCTTTGCTTTTGCAGCAGATGACTGCGCTCATGATGCCGCCGACAGAAGAGCACAAGCCCTTCCGCTGTCCCGTCATTGGATGTGAGAAGGCATACAAGAACCAGAATGGTCTGAAGTAAGTTTTTTTTCCCGAGGTGTTTCTCTTTTGAAGTGGGATTTGTTTGCCCTCTGCAGAAATTTTCTTTGGTCGGCCACCAACGCCAACCAACCCCATATTCCCGCTTTTCCCAACTGCATTCCTTCCTCAAGTCCCACTAACAATCGAACCAGGTACCACAAGACCCATGGACATTCGACCCAGCAGTTGCATGAGAACGGCGACGGTACCTTCTCGATTGTTAATCCGGAAACGAGCACGCCTTACCCTGGTACTCTTGGTATGGAGAAGGAGAAGCCCTTCAAGTGCGACGTTTGTGGAAAGCGCTACAAGAACTTGAACGGCCTCAAATACGTAAGTTAACATTAAGGCCATTAGAATGTGCACAACGATACTAACATAGCCTCAACAACAGCACAAGCAACACTCGCCCATGTGCGACCCTGAAATGAGAGCCCAGCACCAGAACCTTATTTCGACCATGATGTCGAACCCAGCTGCGCTCATCGCTTTCCAGCAAAACCTGCCCAACATCAACGAAGATGTCATGTTGTAGGACAACAGCGCATTTGATCAGCACTTGGATATGGTCAAGATCCACAACGACTTTGCGTCGTCCAATCTGGCAGTCCACGAGAAGCTCGACATGCCCAAAATCTTCGGTTCGACGTTGTGGGGCAACACGGCATCCGATACGGATGTGTCCAACCCTTGGAAAGATTTGATGGCGTAGCCCAGTCTCGGGTTTCCGATAAACTAACCCTCAGCTGTCGCGGCCGCCGTACAAGCCACGCCTCGGTTAACAAAAACGCCTCTCATCTCTGTTTTTTTTCTATGTCTGACTTCACTGTTTGTGTTTTGGGGGATCGGAAAAGTTCTTATCTCGGGTTTACACTACACCTTTCAGTAGCAGCATTTTGCCTGGCGTTGTTCTCTTTTCGATATTTGTTACGGTACAAGAGGAGAGCAGAGGAGAAGAGTGAGTGAGTGAGTGAGTGAAGGAAAAAAATGGTGTTGAAGTTTTTTTATTGTTTTTTTATAGGTCTTTCTTTGTATGGCTTTTGGTGTTGGTGTTAGTTCCTCGCCGAGAAGAGATATATTCTCGTGCGGGAAGAGTGTTAGCTTAAAGAGAGGGAAGGAATATCAGGCCAGGGAAACCGTGGAAATTTTTCAAACGCTAAAAGGGCGGCAATCAATGGTAGCGAAATTTCTCTGTATTTTTCGGTCTCGGATCTGAGGGAGCTGAGGAGGAATCTCACTTATGTAACACGGAGGGAAGGGTTTTGCCGGCACATACCAATACCCTCTTATACCCCAGAGAGAGGAAAAGAGAAGAAGAAAATGGACGAAGGAACGAGCGAAAAACCAATTTAGATGTAGGATTTCATTCATAAACTGCTTCTCAGGCAGCGTCAGCGTCAGCGTATCATCATCCATTCACTGCGAATCCTTATCATTACGGGGAAAATTGCAAGTGTTGAGGTGAGGGGATGGAGATGGAGATACCCCCGAGTTCAGCGAGCGCTACTGTACATGGAGCGTAACATGATAAGTTATTGTTTTTTCTCAATCTTCGCTCTTGTTGTCAAGTGGGACGTGTATGTAGCGGTTAGCGGTAGATCGATAGAGGTAAAGTGAGTGAGACAAAACACCGTGAGACAGGCTTTTCATAGAATATCATGTTGGGTTTCATCTTTATATCGATAGAGAAGAAGAAAGTTAAAGAAACAGTGGCACCTCATTCCTATGTTTCTTGAAGTCTAACCGAAAATAAGAAAATCCATATGATGGCTTTCCATCGATGGCGGCAGATGACCATGCCAATCAATGGTCTGTCTATGAACATTGAACACCCTATCCGACATTTGACATAAACAACGATCCTTTCAGTAGTGTACCAGAGGTGAATACTCTAAAGCATCTGGCTAAATCTTCACACAAAAATCCTTTTGCTCAATGCATTATAAAAAAAACTCCAGTTTCGCCCAACGAACAATAACATCATCCCTGCCTACTAGCCCTGTACCACCAAGCATCAAGCACCACTCAAGTTTAAACCTCGATCGTGAAATGGCTGATCTGCGAGTAATAAGCATGAACGGCCAGCTCGAGGAGCCACACGTCACCAAAGACCTCAGCACCATCGAATCCGCCAATGACCAGCAGACGACTATCGTAGAGCACCGCGCCGTGATATCCCCTCCCGCTGGGCGGTAGGCCGTAGACCCGCCTCTTGTCCCACGACATGGTCACCAGGTTCAGGAGGAGGACCTCGTTGGAGTACTCGTTTCCGTCGTGGCCGCCAATAACAAACAGATACGAGCCGACGATGGTGGCCGTGTGCGACAGCCGGCGGTACGTGATGGGGATCTGGACGGCCTTCCACATGTGCGTGTCGACGTCGTAGACCCAGACGTCGTTGAAGCACTCACCGCCGTCGGAGCCTCCGTAAATGATCAGCTTGGAGCCCACCATGTTGGCGGTGTGATAGCCGCGCGCCTTAGGACGGATATCCTGGCCACCACCGCTAGTGGACGTTCCTGATGCTCGTGCCTCGCTCTTCCCACCGCCTCCTGTTGATGATGACGACGATGACTGATCGTCTGGCCCCGGTGACCCTTCTGATATTAGTTTCCACGACATTTTGTTAATGTCGCTCACGTCAAGCCGCCAAATGTCGTTGAGCGCGCGGACACCGTCACCGCCGCCAAACATGTAGATGCCATTCTTGTAGAGACACGCTGTGTGTGCCCGCCGCTTTGAGGGGAAGTCCTTCCCGAGAATGCGGGGCTTGGACCACCGGAAGTTGACCGTGTCCAGCACGTAGACATCGTTGTAGTAGCTCGGCCCGTCGCCGCCACCAAAGACAATCAGCTTCTTGCCCACGGCGGTGCACGTCATGGCGCGCAGCGGCACCGGGATCTCGCCCACCACCTGGGGAGCTGACCAGTAGAAGGCGTCGGCATCCAGCACGTACAGCGAGTTGAAGCACGTCCGCGAGTCACACCCGCCAAAGACGTAGACGTTGGATCCGATCAATGTCGTGGTGTGCGCACGCAGCGCCGTGTGTGATGCCCCTGATACGGGCGCCTTGCTCCAGTACATGCCGGATGACGGCGCCGGGGGCACATCCGGGGCGGTCCTGGGATCTACCAGCGGCGGGAACGGAGAATGATGTATCATTTGGACACCGGGTCGAGCACCACGAGTGCCGCTCGCGCGAGCAACGACTGATGACGAAGCCGTAGAGGTGCCGGGGCGGCCGCTCGCGATAGCCGATGTGGAGCGCATGCCGGACGGACGCCTGGACGATGTCTCCTTACCGCTGCCGGCAGACGAGTCCTTGCGCTCTCGTGCCGTAGCGACGCTGCTTATGGTCGTGGATGATTGTATGCTATCTCGACTATCGGGCAAAGCAGTGCTCGGCTGTCTGTAACCTGTCGAGGAAGGCGTCGGCGTGGATGTTTTGTGGAGAGGAACGGCGTGCGGGTAGATGGGCTGGGCGACGTTCAAGGAGGAGGCTGCGTTGATAGCTGCGTTGACAGCGGTTGAGAGCGAGCGCTGGCGAATGGACAATTCCGAGGCCTTGGATAGTTCAGAGGGTCTGCGTTGACGGTCTTGGATCTGGGTCCGGGTCGAGAGCTGGCCGGGAGTGTGTGTCTGAGAGCGGGGGACGGGAGGGGTTCGAGCAAGGAGCTCCTCATCATCGAAGGCGGAGCCTCTGCCCTCGATGGGCGTAGTTGAGATGTTTGCGATCTTGCGGGAAGGCAGCACGTTGGCCGTGTTCAAGGGCGACTGCGGTATGGGCGGAGGCGGCCTGTCCCGCCTTGCTCCTGCTCCTGTTCCTGCTGCTCTGGCCTGGTCAGCCATCGTGGTTTCATATGCGCATGTCGCGGCACATCAATTGAACAGGTTCTCGGCGGACGAGGAGAGAGAACTCCGGTGTCGTGTGTGTATTCCCGTGCCCCCTTAGTCCGTGTTGGTAGCGTCTCGGTAGCGTTTGGCCAATGCTGTACGGCACGAGCTGAAATACGTCGATAGGGCGAGCGAGATATAGGGGCGTAGTTGGCGATCAGGTCCCGAGAGCGAAGGGGACTTGGTTGTAACGGCAGATGTAGGGAGGGACGGGAAGTTTATGTTGGTTGACAAGAGGCAGGCAAGCAGGACAGTGAGGTGGTTCGGGTGTTACTGTGATGTTTGTTGGAGAAACCGGTCTAAATCATACGCCAGTGCTGTAATTGGGCGGCATTAGAAGTGGAAGAAGCAAGGCCTCGCAGCCAGATGTCAGCCCTCCACACTTAAACTGCACACACTGCGGGCCCTTGCATAAACTTGTCACTGTGGTGGGCGGGGTGCCATTTGGCCATTCGTTCAGTCGGGTGCCATGCATTTTCCACCAGATGAGAGGCCTGGGTCGGGGGTCTCATCCTCCCGTCCTAGGTCCCGCCTTCTCTCCGCTCCGGATCTCTGCCGAAAACCCACCTCGGGCACTTTGCCGACGGGAGTCCCGTCTCTAATTCGGGACCGTATTCGAAGGCATGCCGAAGTCTTTTGACGGCGGGCTTCCGGACTGTTTACAAGTTAAATGGAATCTTCGGCTCTAGTACCATCCTGTAAACCTGTCATATTGTAAGCTGGATACATGGTTGCTATTCAACTGTGTACAGCATTTCTTGCCATCTCATAGCACAGCGGTCCGTGTCCGATGTGGAGTATCCGATCGAGAGATCCGATGACAGAGTCCGGGCGAGATCTCTACACATAGATCAATATTGTCGATACAGGCACGGTACTGTTGACAGGCCACCCGGATGATGCCCGGTTTGTGGGGTTGCACACACTGGACGGGATTTTGTGGACTCTGAATCTTGGGACTGTCCAGATTTGGAAGCCTCAGCCCTACCTACAGACTAGCACCTTGCTGGTCAAAATAGTACAGATTGCTGTAACTGTTCAGACTTGATTCCACAAGCAGCCGGTTGACCATTGCTCAGGTCCCGTCCCATGAAATACCTTGTTCAAGCATTCCATTCACAGAGGAGCGGCCATTCCCAGCTCCAGGGGCAGCCCACGAAAAAAGGAGGTACTGTGCCGAATTGACTGTTGGATCGTCGTTGCACCCACCAAATCTTCGGCACTAAAAGCACCGATTGATCGCTAACCCCGCTGTGGGCCCCCCAGTCTAGGCTCGCCGTTCCTGGGGTCGGACGCAGTCAGTGCAATTTCCAGGTTGCAGCGGCACGAGTGGGTACCTGTCACGGTTCCCGAGAACGGGCCCAGGGGTAGGTGCAACATAAATGCAAATTTCACATCCCGGCCGGCAATCCAGTGATTACCTTGGTCTCATCCGACCCGGCTTTCAACCAGACGACTTGCGCCGAACTGGGGTCAGACTCAGTCGGGTACAACTTCCAGTCTCAAAATCAATATGGAGTCCCAAGAGACGGCAAAGCGCCCCATCGAGGAGCCCGGCGACGCTGTTGCGGTTCAAGATGCCGAGCCAGCAACCAAGCGCGTCAAGCTGGACGATGCCCCCGCCCCCCAAGCCCAAGAAGAGCCCTCGCAACCTCAGACTGAAACTCAACCTCAGCCTCAAACTGAAGGCGACAAGCCAAAGGAGCAACGGCAAGATGACAGGGATAAGCGAAGGGGCATTGCTCCCATCAAGGCAGAGTAAGTGGCCACATCTATCTCTTGTTCAACTTTCTCATCTCTTCATATTTGCTTACATGTCCTAGGTATCTCGTTGTGCCTCCAAGCCAAGTCGCCAAAACCGCCGAGGTAGTTGATGATGATGCTGCTGAGGGAAGGACTGCCCCTGATGCTGAGACCGGTGCCGCTGGAAAAGACGGAAAGAAGAAGAGGCCAAAGGGTCAGAATAAGGAGCGTGAGTTCGGTATCTTTGCCGATGCTCAGCGCCTCTGCAACTCTGTTGCGTGGACGCCTGAGTTCTCTCCTCGGAACTGCAAGCACGGCGATCGTTGCAACGCTCTTCACGACATCCGAAAGTACCTCAAGGAGGGCCGTCGTCCCGACCTCAAAGTCTTTGGAGGCAAGTGCCCGGTCTGGGAGACCCATGGCAAGTGTTCATCTGGCTGGCGTTGCCTCTTCGTCGAGAGTCACATGAAGGAGATTGAGCACGAGGATGGCCGAAAGGAGTTGGTTCTCACTGAGGACCCTTCCAAGATCAAGCCCGAGACTACCCCTTCAGTACCACCCGAGGAGGAGTCGATGGATGCCAGGGCCGGTGTTTACAACGTTGTCGCCCCAGCTGTTAAGCTCGCCCTGTCAAGGAAAAAGATCCAGCACGAAAAGTCCGACCAATACCTCAAATGGATGGCCAAGGACTCCGAGCTCGCCCGCATTCATTACCACAAACAGAAGGACGACGACGACGTGGCCAAGGACTATGCGGCTATGTACGTCGAGCCTCCCCTTAAGCCATCAGAAAAGCGAAGGATCTACTTCGGCCGCGAGACCCCCGTGCTCGCCCCCCTGACCACCCAAGGAAATCTGCCTTTCCGCCGTCTCTGCGTAGAGCTGGGAGCCGAAATCACCTACTCCGAAATGGCCCTTGGCCTCCCTCTCCTCCAAGGTCAAAAGGCCGACTGGACCTTGATGCGCGCCCACGAGAGCGAAATCACCCCTCCTCGCTATACACCGACCGGCATGGTCGACCCCTTATACGACAACTCCAAGGACCTCAAGTTCGGCGTGCAAATCACCGCCAACGCCCCCTGGATCGCCATCAAGTCCGCCGAGACCCTCTCTCGCTATCTCCCCCACCTCCGCGTCATCGATCTCAACTGCGGCTGCCCTATCGACATGGTCTACAAGTCCGGCGCCGGCTCCGCCTTGCTCGATGCCCCGTCCAAGCTCGAGCGTATGATCCGCGGCATGAACACCGTCTCGGGCGAGGTGCCCGTAACCGCCAAGATCCGCATGGGCATCCGCGACGACCGCCTGACAGCCCAAAAGCTCGTCGAGCGTCTCGCGCTCGGCGCTCCCGATATCCGTGCCGTCTCTGGCGCCCCCGGCTGCGCGGCCGTTACGCTGCACGGTCGCACCCGCCAGCAGCGGTACACTAAGGCCGCGGACTGGAGCTACATCGCTGAGTGCGCGGCGCTGGTCAAGTCGTTCAACAAGACGTCCAACTCGCTTCAGGACACGATCCGCGAAGCCGACGAAAGGACACTCCCCAACGGCGGACGCATGTACTTCGTCGGCAACGGCGACTGCTACTCGCACGTGGATTACTTCAACCACGTCGACAACGCCGGTGTGGACAGTGTCATGGTGGGCCGCGGCGCCATCATCAAGCCGTGGATCTTTGAGGAGATCAGCGCGGGCCAGTACCTGGATAAGTCGGCGACCGAGCGGTTGGCGTACGTGGAGAAGTTTGCCAAGTACGGCATGGAGGCGTGGGGATCGGATGAGTTGGGACTCAACTATACCCGACGCTTCCTGCTGGAGTTCTTGAGCTTCTTCCATCGTTATGTGCCGATTGGTTTGCTGGAGTACTTGCCTCCTGCTATGAATGATAGGCCGCCGGCGTATAAGGGTAGGAATGAGCTCGAGACGTTGTTGGCTAGTAAGAATTATCTGGATTGGATTAAGATCAGGTCAGTATTTTTGGTTTACGCTCCTTGCATATGCCGCCCCTCACCGAAGAAGGTTGTTCTCGGAATTCGCTAACACCACCATTCTCTTCCAACAGTGAGATGTTCCTCGGCCCTGCTCCTCCCAACTTCAAGTTTCAGCCCAAGCACAAGTCCAACGCCTACGAGAACATCGAGGCCGAGGGTTAATTAAGTTGGCGAAATTACCTCACCACCGCTCAAACAGAACAGAACAGAACAGAAGCACGGGCGCATAAGAATGAAGGTTTCCACGTCTGGAAAAATGGTTTCTTTTGGGGATGCGATCAAAGTTGATGATGATGGAAAAGAAAAGACAGACTACGTACATAATGAAAAGCATCTATAAACAAGCATAACTTCGTGACTTTCAAACAGTAAACAAAACAGAAGATATTTCAAAGAGAGTTAAGAAAGAAGTTTCCGTCACCTCGTAGCTTCCAAGCGGACAGGCATATAGGATGGTTGGTTGAATGACCGACCAGTAATTTTTTTCTTCTAACAATCCCTCAGGACATACATACACAGATGGCGACATCTTTAACAACGGTTCGTTGCGAGGCAGAGACGTTACGTGGAGATACCTATCTGTATCTGTCACAGCACATAGTTTGAGGGCTGACTGACACACCACAAGAACTGACGAAAGCAACTCAAATAATTAAGCTAAGTAAGTCAAATAAGCAAGAGGGCGAAACTGCTTTGAATCGGATGGAATGGGTGGGTGGAGCAGGTTCATATGTACAATGAATGACACATGAAATGGATGGAAGAATGAAGACCAGATTAAAACCTAAAGACCGGACAGGTGCTAGCATGCACCAGCACAACGTTCGGAAGTTAAACATTGATGAGTAATTCATGGACAATACCACAAACCCCAAGTAACATTGGAAGAAGTGAGCGAGAAAGATAAGAACAAAACAAAAAAGATGGCCTTCATGTTTAATCACTTTGATACACTAAACTGCAACACTCGCTTGTTAATCCGTGAGGTAGTAATATTCACGTTCTTCACTACTGCCCTCAGCTGTCATTCAACCTCTCACCTTTTGATCTTTCATTCATACATACAATTAAACTCGCTAATGAAAAAAATGACCAAGGTATGATGAGTAACGATAACACACATAAGATACGATACGATACGATACGGTAAGGATAAGGTATATCTGAGACTTGGAGGGGAAAAAATAAAGTAATCGCTACAAGGTATACAACTCAATAACCAATAACCAACAATCAACAACCAACACAAGCAGACAGACACACACCCCTTTGTGTATGTATGTAAGCTAAACAGCCGTCCCTATGTCTATATCGTCTGGCGTGGGATACGCCTCGCTTAACCTCGCTCCGCTTCCTTCTTGAGCTCGCCTCCGAATTTTTCATACATCTTGGTACCCTTGAGCTTTTTTACCGCTTCCTCCTTCCTTCCACTATGCTCAAATGCCCAATGCTTCCTCTTTCGTACCGTACTCGCTACCTCAGGCGCTCAGGTGGATCAGTATCTGGCGGAGACGTATCCATAACTGTGTCATCCAGGCGTTTTAAAGATGTAAGAGTTTATGACGATGACGATGATAATGTGATAACTATTGTTGTGTTTCCGCCTGTTCGTGTGGTGACGACTGTATTAAGAGTTTCCGCCCTCTTTCCATTCCATTCGCTGATTAGGTTGAAAGAAGCGCTTTTGTATGCCTCTGCGTTAGCTGCATTATGGTCTTCCCATGGCCAGAAAGAACGGTGATTTCGAGTGACGTCAGCGTAGAAGTAAGGAGGTCGTCGGGTTTTGGTTGCTGCAGGGTTTGATTATGGGATGGGCGATTCGGTAGCCACTGGGGGGCCGCTCCGGGGAGGCCGTCGCTTTGCACATGGCTTACCCATAGTTCGCACTGAAGCCAGGGAGACCGAGTGCCGAAGGCGAGAAGAGGGTGGCTTCATCAACCGCGGTGCATCGATGTGCATCTTGATAAGACCATTTCGCCTGCGTCTGTCACCTCTCTAAGAAAAGAACTGCGACTTCTGGAAACTCTCCACACTGATATCGCTGGCCTTGGCCGCCGGTAGGGCCGGAACCAACTCTTTCTTGTCCGCGTCGCTGAGGATGCTGCTCAGGGAATTGGCCCTAGTGTCGCCGTCGATGCTGATGGACGGGGCTCCGGTAATAGCTGCAACGGGGTGTCCCGGCTTTTTAAGCACCTCGAGGAAGGTTTGCGGTAGATAGCCAATCCTCCCGTCGCGGGCACGGCACTTCCACCACTCGCTCGGCTGGCCGAGAGGGTCGCTCTTGCTGAGAATGGCGACTAGATCGCCCTTGTGAACTTCAAGGTCGACACCCGGGACGATCTCGCCATTTCCTTGCGTGGCGGGCGAGAAGTCGTACAGGACGCGGCAGAACTCGAGCTTGGTCGGGTCGATGGTTTGTTGCTGGGCGACCACGAGCTGGCGCTTCTTCTCCTCTTCCTCAGCGTTGGAGGCTAGCGACTTGATCACCCTGCTCATCACGTAGGGCAGGCCGAACGCGGCAAGAACGAAGAAGATGAGCGGCTTCCGGCTGGGCTTGGGCATGGCACCGGCAGCACCACCGGCGGCGGCAGCGGCACCGCTCTTGCCGCGTCCCTCGAACATCGCAAACGAGGCTGGCGTGAGGCTGGTGGCGTCCGCTGGTAGAGGCTTGCCAGTGATCTTGGCGAACACGGTCCTGATCCAGCGCATGATGGTGAAGATGCCGAGGATGGAGCCTAGCGTCTGGCGAAGGTTGCCAAACTGCTCTGCGACAGCGACCATGGCTAAGCTGATGTTAGTAATCAGTTGCGCCCAACTGGGGGCTAGCAAATGGGATGATGGAACATACCGAAGAAACTCGAGTGTGTCGCCATATAAGTGCTCTCAAGCATTTGCGCAAAGCCCCCGAACGCGCCGACGATACCTTCCAGCATCTGAAACGTGGCCATCGTGCTCATGTTGAAGCGGTTGGTCAAGCTTTCCGGGTTGTTGGGATCGCCCGGCATGCCACCCATACCTCCTCCATACATGCCGCCGCCGCCGTACATGCCACCGCCATACATTGATCCGCCATAACCGCCGTACATCGAACTGCCATAGCCGCCCATACCCCCATACCTAGAATAGGGGCTAGAATAGGGCGAAGAATATGCCGAGCCATATGAAGAGCCGTATGTGTTGCCGTACGAGCCCACACCTCCTACGCCGTACGGTGAGGTGCCCATGGCGCCCATGGCGCCCATCGGCCTGCTGTAGTTGGCGGCATTTTGGTTGACGGAGGCGGTCAGACTGGCAGGCCTCGCGGGAATGGCTGGGGTTGAGCCTGATGTTGTCGTCGTGTTCGAGTCTGATGATGGCGTCGCGGCCGAGGAGGCTGCTGGTGCGGGCGCTGTGTCATTAGGAGTTCAATGTCAGTCCCCTGATTGTCGGGCAACAAACATGGGAAATGGACGGAAAAACGTACCCGATGCGCCAGACGCCGCGCCGTTCCTTTCCCAGGGTTTCGGAGGGGATGCCATGGCGATTGTGTGTGGATTATCTAATTTCTGCGCCGTTGGTGGCCGGTGGTAGTGCTCGAGGAATGACTTCGAGGACCGGTAAGGGAGAAAGCGAGAACGGGGCGTCACTGGTGGTCGCCGAGGGATGGTCGTCAGTCTTAAACGATGGGGTGCCGATGTGCGACGTGCGACAGTGCGACGGGGACAGAATGCGTGAGCGATGCGACAAGCGTCAGAACCACTGCACTTTACTACTGCTGGCTGGGCGCCTGGGCTGGTAAAGGGTTGCCGCGGTGGCGAGGGCTGGGCTAGCTGGGGATCCCGATTTGGCGGCTGCCTCGCGTAAATTCGTCAAAGGAAAGGGCCGCGCGCGAGAGAGGAGAAAGGATCAATAAGTAGATTCAATGGGCGTGGTATCAAAGACTGAATTAATACCGATTTTATTCTTGAGACTTCTTTCTGAGACCTTCGGGTAAAATGTCAGATTCCCCAGACAAATCTAGGTATGATCGAGCATTGCAGAGGGGGTCGATGTCGTAGCAGCGGAAAGGTGGAGAACGTCAGTCTGGGGGCGACCACTCTTGTTGCTTTGTCGCTTTCGGGCGGCCTGTGAACCTCGGCAACATTTCAGTGGGTAACACTGCCTGCATGGAGACTTGCCGACCGGCATGGTCAGCTGCATGCCGTGAGTCTTTCTGGCCCTTTACGACTTTGCAGTCTACACTCCATGAACTTTCGGAACGTTCATTGCAAGTTGTCGCAAAGAAATATTGGATGGATAACCGCTCTTTCAAGATGAGTCAATGAGGGATACTTATAGTTTAACGTGACAAACTGGTGCAGTTTGAAGTTCAAGGGGCCCGGTTTATCACGGGTTCCGATGGGCTACCAGATTGTATATCTACGTACCTTTGGGGTGGTGGTCGTAACCGTCGATGTTGTTCTTCTGGACACTTCGTCACCAAGCCAACGTCAAGCTCTCAGCAGTCTGTATGAGTGTATGGGTTATAAGTTCAGATTGCCAACTAAGGATCATATTAACCCCCAGACAGAAGAAAGAAGAACGGTCTTCATGCGCCTTGACAAAAAAAACCCATTAATTACGCCAACGCCATTGCAATGCCTCTGGGAAAGTGTCCTCTTTCCCCAATCCTTCGACTCTTTTCGGGAGGCTACCTTGTCAAAGGATGCTTGAAGGGCCCGTCGTACGGAAAGCCAACTGTTTCCAACCTGTCCATCTACCACATCAGCTATGCCCAGACAAACACGCACTGAAAGAACCCAACACGTCCGGCGGGCCTGTGATCCCTTCAGTACCTATTCCTGTCACCCCAAAGGCCGGCCTTCTTGTCCCACTAGCCACTTCCTTCACTTCTTCTTTATGTCTAAAACGAATCCAAACACGAGGAGGATAGTAATGATAAAGTAAAGAGACATTCCTTGCAATGAAGAAAGGCGGAACCTAGCTGTTCATGACATCTCCATGCCCTCGTCTTCATCAAGCTCGTCCTCAAGCACTTGCGTCTGGTTGCTACTTATGCTTTCCTTACGGTGTGACGTCCCAGAGCCTCCGTCATGGTAACGACTATCGATCCCCACCATTAAATCCAGCTCGTCACCGCCAATCACACGGCCTTCCATGTCTACTTCCTGAGAGAGCTCGACAAGAGCCGCTCTTGGAAGCCTCTGGAAGCCGAGCGTGCGTACTACTCTGCCCCAGTGCGTCATACAGAAGGTGGCGGCCCGTTTCCGCAGCCACTCCTCGTTTGCCATGCCGGCACAGTACCAAATGATACATGCGTGATCCACATCAAGCTCCTTTGCTAATCTGTTTACGCAAAGGAGGCGGAGGTGAGGGATGTTGTAGATGTTGGACATGACAAGAAGGCCAGCAACGTCTGACAAGTCGGCCGTGATGCTCTCATCCTCTTCAGAGCCTGGGTCGATGCGGTCTGTGTAAAGATAGTATAAGAATGCCTTAACAACACTGTAAGGCTCTGGTATGTGCATCTTCTTGGTGTGAAATTCAGCCATTTGGCTCGACCATAAGCGTGCAAAATGTGGCCAGCGTGCCTGGAGAATCAGTCGATGGACATGGATTGGAGGAGACGTGGGCACATCCGGCGACAGCCAGGTCTGATCACCGTCCATCGATTCGGAAGCGTGGCAGAGCGCGGAACCCATGATCTCCTCTTCATCATAATCTCGGGAAAGAGCCGTGACTATAAAATCCGTGCCACTTCCAGTCTCAGGGGGTTGGTCGAAGAGTTTGGCGAGATCACATCCAAGTCCCTTGGACGGCTGTTCAATATGACGCGCTCGCGAAGACGGCCGTGTGATGTCCGCTCGTGGTTCAGGGGCAAAGTTGTTTCCCAAGAACCCATACCGGCGCAAATCGATTTCCATGATATCGGACAAGTACTCCTCGAGGCCAGTGCCTCCATGGTCCAGAACATTTGGCTCTGTAGGACACCCAAGCAGCCAAGCCTTGGTGCCGTCTTCGTTCATGGTGCAATAGTGCCAGCGATATCCGGGCTTGAATATCTCCCGGCCCTCAGCCAACTTCTGCCATCGGAGAGATCCCAGGTCGAGAGCAGACAATGAACACTCCTTGGACGAAATTGTCGCCGCCGGTGTAACAAAGTCCAGAAGGGTGCCTGACGAGTAAACATGGAAGTGGATGCCCTGTCCCTGCGAGGGCACGTTTGGGCCATTGACAAACTTGAGAGCCGAAATGGCACCAGGTGCGGGAGGAGCGTAGGTCTTGAGGTGGAACGACGGTGGGTTGACTTGCGCAGTCCTCGAGTTTGCGGCATACCCAGACGACCCAACAATCGGGGTTGGTGCTGCAGGGTAAGAGGGCCTTGGCGAAATGGCACTTCTTGCCATGCCCGAGCGATCCATCGAACCAATCTGTGGGGGTGAATCGAAGGCCGGACTTCCCTTAAGATCTAACCACCAGATGTCGCTGACCTTGTCCATCTCCTCACTGAGGCCCCCGAACACCCAAACCCTTTCGCCCCATATATAAGCTGAATGATCGAACCGGCCCACAAAACGCCAGGACCTTGACCAGGTAAACGTTTTCAAGTCCAAGTAGCAAATGTCGTCGAGAACGTAGTTGTCGTGACCCGTAATCCCGCCAATAATGAATAGCTTGTCTTGGTGTAGAACGGCCGCGTGTCTGGCGCGACCTTTGGGAATCGGTCCTGTCACTTGGGGCTGGGTCCAGTGTGCGGTTTTGAGATCGAAGATTATAAGGTCGGAAAGATAGGTTCTGTGTTCGTTCTCGCCGCCAAACACCAACAGTTTGTCCCCCTTGTAGAGGGTCGCAGTGTGCCCTGCTCGAGAAAAAAGTTAGCTAGGCTCAAGACGAGACAAAATAGCAAGATATAAACCTGATGGACCAGGTGACACTAACCCATTCTGACGCCAGGAATGTCGCCATAGTTGTCAACCAGGCTCCATTGATGGCTGACCAGGTCCAGCCTTAAGACATGATTGTAGACTTCGTCGGTGTATTGGTCGAAACCGCCGAAAGCGTAGATTTGGTTGTTTCCGCAGTAGGTGACGGATGCATTGACGAGACAGGCAGGACGCTGTCCCAGAGTCCGTGTGACTTTGGGACGGTACCCATCACCACGGTTCTTGAAGGGCGAATTTGGCATGATGTAGGTATTGTTGGAAGAGGCAGCCGAGGCTGGTGTGAGAGTTGACGTCGTCATGGACGAGGGGATCGAAGGTTGTCCAGCGCCAGACATGACTGGGGTTGGACCTCCAAAGATGGAGGGAGAGTGACCTGCGGGGGTCGAAGGGTGTGCCATAGCTGCGGATTCTTTGGCACCTGTCGAGCTGTCGAGCTGTCGTCTGTCTGGCAGACTACTGCAATGCTTTGACGGATGCTTTCGTGTGCGTTGTCGCGCTATTCAAGCATGAGGCATGAAGCGTGAAGTGTGAAGCGTGAAGCGTTTGACTGTCGCAATCGGCTTAATGCTACATGCTAGGGCGGGGACCCAAAAGTTGGCTTCGTCGTTCGTTTTTGAAGCAGTCGGGAGGTCGAGAAACGGCGACACAGGTCTCCTAAGTAATGACAATGACAGGGTGATACCTATTCTCTAAAGATGATTATGAATCGCAGGCAGGCGAGGTCGTGTGAGGTAGTGTTCATTCAGTTCAAAACCGGTCCATGCTGGTCGGCTTGTGCTTTGTGCTTGTCCTCGACAGGATCATGCGCAGCGAGCGCAACGCAGCAGTAAGGGAACGGAACTCCACAGTGGTCCTTTTGGAGGAGCGAGCGGGCCTTGCACGAGCACCCCGGAGCCTGGACGACGTTTAAAAGGATCCACCTTGATGGGTCGGTTCAATGTGGACCTGGAGATGCCTGCATGGGTCAACGGTTGTGAAAGCCCTTTGACTTTCTGCCTTTGAGATTTGCGGAGCGTGTGCCGCTACCGCCTTTTTCAATCGTGGTCCAAGCGTTCGATTGCAGGTTGGTTACCATGACAACCGCGTTGTGCAGACAAAACAGGTCGTCCTTTCCAAAGTAAACTAATCTTCGACCCGCCTTCTCCTTCCGCTTCACCACATCCACAAATCCACGCTGCAAGAAAACCACTTCTACCGCTCTTCGCTATTCTTGGATTGCTTTCTTCAAGCTCTCGCTTATTCCACGCAACTATTTGCCTAAAGCAATCATACCAACAAGACAAAACTTTGCAGCGCGCCATATCCTTGAACGCAGACTTCCTCGAGTCCATTAGACCAGCTCGCTTTTACAGTCAACTGGATCGCCCCTCCGACTTGAGACGCATCTCGTCCAAGGACTCCTCCGAATTAGCCGATCATCGACAATCAGCACGTACTAACCTTCCAGGAGCCATTAACTTGAGTTTCTTGGAGCTCTTTCGGTTAATCGGAACTCCTCGACACCTACAAACCCCCTAAACGGTGAGCTCTCGCAGCTTCTGGAAAGCTGTGCGTGTGTGTTTATCCGTGTACTAACAATGAGTTCTTGAAACAGTGGTACATATCTGCTATCTTCATGGTCACAGTAACAAACATGGCTACTCCATCAATCACAACACCTAAGAAGTCCCATACGGGTCTTTTCTCGAGTCGCACAGCTGGCGGCCGTGTGCCCTTGACCCCTTCTCCTCACCATAATGCCAACGTCAACTCTTCGCCCTTCAACAAGGACAAATCAAACAACGATGGCCAGCGAGCACCCGCCAAGTCGGTCTACCCCGGCAACCTCAGCTCGCACCTCGCACGAGCAGCCTCAACCAAGACTCACTGGGACTCACCCAAGTCCAACATAGCGCGTGGGGCTGCGACTCCCAAGAAAGCTCTTGAGTTAGGCGTATCTGAGTTTACTCTGACCGGCACCGGCGCTCAGGTGCAGGAGCAAACCCAGGCCGCACCTACCCCGAAGCCAAAGAAGACCAAGATGAAGGCAAAGCCGATCAAGACGACCGTTACTCTCAATGCCGATCGCTTCATCCCCAACAGAGGCTCAAGCTCAGCCATTGCCAATGGCGGCTCCGGAAAGCTTAACATGCGGGATCAGAAGCGGCCAAAGTCCAGGACCGGCGAATCGTCTAGCTCAACAGCCCTCGCCTCTACTACAGATGATGCTACTGAGCAGCTCGAATTCGATTCCCTCCTCCTCGACGACGAAGAGGCTGAGACCTATGCCCGCCCATCTCCCAACACCGTGGCGTATCAGGACAGCTTGGCCAACGCCTGCGGAATGAATGTCAACACTCGAATTTTACAATTTAAGCCAGCTCCTCCCGAGTCCTCGAAGCCCATTGATCTCCGTCAGCAATACAACCGCCCATTGAAGGCCGCCAACTCGGCAGCTCAGTTCCGACGCCGCATCGCTACAGCCCCTGAGCGTGTCCTTGACGCCCCGGGTCTGATCGACGACTACTACCTGAACCTGCTGGACTGGAGCTCGGGCAACCAAGTCGCCATTGGCCTGGAACGGAACGTCTATGTCTGGACGGCCGATGAGGGCTCTGTCAACTGCCTTCTGGAAACCTCTCCCGACACGTACGTGAGCAGCGTGAAATGGTCCGGCGATGGAGCATACGTTGGCGTGGGACTCGGTACCGGTGAGGTCCAGATCTGGGATGTTGCCGAAGGCATCAAGATTCGCAGCATGTTTGGTCACGACAGTCGGGTTGGTGTCATGGGCTGGAGCAAGCACCTCCTATCAACTGGTGCGCGAAGCGGTCTGGTGTTCAACCACGATGTCCGTATCGCCGAGCACAAGGTTGCAGAACTCGTTTCGCATACATCGGAGGTCTGTGGTCTTGAATGGCGATCTGATGGCACCCAGCTTGCCACCGGCGGAAACGACAATCTCGTATCGATTTGGGATGCCCGCTCTCTTGCTGTCCCAAAATTCACCAAGACCAACCACAAGGCTGCCGTCAAGGCTCTCGCTTGGTGCCCTTGGAATATCAACTTGTTGGCTACTGGTGGGGGTTCCTATGATCGTCATATCCACTTCTGGAACACCACTTCCGGTGCTCGTGTCAACAGCATCGACACAGGTTCCCAGGTCACCAGTCTCCGATGGAGCCCTCACTATCGCGAAATTGTGAGCTCTAGCGGCTACCCCGATAACTCGCTCAGCATCTGGAGCTACCCTACTCTGGTGCGCAATGTCGAAATTCCTGCTCACGAGAGCCGTGTCCTCCATAGTTGTCTCAGTCCCGATGGGCAGATGCTCGCCACAGCTGGTAAGTTAATCCAAAAGGGAAGCTGTTGTCTGAAACTCTTACTGACCGGTATTACTAGCTGCCGACGAAAGTTTGAAATTTTGGAAGATCTTTGAGAAGAAGGCCGGATCTGGTGCTGGCATCAGCGGCGCTGGCACTTCTTCAAAGGCGACCATGTCGAAGCATATGACAATTCGTTAAGTGCTTCGATGGTCGTCCCGTTCTGTTGGCAGCGGTTCTGTTTTGTTTTTCTCTCGTGTTTTTCTCTCTCCTGTTTTTGGTCGTTTTAGCACGGCGTTTTTGGGGGGCTTAACAGCTTTTGTTCCTAGCCCAGGCTGAACGAGGCCCTTGGGTGAAGCGGGCACATACCTGGTGGTGTCTTGAGTGGATCATGAAGTTATGACGACAAAAACTTTGTATCAAGAGGGATACGTACCCTCACTTGTACTGGATCATATCAGATCGGTATTCTCTACGGTAATTGTTTAGAATCTTGCTAGTATGAGCTTGTAGAAGTCTGTATGGGGTGGAATAGGTAGTACCACTAAAATCAACGAAAGAAACAAATCATATATCATGAGTGAGTCCGCATGAGCAATGAATGGGTTGTCTCGAAATCTATTATTGCTGGTCCTGCTGCGGTTGTTCACGCGGCGCGATAAAATAGACCGTTTGCGGCGGTGAGGCGGATTGATCCCACGTAAAGTTGAAATGAAGCGATTGACCAGGACATGATGAACTTGCCTGCCCTTGACCCAGAGAGGGTGCTCTGCAAATTCCCAGGGGGGCATGTCGTTCGCTTCCATCCCGTCTTCGGCCATATGGTGTGGGATCGCAGGGCTGCAGGGCTGAACTGCTGCAGGGCGCGAGAGCTCAGCGTTTGTTCAGGGCACTCACTGCAGGCATTTGCGCGCGTTGCCGTCAGACCGGCAGTGGCAGTGGCCGCGGCTGTTAAGGTTGGCGGCTGGCTGACTAAGCAGGGGGTGGCCGGGGAAACTTCAAAGCAGGAATGGCAGGACAGTCTAAACTTACCCATTTCACCACACCCTACCATACTGAAGCGCCATCTGCTCTGAATCAAGACAGCACAATCTGCTGCTGCAACGCTACCGAGCGCTTCTGGATATTGCGCCTTACCAACTAGAAATACAATTCACTACGAGGCTTTCCAAAAGTTTTGAGAGTGCAGTCTGACGGGCGGCTCAGAAACCGTGAGAAGGTGGAAGAAGAAGTACCGAGCGCAGGTTTCAAGGACGGGAACGGGAACCTCTCCAAAAAGGCGGCGACTTCTCGCATTGCTGGATCCGCACGACTCACGAATCCCCGACCACCTCATCGCACTCACTCAGGCCAACTCCACACACAATACCTTCATCTAGGCAGACCTCACCTCTCATCATACACGCGAACTTGGATTCCAACGAAAAAAAAAAGATATCGTCAGCTGTTTTTTTTTTTTTTTTGAGTCCGCGCTTGAAGGACGACGGCGTAGAAGGAGCGGACAGCGTCACAGCAAGCAAGGCGTTCGGTTTGCTGACATAAACGCGTCTCCGTCATCGTGTGGAAGAACAAGACAAGCGTCATATCAACTGAAGGCTCTCTTGTGTCCCCGTCGGTCGAGCAGCCGCAACCATCAACCGCACGCAAGCAGGCAGCTAGCTCTTGTCTCCCCTCGCTCGCCTCAAGGCATCGTCAACAGCAGTCGCGCAGGCCTCACCAAGTCAGCTGGCACTCCATACCGACGCACATCCATCCGTCACCTCGCTCCAATCAAGACAGTCACCATGTCCAACAACACTGTCGGTACCGTTTACGAGCACATCATCAACGAGGTGATCAACGCTGTCCGCGTCGACTTCGAGGAGAATGGCGTCGACGATAGTGTTCTGGAAGAACTGAAAAAGGTAGACCATTTTTGATTTTCTCCCGTCTTTACCTTCAACCGTGTCGCATCCCATTTTCCTTGTCACAATGTCGATTCCCGTCTCCTGTCATGTCGTATGCCCCGTTGCTCTTCTGCGACCATGTCGATGAGCGAGCGAGATCCAGCGTCAGGAATACATCGTTGTGTTGACGACAAGTGTCGGGTTCTGACGTTGGCTCCCTCTGCTGGCTGCGACCTTGGCCTTCGCAACGCGAAAGAGTGGGTGGAGGAGCAGGCAGCATTCGGGGGGCGGGCGACCCAGGGCCTTTTGGGGTCTCTTTTTAAGCTCTCAGTCAGGCTGGCTGGGGCTTCCCCTCTCCCATGACGCCGCTTCCGATTGGACCATCCAAGTGCCGCAGCACGTGCCGCTTACTGGTGGTCATGAATGCCTGTCACCCTCCATCACCCCCAAACCTCGAGTCCATGAAAGCGATCTCATCCGACATCCATATTCACATCTCGTCTTCCATATATCAGGAGGACTAGGATCCTTATACATCAAGCAGCAGAACATAGCTTCGTCTATCATCTGTTTATAATATGTAACTAACATATCTCGGTAGGGATGGCAACACAAGCTGTCCCAGCTCAACGTTGCTCAGTTTCCTTGGGACCCCAAGCCTGAAGCACCACCGCCGGCGCAGGCCCAGCAGAGCACTTCCGCTGCCGTTAATGCGCAGGCGGCTGCTGTTGCCCAACAACAACAGCCAACACCCAACTACACTCAGTCGACCGTGAGTCCACAAACGGCCGCTCAGCCCCTGTCTATGCCTGGCGGCCAGCCCAACGGCAATGGCGTCGCTATCAAGAATGAGCCGGGCATGGCGAACGAGTCTGCCATCAAGCAAGAACCGGGCACCATGCAGCCCATGATGCACCCCGCCTACCCTGGCAACAACGCCGCTCGTGGTGGCATGGCCGCCCAGCGAGCTGCCCAAGCCATCGCAAGTCGGTACGGATCGCAGGCCCAGGCTTCCATCAACGCTATTCATCAGCAAACTCAACAGCCTCAGATCCCGGGGCAGGCACCACAGCAACAACAGCAGCAGCAGCTCAACCCACAGCAGCAATATCAGCAGAATATGGCCGCCCAGATGCAGCAGCAGCGCATGGCACAACAGCCTGGACAGCTTGGACAGCAGCAGCAGCAGCAGCCTCCCAACCAGCAAAATGGTCTTGGTGGCGCACAGGTTGATGGCCCGAGTGACGGATTCGACGGTGTCCTAATGCGTCGCGATGCGGACGGCAACCCTGTCGAGATGGGTCGCGTCGAGATCGACAACCTGCTCCACGCCAAGCTCCTGGAAAGGGCCAAGGAGAGGGAAGGAGGTGGCTTGATGCTTCCGTTGAAGGAAGCTACCAAGTCTCGTGGTACTGCATCCACCAAAAGGAGCCGTGCCGCTGCTCGCGGTGCCGGTGCGAATCAGCTTGATGGAAATGACGAGGATGACGATGAGTTCGATGAAGACGCTATCAACTCGGACCTTGATGACCCTGAGGATGAAAGGGATGATGACGACGAAGAGGATGAGGCTAGTGGCTGGATCATGCTCTGTCTGTATGACAAGGTCCAGCGCGTCAAGAACAAGTGGTGAGTGATTCCCCCTTTTGGAGGAGGACGTGAGTTGAGGAAACAGTTACTGATAATTTCTACAGGAAGTGCACCCTCAAGGATGGTGTCTTGACTGTCAACGGCAAGGAATACGTCTTCCATAAGGCCAATGGCGAATATGAGTGGTAAGACAGGTTCATGTTGCCCTCATGGACGAGAATCTGGGTGGCCTTGACTAGAAGCTGCGTACCCTATCTGTCCGTGGGCATTGAACTGGCGGTTTGGCTCCGTGATTGACAGCAGCTTTGCCCAGGCCATACATACCCCCTAAACCAATATCGGTATGATGAGGGTATGGGAGAGGCTGCTGTTTGGCAAAGAGGACACTCTCACTTTTCTTTAGATGTGAGGTAGGCTTTCATCGATGCTATGTGGTCTCTCAGGTCTCCCACTAGCTATCTTTACATACGGATAAGCCATGGTATGAATGGAGGAAATTGGCCTCTTTGGTAAGATGGCTGAGAGGAGATAGAGTGGATGGGAAAAGCGATTAGGAGGAATAAGATTATAGGTTTGCGATGAGCGGGGAAGCGGAGGGAGAGGTGCGCGCGCATGAGATTTTGCAAGAGAATGATGAAGGCAGATGGATATATTTCTAGAAATTGGCGAGGCATGCATGGTCTCCAGATACCTAGGTGCGAAGTTCGAACGTCTTTAGAAATCTCATAAAATCGCTATCAGGCCTTGTGCCGGAATTGCTGTGAGTATGGTCTTTCATGTCTTGTTTCTGTCTTTACATGCGATGATCACTTCGTCTCTGACGAGCTCACAAGCTTGAAATCCAGGGCCTCGGACTCAGCAAGTCAAGATCCAATCGCACCGACTCCTTATCATGGCAACCTATATCCTGTAGCTGATTGAATGTTGCAATTTTTGCTCGAAATATGCAGCGAGAGAGTGTCACGGCATTTATATTGCTCCTCGTCCCGTCTCTCGGCATCTTTAGCGACTCCTGAAAAAGAAGGTTCAACTCCCGGCTGCATACGATGCAATGCCACCGGTTACACCCAAAACAGCGAAACATTTACAAAAGTCCGAGGTAGAACCGTTCATCAGAGTCCGAGCCGAGAAGTTAAAATCCACTTCGTTTTCCTCGGCAGAAAACCATCTCAACAATATGAGATAGGTGTATGTGCGTGCGGTTACACTGAACCATATTTTCCGAATTCACCATCCTGGACCTTGCAAGTTATCTGGATTTGCAGCCTATTGAAAACTCAAGTTCTGCCTCTCTCTATCTGACCGCATGTTGCAGCGTAGTGGAGAGAAAACAACTCTGTTGTTGTTGGAATCCGACCTTGAGGATGACAGTCTCTCGAGGAATAATGATGAAAAAGCCCGCCCGAGATGGGTTTCGAGGTTCGTGGTGCAATGAAGATCATGGACCGGAAGCTCGCTAGGGATGGTCAGAGACTGACGACGCGGTTGCTTAAAGGGTAAAGAGCTGATTAGTAGAGTATAGAGCTTCTTTGCCTGATATCGTACCGCCACTCCCACGAGATATACCCCAATCCACCTCATACCCGACCACCGGCCACCTGCTCTCAAGCCGCGTAGAGCAAATGCGAGCCGCAATCATGCTACCACGGAGCGGGGTCCGTGAAGAAGAACAAGAAGAAGCAGCAGATATGCCGTCCCTCGTTGCTGCACTACAATGAAATCCTGGGCTGACCAGTGGCATCTATTCATCTGCGCGTGCTTGCAAGGAAGAACGCAACGCATAGCTACCATGTCTCGATATGGCTACACGAGGGTCTCGAACAGGGTGAGTGGTGGTACTGGCTGGGATCACGACTACCACTCTACGCATGGGCGTGGCGGCGGCCGTTGTACCAGTTTTACTACTATGGTATGGGAGCATTTTTCTGTCTTCGTTGGTTACCTATCTACCTACCTAGCCCCCGGGTTCCAAAGCCGGGATAGGACGAGCCCGGTTTCTAGTCTTTTGTGTTGCCAGCAATCAGTCAGTGAGGAGAGCTGGTACATATATCAACTTGATCCTCCCTCTGTCCAACCAGGGACATATGGAGACAGTTAGTTACTTCCTTTGAAACCATACCAGCCTCAACATCACTTCACATCAAAAGTCCAAGGTCACATCACGAAAGACCTTTGACCGGCGCGCTTCCAAAATGGGAGTCCACATCTACCAGCAACCAACACGGGAGAGCGACCTCGGACAGTCTTCCGCGACGGCATCAGAGAAAGATGAAGCTGCAGTCCAAGTTGAAAATGGCGACATCGACCCACCAAGGAACAACGAAAACGTGGTTCACAAAGAAGAGTTCTATGCGGGAAACAGCATCTACGCGAAACTGCACCGAATAACGGGGCGATGGGGCGTCGAAGAGCGAGGAATCGAGCGGTTGCCGAGCGATGAGAGGGATGCGAGGAAGCCGATGACTGTTGGTATCACGGTTAGTGTTTTTCTCGCCTTACCTCGCTCGTATCATGACATTGAATCTTCAGGTTGAACTGTGTTGAAGAGACAGGATATCGCTAATTACGAATGACCAGTGGTTTTCCATTAACATGACCTTCGTTTCTCTCACTTTGGGGGTCCTGCCCGTTGCTGCCTACGGACTGGGTTTCGTCGATGCGGCTATACTGATTATAGCATTCAACTTCCTGGGGAGCTTACCTGTTGCTCTCTTCTCGAGTCTTGGTCCGGTGTTTGGGTTGAGACAGATCCCGTTGTCGAGGTTTTACTTTGGTTATCATGGGGCCAAACTTGGTACTGTTGTTTCCTGCCCCCCGTTTTCTCTGTCTTCCATATACATGTACCTTGCCCCCAGGCACCGATTACTGATTCTCAGTGTTCCACAGCCGCCCTCATAAACTTGGCAGTCTGCGTCGCCTCCTCCGCCATCAACGCCGTCGTTGGCGCCCAGCTCTTCCACGCCATCCAACCCAAAATGCCCGGCTGGGCCGGCATCCTCATCGTTTCCCTGACTACCCTCGTCATCTGCACCATGGGCCACCGCTTCGTCCACACCTATGAGCGATACAGCTGGCTTCCCTGCTTCGTCGTGCTCCTCATTGTGTTAGGAGTCTTTGCTCGTTCGGGAAACTTCGACCCTTTACTCCCCCTTGGCACGGGCACCGCCGAAGCGTCCGGAGTCCTCTCCTTCGCTGCCTCTGTCTACACCTTCACCGCGGGCTGGGCGGCATACGCGGCCGATTACAGCATCTACCAACCGGCTGACCCCAAACCGAGCGCGGCAATCTTCTGGTGGACCTTTGCCGGTAACTTTTTCCCGACCGTGTTCACCGAGCTGCTGGGCGCGGCCGTGATGACAGCTACCGTGCACCGGCCCGATTTTCAGGAGGCGTACGACGAGGCCGGACTAGGTGGCGTGTTCAGCCACGTCCTCATCCCGCACGTCGGCAAAGGGTTCGGGACCTTTTGCATCGTTTTGCTCGCTTTGTCTATAATTGGGACCAATATTGCAACCGTCTACTCCGTCTCCATGTCCGTGCAAACCCTGGGCCGGAAGACACAGCGCGTGCCGCGCTTTCTGTGGACGCTCATCTCTACAGTGGGATACACGGCCTTTGCGATCCCAGCGTATGCAGAGTTTTCGACGTACCTGGAGAATCTGCTGTTGGCGATGTCGTACTGGATCTCGATCTACTTGGGGATTTCCTTGACGGAGCATTATATGTTTAGGAGGGGGGTGAGGGGGTACAAGCCGGAGGATTATACGGATGCGAAGAGGTTGCCGCCTGGGTATGCGGCGATTGCATCATTTTGCGTAGGAGCGGTAGGCGTGGCGATGGGCATTGCGCAGGAGTGGTATAGAGGACCGGTGATCAAGGCGGTGGGGGAGGAGTTTATGGGCGATTTGGGATGTGTATTTGGGTTTCTGTTTACGACTGTTTCGTATATGGTGTTGAGGACTATGGAAAAGCGGTATTTAGAGCGTTGAGAGGCAGGTGTCGGTGGGAAGTTCTTGGTTGGCGTGGCTTTGTTGTGTTTTCGTAGGGGCTGGGAAGTTAGGATTGGGATATAGAGAAGTCTTTATGGACAGGATTGAGAAAAAAAGTTTATGTTAAGTATGAGGAAGTGTCCAATGAGCTCGTATCAACATGCTGGAGCTGATACTTTTCGAGTGTCAGGAGGGAAAGTGAGGAAGTTGACAAGAGACAGCTCTATCTTCACGGACGACATTCACTACTGGCAGCTGGCACGGGCTGATTGGCACCTGCCAGACAACTCAAGAATTACTGGGGTCCGTGAATTGCGTAAACACTCAAGCTCTCCCTCGCAAAACTCACTGTGGTCTTAACAACATAGAAACAAGCAGACGATAATTGTCACGACGAATTCCACGCGCACCACCCAAAACATCGACCCGATCGACATCTTAGACCATTAACTCAACAAAATACCCTAAAATTTAATTTTCTAAAACCAATTGACCGAATACAAAACCGCAAGATGGCGCCCACAGTCCTCCCTGCCTCTGGCAACCCGCTGTAAGTCACGGCTATTCTTTTGTTCGTTAGTACCTGCGTTTGTATCGAGTAGAGGTACCCTTGTACCTCTCTCCTCATCAAGTCGACTCCATGGTATCATCCTGCCAGATCATATCTCATATCTCAAAAACCTACATGCTGCTACCGACTTCGTTATGTTCTGCTTTTCATCTCAATTTATAACCAAGCAAACGGCTTTCACTTCCATCATCACATCAACTACCACCTTGTGTCTGAGCTTTTAGCTCATCTTTCTGCTCTTAATCCCACCATCACCACTACACCACCATCAACTGAAGAGTCTACGCCACACATCCTCACCTCACTTGTCATGCATGACCTATAATTACACCCATCACTCCCCGCCATAGGTCACTTGCTACCAATATCCAGCCCATCAATGTAAACTAACTCATCATCAAAAACAGAGTCTTCTTCGACATCACCCTCGGCGGTGAGCCCCTCGGCCGCATCACCTTCGAGCTGTTCACGGACGTAGTCCCCAAGACGGCCGAGAACTTTCGTCAGTTCTGCACGGGCGAGAGCAAGAACAACCTCGGTCGGCCGCAGGGGTATAAGGGGAGCAAGTTCCATCGGATTGTATGTTTTTTTTTTTTTTCCTCTTTGGCCCCCCTTTCCCTTCTTTTATTTCCTCCCTCTTTCGATTTATTTTCATATGTCAAGCTTGTGAGGAACAGACAGGAAACAAAGTTGGCTGGTGATGAATGTTCCGAAAGAAAGCTAACGAAGAACAACAAAAAAAGATCCCCAACTTCATGTGCCAAGGCGGTGACTTCCTCAACGGCGATGGCACGGGGTCGACTTGCATCTACGGAACCAAGAGCTTCGCGGACGAGAATTTCTTGCTGAAGCATGATACGCCTGGGTTGCTTTCTATGGCTGTGAGTAGCCCCCTTCCTTCTGTTCCCTCCTTCCCTCCTTCCCTCCTTCCCTCCTTCCCTCCTTCCCTCCTTCCCTCCTTCCCTCCTTCCCTCCTTCCCTCCTTCCCTCCTTCCTACTGATACGAACGTCAAAACTGACACAACTTAACCAACAGAACGCCGGCCCCAACACCAACGGCTCGCAATTCTTCATCACCACCGTCCCGACCCCTTTCCTGGACGGTAAGCACGTCGTGTTTGGTAAGGTTGTTGACGGCATGGATGTTGTCAGGAAGATGGAGAACACCAAGACTGGATATCGCGGCAAGGACGTGCCGAACTTGGATGTTGTGATTGCCCAGTGTGGCGAGATGTAAATAGGGGATGCGGTGAACTTGCATGAAATTCAGCAGGGCACGAAGCATGGAGAAAACCAATCAACGCGGTCAATCATGTACATGGATAAGGGGAAGTGGTCGATGTCGTATAACAAGTCGTGAATTTAACTACATAGTCAAGTTTTGAACGCCGTAACCAGAACCACATGCTCATCACCTCATACATCAATCATATCACTCAAACCCAAGGAACCCAAGGCACATGAGAAAGACGTCCAAGTAATAAAAAAAACAAAACAGACCCGAATGAATTGCCCAGATTCGGAAGTCCTTAGCAAGACTCATAACTACACGGTAGTCATGAAGTCTATAAGAAGAAGAAGAAGAACAAGAACCGAAGAAACGTATTTTCCCATCAAGAAGGCGAGTGCGTCTGCCTTGCTCTTGTCAAATATCCCTGTCTCAGACAAGGCCGTGATAGAAACAGGGTTCAAAAAGAACGACGAGAAATGAAAACATGAAATTTGGGTATGTGGTATCTCAAAACGACAAGCTGGTAGAAGAGAAGAAAAGAGATGAAACAACCTAAAGAGAGAGAAAAAACAAAAATGGCAAAAGAAATCCCGAACCCGCAAGATCCTTTTGTCCTCCCTCGCCCCGTTCCCAAGTAGTTCTTCCAACTCCTGTCCATACGATCGTCATCATCTAATGCAAGCTCCTCCCTCCCCTTACATGCCGATGCATAAACGAGGTTGCCCCCTTTTTCATATCTCTCTTTTTCTCCTGTCTCATCATATCCGGCCGGCCAGTCATGCAACAAATGCCTATGCCATCCCCCATGAGTATCCTGTCTGAACCAAAACGCCTGAATGAAATGTGTTTTTGTCATAAGAGAATGGATTGTGAAAGAGTGTGTGTTTTGGTTGTTTCGTGAAAGAACGGCGTCCCGCGTAAACAATGCCGTTGTCTTGTGCCTTAGTCAAAAGGGTAGAGAGAGGGCAAGAAAGGGCGCCGCGCTTTTTGTCCACCACCAGGTCGTACAAAGCGGGCCGCATTTTCCGTCAACGGCAGGAACATTGGCCATTGTCGTGATGTGACGACTGACTTCAATTCCTACTGACAAAGCCCCATTGGCCTTTTCCGCGACGGAACTTGGGAGCGCTCGTAGTCTGGTTGTGCGCGGTCTCGTAGATGGTCGCAGTCGCGGCAGTAGTCGTTGTGGTCTCAGTTATGTAGACGGTGGTCGCGGGCATGGAGATGGTCTGCGTGACAATCACAAATTTGGTATTTCCGGCGACAAGATTTTGGCCGCTTCCTCCAGTTGGCTTGTTGATGCTAGCCGGTGCGGACACACTGAATACCTGAGATGCAGTGGCTAGTATCGAAGTAGGAGCCGAGGTTGATGCTTGAGACGCAGATAAGGCAGGCGCAGATGTTGCCGGAGCAGGAGCGGCGGAGGTGAGGAAGATTCCACCGCCGGCAGGAGGGCCTCCGGTTTGAGTTGCAGAAGATGTCGGGGCGGGAGCAGTGGAAGATGAGGCGCCAACAAGCCCTCCACCAGTGTGAGAGCTTGCGGGCTGTGTTGCAGAAGGAGCAGTAGCAGTGGCTCCTGCAGGTCCGCCTTCGTTGTGTCGGTTCAAGGCCTTGATCATCCACTCCTTTGGAAGGGGAAAAGGAACATCTTGCACCCCAACCAAGTCGAAAAAAGGGATGTCAGATGAGTTATAGTTGACGCCATCTTTCATTGGCTTGCCCGAATCTGGCATTTTTACCATGAAAAGATTCTCCATTTGCTTTCTGATAGCAACTTGGGTCCAGTTCGTATTGGGCTCAAACTGAACCAAATCCTTGCCACCTCCCTTGGAACATCCCGGACCTTTAACTTCACCAAGGCTTGCGTCGCAGTGGTCCACGATTTTGATATCGACAATTCCGGTGTAGATCTCCACAGTACTGACACTAGGGTCAGTGGGGAAAGTAGGAGGGGCGACAGCAACACCACGTTCTTTCATAAGTGGCCAGTCCCAGACCCAGAGGATCGTGTACACTTGTCCGATGGGGATATCATCCGGGAGCTTGATATCTGACTGGCACATCAGTTTTGATGACGGTCCTTGTGCGGGTACGGGGAAAGTGGTGTTGCGAAACCCCTTGATGCCTTCTGGGTCTCTGGTCACGTCGTTGTAAAACTCATAACATTGACCATCGTCATAGTGCCTGGTAGCCAAGAGTCTCCCCTTCTTATTGCCGCCAGTGCCATCAGGTGTCCATTTTCCGTGAACGTCACCGAACTTGACATCGGTTAGGTCGTTGATGTTCGTTCCGTAAAGGTAAATCGTACCACGGTTGATGGGCTTAATCTTGTCCGTAAGAGTCTCTGGTAGCGAAACGTGACCGTTTTCGTTATATTTGATGGCCACCCAGTCTCCGGGAGCAGCGTTTAGCATTGGCATAAATCCTGGACTGTAAGTTTCAGGAGTGAAGGCTAGCTTTTCCTGTTTGACAATGGGAGCGAGCTCTACCTGGATCCCCTGAGCGTTGACTTGGTACTCATTGCGCTGGTCTTTATTCTTGTCATCAAAAATCCACTTCCTGGGGTAGCCGAGAGAGCCGACGAAGGTGCCGTTTGGTGCGATACGCTGCGTTTCTTCGGGCCAGGAATGTCCTGCTGAAAGTTGGGCTACGGCAAAGAGGGCGGCAACCAGCAGGCCCCGAGTGTCTTTTAGCGAGTATGTCTTCATGGTGTGCTGTCTCCAGAAGCAGGGCGTAATGTTGTTGTGTATCTTGTTGCTTGTCGAAGGGCGAAAGGAGGAAGGAAGGAAGACGGTGTCAGAAAAGTGAGAGCTGGAAAAGTAGCGGCGTGGTGGAAGAAGTGAGTCGAGGTCTAAAGTGGTTCAACGGCCAGCGTAGAATATGACCAGCATGGGTATAAGAATGGAGAACGAGCTGGGTGACTCCTATTGTACTCGTGTGCTTCTTCAATAGGACATTGTGACGGGTTTGTGAAACTGTGGTGAAATCGAGGGGACTTTTATCGACGAGACACAATAAAGAAGAAGGCAGGTGCGCCGGCTCGTCGATAAGATTGTCCACCGGCCGAGGAAGCGTGACGGGTGGGTCGAAGGAAAGTCGGGATTGAAGCGTCAAGCAAAGGCGGCGGCTGTAGAACTTGTTTGGACCGAGTCGAGAAAGATATCGAGCCGATAGTCACCAATGCCTGGTGATCACTTGCTGCCGTCGTCAAAGGAAGGTGATTGTTGTTGGTAGAACTGAATTTCTCGAAGTTGGAACCAGCCTGCTAGTCGATCCGACCCACGGGGCCAATGCAGGGGGGATGAGGACTAAGAAGTAAGGACTGAAGTGAGGAGTCGAGGACGGTCTGCAGGAGGATGATCAGACGGGGCGGGTTGTGAGAGCCGAGTTGACCGTGAACAAGAGAAGAGTATCACGCAAACCTGGGTAACGGGATCGGAGTGCGTGATGTTCGCCGCGTCCTTACAAGTAGGACGTTATATTGGAGGGCAAGGGAAGAGAAAAAAGATCTAGCAGGATCTAGATGCCACAAACAGACACACCACGATTTGGTAGCACGGCGGGATGCGCAACACTTGAAACCTCAAGGGCCCGAAATGAGAAGGGAGCTTGTGTACGCGCGGGACATGGGGAGTGCGTCACGAAAGAATGGAAAGATGGATGGATGCAGTACCAGCCAGGCCGAGTGGAAAGAGACCTTCCCATTCCTTCCTATTCAGAACAGTCATACCATTGCCCTGACTGCCCTGAGTCCATATCATCAAGCCATCGTCCATTGCCCATTCCCATGGTCCATTGTCCACTGGCGGCTGGCGCATTGAAACAAATAAAAAGACGGAGCCTACGACTAGCCCCTGGGCTGGACCGGCTCACTGGATCATGATGAACGATGGATGCGACGTTGGCTCTTGCCCAAGAATGAGATGGATGGATGGAAATTGGATCAAAGTGGTGCAACTGCCCAAGCTGTTACAAGTTGGAGCCCATCTGCCATGTCGTTGCTTCCCGACCATCGTCAACGAACCGTTTGATGTGGAGACGCGCTAGTCTGTTCTGAAAATGCAGGCACGCAGCCGGTTTGGTTGGTCGTCGCTTGCCCACCGTGGCCGACATCCGCAGAGCCAAGATTTGGTGGGGCGGCGTCAAGCGCTGTCGGACAAGGGTTGGAGCCCCATATGCCCCACCTATCCATCCATTGATCCCTCCTCCCCGCCACGTCCGCGTGGCTTGTCCCCAGATCTTTTTCCTTACCTCGCTCCAATTCTTCCATGGATCTCGCCCAAACAAAGACAACAAACGCCAAGTTGTTACACCCAGCAACATGCAAGACAAATGATGACTTGCCGTAGGCTCCTGGTAGCCCCGGGCATAGTCTAATTCTTCTGTTTCTTATTCTCCGGCGGCTCTCTCCCAGACGTCTTCCAGAACCTCCATGTTGACTCGCAGCGAACGTGACCATAGAAACGGCGCTTTGTTTCAAGGTCGGAGGAGATCAATGCGCTGCCCTCCGAGGCATCTCGTTGGCTGGTTTAGCCGCCTAGCCGCCCGCGCTTCCAGCTGTTCGATACTGAGAGGTCCGTATCAATATCCCTTTCCTCAAACAAAAACGAAATTGCCCTCTGCTTCACGTTGATGGAGATGGCGTTTTTTCGAGACATGCCAAATTCCCATTCCCGGGCGGAAAACCAAGATCCGGCTACCCTATGGCGCAAACTAAGCGCTGGTTTGGGGGCCTGGTCTTGTCGTCGGACCCCCCCTGCACTTGTATGCGCCGCATAAATCTACAACCGCCGCGTTGATCATCGGAATACCACAAAGAGGAATCCCATCCGCGAAAGGTGGTAGCAATACACACAGACACACACCTTACCCTCTTACCCATCCTCAGTGATGTACTTATTGCCCCTCATTCGCCTCCAACTCAATGCCAACTCTCGCCATCCTCCAGATTCTTTCAAACCAGACCCGGGACGAACTTTCACTCAGCGCAAACCTATCCGCCGCCTCTTCACGTGCCCCTGAGGTGACGTTCGTTTCATCGTTTGGTTCTCTGCACTTTGTTGAGCTGGTGGGCGATTGCTCATCAACCGCCTGAAGAAGGATCCCAGTCAACAAAGTTTCGTGGCCAACGGCAAATTTCGCCCGTCCCTCACATTTCCTCACAGGGAGGTTGAAATATCATAGCCAGAACACGAAGCGTGTTCTCAGTTATATTGTTCTCTTCTGTCCCGAATCTTGCGGTCAGTAAAACCTTCCCATCATCAATCATCAATCTGCGCACAACAATCGTATCACCCGCATCAAGTGATCCAGCCGAGTCTATTTCGCCTTGCAGTTGCTCTTGTGCGGGGTCATCTCAGAAGGCCACAAATCTACTATGAAGGCTTCACAGACGGCTAGCGCACCTACCGTACCCCGCCAAACGGTCATATCCGAACACCGAATTTGGTGACTGGTGAGCTTCGTGGATGTGTGTGTGTGTGTGTTTGTTTCGTTTCATGTTTCCTCCACAACCCCTCCAGATTGTTTCCTGGTGCAGGCCCAGAATGGCACACCAGTGAATAATGAACAAGGACCGTCCCTTGTTGTGCGTGCGTGTTGTGTTTGTTTGTCCCCTCCATCCACCCACACCCTTGAATGTTACGGTTGGGGGACACCCCTGGCGAATGACAGGGGTGGTTTGACAACCATCTGAAGATTAGACAAAGATGTTTCTGGTATCGTTTTCTTTTGCTCTGAGTCTGGTGAACAACTGAGATGACTGAGTATCGTGATGAAGTACGATGAGTATCTCAGACACACTCAGTGCGCGACGTAGTTCTAATAGTTCTCGTTACAGAGCGTTCGTCTCCCGAAACCTAAGAATGACGATCAAAATATCATTTATGTTCTTTCTCTTCAGCTATAACTCAGACACCTGCAAGTCACAGTTGTATGACAAGGTCAACGACAAGGTCAACGACAAGGCAGAAGTACTCTGTGTCTCATTGAATTTGGATTATCTTAAGGTGTCGCGATTCCTGGATCATACCCTTATTGTCCTAATTTTTACCATTTGAACAACACCCATTATGAGAAGAAAAAAAGGAAAGGAAATTTCCCCAACAGAATCCAAAATGCGCCCTGTGAATATGCGTCATGGCCCCCAAAAGCGAAAAAAAAAAAAAAAAACCAGAAAGGAAGAAAACCCAGATCCCTATATGCCATGAACGCCCATTACGTACCAAGCCATTTGATAAAAGGGTGTGCATATCCACCTACCTATCCAAGCCGTTCATCCATCCATCCATCCATCCAATCCAACTATTAGCAGAAGAACTCCTTTGGAACTCCCCATCCAGATTATGTTTTTGTTCCATTCCCATCCAATGTGCGCTCCGCACTCCGATTAAACTTGAGCCCCTTTTTGAGTTTGTGGTTGTCCCCAGTTCCCTAGTCCGCATACTCCTCGTCATCATTCTTACTATCACCTTCACCTTCCTCGTCATCCTCATCATTATCATCATCATCCCCCAAATCAGCAACTGATCGGGTACGCTTTACTCCTCTCATCAGTGACTGCGGCTGAGAATGCTGGTGGTAGTTGTCATCTCCCCCCATATGCACCTGCACCTCCTCCTCCACCACCAACGCGGCACCTTGTGATCCATTCACGCTAGCTACGATCTCATCCCACTCTTGGGAAAGGCGGTGGCCTTCTTCGGGGGAGTTTGAGCTGATGGATCGATGCTAATGCTGGTGCTGGTGCTGAGTAAGTTGTGATTGGTACTGATCTTGATGATGCACATATTGATGCTGCTGCTGCTGGGACTGGGATTGGGACTGGTGATGGTCTTGCTGTTGTTGTTGTTGATCAGAGGTCACAGGCCAGTGAACCTCCGCACTGGTGGACGTGGCTGGGGTCCAGAGATCGTGGTCATCGCCGCCGGGATTGCCGCCAAGCTGCCATTGCTGCTGCTGCTGTTGATGCTGCTGATGCTGCTGATGAGAAGGTTGATGAGATGCCTGATGTAGTTGATGGCTGTACCGCCCATCAATGGACCCCGCTCTTGAAACGGGATTACTTCCGTGATGAGAAGCAGCAGCAGCAGTCTGAGGATGCAAGTGCTGAGATGATGCCCTGGACCATTGCTGCGTGCCACCACCGCTAGCATTGGCAGCGGTGAAATCCGCTGATGCCGCCGCTGACCAGGTTGGGTCCAACCCGCTAGTAGCAGGCCCCCAGGTTGGCGGTGCTGTTGTGGAAGGGCCATAGATATTAGATGTAGCGGTCAAAAACGGATCCGTCACAGCAGCCAGATCATTCAGTGAAGGCTGCGGTGGATGATGGGCATGATGATGACCGGCATGTGAAAGACCGGTATGAGCCTGGTGGTGGGCTGGATGTTGATGTTGATGTTGATGACTGTGACCGTAGTGCTGCTGACTTCCACCACCACCAGCCGTAGCCCCTGTGCCATCAAAGTTATGAGTAAACGAGTTACTCATCGTAGCACTAGGAGGAGGCGTCTCCAAACCCGAGTGGGCGCTGGCGCCACCGTGGCTTCCCAATCTTTGTCCTCCTCCGTGTCCGCCTCCTCCAGCTCCCCTCATGCTATGCTCAAGCATCATCTGGAACTGTACATCATATCCTGATGCCGCAGCCGCAGAACTGAGGTGCGTAGCCCCGGAGCCTACGGAGGAGAAGGAACTCCGGGTGTCTGTACCACCTGCCCAGGCAGTAGAGGCTGTGGCAGCAGATGCGGTGGCGGAGGCGTTATATATGTCGCCCATAGCGTTCACGTGCTGAAGGTGGTGCTGGTAGCTGGACGTAGGGGACATGATCAGGTTCAGATCGCCAGCGCGACCTCCCATGCCAGCGGCCGTGGTCCCCATTGATGAGGAGATGGGCGACGGGATAAATGCTTCTGTTGCCCCCACCCCCATGCCATGAGATGTCCCGGGATACTGGGCGTTGATGCTCAGCGAAGCATTCCTACCAGCGGCGGCAGTGTGGCGATTTGGCCCAATGATCTGTCCAGCAGCAGCGGCGTCGGAACTACTAAGCAGTGCCTTTTGCTGATGGTATGGACTTGTCGGGTCGAGCACGGTCAGGAAGCGCCAGCTAGTTTTTCCGGTTTGTGCGGTGAGCAGCTTGCCGTCGTTGTCGAGGCTGTGGATGGTCTCGAAGGTCCAGAGAATCACGGCACGGCGGGTCCATTGCTGCGACTGACGGTGATGGCTTGTGGCCCCAGTGCCGTCTTGTTCGAGGGGAGACCCAGGTGGACAGGACCAGATCTCTTGGAGCATGGCGATTTGGGGGACTAGATCCATTTGTGTTTGCTGGCCGCCGTCTGCATCTCTGCCACCGCCGATGCTGGAGCGGGTGCTACTGGTGGTACTTTCGGTGTCGTCGTTGTCTTCGGAATCTTCTCTTTCTCTTTTCAAGGAAGTGGCTGCTGCTGCCGCCGTCCTCTTGTTGATGTCTCCCCGCACACCGGTAAACTGGTGAGCAGGATACTCGGCGGCATTGGTGAGGGTGTGGGCCCATGCGTCCGCTGGGAACGGCACCATCACCCACTCCCGGCGTGACCGGCGCGCTGAGATGCACTCGCATTGATACTCATGCCCATCGACATTCCGGGGCCCGTCGCACCCGGGAAGGTGCTGGTACTGGATGGCGATCTCAGCGCCCGTCTCATAGTATGTTTGAGGCGGCGACTTTTCGCTCACAAAGCTCAACTCGGCCGGACGGACCAGCTTCGTCTCAACCTTCCATCGGTGGCTGAGCAGCTGTGGTTGCTCAATGTTGATCTCGATCCAAGAGTTAAAGTCCGACTGGTTGGGAAATCCTCGCTTCTCCTTGAGCTCCACGGCGACGTTCATGTGCAAGTAATCGCAGCGACTATCGGCGGCGATGATGGCCTCAAGCCGCTCATGGAGTTCGGGAAACGAGGTCTCCCACCCCCTGCTGACTTCCCTGACAGTGCTGGACTCTACCTGGCGAATTTCCTTTGTGAACTCGTGCAGAAGCGAGCCCTTGAAGATCTGCTGCTCTTCCTTGGCCCATTTCTCCTTTTCCAAGTTGCGTTCAAGGTGAGGGTATTCGCTCTTGTCCAGCCTGTCGCCCGTGGTAGGAAGGTATCCGGTGCCGTCACCGCGGACGGTGACGTTGGGGTGTGACACGAAGATCCAGCATCGCTTGGGCCGGATGGCAATCTGGTCATTGAGTGCAAGGATCTGGGCAAAGTACTCGTAATTGGGCCGCTCGTCGGGAAGACGACCCTCTGCCAAGGCAATCAGCACCGGGTTTTTCTTGAAAGACTCGATTTCCTTGAGTTCCCTCGCCGACAAGGGCTGCTTCTTGCAAGCCTTGGGTCGTCTGTTCTTCTCTTCTTTATTCTCTTGTCGAGGGAAGAAGAAGTGGACTATGCGCAGGGAGAGCGGGCAAGGAGGTCCCGTTGGTTAGCTTGTGTGAGCGCCACAGGATAATATAGAATCTGCACGACAGGGAAGCAAGCGCAGGGGAGGGTGAGAGGAGGAGCCTGACAGGGCCGGAAAAAGAAATGTTTGCTTGGGCAACGTGACAAGGGGGGTTGAGTTGAAGTGAGCTTAGCGTGCAATGGTGCTGAACGGAGCGGAGGGCTTTCTGACGAATTCAAACACTTACAGCATCGATGATTCAGAAAGAAGTTCTTCAACACTTGGATGTGGCTCGACACCTGTTTTCGCTTCCTCCTCATCTTCGGGTCCGGCTCGGTTCCGGGCGGCAAGCTGGCACAATACGCTATCCAGAGGAACTCAGCAATCAACATGTTCCGACCCCAGAGCTTCGAACGCATCGTGTACTTTCTCTTTCCCATTTGCTGTGGGATAAGCAACAGAGCTGTGGACAAGTACGTGTATCAGCCACCTGATCTGCAATGATAACATTACGAGGTTATTCAGAAGATGATCCTCACCGTCAAGAAACGCATCCTCGAGGACATCGGGCCATTTCTGGTCCGACTTTTCCTCCTTGCTCTTATTTGCTTGCTTCTTCCTGTAACTGAGGAACTGGGGTGACAAGTAGATCGGGTTGATGCCACGTTGACTTCTCTGAAGTTGCATCTGATGCCGTTGCTGTAGCCTTAGGAGCTCGGGAGGGCCATAGCCGGAACTGAGAGACTGAGTCGGGATAATGGGTAAACTAGGAATGGAGAGTTGATGATGTGCAAACGTCGATCTTACCAGAGCACCGAATTGTTGTTGTTGTTGCTGCAGTTGTTGTCGGCGTTGTTGCTCTTCGTGCTGTTGTTGGAAGTGATGATACTGAGCATTGCCAGTGGACTCGCGCAAAGGCGGTCTCGGTGCGGAGAGGACACGGCGATGATCCGGGCCAAAGTCCGACGAAGGCGGGTAACACTGCGATGCAAGAGTCGTGGGTCTGACTGGCAACTCCATGTTTGGAGCAACGGAACAAGGACCACTGAGCGGTACACACTTCGGAACTCGCTCGACCAGCTGAGATGAAGAGAGAGAATGCTCGGAAGGAATGACTTGTCGTCAGACGCAAGCCAAAGGAGATATAAAATATGCTAGTACCAAGGGGGTCATGAGCCGTTGAGGCATGGAGGGGGAGTAGTCAATATCTTATAAAGGGCCGGTGCCCTTCCCTCGATAATGACCACCAATCCCAGGCCGGCCGTACTTGGGATGTTTCTTGCAACATGCTGCTCGAGGGCGACAGTTGCCCTGGGTGTTGTCAAACAACTGTTATTAGGTCAGCTGCTTGTTGTTACCTGGACAGGACCAACTGGCACGCAAGGGAACCGTACCAGTTGACAAGGGGAAATCTGCAGCACCAGTCAGTCGGAACCGGCCATCAAACCATAGGCAGAAATGGGAGGACTTGGACCAAGCAGCCCTCATTCAGGCATGCGGCAAGATTACTTTGCACAGTACGGATGTAAGCACGGGAGAGAAGTGTGCGTGAAAGGGAATTGGATGTCAATAAAGGTGGTTGTCCTAAAAAGGTAGACATGGCTGACAAGGGTGGCGACCACTTCCTTCACAAGGGAACCGAGACATGATTGCTGCATCCCCGTCCCAAATCTGAGACCTAGGGAAAAGATTCAATTCTTCATGTGCTTCATACTTCATCTTCATCGTTATCTCCAATAGTGACCTTCGCCCGCCCTGTCCCTGTAAGCTGCTGCAGGGCGACCTTATTAACCTGGGCACGAGTCTTCTTCTCCATCGCAGCGATCTGGTCCTCCGGATCGATATCCTCCGCCTGCGCGAAATCAATAACAAGACGACGTCCGAGAATATGGGTATCTTTGAGAGAAGTGAACGCGTTGAGCGCCTCCTTGGCCGTGGAAAATTCCGCAAAGGCAAAACCGCGCGATGATTGGTTGAACTTTTTGGGAATACGGAGCGCAACCAACTTGCCATAGGTGCTGAACAAAGTCCGTACCTCGTTCTTGGTGACTTCGAAGGGCAAGTTCTTGATGACGAGCTTGGTGCCTTGGCTGGCCGCCTTCTTGGCCATATCTTCCCGCCTCCGCTCCTCAGCGGCATCAAGGCCTCTGTGTGATGCCTTGACGCTGAGTTTGTGGGCCTCAAGAACATGGCCGTCCATGACCTTCTGTGCAGCCTGTGCCTGGTCCTTGGTACGGAAAGCCACGAAACCAAAGCCCATGCTGAGCACCTGGCCTGGTTTCTTGGGGTCTGTCTTCGTCTTGACCTTCGCGTTGACAAAGCCATCCAAATGTTTGAAGGCGTCGGTCAAGCCCTGGGAAGTGGTGGAGAAGTTGAGATTGCGAACAAACAATGAAGAGGTCTCCAAGGACTGTTCCTCGGCATCATCGCGTTCGAGCAAGTCAGCCACAGACGGCTTCTGGACACCAGCAGGACGGGCCTCTGTGGGTGCAGCCACATTGTCGGTGAAGAGACCCTTCGGTCCCTTCTCGAGGAACAAGACAGAGTCCTTGAAACGAGAATATGCCTTCCTGGCAAAAGCTGTCCTGCACTGCACAGGCTGTGCAAATTGGACAATGGCAATGGTGCCGCTGGGTGGCATGAGTACTCGGAGAACGGTACCATGCTCCTCGAAAAGAGTCCGCAACTCTTCAATTGTGGTGTTCTTGATGTTCTTGACAAGGATGGTGGTGTCGCCCCGCTGTTGTGTCTTGAAGGCCTCAATGTTCACACCATTGGCAGCGAAGTATTGCTTTGCTTCCTGGATGACCGTTGTCTCGGCAACAGCCTGCTTGACAGCAGCTGACGCATCCGTGGGATCGAGAAGCTCTGCCTTTGACACGCCTAGACGTTCTGCCATTGCCGTATTCACAGCATCTTGACTCATGAAGAGGGAGTTCCAGTTGAAGGTGCTCGAAGCAGCCTCAGCCTTCTTCCTCAACAACTGCTGCTTCTTGAGAGGCAGCTTCGACAGAGCGAATTCGTCCAGCTTGTTCTCCCTCTTGGCAGCGGCGGGCAGGATGTGGGCGATCCGGCCTTGAAAGACAGTGCCATCTGTCTGGAATGCAGCAATGGCGGACGCCGGCTTTTCGTAACGAATCATAGCAAAGCCCTTGCTACGGCCCTTGCTATCCAATGGGACATGTACCTGACGCAGAGAGTCAGCAGGATTTCAAAGCGACAACGATCCAAAACATTTTGAAATAATCGGCCCTATGATCAGAAACTCGAAGCATCTACTAAAATACCGAGCCCAAATTCACATCATTTTGCCATTGGCATAAGATGTCCCTATCAGGGGTTCATCATAAAGAGGGCGAAAGAGAAGGGGAAAAAAGAAGTTGCAGCTTACCTCTTCCAAAGTGCCAAACTTGGCGAAGTGCTCTCTAACATCATCCTCGGTGACGGTGTAACTGAGGTTCCTCAGGAAAAGCCGTGATGTCTTTTCAATCAGGCTTATAGCAGACTCGGGGTCTTGCTTCGTGGCCCCTGTCGTTGCTTTGGAGCCATCGGCGGGGTGCTCCTCAGCCTTTGCCGACGCTGTGTTCTCAACAGACGTGGCGGGCACGGGAGCAGGTGCTGCTGCAGCTGGACGAAGAGCTAAAGCTGCATCATCTGGGTCGACCAAGTCAAGGAGACGGTTCGTCCTCGAGCGGAGCCAGTCGTCATCGGTAGCATCAAGAGACACTGGTGGAGCTGACTCAGACGGCTCAACGGCAGCAGGTGTCGCAGATGATTCAACACCTGCTACAGGAGGGGCGTCGACCATTTCCTGATCGGCGATGTGTGTCGGCTGATTCTGAGTACGAGCGGGGATTTCCTCATATTCATCATCACTTTCACCATCCTCCAAGCCGGCAGGCACAGCTGGAGCCAGGACCTCGTCGACGGTGATGGGAAGGCCCTCGGCATTGCGCATCTTCTTGGATGGGTGAGCCCCCATGACATCGAGGTACTCCTGGAGTTTCGGATCGGCTGCATCCAAAGCATCCAGTTTCCTCTTCGGGGCATCTGGGGCAACCTCCACTTTAGGTACCGCGGCGGCAGCTACCTCGGTGTTGGGAGGGATAACCTTGGGCGCATTCTTGGGGTCGACATCTTTCGAAGGAACCCTTGAAGCTGATTTGTGATGGGGGATTGAGTCGGCAATCTGATGGATGCTGTTAGTATTGAGTTGGCTGACCACCAGTTGGGAGGGCAGACTGGAACATACCGGTTTCGCTATGTCGACTGCAATCCTGGACATGCGGATGAAGGAGCGGTTGAAGTATTTGACCGCCCTGGCGGCATCTTCCGCCGACTTGTAGCCGACGAAGCCAATATGGCGGGCTGGGATAAGTTTGACATCGGTGACCTGGCGACCCTCAGCCGAGAAGTGCTTGCGAAACTCGGCTTCGGTGATGGTCGGCGGCAGGTTCTTCACGAAAATTCTTGATGATGACTCCATTGCTGCAGCCTCTGTCTATGCAAGACAGTTGATGGACCGGAGGCTTGCCGCAAGATCATTCCGTCGAGGATACCGAGTACCTGCAGGTTTGTTGTAATTGGGGGAATGGAAAGCTTTCGCCTAAATTTTTCCACGGTCATCCATAATAAAAATTTCCCGGCCCCCACTGGAGCTGCGTCCTTATCTTATCGCGCATATGGCCCGGGCGGACCAATTCGTTATTTGCAGTGGAGACCCTGACAAAGCTGAGTGGTGACGACCGCCCTGCCCGCCCGTGCCGGCGCGGCGCCAGCCCAGTGGCACGGTGACATTGAGCGCACTTGTTCGGCACGACCCATGGATCTAGGCTCCGTTCTCCAGCCTCACAAGCGCCCGTCGCCTGGCATCATCTTGTTGGACGGCTGTCCTCAGCTAGAGAACATGTGGATGTTATGCTTTACATAGTGTCTTTTTTTCCTGCTATAGCGCCAATGAGCGGGAGAAGGTGTTCCTGAGTGGTATCATTCTTCTAGCTGATGAAGGCCCCATTTGGCGAGATCGCGGGTGCTGCCATGCGAGGTTCTTGCCAGAGCCCGTATATAGAAGCTTCTATACTTGAGGTTCCTGACTTCCAACTTACATAGTACGTGTAACCGTACAAGTACATACAGTCAACAAGTCCAATGTCCATGAGGTTGTGATGGTCTTCTCCACCACCAAAGAAGCAAATATTCTATGACCATCAATCATGTCCAATCGAGGTTAAAGGACAAAATGGGTAGAACCCAGCACGGTGCATCTCCCGTCTCCAAGTCTTTTAGTCGTAAGTGATGATTCGTTCGTCGCCGTCCACCCCTAGCACGCCCAGAAGCCCCAGTCGAGCCCAGGCACTTGATGAACCGGGGCGTCACAGTGGCTGCAACAACGAAGGAACCCAACTGCCCTTTTGAAGGTAGGTACAACGCAAGGTAGGTATCTAGTGTACGTACTTCAGGGCGCCTTGCCGCCCTGCCGCCCTTTCTGACCGCCCACACCTGACGCTTTGAGTCCATCCCCAGAACACCTCCGACACGAGAAACATCCAGTCCCTTCATCCAACGAAGTACCCCGACCAACCACCCGCCCCCTCGCCTGATCGTCTATCGACTCCGTACCACTTCACAACCTCGACTTCGTACCACTTCACAACCTCGACTCCGTACCACTTCACAACCTCGACTCCGGCCTGCTATCAACCATCAACTAGGTCTTGGACCTTTGCGATCTTTGCAAACCCCACCACAAGGAAGAACCGAAGCCAGAGGTAAGGCATCCCGCACCACCGTCTTCGGGTATCAGTGTCGCTTCGTCACCGAAATCGCATCGGCTTGTTTGCGCCTATCCTACCGCATGTTGTTAGACCCCTAGTTGGGCATGGGCGGGTAAACAACAGGGATCACATGGTGTCACCCCCTTTCCCGTCTCCTCATATATACCAACCCAGTCAACAATCATCTCTCTACCGGACTGTAGCTTGAGCCTCAATCAAGCCATCTTGTCGTTAACCCTTGACGTTGCAGACTATCTCGGCTCCCTTCGAATAAGAAACCCCGCCGCATCTACGAACCTCCAAACGGTTATCTCCGCATTACCCCTACACCATCGCAACCATGGGCGGCGACGAGCTCAAGGACCTTTCCCCTGCTCCCAGGGAGAAGTTGGAAGGTGAGATATCCATATACGGGCCTTCAACGGGGCTGTGCTCTCTACACCTGAAACCCGAAGAATATGAGCTGACGAGATGTTTGTGCTGGATAGCCCAGATCAAGAGTGCCGATATGGTAAATCGCGACCCTCACGAACGATCACACACGACAAAGCCTGCCCAACATGATGCTGACGTAGGCGCACTTTTGATTTAGACCGAGGACATGCAGCAAGAGGCTGTTGAAGTTGGTATGTGCTGCGGAAAATGACAATCGAGCAATTCAGGAACAGCCCGAGCTGACGAGACACCTTTTAGCCCAGGAGGCCATGGCCAAGTTCACCGTCGAAAAGGATATCGCACAACACATCAAGAAGACGGTACGATTAGTTCAACCTTGCGCCACTACAATTGATGGGCCAGGGCTCCGCTAATCCTCGTGATGGGATCGCATGGCTGACAAAGGTTGTATAACAGTTCGATGAGCGCAAGGGCCCAACATGGCATTGCATTGTAGGCCGTAACTTTGGCAGCTTCGTCACTCACGGTATGCAGGACCCTTCCCTTGTCCAGTCCAGTCCCTCTCTTCATCCTTCCTCTCAGCCCCTCCTTCCCCGGTTTGAGATGTCTGAAGGTCGCATTTGCGCCTGGAAACGCAAAGTACATACACATAACCGCCATGATTGTCGTCCGGACTCGGCAGCTGGGGCAGAGGGGTTACAGCAAACTGCCGCATCTTTTCAGACGTGATTTGCTGACTTGTACTCTTGACTCTTACTACAGAGACCAAGCACTTTATCTACTTCTACCTCGGCCACTGCGCCATTCTTCTCTTCAAGACCCAGTAGGGGCGCGACCTCTTCCGCCGTTTTGTCTCCAGGTTGTAAAAGAAGAAAGAAGACAGAAAGAAAGCAGCAGCAGCATCATCAGCATTATTCGATCGTTGCCGCATCGGGCGGCCTGATTTTGGGTTCATGATCTTCGCCCATCCTTTTTATGTTTTTGCTGCAATTTTTTTGGGCTTTTCCTTCAAAGCGAACGGGAAATAAAACGGCGGGCGCCCCTTTAACCTAGACGGTCACAGGACTAAAGGGGCGTTGACAGTCATGTCCAGAGGGGGAATTCAAATAACGAAGTGGGCCATAACATTACATACCACACACACCATTACTATACCATACCATACCCTACTATCTTATCATATCAATAACGTTTAACAAATAATCGAAATACCTCTTAGCCTTAACGTGTACCGGAAGCAAAGGGAATTTGGGCTAGAGCCAACAAAGGGACTGATAGTGTTTATTTGTGCCTGAGAACGAGGATATGGTTGACTGGTTTATAGTACATTGAAAGTGATAGAGAGGCAAGGTATGACAACATACGAGCATCATGTTCCAATAAAGCGTCCGGCTTCGCAACAGGAACATTGACCGTGTTTCGTTACTGTAGCATGAGATGAACATCCCTTTCTTAACTGCTATAACCTGCCTTTTACGTGGGATTCAACAAGAGGAATTTGCAAGTAAACGTTTGTGCCTAATAAGTAGTTAGGGAATGGAGATTGACTGAAACAAAACAATGTAGGTAAAACTACCTACTCTATGTTAAAGCTCTTGCTTCTTAACAGGAACATGGATTGAGGACGTCGGCCTTTATTGATTGTTATTTTGGTAGTATACCATCAATGATACCATCGATGATGATTAACTCTGGTATATAAACCGTATGTAGTGTCTGATGCGAGCAGGCGAGATGGGAGAGTGAATAACGCCCGGGCATTCGACCTTCAGAAAGTTCCAACTGTTGATCTCAGATCTGCTACAAGTAAGAAAACAGGGCACGCTTCTTGGCGTTCCGTGATGGTTGATTAATGGCAACTAGCATGATAATAGGTTAAGCAGCATGATCCAACATCAACACCATTATGGTACGTGAAGTCTTTTGAGTTTGTTCCCTTTGATTTCCCTATTCTGTGACGGCCTTGTGGTCTTCAAGCTCGGCTGGTCACTACCTATCAACTTTCAATGAACATTGATTACCAACGAACCATTCTGGCTGATCAAGGCGTTCATGGGTACAACTGCGGTAACGCAGTTACCTAGGTACTATCTGTCCCGCCCGGTTTGGTGATGCCTTCCATACCAAGCAAAGGCCACCATCATCGCTCGCACTCAAAACCACCATATCATCAGTCGAACATGAGGAACAAATGCCTCCATGAAACTTCTCTCTTTGCCTGCCTGCCCTGTCTTACCAGCATTATGAAACTGGATATGATGTGACCTGACCCGCTCGCAGTGAATTAAACGACTGATTCCTAGTCTTCCCCATGTCAACCCTCATGTCAAATCCCACCTTTCACTTCCCTCATCATTTCATGCTCGTCTCGTGTGATGAACCATAGCAAAAAAGAAAGCCTTAACGCCAGAACTCAAAAGCCACGAAAACCAGGACTTGGGGAATGCAGTACAATTCATTCCTCTTCAGATCTGGTATCCAGGTCTACATCTACCAGGAGTAGTACACGTAAGTGTCGCCTAGTAGACGTGTTAGACCAAAAAAAGCAACTCAAGCAGGAATCAAGAAAAAGAGAGAAAAACAAAAGACGCCGAGTTGAAATCAAAAGCCAGACCCTAGAATAGCAAACCCGCCTAGGCCCAACCATGGGGTATTTTTGAATGCGTGCGCCATGCCTTTGATGCTTCGTAAATAACTGGAAAGAGAAGGATGACCTCCGAATCCTGCTTCTTCCAATTTTCCGGCAACTACCAGAAAGGTCGTAGGCCCTGAATCGGAGACAAGATAGGGGAAAAAAAAAAGAAAGAGTAAAAAAAATAAAAGCAAAGAAAAACAAATGCCATCATGATATACCCTTTCGAATTGCTGTTCCATAAGTCATGTCGACCTCTCCCACTTCTTGTAAGCCCTGTCAACGGACTCCTGGAGAGAAACCAAACGCCAAGTGTTGTCTTCCATGTCATGAAAATTCCTCTAATGCGCCAACGTCCTGGCCATGTTATTTGTGATGAGTTGCGCCCATCCTCCTCTGTGCAAAATTCGTCTTCATCTTCTTGCAAGTCCTTCTCTGCCTCTTTCTGTGCGTGGTCTTTGTGGGGCTCCTAGTCATCTTCCAACATGACACCGGCAGCGTCGTAGATTTCCTTCTTCTCAAGCTGAAGTCGAGCGTGCAGTCGCATAAGACTATCCACCTTATCTGGTGAAGGGTCTTCTGCACTAGTGACCTCGCGGTGCAATGCCTCGTAGCGGGAATATGCGCGCTTGAACTTTTCGGCTTTGCTGAGAATATCCGGGTCGAGGCGTGGCCGCTTAGAGCCGATATTGCTTGATGCGTAGTCGGACGGCGCGGGACGTTTCTTACTCCTGGATCCGATATCTCCATTGACGCTGCCGGCATTGCTGCTTGCGCTGCTAACGATAACCTCACGGTCCCTCTCGCGCTCGCGCTCACGCTCACGTTTCTGAGGCCTTGATACAATGGTCCGGCGATCTTCATCGTTATCCGACGCGTTGGTGGGCGGAGATGAGGCCAACGGCGAAGATTTCTGGGGACTGGAGTATTTATTGCCCTTTGCAAGTGTGTTGCCAGACTTGCCCATAGCGTCAGGTCGTGCCTTGGGTTTGGCCACCGGCTTGACACGTTGGCTGAGCGGAGTACCGGAGCTGGAGCTGTCGTCGTCCTCTAGATCCCGCGTGCGTTTTGACAGCATCGTCTTGGTCGTTCTGGGGATGGGTTGAGCTCGTATCGTATCCCTCGTCTCCTCGACCTTCTTTTTCGCGGCAGCCCTGACCGGAGCGGCCTTTGGCTTCTGGTTAGTCTTGGGATTTGAAACCTCAATGGATCTTGCTGTTGTCTTGGGTTTGTCCGCGGGAGGACCGGATTTTTTGACACCTAGCGCAGGCGCAGCAGTCCCTTGAGGTCTTCCTATGCTCTTTGAAAGCGGCACTTCGTCTTCGTCCGACTCCGAATCCGTGATGATCTCCTTGGAGAGAATACGCCCTGCCTTAGGAGCAGGCCCCTTTGACCCGGTTATCTTTGTAGGAGCCACCTTCGGTGATGCCACCATAGGCGATGCCACCTTTGAAGCTGCTGCCTTAGCAGCACTCGGCCTGCCCGTCTTTTTGGCATTTGCGCTTGCGGTGGCAATACGCTTGGCCTGCGCAACCGAAGCCGACACTTTCTTCTTAGTAACTCCTGTCTGAGAATTGGACCGCGACATCGCCTCTCCCTTCTCTGTCTCTGCGCCGCTGGGGCTGGCAGTGCCTGTAATTCGGTTCGGAGTCGGGGCTGATTGAATGTTCTTGGCGATAGTGGCATGAAGCTTGCTGAGACAGATCCCCTTGCCACGCTCTCCCTTCGGAAGCAGCTTCTGCCACAGAGGATCCGAGACACCCAATCGCATGCGATCATACTGCTTGATGGCGTTGTCGATAGCCTTTTGGCGGTCGTCGTCCGTGGCGTAGGCGTACTCAAAGACGTCCAGCTCTTTCCAGTACATCTTCTTAAGAACCCATTTTTGCTCATTCGAGTCAAAGTCGGCCACCTTGTTGAGAATGGGGTGAAACTCTTGCTCATCACCGTCGTATTTCGCGAGAAGTTCTTCGAATGTTAGGTTTTGGGCAGCAAGCTCGTGGATGATGGGAAATTTCTGCTGCTTCATTCGGTCGCTAGGGCCATTACTGGTAGGACCCAGAGAAGGTGAGCCAAGCCCACTCAACGCAGGACTGACAGAAATTGATCGAGACGAGCCATTGGTCTGTGACCCCAGGAGTCTTGCTTTGCCAGGGTTGATTTTGGCACCCTTTTTGGAAGGTAGTCCCTCGACGATCAAAGCGCTACACAACATGTTAGTCAGTCTCACGAGTGGTTCTCCTCGGTAAACACGTACGAATTCTCTCGCTTATCGGCCTCGACCTTGGCGAAGGAATTCTTCAGGTTCTCGACTGCGCCCTCAATGCTGTTTGAGGCTCTGCTGGATTGGGCTGCCTTGCGGGCGTTAGCCCTCTTGTAGTAGTCAAAGATGGACATGACTGGTCCCAAGACTCTTTGACCTCTTGTTGGCTTGTTGGGGTTGGTGTAGAACAGCTCGTAGTCCACTGGTTCTGTTAAAAGGTCGGGCTGAAGAGGTACTTCCTGGTCGTCTATGAGGATTGCCTGGGGCGAGACGGTTAACGGTGAGTAAGGAAGAGGGAAAGAGGGGAGGGGAGTTGGCAGAAAAGGCGCGGGGTAGTAAAGCAGCACAACAACCGAACTGAACACCTATTGAGACTTGAACATGTTCTGAGTTTTGGGTGGGGTCCCAGGTGCTATTGAGTGGCAGGTACAATAGCAGAGGTCCATGCATCTGGTTCTGCACATTCTGAGGGCAAGGTGACAAGAGTCTCAACCAACTTACCGGATCATCATTCAGTGACAGCTGGAGCCTGACTCCATTCTGTGCGCTCTCAATCATCTGCGCAACGAGGTCGGCGGATAAGGGTACCGCGAATGCGTGCGTCGGCCGCCGAGCCGCCATATCGGTCGGACCCTCAAGAAGAAGGCCATTGTCGGGTATTGTCAGCGACATCTTGGGCAGATTCACTCAATCACAAATCCGCGTCTGCCGAAATTCCTCCTCTTGTCTTTCCTTTCCCTAGAGGCTCTCTCCTCCTTCGCTTCTCCTATGTGTACGACACAATACTGGATACGGCGGGGTTCCCGTGCTAGAGCGGTGGCTCGGGGGTCTTTTGCGAAAAAGTGACAATTGTCCAGCGCCGAAACTTGTAACGGATCTTTAGGGATCGCCGAGTGTCGTGTGGGTACGGTATAGTGTTATGCTCAGTGCGCGGATGGGTACGGTGTTGGGTGTTGCTTCATCGTTCTCGCGTGGACTCGTTGGGCTTGTGACCAGGGACGGTCGATCGTCGTCGGAAGTGGTAAGATGCGACTTGAACGGGCACTTGGGCGTTAGACTTGGTTTTGGAAAAGCCGACAGGCGAGAGCAAGGGGAGATTCAACGTCAACAGGTCCGAAAGTCACAAGGAAGAAAGGGTAGACGGTGAGGAGTGTCGTGCTCTCGGAAGAAAAGGGCGGCGTGAGGGGGAATGACAACAGCGAACCTTCAAGGCTAACGCAAGCGAGAACGGGGCGGAAGCCGTACCGAAGTCGGATTACCTAGCGACAAGGCGCACAACAGAGAGGCAGAGACGAGGCACCCAAGAATGACAACAGCTGGCCCTGGGCGGCGGCATCAGACGACGGGAGGAGGACGAAGAGTGACTAAGGCACGACCCAACGTGGAAGAGAACCTGGATGACGAGAACGTGAACCTGGAAGAGGAAGGGCGGAGGTCAAGAACGGGAGTCAGGTTGGGAGTGGAAGCGAAGTGGTGAGAGTGGAGAGTGGAGGTGGTTGCAGGAGGATATCCACCCCGTTCCCAAAGGGTACTTCCCTCTGCTGGTGTGGGATACAGCCCGGGTTACACTTTTGGTGTACAGGTGCTGAGAGGTGGTACGGGGGCGTCCGGGGAGCACGGGGAGCACGGGGTACGTCGATGGATCTGCTATGATCGAAAGGATGGAACGGTTGGGGACGAAACGAAGTGGAAAGGCAGGAACCACGCTAACCTGGCGAACTCACCCACACGACCGGACAGTGTCAAGTATTTCCCTCCTGCAAAGGTGTGGGCGGTACTTTCCCTTGTGCTGGCAAGCTGGGAATAGCCTAACCGCAGCGCTTGCGACATTGATCCGCTACAACGGACCACCTCATCCGCCCTTTGTTCGTCGGTTGTTGACCAACTTGACTGTTTCGTTCTTTTTGCCTGGGTTTGCTGCCAATCTGCTGGTAATGGCGCGAAAGCAAAAGACGCAACACAAGGCTTGACGTGACTGGCGCAAACCAGCAGTGCATTGTGGAATTGGTAAGGTATTGAGCGACCCCTAGTGATGTGGTCTGAGGTAAGGCGGTATCGCCAGGTACACGGTGGGCCGCCCCGTTCAGTCCTCACTGTCCAGCCACGAGCCAGCTCAGGGCACCGCCGGGCAGCACACCCACACAACAATGGAGCTGGCGATGCGCGAGGTGGGGCACAGCACTTGGCTGGTGGGTGGATGGCTCACTCACCCTCCCGCTGTTCTGGGCAACGAACGGGCACCTTTCCCGCACCTCAGCACCTCCTCTGATCCCATCACTTCTGTCTGACTTTTCCACTTTTGTTGCGCAAAGTTCCCTGGGCCTGTTCCCAAGGCTTCAAGCCATTCACAAAGAGAGAGAGGGAGTCACTCACCACTCCTGCCAGGTGCCATCTCGTGTCCGACAGGGGACAGGGTTGCGGGTGAGCAGCTCAAAGCCCGGCATCATGCCCGCATGTGCGAATCTGCGAATCGACCCAGGAACTAAAAACGAAAGGGAACAGTCATAACGGTTTTCATGCCGGATTCACACCTGGCATTGTTCTGTTTCGTTGACTTTCTGCTTTCTCTGTTTTGAGTAGTATTGGGTATATATGTACGGCGGGTACATAGCGGAGTACAATGGTCGGTATATACCGGACCTGTATTGAAGGTTACAACGATGGAAACGAAGACAATGGTCGCACCAGAGTACGTGCGTACCTTTTGAGTCTTGCGGCCTCCAAACTGAGGGATCTCTTTTAAATGGGCTTGTTGGGCAAACGAACTTGTGTTTCCATTTCCATCTGGACTTGCGAATGCTAAGTACCAAAGTATCGTCCACGTCCAAGTTGGACGGATGTCCTGATCGCTCTTCCATTGATCTTATTCCATATTAACGCAACTCTCACAGGTAAGTCTACTTCTGACTTTCGAGACCCCTAGGTAGGGAACATCAAAGGTGATCAAGCGAACAGCGGCTTGTAGTAGTTGGCTCGGTACCTAGGTTGCCGGCGAGAATCACAAAGGCATCCGGAAGCCGGCGTCCCTCTGCCTTTCTGGATCACGAAGCAGCTGCTTTGTATGTCGGCTCTACATGCTCACGACTTACTCCTCGATGTATTTCGACGTATGCCTCTTGCTTTAACGCAAGTCTGCAGATACAAAGCATTGCCAAATGTCCTGCTTGAGATACCTACAGCGTGCTGTGACAGTTTTGAAACTGTGTACATGGCTCTGGACTTGCCCGGCCGCCAAGTTTCATCGGCTCGCTTTGTGTTTATCTCGCCAAGTTCCAGAGGGCCCAGCCAACTGTCGGGCTCTGACATCCGGCGCTTTCAAACTTGCGTGGAAATTGGCGAGGCCCCTTTGCAATTCTACACCAGAAATATGGCGAATAATAGTTATAGTAAGGGCAGTCCTGGGAACCCGATGCCATATTATAACCGGGCTTCTTTATGGCGATCCCCTCCTTCCTCATGCTTCATGCTTCATGCCGACCACGAGAGGAAATTCCAACCGCATCGCAGCGGGTGGTGGGTACCTCTACCACAGGCTCACAGCGAACTTCCACTTTCCTTCATCACAAGGGCCCGGAACCCCAACCGGGGCAATCCCGCTCTCGGGGCAATCCGCTCCTAGCGATGAAAATCACCGTCCAATTCACACGCACACACACACACAATACCCGCCGACCAGTGATATGCTGTGCCGTGGCACCGATCCGTCGCTCAACCAGGTCCCATTGGCCTGCCTGTTTCACTCCTGAGTGGTGACCCTCGCGAAGTAATTCGGGGACGGCGATGTAAGTTCTGTTCAAGTGAAATCCCGACAAGACCTAAAACTGCCCCCATGAGTGTCAGTGTCAGAGAGTGGTTGGCGGCGTTTTGTTGCGGCGAGACAGGGCTGCAGACATGATGTGTGTTGGAAGTGGCTGGTCAGCATGAGCCACTCTCAGCAGCGGCAGCGGCAGTACTCGTCTGGGCTAGAAACGCCTTCTGCGACGCATTGCTTGAAGATGAAGTGGAACTGAGGCAGAAGCAACCTATTGAACCAAGCAGCCCACAGGGACAGACGGCGTCGGCAGCATGTTCGTAATGCTGAATGCAGGTCATAACCAACGTGTGAATTGTGGGCGTTCAACTCCCGGGGGGTTTATCGACAGGCCTTACTACGTTCGTGGTCTTTGCTTTTTCCTGTCCCGAATAATAATCAAACTTTAATGTTATTCTCCGCGATGTAAATCCGCCGAGAACTGGAATTGGGGCCGTGTCGTTCCTGCCGCCAATGCTCCATCTTTTACCTGTGCCACGCTTCGTACAAAATAAACGGGATATGACCGGTAGGTAATTACGTCAGTCCTGGTTTGTCGCAAGCGTCCACCCTGAAGTCTCGCTGCCGCCCTGGGGATGTGACGTTCTTTCCCTGGCTTCTAACCTTGCGTCCTCCATCATCATCACCGGCCGGTGCCCGGGCTCGAGCAGGGATACAAGAAGTTGAAACAAACCCTCAAAAGATTTCCGTAGATCCGAGTTTTGCGCGAGAAATGATTCCCAAACAAGCGCGCGCCGTTTACTACTCTTTTTTTTCCAAGACAGAGTGAGGCCCCCTGTTAACTCGAGGAACGCAGAACCACGCATTTCTAGCTACACCACATACCTACCTAGCCACGACCTGACCTAACGTAAGGACCCACGAGCTCGTGTTCCCCCAAGTCCCCGGTTCACTCATCCAGAAATCCGACGGCACACCCAAGAACCAAGGGCCATGGACCAAGGACAAGAGCGACGAACGGCGTGCCCCGTGTTGCCGTGTGCCGTGTGTCCGGAAAAGTACGGCGCAGCAGAACAGCATAATATATCTGCCTCTAGGTTAAGGTACATGTAGGCAAGCCCTTTGGGTTGGGAACGGGAACCGATAGGGTAGTGGGCACCTGGCTCCCTGGGTCAGGTCGCACAACAGCATCTCCATGTCATTCTCGACACGGCACAACCCTTCCAAGTGCCAGAGGGACGGAAGCGGTCGAAACTGAATCGAGGTGTATTAGTCAGGTTAGAAGATGGCCTAACTCGCTGGTGGTGGTGATGGTGCTGGTGGCGGCTGACGTTAAGGACCATGTTCGGGAAGACCCTCACCTTTGGGACTTTCCGACATACCTCGATGGATTGATGATCACCCCCTTCCCTCGCCTATAGTTCTGCTGGTATGATCCGAGTGCCTGGCTGAGCTTATGCTTTACCTAGTAATAACATGGTAGCGCCGCAGCCTTAAGTTACCTACGGTACTTCAGGTAGGGTCGTGATCTACAGAGAAGCGCTTCGTCTAGTTTGTTGCCCATTATGCGCTGAAAAATTGTGCCCTTTGCTTGCTCTCAACTACATGGGTGGACATGACGGTGAGTGGAAGGGCTGACGGACGGGTAGGGCGAGCAAGTGATCGTCTGTTCTGTTTCTGCAAGGTAAATCATTCCACGCGGGAGAAACGGCAGCCCTTCTTTGGGTGTTGCATCAAATGGTAGGTTGAGGGTATAGTTGGCTTTTAACTCCATTCTCTTCGAGCCGCCCGTGACGTTGTTGGGGATCTTTGAGTGAGTTCTCCCATTTCTGGGTCCAAGATGATAGGAAGAGGTGCCTAAGGGTAATGTTTCTTTTTTTACATCACTGGTTTTTCAATTGAACCAGCTGTTTACCTACAAGCACCAAAGGCAAAACGGCCTGATCGGCCTGTGACGTCTTGACTATGTACAACCCATCCCAGGATATCATTGTTTGGTACGCCGTTGAGTTGGCCCTCCAGGACACTTTCAGCGGTACATCACCACACTTGCGCGCTTTTTCATCACCATTGCCGGCTTGCCCTGTCGTATGTACCACCAGGCACTTGGCACCGAGTGGTTTGAGGAAATTCAGCTTGCACAACCATGACAACCATACCCATACAAACTGCTCCATCTCACGTTTACATATCTCTAAGCTGAACCAAGGCCTGGTTATCAGCGTCCACCGCATCATGTGCTAGATTTGCATTGCCGGTGTCTGTCAAAGGCGAGAAATTGCCAGAGCTGCTCTAACCATGACAAGGCATATATATCATTTTTCGGCATTGAAAACGGTGGTGTTTGTTCAGCTCACATCTGGTACCTTTCCCCTTCGCCGCATCGATGTTTCTCGGAGTTTCCTTGTTCGGACAAAGGCCTCGCTTGTTCGTTGCAATGAGGTCTTACGCCCCCACGAGTTCTATGTTGTGCCGTCTCACTCTTCATATGCTGACTTGATAGCTCCCATGTGGCAAGGATGTTTGGTATCTCAAAGGGAAACGTGCTGCCTGATACAGTATTTAGGAAACCGTTGCTGTTATCTAGTACTTTGAAATATACCAACAGATGGAGCATTCACGATTTCCATACGATGAAAGTGTTCAATAGTTTTGAATTTTCTAGTCTTTCGCCAGTTAGCAAAGACATCATCATATGCACATACCATCCATTCACCCAAGTGTCAACCCATTCATGTCAGACTGTCACTCGGATGTGAAATATCGCAGTTGATGTAACCTGACTTTAACGTAGCATTCAGTGTGTGCTTGTACGCACTTCCTTGACAAACCTGATACGTTCACGTAGTACACATTGTATAATGGAAAATGAAACTGTTTGGCAGGCGGCAACTCAGAGCAAAGCAAAGCGGAACGTGTTGAGAGAAAATGTTCGGTTGAAGAGATCAACAACGTCTCTAACAAGTTACGGCTGTTCTGGCAAACCACATTGTCGTTCTCGGGTCCGGTTCTTGCCTCCGGGCTCTCAACTCTTTTGAAACGAATCAGACGGCTTCACCTTCCCCGGACGTATATGTTCCTGCCTCTTTCTCGTGGTCTTAACGAGAGCCATATCCGGGCAGGATACGTTGCCAATCAGTGTGCCATGTGCTCTTCCCATTTGCGGTTATTGAGTGATTGAGTGTATACCCTTAAGGTACCGTTCCTCGCTTAGTTCCCGGGTTTCTCGTCGTTGGCGGAAGGCTTGTTCCGGTTCCTAACCCAAAGGAAACCACCGTGATTAAGTCGCCCCCTGTTTCCCCGCGATTTCTCTCGTCCATGTAAAATGTGCCCCGTAACGGCAGTAAAGTGTAAACAAATCACACCTCAGCGCCGGATCGTAGCCTGAGGAGAAGTTGCGCGGAGGCCGAAGATGGCAGGAGGCGATCGTAAAATGCGGATTCATATATGCCTCGCTCGACCTCCTCTAGAGTTTCAATGGACAACAAGAAGTCTCGCCTTCAGGCTTGTTCCTCTTGAAAATGCGGTGCGGGGAGGGGGTGGGTGAGTATAGGGTGGGTGGCATTACATGCCTCTTAGTGTGTGTGTCTTGCTTCGCACGCTTTTACATGTATGATTTACGTACCTGAATTGGGTTTGAGAGTTGAAGTTGCTTATGGCGTCCCTTGCATACGTATGTCTTGTGCGTTCTTTTGGACGTTGAAGCCTGGTCGTCATTCACTTGTTGACGAGATCTTCGGCCATTTCTTTATCTTGAAGTGCCTGGCAGTGATGGCGGTTTCGCTCCTTTACAGCGCATTGTAAATGAACGTGAGAGAGGTCAAGACGGACATCAATGAGAAGTTCTTCGGCCCTTCGCTATGTGTGATCAAACTGAAAGTCAGGACGGTGGACGGAAGGGAGCACGAGGAGAGTGGAGGTCGAATCGGGGTCTTTGCGGGGAGAAGATGTTCACCGGACTCGACCGGATCTGCCGCCATGCCAGAAGCGGACTAGCGTGTCGGTTCCATATTGGGTTTAGGTGGGATCCCGGTGGACCACCACACGATCTCGCCCTTGTCTCCACTTTCTTCCATCGTTCGTTCTCTCCCAGTCTCCCTCCTCCTCGCAGTTGGATGATTCGTTGAAGGCGTGTGAACTGATGAAGTTGGCGAACTCGCTGGCACTTCCTAAAACTGGCCGGCTCAGCTTCTCGTTTTAGCACAACTCCTTTTATGTTGATCGACATACAGATACCCGGGCAAGTCCTTTAAAGCGGTCGAGGAAGCTTGCAGTGGCTGGGTAGGAGGCCCCAGCCGGCTAACGATGCCGTCGCATGGCTGGCTGAATAAGATTGCGGTTTTACTCCATGGTGAGGCGGGCAACAGCCTGCCCTGCTAGAAAAGGCACCGTTGTAGTTACACATTCCTCTGCCGTACCTTGCTCATTTCGTACCTCGTCCAGGACAGGCAAGGTTAGGCCTCCTTTAGTTCGGTGTGTTGTCTCTTGTTCACCTGGTCGGACCTACCTATGGTGAAACAGCACAAAAACAGGTATTGGTGGAAAAGAGACGGCCATGTATTTGTCTCAAACTACAGCAATGGCACTGCCGCTGTCATGTGGCGGCCGGGTGGTTTTATCTGTTCGAGTTTGATGCGTGCTGATGATTTTCCTTCCGAAGGGTTATCACTGTTGACGATACTTTAGGTTGCCGGATACCGGACACTTGAATCGGTCGCTCCTGCAGCTTCACTCCAGTGTGTTTGTTGTTTACATCGGAAATAAGCTACACATATAAAATGACCGAAGCTGTGATACTTATACCGAGCACTCTGCTCCTGAATCAGGGGCTTATGGTATACCGACATCAGGCTACTGGTCTATCAAAGCCCAGGTTGTGTCACGAGGTTCGATCCAATATAAATTCGGGCGAGTACCTACGATCCCCGGCTTTCGAAACTTTACAAGTGATGGGTTTTGCAGAATAGACGGTGTAAACGCCTCGTTCAGTCATCAATGAAGAAAAAAAAGGAAGAAAAAACCCTCGGAGAATGAACAACCAGCAGCATCATTGGTGGAGACTCGTATTTTCATCCTTCCTGGTCTTGTCTGTCCCCTTCCATTTTCACATAACGAGAGTATCTCTTCTTGCGGTGGCTACCTCTACCATGTAGAAGAAACAAAACATAAATGAAAACCCATACGGTTGTGTGTGGATGACAAGAACTGACTACCTCCAAGTCCAAGCAGAATACCAAAAAAAAAAAAAAAAAAAAAAAAAAAAAACACAAAACAAGAAGCTCAGCGGTCCACGAGCAGGGTCGAACCCGTCCACTCAAGACACGCCTACGAAAACTGTACCACCGTCACCAACGTAACGAGCAATGTTTATCTGGCCCCGCCACATACTGCTTGACCACGAGGGAACCTTTATTAGCGAGGGCACTTGGAGTCACTAACAGATCTTGAAGGGGGAGCTTATTAAAGCCCAGATGGAAGTTCCAGCGCCCACATAGCAAACAACTATTGGACAGGTGCTACGTTTATTTATGTTCAAGGAAGCATGAACCGAAAATTCCATCTTCGCATCACCGGACGATACCTAGCAGAATCACACTCCATCTACCCAATCCGTTTATGGATCTACCGCACCTTTCCAATCCACTCAGCAATACTTTAGACCCTCCCCGAGTGCTCATACATATCCATTTCCCCTCCACCAGAAAATGTGAAGCTAACAACTCAAGTCCAAAACGGTAGCTCTTGCCTCTCACGATCCTGTCGCCTCCCGAGACATCACTTCCGATCGAGCCTTGACTCGATGTCAATGACGACGCGGGCACGTTCCTGATTCTTTGGGCTCGATCTGCCCCTTTCCCTGACGTATACCCCTTGTGTGGCTGCGCTCCCTGCGTATCTACGTAGAGAGGGCTGTTACACAGTCTCTCGGGTCCTTACTTTGAGGCTTGCTCACTTGACAAGTGGAAGTTAGACTGGGTTGAATGTCATCAGTTCCTAGTTTTGATAAACAACGGCGGCGATGACTATATACGGGATCCATGACTACTTGAGCTGGAGAAATACGGGCGAAAAGGAGAGGGTGGCTGGTTCTTGAAGAGACGGGTTTACTATGTGATAGTGTGCAATTTTGAGAGCTGGGGATGGGAGAGCAAAGTTGAGGTTACGTGTGTACTATGGACGGGAAGAAAGTATAGCGTGTGTATGAAGAACGCTGGGGACAGGCCGCTACAAGTGTGGCTCCGGTGTCAATAACGTGAGAAGGGAGGGGCGTTTTGGGCGTGGAAAAGAAGTGGTATGCTTGGTGTTGTCCTAGTTCTGTTATCGAAATCAAGTTACAACGGTCTATGATGAGAAAGCGATCAGATCGTAGTGTAATCATGGTACCAAAAAGACACCAACATGAGAGAAGACAAATCCCCTAGCGGCCCTTTTATTGCGATACTGTTTACACTGTCTGTTTGTCAGCCAGAGGTAGCTTGCCAATGGATACCTTCTAGTCTAAAAAGATCCATATACATCCATCCTGCTTGTCTATCTCTACCAGAGGCTGTTTAAGCAATTCAAATCTAACAAACACGCTATAATTGGCGTTATCTTTCCTGACCCTTGCCCTCTCTCACCAGTATCATGCAACCAAAAGGCTAGTTACCAAGAAGGCCTCTCTCGCCGATAAATTCCCCACCAGAACCCAACACGGTCTGCCTCGTCTGTCTCTCCCTCGCCCCAATCATCCTCACCAGCGGCCATAGCATCCTCGACTAACGTCAGGGGACTGCTCGCTTGTTCTAATTTGGAACGAAGAGAATTGGTCAACCCCTTCGTGGTCTCGTCTCTTTGAGGTACCATCACCAGCAATCTGGCGTCACTCTCAAGGGAGAGCTGCGCATCGATGGCGGAGGAGAGAAGATCCGGGTGATTGTCATCGTATAGGGGATCCGCTACAATGATGAGCTGTTGATGGAGTAGTGTCAGTTGCGGCTTGCCTAAGTTGATGATATAAAGCAATCTGTGGATGAGTGAACGCCAGACTGACCTTATAACGGTTTCCTTCCCCAAACCGCGGATGACTGTCATCCTCATAATCATCGCTCCCCCAGGTCAACGCAGCCGCCTCGACTTTGCCACCGTGCGCCGCCACCGTTTCCCGATTTAGCTCGGCGTTGTGCGATAGATTGGGAACAATGTTGGGCAGGTCGGTCAGGGCCACATTGGCTACCCAGAGACAGGCGGCCGCTATACCCAGGAGACCAGTGCCGGATCCAAGCTCCAGCACGTCCAGAGGCTCGTCTCCCACAAAGAGATGAGCTAGGGGACCAGCCGAAAACTGCGGGAGAAGCTGCGCGAGCACGTAGGATGATCCCCACGTCTTGAGACCGAGTGAGTCACCAGTGAGGGGAGGCTCTCGGATGGCTAGGTCGAAGTCGCCAATGTTCTCATCCCGAAAGGGCCACCGGCGGATGATCTCGCCCATTGCTACAATATGCAGAAAGCCAGAAAACATCAACACTACCATTCATTTTACCGCTGCAATCGCTTGGGGCGACCCCTCAGCCCCATCCTTCTGGGGGAGACGACCCAAATACTTGGGCCCTGCCCAACCCCCTCCCATGTCCCACTTTCCTCTACAAACTCTTTGCACATACCTGTCCGGCCACACCTCTCCGCCAACCGCCTGCTCGCCTCCTCCCAAATATCCTCCCGCTGTTCGTCATTGTCGAGCCATGGCAAACCGCTCTTGATGATGCTTGAGAGAAAAGAGATGATCTCTTGCCGGTTGAAGGCCGCCTCCGCCATGCTGGCCGCCTGCGCCTTGAGAATCTCTTCCCGAGACTCCTTGAGACCCCAGATCCGAGGCTCTTGACGGAGGCGCTGAAGGACATCGAGAAGGGTGGTGTAGGCTGGCCTCTGCCAGAGATGGGGGAGTTCCTCGGGCGAGGGTATCGCGGATACCGTCATGTTGAGGTTGTTGGTGTGGTCGGCTCGATGAAGGGAGGTAGGGCGGTAGGCAGCCTGGCAAGTAGGAGGCGCAACGCGAGAGTAAGGAGACGAACTTGTTGAAAGTGAAGCAAGCACCAACCGAGAAACGAAAGACGACGGATGTGACGAGGACGAGGGACGAAAATATGAAGAGATGGGTCGGATTGTATATTTCACAGCATTATCAAACATTCACCAAGGTACCCCTACCCAACAAGTGTCTCACCATTTTCTCCCGTCAACGTTTTTTCTCGCCTTCCCCATTTCGGCACGGCAAACCTGGGGAAATCGGGAACGTGAGAGGCTATCGTAGAGACCGGGGGACGGTCTGGCCGCCGGTCCCTGGGGGAAGCATGTCCGGATTTTGGAAGGATAACGGGTGAGGCCGTGATAGGACCGGGGTCGCAAGCGTGTGGTCCACCCCCATGATATCTCGCTTTTGACACAGCTCTGCTGTCGCCATTTTTGTGTTCTCTTTTCGTCTCGATTTCTCGATTTCCGACCGACTGGCGATGTGAGTGGGACTCCATTTCTTCGATCGGTGGGGACTCACCATCCCGCTAGTGTTTGATGTGGGATTCGAGGTTGGCAAGGGTCTGATAGCGATAAGCAATCAGTGTGCCAAGCCCAGGCGGCAGCAGCTGCCCGCTGCCTCTGCATCCGCAATTCCAGGTGGATATTTTGGTCAAACCCTCGGTCTGATTGGCTGAGCCTGAAGCAAAGACACAGAGCCTCAATTGTCCTTTTTATGACCCCAAACAATTTTCTGGAACCGTTCCACTTTCCTCTCTCTTCCCTTTTTTTTCTCTCCTCGTGAACCCTCGTCCTCTTCAACGCTGCGTTTCTATGCTACGAACGGAGAGACTCGCGCAAGCGTTTCTTTCACATCTTTCTACCAAGGCATATGAGAAATTCGGAGAAATCGCTTCACTTCAAGCCTTTTTTAATCATCAGGTCCACCTGGTGATTTTTTGGCTCTACCGGCAACGGTCTGCGCGCGATCCTCGCGTCTGTAATTGGCATCAGAAAAGCAGGGCGCTGGGCTTCCCTTGATCGCTTGCGGTCGGGGGATAGTTCCAGCGTTTCCTCTGGGAGGGCCATTACGAAGCTTGTGAATGAAATCACTTGAGTGCAATACGCAGCGTGCATGCCCCCGTCCTTTCTTCCCCCTTTCGAGGGGGGTGGGAGAATGAGGGACTGCACAATTCGATTCCGATTACTCTGTTGAGGACGAGGCTTCACCACCACCATCCCCCTTCGTTGCAAACCTGGGCTGCGCGCTCGGGATGTGAGGAAGAACTGATCACATTGCAAGCAGTCAGTCCCTGAAGTTCACCCGAGTTTGACTCCTTCTCCATGGTCACTACCCGGTTTTATTTTTCAATTCAGGAAGATTAAACGTCCTATTACTCACCACGGGTTCCGTTGGCTTTTGCTGTGGAAGATCGAGGTCCATAATTCAGGTCTACATCCCATATCGCCGCTGTGACTGTTTTGGCACGTTGGCGGTCGATATAATTCACATACGAACCTATGTTTCCGCCACGAGAATTTGTGTCGGGTCGCGATAGTAACAAAATAAACACTTAGTCTCGATGAACAATGGACCCCAATTAGTGGTGTCAACAGCGAATCCTGCACAACATCTTGACCTCGACTTCGTCCTCGTTCTCATCTGCCACGGCGTCCACTCCAGTTTGCTTTACGAGGCCGCTGACCTTGTCGACGAAACACTTTGTTCTTCAGCCTTCAGCTTCCGCTTCCGCTTCGCTTCGTCGGCTATCACCCTGTCAGCAACTCCCGTCCGTAGGTAGCTCACGCACGATATCTTGTCTTCTGGTAGGTCGTAATTACGTAGGGTTGGAAAGTGTTTGTTGGTTCGTGAAATGCCAACGTCGTCCTCGACGGGAGGAGCTTCTTGGGTGGTTGCACTTCCTACCATAGGTATCCATTTCTTTCCCGCTTGAGCTGCGTCGGTGTTGTCATACGTTCGTTGTGCGATCTTGAGAAAGAAATAAAAACAAATCCGAAAGTATGAAGTGCTCCCTGCCCGTTCTCGAAGTAATCAGATACTTGTAGATATCTGTAACCGGACCCAAGAACATCCATCCTCATGAAATTCAATTCACGAATATAAGTTCCAGCGGACGGTGCATGAAGAAATCCATATTAAAAGCCGTACGCAGGCAGGGAGGGCCATGTCGATGCGATGATGCTACGTACTTGCTCCAACCACAACGATTTCTCCGGCATGCAAAGACGTTGAAGCAGACATTAAATTCGGGTTTAGTTATTACCCTTCGTTCCATTAATTACGATACCAATCAAGTGACAAGACAAACCTGGACCAAAAACAACCAAAAAGGCAAGACAAAATGCACCCAGCGCGCCCATAGAGTTTTGAAGCATAGCGGAGTATGTAAAAAGATAAGCAAAAGGCTCAGTCGCCCAGGAGGCTTGGGGGAACGAACCACCATGCTTCAGCTGCGACCTACGAAAACTGTGTCACGAGCACCGCGCACACCGGCAATGTTTTCATCACACGGAACCGCTCGACCATTTGGCCAGTTAGTTGCCGCGCTGGGATTAGGGCCTCGTCCCGAACCTTATATGGTGCATACGTTTTAGGTAGGCGGGGGAGGAGAGGTAAGGGTGGAAAGACGGGATGGGATGGGATGGGATGAGAGGAGGCTGTTGATAACCATGAACACCAACCCTTTCCCCTTTCCCCTTTCCCCAATCCCTAAATACGTTCGACACTTCACCAACATGGACACAGAAAGGAATACGAAAAGGTGAAGGAACTAATTGTAACGCGTGATTGGGCAGATGGCAAAGGACAATGACCTTTCAACACCGAAAATACAAGCAAATATCATTCATTTGACTAGCCCAGGCAATGTAGACGCTACAAGACTCATGCCCAATGCCGCTGCCCTTCGTTCTACCTCATTCATCCTCCAACAAATAAAGGGGGTATATAGCGTCCGAAATCATTCCTATAAAAAAGCAAGGCTACAATTGTGAGAGATAACCACCCAGCGCCTAACCCCAAGTTGCCAAAATGTTCAAAGTGAAGGTAGTGGACAATGACAGTATGTCCAGAATGAAGAATTTCTTTCCGAGAGAAATGTACAAAAATGCCGGTTGATCCTTGCCGTGAGAACGGCGTGGTAGAATAGCTAACCGAGGCATGTTGGCTGCTCAGACAGTTGATGTCTTGGACCTGTTATTATGTGGTAGATATGCCTACGAGGTGTTTGCTTGCGCTTCCAAGTAGGCGAGAAGTACATCTATGCTGCCCCATCATGTGGGTTGTTAATGTGAGCCGTGAGGCAGTTTGGTGTTGAGCAGTCGACTAGTGACTTGACACCTTCGACCATACCCTGATGGTCGATGCAAACGCGGCGAAGGGATGAATCTGGTGGAGAGATCATGGGTTTGATATTCTTCGTACCCGGCCAACTTGGAGCTGAAGAGGGTCGGGATCTGAAGAGACCTTGAGGTCTTCCAGCTGTGCTCACTGATGAGGCTCATATGCGGGAACGTCGAGGTCTGTCGTCCCGAAATCACCGCGTGGTGCTCAAATTCTTTGGTTCCGTAACTACCTATAGCAGCTTTCAAACCGCAACTGAAGCATTCTTTCTGCTTTCAGCATCCTCAACCTGGAAGCCAAACACAAGCCTGAAAAGGTCTTTCAAAAAGCTGTACTGTCCAGACCTCATCATCATCCAGTTAACGCTCTTCGCGATTTCGATGGCGCTGATGCGCTTCCCTCGAGGCGGAAGACTGGCTGAGGCTCGGAATGCAGAATCCGTTAACACCAGATTCTTGTAACTTTGCAACAGCGTGGCATGCATCGGTAAAGAGCCGAAAGACCCCGTAGGCAAGCTCTTGACAAATGTTTGCAAGGCCGCAGAACCGCCCTTGCCGTCTGCCGCCGCAATTTCCCGACTGAAGCCAATGTTCATGGCAGCCTTGACTATCAAAACCTTGATGCGCGTAATGTTCATATCCTCAATAGTGGCAGTAGCAGTGGTGGCGGTACTAGATGTGTGTTGGCTGCTCTGACTGTACCCCGAAAGGTTCGAGGCGCTGCTCGACCAGCGCCCTCCACGCGAGTCGCTGCGGTCGTTCGATGGCCCAAGTACCATGATGTTAGGCATCTGTGGGCTGGCATCTGGCGAAACTGGCGTGTCTTCAAACTCGGTAACTGGGGTCTCGGGTATGATTGGCTTGTTGCGTGGCCGATCGGTTAGGTCGCTGAGGCTTCGGAGGCTCTCACGTTTCGAGCGCATTGAAGCACGGCTGCCGGTGTTGGATCGGGAATCGGACTGGTGGTTGGATGAGAGACTCTGTAACCCATAGCTTCCAGGGGAGAAGAAGTTGATGTGGCTCGGCCGGGGTGTTCCTCGATCAGGTCGAATTTGTGTCCAGCCCTCCCTGAAGATATCGCACAACTCCCAGCACGCCTGGACTGCGGATCCCAAAAGCTCTTCATCTGGTGCTTTACCGTCACGACGGTTTTGCCGAAGGCTGAACAACATCTCTGCCAGCGCCCAGCAAGCTCGCAGAAGAGAGTCCGTCTCTTCGGGCGAATCATTTCGTTGTTTCATAAGTCGGTGGCATAATGTGATGTAAAAGTCCAAGGTCCGTTCCCTAAACGCCTCGGGAAGGCTTCGAGTGTCTTGGGCGCTATATAAACTACATAACGTGTTAGCCCATGTAATGATAATGACAAGACGACAAGGACGTACTGGTTGTTTAACTCAAAGCTCACTCTCAATATCGAGTCAGCTACCTCGTCTTTCTTTTGCCGTACATCGAACAATGACTGGCAAAAGTCGCGGCAGAGATCTAGGTTAGTCCGAGCAATGTTGTGCGACTCGGGATAATCGTTCCTGCTCTGATAAAGTCGTTTGCAGAGTTTCCAGCAGCTTTTCCACGCTTTCTCGTGAGCGTCCGGAGTCCCGGAGCTATTGAAAACACGTTCACGGTGTATAGAACTGAGGTTCGCAAGAGTATTGCAAAGCGTCCAGCACTCTTCTAGAGCTGCTGAGAGGGCCTGGATCTCGGTTTGCTCGCTCGGCGTGGTTTCGGCAGTGAGAAAATCGTCGGCATCTTCGTATCGCTCATCGCCTTCGTGGCTTTCTGGTATGACTGTAAATAATCAGCCGTGCGCTTCTGAGCAGATGACATGTATATACTCACGTTCCAAGCTACTCGCAGTGCTAGATCTCATCCTGGTATTCTCGTTCGCAAAAACGTCTTCCAATCTCTGAGCCTGAGGTGTTGGTGCATCTAAGCCAAATGCTACTGGCTTCACGTTGGTGTTGACCATAGGGAGGGAGTGGGTCGGAGGGGATTGTGCCTGATCTCGTTTAGCTATACAGTGATTACAAAAGCAGGCGTTATTCATACCGTCGAGGCTTCGCTAGCCGGGGGACTGATGGTGCTACTCTCTGCACTGGCCGCACTGACAGAATTTGAGAGGCTGGATCTCGAGTAGTTATCACTTGATTTCTGTCCCCAGTTCGAGTCAGTATTTTATTTTGTTCATGTTCATGTTTGCGAGGGGCCCATACCCAGTTTTCGAAGCTTGGTGGCGCATGGATCACTGAGACGACTTCATCACCCATGGATTTCCTTATATGGTCCGGTAGGTTCGTCCGTAGCATCATAAGCTTATATCGTCAGCATCAGAGTCTGAGCTCGTTATCACGCCAGGAGGCTGAACTAACCGAGTGATGACCATGTTGCCCTTGCCCTTGCTCAGCATGTTCCTCTGCCTCGTCGTCCTCGATCTCTGTGGTCTCGGTACCATTCGATGTCACCGGAGATGGGCCAACAATATCGCTGGTTGGACTTAGGAGCAGATGTGCCGAGTTGGGTCTAATGTAGGAAGTAGGACGTAGTGATTGAGAATCAGAGGCCGATGAGGAGCTGAAGTTGAGAGAATAGGTTAGTACCACTGGGCTGGAGTTAGATAGGGAGGGAAGCGTACGCCATATACTGAGCAGGCAGCGGGGAATCTGGACCCGCCGAGAGCGACATCTCGGTGTATGGAGAATAGATGGATTTAAAGCTTCCAGTCGACGATCTCAAGGGTGCCTCAAGAGCCATTGCGGGGAATGGTTGCAATGGCTAACCCGCACTGCAAGCCAGAAGGAGCCTTAACACAAGGCTCGCGCTGGCCTTCCAAGAATGTCCAACGGGAGCTGCCAGAGGAGTGGCTGCTGCGTGTAGGCCTGTGTGAGCTCGAGTGAACGTGGACACCACACTCGGTGCGGCATAAAATGTCGTGAAGGGTAGACCACACTGTGCTGCTGCGTCCTAAGCGGTGATGCAGGATATGCTGTCGTCGTCTATTGGTTGCTGCTCTCAACTCGATGGAATGCGCCGCGATTTGAGGTGGTCGTGGACGGAAAGGAAGTTTAGTGCTTGAAGCTGAAGGTCAAGCTGATATATGTGGTGTGCTTGTTGGTGATGGATAATGATCCCTTGAGGCAGACTGGACGCAGGCGTACTCTAGAGCAGGACGATAATGTTCAAGCTCTTTTCAACCTTGTGCGGCTCCGGGAATGGGCCCAAGTACAATAAAGCCACGGGCCGGCCAGAAGATGCGACCTTGGGAGGCTTGCTGACAAGTCGGGTGCCGGTGATGCTGGCGCCGAAGATGGAGGCTCGGTTGGGTTTGTTTTTGGAATAATCTCTAGGCCTTTCAAAGCGGTCGAGATGCTGTGCTAGGTTTGTGACCCGAAATCGCAGATCGAAGGTTCCAACCGAAGGACTGGACGAAAGATGGACAAATATGTAGGGGTTCTGGAAAGAGATGAAACGAAGAAACAAACCACAGCCAGAAACGAATGGAGAACAAAAAGCCGACAGATGAAATGGTTGCCAGAAGGAAAAACAAAATCTACGTAATGATAAACAAGCCGACCCAATTCTTTCTCTTCCACTCAGCGCCGTCTTGCTGGGTTGTCGTCCGGGTGGGAGAGCAGTGGGACGGGCAGCCAGTCAGAAGGATGGAAGCTGAAGCTAGATGTAGGTTGAGGAGACTCGGCTACTGTACGATCTGGGCTTTGGTGTACTTTTGAGGGTTTGTGTGAGGGGAGGAACGCCGCCTGCGCTTAAGACGAGAAGCTGGATTCGCTGGAACCTCACGGGCAGCAAGCGGAGAGCCGGCAGCCCAAAAAGGTGAAGAGAGGTTCAGGTTGCAGGCAGGCAAAGAGGGCAGCGGGAAAAGTCCAGTGGGAGGTTCGGTGGGCGTCCATCCAGCGTCCACTCGGCTCCGCCTATCGTTCACAACGTTCCCATGTGTTGCTGCCCTTGTCCCTGTCCGTTGGAGTTGGGGTGTGCCAGTCCCTGCCCGTCCCTGCTTGCGGGAAGGAGCCACTTTGACTTATAAAGCTCCATTATGCAAGTCGCAACCGCCAGGCTTTGGTACTATCGGGCATTAACACAGTGAATCGAAGAGATGAAAATTCGAAAGCACCGGTTGGGGACAAGAGGTTGAATTCATGCAGGTAACAATCAACGAGAGACATATGAGTAGAGGTGTCAGACTCCCGACGGTCTCAAATTCGCTATATCAGGATGCCGAGAACTCCTCGTCTTGGAGATACATCAGTGTAAAGTTGCCGTTGTTAGGCAACCAGGCAACCCATCGCCTCGGGCTTTGTGAAAATGGAAATAGTTACTGCACGGTACCTTACCTTGATGCAGAAATAAAGCATAGACTGACGGGAAATATGACATGAACCTGCAAAACTGACAGTTGTTGCTACCTCACCTCACATCAACCCGACAGAGATGCCTTCTCACTGCGTGGTCTTTTCCCATGCCGAAAAAGAGTCAGCCTTTGGTAGTGATGGTGGTGATAAAATGTTGCTCAATCAACAACCCAAATGTGGCAGATCAGAGTCGCAGTGTTCTTTTCCCTAACCGACAGCCTGCATGGTGGTGACAGGCTTCGGCGCTTAAGCATGCAGTGAGGAAAGATGGGCTCGCTTTGGCGGCCACTCAGCATCCAACGTCCAAAAGCCCCGCTTCACGTTCGAGGGGCATGGCCCTGGACCAATCAGCTTGCTTTCAAGGGCTCTCTTCAACTCTTCGAGGGCTCATCAATTCGCATCAAAGTGTGAACCTGCTGGGTGGTCGCTGTTCCGTGATCTTGTGTCTCTTCGGGACTCTCTGTGACCAATGGGGAGGTGGTGCAAGATCTTGTCTTGAGACGTCTCTCTCTGCCTCTGACACTCTGTAGCATCGACGATACGGCAGCTGAACTGAACTGATTCAGGTATGACAGAACGATCCCAACTTTTCGTGTCCAGAAGGAGAAAGACCATGATAAAAACTCAAGACATCCCACGAGAGAGCCCACTCACTATCAGCAAATTTCATTTGGTTTATCAAACCGAGAAAATTGCACTCGGCCAGAAGCATCACTCTTCAGACATAGCGTCGCTCGCTGAAACCCATGGAACCGGATTGTACACGCAGAGAGCCGCATCTAACACAGTGTCTCTGAGCATCCCCTAGATAGGTGTCGCTTGGAGATTATCGCGGATGATGTCCTTCTCTCGGTCTGGACTTTTTTCCTGGAGAACTCCAACACCGACCGACGACTATTTCAACAACGCATTGGCATGCAGACCGCAAGGCTGAAATCGCCCATCCAAACATGAGAAGCTTCAGTGCCTGGATATGTGGTACAGTACCGAGCTTGTCGAGGAGTTGCTCAGCATGAAGCTTGGCCTATATCACCGGCCTTTCAGGGCGTTCGGGGGAAGAGTTCCCAGTGTGAGCAAGGCCAGTTCCAACGGACACCCGTGTTGAGCGTACGATGCATGGAAGAAATGAATCCTACCAGAAAATGACGTGAACCGTTGGTGTTATAGGGCAAGGGTTTTGGGCGTCCGGAAGTCCACAAGGCTCTTCAGTTCGGGCCAAAGGTCGCTATATTGACGGAGTATTATGGCAGTGGAAGGTTTTGTATCGGCACCCTTGAGACAGCACCGCCGACCGGTTTCCAATTCCGGCGTGGCATGGGCAAGGTGAAGAAAAATGAGCCCGGCCTTTTGCAACAAGCATCCCCCAAGGCGTATTTTGTGCTGGGTTCGGCGGTTAGAGGGGGGACTGATATTGGTGGTGCTGATGTTCCTTGCCGAGCTCCAATGTTGCTCATGGTTCGTTTCGAAACCAGCTCGCCGGCTTCTTGCCCTTGAACCATACACTCGGGTCCAGATAACGTGCGAACGTTCGGTTGCGGGAAAAGGTGTGTGAACGGGGAAGTAACTCCGGAGGGTCCAGGTTTCGGGCCTTTGGGATCCAAAGCAGAAAGAATAGTTCGTGGCCCTACGACTGTGATGGATCCGCCAATTCGTTTCTTGTCGTTGGTGTGACCCAATCCTCATTACCAGGAAACCCATGGCTCATCAAAGCGCCAGGATCTCCACTTATCATAGAAGGGTGTTCATCTGTTCCTGGTAGACCTTGCGCGATCCCCAATGCCCCGGATTTCACAAGCAGACACTCTCTTCTTCTCCACTTGCACTCCGGTCCAAGTTTGTCAGATGACAAAAGTCGTCTTCCGGTTGCCGTGGGGGAAAGAGAACTCCCAGATCGTGATATCCGGACTGTTAATATTAAATTACCCTTCGTTCCCAGCTTAATATGACTTAAAAAGAAAATAACAACTCTATATATTAATATAAATAAAAAACAAGTAGTAAAAAACCACTTAGTAAGTATTAAATGAAAATTTTAAAAACTTAATTAATCATAATAAATAAGCTAATAACCCCGGCTGCTTTAAATATATATTTCTTATTTATATAACAAAATCAAGCTGCTTATCAAAATAAATTCCAAATTATTGTATTTTCTTTTAAAAACGAACTTAATTAATAAAATTGTGACGGCGCGGCTCAACCACTAGTCAGCATTGCTCATATAGCTGCATGGTTTCTAGCAGTGCACTGTATATTCTTTGCGCTACAGCTATCCTTTGTATTCTAGTTCTTTTTTTTCCTCATCTTTCGATCTTCATTTAATAATGAAGTCATTGTCGTTTTGTCGCATTCCTTCACCCCATTCGCCATGACAAAAATATTAAAAGTAATATATACTGAGTTGTATTAAACTTTCTTTATATTTTTATTATAAAGTAGGAAGTAAGTGGTTTTATTTTCCTATAGTCGATTTTAAAATCCAAATTCTTTATATACTTATGAAAATTAGCAGCTCTTTAAATAATGACATATAGTATCCATATAATATTCTAGCCTATTATAAAACAAGTCATATTATTGACGTAAAAAACGACCAGATCTTACTATTTTTTGAAGAAAACCGAAGTGAATAGAAAAAAATAAATTAAAGATTATAGTAACTTTTATAATAAATTTTATTTATATAGAACTGGCAATTAATTCATTTAAAAAAAGAAATTCCTATCCGTATAGAAGTTTATCATAAAAGAAGTAAATATCACAGGGTAAAGCCAAGGTTAGGGAATAGATTGAATATGCGTAGTTGTACGAGGACGGAAGGAGAGAGGTGTGCGCAGGTCTGGCAATATGGAGCAAGGCACGAAGGCCATGCCTAGAGCTGGGACCAGCGCACGTGCCCATGCACGTGATGTGCTAGTCACAGGTAATCCTGTGACAGTAAATAAGGGAAGTTAATTTTTATGACAGGCTAGAGTGCACATGCCCAGATGGCTAAACCTACCAAAGATAGGACGATGTTCTGCTTGCAAGGCAGAACTTGGAATGCACGCTATATAGCCAATGTCAACCTGTGACACTACCTCCCCTTAAAGCGAAGTTATCTTTCAATAATCTTCAAGATAAGGCCCCGACCCCGGCCCCATTTCCGAGGGCAACAATGTCGCGGAGGATTTATTGCAATGCGACGGCTTATATAGCACTACCTGAAAATGCAACTTCTCGCTAAGTTGGACATTTTCCAATGGGCCGATACGTGGCATTTCAGTACTCTTCGATTTGCATACATGGTCCTCAATTGTCATTGCATTCTTAGGAGCTGTGCTTGACTAAGTGCCGACAAGAGTATCCTAAAATAGCCTTCGAAATTGCCACAATCGGGAATCGAATACACTGTTTAAGCAGAACCTACTATGACAGGCTAGGGTGCATATACCCAGACGGCTAAATCTGCAAAAGATAAGACGATGTTCTGCTTGCAAGGCAGAACTCGGAATGCACATTATATAGTCAATGTCAACCTATGACACTTTTGCAGAAACATGGCCTGGGTAGTGTAGTGGTCTGCCACCGCCGTAACAGTAACATGAAATCACATCAATTTCTACTTCAATTCAATATTATGGAATTAATTTATTAGATTTATGAATGAACTAGCGTTATGTTAATTTAATAATTTTAATATAAAACCTAATTATATAAGATAAACTTTTTGAATTTATTAACAGAGGAATTTAATTTCTTCTATAACGTAAAAAGTGATCCTTTTCAAAATTACTTATTAAAGTTTCGCATTTTAAGCAAATTTTTTTAAAAAAAGTTTACAACTCTTTCTATATGTAATATAATTAGGATTAGAGTAAATAAATTTATTAGTAATAAAAGTTTAGCTAATCTTTTCAATTTTAGATTTTTTTCTAATTTAACCTCTTATCAATCTATTTACTTAATAATACTTTTAGCGGACGCTTATAACCTTTTCTAATTAGTCGGAGCGTAATTAAAGCAGAAGATAGCTAAAATTACTTATAAAATAAACAGTATAATTAATAAGATCAAATATTTATCTTAATATTAAGTTATATAGCTAATAAATTAATTAAAAACCGTGGTTAAATAAAACAAAATAATCCTTTTACCTTCTTTATAGAAGAAAGAATAAAAAGGAAAATAAAACTACTTTCTAAAAGGGGTAACCGCGTTATACTAAGCGGGAATATTAAAAACGCTATAAACTCTATCAATAGCTTTAATAAAGTTTTTAACAACCTCAAGACGGGTTTGGAATTCTTAAATAAACTCCTCGTTTACTTTACATAGGGTAACAACAATATCATCCTTAAAAAGCACCATTGCAGCCATTTCTAAAGTTAAAGTAGGCTTTAGGCTCTTCTTGTAGTAGTAAAAAATCATAATAACCGTATTAGTATTTAAACAACAAATTAAAATACTCAATCCTAATTAGTTTACTCTCGAAAAACGTCCTCTAATTGGCCGGAGCCAATTCAAAAAAATATTTTTCAGGGGAAGGTGAATAAGACAGGGAGGAAGCACGACGCCAATTTAACCCGCTCCAACATTTTGGATGTTGTTTGATTTTGGCTACTTACCGGGATGGGTTCAAGACCTAACAACAGCTCCCGTTCGAAAACTGGATGAGAAGACGGGTCAAAGGATACCCAAAACACTGTGCCAGTGTGTCTCATGGCCAGGGAAAGTGCTGTAGGTAAGCCGTAGACTGGGTAGCGATGCGAGTTCACGGCCGGTTGAGAGGTCCATATCGGTATAGAGAACGCTCAAGTTTGATATCAATTTGGAAGCTCATTTCTGGAAAACATGTTTGCTAACCGGTGAATACCATAACGAAAAAGCGTCTGACTGGGTGGCGTCCAGACCAGGCCCGGGGACAGGGCCAACGCTCGCTTCGCTCACCACATACAGTTCGAGTCACTGGACTCGAGCATGGGTGAACCACTATAAAAAACGGGGGTACTCGAATGTGAAAGGTACTCGTTAAAAATATGTTCTGTAGAGAGAAGTTGACCGAGCTCGAGAGTAAGCATACTTTGAACGGTATGACGTTCAGCGGAGAACATGAACAGACGGTCGAATAGCGGAGGTTATTCCGATTCGAAGATATCCCTAAACTGCACCAATGCCATGGACTGGGACGTGTGATTTGGACGACATTGCTACCTCGTGCGAATGCCTCTCGCCCACCAGCGCCATCGTCCCTTGCACTGGCTTGATGTCCCCCACAATTGTAAGGTCTATCCAATCCGAGTGTCGCTTCTGTATTCGATCGGTCCAGCCCAGCCGAAGGGCGATAGACTTTTCCACCATTCCTAGGACACCCGGACCTGAGGCGTTGGAAACCGCGCAGGCGAAGAACGGCGACTTGTGAGTTGTCAATGCAGATAACTATATGCGGTTGGTTATATCACATCAAGCCACACGAGCTAGAGGCAGGTACCGGTTGTAGAAAATGCCTGTACCATCACAACTTCTCAACTGCAGTTGCAAACTGAAAGGTTAGTTTGAATGTCTGGCAATGTTGCTTCGGTAAATCTAACCGCCAACAGAACCTACACCAGAAGACAAATTGTCCCAAATGCACCTTGACGCCGCAAGTTCTTCCAACCAAAAAGCACAACCAAATCAAATTCTTGCTTTCCGCCTCCTGAAAGTTGAGATCAGGGTCGCTTCTATACCCCGCCCAACACGGTTGTGGTGATACTCCCAAACGCCTTGATAATTATGCAGTTTTCTTTTGCCGGATGAAGGATGTAGTCGGCTTGACCGTATGGTTGATGATGAAATTCTTCGAGCGCCCGGGCGTATTACATCCCCTGTTCCTCGTTACGGGTCTGCATCTCGATCTTCTTGACGTTGCGGCCATCGGGAGTATACCTATACAGCAGTCAGCAGCCGTATTCCTGCACAGAACATCCATGACAACCTACTTGAGAAGCTTCTCGATGAGGTCGACGTGGGTCATGACCATACGACGGCAGCAGTAGCGCTTGAGGCCGAGCTGATCGAGGGCATCACTAATCGTCATCTGTTAGTTATTGCCAGTCGTGGATCGGAGGGTATTCGTAGATATGGCGTACCCATCGGTAATCTCCTCGCCATCGATCAACTGGAGGTATCTCTCCCAGAGATCACCCACCACCTACGTGCCAAATGTCAGTAACCTTGTTGGACAGGTAAATGGCGGAAGAAGCGGGGCGCGCCGCGTCGCGTACCTTGCCGCAAGAAAAGCACCGAATGGGAATAATCATTTTGTTGGCGAGTCGAAAGACTGATAAAAGTTGTTTGGTGGAATGGCAATGTTTGAGGCGGATGAGCGACCAGTTTCTGGCGAGACGGTGATGCAAGTTTGGTCGTAGTGACGCGCAGCGCAAGTGGAAGTTCTTTGAACTTTGAAAGAGCGAGGCGGCAACTTGAAAGTCGGAAGGCCCCAGCAAATTTGACTTTCCAGGGCCTGATTGGCCACTTTAGTCTTATCGCTGATAAGACAGCTGCCCCACATTAAACTTTCAAAGGGTACTCCGCCAAAATTTCTTTCGCTGGAAGACGCTGCGGACGTGAAGCTCGGTACGACAAATCGTGTATTCCTTGCCCGACTTGCATCGTCATATTCACAAAGACAAGATGGTGGACCTACGCACCCCTCGCAAGTCCTCCAAGGCCACCAAGATGGACGCGAACGGCGAAACCGCCTCGCTGAAGAAGAGAAAGAGAGAGCCCAAGGAAGAGACGACAACCGCTTCGCAAAAGAGACAACGATCGAAACCAACCAAGACCCAGCCCTCCGCCAATGGCACTGTTGAGGATGCTGCCGACTCCCAAGAAAGCTCCCTTTTTGAGAACAAAGACCTACAAACGACCAATGGCGACTTGGAACTTCCGGATGCTTCGAGTGCCTTGACGACGCGCGACACATCAGCATGGAAGGTGTCGAATCCTATGGGCGGCCGCATGCTCGACATCGATCCCATATTCTCCAAGGATGAACGGTTCGTTTGAGACCAGTTCCCTAGGTAGGAGCTCTACTAATACGAAACTTAGATACCTACTCATTACCTACAACACATCAATTCAAGTCTACTCCGCCGAGGATTCCCTGCTCGTCAGGAGGATATCCCTTCCCGTCACCAAGCTCGACAGCGGCGCCGAGCTTTCTTCTCCTCACATCGTCGCGTCAGCGCTATCCGCCAGCGCACCCGATTTCCTCTGGGTTGCCTGCTCAGATGGCCGTATCTGGCACCTCAACTGGACGACAGGCGAAGGCGCCGAGACACCCTTTACGATTGATGTCAAGAAGGTCCTCGACATGACCGTGGAGTCGGTTGACATTCGCGACAAGCAAGAAGATGTACTCTTCGTCCTCCAGAAGCTCACCAAGTCCTCGGCACAAATCGTGGCCTACGATCTCAAGACCCTCCAGAAGAAGACCGGCAAGCTTATCCACACATACGACGAGAACCCGCAACTGCTCCGTTCCGCTGCTGGTGGCAGACTCATCGTTGCTGCCGCAAAGGAGACGTTACACATTGGCACACTCAAGACAAAGGGAAAGACTGTCAAGTCGGTTGACGACCTCGAATACGCGTTCCACTCTTTCGGCGTACCAGATCTGGTCACTTGCCTCGACATTCGTCCGACTCTCCAAACGACCAAGAAGGGTGGTGTAGAAATCCAGTTCGTCGATCTCGTCATCGGCTGCGCTCGCGGTGCTATCTACGTATATGGTGACCTTCTCTCGAAACTGCCCGGCAACGCGACCAAGGCGGCCCCCATTCAGCCTCGTAAGCTCCATTGGCACCGCAGGGCCGTTCACAGCGTCAAGTGGTCTGAAGATGGCAACTATCTGATCTCCGGTGGTGCCGAAACCGTCCTCGTTTTGTGGCAGCTCGATACCGGCAAGAGGGAGTTCTTGCCTCACCTTTCAGCAACCATTGAAAATATCGTCGTTTCGCCCAAGGGATCATCCTACGCTCTTCATCTTGACGACAACTCGGCCATGGTGCTCTCAACCGCGGAGATGAAGCCCACGACCTACGTCTCCGGTATTCAGTCTTTGGTTCTCAGCGACAAGCCATCAAAGGAGTCTCTGGTTCGCCGCGTCTGGAAATCCGTCGATGAAATCTCAACACCGTTGATTACTACCAGCAACCCTACCAACCCTTCACAAATATTTCTCTGCGTCGGCAATGGACAGCAGGCCAGCTCGACAGGAAATGCGCCGTCTACACCACTTCTCCAAGTTTTCGATGTCTCCTCGTTCCAGGGCGTTGGCAAGCATCCCATTGCGCGCACCAACCCTACCGATGCCAACATGACCAGCCAAGGTGCGCCAATCATTGAACCCAGAGTCACCAAGATGGCCTTCTCTCACGATGGAAAATGGCTTGCGTCGGTTGATGAGTGGCAGCCGCCTGAGAGGGATCTGGAGCCTCTCTTGACTGGCTCCAAGACCACATGCGAAGTTTCGCGGGAAAGGAGAGAGATCTACCTCAAGTTCTGGGAGGTTGAGGCGGAGGATAGCTCTTTGCAGCTCGTTTCGCGCATCAACGAGGCGCATTTCACAACAGAGTCTGAGACCATCCTGGATGTTGTCAGCGACCCTGTTTCTTCTCGATTTGCTTCTCTTGGCACCGACGGTGTAGTGCGGTTCTGGAGCCCCAAGCTGCGCAGGAAAGACGGTTTGGCGTCAACCGGCCCCGAGGGCCAACAGCTCCGGACATGGTCATGCTCCAAGGCCGTTGAGCTCCCTGCTTATGGGCAACTGGAAGAGGCGGTAGAAGTTTCTCCCAAGACCCCTCGCAGCGGCGCCCTTGCCTTCTCTGAGGACGGCTCTGTTCTCTTTGCTGCCTATGGCCCTTCATCCGGAGCTGTCGTTGTCGTTATCGACACGGCTACTGGAGCTATCCGTGACACCATCCCTAACTTGTCTAGGGGTGAGATCCGGGGTATCGAGGCTCTCTCGTCGTCTCTGATCTTGCTTTCGGAGGATCTCACTGTCTACGATATTGTGTCGGATGAGGTGCAGTACAGCTTTGCTCTGAAGGAGACTTCGGAGGCTGCCAAGCAGATGACCCATTTGGCGGTTAACCGCGAGTCCCGATCCTTTGCCGTTGCTGCCCCTATCCCCAACTCTAGCCAGGAGAAGTTGAAGAAGGGCGCAAAGTCGGAGCTCGTTGTCTTCTCGGTCAATGAGGAAGTGCCTCAACTGATCCAGACATTCCCTCAAGTCATCACTGCGGTCCTTCCTTCTACCAACTCGGCAGGGTTCATCGCAGTTGACTCTGCTGCCCAGATTTGGTCCATCACCGAAAGCGGAGAGCAGGCACAGATGCTCCAGCCGTTGGCGGATATCAACATGGAAGAATCAAAGGCATTGGTAGCCCCAGTAGACCTTGCCGTTGAAGACGGCGAGGCCAGCGATGAGGAGATGCAGGATGCCGATGAGGATGTCGAGATGGAGGATGATGACTACGATGTTCACCAGGCTGTCGTTGCTCCCCAGAAGCTTGCTGAGATCTTCAATGCTGCTCCCGCCTTCGCTATGGCGCCCATAGAGGATATCTTCTACCAGGTCGCTGGACTGTTCTCCACGAGGCCTTCCACGATTTAAACTTGGGACGCATCAATTGCGACATTCCGCAACTCGAGTCGGCCCATCTTACGTGTGATAATTATGAGAGGGCCGCACAAGCTGGTCCAGTTGCGCAAAGGAGGCGAAACCGCTAGTGCGCAGTGTCAACAATGGGGAGTTTCATCGTATCCCCTGGGCATCTGCCCATCATGTCTTTGAAGGCTTCAAGGCTGATGGCATCAGGAGTCAGTCATAAGGTTGTGGAGTCTGACCTTCGCGGCGCTGGGTATGACCAAGATAGGAGGGAGCCATACTGGCAGCCACATCAAAAACAGTGCCGCGCCGCCCCATCATGGCAGCAAGGAAATGGGTCTTTCGTCCCTCGACATGGACGATGACGACGACGACGACGACGACGATGAGGAAGGTCGGAATCCTCGGCAGGTTTACGCGTGCAAGCCCGGGGACCCTTACCCTGGGGGGCAGCTGCCCCGCATTAGTCTGGGCCGTTGCTGTGGGGCATTTACGGCACGCTCCGATGGCGACCGATTACGCCATTTTTAGACTCCTCCGATAATAGCATTGGGAACCATTAGGATATCAGGTCATGTAGCTTAGAACTGGAGCTGCACACTGCAAATTGCTTTGGGCTAATATAAAAAGCTAGATGTTTTCGTGTTGTTTGGGAACTGTAACTTTTTATCAATTTCATACTTTTGCAATTTCTCTGCAACAATCCAATCCACCAAAAGCGTTCTGCCTTTCCAAGCCTCGGAAGGACCTCCAACTACATCTCATCCCGCCTTTTGTGAGGGGAAGGACATCAGACGACGATCTCTTTCAGCCGCTTTGACTACCAGTCCATCACCACCATCCATATTGCGGCACTTGGACCCTGGGACGACTTGATAATCAGGGCCTGCTTTTGATCTTGTCCTCTTCAACCTCGAGCAACTCGTAAAATGTCTTTCACATCCATCCCAGTTCTAGATCTGTCTCTGGCCAAGGACCCGGCTACCAAGCCGGCTTTCCTCGCAGACCTCAGACACGCCCTTATGGAAGTGGGCTTCTTATATCTCAAGAATGTCGGTATTCCACAGGAGGTGTTTGACCAGGTCATTCGAGAAGGGAAGAGCTTCTTTGATATCCCAGAAGAGGAAAAGTAAGCGTTCAGTTTTTGCTATCATGATTTTTGATATGGACACAGCAGGGAACCTAACCAAAACGCTATTTGGTGTGAACAGACTCAGGATCGAGATGAAAAATGCACCCTCCTTCCTCGGCTACTCCCGTCTGTCCGCCGAGATCACCGCCGGCGCCATCGACCACCGCGAACAGATCGACCTGTCCACCGAGCACCCCCTACCCGAGCCCGGCGCGCCGTTGCACTACAACCTGCTAGCACCCAACCAGTGGCCATCATCGGATGTGCTCCCATCCTTCCGCCAGACGTTCACCGACTACATGAAGAATATGGGCGACATCTCCATCTATTTTACCAGCCTGATCGCCGAAGCGATCGAGCTCCCCGCCGACGCGTTCAACAAGTACTTTGATAAGGACCAGCAGCACAAGCTCAAGATTGTCAAGTACCCGGATGTGGGAACGTTGGGTAAGGAAGGTAAAGAAGGGAATCAGGGCGTGGGGCCACATAAGGATAGTAGTATGTCTTTCTCTCCCTCCCTTTCCTCTTTCCCCTTTACCCCTTTTTGATTCCCCCTCCTCCTACAGAGACGTAAACAGACGTACTAACCTAACACCCTTTTCCCCCTTCACCACAGTGCTATCATCCTACCTCCTCCAAGCCTCCCACCACCGCGGCCTGCAAGTCCAAAACATACGCGGTGAATGGATTGACTGCCCGCCCATCCCTGGCACCTTGGTTGTCGCCATAGGTCAAGGTCTCGAAGCCCTCACACAAGGCGTCTGCGTGAGCACCACGCACCGGGTCCTCTCCCCTGCCGTGGGCCAGGGAGCGCGCTTCTCCATCCCCTTCTTCCAGGGCGTGCGGGGGGACACCACCTTTGACGATTTGGAAAAGGTCGGTGTCGGGCAGGTGCCCGAGCACGTCAAGGAGCAGCGCAGGAGGGTGCTGGAGGCGAACGGCGGGCAGAGATTGGATGATGTCGAGTTTACCTTCCGAAAGGGAGGCGTCGCGACTACCCTGGGCGAGGCGACGTTGAGGAACCGCGTCAAGAGTCATCCGGATGTCGGGGAGAGGTGGTATCTGGAGATCTTGAAGAGTTTGAGGGAGGAGCAAGCTAGGGCGGCGGCGGCGGCGGCCAGTCCTCCGGTAAATGCGGCTGTCGTGTCGCCGGAGGGCAAAGCTGTTGAGGCGCATTAGTGAAAGGATTTCTGGTTCCAGTGTTGGATGGGAAAAGCAGGTATGGGGGAAGGGAATGGCAGGCGGTTATATCCAGCGTGTTACCGTCTGCAAGGCGTCAAGAAGGCGCGAAGAATTTATGTAAATAGTCCAACTGCGTTTTGTCTCATGATTGATCCCTCGGGAGCCTGTCGGACGGATCGGGGTATGTTCAGACCTCTCTCTTTTTATTAATGTCAAACTCATTGTAATACGCCTTATCCCACCCGCTTTGATGCATCGCCATTTGTGCTGTAAATCACTCCCGTCTGGTTTGCTTAGGACGTTCGTTTTTTTTCCTTGTTCCCCGTCCAGCATTTTTTCTTTTGCCTCTTCGCGCTCCATCATTTTGATTCCACGCTCCCAAATATCGGATTTCGGATCGTCACGGATCGTTCGTTCGGTGGAACTTTGTATAATGCGCATTTATTTCTTGGGCTGCTCGACGAAGCCGGGGAAGCAGTCCGCCAGCGTCTTGCTGTGCTTGTTCTGAGCGTGCTCATCGAGACTGCAGAAGCGTCGAGGTCAGTTTGGGTATATACGGTAGGGAGAATCGGTAGGCATCTCGAATTGTGACTAGGCGAGAAATGCGACGACGAGGTCTAGGATGAATATCCGGGGGGGTTTTTGCTTACGCCTTGGCGCGCGAGGTCGACAGGAAAGTGGCCCTGCAGGTCTGGCAAATGATGTTCATGGCAGCAGCGTTCTGGAGAAGAATTTGTGTTAGCGAACGGAACGGCCATTTTTCGGCTCGACGAAGGAATATCTTGTTCGTGGAGAAAGGGACACGACGTACAGTCTTAAGCTGAGACTTAGGACCAGCAGCAGCGTTCTTCGCATTGCGCTCGCGCTTCTGCGCAGCCTTGGCTCCCTATTTACCGAGAAAACACCGTGTTAGTTGACCTTGTCCAGCAAGGTGGTGATCATCGTCGATCGTGAAGTTTCGGAGGTAAGCAAGGTATGTATGTAACGTACGTTACCGCCACCCATTTTGTTTGTGGTTGGTTAGTTGTTGGTTGGAAAAATTAAAGATGAGGTGGTAAAGCGAGGTGGAGAGCGAGAAAAAGAAATGGCGGAGAGGAGTGTGCAACGAGAGAAAGGGTCAGCAGCGAGGTTAGGAAATATTCCCAGCCAGAACGTCGTCCGAATTTATCATGGGCCTCGTCCCATCAAAGTGGCGCGAGAAAATTACAGTCTTTGGCGGCCTCGTAAGATGGCTTTCAGCTGATTTCGAGACTTTCGGCAATGTTGGCTGTGATAAAGCGTCCACCGCCTGCCTCTTCCAGATACATAAGGTATATTACGAAATATTACCCACTGTCACAAGAGCCGACCTCCCGTGGTCGACAACAACAGAGGCGGGTACAGTAGAAGCAGCGCACTGACCAAGAACTAGACAGTTCGATCTTCTGAAGAGATCGCCGCTGGTCTTTGAGCAGTCGAGCGCACTATCACGTCCGTCCTATCTATACCTTGTTCCGTTGTCTATTTACAACTCCAAGTGTCCCTTTAAAACCTCCTAGAGCTACCTCTAAGTATCCAAATGGACATTAAACTGCTCCAATCCGTCCATTTTCTTTGCTTTTTGTGAACTGGAAGGAAGGAAAGCACGGGAGTGATGCACTTGAAGTAGAGGCAGCAAGAGCCCGTCAAGCGAAAGTCTTGGCAGCAACATTGGCGGATGATGCTCCCTTGAACGACTGCAGGTATTTATTTACTTTCTCATATGGGAGGCCAGCGTCCTTTATTCTGCCTCAACATCCCTTCTTCTTGTCCAATCCTCTATCCAGCTATCGGCCATCCGAGATTGCACATTACTTTCAGGGCCGTCTCCCGCTGCATGCTTTGATCGATATCTGCCCGACGCCTCCGACGGGACCGCCCGTCAGTTTCTGTAAGTGACTTCATAATACTCACTGAACTCAGGGGAGGGTTTCGGGCATAAGGTTACACCCAGCTTCTACTTGGCATCTACACCTCTCGGTTCGCAGGCTCGGTCAAGAACACGAACCAACCGGCCCCGTCCGCCGAGGCATCTTCTCCATTAGGTCCGGTCTGGTCGCTCTCAACAGAGACGGGACCGACAGTCCCTAGAAAAGCCGCCGAAAGGCTCGCTTGCCCTCGTCTGCGCAGGATGCTCGCCGTCCTCGTATTGACGGGACGAGCTCCCGATTCCCATGCCGTCGCATCGACCCAGACTCGCCATGTCGCAAACGTGGACCGCTGAACATGCGCAATGGGACCTCGCTGAGACGGCCTTTCCAGAACTAGACCCTTCATCCGCTCTTGATCGACTCCCAAACATCACAGAATTCGAACCGCTTGTCGACTTTCACAAAGACGGTTGAGTGCTGCAGTGTCACTTGCAAGTCACTGTGACCCCCTTCTGCGGCATCACAGCTTGGCCGCACCAACGACGAAGAGCCGCAATGGCCAAACCAACTCCCCTCTCTGCAGCCAAAATCTCCCTCAGTGCCTTCAATGAAGTGCTCAGAAGATATCCCGCCTGCATCCAAGCCATCTCGCAGGACAAAGGAGGTACGGCGTCTCCGCTCAAATCTTCAACCCCCATGGCTATGGCCCCCTGTCTGATCCCCTTGAAATAGCCAAACCAGGCCAAAAGACACTGGCAGAGTTAGATGAGTACCGCTATGACGAAGCAGTCAGAGCCTTTGGTCCCGAAAAGGCAGGCACTAAATCCATGGGGATTGATGAGGTCAAGACCTTGGTCGAATGGAAGCTGTAAGTCCCCCTTTCGAATTTATTTCCCTGCCACCCGTCCAGACATCCCTGAAACTCCAAGGGCAACAACATCTACCGTCTTCCTGCAAGCTGTCGGTAGAAGGAGAGCCGCAGCCGTTTTTAGTGGCTTGCGAACACCATCTCATTGAGCTCGCTTCACATGCCCCCACTAGGGCGCTGGTGAGCGAGATTACCGAAAGAAGCACTTTAATAATACCTGCCTTCTGTCCTCCAATGTCACTTTGCAAGCCGCTGACTTTGTTCTAGTCGTCATGGCAAGTTCCGCCCAACCCTGATGAAACTCGTGTCGTCCAATGACCCCGATCTGGTTCAGACAACCGTACAAGATGCCATCAAGCTGTATCGGGACAAGTCAGACATATCCGGAGCCCTAGGTATCCTGACCAAGCTAAAAGGTATCGGCCCGGCTACTGCGTCATTGCTCCTGGCGGTGCATGATTCAGATCATGTTATCTTCTTCGCCGATGAGGCCTTCTACTGGCTCTGCGGAGACGGTAATAAGGTGCCCCTCAAGTATAACGTCAAGGAATACGACTCCTTGTGCGACAAATCTCGAGCGCTATCTCAACGGCTTGGAGTCAAAGCCATTGACATTGAACGTGTAGCTTTTGTTCTTATGCAGCAAGAAAGTGGGGATGTAGCAGCCGCAAGTGCTACCCTTGATCCCACGCCGCCGGTCAGCAGCGTTGCCAAGGTGACGCCCCCCAAGATCAAGAGGAAGGCCACTGATGGCGATACCAAAGAGCCTGAGCAATCCGTGAGACGCTCGAAACGCACAAGACGCACCTAGGTGAGAATGTGAGGCACCAGAAGGGGTCTCTGGGGCTTAGATAGTGCAGTGACATGAAGGCTAGGCCGGCTTTAGCACCAGTCCAAGCCGCACTACCACGGATCTCGGAAAGGTCAGCAGTGCATTCTGCAAACAGCTCGACGTTGTATGGGTGCATGGAAGTTCTTCTTTCAGCCCTGCCTTTATGTGTACTGTGACTAGGTATCTGTTTAAAGACGAGGTGTTGACACCAAGGTACCCAAACCAAACTTCGGATGCCAAATTGAAACACCATTGGAGGTGGGTTCGACATTCGAGATTCCCCTATTGGTAAACGCTAGTAACGTCCCACGAGATGAGAGTGTTCGGCGTTCACGGGCCGTAGCTGCGGATGGGTCCCTGCTGTGGTCCCCTGCTCCAAGTCGGTTCGCGAAGCGACCGGATGTGGATAAGGTTTTTGATAACATTACACTCTTGCTTCGACCAGAGATACTGTTCGTCGGCGACATGTATCTCCTCCATAAGTACACGATGGAAACCAGACAGGCTGCCCTGTGGGCAGACGTGTGCATGGAGTACAATGTGCGGTCCAGAGGCGGATATGCTTTCCGACATCTTCGAGGATACCTCCACCGGTACTGTCTCATCTCTCTATATACTCACCAGTGTAGAACCTCTACTTCTCTTCTTCATGTCTCCCATCCTTATGCCACTTCTTTCCATCATTCATCATGGCGATTTTTTTTCAGTCATATCCTACCACTGCCAACACAGTAGCCCAGGTGTACTGGGAGAAAGAGGGTGAAATGCAGTCATTTTCGTGCCCCGATCCCGTTCCTCTACCTCCACGATTCACACTCGTAAAGGAAAGACTGGCTTCAGGCAACGAAGCAGCACTTACAGTATCATGGCAAAGACTACTAAAGAGGCTGGAAGAAGAGGTTGATCATATCTCCTCCATGGGATCAAAGGTGGTACCAACAATCGACTTTGCCAACATCTCGGACCCCAAACACTCGGAAGCGTTCTGCAACCAACTACGAAGATCAGGGGTGGCTATCATACGAAATGTAATCCCCAAGGAGACAGCAGCCAGCTGGAAGCAAGAAGCAAGCGAATACCTCAGCCAGAACCCAGGCACGCGAGCAGTGCCAACAAAAGACCCCCAGCTTTACGAACTCTACTGGAGTCCAGCCCAGATCAAAGCCAGGGCACATCCCAATGTCATAGCCGCGCAGAAGTTCGCAATGGGAATATGGGAGTCGAAAGACCCCAACGCCAAAGTCAGCACAAACTTTCCCATCACATACGCCGATCGAGTGCGGATCCGAACTACTGCCACAACCACAACGACATGCGGCAGCGGTGGTGATGAAAGCCGACCCAGCCCTAGCGCCCATGTCGACAGTGGCAGTGTCGAAAGGTGGGAGCCAGATGGGTATGGAAATGCAGGGACGTACAAGGAGATCTTCGATGGGCACTGGGAGGATTATAATCCTTGGAAGGTACGTGTAGGCCAACCTACCTCTCTTCCCTTTTCTTCAGAGACACTTTGAAATTTTGCTAACATCCCTTTGCACTACTCCCCAGAGCTCCTCCCGTGTCCAAGTAACAAGCGATCTCTATCAAGGCGCCGGTTCTTGCTCCATCTTCCGCATGTTCCAAGGACTTCTAGCCATGAGTCCCATCTCCTCCGATGCCCCAGACTCGGACTCAGATTCAGACTCGCTCCAAGTTTGTCCCATGCCCCAGCTAGCCACAGCTTATTTCCTCCTACGACCCTTCTTCTCTCCTTCGCCCTCTTCATCGCCGGCCTCTTCATCCTATAACCTCAACTCGTCCTCCTCCTCCTCCTTCCCCGTTGCCGGTGAAGGTGAAGGTGGAGAAGACCCATCATCACCCTGGCTCTTCGACCATCCCCACAACTCCATCCTCCACGGCGCCCTTCCCAGCTACGCCCAAGACATCAACCCGACCTTGCACCCGCACCTGCAGCTGGACCGCAGTCTGGTGACCATCCCGCGGTTGGAGCCCGGTGATTACGTGCTTTGGCATCCGGACCTAATTCATGTTGTTGATGGGCCTTGGGAGAGGAGGAGGCGGGGACGGCACCAGCAACAGCCGCAAACGCAACCGCAAACCGATTACCAGAATCAGCACCACCAGCACCAGCACCACCCCCACCAACCAAGCCAGCCACAACAGCACCAACGAAACCACAGCATGACCACAAGGAGCAGCAACAACAACCCAAACCTAACCCTCAACCCACACAAAATAAAACAAACAATGTCCCTCTACCTCCCCTGCTGCCCCCTAACCCAAACCAACGCGCTCTACCTCTCCCGCCAGCGCAAGGCCTTTCTGCTAGGCAAACCCGGCCCCGACTTTGGTGGAGGCGGGCAAGCGCTTTTCCACCAAGGACACAAGAACTACGGCACTTATGGGTACGGGTACGGCGGGGTGGGGAGCACGGGGAACGGACTTGGTCTATTTAGTCATTTGCGAAGTGATAGTGGTGGTAGCTATAGTGGCGGTAGTGTATGTGGGAGTGGTACGGGTGATGAGAGCAGTCATATGGGCAGGGCAGGGGTGCAGGATGTTAATGATGCGGGCGGGGATGATGGGTTGAGGACCATGGGGCTGTTGCCGTGGGATGAGGAGGAGGCGAGAACCGAGGCGGAGAGGGAGGTGTTGGCTATGGCTAATGGGATATTGTTTCCTGATTTGTATGATTGTGGGAGGATATGAGGAGTGTTATGTGTGGGTTCGGTGTTGTGATTGTGGGAATAAAATAAGGCTTGTAACACTAGGTAGACTACATAGATGGGTGCTGATGCAAATTAGGTAGAAATGGAATGGACAAGAGTTCGCTGGGCCGACATAATATCAAGAAAACGTTCTGCTCATTCTCATTCTTCTAACCGAAACCAATTCGACACCTGGGGTATGAAAGTAGCAGTTTCCGAAATACATTCTCACGGTATCCTTGAAAAGCTATGAAACTCCTTTTACACTGACAAACTGCTCGATCGCGAACGAACGAGCGTCCCTGTTGGTTCTCCACCACTGTATGATCGTGCACACAACTCCTATGAAAGCGACGGTAATCGCCGCTGTCCTTCACCTCTGTTTCTCCTTTGATGATCTATCCCTTCGAGATCCACACTACGTCGGCATGGAGGTCTCGGCGTGGTGCTTGTAATATTTTGTCTTGCTGCGAAAAGAACTTGTGTGTCCGTTTCCGTTCGACCAAGTCGGAAGTGTTGATTTACTTCATCTTCTTGGGGACACCATCCTGCTGGGTACGGCCGTACTTCTCAGCAAGCTCGTCATACTCGCGGTGGAGAGAGGCGGACTGCTTCTTGAGGGTCTCGATGTCCTGGTCACGGAGCTGGACCTCGCGCTTGAGGCGGGAGATCTCACCAGGGTCACCGGCCATGGCGAGCTTCGCGGACTGCTTGGTGTCCTTGTCGGTACCCTCGAACTTCTTGAGCTTCTCCTCGAGACGGAGGACCTCGAGAATCATGATGTAGGTGCGGTTGAGGATCAAGGAGAGGAAGAGAGTGAAACCGCAGAGGTACATGTTGCGCTGGGAGTAAAACTTGCGAGCCTGGACCTCGAGACGCTCGTGACCCATGATGGCAGCACTGTTGATCTTGTGTTAGTTTTTTGTGTGCGTTCAAGATAAGGAGAACAGCAGGTTTACGTACGCGTTACCCTTGGAGGCATCGGTGGCAGCGGCGAGCTCTACCTGGACGCGGTAGACTCTGTTCACGCTGTCGATGAACAGGATGAGGATGAATATGAACGTAATTTTTAAACCGTATTGTAGCTTTGCTATGATTGGGTTTTCGGAGATGAAGGTGAACAGCTTCCTGCGGATAGCGAATGGCAGAGGAACGATGAGCAGCATGAAGATGCTCATCTCTGCTACTAGGAGCATAAAGACCTACGAAGCGAAAGCGTTAGCCAATTCTATCCATTGACCATCGTCGTGTTGTTTCCTATCCAGCGACATGGCGCCAGTCACGACGGCGGAGGGCATGATTGAACACATACCAAACTGTAGTAAAGCGTCATCTTGACGGTTGTGGGGGGACTCGCGCCCTCGTGTTCAGATCAGTGTTTAGGTGTAGTAAGTGGATTTGGTATTGCGACCGATTGCGCAACTGTTGTCTTTGAAGTGGTGTTTCTTGGTGTTGATTTGGCGACGATGCCGAAGCTTGGGGGAAGAATGGAGGTTTAGGTGTGAAGAAGGGCGGCAGGTTTACGAGGCAGGAAGAAATAAGAACAGAAAACACGGCGACAGGTCACAGCAAAGAAATGAGCCCGTCTCCTGCCAATCTGGAGCTTGGCTTGGGCAGCGCGGGCTTGCAAGCTTCCCGTCAGGTTGCTGTGGGCAGTGCAGGCAGTGCGTTGAGTGGGTAGTGTAGGTCGGCGGGACAGGTGTGACGTGTTTGGTCCGACTGGCAGGTGAGCTGTTGCTGTTGCTGCTGGTTTTTGAGGAGCTTCGTCAGGGAAGGCCCGGAATGCCAGGGTCTGTAAATCATCAACGTCATTGCTTGTGGCTTGAGCGTGGATCCCCAGCCGTCTTTTCAGCCTCTTTGTTGATCGGGGGTTCGAGCTTGGCTGTGGCTGGAACGAGATGAGTTCCACAGCTCAGCTCACTTCTTTTTATGGAAGCTGACAGTTCCTGACATGTGCTTCCGCTGCAAAGAACAAGTGCCAACTGCCAAGCAAACTTGAAGTTCAGAGACTCGGGAGCCCCCGCCATGTGAACCCTAACCCTCATTACCGTGCTTCGGCCGCTGTCGGCATGATTTCATTTTCCGTCGCTTGGCACTCTCGGCTAGCTTTCCAAGTTGAAAGCTGGGAGAGTTGGCCAGTTGGCCGGGGATTCTTTTGTTTACCCCTGGCATGATCGGTCAAAACCCTTTGATCGGGTTTCTGCTCCTCTGTTCAAGTTGTGAGTTGAAGAAGAGCCAGGACACATGCACGAAAAGATCTTATCTTAAATGCCGATGCTGTTGTCCTTGCAGTGCCGAACGGCGACTCAAAAGCAAGGAGAAGGAGAGACGAATTACTCTGGGATAAAGTGCGTGCAGAGGGACTGACTGCCCTGGAAGCCACTCCGATTCTCCAAATCCATTTTAAACCCCCGCTCGCGGCTCAAGCCAGCGTGTTTCATGTCAAGACTTTTGCACATCGTCACCTCCAAAATAATATCTGGGCCGTCGTCTTCTCCATATCTTCCATCCCGTCATCTGGGGAACTGACGATCCCGTCCGACCTTCCTGTTCGAAGTTCTCAGGTTAGCGACCTGCCAGAATAGGGATGGGAGCCCGATCACGAAAGATATGGGGACTTGCGAGTCATTCAAGAATCATTTGATATTGCCAGAATGCGGTTGCATGAAAACAGTATTTTCTTTCTTTTTTTCTTCCCTTCATCGCTCCCTGCGCCGATCTTTTCTGTTCATATTGATACAGATTGCTGAGCAGCACATCCCGCGCCGCATCTCCGTCTCTGCCGTATGAGGCACCAGTACGTGGAATGCGGTGTACGCATGTACATATCGGTATCAGGAATACGACCCCGGGGAACGAAGAGTGTCGGGACCATGGGGGACCATTCGACGAGCACAACTGATAGGCTACAGTACAGCCAACGCCGCCGGCTCGCCAGTCATCCATACGAATTCTTCACGAGAGAATCCTTTCTGCGCCTCAAAAAGCAGGTCGGAGCCAGTTGTCCAAATTCGGCTGTAATCCGCAGTGCGGCCCGCTGAGAGAGAAGCAGCATGCATCTCCCATCCATGCAGCACCCTGAACTGGAAACCGAACCCCAAAAATGCCCACCACACCCTCTTGTCTCTTCAGGTGAAGAAAACACATGACTCCATTCCCGAAAAAAGGCACCTTGATGGGGCGTGGATTCTACTCAAGTGCCTGAATGCAAGCAGGGAACAGCAAGTGCTGAGGTATCCGCTGTACATGCTGGGCTCCTGGGCGATCTTCATCAATTGGATTATGTGGAATGGTCCACCGTGGAAGTCCACATCTAAACCAGCCCTCGATTTTCTTCCATGTTCTCCCCCCCCCCCCCCCCCCCCCCCCCCCCCCCCGAGGCCGGGCCGGGATCCTAGCACCCACGGGGCCACGGGGACTTGGTACTTGTATATATCTCGCCGACCACCTCGCCGGTATGCATGATCCCTTCAGAAAGAGTTTAAAGCTTTTTGCAAGTGTTGCCAGAAACCTGTTCCCATTTTTCTCTAGTTTAAATCCGTTGTTCCGCTCACACCAGAAAGCGAGCCATCTTTCGTTCCCGCTCGTCATCCACTCCCAACAACAGCGACCGTCAGCAAAAGTTGGCCCACGATAATACGAGGCAACCCTGCTATTTTCGGCCAACCGACCAACTTATATATATACACTATATATCGAATCGGCCATACCTGTCTCAGGAGGCATCCTTCAGTCACTCGCTCTTCTCAACTGTCAAAATGAAGTTCCAGCTCCTCGCCGTCTTCTCTCTCATCGCCATGGCCTCAGCAAGGCCCATTGTCTGCCCAGATGTACGTTATTCTTCCTCCAGTATAAACTACGCATATGCTGACTCCGTGCCATAGGCCAAGCGCGATGCTATTCTCAGAGGTGACCTCCCTAAGGAGGCATGCTGTAGTTACGGCAAGTGTCTTGGGGATGTGGTGATTGCCTCGTCATGAAAGGGTTGTTTCAAGAGCAATCTGTAACCGCAAACATGGCTGTTCGAAACATCATCACCGTCTTCATTCCCAACAGCACGGAACGTCTTGAAGCATTCCGATTCTCCACCCTCGCTTCCAGACCCAACACCGTCCAACGTTTTTCGACAATTCCTTTTCCGGCACACGGCCCCACCTGCGCTCGTATCCCGGGACAGCGACCCCACCAAGACACAGGACGACACCGGGATGAACGGCAAACCCCGATACGATGAACTTTGCCCATGGAGACGGTTCTCACCGACGGCCTCTCACTTCTTACCTAATCGAAAACAGCCCGTGTCCTTGACAACCTCGGGGGCCAAGTATATACTCACACCGTATACTATCAACCACACTACACATACGCACTTCTGACCGACTAATATACCACGTACAATACCCATCTTTTTTTACGATTACCAAGTCACCGACGACTACTCGAGACGCTAGATGGAAGTGAACGGCAACCGCTCTGTACATACCGAAGCCAATTGGGATTTCAGACATTTCATCAATCACCAACATCAGCATAGAGAGAGGGGGGAGGAGGATAAGAGAAAACGACCTGGTATGAGAACAGGCAGCGCATGTTGTCCTTCCTGTTCATCGCATAGCCCGACACATATGTGTCTGGCATAGTGAACGCCGCAACGCATTAGAGGGAGTTTATGGAGTCTACTACCTATGAATTAATGTTTTATTGCTGCCATTCAACACAAACTCTTGCACTGCTCACGACTGTGGCCCGCCATCCATATATCGGTGGCATTAGCTCGGATATGTGTTATGTACATGCTACACTTCCTCTTTGGATATATATAGCTTACAACGAACATAACCCATAGCATTATCAGGCTGAAGTAGGCACGTTATGCTTGTAAGTGAGCTCAACCTAGTGCGATAACATCATCATCATCGTCAACATTTACTTGCCCTCTACACAGTCTTATCTCTGTTCTAGGCCACCTCTTCTCAGCATGTCGGCATATGGTACCAAACAGACATAAACAATCGGTGATACCATCACCTCCTTGTACTACCCTTAGTTGACGCCAGGCCTTTCACCACAACCCTCAATCATCCATGGACGGCGGAAACTCCGGGACAGTGATCATATCAACAGCTCGTCCATCCCGCTTCCACACTTTACCATCCTTCATCACAAACCCCACCTTCCTCAGCGCCTTCCCATCCTCTCTCGGATCCGCATCCAACGCAATGATATCCGCCCTACACCCCTTCTCCCACCAGCCAAACCGATACCCCGTCAGCTCTCCTCCACACGCCTCCCACCCGCCCACCGTCGCCATTTCCAACACATCCTCGATCTTAATCCCCGCCTTCACAAACAGTTCCAACTCCCTCGCGTTCAAGCCGTGGTCAATAACCCCCGTATCACCCCCCGTCACCACCCTCACCCCGTACTCGTTTACCGCCTTTTTCACAGCCGCAAGGCAATCCTCCATAAACTGCGGCGCAGCGCTCTCCACCGTCGCCAGCGTCGGCACCCAAATCGTCCCCTGCCTCTTCATCTCTTTGAGCACTTCATCCAACAACCCATTCGAGTCCTCAAACATGTGTTCCATCGTCGTCACGCCCGCCTTCGCCGCCATCAGCGCCGCTTTGGTCTCGCCCGCGTGTGCGGCCACCGGTAATTCAGCGAGCTTCGCTTCGCGCACAATGGCGTCCATCTCGTCCTGGTCAAAAAGCGGCACAGCAGGGTTTCGCTTGCGCGGATCATCGGGCGGGAACAAGATAGCCTGGTTGGAAGTATTCGACACTCCCGGGCCAGGGAAGCGCATTACTTTCCTTCTGTAATCCGCATAAAACTTGATGATATCCGCGCCGTCGCCGACCCGCCTTCGCACCCCCGCTCTGACGCCATCTACGCCGTCGCATGGGTCGGAGGCACGGGGGACCAGTAAGCCCCCGTTGCTGGGGATGTTGCTGGGGCCCAGGGGGCCGGAAAGGGATTTGTTCTCCCGCCGGATCTCGTAGGAGCCGTTGGAGGCTAAGGCGTCCGTGGCTACGAACATGCGTGGCCCCGGGACGAGGCCGCGGTTAATGCAGTCGCGTAACTGGGCGTCGGCGGGGCCGAGGGCTTCGGTGCCGAGGTCGCGGTAGGTGGTGAATCCCGCGAGCAAGGCGGCGCGGACGTGCGAGGTGGCGCGGAGGATGCGTTCGACGGGGGAGGCGTCGCGCATTTGTTCTATCGAGGGGCGGTCGCTGTTGTTCCCGTGGGCATTGGATGTCATCAGGGGACGTGAATTCAATGTAGGTCGTGATATGGGGACGGGAGAGGGGGGCCGTACACGTACGAATGCAAAAACACATGCGTATGACTATCTACCAAACCGGGCAACACACACTTGGCTCCCCTCAGGTCGATGTCCCCGGCAAGAAGCTGGAAGTCATCATCATCGTCGTCATTACGTTCGTAGACATTGGCTATGGAACCGGTGTCTCGGTCGATTTCTATCGAGATGTTCTTCCGGAAGGCCTTTTGCTTGGGGTCGAAAAGGAGGGAGGAGTGCACCGTGAAGGTTTTGGGTGGTGAGGGTGGCATTACGCGAAGGGTCATCCCGAAAATATGGGCAAGGTGGAATCGGCTTGGATGGGTTGAGGTGAGCTATGGTGAGCGGTGGTCTTTAACCTCGATCTAGGTCTGGGGGGTTAGAGTTAGCTGGATGAGCGTATACTTGATAAGTGTTGAAGAGAGGATTGGAGGAGTTGATTGGTGCATAATGGTGCTTGTAGCTGGGATATTTCCCCACCTTTGCTCTTTTGGTACTGCGAAAACGGTGCGGTATGAGGCCGTCTTGAAAAAGGGCTGCAGTGTATACAATTGACTTGTTTCTCTGTTCAGAAACTTGAGATATGACTGGAGAGTTCGGGCAAGTAAACATACGAAAAAGGGGCACATACCTTCCTGTTTATGTATCCAAGATTTAGCCCCTGTAGGTAGCTATGGCACGCGATCATGTGCTCTTCATGTTGATGTTACCTTGATGGCTAGGACGGGTACCTTGATGGTTACCTCGTGTCGGTAGCCATGACTGCCGCCCCTCCCCGATGAACATGTCGATCTCCCTCTAGACACGCAATCAAAACCTTTGTTGGGCTTACTTTTCAAACCAGCGGTTGGTTGCTTGAAAGCGAAGAACTTTAAGAGGTCGAACCAAAAGACTGTCCTCAATTTCCGGCAACGTGTAGCCTCAAGTCCAACTAAATGCTGACATTGCCGACCCAGATCAGGACCGCCAACATCTTGCGTGACGCGGAATGGTAGGAAAAAACGACAGCGATATACATAAACGTCCATTGCACCACCACGTAGTCCCAGTCGTTCAAACATCACATAATCCCTAACCGTTACTGGCCCCATGGACCTGGAAGGCAACGCGGAAATAAGGTGGCCTTTGTATCATGAAACGTGTTGTTGATTTAACATAGCGCTGTTGTTCGTTGTGTTACCTTTGCCGGTAAGGTACCTATCCCAATGCTGACGATGCCCTAATAATGCCAATGCCCAGTTGTCCGTTCGTTCCCATCAAAAACAAACAAAATATCATTTTCTTTCCTGTTGTCTTCCCTTTAATTCTTTTGTCCTGGCAAGCTCGCGCCCTTCTTCTTCAGGATCTCCTCCTCTTCTGCTTGGATCTGAGCGTCGATCTTGGCACCCCGGGATGGCTCGTTGCCATGCTCCTTAGCCTGTTGGATTTCACCTGTTAGCCTAACCGTTTCTCTTGGTTGTTGGGGAGAGATATACGTACGGGAAGTGTTGGGTCCTTCTTGTGCAACTGAGTCTCTCTGCTGTCCTGTTGCGAGTCGTCGGCGGCCTCTGCGGCGGCCAGACGGTTCTTGATTGACCTCTCGTCCTTGGAGTCGGTATTCTTGTGGGCGTGGGCTTGGCCCTCGTTGTAGCGATCGGGGGTCTCGATCTCGGACTGCTTCACATTGCGCTGGTCACCGGCCTCGTAGACCTGAGAGTTTCCGACGTTCGAGTTTCCGCTCATGTTGCTGGTAGATGTTCTGCTGCTGGGGTGTTGCTGAAACTGTACGTTGGGAGGGAATCTGAATCCTGGAGTATTGCACATGAAACAAATGCTGGTGGCTTGTGGTGTTTTTGATGTTGTTCAAACTTGAATGCAGAGCAAAGACAAAAGACAACTACACGGCTACCTGCCTCTACTTATACCTAAACTCCAAACTCCAAAAGACGACCAAAGGAAAGGACGTTGGTCTGGTCATGGGGTCCACTGACTGTACGTCATGTCAGGACCACTCAGCTTCCACAGCTCACCTCCCACGAAATGGGGCGGTCTGCCCATCATGTGAAGCTCAGTGGATGGCAGTTGCCTGGATGTATGGGTTTGGTGATGGATTACAGTTATGGTATGGTAATGATGCGACGCCCACAGCGGGCAGGCGGACAACATCGGGCCGTCGGTCGTCTTGCGCCATTGGTGCCCCCCTTTGTGCCTTTTGGCTCTTGGTCCTATCATTTACGTCATTGATCGACAGGGCGCTTGGTAATTGCGGGGAAGCCAAAGTGCGCTAAAGTGTTTGCGTAAACGGCATTTTTTTGACCTGAAAACGTTCAACAAATTATACGAATGAAAAGGTAAGCTTCGATTAACAATCACAGCCAATGCTGAGCTGGAACTTGTCAAGACACACCTGTTGCATACCTTTAAGATAAACATTGTTGCCGTCAGCACCTTGACCAAAATGCTTGGACATCCGGAAGGAGGTGCGCCAAGGCACTTTGTGTTTAGGCAGGCGGGGCCCTGCGGGAGATCCCACTTGTGGGGTGGGGGTGTCCAAACTTGTCCAAGCCATTGTCCAAAGAGTCCAGGAACCTCTCAACTCTCAAGTGGAGGGTCAAGGTCGGGATGAAGCAAAGGAGACTGCGGAAAGAGTTCCGGAATTGGTACCCGTATCAGTCCAGCATCTTCCCTCCATTGTCCAAAGAATAGAGTCTGGGGAGTAGAGCAGTCCAGATGAAACTCCAATGACTTATTGGGAGCAAACGGCAGAATCAATCTGGCCATGATATTGATATACTTGGAGAAAGAAGAACAAACGCACTCCTTCTGTATCTCTGCTCTGAAGGCAAGTTTACATATCAAAGGGAATCAGCCGTGCCAGTTTGATGGACATTCCACGACGAAGAGGCACAAATGCTCCGACAGCACAGACTTAGGCAAGTATCGGGGTCGACGGTAGACGAAGAGTGCGTGCTATGAGCTGCCACAGCTGGGCGGATTCATTGGTGAGGCGGAACATGCTTGTTGGTGAAGAACAGCGTTACATACCTGGCGAGCCTAGGTAGCTACCATATCAAGCGCCATGTGCTCTCCCCAAACAGCTGAAAGAGGTGACCCCAAACCTAAAGACTCCAACGTGGGAAATGCACCTGAACACGAGCATACAAGATCATGGTTTCTTGTTGTTTACCCTGCAAGTTCATCTATAACGCAAAGCCCTACTTACTACCTGCGCTTCGCCCACAAATAACAAAACAGAATCATGTCTGGAAGGAAGCCCTCAAGGTGAGGATGGCTTGATACATATTGGGGTTGCGGGCCTTCAGGTACAAGTACACTAGTGTACAGGTACGGCAGGGCTGTGCGATGTGGGTCGGTGAGGTTGCCAGGCGAGCCAGCAAAGCTCCACATTTTATCCCGATTGGGCAATCCGAGCTGAGGCTTAAGAACGTGGCCCAAGCTCCCAGCTCAGAAGTGTGCCTGCCGGGGCAACGCAGGTTTCCATTCGCGGACGTCCCCCGAACGATTCAACTTCACATCAACTAATCACCAATCATCAAGAACATCATCAACAGCCTCCTCTCACATATATCTTTCACTCTATACCCCGAATCCACCACATTTCAATACCAAAATGTTCAAGTTTGTAAGTGACCCAACGTACAACTGTGGAATAACTGCAGTGCGGCGGGAACCACAGTGCGCTGACTCAACTTGTTGGCTCATGTAGCTCCAGCCCAAGGTGCTTGACGCCATCACGCTTTTCCACAAGGCGAGCAATCCGGCTTCCATCAGGATTGCCACTCTTCTCAAGCAAGCTGCAGGCTCCGGTGCTGCTGTTTCCGACAACGCGCCTGCCAAGAAGTCCGACTTTGAGCTCAACATCACCGAGGAGGCCCCTACCACTGAACAGCTCACAACCATCTTGGACTATGTCGGCAAGGCGGGCATTCCATCCATCATCAGCAATGCCCAGAATCAGGAAGAAGCCCTGAAGAAGTTCAAGCAGAACGCCGATAGCCTCAATAGGCCCATTGTCCGTCTCTCCCCTCCCGCCCTGTGCACATTCCAAGGCGGCTTACTGACCAGATTACCTTGCATTGTAGGTGGTTGACTGGAACAACGGCAAGGTCTTCACAAGCGACAACGAGTCCGCCATCCTCAAGATGTTGGAGGCTCTCCCCAAGAAGAACTAATACTGCTGCGCATTGTCCTGCCTTCTTTTTCCGTTTCCCTTTTCCAGTTCTGTTGTTGTCCAGAAGATACTCCTCTCCTCCATGTCTGTTCTGTAAATATGTAATCGGCATTGTTGTCCGTCCTCCTCGCCCCGAGGCACCTTTACTTTATAAACACCAAGCGGTTGAATGAAGCATAAAGAAGTCTTTCCAATCAACCGGGCAAACCTGTCCGATACTAGTGGACGATTGCCTGTGTTCTCTTTTATGATATGGTGAGCGCCATTGGGGCTAAATTGTCGTGAACAAACTTTGAACGAAGAGGTATCGGCATTGATATCAATGTATCCCCACTTCGCGCATCCGCACAATGTCAGGTCCGGGTCCATAGGCAACAAGGAGAAGCAGGAGAAGATGGTTAAGCAGTACGGCAGCAGAGGAGCTTGCAGGAAAGGACTCGATGGCCGTTTCAAGCTGTCGTCCTGCCCAGATTTGGTGCGTTCCTCTGCGTATTCGGGCATGGTAATATTGGGCATGGCAAAGTTGGCTGGCAGCATGTCCGACGAATATGTCTGCCGGTAAAATATTGGGGCAAAAGCTCGGCCTCCCCTCGCTTTCCGGCTGCGCTCGCTTTCCGGTCAACAACACTTCACCTCGAAACCAGTTTTCCATTCACTTGTGCAGTCCTTGCATATAAACTGCCAGCGCTGATATTTCTCCCCGTCCTTTTTCTTCCTCCCATAAAATCCTTCCACAACCCCGCGTTCTGTCTGGTCACTACCAACACAGGACCACGATACTTTCTACCGTCCCAGAAACTGACCGACAAAGATACTCACTTCTGATCAACTCGTTGCAGCAGCCTTCTTTGCGAAGCGCATACCAGCTCTTCACAAACCGTCACCCCGCCAACACCGAGCTCGATCGAGCTCCTTCCAGCAACTTTCGCTCGTCGGCAAAGGCCTTTGCACATCTGATTGACTTGAAAACAAGGTTATTTGCCAGCACGTCTACTTATTTGTCACAGCACGGTCTAGCCCAGGTCGCCCAAAAGCCAAACTTGCGGTATATCACCATCCAGCCTACCACCCCTCTTCAAGAACATGGCTCGACACGCCACTCGCGAAGGTGTTCTCGTGCTCACATCCGACACGATGCCAACCCCCACCCTAATCACCGAGAACCCAAAGGTTAGTTTGTACACGTACTTGCCGTTCGGGTCGAGATGCGCTTTTTCGGTACATGCAGGCGAGCCTGCTCTTAACCATTCTTTGCCCGATCGTGGCACACTACGCGACTGGTCTCCGCAGAAGGTCGAGGAAGCTGCAGCAGTAATTCGCAGGCTTCACACCGATGCTGTCGAAGGCATGACTGCCCCCTGTCACTGGGAGGACCTTCACCAGTACTTCCACCCTATCGATCTGTGGTGCAAAGGCGCTTCTAATCTCCATAAGGTGATCTTGCGACTCCTCAAAGAGAATGAAGTCTGCATATGGGTTGAAAAGTGGCTCACCTGGGAGCAAAATCGCTACAAGCTGAGTCTTTGGGATACCATCCAGGATATCCGTTCGGTCTTCGACCCTTCTGACTGGTACAACATCCACGCCCCCAATACTCCTTTCCCGGAAGAATACGTAGTCTTCCTCTGTGGCGTGCTGAAATATTGGTATGACTATTATCGCAACCTGGAGATCGTGGCCGTGGCCTCCGCAGGTACAGCCGTACTAGTTGCTCCGGCCATTGTGGCCACTAGCCCTCCGGAGGATACACTTCAACTTGAAGGTCAAGGTAAGTTCACACATCACTGCTGCCTCCTGGTCTTCTTCCTCCGATAGCTCAGCGTGAGACGAAGCTATCCAACTAACTCCTTGTAGGCGCCCCCATAACATGGTCTCCTCCTCGTTCCGTCCGTTCCTCGTTGGCGGCGGCTCATCCGCCCGTCGTGCGCTCTACGTCGTCAGCATCAATCCAAGCCACGGCCCCTGACTTTATCCCCTTGATTACACGAAGCTCAGCGGACCTTTGCGACCTACCTGCTGCCAGCAAGGTCGAGACTCAAGCCATCAACGAGCATGTCCAAAGGGCGAACAAAGTACAACACAAGCCATCAAAGTCAGGCCCAATCCCGGAGTCTGAGCTCAGCAAGCTCCAAGTTGAGACGGGAATTGCAGGTCCTTCTCGTCTTCCCAACAGAGCCTTGCAGCCAATGCCGGCTCCATCCAAGCCCTCTGCTACTGTTACTGAGGTACCCCATACCGGAAATGTCCTCCCAAGCCAATCTCAGCTTGGAAGCGCCAACCCGCCCAATGAGACTCGTGAGCAGAATACTTCCGGTCATCTTCCCAATCAGCCTGCCTCGGTGACCCAAGCGAAAGGCCATCAGAAGAAGAAGAAGGGAGCCGAACAGAAGGCCAAGAACGGATGGTCTCACTCACGGAACGACCCCATACACGGCCCAATCAGGCAGCACAATAAACAGTCTCAAGGGAGCAGCAAAGCCAGCACCCTTCAAACTTCGAACCCGGGCAACCACTGCACACCACTGCGCCAAGCAGCAGCCAACTCTCTTCCACGTTGTGCTAACCTTGGGAAAGGGGGTTATGAGGCCATCTGGGAACACTGTGAGTGTCCTACTTGTGAAAGGAAGAACCGCAGTGTCCGTGCTCGCCTTGGCCAAAGAACAACATTCACGCCGACCGAATTGAAAGCCATCGAGGATTATATGTGTCAATTCGGAGTCTTGGAAGGCTGCAGAGCATCATCAAGCTATAGCCATGACAAGATGGTTGCATATATTACGTGAGTATCTGCAACCTTGAAACACATGGAAACCCTTAAAGACTCACGCTGACTCGTGGTTTAGTTTCCGGAACGAAGAAGATGCGGTGACAGCCGTGCACATGGGCAATGGTGCCCGAATTGAAGTCGGCACCGACGATCTCCGTCTGCAGCTCGAGCACCCCTGGGTCAGCAAACACTGGCGGTCTCAACCCCAGCAACGCGCGGCTGGAACTGGCCCACAACTTACCAAGGGACCTGCACAGCTTCAGGAGCGCACACCTCCTGCTACTTCTGGCCCAAGGGCTGGTGATCTTGGCAGTGGCGGTTCAGCCCATTTGCACAATGTGCGAAACTCTTCGAAGAACTCACCTATGCCAGAGGCTGATCCCTTTGTCGGAGGAAATCCGAGGAACTTCAATAATATGATCTCCCATCATCCGCCTCACCCACACCACCACCCTCACCTGCCTCATCCCCCTCATCTCCCTCATCCGCCTCATCCGCCTCATCCTCATTGCCATGCTCCTTCGGCCTACAGCATGTCTGCTCACGGGCAACCCGTCCCTTTCCGCCCTGCTCATGTCCCTTACGCCAGTCCTAGCCACTTTGTGCCTACATATCCCCAACCGCCCCCCTTTGGCAGCGGCCCACCGACAGTGCCACCGGTAGTGTCACCGCCACACTTTCCAGGACCGCCCAGAAATTATCCGTGGCCACCAGGTCCGGGGGTCCCAACTGTCCATAATCAGCCTATGATGCCGATGGTCTATACCCCTTGGCCCGAAAAAACCCCGCATGTACCTCATCCTGGTGGCCCTCGTCACAATTGGCATATTCCCATCCATCCTGGTCAGCCTCGGGGGTCGTTGGCAGGTCCGTCGACGGGAGCACCGGCAGGAGCATGGGCGGAGCAGATGGCCAATCAGCCATCAACTCAGCCCGGACAGTCGCACGTCGAGCATCCCCAAAGAGAAGGTTCACGTGCGCAAACTAAGGAACCTGCCGAAGTGCACGTACTGCAACTGGAGGGGTCATCATCCTCAAGGAACTCCAACTCACCTATCTCCCACGGGATTCCGGTGAGGCTACCTTCATCTGGTAGGACATCGGAGGAAATTCAACTCGAGCAAGAGAGAGCCTCCGCTTCACAGCAAGACTCGAACGGCGAAGAAGATCAGGCTGAAATCAACCAGGAAGGCAGAGAACATCATGAAACCCACATCGTCGGCGATTAGAAGACGTCGAAGAGGTCGGGATCAGATGAGCAACTTCAAACTTCCAAAGATCAAGGCTCAGACGAGATTACTGGAACAGTTGTTCGGCACAAACTAACCGGGGGAGACATTACTGGAACAGTGATACGCCATAAACCGGCCGGTAGGCAAGCTTTGCCGTCTCAGTGGCTTGCACAAGCACCAGTCACCCAGGAGGAAGCGTCGGAGAGAAACTCGGGCCCGGCAGATGTTGTCCCACCCACGGCAGAGCTTCAGGAAGCAGACAAGGAACCGAAGGTGCCCGGGAACGGAAAGGGCAGGGGGAAGGTCAACAAAAAGAAGAAAAAAGATAATAGCGCTGCGCAGAATGCATCCTCTCAGAACACTGTGGGAGAGTTAGCGAACCTGGTGGACACTAGTCAGGTTATAAAAGAGGAGTCACAACCGGCGCCAGATGTTGTTAAGAGCAAGACGATACAGGCCGCGCAGGATGATGGGCCTCCCAAGAAGGCGGCCAAAAAAAACAAGAAGAAGCCTGCGAAGAGAGGACTGAGTCTCGTCGAGCAGACTTCCGACATCCCCAGTGCTCCTGTCGAGAGCATCCCGGCTGAGAGCGCCCCTGTCTCGACTGCCCCTACTGAGTGCGCTCCCGTTGAGAGTGCCGATACTCTCGAAACTACAGCAGTCATTGGCAAAGGCGAGTCTATCTCCTCTGTTATCACAACAAAGCCATATCGTGCTGATGCCGGTGGCTCTCTTCACGTCTTCCGGCAGCGCTACAAGCCAGCCATCAGGGATATTTTCGCACCGCCACAAGACGTCGACATACCCGAAGAATGGGCCCCAGACAACAACGTTAGGGGAGGCAAGAGTTTGTGCAACATTGCTCCTGCGAACTCGCCAAAGCTCCAACAAGAAGCGACAAAGGAACAAACCAGAAAGAAGATACACGGTAGCTTCGGCAACCTCGACGTAGGCTTCAACCCCTGGCCACGCGCCCCTTCAGGGGAGGTCTGGAGTCCGACCAAACGGCCTACTGTGGCTAACACCTCCATCAAGCGCTCAACGACGCCGGCGCCGCCTCAGGTCATAATAGAGCCGGCCCCAGCGGTTGATACGGTGACTAAGTACGGCTTGCCTACCCCATCCAGAGTGGCGTTTAAGGATACCATGGAGACAATCGGTCTCGGAGAGGATATTTATGCACATCAGAGAGGCGCTGGTTCGAAGAAGCCGTCGGGTTCATCGTTTGTGTCGATGACTGAGAGTCAGTATACCACTGCCAGCTACCACACCGCCAAGTCTTCCCTATCATCAGGAGAGAAGACGCCTCCTGAGAGCACTCCACCTGCTTCACCTTAAGTCGCACCCTGCTGCCGCTTGGGTTTACAGAACTGATGGAGGAACAAAATCCGCGGCCACATCCAGCGGTTGCGTTAGGAGGCTTCGTCGTCCGACTTCACAGGAGGCTTGCACAGTCATTCTTTTCTCTGGTCTGTTCATTCTATTCCGTTTCTTTTGTTTACATGTGTATCACACATTTGCTTTTCACTTGCTTGAGCTTGGGCAGCGTCACGGCATGGGTCCGTATCAGTGGACGCAGGAAAGTTGGTCGGCCTTCAACAACAGTCATGCTATGTGGCTCCTGCTTCAGTGCATAGTTGACATACATGTTCATCAACCGCTTTCCAGCGGTAACTATTCTCTTCTTCAGTATAGCATTCATGGCTTATGTACTCTGGTCTACTTTACAGTGAAGTAGGGCAACCTTAACACTTAGTCTAGTTAAAATTCACGTTTTACATCCAACGGAGGTAACCACTTATGCCGCATCAAGTGGCAATGATCACAACCTGGTGAGACAAATTGGACTGGTAAGGTGACGTGAAGTACGATGGATTACCATAGAAACTCGTCAAACTCGTATGTCGGAACTACAGAGTTGAAGGCCTCAAGTGTTCTTCTGGTCGTTTTCTAACATACAAAATGGGTAAATAAGCGGCCCTCAATTCTGCTGCATTGTATAAAAAGTTCAAGTTTCTTTGCATTAAACAAACTAACACCAAGTCGTTGAGTTGCCTTTGCGCTGCAAAGGATAAAGGGTCTTAAACCGCAAATGGGTAAGATTCATCGTTCTTTTATACTCGCCGAAGTAGAGATGGTCTATGGATGAAACTATAACTGCGTATGTTCTCGTACAGCTTTCTTATAGGACTTGAAATCATTCAACTTACTCAGCTTCGGTCAAGGTTGATCAACTTCGATTGACCCAAATCAACGCAAATTGATCCACATCAACACCAATCGACCCAACTCAACGCTTCTACAGACACATCACGCCCTTTATACGAAAACCACTCCAGAACAACCACAGTCTATGATTCCAAGCCCGTCAGCTGACTAACTGGCAGAAAATCCGGACGGCCCGGGCACCGCCTTACGTACTCCAAAGTTCACGCTCATGAAGCAGATCAACCAAAGACCCACGCCATCATGACCCTTGTGGCCAATGTCTCGGTTCGTTTCAAAATACGGTGTATAAAGTCTATATTATGTACGTTGCTCTCAAAGTCCGTAGCTGATTTTTTCCAGCTGTTACCGGCTGCCGTTTATTTCGTATCGACCGTGATCCGTTGGCGTTTTATTCCCTCACCGTCCAAGCCATCCCGTTGCCTCAACAACGCATCTCAACGGACCAGATATCTTTTCTACCTGCAACCGACTTCAACTTGTCTCGACTAGTTGTCGAGTCTCTTCTTGCGCATGACGTTTTGCTGAAAGGCATCAATAACCAAAGCTGGGCACAATACCCTGTAAGTGATTGCATACAAGACAGCAGCAGTGCACCCAACGAACAACCTAGTTGCGTCAAACTAACTTGCGGCAAAAAAAATCAGGACATCCAGATGCCCGATATCAGGAACTAAGAGGGCAGGGTCGACCCTCCCGCCCCCGCCGCGCCATCATCGCCCGATATGGAAGCAGTAATCGAAATCTCTCGAGAAGAATTCCAAGCGCGAAAAAAGCGACGCATTGAAGCGAAGAGAAGCAAAGCCGTCAACGTGCTCTTCGTGCCCGACATCAAGATCAAGGGAGAGAACAAGACCGACCCGTCCGCGCCACCATCGCCGGACGAGGAACCAATAACTGAAATCTCTGGAGAAGAATTTCAAGCGCGCTGCAAGAAACAGCGCATTGAGGAGATGGAGAGAAGCGAAGCCACCAACAAAATGCCGTTCACATCTTCTCTCTTCGTACCCAGTATCAAGGAGGAGAACGGCCGCACCAGGGACAGGGACGACGACCCTTTGCGCCTGCGCCCGCGCCGGGGCCCAACATGTTCACACCTTACGTCTTCCAGGACGAATCCCTTGGCCAAGATAGTGATGCGAAGAACGAGCACATTGATTACTGGAGGGACAGTCTCTCCTCGAAACAGCGTCTTCGCTTCGCTTTGAAAAAGATATTGGAGTCTAAAGTCAACCATGCGTTGGCCATCACTGCTGAGCACAAGGTAAGTAGGTACCTCTGGTAATTGTGTAATGAAGTGACAAACCAAACCAGGGGCAGCCACTCCGATCTAGACTAGTTAATTCACACCACAAAAATTGCTAGACCATTCTCCGCCCTCTCCTGCTAAAGCCCTACTGGGTCAAAGACCAGCTGGTCCCCTCCATCCTCAAGTGGGAGCGTCATGAGCATTACACCGGCGTTGCTCGCTACCTCTTTACACCGAAAGATAATGAGGAAGCTTGCACCAAGTGTGCGACCACGGACAATTATGGCCCGTTTGCAGAGTGTGTCGCTGGGGGTCGTGGCGTGCACATGGGTGCGTGCTTCAACTGCTACTACAAGAGCGAAGGGAAGTGCTGCTCGCTCCGCATCGGTATGTTGTTGTCTTTTCTTCCGTCTTCGTTCTTTATCGTCATCCTCGCCTTGGTCACTACCTTGTTTCGCTTGGGACTTTTACTGTACTGGTACTTCTCCTTGTCGAGTCGTTGAAGTTTCTCTCGCACTTCTTGTTTGTGTGCTTTAAACGGCGAGTGTGCCATTCTTTCTTTCCCTCGTTAATCTTCAACTTGTCAGATGTGTCAAGAATGGCCATCGTTCGTTCTGTCCTATTGGTTTGATGTCTTGCCTTTTACCGCAGCTTTGCAATTACGCATCAAACTGATATGAATTATTACTACTATCTAGCTTACGAAAAGGCAGAGGAGAAAGCGCGCGGCAGGCACGAGACGGTGTCCCGTTTTCAGCCATGACCGTTCGCAACGCTAGCACAAGAGATTTAGAGAAGGCGTTGCGGTGGATTCGGGATGAGATCAGAATGCGTGAGGAGGAATGAAGTATTTGGAAGTATTAAGCATATCTGTTTCGTATCAACTGTCCTCTACATCTATCTGGAACACTCATATTTCAAGCGTACCGTTACCATTAAAATAAGACGTCGGCTGCCTGAGACTACCTAAATAACATCATCGTTAGACACCTTGATCATACGATCCGGATGGCATTGACGACAAATACATATATGCATTCCATATATATGCTCGATTTCTGAACTTGCTGAGATTGGTCAGTTGCCATCTGGATTACATACAAAATGAGACCAATATGTCCGTTATCATTATTTATCATCCAGTCCCCAACCGGCGCAAGTAAGCGAATCCGGCCAACAATTCTCTCGAAGAGTGACGAAAAGCACCAGAACAAAAAGAGAAACAAAAGTAAAAAACGTCAATCACTAACAGGAAAGAACCGCTGGTTAACTCATGGAATAAGCAAAAAAAGCAAAAGAAGATGCCCAATAACAGGATTGAACTGTTGACCTTCGCATGGACTTGATATCTCAGAGAGGAGATATTAGTACGACGCTCTAACCAGCTGAGCTAATCGGGCTGTTGTTGAAAGTGGCACCACATGTGGATCTTATGTCTGACAGGTAATGTCAGTCACTCTGCACGGGGGTATGAATGTTCCTTGTCTCCCACGCCAGTGCCAGCAACAATTTGAACTCCAACGATAATGTTGGTTATGATGATAGTTCGGCTCGAGTGAGGTAATGTCGAGTAATTTTCGTAGACTTTAATAAAAATTTTGGTGAGTGATGTAGTGCCTGATATGCCTTTGCATGCCCAACATAGGTAGACACAGCGCTGCGCTCTGCCACGCCCGATATGACCTTCTCCGGAAAGGGCTTTGTTTGGATACTCACGACTAAGGCGGGTGGTGTTGGGCTTGGATCGAAAATTCATATACGGTGTGACTTTTGTCTTGGAATTTAGGTACTGCTTATAACGGGGTAACTTGAAAAAGACGAAGAAGTCGGAGTGTCCGTCCCCTCTCTTCATTGCTCCTTCCCATTGCGACAACACTTCCTCCTGCGACATCCTCATACTTACCCCGCCTTCCTTCCATCCCATCTTCTACCTACCTTATCCTTCACTCGTCTTTTATCTCCTTGGCGGGGTCGTTAACTCGATAATGTGAGAATCTGCACTGGGTCCTTCCTTCCCTCTGACAAGGAGGTGATTCACAACTGCCCGAGGAGATCATCCACACCACCTTCCACCAAGGCATCATCACCAGAAGCAGAACAAAATACCGTAAGCGCATGCAAACTGAGACAGTAACATACACGCTTTCAAACCTGAATTAACTCGCAGCAAGGAAAGCGTCAAGATGTCCGATATCCGAGTGGAGCAACAGCTTCTCGCCCCATGAGCGTCTTCGCTTTGTCTTGAACAAGCTACAGGAGTGTAACGTCCCTGAAGCTTTATTCATCCCCGTTCAGCACCAGGTAAGTATATACTGTAGCCAGCCCAGACCCTCAAGTGCCAACTCGGATCACTCTCATCTAGGTAGTTAAGCTATAACGCCATCAAGGCTAATCTGATTCTAATCTGATCTGATTTGTTCACAGACCATCATCCGCCCCATCTTGCTCAAAACCTACTACGTCAAAGGCAAGCTCAACGATTTCCGATTCAAACGTCGCCAGATGGTCGGCTTCAAATTTGCCAAGGGCAAGCTCGTGACTTCCAAGCTCGAGTGGGATGAGGAGCGTCCAGAGCATTACACCGCTGTTGCTCGGTACCTGTTTACTCCGAAAGAGAATGGGCAGAAGAAGAAGACTTGCACCGAGTGTATGAACCCGGAGAAGTACGGTCCGTTTGCGGAGTGTGTTGTTGTCGCTGCTGGCAATCCGAGAGACGGTGAGCATCAGGATGGTGGTGCGTGCCTGAATTGTGTTTATAAGGGCGAGGAGGAGGGTTGCTCGCTTAGTGTCGGTATGGTTTTTTCATTTCTTTTTTTCACCTGTCTCTTGATTGTGAAAGACATTTCATTAACTAATAATTCATTAGCTTTCAAAGGTGATCCGAAGAAAGCCCGCTATTCCGGAAGCCGTGTCCTTTTTTCACGCGAAACCATTCACGAAATCCCGACAGACATGTTGTTGAAGGCGAGGGAGGTCCTTGTTGCCGAGATTGCAAGGCGGAGGGCGAATATGGAACAGCAGTGATGGGAGATATCAAGCGTTTGTTAATTGCGTCGACTTTGTCCCGTACGTAGTAGGGGTGGAGGACTTCTGGGATGATTTGCTAGGGCAGAGTAGAGCACGATGAGCAGCTTTGGCGATATATAAAGCTAGTTTCGTTACCAAGGAGGGGCTGAACAAAGGTCACAACAACTGACCAGCTCACAAGCCCCAAGTACGAGGCTTTTGATATACTTTATCTTGAGCTCTGAGTGGATTGGACTTGACCCCATATTCCCATGTGCTGTTATCCAAATCCGCGACTCATCAAGTGTAGTGCTGCCAGATATATCATGATGTGCACGTACAAAATCAAATCAGTCGCATATTCGGCCCAAGAAACAACTAGAAGACAAGTGTATATGAAGAAAAAGAAGTAAAGTAAACGCAACAGAATCGCCTAACACGCCTCGCCATGCAATAATTGGTAGGTGGTATTCCCTAATCCCCTTCTTTCAAACTTTGACAGATATCAGATAGATGTCCGCTCCTCTTACCGCTCCAAGCGGCCACAGTAATCCAACAATTTTTAGATACCAAGCTGCTTCGCTCCTCACATTTATACTTGGATTGCTCATCGGCCTTATAGCCCGATCCCACGCACGCTCCGTTCCGACTATGCCGTATCCTCTCTATTCTTCTTCGAATCAAAACTGTCCAGGCGGAAACTGTCCAGACTGCTGAAATTGTTGAGACTGATACGGCCCATTCTGATACGGTCCAGCAGGGGGATATTGTTGTCCTGGCAGACGAGGCAGCGGAGGCTGAATCCGTTTCCCGTCTAAGAACTGGGCGCTCCTGCCGTCATAGTAAAGGTTCTTTGTCTCCATCTGTCTTCGCGCTTCAAATGCGGCACGCTCCTCTTCATCTAAGGCAAACGCCTTCTTAAGCCACCCGAACGCGCTCCGCTTTTTCTTCAGTGATTTCGCACCGGCTGTTTCCTGGCTCGCTGTCGTCCCCGTCGTCATGTTGCTCCTCACGCTCATGCCCATAGCAGAAGGAAGGTTCCGTGGCGGCACCTGGTGAAGCTGACTGTGTTGTTGAGGGGATTGGTATGGCGACTGATATGGGGACTGCGATTGCCCCTGCGCGCTGTATTGGGTTCCTGACGTGTGCGGTCTTTGTTGCAGAGGAGAGTGGGGGCTTGCCTGAACGGGGCGCCAGAACTGCATCCCACTTTCGGAGTGAGGGGAGGAAACAAAACCGGGGTGCATGAGTGGTGGCGGCGGCGGGAAGTCGGAAACTGTATCAAAGGAGGCGATCGAGTTGACTGGCGGTCGCTCCATATCCGATCCGTAAGCAGAGTCTGATGCCTGGTATGCTCTAGACAATGGGAGTAACGAGTCTCGATATTCTGGCGAATCCGGTCGAGGTATATGTATCGAGTCCGGTGGTGTACTCTTCTGTGAAACTCGTTGTCTGAACGAGCTTCTTTGCTCCGGATGGACTACTACCTCTGGCAGCGAGTCTGGCGATATCCTGCGAGCTTGATTTGATGGTGGTCTTGAATATCGTGTATCAACCTGAGCCAACTTTGGCTTCGAGGGTTGTGACCTGAGCTCCTTCGAAGGCTGCGGTCTAAGCTGAGGGTTTGGTGGATTATACACCTTTGCCTCCAATGTTGGCTCCAGACTGAACACTTTAGCCTCCAGTTTCGGCTCCTGCTTGTACGCCTTTGCCTCGAGTGTCGGTTCTTTAGTACACACCTTCGCCTCCAGCGTCGGTTCCTTCGGCTTTTCAATGGTGGGCACCGGCGATTCCGGCTTGTGGCTGACGGGTTCATCTTTCTGCTTCGGGCGGTCGAAAACGCGAGGAGATGGAAGAGGCGATGTCTGTGGTGTATACGTTTTGGGTTGAAGGAGGTAAACCGGCTCTTCTTCTTCTTCTTCCTCCTCCTCCTCCTCCTCCTCTTTGATTTCATCCTTTATCTCGGGAGCTGTCTCAAGCTGAGATGGCGCAAGTTGGGGAGGGGCGGCCTTAGAAAGCCGCCGGGGGTTCCGGGCTGGTGGGGGCGGAGACTGTATGGGCAGTTCTAGTTCCGATGAAGACCTGCTATCTTCCACTGTGATTTTCTCTTCTGCAATCTCATTTGTTGGGGCTGTCGATGGGATGTCCATTGACGTTGAATGTGTAGATGTTCTAGTAATCTTCAGATCGAAGTACGAGGTTGGCGACGACTGCTTTCCTTCTACTATCGAACTGAGCCGCAACGATAACCGAGGAGGCGTGTTTGGAGTCTTAGCGATAGGAGACGTCGGGGGTGTAGTGACGGAGGATGCGTCGGAAGCATGGGGGCTGTGACGTGGTGATGTGAAAGGCTCGATGGTGAACTGGGAGAAGGTCAGCAAAAACAGGGGATTTTCGAAATGGAATGTAGCAGCCATGCAATAGGTAGAGGATACTCACTCGTGTCTTTCGGCTCACTTCACCCGCTCTCCGCTCCATCTCGGAAATGATGCCAATCAACTGGACAATAACCTTATTTAAAGCGTTGCCCTTCTCTTCCAGATCCATAAACGCTTGAAACCACCCATCGGTATTTCCCTTCATTGCATCAAATATGTCGATTACGTCTGGGCGCTCTTTCCTCCAGCGACCGTGCTGCTGCTCCGCCAGATAAATGGTGAAGTCCCTCGTAGACTCCAGTCCTTCGGTAATGTCATTCATGATCTGTTGGAGAGCGACCTGTGTCCGGGCTACAATATGCTCGATCTTCTCGTTTCCTTCGATTATCCTAAGCCGAAAGTTGCGATCCTCCAGCATCCGTTCGAAGACCTCGATGTTATCCATTGGCAACCTCAAATGGATGATGCGCTCGCTCAAATCTTTCGTTGCTAGGCCAATATCCTCTAGGATCGTCTCCAAAAACTCATCCACCTCGTCGATATGGCCCTGAAGAATCGCCACGACAGACATTTGACTATTCGCCATCCCGTTGAGCAAAAGATAAACGCCAAAGGAAATTTGCGACATCAGCCGACGCAGCTCGTGCGTTTGTTGCCCCGGACGATAGCGCCATTGGGCCGCTGGGGCTTCGGCCGACTTGCCTTGCTCCAACAGCTGTTCCCGACGGGTTTTGGCGTCGCCGGTACGCAGCTTTGGTTTTGTGGTCGCACCACCCTGGGTGGCTTCGAATAGGGATTCTGCAAAGGCTTCTTGCATGGACGGAATGGGATGACGGGGCGCTGGTGGTGGTCGCGGTTGCGGCTGTGGCTGCGGTGGCTGCTGCTGTTGCTGTCGTTCGTCCCGGTGGTGGTCCAACTTCCTCCTGTGCCTGTACGACTCGGTTTGTTCTGTGTCCGACTCGGTGACTGTCCCCTCGTCCTCGCTCCCTTCATTATCCGGGACCAGGACGATGGGGAATTGGCCATCCGGACTGAGGGGTGACGATCGGGCCATGGTAGGCACTGGTGGTGTGGATAAAACCACTACGGTTTAAACTTGAGATAGGCAATCAAAAATAGCACCGATGAGGAGCCCGAAATGCTAGCTTCTCATGGATGCCTCGCGGGCGACGGGGTCCTCGTTTGGCTTCTCCCCTTACGGCGGGCGATCGACAGCGAACGGCAAGTTGTGGGATAAACGCGTGGAGGTGTGGACGACGGCGTGGTACGGTCGAGGTTCCGTTCAAGGGAATGGCCGATTTGGTAGGTAGCGGATCTACCAGGCAATGGAAGCCAGTGCACCGGGCCGGCGCTGGCAATCACCCACTGCAGACGGGATGCACTCAGTGCTGCAGGTACCCGCAAACTCAGCGAGCTCAGGACCCTCCTCCAGTGGGACAGGTGCAGCTGTCAGACGGACAGGGCGGGTCGGTAGTGGAAACTGGAACTGGGGGAACCCGAGGTTCGGATTGAACGCCTTTTCGTCAATCCGTCGCGATGTTGGATTTGAACCGTGTACCTGGGCTCCGTCAGATGTTGGACCGTGATGCCCGGTACTACGTGTAATGTGGTGTAAGGAATGCCCCAGCGGTGGGCTCTGGGCGGTCCAGGTGTTGATAGACGGCGGGAGCTTGATTATCAGGATTATCAGGACTATCAGGGTGGGAATCGGGGGGTTCTGATCGGCAGAGGTGTAAATCACGACGGTCCTTCCGGGTAGTGGTCGGTCTTTACGGCGTCGCTGGGCGTGTTTGGTGGTTGTGGGTGGGACACACGGCGGTCAAGTGGCCATCCGATGTATGTGTAAGTGAAAATGCGGAACGGAGGCGGCAAAAGGAAGAAGCGCTTCACAAGTCGCGTCCAGGTATGGACAAACAGTTCAACCGCGAGTTTGTTGGTGAAAAGGAGAACAAAGACAGGTTGAGTTCGCTTGGAAGCGAGAAATTCATAGCACACTACCTGAGAGCTGACGACTCCATGGCGCCTGGGACTGTCCTCGCCTAGACACCGGCAAACATTGGGAAGCCGAAAAGCTGGGGAAAACAAAATGAAGCTCAGGTGAGCCGGCGTCGAATGGGAGCGGAGGGCAAGCCAGTGGGAGCCAGTGGTAGGGGAGGGAACCCAGGTCTATCGAAATGGAGCATCTGGCCGGGCCCCATCGAGCACTCCGGTTCCTGGCGCGGTCCCTTGGGCGTACCTGGGCCGTCCCTGGGCCGTCCCTGGATGGTGGGCGAACATCCATGTTGCAAATGGCTGCAATGGGAGACGCTGTCCGGTCGAGATTGGTCCAGTATCTCCCAGGGCACATGCAATTGGATGCAGTCAACTGTGCCCCTGGACTGCAGGTGCATTTGAAGGAACACATTTTGACTTTTTTTCTTTTCCACACGCATGTGAGTGACCCCTCCCACCTTCATCTCCCAATATTTCAACCAACAAATGGCAATATTTATCCGTGTTACTTATCTCTGCTCTGTTGGACGGACCTACAGGAAAGAACCAACGTACGTTACTAATCAGGAAGAGATCAGATCGAGGTCCCCCCAAGCCTCTTGAGCATTCCCGCCTTCTTCGTTTTCTTTTCCGCTTTGGGGATCTGCATTTCCCGGCGCCTACAGAAGGAGCCAACCTCGCAGAAATATGCAGCTCAGTTGCTGCTGTCTCTTTCTACGCTCGCTCAGTACCGGGATTCCTCGGCCAAGTCCACGTTTGTTCGGCCACACTTTCATTTCCACTTTTGCCCTACATTCTCACTCATCGTTAATTTCAGTCAATCGCTCACCGTCAACGTTCCCTCTTGTTGCTTTGATATCTGGCAGTGGACTTGGAATATTAAGTGTAAGATGAGAGTTGCAACATTGTAATCCCAGCCGCTTCCTGGTAGTGGTGGTGTATCGGTGTGTACGTTCCATTGTAGATTTGCCTCATTACCGCCATCATAGTCGCCAATCTGTCGTACGTACGCAACTGCAAATCTAGGTACACTACAGAATATTGGTGCGCATCGCCGCAATGCAATGGAACTATAAAAAACAGTGTTCCCTAGGACGGTTACATTCATCATCGATCCAATTTTCCTTCTTCCCAAAAGGGCTTATTGCCGTGCTCTGTAAATAGGATTTGTGGAATGTCACCTAACCTTCCTTCAGGGGGACCCTCGACTCCTCAAGAACCCCTTTCCCAAGAAGAGAGGCACACAACGACGGGACGGGAGTCTGGGGCATGGCTTTTGACCTGGTCAACGCCACACAGAGCCCCTCAAAGCGAAAGAGCCCCGTCGTGATATCGTGCGGAAAGTTATAGACACATTCGGGTTTTTCGCTGACCGAAACTCCATTTTTGAAATTCCGCTGTTTGATACTACGCTGGTGGAAGCGTACCAGGTCATCTATACTCGGCTATCCTACTGAAGTCATGGTACATATGGGCAAACCATGGCATTTTTACATATAATAAAAAGCATGAACAACACCACTCAGCACTTCAAATCAATACCCTTTCTCAGCTCCGACTGTCTGATCTCAAACATGACCTGAATGCCCACAAACAGGGCAATGCAGGAGCCCGTGAGGAAAGAGATGCCTATAAAAGGAAAGTTAGCAAAACAGTTCATCGGAGAAAGAGCGAAAAATCAAGCAACCAGTTCGAAGTGACGTACCAGTTAATCCTCTGAACAGACCCTCCCAGAGAGCCTTCATGGCATCAACACCACCACCAAAGCCCACCACGTTCGCGCTGATCATCATCAACACGTTGCCCACCGCGCCCACGCAGCACAGCATCCTGTACGCCGTCGGCCTGCCCTCCCACTTCCTGCGCGGGAACAGATAACCGGCCGCGATCTCAGGCAGGAAGAATGCAACAATAAGCCAACTCCACACAAGCAATTGGAAGTCCACGTCGTGCCAGATAGCCACGAACATAAACACAGCCAGGTAAGTGACGACGGAGTAAGCCGAGCTGGCGAGCGTCCTAAAGTTGGACCCGCCGAGCGGGATATAGATATAGCGGAGTGTCCATCGGTAAAAGGAGCGGTGCCAGGAGCGCCAGAAGGACAGGGTGCTGTAGTTGTCGCTCACGCACCGCAGCATGTTCTCGGGCGGGTCGATGCCGTCCACCAGGGCCCAGAAGCGGAAGAGACGCCAGGGGACCAGCAGCTTCAGCCAGATGATATGCAGCTTAAAGAACGAGAGCAGAGCAATCTGCGCGGGCGTGTACGAAGACCAGTCCGGGCGAGCGTTGGAGATGGCGTTGGCATAGTTGAAGTGCAGCACGAACTCCATGGCGAGGAGCACGAGCAGGCAGCGGATTCCGTACTTGATGGTGCGCGAGAGCTCGATGCTGGCGGACTTGTACCGGCATTGCGAGATGTAGTCGTTGAAAGTCAGAATCGGACCCGCAAGGTATAGGGGGGCGTAGATGGAGTAGGCGAAGTAATTGCGGAAGGAGTAGTTGCTCTTGGGCGCAGGAGTACCGACTCGGTCGCGTTCGGAAAGGTTGGCAGGGTCTAGTTGCTTCTTCTTTGGTGCGTCAGTAAGAGCGCGAACGGGAAAGGGGCCAGAGGTTAGGGCGGAGTGTGTTACCTCAATGGGACTGCCGCCCTGTCTGTCCGTCATCCAGGCATAATCGAGGTTGAAGCTGATCAGCCGGAGAATGGTGATGTTGAACAGAATGTGCCACCGGTTCAGGAGTCCTTGTTGATTGTCCATCCAGGAAGCAAGATCAAGTAGGCTGTCAGGTGCAAAGGGAATCAAGTCCACGAATGTCTTGAATCTGTAACCATCATAGACCTTCATAGTCACTAGGATGTAAAGGTTGAAAATCCATGTCGCCCATGGAACAACCTTTCTCGGGAGCCTCGTTGCGACTTGGTAGTTCAGCCACAAAAGACCAAAGATTTTGAGTCCGCTGGTTCCATGGAGGACTGTGAGGAGAATGGCACCAAAGAAGGCATCAAATGAAATGCGCTGCTCCAGCCTTGCCTCGGCAGCTCTGGGCGAAGTTTCCGAGACACCAGGTTCAAGCCGTGCGGGCTTGAAGAGGTTCCAAACTCGGCGCAAGAGCGGTTGAACAACGAGTAGTCCAAAGATGTGCGGAATCTTGCCCCGAATGGTTTTTAGTTGGCTGTCCGACACATCCACTTTGCGACCCAGCATCCATCCTTCTGACAGATAGCGCTGGAACTTTGGATATCTTGGATCGGATTCCCTGGAGACTTCAAATGGTACCCAGAACATGTAGGGAACTGCAATCAAGAACATCAGGTAGTATAGGTAGAACTCGGGTGTGCTCCATTTTGACCTCTCTGCTCTTTTCCCTTTGCCCAAACCGCCCTCTTGTGCTCCAATTGGATCTTTCCTCGTCTCGGCCGCAAGTTTGTATGGAATGGACGAAGGTGTTGTGAATCGCGTGTCGAGCGTGTCTAGCTGGTAGATGCTTCGAATGAAGCCGAGGATGCCTCCTCCCATCGTGATAGGTAGAATGCGCCGCAGTTCAGATCATAACCGAGCTTTTGTGGAGATATGGATGTCGTGTAAGGATATGTTTTGCTTCGAAGCGCCTGTTCTCGGGTTCGGTCGTTCGGTTGTGGCCCTCTTCAATGTCGCGAGAATGGTTGGCCTGGTCTCGAGTAGGGTTTGTCCTTCAAGGTTCACGATGGCTTGGCTTGGTGTTGACTCGGCGCAAACGCTATACGATACTGTGTTCGACTGTATGCGGGACGCCTGTAGGTCAATTAGCACCCGGAAAGAAGCTAGATATAAATAGTCCTTACTTTGAATTTGACCGCTCAACAGTTGTGGCGTTGTTCGTATTGGAGAGCTGTCCTTGAACTATTCAAGCAAGCGATACGACGAGCGACATGGATAACAAGTGGTGGTTGTTCTAGCTCCAATTTCCCCAGAGAGGCGCTGCAAGTGGAACTTTACAGTTGCAGGCAGCTGGCATAGGGTTGTGGCAGCTCGAGCCACGTGCGTGTTGCCCCTGAGTCCTGAGCTCTCCCTCGGCCCCCGTTTTGTTGACTTTCCACTTGTCACTTTGGAACATAAAGTCCCCTTTTTGTCTGCTCCTATGCGTTGTCCCAACAGTCCAGACTCTGGTCCAAAACAATGGTACGATATTTGTGGTCGTCGTCCCTGAAGCTACCTATCTTAAGGAACATTGATTTTCTCTCAAGCTTCACCCGAGCCTCGACGAGCAAACAGAAACCACGAGTGGCAAGCTTGCCTTCTTACCGTTGCTTGTTCGAGATACCCCTGAGTGACCCGTGCCCCTTTTCGAAATCTGCCAGCACCCTGCTGGCGGTGCGGGATCCAGGAGAAGCCTGGTTACCATTCGTCGAACCTGATGTCAGCCCGTTTCTTGTAAAGTTCCATTCAGTTTTCTTCTTTCATCCGTGGGAGAGGAAGGGGTGATCTTATATGGCAGAGCCGCAATAGAAGGACGGGATCCTGTTTTCCAAATCCCATTCTGCAACACTGTTCTCAGTTCCGACAGGACGGGAGATACCCGACTTGGGTTTCAAACAAGAGATCGCCAGATTTTGAGCGAATCCATGACAAGATGATCAAATCAAGTTCTTGCCAGAGCTTCTTATTTTGGGACACATGTACGCTCACGTATAAGCGCCCTTTAAGAGTTTCATGTTCTTTCAGCCCGGCAACTTGCAGGTGTTTGGGAGACGAACTCAAACTGCAGATGAGCTGGCTACCGGTACACAAAGCCGCATATACGCAGGTCCTGGACTCTTCCCGCCCTGCCGCCCTCCAGATCTGAGTAAAGCTTGACGGGAAGATGGAAGCAATCGTCAAGCCCTACTTCTCGACAGGTCCAGGCATGTTACAGATCAATGAGACAGATGCCAATTAAGCTCATCGTCATACACCAAGCACGGCTGATGCTGCCCTATGTTCTACCAATACGCGGGCTTGGTTACCCAGCGCATTCAATTCGGGTACTTCTAGTCACTTGCGTCCATTTTGTAATTGAGCCCCCAGATCCTTGTGTGAGAGTCCCTGACTGCATTCCATCCATCGATGTAACCCCACAGGAAGGAATTCGGCGCTCCACCAAGCGGGCACCCCTCCGGCCGGCTGCCTCTCAAGAGGCCCTGGCCATCCTTGTCACAGGTGTCCTGCACGACCATCAGCGGCTGCACCTCGCTAACAGGCGGGTACCTGTAGGGGTCACCATAGCGAACTTACAGAGGGAAAGGGTCGATGTGCTGTTAGACGCCAGCTTCCCGTCCGGACATTGGTCGGAGCCGGAGGGCAGTTGAGCTTCGCGACCACAATTGCCGTCGAGTACAACAACGTTTGTTGGGAATGCAACTTCCTTCCGTGTCCCAGCCGCGGTCTGCTCTCCTGCCATCATACCTATTGTCCTTACTTTTCCTCCTTCATATCATGGTGGCATCATGTGCGCCGAGCATATAATTCGCGACTAATCGGCGACCCATATTTCCCTCTCTTGTCGCTGCTAAGCCGGCCCAACCGTAGCGGACGGTAGCGGACGGTCCACTCCGTTCCTTTATTTGATCGCCGTCACACTGTCCACGGGATCTGTTCTTGTTTTCCTGTCCCTCCCAACTTCCTCCTCAATCCTCCGAAGCCCGCCTTTTCGCGTCTTCCCTTGGCTTGGACACTCAGGCACTCCTGGGCGCCGACGACTTGGCTCAAAAAACGGTCGTTTCTTTTGTCGTCGGCACAGCTTGACCCCGAACGGATTGTGAACCTTGTTGCCCCTCGCGGCCCGACAAATTCGCAGTACCCATTCAACACCATTTAATATCATGGTCCATTTCGAGTAATCCGAGTTCCCGAAAACAGTCGACTACACATACACTTCGCTTTTCTGGTCGAACGGGCGCGATCGCTTCCCCTTTTGCGCGAACCTTCTACACCTGCATGCGGACCTAGACCGTCACCGTCATCTTTGCTTCCGGACGCGGCGCACAAGGCAGGTCCTGAGTGCTCAGGAAGATGGCCTACAACGGAGGAGGATACGAAGGAGGGCCGGGAGGACGTCAGTATGGTGGCCAAGCACCACCACCTCGAGGGCCGCCGCAGCGAGCATACACCGCTGGGCCAGGCATACCACAACAGCAGTACAATGCGCCGCCGCCTCAGCAGCAGCACTACGACCAATATCAAGAAGACTATAGCTATGGTGGTGGCTACGATGACTATGGGGGTGGTTACGATCAGGGCTATGGAGGACAAGATCAAGGTTACGGCGGACAATATGATGACCGGAATTACCAGAGAGGCCCTCCCGCTCAGGATTACCCGCAGCAAGACTATTATAACCCCGGACCCAACGGCCGCGGTGGACCCCCTCCTGGACCTCCTGGACCTCCTGCTCCCGGTCCCGGTCGAGGTGGACCGCCTATGCAAGGAGGCAGAGCTGGGCCTGGTGGTCCGATGCGCCCTCCCGCAGACAAAAACAGAGGTCCTCCGGCTCCTTATCCGCCGCGTGGTGGCGGCTACCCTCCGGGCCCGGGACGGGGTTATCCGCCTCAGGGCCCCGGTGGGAGGCCAGGCCCTCCAGATCGAACTGTAGCTTCAGATCCCAGCGGTGCGTTTCACGCTTACACATAGACTCTCTTGACGGATTTACTGACGTTATCTTAGCGAATCGCCGACCACCCATGAATGGCCCCGGTCCTGGTCCCGGCCCCGGCCCTATGAGCCCTGGAGACCGTGGTTTTGGCGGTGGTAACTTCCCGGGCCCTCCAGGAGGGCAGCGAAGGCCTGATATGGACAATGTTACAGCGCAAATGGGTGGGATGAATCTCTCGGATCAGAGGCCACCAACAAGAGGGCCTCCTGGGTCTAATGGGCCTGGACCACAACGTGGACCGATGCGCCCAGATACCAGGGACGGATATGGAAGGCCGATGCGCCCCGATACTAGAGACGGCTATGGAGGACCAGGGCCTGGACCGGGACCTGGAGGACCGCAAGGGGGACCGCCTCAGCCTTACCGCCCCCAGCAGGACTTTCAAGATCAGCGACAAGGTCCTCCTCCTGGCCAGGATTTTGGTCAGCCTGGAGGGTATCAGGATGGTAGCTTCGGTCCTCCTGGGCGGAGCATGACAATGCCAGCAAGAGATGATATGGGATATGAGCCTCCACCCCAGAATTTCATGCACAGGAGCGACAGCGTCCCTTACAATGGTCCTGATGGACGCGGGATTCAAAGACCGAACACAACTCAAGGTGCTCGAGCGCCACCGCAAAGGGTCTACCCGTCTGAGAATGGAGCACCCCCGTTACCACAAAACAACTTTGACCAAGGGTACGGGAACCGAGCAGATATGGGTTATGGTGGCCAACAGCAACAGCAACAGCCCGGTCATGTTGATGACTACTATGAAGATTATTATGAGCGTAACGGCAACGGCGGCTACCTAGCTCAAAACCCACCCTCGGCTCAAACAGACGGCCCAAACTTCGATGCCATACCCCCTCACAGGCATAAGGAGTCTTTCGACCAGCACATGCAGCCTAATCAGATGCAGCATCAAGCCCAACGTGGACCTGGCCGCGTCCCAGAGATGTCTAGGGCCAAATCTCAGCCGGATTTGCGCAATTCACAGACGGCTGTATTTGAGATGGCTGGAGATATTCCCCCAATCCCCATGATGCCGCAACAAACTGGGGGGCCTCGGGGTTCGCTTGAGAGTCAGCATAGTCAGTACAGGCCGTCTCCTAATGCCCAACCAGGACCGCTGCCGCCAGGAGGTGGAATGCCTCCTCATCCTGTGCCGTATAGACCCGGGCAGTCTGCTCCCCCTCAAGGGCCGTATGGCCAGGATAGTCTTCCATCGCATCCTGCTCCAGTCCGACCGGGACAGATGGCTGGCTCTATGGTCAACTTGAATGACAGGCCACCTCCAGTCAGGAACTACCAGGCTGCTATGAACAGTATGCCTGCTCCCCCCCCTCTCAACAACCAACCTGGTCCTCAACCACCGCAAAGCGGTCCTAGCCCGCCGCCGCCTCCCACGAAACCAGTCGAGCCCAAGGTTACTGTGGAAGAACTAGAACACTTGCGGGCCATCGTCAAAAACGATTCCAATGACCAACAGTCTGCTCTTAAGCTAGCTAAGAAACTAGTCGAAGCGTCAGACGTCTTGGTACCGAATCTGCCTGATCCCAAGGCCCGTGCTCGTTCGCGGGATCGCTACCTTGTTGACGCCCACAAGATTCTTCGGAAGCTTGAGAAGGCTAGCAACCCAGACGCCATGTTCTTCTTGGCCGACAGCATCGGCCGCGGACTGTTCAGCAACTCCGAGCCCGACCACGCACACGCCTTCTCGCTCTACCAGTCAGCGGCAAAGCTCGGTCACGCGGCTGCCGCCTACCGCACCGCCGTCTGCTGCGAGATCGGCAACGACGAGGGCGGCGGCACCCGCAAGGACCCCCTCAAGGCCATCCAGTGGTACAAGCGCGCCGCCACGCTAGGCGACACGCCCGCCATGTACAAGGTTGGAATGATCCTGCTCAAGGGACTGCTGGGTCAGCCGAAGAACAGGCGGGAGGCGATCAGCTGGCTTAAGCGGGCAGCTGAGCGCGCCGACGCCGAGAACCCACACGCCCTCCACGAGCTCGCGCTCCTGTACGGCACCGCCGAGCCCGACGATGTGATTCTCCGCGACGAGGCATACGCCTTTAGCCTGTTCAAACAGGCCGCCGAGCTGGGTTACAAGTTCAGTCAGTTCCGTCTGGGCGCTGCGTACGAGTACGGCCTATTCGGTTGCCCGATCGACCCGCGGTTGTCTATAATGTGGTACAGCCGTGCAGCCACGCAGGAGGAGCATCAGAGTGAGTTGGCGCTGTCGGGTTGGTACTTCACCGGTAGCGAGGGTGTCTTGCAGCAGAACGATACGGAAGCGTACCTGTGGGCGAGAAAGGCTGCCATGGCAGGGCTGGCCAAGGCCGAGTTTGCGATGGGTTACTTTACGGAGGAGGGTATCGGTGTGCCGGCCGACCTCGAGGATGCGAAGAGGTGGTACTGGAGGGCTGCTGGTAAGTTTTTTCTTCTCCATACGTTGACCCCGTCGATGCATGCACTGAGAAGAGTTCATTCACTAACCGACTACGCACAACCACAGCCCAGGACCACCCCAAAGCCCGTGAGCGTCTAGAGGAGCTTAAGCGATCAGGGAAGAACGGGCCGAGAAATCGGGAGAAGATTTCCCGCAACAGAAATTCGAGGCAGCAGGAGGGTGAATGCTTGGTAATGTAAAAGGCGTAATCACACAAGGTGGAATCTAGGAAGCTGTACCTAGCGGATTATTTCCCTTTGGGAGGCATCATCGTATTGCGTTGCAGCTAGGATAGGTAGAGCACATAATCAAATGTATACCCCTTTTCCCACACTGTACTTTCAGATTGCCGCCATGTTGGCAGTGACTCAAATTGTCCTACGATCATGTTACTGTCCCAACTCTCAGCTTCTTTTCCAACTCTGTTGCCGAATGGTTCCACTTACAGCTGCGACGACGATAGGACCCAGAAGTACACGGGTCGAATAGACACTCGGCGAAATCCCCGTTATCAGCACATGAAGCCAGCCAGAATCAAATCCTCTGGCTTTTACAATTCGATACTGGTTTGTTTGTTAGTCTGTTTCTTCGATCATGGTCCGAAGAGGTGAGTTTTGGAGCTCTTATTGGCTTTTTCAGAGAGGAACTGCCCTCCGTCTGAATAGGACAATGGCAAGGGTTTTAGCACGGCAGATATGCCCTTCTCCGACTCGTTTAAAGTCCAAGATTGAAAGATATCAGTCAACGGCGCTCACACGATAGAAAGCGGAACACTGTACTATTTTCAATTAAGCTTTTGCTCTTTGTGCCAAACCAACAAGCAAACCAGGGCTGGATTGTATAGTATTGGAGATGGTGCACTCTTTCATCGTTGTTATCTCTGGCGTTATTGAACCTGGCGAGCATGCATGTTGTCTCGAGGAGATAATATCGTGATATAATTGGTTACAGGTGTGGGGTAGAATGGTCGAGTTTCAGAGTCCTGCTGGTTCACAGAAACACCATTTCCGAGCAAACGAACAGCATTCTGAACGAAAATGATCCCCATCTTGCTGAAAGTTGCCACTGCAGTTCCAGGAAGTTGAACACGCATTCGTAGTCCAACGTTAAGGCAGGTGCCATTTTCCGTCAACCACAGACATGGACTAAGGGCTCAGTGCCCTAGGTATTCAACTAAAACCTTTCACCACCGCAACCTGTCAATTGACAACATTTCCTTTCCTCTTTACTACTCTTCACTCACGAACGTTGGAATTCGAGACTTTCCCCCAAAAGAGTCGCTGACATCTTTCTGGGAAACTTGGTTTCCGATATTTTCTTGGAAACTGTTTTACAAGACTCGTCCTTTTCCGTCCTCAATCTCTTATCCCCCCTTCTATGGGTAGGACATGCGCCTGATCTTTCAAATCCCCTCGAGTCCTTCCATCTGACCCCCCAAATCGAGAAGTTCGTCACAGCCATTCCATCGGACCACACGATCCACCCCTTCCCTAAAACTCCAGCACAAGCGGCAAATTCCATCTCTTCATTTGAACGAATTGCAGCATGACTGGAACAGAAGCTTATATTACCCCTCGGCCTCGCGGGCTTCCACGAGAGATATGATGGCTCATCATTGAAAAAGCTGCCGAGGAACGTAACAGCGTTGGGAGTTTGTTTCTCCTTGCTTGCCTATGTCGAGATATGGCACTCACCGCCCTGCCTCTGACGTACGGCAAGGTTAGAGGCCCCGGTTGCACCGATGACGATACTATTTGGATCTTCGGCACCGAGTCAAACCTTTGTTTCTGGCGATCAATTATCATGTCCAGCTTGGGAAAGACTTTGTATCCATATTGCCTTTGGATCAAGACTCTGGACATCCTGGATCTCCAACCCCTACTCCTGGATCTCCAATCCCTACTCCTGGATCTCCAATCCCTACTCCTGGAACTTCTCAAGGTCCCGGATCTGCGACAAAAGTTCTATAGCCCTCCACTCGATTATCTGGACGTGCTTGACAAATCAAATGCCACCGATTCAGTCGACAAGCCCGGCTCGAAAGCCCTTCTCTTTGAGGTTACGAACGAGGTTACAAAGTATATCAAGAGCGTGGCTGATCAGGGACACGGCTCTGCCAAACTCTTCTGTCTTCAAGATCCGCACCTCGGCTACTCCACCAGCTCTGTTTACTTTCCTGTCTGGGCCTCGAGACTCGCCAGCTTGACAACCTTGCATGTCGTTGACGGAAGTTGTGTAGGGGATCACATAGCGCTGAGTCTTGCTGAGAACCGTCCTGCATTCAAACATTTGTATGTATATCAGACTCCCTTAGGTGGCTGCTCTTCATCTAGGACGCAGAGACGGGGTGTCAACCTGGGCCCAAGCCCTGTGCTGCTGAATACCGATCATTCACCTGGCTTACATGCTAATGCCATCGTTAATGAAGCGGATTCGAAAGGCTATCGGCCGGTGGGGAAGGCAAAGTGGTCAGGTTTTGCGAACAACTTCATCCTAACACACTAGGTACAGTCAAACTCAATGTAAGAGTATCGTGAATTTCAGCCAGCTAACCGAGCACAGAATCATTCAACATCCTCGAGGGACCTGTGGTTAAATGCAAAGCCCTTTTCCAAGCTCTGGATAAACATGCACAATCATTGAAAGAGCTGCGTTTGGAGTATATGACGCCTAGAGCCTTTGCATCGTTGGACCGACTCCAAAATTGCACTGGCTTGAAGACCCTCGGCCTGAGAAGCTACCTGGCTGACGAGAGTGACGCTACTATTTGGGCGTCTAATCATGCGCCAGTCTACAGTCGAATCGTGGCCTGGTTGCAGAATTGTTCTCAACTGAAAGACCTGGCTCTCTTGCATCTTCCCAGTGGTTCTCAGCTTCTTCAAGATGTTCTGAAATCACCCAATGTCCGACTTACTGATCTTTGCTACAAGATAACCGAAGTAGCCACATCGTGGTATACTTCATTACACCACCAACAAAGCCTCAGATCCTTGGAGGCAGAGGTTGATGTTCTCGATCTTCAGAACCAGGGGCCAGTAACCGGAAGGTGCGCGGGTCTTGCTAAAGGTGTATCGCAGCTACCCGAGCTTCAAGACCTGATAGTGAACGAGTACTTTCCGCCAAGGACATCGAAACTATCAGCGAAGGGGCAAAAAAGCTGGAAAAATATGCCTCGATGGAACCCTGATTCACGACGCATATCTCATGTCACTAGCGAAACTTCCGTGTCTAAAGGACCTTGACATTTCGGGGGATGCGGAGTTCACTAGTGCTGGACTCTTGAAATTTGTCAAGAGAATGGAAACGGATCCCGATGGATAACATGACGGATTCTCTTTGTCCATTGCGAAGCAAGGCGTTGAGATTGCCGAGGAACATGAAGTCCACCTGAGGGACGAAATCAAAAGAGCGTTCAACGGAAAGTTCTCGATCGAGTACATAGACTCTGACGGGGAACCGTACTGGCATGCCGGCTCCATGTAGGATCAGTACCTTTGACGATTGAAATGAAATTTATAGACAGAGCATATCTCTCAACAGCTGAATCCGAGAGTGTCTTGCCCCCAATCTCCATAGAATTTGAAAGAATGAATTCAATTTCCAAATGCTTCTTTCCGGCAGAGGCTGACAACCCTAACCCTGTTCCTAACAAGACCATTACATAAGCTCCCCAAAATTTTAACTGCATCCCGTCATCGGAAACTTTTCTTCCCTTCATTGTTTGCATCCATCAACGCCCCTCATCCATCCCTCCAGTCTACCACTATGACAGCATCAAGAGACCATCTTGCCGACCTCGACCGGCACATGCAGCTGCTCGAAGGCAAGGTCAATCAGCTTCACGCATCTCTGACCCACTGGCAACAAACCTACTTTGAGTATGCTGCACTCAAAGAGGAGGTCGACAGCCTGCCCAAGGATCCATCTCCCCGCACGGAGCTTGATCGTATTCGTCGCGACTATGACGGCACCCTCATCACCAAGAAAGAAATCAACGAGATCTTTGGCGAAAAGGATCTCAAGGAAGCGGATCAGATCTCCAATGTCCTCGGTCGCCGCCTCGACTATGTCGAGAAAAACGTCGATACGCTGACGAAGCTTGTCGAAACCGAAGAGAACAAACTCGCGGCGGCAAAAGTCATCGCCAACCCTGACGGCGGCACCGATGAAGAGACTGGCCTTCCCATCACCGACATCATTGAGGAGCTGGATGAAGAAGACAATGTCGTTCAGTACCGCCTGCAGAGCGGAGGCGAGGTCAGCAAGAGAGTCGAGGAAGCCCTCAAGAGGGCTGGGGTTGAGAAGCTCCCCGAGACCGAGGCCGATCTTTCCCAGTCACAAACCGTCTCCAGCACCACAAAAGAAAAGCCAGTAGTCGAGCAACAACCTGCTGCTGCTGTCTCTGCCTCTGCTGCCTCCGCGACCGCCAGCGAATCCTCGAGCACGGCACCCACCACCCCATCTACGAGCTCGGCAAAGAGTGTCACGTTTGCCGACGATACCAACTCCGCCGACCAGTTGCCGACCACAGCCGAAGAACTCAAGGAGCTCATGCAAAAGGTCAAGGAACAGGAGGCAATGGACATGTCTAAAGCTGTGAGACCCGAGGACGAGCCGGAGGACGAAAGCCAGTTGCGCGCCGACATGCTTCAGTACATGCAGGAGGAACTCCATCCCATCGTGGCCGAACTCGAGATCGACGAAGGGTCCACCGAGGATGAGTACGCGGATTGGGATGAGTACGAGGAGGAGCTTGAGGAGGAAGACGACGATGACGAGGACGAGTTTGGTCGCTCCAAGCACAGCGTGATCACCAGTGATTACATCCAGCGTATGCAGGAGCTTGAGAAGCGCTTGGGCTTTAAGTCTGCGTTCACTGTCGAGCGTCAGAAGCCGCAGCAACCGGATGACGAAGATCGCAAGGATGCTGGTGGCGGTTACATCACTGTCGTCAGAGAACCTCGCTCAACACCGGCATCGGCACCGGCGCTGGCACCAGTACCAGAGACCGCTCAGCCAGAGCCCGCCACCTCGTCTATGAAGTCCAAGGGGAAGGCAAAGGAGAAGAAAGGTGTGCGGTTCGCCACTGAACTGGACATTGCCCCTGAGGAAGAGACCCAGTGGGCTGTAAAGTCGAAGCCCGGTACGCCAAAGGTGCCCTTGGTCAATCCCATTGGGGATATTGTAGAACATGGAGCTGCGGTCAGTGCCCCGATAGTGCACGAGCAAGAGTTGGAAGAACCAGAGCCTCCCAAGCGTGTGTCGCGGTTCAAGAAAGAACGTGCATCAACCGGAAAGGCTGCTGCTCCGGCCGTGGCATCCCCGCCTCCTGGTCCCCTCCAGCTGCCTCAGCGTTTCCGCGAGTCTCATTCTACCCCTCCTACCGAGCCCACACCTCCCGAGGATCAGATTCTGGCCAACCAGGTTGTCGAGAGAAGTGTCTCGTCTGCGCCGCAGGAGCCGGATGACATGGACGATGAGCTCCTGTACCGGGCGGCGGCGGTTGAGTACAACCGGTTGCGGAATCGCATGATCCAGAAGGAGGGAGGCTTCATGAAGCCGGAGGAGGAACAGCCCATCGTCCCGCTGGATGAGGAAGAGGGCGGTCCGCCGCGCATGAGCAGATTCAAGGCGGCTCGGTTGGCCAGATCATGATGGCCCGCGTGTTGATTTGATACCCCTCCATGTTTTGGCTCGTCAAAAGAGGTTGTCGGCAGTCTCGATTTCTGTCAGAATCGAACTATATCAGCATCCTCGTTCGCCCGTTGGCATCCATCTGTTCCTGACGACTCCCTGTTTGTGACCAAGCACCACATTTCTCTTACCTTTCTGGACAATTCAATGCAACTGTGTGTTGTGGACTAACATCTAGGACATTTCTCATTTCGTGAAACCCAGACCCCCCAAAGAGACATGGTCCATTCATTGCTCTTGATCACTTGCACTTTGGACAACGAGCTGATTGCGGCTCACACACCTTTCGGAACGCTTATTAATCTGACAATTGATGGATTGCAGCTGTCAGTCTGCTTTCTCATTACTAGCGCTTCCAATATTAAATCCGAATGGGCTCTCTGACGCCATGATCTATACACCGTGGTCTCGGCGATTCGTTTCACCCATCACATCTCACATCTTTTGCACACTACCATGTGTCAAACACCAGCTTCAATAGACATCTGCTTGCATGACAATAAATCAATGGTTGGTTTCCCATTAGCTATCGTTGCGTTCTTCGTTGGTGCCTTCATGTGTTAGATGTTCCTGATAGCGTGACAAGTTTCTTTAGTCAGGAACTGCTCCTCTGAACCCATGTGTTGCGCATCCCCTCGATCTACGGAGAATGATTTTCACGGCTCTGGCTCTCCCAGGCACAACATAGTCCCATGGATGACAAAAAACGGAAGATCACCACAACAGTCGCGAGGAAGCGTCCAGTGGCTGCGCTTTCACCCTTCTGATTTCAGATAAAAGATGATGTGTTCCAAGTCATTAGTTGTTCATTATCATGATTATCTCCTTTCTTTTTCAAACCTTGGGGCTTTTACCACCCGCCCCCCCCCCCCCCCCCCCCCCCCCCCTCCCAGTCCACGCATCCTCACATTATTCTTCCCCATCACCCCTTATCACCCCTTACTGGATCTTCGCCTTACTGAAATCCATCTCCGGATGCTGCTCCTGGAACTTCTTCAGAATATCCATCTTCTTCTGCTCATCGCTCGTCGGCAGTCCCATCTCCTTTTGCCTCTGATCGTACATCATCTTCTCCACCATCGCCCTCGTCTCGCCCTCGAGGTCCGACAGCTTGCTGTTCTCGGGCACGATCTTGGTCACGTCGATCTTGGGCGCCGAGGTGACTACATGAGGCCACCATTCGAGCTTGTTGTGCTTTTCGAGGTGGATTTCGAGCGCTTTTTGGTTGTTGGGGGCCGGGGAGAGGGTCCAGGTGCTGTCATCGAGGAGGATGCTGTGGGGGAGGTCACCCTGTTGAATTGAAGCAGAGGAGTTAGTTAAAGGGACTAGAAGGGGGACTTGGGTGCTTTGGTGTGCTGTTGTGGTGGTAGTGTAGGGAAGGGTGGGAGGTGTATGTAGTAGATGGGCATGTGACATACCTTAATAATAGGCTCTTGACCCTTAATACCAGCTGTGAGACTCTGCTTCTTGATGTCAACCACCATATCCTTGCCCTTCAGGTTGTTGGGCACGAGGATGGTGATGTCGACGTCGCCAATGGTCTGCGTCCACTTGTAGGGGAGAGCCTCCTGCTCGGCTTGCTCCTTGGCGCGGGCAGCGGCCTCCTCGGCGGGAGTGAGCTCTGGTACGTCTGACATATTTAGGTTCGTTAGTGGGATACGTTGACGGCAGGTTAGACTTTTGGTCTAGAGAGAAGGCGAAATTGAAGATCTGAAAGCGCACCTTTGTTGTCAGCCATTTTGAAGGTAGTTGTTTATTTGTGATGTGAATGTTATGGAAATAAAGGATGACAGCAAGCAGCTCTGGTGTTGTAGCTTGTAGAAGACGATGGAACGCGATGATCGAATTTCTGGAGGGACAGGCCAGTGTTGAACCCGCAACGGCTTCGGCCGCCCAATCCCAGGAGCTGTCCGTGAGCTGTCACCCCGAGTGGGACTCCACCCCGCGCTTGCCCGCGTCCTGTCCCCTGAGACGGAGCTGAGCGCGGCAGAGTGCCGTGAATTGCCCCACCCTGCGCCGTCAGGGTAGCGTCCACTGGAGCGCTGGCGCGCGTTGGGGGACATGCAGGGATTAATCAGCCCGAGCCTAACTCTTTATCGATCGATCCCTCTTTCACAAGTCACAACATCATCGATCCCACTTGGAGTTTCAACTTTACTTCATTTTTTATTATTTCAGATTTCCACCGTTTAAACACCGCGTGACCAGCCACTTCCGCCTAAGTAGCCGAACTGGCATACTAAATATTCCAGATCTCAAGCAGCAGGCGCACACACGTCCCTGTCGCAAACCCCGACCTCTCTGACAAACGGATATCAAGGAAGATTTGGGCTCGTGATCATCGCCACTCACCGACACAACCCAAGAGAACCTTTCTCAGATACGGACATACGGACTCTCCATTGCAGGAAAACGACGTTTCGTTGTTAATAAACCAACAACGTCCTCCTCAATCAGCAAAACATCTTAAACTCACAATACCTACCGACCCTTAAGGTACCTACCGAAATCCCACTCCCGTACTCAGTCGGTCTCCGACCACCAAAAAACCACCCACCATGGCCCGCCCCCTCGACCCCCTCGGCTTCGAAGACGAGATGTGTCCCGTCTGCAAATCCCGCAAGTACCTGAACCCGGACATCGTCTTCGTCTTCAACCCCGAATGCTACCACAGCATGTGTCTTAACTGCGCCAACCGTCTGTTCAACGACGGACCCAACCAATGTCCGCACGCGGGTTGCAACAAGACCTTGCGTCGGAAAGGGTTCCGGTCCGCCTTCTTCGGCGACTTATCTGTTGAGCGTGAAGTTGACATCCGTCGCCGCGTCGCCGCGGTGTTCAACCAGAAGGAAGACGACTTTGAGACGCTGCAGGATTACAACAATTACCTGCAAATGGTCGAGGACCTGACGTTTGAGCTGGTGAATGGGACCGACGAAAAGAGGAGGCAGGCCGAGGCGCAACTGGCTGCTTGGGAGGCGGAGCACAAACAGGATATTGAGCGGAACAAGAAGGCGGGCAGGGAGGCGGATGAGATGAGCCGCAAGAGGCTGGCGGCGGAGAGGGATGCGGCGAGGCAGAGAAGGATTGAGGCGATTAAGGAGGCCGAGGAGGAGAAGAGGGAGAGGGTGAGGAGTCGCGAGATGGAGCTGGATAATCTTGCCAAGGGCATTACCGCGACGACGGCGGCGGAGCCGGCGACGAAGGTGCAGTTGAAGAGGCGCGGACAGCGGGGCGGTGTCACAGAACCGGCTGTCCCGAACCCCGCTGCTGCCGCAACAGCGGGCATGGGAGCGTCGGAGGTCGAGCGCTTGTCCATCCGTGGCTTAAAGGAGAAGCCCAAGGCGCCGGCGCCCCAAGGCCCCTACGATCCGTTTGGAGGCATGGACTTTGCGCCTAGTCGGTATAAGCTGCATGGAGGTTTGGCTCATCCGCTTATGGAGAAGTACCGGTTGGACAGACAGCATGTTGCTGGCGGGTACAGCTTTGACGACTTTGCGGCGCGCGCATTATATGAGGCGTTTGCTGGGTTGGGTGTGTTCGTCGAGGATGAGAAGGAGGTTGGCAGTGGCAGCGGTATCGGGTTGTCACAAGAGACGACCATGGCCGCGGGCATTGCTGCCGTGGGTGATCCAGACAGGATGGATTTGGACTGAACAGAGCAGTTCTAGAGCGGTATGCCCTGCCCTTTATTGGTGGTTGTGGTGTCTTTGGTTGCATAGCGATGGCGTTCACTCAGGGCTTTGAGTCTTTCTTTTCTCCTTGCAGATCTTGGCTTTGAAACACATGTGAGGTGGCGGCAACATTATAGAGATGAACTTTAGAACTGGTGGTTTTAGACGGCACAACGAAGTTTATCGTGGGTTTCAGGATTAGGAATTTGTCTAGAACCGGTCGTAGTCGGGAACGGACGTAAAATAGAACTTGGCCAAATACGATACTTAAGGACAATCACCCACTGTGCTGCTTAGTAGATTAGCTGTCTGAGATAAAGGCCATGAACGACAATGTGGTGTGTGATGAACTGCAAAGAGAATGATAGAAGGAGAGAGCGAAGTGAGGATTTGAATTGATCGTTTGGATTTATCGAACTTTGTAGTGTCCAAAAGAATATAGATTAAGATTTACAAAGTAAAAAAAGCCCTCCAGGCCTCCTACTGTAGAATGTCTACCTTCTCTTCCATTCCGCCTTTCGTGGACAAAATCATGTCCACCGACCCAACCAGAGATTTGATGGTTTCACTATCATCACGCCTCTCCATGGCCACGACTTGTCCTCGCAGCTGCTCAACTCAACCCCCCGGAAAAGCCCAGTCAATCCAGGCGTCTTGATTTGTATATCCATTCCGACCCTTTCCTTTGCGAGCTTTCTTATATCGCCCCTCTCCTTAAGCACTTGGGAGCACGTATTCTTGATTCCTCTCAACCGTCAATCTCTAGCTTTCTTATTGCTGCGCATTTGAACCCACGACGACACCAAACCGCCCTGCTACCCCAAAAATAGGCTACCTTTGCGGTGGACTAAGGAGGGGGCACCGCCAGAAAACACAGGATTACGCTGGCAGAAGGTCAAGGTTCCTTGAAGAATCGAATAATGATATGAGTGTAAAAAGAACCAGCGCGAGGGAAAGAAGCAAGAAGAACGCCGCGCTAGATGCATGACTTGCCTGTTTGCGCCCTTTTACGAACAAACCGGACAAGCCAAAAAGAAAGAAAAAACAGCATAATGCCATGAAGGTTTAGCGTGCCCGTCAACGTCAAACGCTTGCCCATACAGCCGTTGTAATCCAAGATTAAGGGAGTCAAGCGTTATGCGGCTGTCACAGAGGACAAACAACACTTATCATTGCTGCCATGGCGTTTGCTGTGCTGGCCTCGGAAACACCGGGATTGTCTCGAGCTGGTCGAGCCCGCCCCCTATAGGCGCTTGGTTATGCTGCCACCCCATACCGGTAGCATGGTTCACGAACGCACCCTGACGGAAAGGATTCGTGCCTGTTGGTGTTGCAAGAAGTGGGCCGCCAGCAGTGACGGGGCGCTGCTGCTGTTGTTGCTGAGCTGGCTGAGAGGCGGCGAAACCCCTCGCGAATGGATTCGTTCCGGTCGGCTGTGGTTGTTGCTGAGGAGCCGACTGGAAAGGGGAGTTGGCTGGAGGAGAAGCGAAGGGCTGAGCCGCTTGGGGAGATGCGCGAGCGAAGGGGTTGGTGGACTGCGCAGTCACGGGACGCTGCATTTGTTGCTGCTGCTGCTGCTGCTGCTGCTGCTGCTGGAAATGGGAGTTGTTCACTGGCAAGAATGGAGATCCCGTCTGCTGTTGGTTCATCATCATAGACTGTCGGAAAGGGTTGGTGACTTGCTGGGGTGGTTGAAGGCCTCCGAAGCCGGTGGGTGCGGCCGCCTGGAAATTCGCCATGGTCTGGTCTTGGGGAACAGGAGACAGCGAGGTGGCCTGGAAGGCCTGTTGTTGTGGAGAAAAGCCCCCATACCCAGCTCCCGTGAAAGCCTGCTGCATCGGTTGCTGAGGAGCCTGCTGAACTTGACCAAAAGGATCCATTGTTGGCTGCTGTTGTTGCTGCTGGAAAGCTTGTTGGAAGGCAGCCTGAGCCGCGAAATCGTTGGTCTGAAACGGCTGAGTGGGTTGAGGTTGGAAACTAGCCTGTGCCCATGGGTTTGCGCTCATTTGCATCTGTCCCTGAGGTTGCTGAAGCTGCGGTTGTGCCTGGACATTCATTTGCGTCTGGTTTTGCTCGATCGAGTCGAAGAAATCGATGAGGTTGGCATCCGCCGATTTGATAGGAATGGCCGGCCTTGATGACTCTTCTTTGGTGCTTGTGGTCGCCGCGGTAGTATTCTTGGTGGACGACTCCGCCTTAGGGAACTTCGATACCGAGGATGAGCCTCCCTTCTTCTTCGCCTCCAGCTCGGCCAAATACTGCCTCCGGTGAATCTCAAAGTCTGGATCCTCCAGGTAATCCTCCAGCTGTCGTCCAAGGTTTACGGGCGCGTGCTTGAGCTTGGGAACCTCAACTCTAGTATGGTGTTCGTATTGCCGAGCGACGCTGAGGTACTGTACCACGAAATCGGTTTGGCGGGCAAAGTTTCGGTAAATGTCCATGGCTCTCTCGGCGTCAGGCTTCGACATTTCAAAGAAGTGGCCTAGTACAAGTTAGCTTGGGGCAACGTCAGGTGAAGTTGGATAAAGTCTTACCGAGAATATTGATCATGGCCTGGTTTAAAGCTTGGAACAAGGCAAGAAGATCAAGAACCAAGAGCCTAAACACGGTAACCGTGATTTCGTTTTCTGGTTCGTTGTCCATGACCTGCTCATATGTATCAGCAACAAGCGTCAAAATCGAGCACTCGGAGAGCAACGTACATCGCATTTAAGCAAGGCAGTGAGCTGCTTCTGAACAGACTCTGTTTCTCGCAGCAAGCCTTTTTCTACTGAGAGCTTCTCTAACCGGTTCTCCCTGCCTCGGACCCAATCAATCTTGGTATCGCGGTATGCTCGGACCCTTTCGGTGAGATAATCGTAGTAATGACGGATGTTTCGGCCTTGTGTTTGAACTGCGCGACCATTTGTTAGCACTCTGAGCAAAGAGCAAGACAAGGTGAAAGAACCCAATGGATCCGGCACTGCTCACCATCCGATATCATGCCCAGACCCAACATGCTCCGGTGCTTAGCAAGATATGCCAGGGTAACATCTGGCGAACCCTCTCGGATCATGAGGTGTACCGTAATCAAACTCTTGAAGACAACGGTCCATGTCGAATCGCGCAACCGTGTCTGCAGTACCCTGAAGACCTCTCCCACTCCCGCCTCACCCGAATGTGTCGCCACAAGGATATGCTCAATGTACTTGGTCTTTGGAGGTGCGGCCTGTTGTCATGATCGATTGTGAGTATTAGCCGTTGGATCGCAAGGCTCTGAGATGACAGTGTAGGACAAGTAGGACCGGCTGACGAACCTTGATTTTGGTCGCACCCTTGACGGACTTTTCGAAGGAGCTTGCCATCTTCTTTAACTAGTCGCGACCAGAGGGCGACCTGCTCCTGGGTATTGAAGTGTGCTTGTAATGTCAACTTCGGCGCGCGAATTCCAGCTCGTCTGTTGCTCGTCGATTGTCGGTGTCGGAAGCGTATGGGGGGATTGAGTCGGAACGATTGTAAGATTAAATGATGTCGTAGGTAGGTTGTAACGAATGGCGGGCAGCCTAACAGTTGGTACTGCTGTTGTTGGGTTGGAGGTCGTGGCTGGGCGGCGTCTGGGCAGCGTCTGAACCTCGAGATTGCTGGAAGGACGTATCTACTCGGAATATCTGATGTGATGACGGAGGTGGTCGTTGGCCGGAGGAAGTCGATGGAGCGGGTGTGTAGATGCCTCGATACCGTGGCCTTGGACGTCGGATGAACTCAATGTAATCTATAAAGAAGTGCCCTGTGCAGCACTTTTGACTGGGCCCCCGAAACAGGTACTAGCGTAGGTTCCGTAGGCGGTTTAATGTGTAGGGGGGAACCGAGGGGGAACGGTAGGGGGGGAGAGCGGCAGCGGTAGGGTACATAGGGAGATGTTGCCAATGCACGATTGGAGATGCACGGGGACAGCTGCACGGGGGAACATGGAGACAACGGGAGAAGCGCAGAAGGTGACGGGCAGATTTCATGGCGGATACGCGCTAGGAGGAAATACAAGGGACATCATAACATGGGCTCTCCTCCAGTCTCCAGGCACAACAGTCCAGTTGATGAGTGATCTCCGACCGACAAACAACACCCGGATTCCCCTGTTCCACCTCTAATGTCGGGCGCCGGTCTGAATGGAACTACGTCGAGAATCTCGGCCGATTTGAAAAGTGTTGCACCCAAAAAATGTTGTGCATGACGGGACCCAAGGGTCTGGGTTGCGATGGGGCACCCTCAAATCTCGACCTGATGCGCTTGGGAGATCGCAAATCACGCTATTGCCCATCTTACACCATTTGGAGATTACTATATTCCACACTTGTGCGTACGCAAGCTGCCCATTCCAAGACAGTCATACTAGGTAGCGATAGGCAAGTGCGGTAGAGTACGACATGACATCAGTGCCGGTCTCGTCTTGAGCCAGCTTCAATGGCCCCCAATTTGCCTGGGGAAACCACCATGCTGCCTGACGAGAACCCCGCACATGTATACCTATCCACGACGGACAGCCGTCTCCATCGGCATCAACGTCTTACCTTTGTTCCCAAAAACTCGTAACAGTGAGTGGTAGGGCATTGGAGATGAGAATCCAAGGGAGAATTCCGAGCCAAACTTGAGGCAGCTGGTCAATGACCGGAGGGCAGAGGAAAAGACGAAAAGAGAAGATTGGAAAACAAGAACGCCTTCATTCAAATAGAATCAGAGTGCCGTGTTGGCGTCCGATGAGTAACAAGGTCGGTGTGCCGAACGCTTATTTCAAAATTCCCAACATCCCATCACTAACGAACCACTTAAGCCCCGTGAGGGGAGAGTTCGAAAGGTCAGGGAAGAGGAAGCTTCATCATATTAACACCTGAGCTTTCATCATATTGTTTTGAATGGAAGGGTCATGAAGAAAAAAAGAAGAAATTTCTCAAAAACCGGCGCGCGGCAGAGCTTTTTGTTCTCGCCGGTGCGGGCGTGACTGGGCCCCACTCGAAATTTCGAACCGTCCCGCTCGGGCCAGCAATCTGCCGACCAACGAGCAGCGAGCGGCGGCAACATTATGTGGGGCCGCTCAAACGCGGGAGCCTCCGGCAACGAGCTGCTATCAAAGCTCGGACCAACTTACCACTTTCCAGCTCAACCCTCACACGCCTCGTCCACAGTCAACCCTAGACCGGGGCTCACACCACCAACAACCCCGTTCACGATGGAGCTCTCTCTACCAGAAGCGGAAGACAGGAAGTCGACAAAAGTCGACAACATCAGACTGTCATGGCTCAACCTCGCGTCTCCATGAGACGGCTCTGTAGACTGATACCGTCTCAGAACTCGAGGCTCTACACTAGCCGCACAATCCCTCAATGGCAGTCGCTTAAATGCCTGCCCCGGAACTCGCAACGCCTGCTTCACACTTCCTCAGCTCTTGCTTCCCCATCGGCTGATAAAGTGTCTGCCGGCCAAAAACTTCGGGAGGAATGGGCACAGTACAGTAGGTAGTGCCGTGTTATACTATGCTGTACCCGAGCTTGGCTGATGCAAGCCAGGCCAATTTCCCAGTGCGTCCAAAGCCGCTGACTTCGTCGAGGGCACCAGGGTCACCGTCCATGGTTTCCTACAGAGACGGAGAGTCAAGAGCTCAAAGTTGGTCTTTGCCGACATCCAGGTTGAGAATGGTCCTTCGGTGCAAGTCACGGCCACGTTCAAGGAGGATGGGAGCCCAGAGCAGTTGGCCACCAAGGCCCTGAGGGCAGTCCCTTTGTACAGTCCCGTGTGCGTGACCGGAACTGTCGCCCAGCTCAACGGCAGTCGTGTCGATTTGAATCTCGACGCCATTCAACCTCTCAATGCCTTTCCCAAAGACATCATCGTCTCCGAGGGCGTTCAGTTCCCTGCCTCTGCCAGGCATCTCCAAATCCGCTTCTCAGACCCCCTCCGCTCTCGACTGCTGGCTCGTCCCCAGATCGGCTTCCAACTCCGGAAGACACTCAACGATCTTGACTTTACCGAGGTGGAAACACCCATTCTCTTCAAGTCCACTCCTGAGGGAGCAAGGGAGTTCTTGGTTCCTACCAGACGTCGCGGTCTAGCCTATGCTTTGCCCCAAAGTCCGCAGCAATACAAGCAGATCCTCATGTCGAGTGGTATTCGTGGATACTACCAGTTTGCCCGCTGCTTCCGTGATGAGGATTTGAGAGCCGATCGGCAGCCCGAGTTCACCCAGGTATGTCCCTACTCTCCATTACCTATCTTCACGCTAATACGTGACATAGCTTGATATGGAAATGGGCTTTGCCACGGGTGAGGATGTCATGCGCACTGTCGAGACTCTCGTCACCGAGTTGCTCCCTGCTCTGAATGCCCAGTTCAACATCGTGAAAAGCGGTGATGATATCTATCCTGTACCCAAGCGCGGCCTGAATAATGGCGAATCGATCGAGGATGGTGACATAAAATGGCCTGAGCCTACCGCCCCTTTCCTTCGGCTCACATACGACGAGGCCATGACAAGGTTCGGCATCGACAAGCCCGACCTTCGGATTCCCTTCGAGGTACGTCAACCCACTTTAGATCCGATACTCGAGCTATCTAACAATGAGTCCAGTTTCACCGTGTCGAGCATATCCTGCCCGCCCAGTTCGTTTCCATGATCACGCATACCGAACAGCCTATCGTTGAAGTCTTCCGCATCCGTCCCCAACTCGACGGGGAAATCACCACCCCCGGTACCATTGCCGAGTTCGTCGACAAACTCATGGACCAACTCCCCAAGCCCCTTGCCAAGAATCCCGACGGAGCTCCGGCCGCTCTAATGTTCAACTCCAAGAAGCCTCTCTGCGGCCTCTCCTCCCTTGGCTTCGAGGGCTTCGACGCCCTCACCAGCATGGAAGAATTCTCCGACCTTGAAGACGGTGACGTGCTCGTCTTCCAGGCGCGCAAAAACGCTCCCTTCCAAGGCGAAGGCTCCACGGCCCTCGGCGTCGCCCGCACCCACTTCTACCACTCCTTCGTATCCGCCGGTCTCCTTCCACGCAGCTTCGACCTCAAGTTCCTCTGGGTCGTTAACTTTCCCATGTTCACTCCTGACGACGGCATCGACCCCGGCCAGGGCGGCCAAGCCGGGTTCAAGGCCACCCACCACCCCTTCACGGCGCCGCTTACGGAAGACGATGTCGAGCTGCTCGCCACCGACCCACTCAAGGCGCGCGCTGATCACTATGACCTCGTCGTCAATGGTGTCGAGCTCGGCGGTGGCAGCCGCCGTATTCATCTGTCTTCCATGCAGGAGTACGTGATGCGCAACATCCTCAAGATGACGGATGCGGGTCTGGCCCAATTCTCGCACCTGCTCGAGGCGTTGCGCGCGGGCTGTCCGCCGCATGCCGGGTTCGCGCTGGGCTTCGACAGGCTGGTTGCTGTCCTGACGCACACGGATTCCGTGAGGGACGTAATCGCTTTCCCTAAGAGCATGAAGGGAGAGGATCTGACAGTCAAGAGTCCCAGCAGGATGACCACTCAGCAGTTGGAGACTTACCACTTGGCGATCGCGAAGAAGGAAGAGGTGAAAAAGCAGGACGTTTGAGAAAACAGATACCTGTGAGCTGAGAAGGGGAAGGTGCTGCAGCCCCTATGTGCTCACTGCTTTGACCTGCGGTCGAGCCCGATGGCTTCACGGACAATGTGCTGCCCTGTACATTAAATGCAAGATCAAGCTTGGTATGGTACCGTGCATCCGCACCCTCGGTCTCGCAACGCTCACCTGACATCCTACCGTCAGCAAGACTGGGCTGACTTGACTCACTTCTTGACACACTTACCAGAAGCCGCATTGATTGACAAACAGCGGACTTTGAATTCTCCGAACATGCTCACTGTTTTCATCTCCAACCATGCAAACTAGAGTACGACAGAGTTGAATGAACTGAGAAGTCGTGGTTTAGAAGGGATCCACGCAGTTTGGTCCCCAATTTCTACCTAAAGGTCACTCATGGAGCAACTCATGGGTCCCAGCATTCTGAGATATCGTATGATAATGAAATAACTGGTTCATCAGAGACACTGAAGATTGGCAGATGCAGCTTGGGATAAAGACCGTGAACCATCATGCTCAGCTAACCACCCATCCTAGGTAATTGGCACTGAAACCAATTTTCTCATATTTTGCTCAGGGGTCTGAGGACCGTGAGATGATCAAGGCCACTCTGATGAATACCACTGCACAACACGGAAAGACATCGTCAAGCCACCACGAAGATCAACAGTGAGGGAACCTGAGATCAAGTTCAAAGGCTTCGGGGGGAAAGCCAAAGACTCTGAGAGTAAGTGCAGACCCAGACAACAAGTCCACTTCTAGAGGAACCATGAAATGTGAGAATGCCCCTGTTTTCATACTCAAACTACCTCATTAGTATTACACAGAGCCATTCCCACTTTTTTCCCTGTGCCCCGCGTGTACCCCTCCTTCTTATGCTCATTACCCAATTCCAAACATTACCTCCTCTGCTCTATTACAGTCTGGGGATAGGCAGATCCAAACGAGCGTGTCCAACCCATGTATCCATCTCTTATACAAACCTGAAAGCAAAAAGCACGGGTAACCAAAGAGAGACGACAGTTGGAAAAAACAAAAGCCAACTCGTTACGAGCATGTCATTCGTCCTCACATGTACAACCCTTTCCCTTCCCCAAGTCTAACAAGGCCTGAGAGATAACTGGTTGATAAAATTAACAACTTTGCCGTTGTCAGAAACCGAGTACCAAAGAGCCATGATATGGATATTGTGGTTGTGCCCACAGCCCAGGCACCGGTTCCGCAAGAGGAAAAAGGCAAAGTCCCATTAGACTGTCAACCAGTCAATGTGTACTTTTTTGTCCGTCGAGAGCAAGAGAGAGCTTTGGGAAGTTTTGGTCGGCCAGCTTGCCATCGATCGATGTCTGAATTCTGCTACCCTCCTTTGTCGTGTCAGGGGTAAAGTCGACAAGCTGAAGATGATGAAAGAGCCCTGATGTCACACAACTCTTTCACCAGCAATGTCATCCCCGAAAGCCCACCCATCCCTCCTCTTTCACACAGACCAAATCAACCTACAGCTTCATTTAAAGCTGCAAGACCATCAGCCCAGCAAGACCAACAGCCAATGCAATCTTGGCATCGACCTTGTAGCCAGCCGCGGCAGCAATCTGGACATCCGCGAATCCATCGCGGTTCTTGCCGTCCGCACCACCAGCGCCGGTGGCCTCGGCAGCAGGGTGACCAGTGGGCTTGGTCCAGCCGCCATGGCCGCCATAAGCACCGTAGCCGGTTCCCCAAACAGCACCATTTCCAGCGGCGGCACTGGCAGCGTCACCTTCAGGGCAGGGTTCCTCGTCTCCTCCCTTTCCATCTTGCTCGCCACCAGCGGCGCCGGCGGTGGCTGTGGCTTTGGGCCAAGCGGCGGACTGGCCGGCATCATAGCCCTCACCCTCGCCGTCATCCTGGCCGTCGTCGCCAGCGTTATCCTCGTTGTTATCAGCGCCCTTGGACGGAGCGGCGGACTCGGAGGCAGCACCGGAGGAAGCGGCACCAGATGAAGCGACGTTATTCTTCTTGGCAGACTCAGTGACAGTGGGAGTCGCGGTCTCGGTAGCGGTGGTGGTAGCGGTAGCAGTGGCCGTGACAGAAACGGACTCGGTAGCTGTGGCCGTAGCAGTGACAGTAGCAGACTCAGTAGCCTTGGCGGTGACGGTAGCAGAGACGGTAGCAGACACAGTCACGGACTTGGCTTCGCCCTTGACGGTTGCGGTTGAGACGGGACCGCCGGAGGACTTGGCGGCGGAGGACTTAGTATGAGAAGACTTAGCAGCCTTGTCGGCGGCGGAGGACTTGGCAGCAGCGGTGGAAGCGGCCTTGTTGGCAGCCGAAGACTTAGCAGCAGCAGTGGAAGCGGCCTTGTCAGCAGCACCCGAGGACTTGGCAGCAGCGGCCTTGTCGGTGGAGGCGGCGTGGGTAGAAGCGGCCTTGTTCTTCCCGGTGGAAGCGGCCTTGTTATCAGCACCACTCGACTTGGCCTTGTCAGCGGCGGTGGTCTTAGCAGGAGCAGCAGTCGAGCTAGCTACGGAAGCGGCCTTGCCAGCAGCGCTGGAGACAGCAGCCTCCTCGGAAGAGAGTGCGGCGGCCTCGGACGAGACGGAGGCGGCGGCGGCGGCAACACTGGCGGATGCGGCCTTGACAGATGCTGAGGCGGCCTTGTTGGCCGAGTTGGCTTTGTCGTCGGCGCCGACGGTGCTGGCTGCTCCGCGCCTGTTGATCGCAGCATCGGTTACGACCTCGATGACTTCCTCGACGACTTCAACATCGTCCTGAGGGAAACGCTTGCGCTGCGGGTCAACCTCCACGACATCAACCTCCACGACGACGTCGACATCGTCTTGAGGAAAGCGCTTCTGGATCTGAAAGCCGCGCTCGTCAACCTCCACGACGTCGACCTCCACGACGACGTCGACATTGTCTTGAGGAAAACGCTTCTGGATCTGAAAGCCGCGCTCGTCAACCTCCACGACGTCGACCTCCTCGACGACGTCGACGTCGTCCTGGCGGGCGTAGACGGAGCGAGGGACAGAGAAAGCAGATACCCTATTGTTTCTACATGTTAGCAAGAGTCGAAGCACGAGCAAGAGGGTGGTTTGGTGTGAGAGACGTACATTCTGTGGAAGAGACTGACTTCCTCAGTGTTTCTTTCGCTAATGCCCGCCTCTCTGTTGAGCAAAGCGGAACCTGAGACGTTGAGGACTAAGGCGGCCATGACCAAAGAGGTCCTTAAGGTGTTGGAACGCATGGCTGCTACGGTCTTGTCGAGGTGGCAGTTATGCTGGCGGGGTCGGCAAAGGGAGGTCTAAACGATCGGAAGCACCGAAGTTGGCGCCGCCAATAAAAAGAAGAAGCGAGTGAAATTGAGGCTCTGACGCTAAAGAATTTCGCTGAGGAATCAACTTTGAAACGATGGTTTATCTACAAGATGCTTGAGCAAAGTAGATGTTGAGCGTGATGATCAACAGACATGGAGACTGGCTCTTGGGAGGGAGGGAGGGAACGGCTTAAGTAAGGTATGGGAAAATCACAAGCTTTCTCGGACAATGTGAGATAACTGCCATCTTCCTTCAGATTTCAACTGTGAAAGGCGAGACTCGCTCAGTCGGGCCTAACAAAACACGCGGGAGTGGCCGGGGTTGTGCATTGCAGGTGCTTCTCTGTCTTCCTGGCCGATCCAAGCGATCGGAGGCTCATCGAGTGAGCGCTGTACTTTTCCCTAAACACATTTGTCATACCGAATAAACTCAGGAAATTGGCAATACACCACGGTGGGAAAACCACCTGTTTCTGCCCGAATAAGCACAGTTCTGTAAGGCTTAAGTCCGGCTTCCTGCACTAAAATGTATACCTTATATATTAACGTGGAGGGCAATGTCGCTGGTCGGGGGCTTGTCAACCCGGCCTTTTGTATTATCCTTTTTGCCGGGGGAATTTCTTGTGTTTCAACCGCAGCAAAATCTTAAACACGTTAGACGTATACAGGGCACATTTTGTATGCTACCTCCTGTGCTTACACTGTTGGGCGCTCTAAGAGGGAAGGTGTATTGCCGATTTTCCGAGTTTATTCGGTGTGTCACCCGGCCCGTGACTGCAAAGCGTTCCCGGTCGAGAAAGAACATGATATCAGAGCACAGCCAAGCCGCAACGAGGAAGCAGTTCATGGGTGAGTGAGTGGATGAGTGCCTCAACCGCAAGTGGCCCGATTTTCGATGCTCGGTAGAATTCGTCAACGCCATCACAGCTTTTCTCAGCCACATGAGCTTTGTTCAGAGGAGGCATGACATCCGATAGCGATTTCGCGCAACTCAGGTGCTTGTCCCGGTGACCATGAGAAAGGAGACGGGCAGTCAGGTGCCGTAGAAACTCGGGAGATTGGCAGAAGAGATTCCCTCTTTGAGCGCCGGGCAGGGCATAGAAAGCTTCCAGCTGTATGCTCCGTAAGCCAGCATACCTGTAGGTAGGTATGTGTCTATCCAGTTGGTGAAAACTGAAAGGTCATTACCCTCAACGTTACACCTTAGCTTACGCGCTTTTGAATAACAAATCTCCCTCCTGCCAGGCGCTCAAAGAGGGAATATTTTTTGCCAATTTCCCGAGTCTCTACAGTATTCCCTGAATCCCCTCACCGCGACCAGAGTTTGAGCGCTGAGGGCCCAATACTTCATCCATCACCGAGGACACTTGTCAACCGTAGAGGTTAAACTCAAGAAATCAAGGATTCATCAGCTGTTTTTGACAGCCGTCAAGGACCATGTATGTGGTTCTGAGTGCTTTTCACTCTAACTGCAAATGAACCTGAAAATGCGGACTGCTCATCATCGGAATTCAACCATGTCTTCCGCCAAAGCTCCATGATGTAAGGCTCGTTTGAGAAACAACTCAGACACTCTGCAAGTAACCAGGACCTGTCGATCACACAAACTTCCCGTCCTCTCACTTAGACCACTTCATTCAGTGGCTTCTTCTCCTCCTCTTTCGGCTGTCGCTTCTTCGGCTTCAGATTTGCGGCCGTGGTAAAATCAGTATCAATATCGGATTTCAAAGTGGCACTTGCTTTCCGGGCTGCATACATCTAGCGTTCACTGCAGATGTAAGACCGAGAAGTAAGGTACCTCTAGACCCATGTGAACGTGATATGCATGCAGATAAAGTAGAAATGGTGTCCGGCATGCAAAAAGGAGGGCATTTCAAGCACACATACGGGCCCATTCGCCCGATCGGGTGACCCAATTCACCGACTTCCGGGGATTAGAGAAGCAAAAGGGCGTCAATGAGGCTTTGACGATGATTTGTAACCCGCCGAGCAAGCGCAATGAACTGTCGATGGAAGGTGTTGAGAACTTCTTAAATCGCCCGTTCCGGATGGTGACCCAAACGAGATGTCCAACCATAACACTCCTGACTCACAGTACCTGCTCCTGAGGCGTACTAGCACATGACATACATGCATGAAGGGACGGCACGAATCGTGGAGATAAGAGTTTGATCAGCATTGCATGGTACGACTAAAGCAGGGTGTAGGAAAGACGTGACGATGCAACTAACATGCTTGTTGTTTGCGCCACTGCAGGCACCGTACCGGACCTAGTAAACCCGATCGTCGGATTTACCCTTTTTTTTTTTTTTTTTTTTTTTTTTTTTTTTTTTTTCCTTCGATGGCGACATCTCAAGGACCTAGGTAGGTAACATTCCATTCCTTCAAGTCAACTGCCTCTTTATACCGTACAACCCTAGAGGTACCTCTGGAGGTAGGTAGAGGTACGCAACACTAAGGCAATCTTTTTCTCGTCTTTTGAACCTGGGCGGGACGGGAGTCTTCGTGATCAAAAGTGGAAGTCTCGTCAATCGCAGGCAACTTGAAGTCCACAGAATGCAACTGAAGCACTGCAGTGGACGGTGAAGTCTGGGGGCCCAAAAAGTGGAAGTTTCGACAGCAGTATGCTTGATTGCCCGGCCAGAGCAAGTGGCTGACTGTGCCTTGCTGACTCGGAAGCATGGATGGAATCCATCCTTGTTCTGTGTGTGTGTCTTTCAAGGAGTACCTCCTCTCAACTCCTGTTAAAGAGGCTAGTAGAGCGATCAAATTTGACATAGGTAGCCAAGCACACCGGCCTCACTAACAGATCCCGAATGAGGTACTTGCCCCATGGTCTAAACTAAGTGGCCTGAGTTCAAGCGTTCACTGAGTGCCACTGCAGTGTCCAAGTCGACGTTCGAACGCGGCGAAAAAAGGGCAAGAGCGGCCCAGAGAGATTTCCATTGGTTTCATTGAAGAACTGCGGCAGGAACCAACCGAGGGAGGGGCGACCACGGGTGGACCACTGGCAGACTCAAGTGTGCAGCTGAGACCTGGCGGGATGGAAAGAGCAAGCGGAGAACGAGTGTCAACTTGGAAAGCCAAGTTGCAAACGACTGGAGAACTCTGAGTTTAAGGGAAAGCGCAGGGAGCCTTTGAGACGTCACCATCTGGGAAGGAAGCGACCTCCTAAATCCGTCTCATTCAAGTTGTCTCAAGATTTCTGGCCAATCAGAAGACCTCCTCAACCGTCTAGCCTAGATGCCTTCCGCGTTCTTCGGAGGCCACGGTAACTTAAAAGGTCCATTGGGTTCATAGAGGTAGCGTCCCAAAAAGTGGTTGTGGTCGCTTAGTGTAGCATGTAAAATAAAGCCAACCCCTTCGGGTTCCGAAGTTGGACATGGCGACTTCCATTACCAGCGGCCTCAACATCACAACCGATGAGCTCGTGCACTCGTGCGCCCAGCGATAAATGAAAGTCTTGACATTGTAAAACTGGAACACTGTTATAATAGGTAACTTAATATCTGCTCCGTTGTTCGTAGTATGATTGATCCCAAGCCAAGCTCGCTTTTCAAGGCATGCCGAGCTTGAAATGCCCGTGCTTCTCCTCGATGTTGATGCAGAACCGTTGTCTGCACGTGGCTGAACGTTGGATCAACTAAACTACAAACAAACGGCCAAAAATGGTGCCAAATGCAGCTGCGTAGAGCAGGTTAGAGATGCTGAACTCGAGTCTGCCACTGCCTCCCTGTACGGGAGACGAGCCCGAACCCGAGGGGGACTCCCACGACAGGGTCCAGCTGGATGTCCATGCTCCTTCCTTGAAGTTGTCCTGCAACTCGGTCACCGAGAGGAACTTGCCCTCAGAGTCGTAGGACCAGGAAGATGATTCGAGCTTATCTCCATCAAGAGAGACACTCAAAGGTGCGTTGGCCACTCCAAGGACCGTGACGTTAGCCAGTGAATTCTGGTCAAGGTACTTGCCCTGAGGTGTCACCTGGAGTGAGTTCTTCTCAACCATGAACTAAAAGCAGTCATAGTCTGTTAGCATTCTTGACCGTCTTGCATAAAGGGAGTGGCAAGCCACCATATAAGGACGGGGAAACTCACATCAACCCACTTCACATTCTCGCCAGTCTCCAAGCTCTCACCATCATCCAGGTGCAAAGTCCCATTCGCCTTGCCCTCGCCATCAAGTGCAACAATAACGCTCCACTCATTCTGTCTGCTCTCTGTCGTGGTCATTCCCGGCTCCTGCACTGGGATAACATAGCCACCCCTCAGATAAACCGGGATGTGTCCTAGAGGCGCATCGATTGTCACATTCTGACCAGACTGCACACCTTCACTGGCTGAGTGGTAAGTATACCAATCGTACCAGACGGTCCCGTCGACAACACCAGGGAATACGCCGTCCACTGTAGTGGCACCTTGAACCAGACATGGCGTAACCATCACGGCACTACCCAGCATAAACTGGCGATCCGCATTCGCGAGCCACGGCTCTTGGGGGAATTCCCATGAGAGTGCACGCATGACTGTGCTTCCAGATAGACTGGCTTGGGTCATAAGAGTGTACATGTACGGGAGCAAGAGATATCGGATCCTCATCGCCTTCTTGGACGCATCGATCACGGAGCTCCATACGTAGGGCTCCTGGCTGATGGCGCCGCGGACGTTGTGGTTGCGGTAGAAGGGGAAGAAGGCGCTGAGCTGCATCCAACGTGAGCACAGTTCGTTGTCGGCATTGCCACTGAAGCCGCAGGTGTCTACACCGAACATAGGGAACCCGAAAATGGAGAAGGACAGGGCCTGGGGAATGCTGAAGTACAAATATGCCCATAGAGAATAGTTATCACCGCCCCAGTGACCAGCCCATTTTCCGGAACCCGCAAAAGTGCTGCGGCCGATGATGAAAGGACGTTTTCCCTCGAACACTTTGAGGAGTGCTTCGTAGGTTGCGTGGAGGATTTGATGGCCGTACAGGTTGTGGAAGTCATAGTCAACTGTGCCACCATGATGGGTACCATTGGGACTAAGAGCATGAGTACCGATGTCACCGTGGAAGTTGTTGATGACATATGGTGGGTAGTTAATATTGCGGGATCCAGGAGTCGGTGTCGTCCTGAGGTAAGAGGCAGTGCTAATGGTACTGGCTGTGGTCGTGGCATCTGGGTACTGCGTTCTGTGAACAGATGTTGCAGAGGATGCCTCACTGGCGTTGGTCTTTTCGAAACCCTCCGGATAATCGAGAACAAGAGCACCTGGCTCGCCGGGAAGACCCCAGGGTGGATGAACAGGATTGAGCGTCAGGTTGCCCGTGCCACAGCTTCCAATGCAGAAAGACGCGACCTCGTTCATATCAATCCAGATGCCGTCGAAAGCGACCTTCTTGTAGTACCTAACAAACTCGTCAATCCACCAGCTTACGGTACCTGTACCATTGAGGGCAGCACCAATCCAGTCCGGGAATACGGTATATCCAGGCCATACCGCACCGATATAAAGCGAACCATCGGGGTTCATGATGAAAGCATCAGCTTCGAGTCCGCGATGGTAAGGTTCGTAATCATCTTCAGGCTTGTCAGGATTTGGAACATAGATAGCCGAGTCGACGATGGGCACATAGTGCTGGTGGTTCTTATGGAGCTCCTCGAGGAACTTGGCACCCTCTTCATAGCTGAACTGATCAGGGTCGTTTTCAAAATCACGATAACCCTTCATGTAGTCGATGTCGGCTTCAAAAAGTCAGCAAAATTACAGGACAAAGAAGCTACTAGCGCAAAACGCAATGGAGTATACTCACTCCAGATTGTCTCCAGTGGAATCTCAAACTTGCGGAAGTTGTCAACCACATCCTTGACAACAGTCCAGTTTGAGTATCCCCAGCGGCATTGGTGGAAGCCAAGAGTCCAGTACTGCTGCATTGCAGGAAGTCCAACCGTACTGAGCTGGTAGGACTTGATGATATCCTGAGCCGAAGGTCCCTCAAAGAAGTACAAGTCGATGCTCCCGCCGAGAGTCCTCCAGGTGATACCCTCAGGTCGAAGGAGCACTTCCTGCGCATGAGCATTGCGAAGGAAGACACCGTTCGTGTACGAAACGTATTTGGCGTTCTTGTCTGTCGGATTAGAAACGTAGCTTAACCTTCCAGACTCGTCCTTGGTAAAGTATCTGGTGTCAAGATAGATGGGATGGTTGCCGTAGATGTTGGCATCGAGGTTGTCACCCACATCCCCAGCGAACAGCGTACCTGGAAATGGTGTCAATCAAATTGCAGGTATTGGTACAAAATCGTGTTAGGAGGGAGACTCACGTGTAAGATTGTTTCCCAGTCGAAAGCCATGCATGACCTCACCAAGACCATACAAGTTGTAACTCTCGGGCAAAGAGGAGCCAAACTCAATAAACTGATCCTCGTAAACAATTTTACGACCTTCAGTCGTGAACAGAACCTCTCCAGTCTCCTTGCGCTTCACAGTGAAGGAGAATGTGGGCTCATTCGACCACGAGATTGTCAGCTTGCTTTCAGCCTCGTTAACATCAGGTTCGGCTTGTGGGCGGGGCACAAGCACTTCGGGAAGAATGAACCAAGTTTCATTATGAGGGCCGATGTAGCGAGGTTGAATTTGAACGTTGAGACGGTTGTCCGCCTGAAATTCAACAGTGAGCTTCAGTTCCTCGATGTCGTTGCCATAGACGTTGCAAGCAGGGCCAGCGAGAGACAAGTCCGCCGTGAGTCCTTTCTTTGTCGTTTGTACATTAGCAGCTTTGTATCCTGGACAAACTCTCTGAGCATCAACTGCTTGCGGGTCGAAGATGTTAGGCAAGACATTCGGTCCGATGTCAGCTGAAGCTGGAAAGGTGAACATAGGGCCATCCCCCGCCGCCGTCGCGCTCAGCACACCAGGTCCAGATGACGTTGCAGTCACAGACTCATGTTGAGCGGATGTCCATTGGGGGACGAGAGCCGCGAGGAGTAAGAAGGAAGCCGAAGTGAAGACGACCATGACGAAGAAGCCCGGATTCCAGGTCCCCCAGATTTGCTTCACTCCACGTCCACGTCGACCTTGGGATACGAAGAAGATGCCCAACAGACAAAACAAAAAGGTGGAAAGGCCCAGGTAGGTCGATGCCGTTAAATTGTCACCGAAGGAACCCTCGAGCTGGTAGACCCCGTCGAAGTCAAGGAAGGATTTCGGTCCTAGTCGTGTGCCGAAATATCCTGAGCCTGGGTTGTTGTTCCGTCTATCCTCCGTGTCCGCGTAGACTGGATTGGTGAAGAGTAACTGAGCGAACAAGACTGCTGCTGGGAGAGTGTATTTAAGCGTCCAAAACTGGTAAAGTAGCTATCCCAAAGTTGGTCAACTCAGACCCTTGCTGCTCAGAAACGAGAGAAGAAAATGGGGCAGTTGGAATTTGGGGAAAAGATGTAAACATGCGAGAGATTGGATATCGTCATGCCATCTGCGGATGCCCGACTGGGAAAGGAAAGCGGGACTTACCTTGACAATGACACGATCCCCGCGCCCAAGGTAGCTTCCGTTGGCCGGCACGGTAGTAGCATCCGTACAAGTATGCGCTTTCTCCTGGGGCAGCAGTCGCGCTTGCAACCGCGAGCCGTATGTTTGTGTCGTCCATTTCAGTTCTGGTGTCGTACCTGTCTCCAGTTGTGATCCTCCACAGGAACACAAACGGGCCGAAACGGCATGCTCGATCTTCGCCGGACGCATCATTGTCGGACCCGATCGACGTTGCTTCACGCAGGTTTGCGGGCACCAATCAATAATGGGCAGTCGTTAAAGCTAAACCAGGCTCCCGGGGCGGCTGCCTTGGTTGGACGGAAACCTGTATGCCGGCGTAGTTGGTAAGGTAACAAACGTCTCGTTAGGAGAGGTATCCGGGGCGGTAGTTGTTGCTGAGGATGACCGCAGGAGCGCGACTGTATCAGTGCTTATAATGAGATCGTTTGGTTGAGAGCAAGTGCGGCCGTCGGCTGACACGCCCAGTTTTGCGTTGTAGAGGTAAAACTGTTTAGGAGAAAAAGAGGCTTTGATGGTCAGTCATGGTAAAAACACCTATGGTCGAGGCTGCGATCTCGAGGTTGAGAAAATGCAATTCGGGGCCAGGAACTATAAGAATAAAAGTTAAGGTTTCCAGTGGGAGTCGTCTGTGAATTGAATAGATTGAAGATAATACAAGCTGGGAAGGAACGAGGCGCTGGGTCGAAGCAAGTCGTGAAGCAGGACTAGCGGGAACGAAATGACCACAGAAGCCCCGAATGACCTACCAAATACCTCAAGGCTACGCAATGGCTTTCTCTGTACTACCCGAAATCCCAGGTGCCACAAAGTGCGAAGTTCCAGACCTAGCTGTGTACCCCATCTCAACCTCGAATTGAGTTCGGATGATCCAGATCGGATGAGATGAATCTAGGCAGCATCAGCCGACCAACATTTGAAGGTGGAATATGGATAGGTATCAAACATCCGCCAACACAGGGCCACATGCCCGTCTCCTGCCGTCCCCTTATATACTCCGCCCTTGATGTTGCATCGTCCTCCCTCAGTAAATGTAGGTACCAGTCGTACTGATCTTCGTCGTTGGTCATTCGTACCGTTAAAGGTTAAACGAAGACAGTGTTGCGTGGTTTCGCCAAAACGTGATGACCATCCCGTCAGCATCACTGCATGGTTACTTGGGTATTCCGTTCGGGGTAGCAGCCTCAAACTTCCATCAAGCACATTCCGCTCGTCTGTGACACGAACCGTCTAAATTGCACAATGAGGTACATGTGCATAGATGTGTCACGTCTCCATCAGAATGATGCCACGTTGTTCGAAGGAGTCGTTGTTCTCTGTAAGAGATATAAAAACCAGCTCGCGCCACCAAGAGCGCCATCATCTTTGATTCCTACACAAACCCTATCAGCGCCCAGGACTGCACCATGTACACCGGTAAACTTGCCCATAACTAACAATGTGCGAACAGACGTCCTGAAAAGCATATGATGGGCGTCATCCAAGGTCATTGTCCAATGAATGCGGCCTGCAAGGCAGAAGGCAGAAAATCGAATCAAGAGCTACAGAGCCCCAAAGCCATGCCACCGAGAACCAACAACAAATGTTCAGCATAATAATCAAACAGTTGATACCCAAGATAATTTTCCCAAATCCAAAAAGCTCCAAAACTCCAACACGCTAACTCCGTCGCTGATATCCAGAAAGCTCGAGGCATATAGTGGCCCAAAAAGCGACCGGCGGGGTCCCCACCTTACAAGCGCGATATTTCAACAAGAAGACGCTAATAGCTGAGATCGATGTTCCCAAGAGACGCCACAAGCTTATCGTCTTGTGACGTCGACGTGGTATTGCTCCCGCCCGTATCGGTTTGAGACGTGCTCGCGTTGCTAGTGCGTGACTGTGATTGCTGAAGTTCCACTTGTGGTTGTTGTTGATGCTGCTGTTGCGTTGGTGGTATGCCGCTTTCGGAGAAGCCAAAGTCTCGCATCTGCTGAAAACTCCAACTCGGTTCGAAGCGCCTGCTGTGCCATGCGTGGTCAACTCTCTCGTACATCTCGTCGATCTGCTCCAGACTGATCTTGCTAGTCTCATATACCATGCACCATACAAAGCCGACCGCCACTATACAAAACGCCCCCCATACGAAGAAAACTTTGGAGCCGAGATCTATCGAGCTTTCGTGACCCGCCGCGCTGTTTGTTTGCATATATGGAGTGCCGTAGGCAATGCCGAAGTTGAGGAGCCAGTTGGATGCCGTGGATATCGACATGGACTTGGCTCTGACCTTCAGCGGGTAGATTTCGGAGGTGACAACCCATACGACCGGGCCCCAGGATGCCGCAAAGAAAAAGATGTATATCGCAACAAAGGTGATGAGAACCTTGTTTTGTATTGTTACGTTGTTGGAGCCGTTGGCCGTTGCATAGGCGGCGATCAGCAGCTGGCAGATGGCCATGCCGATGGCACCCACCATCAGAAGTCGACGCCGACCCCATGATTCGACCACAAACAGTCCGGGTATGGTCGATGCCGTGTTGATGATTTGCATGATGAGAGAGATCTTGAAGGGGTTTCCGACGCCAGCGTTATTGAAAAAGGTGGTTCCATAATACATGATAAAGTTCACGCCGGTGAGCTGTTGTAGCATTTGCAGACAGCAACCGGTGAACGTGCGACGGCCAAGGTGAGGTTCGCCGAAGAGAATGTCCTTGTAAGAATCAGGTCCCAGCGCCATCTCATATTGGTGGTTTGCTTCGATTTCGGCAAGCTCCTCGACCAAAGCAGGGTGGGTAATGTCCAGTCGACGTAGACGACTGAGAGAAAGCGCAGCGGCGTTCTTGTCTCCACGTTTGATGAGGTAACGAGGAGTTTCGGGTAGCACGGTCAAACCCAGGGCCAAGACGCAGGCCCAAGTTAGCTGAAGTCCTATTGGTACCCGGTAGGCAGCAGCTGACTTTAATTGGTATGTGAGGATGTTGACCACGGCAGCGGCAAGAAGCCCCATGGTGATGGAGAGTTGGTATGTGCACACTAGTGTTCCTCGAATCCACTTGGGTGCCATCTCGGACTGGTATAAGGGGACAAGTACTGAGACAATGCCGACACCAACACCGGCAACCGTCCTATATCGTCAAGTTAGCCCAAGAACGAGCCACCACCATTGCCTAGGGGTAGAAGTACGCACCTTCCCGCCACCAACAGACCAATATTATATGCACAAACTTGCAGGATGGCGCCGATGACGAAGATTCCGATGGCGCCAATAAGGGACCGGCGACGCCCATACTGATCTCCAAGAGGCGCAGAGAGTAAGGCTCCGATGGCGGTTCCGGCGCTCAACATGGCAACGATTAACGCGCTCTCTTTTGGATATATGCCAGGCTCTCCGTTGCCGTCGACGTAGCCAGTCGAGAAGTGATCTTTGAATGCTTTCATGGCCAGGATGCCGTTTATGGTTCTATAAGTGAGAGGCGCATAGTTAGCCATGTAGTCTGATGTTGGCTCGGGGGTCTGTCGTCCAGTCTGCGACAATGCAGCATCAAGCGCATATCCATTGCATATTCCATCCCCATTTTACATCGCATATCCATTGTGTATCCATCGCATCGACGTGTTTAATCGCGCCCGAGTGCATTCGGGGGAGGGGCCTCCTTACCCAGTGTCATAGCCAAACAGTAAGCCGCCTGTGGCGACAAAGAGGCCGACCATGATCGCCGGGGCAGATGAACCAGCGACATTGTCGGGCTTCTGCCAGCCCATGGCGAAGATCGCCATGGCTGAAAGGTCGAGGGCAGTCAGGCCAGGGTTCAGTGTCGTTGCCGCTGGGGTTGTCGCGGACTGACGATGTTGAGGTCGGACGGTTGTTGAACCATTTGAATGGGGATGGATGTCTTGGTGGTCCCCCCGTAGCGTAGCGACGGTATTTAGAGGAGGTGGTAGTGGCCGGGTCACTGGTGGCACTTGAGGCTGTCGAGGGTGGGCGGGAACCACAGAGCAGGCTAGATCTGCGTAGGGTGTAGACTGTAGTTCTTGACGGTAGGCTGTATGTATGGGTAACGTTGTGGTTTATTAGATTTGGCTATGGGATGACAGCGACAGTCCCCGTCCGACTGGTGTCCCGTCTGACAGAGAGCCGGGTCGCGAGGCCTGGGGCTGGTGTCTTTGTGAGTCCGTGTCTGTGTCCCTGTCTGGAGCGCAACGAACGGGGCCAGAGACGCAGCAGCAAGACGACAGGCCGCAGCGAAAGGCAAGAGAGAAGGTAGGAGGGAGGATGGAGTCCTGGCAAGTGTGGATGGGTGGATGGATGGACGGGTGGGTTGAGTAGATGGATTGGAGGGCAGGCGGACTGGACGCTTCGAGATCACAGTTTCTCTCAGCACGGGGAAGGCGCGCTCTGATTGGCCGATCCGTCCCGGCCTGCCCCAGAGACCGACAAACCCGTGCTCAGTTTGGCCTGCAATTGCCTTGCTGCACGCTGCCTGCAGGCCTGGTAAAATCTGGGCCTGCAAAGTGAACGCTCCAGTCCGTCTGCGAAAGGGCGGGGATGCCCACGATGAGCCGGAGAGTGTCCATTCTCCCAGTATCATGAATGTCTCTGGGCCATGGGACGACACCACTCAGACCCCATGGGATGTGATCCGGACGGGTTTGCGATGGGATGAACAGGGCACCACGCACCAGGAACCGCACCTCAAAGCACCTTTCCCCAGAGGCCCACCAAAATACCTGCTGGAGTCCATCCACCCTTCTTTCTTGCCAACCAGAACGTCTCCCTGAGTGTTCTTTGACGTCCCCAGACTAATCCCCATTGAGAGATGCTAGTGTAGTGCCCACACGCTCCGGCCGACCCCCGGTGGCCTGCAGGCTGCTCGGCTATGCACACTCCTCTCACTTCACAAAGTTGTGACTAAAACGATTCGAGATATCTTCAAGTTGTCACGGCCAATTTTCCTCAGTAGGTATGTGGTTGCTATGATGACCCTCATCTCCTGCTCAGACAACTTCAAGCGCGGGGATAGCCTCACGGATGATCGACACAAGCGACGTTGAGGTGCCAACGCAAGTGGCAGATAATTATGAACCGAGCCCGTCAGATGTTGCTATTGGAGCCGGACCTGGCTTACGACGACAATTATACATGTTCTCCGCTTTCCAAATACGCTCTGGAACTTGCAGACAATACGACAAAGAAGTATTTGTCAAATCTCCAGCTGTCCTGTAACAGTACCATGAGACGCTCCTGAGCCCGGTCGGAAACTGCTCAGCCCATGTCGCTGTTGTTGGATGGCGCAGAAATTGCTCGCCTAGGTGACCGAGGTGACCTGGGCCACACCTGCCGTGAAGTACCGGAAGGGATCAAGCAACGGCCAAACCGCTGTCAGTACCACGCTGAGCCCACCAGAGACGTGTTCGACAGGCAGACAAAAAAGGTCCATTACGGCAATTCCCGTCACCCGAACTATCAGGCATTCGTTGCTGTTTTGCGCTGTGCGGAAAACCTCCAGGTCAAGTGCCCCTGGACCTGTCTCTAGTTCCCAGCTCGAGCCAGCTTTTGCGTAGCATTAGGGGACTAATCAAGAGGAATTGTCTAGGTACCAAGAAGCATCATGAATGGGCTGTTCGCTTACATATCCCGCATGAGAGAAAACAAGGTCGAGGGCATCTTGGAATACTTCGGCTTTCGAAAAGCTCATCGGTTACTATTCATGATCAACTGTCGCCAGGATAGTGCGTAGGTAATGATGCCTGCACCTGTATCCCGTAGCACTACACCTCCGGGGTATTTTACTTGGCGCCCAGTGGTGCTTCCGCTGAATGGACTAGCAAGTGAAATTAATTGTTACTAACAAGTATTGAGCTAGCGAATCTAGAAGGCATTTCCGGAATGTTCGTAACGAACTTCAGTCCGTGACTCCGTGTCTTCATGGTTTCAGCATTGACACTCTTCTCACCAAGGACAGGGACGTCATGCCCGAGTGTGAGGAGACCTGGGCCTACCACTAGTCGTCTCAAAGTATTTTCCGCAGATGCAGTGGCTGAGTGTCGGACGAGTGCTTCAGATACTGACATCAAGCCATCGCTCCTTGCACTCACTCCTGGAACATCATCGCGCAACACTGCCATTCAGAAGAATGAACCGCGAAGTACCGGATTCATCACCAACTCGTCAATAGATTGTGACGAAACAGGCTGTCTTGGTACTTGCCTGTGTTGGAAAACATCATGTTACTACAGCAGCCATGAGGTGGTGCCGTCAAGCACGCCAGGAATTCACTGCCCAACCAGCATGCGAAGACTCATTTATCCTTTTGACCACGCACCTTGGCAAACGCCTCTGTTTTCCACCTCCCTATGGCTACATATAGAACTTTTCCCCATGGCCTATAGTTATGTCATTCACGTCGTGCAAATAATCGCTGCACCTATTGGTGTTGAGTGTCTCATCCTCCTCTTCTCCCTTCCCCTTACCCTGCTCGCTGTGGTACTAACACCGACCGACCGTTCAGCTGCACGGGACTACTCAAGTGGTCCTCAAGAATAAGAAGAGGCCATTCCCGAGAGCTCCGTCTAAGTAAAGCGCAGTCAATTTGGCCAAGGTCGTACAGCTTAAAACCGTCTCTAGTCATTGGTTAACAACGAAATGAACACCTGTGACTTCCGGGTCACGCCTGATCATTTACGGCTTTGTTACAGAGACCCCAGTGAATCTTGTGGGAGTGTGTAATCGGACTCTGAACGTTACGGGCTAGTCACGATTCCACAAGTTCAGCCCCAAGCGGCGCGAGTGGGAGGACAGCATGCTTATTATTGCTGCACTTGGACTTGGACGGAAAACACTGCACATCTAGAGTTCTTCTTATACATGATACGTATCTTCGAGCTTGGGCGAGGTATTACAGTAAGGGATATCTTGGCTCGCTTCATGTTGTAGGCGAAGAAGGATATGGCACATCGCCACGGTGGAAATGAAGTCTTTGATTGTCCCCCCTGGTTTTCGGTTTCATAGCTAACTCTAGATAGCTACCTCTAACAGCAAAGTTCAAAAATGAGTCACCATGGCTTCTCCAGCAGCAACATTCTTACATTAGTTCACGTTTTGATATCCAGATGGTTCTTCAAACAAAGATCATTGTCCAGTCGATACTGAACCAGCCTCCTCTGCCTGGTTGTCGCAGTCTACACTCCATGTCTTTTAACATTATCCACAGTAGCTCAAGCACAGGGTGTCTATAACAACAACAGGCCCCATATAGAGCTCCAGATGCCTCTCTGGGCCCTGAATCTTTCACATTTTGAATTTCCTGTTTGACAAGGCCGATGCTGTACTCGGATCTCGGAATATTAGAGCTGCCGATCACTCAAATCTGAGACACGACTTGTTGGGTGTTCACGAACATCACTGTACAGAAGCGCCAAACATGTGGTGGTGTTTTTACTACATCACATGTATGTTAACTGCACCAAAGGTTTTAGATTTGTGTTCTTCTCCGGCACATACTGGACTTTGTAGCTGGCAACATACCACTCCCATGATGAGGGTAACAACAGACACTCCTCGTTTTAGCACAAATTTGTTTTTCGATCAACAATTAGGCCATACAGCTTTGTTGCCTATCAACCATGTATTTCATGTAGGCACCGTTGGTTTCACACTTCTTTTGTTCCTTTTGCACAATTCTAATCCCTCAACATCTACCTCTCACCCAAGAACAAATAGTTGTGGCTCGTACTATATACACATGTACCCAAGCAATAACTGGGAACTTAATGCCTGACCACATTTACCAGCCAACCAGCTACATCTTATCTCCACCCATATAGTAAACTCACACCCGTCATCGAATGCACGTAATCACCCGACATGGCTACACCACACCCTTTTTTTTTTTCTTTGGGGCTGACGCTACCCTTTACTTACACGACATATTTACATGTGAGTGGTTCTTGATCTGTCTCTGTTCCATACATTTGCGCCAGAAACTTTCGAATTTGGGCAGAATGTAAAAACTGCTTGTCCACAATTCGTAAACTGAGCCATTCTTAATGTCCGCTTACCTTCCTTTCTACCTATTTACCTAGCCACCTAGGGCAGCTACAGCCCTCAAAGTCAGGTCCTTGCTCGGCTTCCCACGGCATCAAACTGACTGGCCGACTGAGTGGTTGACTGACTGACTTCTCCCTTAGTGACAATGACGACAATTCCTTTGTTTCTTTCTTCAGCAGTGTCTCTAACCGTCGGGAACCTGCAATATACCTGAAAGATCCCAAATCAACGGTTCCGAGCAATATAACCGCTTTTGATGATGAGATCGAAAAGTACCGTAATAACAAGAGTCGGCAAGGGTAGCTGTAAGTCTAGACGACTGACGGACGGCCCCTACATCGTGCGTGCATATACATACCCGAGACGGACTTTCTCGCTTATGTGTCTCGCCATACCAAGTCCCGACACCGAATACCTGACTCCCGACTCTTGCCGCTGCGGTGCCGACTCACAATTGACGGACCATATGTACGTGTACATGGGACACAGATATGTACCTAGCTGAAGCTAGAGGCATGAACCGAACCTTGACCAAGATAGGAATGATCTGATCTAAGCTTCCCCAAATATTGTTCAGGAAGGTGGTCGTCATCTTCCATCTTGATGAGGACCGGGACAAGCACACCAGTCAATAAGGAATCACACGATTGAACTAACATGTTGAACTTGAAGTTTTGTCTTTCTGTTTATCTTCCTTCCTGCTCCAAAGTAAATCCATGGCTATCATCATAACATAAAAGAAAAAGGCTACCCATAAAAGTACAAACATGTGGCGCCAGCATTTATTCCAAACCGCTGAAGACCAAGATGCATATCCCTGGCAATGAGTTTACACATCCGCCGAGACTAACCAAAACCCATCATTACATTTCAACTCCGGTGTTGTTACCCTTCTCAGAAACTATCCAAAAAGGCCTTGGTATAATCAACTCTTGAAACGGCAACTCCGCAAAACTCAAACTTAAACCTCGAGGGTAACCTTCTGGCCCTTGACGCGGCCGATAACCTGCTCGGGGGCATACTTGGGAATGACCTCGTCGTCGTGGAGCATCTCGAACTCCTCAGTGGCGTCACGGCCCATGAAGTTCAGGAGAGCCTGGACACCACCGGGGTGGTCCTCAAGCCAGTTGGTGAGGTCAAGGACGACACCCTTGACGACAACCCAAAGGTCCTCCTTCTTGTTGTGCTTGGCAACCTCCTCCATGGTGTACTCCTTGTCGGGGATGGTGAAAGCCTTGGGGTCCTCCTTCTTGGGGGCAGCGGCGGCAGTGTCCTTCTTGGGAGCCTCAGTGCTGGAAGTAGCCTGAGCACCCTCACCGCCCCACTGGACGGAGATCTTGCCGGGCTGCGAGGGATCGATGTGGAGAGCGATCTGACCAAGACGGGCAGCACCAGTGTTGCCCTTAAGAGCCTCCTGGAAGAGGTAGTTGCTGGCGGAGTCACCGGCGACACGGCCGTAGACAACGCAGCCAAGGAGGGAAGAACCACCGAGGCGGTTGGCACCGTGGACACCACCGGCAAGCTCACCGCAGGCGTAGAGACCCTCAAAGGGCTTCTGCTCCTTGTTGAGGACCTGGGCCTTGTCGTTGATCTCGATACCACCCATGGTGAAGTGGAGGACGGGCTCCATGACGGAGACGTGGAAGTCGTCGTTGATATCGACGGGCATGTTGTGGAAGAACTTCTTGCCCCAAGGATCCTTCTGCTTGCCCTCAGCGATGGCGTTGTAGGTCTGGAAGGTCTTCTGGAGGTGCTCAGGAGTGCAGCCGATCTCCTTGGCGAGCTCGTGGCCGGTCATCTTCTTCATGAGACCACGGCCAGAGTAGTGGCGGGTGTGGAAGTCAAGGGTCTTGGAAGCCTTGGAGTTGAGGACGAGGCGGACGGGGTACTTGCCCTTATCCTTCTCCTTGTGGATCATGCCAGAGACGTAGTCACGGTGGCCGAGCTCGTCGCAGAAGCGGTCACCATCGCCGTTGAGGAGGAGACCACCCTCACCACGAAGGGCCTCAGCAGCAAGGAACTTCCACTTGGAGTTGGGGTCCTTGGGGTCGACGAGACCGGTAGGGTGGACCTGAACCTTGTCCATGTCAATGCCGTTACCGCCAATGGCCATGACCATCTTCTGACCGTCACCAGTGGCGTGGGTGCCGTTGGTGGTAGCAAGGCCGTAGACATCGGGGCGGTGCTTCTTCAGGAGAGAATCCTCAGTGAAATCGGCGGCATAACCACCAGTGGCGAGGACAACGGGGCCATCGAGGGTCTGGGACTCGCCGTTGACCTCATACTGGACACCAGTAACCTTGTTGCCCTCCTTGTTGAGGCTGGTGACGCGAGCCTTCTTGATGATCTGGACACGCTCGGGCTCGGTCTCGGCGAGCTCCTCAAGGCGCTGCATGAGAGCATAGGTGATGGCCATACCGGGGAACTTGGCATCGTGACCACGGTGGGTACGGGGCTGGGAGTGACCACTGCAGGCAGAGTTAGCGACGGTATTCTACAAAGGAGGAGCTTTCATGCTCAAAAAAAAGGGGGTACATACCCGAGACGGGAAACAAGGGTGAGGTCGAGGTTGAAGACATCCTGGAGCCACTCAACGGCAGCAGCGGACTTGTAGGTGAGGACCTTGATGAGGTCGGGCCTGGCCTTGTCACGGGCAGACTTGAGGGTATCATCGTAGAACTGCTTAACGGAGTCCTGGATGCCGTGCTCAACCTGTGTGCGGGTGAGGGCACCGTTGATACCGGAAGTGGCCTTGGTCGAGTTGCCACCGAAGAAACCCTGCTTGTCGAGAACAACGACGTTACCACCGGCGAGGTAGATGGTGTGAGCAGCGCTCAGGCCGGACACTGGAAACGGAATAAACTGTCAGCAAAATGCCCGTGAACAGCATGGCACAGCCAGATGTCGAATGACGGATGTCGTGGCCCGCGCGCGGGGTATCGCGCAGTGTTCGCAAGTGGGAATGGTAACTTACAGCCACCGCCAACAACAATAACTCTGGGGGCCATTTTGAATATGATGTGTACCTCACAGGAATAAAAAGCCTGAAGTGAATGAGGATGAAGAGAGAAAGAGGGATGCAAGTCAAGAGAAAGAAAGAAGGAGTTTGCAAAAGCGGCAGGAATGCAGGCCTGGTTATTATTTGGTTGAGGGAGCGTCGACCGACGACCTTGACCTTCTGAGCCACGGGCACTAGCAATGGAACCGGGGCCGGGTTGTGTTGCAATTGCTGACACCCTGATTCGTGACGGGAGCCGAGGTCAAGCGTTGGGTGGGCTCTCGGCGAAACGACAGGGGTTTCTGGCGCTGGGGAAAGTGCAAGCCGATGTCCAGCAAGCAGCTGGCAGAGTGTCGCCCCATAATATTGGCCCTGTCATTCACGGGGTTCTCCATCATTTTCTCCAACAAGAGGAGTTGCTCCTCACTCTCCAATCCAGGTCGGCCTGACAATATCCGAAACGATGTGAAAAGCTGTCGAAACATTTTACTCTCTATCCCCACGATGCTCTCGAACCCGACGCCAACTCATCTTAAGCGATACAGAGATGATGTTGATTCAGAATACAGTCTACACAAAGCACAAAGAACGACGGCTAACGGCATCATAACATCCACTTGTGTGCTTTGGACCTCGCCTCCGATTTCTGGCCGAGGACAAAGTGGACGTCGGTGGTGGACTGCGCGCTGGCCGTCCGGCAAATGTACCGAGGCTTGCCACAAAGAGACCCAAAAGCGGACAACACCAAGGGCAATAGGCAAATACAGTATGAACCCCTGAAAGTGCAACTAATTCGGGCTGGCGAAATCTTTTGCACTTTCTGGGTATTTGCACTTGGGGGACTCGGTGCACAACCCATATGACCCTGACTGGCCACTAGAAGGTGACCAGTGGCGGCCAAAAGTGGGTCGCTGAAGCCCCGGTAACCGGGTATAAGTGTTCTCTCCTACCAAAATTCGACCCCTGCAGGTGCAAATTTGCGCTAGAGTCTTTGCACTTTGCAGTTTTGCAGGTTTTGTATGGCAAAACAATTCCGGCGGCCAAATCTTTTGCACTTTGGGGGGCGTTTGCAGTTCAGGGCGGTTGCACTTGCAGGGGCTGATACTGTAACATCACACAGTACAAAACACAGACATTTCACCCACTCTTTCCACTGTGGGGTTCATGATGCCAAAACAGGAGGCTCCATGCAACTCGCACTCCGGTGCAAATTCCTGTTGAGACGTATCGAGGCCCTTCGCCGAACTTCAGTGGAAATCCTTCCGGAGAGAAGCTTCTTTGGACCTTTTTGACTCTGAGGCCCGCTGCAGCTGATGCACTCGATGCCACGATGTTGAGCAATCCCACACTGGGCTTCCATTTCCACACACCCACACTGCCCACACTCCTGGCTCACTTGGCATTTTGCCAAGGTGCTAAGAAACCATCTGGTCGTCTGGTTCATCCTCGCTCTCGTCCCCGTTCTCTCCTTTCCCAATGGAACCGGCCCAATCCCCATGCTCTACCCCCAGGATTCCCCACAGAGTCACGAGCCGGCCAAGCCAACTAGATCCCCACCTCCCCCAATCAATTGAAGGTGGGCAACTGCCGCTTCTCGTGTGGGTGACGGTTGGAGGTACCCACTGAGGCATGTGAAATTCAACGCGACCAACAACCCCAGCATGCTCGAGATTCCGCATCAACCATTCAGGCCATCATCAAAAGCTTGGATCAACGGCTTCGTCTCCAAATAGAAGGCTGTACACCACAAACGAGGATCATCAGATGTAGTGTAATCAAACACGGCTCGGAATGCAGACATCGAACCGAACTCTGAAAAGCGGTCAAGGCAGCATCTCCGGGTACCTGATATCTGACCCTGGCCGCCATGCTCGGTCCAGCCGTCAAGGCTTGTCAGATGATGAACGTGCCTCCCGATGTCTGTTGACTTTTCGTGCTTTGCGTGGCATGTGATACTCTCCGGTTCTGAGACGATGTCATCGGCAGACCTGTGTTTGACGATAATACTTGCTGTTCATGGATACCCAGCTGTCAAGAAACGAATTGTAGTCTGATGGATGAGCATGTTCTACCCGTTGACTGCAGTGCTTGTTGCTTGTTGCAGAGAGCCTGCGCATCGCGGGCTGTCAATATGTTATGGCCGGCTGTTCCACCTACATGAGCTCCAACTTAACCTCACCGTGGATCCAAAGCTTGATGAAGCATTTTCTAATAGAACCAGATGAGTTTCCCCGAACACCTGCAACCTTCGTGGATTTGATCATTCTGGATCATTTATCAACTTCAACCAAAATCCGCGGAAATCACGAGATGTGAAGCACATAGCAGCAGCGCGGCAATCACCTTTGATTGACTGCTTCCCCGCCCCCAGCTCGCACGTACGTCATCGTCGACATCCAATCCGATGGCTCGCTCGCTACCGTTCGTTTCGCTCTCTGCCACAACGTGCGATGCCATACGTACGCCTATATCTCTGTGCAGGTGACCAAACGCTCGGATCGTATCACGGAGAAGAGAAAACATCTGAGACTTGTTTGCGTCGGCCATGAGATTTTATCCGTACCTCTTCTTTGCACCAACTGCTGCAGTCGCCTTAGCTCAAGTCGTCCATCCTCTGCACCGGACCGCTTCCGATATACAGCAGCAGCAACAACGGCAGCCGCAGCCGGCCAACCACGCGCAAATCCCACTTGTGAAGCCTGCCGGAGGACTCGGCCCAGCCATGCCACCTTCCGGAGCGCCTCAAACAGACGGCCCCGCAAACGCGGGGGGCGGCGGCCCAGTCATGCTTTCAGATGTCATGGGACGGGATAAGAGCATCAACCTCTTTGCAGGGTGAGTCGCATCCCGTGTCCTTTATGTCTTCAACCGTGGCTTTAGCTGACATCTCAAACATCACAGCTTCCTTAGGAACATCGAGTCTCCGTCTCAGCGTTTAGACGATCCAGCCAGGAACACGACCGTGCTCGCACCCCTTAACTCGGCCGTAGAAAACCTTCCACGGAAGCCATGGGAAGATCCGAAAGACTACAGCGCTTTGGGCACGAATGCGTATGAAGGCGAGGATGGACAGGGACGAGCGCAGCGCAACCTGCGTAGGTTCGTTGAGGCTCATTTGATTCCAACCAGCCCATGGCCGGCTGGCGAGAAGGTTAAGCCGGTGGGTGGTGATACGGAAATCTGGTGGGAGGAGAAGGATGGTGTGAAACGGGTAAGTGGAGGGCAAAAAGAAAACACAAAGTACACCCGCCTTGACTTGAAATGGTTATACTGACATTATACCACTCGCAGATCCAACCGGGAGATATTGAAGTTGTCAGTGTAGGCAGCACTGTCGTCAATGGCGAAGTGGTAAGTCCACCCTTGGTCCGCCCATTTCTGCCCCCTCCTTTGTCCCAATTGTGCACTTTTGCTCAAAGCCTGTTTCTTGCGGGAATGTTGACCTTGAAACTTTGATTGAACAGTGGATCTTGAAAGGCGTTCGGAATTATACCGGATAGAAGTTGACAAGTTCGAGACAAGGAAACCGTCGAATGAAATTGGGCATGAGTACTGAGCTATGGACTGTCATGGACGGGGATGTACACCATGTTGATATTTTCTGAAGTCGTTTTGTTGCTGAGCAAAATGGCTTCTGAATAAGCGATAATGAACTGCAACAGGAGGAGACCTCAGGACAATCCGGTCTTGCGATAACCTCACGATAACAAACGTTATCGCAAATGATGGTGGATTCATCTGGTCCGTTCCTCTGAGAACTGATGCTGGTGACTCTGACCGTTACGGTAGGCGGTAGCCGCCGGCAGGTCTTCAAACGGGACCCACCGCGTATGACACGAATGATGATGACACCGCGCGTTGGCGGCGCTGAATCGGCCAAACAACGTTCAAGCGGTAGAACACGAAGTTGAATAACAAACTATTTCCTACTGCCATATCTAGCTGATGAGCTTCGAATCAGAAAGCAGCTTCGTTATATAACGAAAAAAGGTGGGATCGAATAATTCCAAATTCCGTCACCGGTTCCTGAAATGCGCGCCTTGTCTCATATTCGGGCTCCATCGGCGATAATGTAGATACGTAAGGGGTGAGTAGGGACGATAAGAAGCCTCGGTGGGTCAGGAGCAGCAAAGGAGTAAAATCTCTGAGCTCTGATTCGCTGGATTAGTGCTTGGGCCGGGCTGAGGGCCCCAACCGACATTTTGCCGCCTTATCGCTATCAGTTGGAAAGGCGGAAAGAGATCTGCGCCCCGGTTGCCGGTCTTGCGACACAACTGCTTGCTACGTTTGATTCCCGACATCCACTTGGTCGCTAAAATCATCTACGGAACCAAGCCCTTGTTGTCGACAGCCGTGCCAAAATCCAACTTCAGTTGAAGCCGTCAACATTCGAAATATCCAGAGGACATTGTCCATCGATGGTCTCAGGGAGGTTCTATGACACCTGTCGCAGCTGTACGCGCCAAGCTCCCCCCATCCTCGTGTTCTTCCAGCCCAGCTTTTGCCCTGCTCTGCCTGGTCCCCTGAGAGAGCTCCCAGGGCTCCCGCCTCGCCGAACTAGGTGAGGCCGATCTAAGGCAGACAAGCAAGCAAGCGCCTGCCGCAACCACTCTCCCGCTTTTAAGCCTTGTCCTTTTCACCACATTGACCTCATCACGCAACCAAATCTTGCTCCCCTCCCAATCCCCCACCAGCGCTCCGGTCATATTCAGCTCATTCCTACATCACCCTCATAAATACTTGCATCTTACGCGTCCTCGGTTTCGCAACTGACGCATACCCCCCAGAGCCTTCGAACAGTCCAACCACGATGAACTCCCAGCCCCAGCCTCTGCATGGCGGTGGCCCCTTTGATCGCGACCGCGAACGCGAACTCGAGGAGCAAAGACATCGCGCCATTCAGCAGGAGGAACTAGCACGACGAGAGAGAGACCGTGATCAGACCCGCGAACGCGAGCGAGAACGGGAACGGGAACGCGACGACGCCGAACGTCAGCACCGGGAACCATACCAACCCGCCACCACCCCTCACCACAGCAGTGCTGGCTCGCTCCCCATCCACCAACCGGTCGCCTCTAGAGTTGCAACCACCATTCATAGCCCCGGCGGTCTGCTTGCCAATCACGGAGGCTCTGCCCCTTCTATGCCTATTGGCGCACCAACGGGACCTGCTCCCGCTTTCGGCCCCCAGTTACAACATGAACCCGGCCGGCATCCTTCACACGGCGGGCCTGGCGCTGCGCCGACAACTCAACATCAAATGTTCGCCCCAATGTCTCACGGCCTCGGTGGCCCAAATAATGCTCTAGGAGGGTCGGGCGGACCGGCGTCTATCTTCGGCGGCCCTCTCCAACAGGAGACCGGTCGGGGGTTACAGCAGGATGGTGTGCGTGGCATGCAACAATTGCCCTTTGGCTCCAATATGAGCGCTGGCCACCCCATGCCATCTGGCCCCACTGGAATGCCTCAAGGCCAACAGCCAATCCTTAACGTAAGTAAACCCATCTAGACGGTCAGCAGGGTGCGATTTCAATCGCCAGTGGATGCTAACGGTAGTCACACAGGACGCTTTGAGTTATCTCGATCAGGTTAAGGTCCAGTTCCATGAGCAACCAGACGTATACAATAAGTTCTTGGACATAATGAAGGATTTCAAGAGCCAAACGTATGTCGGCCCTCCGTGTTCGACAGTCTCCTCTAGAAGCAGGCTAACCGGAAGCAGCATAAATACTCCTGGGGTTATTACAAGAGTTTCCGAGCTATTCGCGGGCCATCCAAATCTCATCCAGGGCTTCAACACATTCCTGCCACCCGGTTACCGCATTGAGTGCGGCTTAGAGAACAACCCGAACAGTATTCGCGTTACAACACCCCAAGGTTCCACCTCGTTCTCAATCGGTGGAAGTCGGGCGCCACAACTCGAACCTACACAACCTACACCAGGTCCTGGTCAGACCTTCCTAAGTGCACGACCAGGGAATTGGCCGCCATCAGCTGTGCAGCACAGCATTGAGAGCCCCGAGGTGGCGTATAGCGTGCCTGCACAGAATGGCCCTGCTGGATTCCCTGGCTCTAACCAGAGTGCACCCTTCGAGAACGCCAGTCCGATTCAGCAGAGGTCGGTCCCAGCCGGCCAGAACGGGGCTGTCGGCACCCATGCTGGGCCAGCGCCTAGAAATGCGCACACGCCTACGCCAACGGTGGCCGGCCAGCCCAACTCAAACGGCAGCGTGGCTCATCAAGCAATCATCGAAAAACGGGGACCGGTTGAGTTTAACCATGCGATTAGCTATGTCAATAAGATCAAAGTGAGTGCATTCTTCCCGTTGGCCAGGGGCGGCATAAGTGGGAGCGGTTTTCGTGGCAAGGATGGGGCTGGGAAGCACTTGTGGAGACTCCTTCGTCTGAACTTGACATGGAACTTAAGTGTGCGAACTCGAACTGACTCTTTTGCAGAATCGTTTCCAGGACAAACCCGAAATATACAAGCAATTTCTCGAAATCTTGCAAACCTACCAGCGCGAACAAAAACCCATTCAGGACGTCTACTCCCAAGTCACCACTTTATTTCACGCGGCGCCCGACCTGCTCGAGGATTTTAAGCAATTTCTTCCCGAATCGGCCGCGCAAACGCGACCGGCCGGCCAGCAGCGCCTGGAAGACAGCGCGGCGATGGCGGTTACGACGCCAACCCCTCAACCAGGTCTTCCTGTCCGTGATCAACAGCCCAAGATGCCACCGGTCGGTAACTTTGCGCCCCCGCCGAGCGCCAGCAAGGAGAGCAAAAAGCGTCCTCGTGTGGAGAAGGCCGTTCCCACCGCCGCACCTCCCACATCCGAGCAGCCGCCTGTCTCGAGTTTGCGATCAACTATTCAGCCAGCGGCACCCGCCAACAAGCGAGCCAAATTAACACACAAGCCCGTCGCCGGCGATGGCAACTTCGTCGAACCTACATTGACTCCTGTCATGCCGGAACCGCTTGGTCCGATCCCGCTTTCGACATCCGGCCAGGATGATGTACAATTCTTCGAGAGGGTCAAGAAGCACATCGGCAACAGGACTGCGATGGGCGAGTTCATGAAGCTCATCAACCTCTGGAATCTTGACCTGATCGAGAAGGATGTGTTGATCTACAAAGCCAACCACTTCATGGGTGGCAACCCGGAATTGCTGAATACCCTCAGGCACATGCTCAGGCACACCGGCACAGAAGAGGTCGTCGAGAACCGACCTGAACCGCCTCTAGGCAAGGTTTCCTTGAGCAACTGTCGGGGTTTCGGTCCTAGTTATCGCCTTCTCCCTAGACGGGTGAGTGCTTTCCCCTCTTTAGCATTATTTTCCTTACAAGACCGCTAACCAACATGGGACTCCAGGAACGTCTCCGCCCTTGCAGCGGTCGCGACGAGCTGTGCAACTCGGTCCTCAACGATGGTTGGGCCTCACACCCGACGTGGGCTTCGGAAGATTCGGGCTTTGTTGCGCATCGCAAGAATGGTTACGAAGAGGGACTCCATCGCATCGAAGAGGAGCGACACGACTACGACTTTTACATCGAAGCCAACCAAAAGTGCATCCAGCTCCTGGAACCAATTGCACAACAAATGCTTACGCTTACCCCTGCGGAGCGACAACATTTCAAGATGCCTGCGGGTCTTGGTGGGCAGAGCACTTCGATCTACAAGCGCGTGTTGAAGAAAATCTATGGGCCGGAGAAGGGCTGCGAGGTCGCCAATGAGATGTTTAAGAACCCTTTCGCCGTCGTGCCCATCGTTATGGCTCGTCTAAAACAAAAAGACGAGGAGTGGAGATTCACACAGGTATGGACCAACATCCCCTCAACCCGTCCTGTGCTGAGAACATGTATTTGCTAACCGATTTGATAGCGCGAATGGGAGAAAGTCTGGCAGAGCCAAACCGAAACGATGCACCTGAAAAGCCTGGACCACATGGGTATTCAGGTCAAGACGAACGACAAGCGCAACTTGTCCGCCAAGCATCTGGTCGATGTCATCAAGACCAAGCACGAAGAACAACGCCGACTAAGGGCTACCAAGGCCAAGATACCTCGTCACCAGTTCCTGTATGGGTTCCAAGATCAGGATCTTCTTCTTGACCTTCTTCGCTTCATGGTCATATATGCGAACGTTGGTGGCCAGCACAACGCCCTTGAGAGGAGACGAATCTTGGAGTTCTTTGAGACATTCATCCCGGCATTCTTTGACCTTCCAGAAGAGAAGGTGCAGGAGAAAATTGCTGATATCGACCAGGATTCTGGAGAAGAGGATGAAGAAGAATCTGCGCCCACTGAGCTCACCAATGGCAGGACGCGACGCGGTAAGAAGTCCGATCTACTTCGCGGTGTTCTTGACCCGGGTCGTAATGGCAGTCGTAGCCGTGGCCAGAAGGAAGACAGCGCAGCAACAGGAAGCAAGGAAACGACGCCGGATGTCGGGTCTGCTAATGAGGAGGAGATGCCGGATGCGCCAGAAGATCGGGCTGTCCCCGAGGTCTCGAATGACCGCTGGTTGCCGACAATTGGGCCCATCGTCTTGGAGAACACCAAGGAGGGCAAGCCTGATGGACTTGTTGATGTCGATGGGGAACTGAAGGCGGACGCACCCTTTGCCCGTGCCTGGTACAACTTTTACTGCAACCAGAACATGTATGTGTTCTTCACGGTTTTCCAGACGCTGTACAGGCGCCTCGAGGACGTCAAGGCCAGCAAAGACAGCGTCCTTGAAGAGATCCGCCGGGAGACTGCTGTTAAGCCCGCAAAGATCCTTGGCATGGTCAACCCAGGCTTGCACTACTTCGACGACAAGAACCCGGAGACATTCTGGCCTCGAACTGTGGAGCTGATTGAGGATTTCATCAACGGCGAGATTGACGAGAGCCGGTATCAAGACGTACTCCGTCACTACTATCTTCGCAAGGGGTGGACGATTTACACGATCCAAGATTTACTCAAGACTCTTTGCCGCATTGGTCTTGCGTGCAACAACCCTGACGCTAAGGGCGAGAAGACCAAGGAGCTCGTCAGGGCGTACTTGGAGAGCCGTCAGCAGGAGACTACTAGCTTCCAAAACGAGATCAGCGCTCGTAAGTTTGCCGAGAAGTGCATCAAGGACGCCGATATGTTCGTCATCAGCTGGGTAAGTATCTCTTCCGAGAAAGGTAAATACAATAAATGCTAACGTATCACCAGTACCCTGGCAAGAAGGAAGCTTCCGTCCGCTGGTTGAAGAAGGAGGACACCACCTTCTATATGGACGAGATGGAGCGCATCCAACAATGGCAGTACTACATCTCTTCTTACATGCGTCAGGAGCCCACAGAGGGAGTAGACAAGAAGCAGCTCCAGAGGGTATTCCTCTCCCGCAACCACGCCGCGGCAACGGAGGGCATCTCCGAAGATGATTACAAACCCAAGCCTCTTGCATATGATGAGGGCTTGGTGATTAGAATTTGCCTCAACTCGTCCAAGATGGTGTTTGAGAAATTCACTTCGGAGTGGTTTATCTACAACACCACCACCTTCGAGTCGGAAGAGGACAGGGTTTTCCACGAGGAGAAGCAGGCGTTCCAGAGAGAGTTGCGCGACGAACGCCTCAAGGAGAAGTTCGTTACGAACAACTCCTGGATGAAGGGCCTGAGCCACGAAGAAGTCCAGGCAGCCAAGGACGAGTTCCAGAAGTGGAAGGAAGGAGGCATTGGTATGGTCGAGCCGCTGCAGCAGCAACAGCCCCCACAACAGACACATGCCGCCCAACAGTAGTATTGTGTTCATGGACGTCCTTGGGAAATGGAAGAGGATAGGGCGAGAGACGGGTGTTTTTGTGGCGGGGCCTCATCGTTACATCCCCTTTCTGCAGGAGAGATATGCTCTGAGTTGCCCCCTTCGGTGAGGGTAAGATAATTTGGTGCTGGAATTCCAAAAGGAGTTGTGTGGGAAATGGGTACGATTTGTTTTAAGTCGTGGATTTTTTTTGCTTTTTTTCCTCAGTTTCTTTCATTCACAGCCTAGGCGAAGGAGCGTGTGGGTATCAACAGAACAGAACAGGACTAGGTTGGTTGAAGTTTGAATCCAGTTCGTTTATTACAGATTGAGATGTGGAAAATTTCGGCGTACTGAGAAGAGAAAAGAGAATGGAACAAAGGAGGGACATGGTATGGAGAGGAGCAGACGTAGTAACATGGACTCCTCGCATAGGTGCCGGTGTTTCTTGAGGTTGTCACTTGATGAGGGGTGGAACTGATACTAGCGAGAACCATTTGTTTATATTCCTTGTCGATTAAATGCAGTACCTGGTAGTATTCTTCAACAACGGCTGTGAACTCTTCATTTGTACAACTACAAGGTACCGCCCGTCTGGTGCCCCTTTGAAGTGCGTACGGGTAGGTACCGAAGCTCGGACCAGGTAGCTACCTTATGCTTGGCAGACATCTCAACCACCATCACTCACTCCTTCCTTAGCTCCCACAAGCTCCAAGCTAAACGTTCTTTCCCTTCTTCCTTACCAGTTTGACCAACGGCTCAAGGTTGGGATCACAGTACCAACCAGCCGTATGGAAGAGCCATAAGGCACTCACATCATCCTTCTTCTCTGTTCACCTCTGCTCCCCCGCCATGCTTACCCGGCCGCCGCCGCTCTTCGGCGCCCCCATCGGCATTCTGCCGCGATGCTTCCCACGTTCAGTCCCGGCCTTGAACACTACAGTCAAAACAACAGCAGCCACAAAAGCCCTCGGATCACCCGTTAATATCGTTGCCGCTTATCATTGGCAGGGTCCGTCCCAGTTACGATGGCAATCACAACTACGTCGTCCTCAGGCGCAAACTCAGGTTCAGGCAGGAAGGACGCCAACAGTTGCAGAAACGGTCCAACTGAGTGGAAAGAGCCCTTCGCTAGTAATGCGACTTGTCGGTGTCATCTGGCTGGCTTCAACTTCAACTCGGTCATCATCGCCATCGTCGCAAAAGGAAAAGAGAGGAGTAGTACAGGCTAGCAACGGAGGATCACATGCCAGCAATGGAGGGGAACAACAGGCACAACTACCACCAACTGCTACGAATGGGATTCCACAACTTAAGGCGCCGAAGCTTGGTGAGATTTTCTTTGGACCTGGGCTTTTCCGCTCATATGGGCGGGATGGGAGTTGAAGCAGAATGTGGGCCGAAAGGGAAAGTGTTCATGAAGCTAATTAAGGAAATTGGTGATGGCAGAATATCCTGAGCGTTTGCTAATTTACAATGCCGGCAGGGGGAGTAAGTATTTACCGTTCTTATTATTGTCTCCGTTTTCCTGGTTGGGCGTTGTGTGGTCCAAGGCACACGGATGAGGCGACTTGGTCGAGATCTCATATCATGAGATATCCTGACAGATCTGGCATCAGATAGGACTCACTCACCCTCAGTCACTCCACCTCTTTTCTGAAAAGCTGTAACACAGGCTAATTGACAAACTCTTCCGAACAGAGATCATCTTCATCTCCCTCCTCAAACTCACCACGGTCTTGATATTCTCCGCCTTCGGCCTCTTCGTCGCCCCAATTTACATCGCCAATGGGTCTCCCCTCACTGGTGCCGCCGGTACGTTTTTATCCTCCCGCACCTCTTCACCCTTTTCCGCCTTACAACAACCACAAAAATTAACCACTCTCCACAGTCTTTACCTGCGGCCTAACCCCCTTCCTCTTCCTCGCCCACTCCTCCCGTCCCTTCGTCGCCCAAATCCACCTAACCAAGATCCCCCCCTACGCCCGTTTGTCGTCCGACGTCCTCCTCCGCTTCGCCCGCTCTCTCCCTCCTCAATCGGCCTCCCGTCTCGAATTCGTCACCATGTCTCTCATCGGCAAGCCCCGCGTTGCCAGCGTCAGCGTAGCCGACCTGAAACCCGTCCCTTCTTCCCAGAGGGGTTTGTTCAAGAAGGCGAATTTTGTCAGGGTTGACAATCAATCACCCACTGCTGTTGGTGCCAGCGCTGGTTCTGTTGGTCCTGCTGGTCCTTCTGCGATCAACAAGAACAAAACACTGTCCTCCTACCAGCTCAAAATCCAACAACTCCAAGCCCAACAGCAAGCCCTAAAGGACAAGAAGCAGCGAGGCTGGAAGCAAAGGCTTCTTGCGTGGGCGCGGTTCAAGAGGGTCAACGAGTTTTATGTGACTGATGTCCCGCAGAAGACGGCGGAGAAGAGGGGTGTGAAGGAGGCGAGGGTCTGGGAGGAGATTCGGGGTTTGATTGAGAAGAGGGCGGTCAGGGAGGCAGAGAAGAAGAAGGTTATGTGAGGATTATCAGGGAAAGAAAAGAGAGTGTGTGGGTGAGAGAGGGTCTGTAGTTATGTATGAATATTTGGAGGCCGGTTTGGTGCCTGCCGTATTTATCTCCGAAAGGAAAGGTGTATCAAGCTCGTGGACTTGTTTTGCTTCTTCTCCCTCGTGATTTCGTCTGCAGTACCAGATCATGACCGCCCCATCTGGCTACGCACCTTTATGAATGTATCGGGATGTGTGATACCGGGTAACATTCTCATCGATATGCCAAGTTGGCGGTGTTTCTGAAACCAGTGACCATTAAACGTGCAAATTTTCTCCACGCTACAAACATCATTTACAATATACCCCCATCCAGTGCTTTCATTTAGCTCATCAACCATCAGCTCGGCATACAGCTATTCCGTCCAAGCTAGAACATGGCGTTTTACATATCCAACCACGAAAATTTATCTTAACTCTTACATCACCACCTGTTTCAACCATCGACTCCAAAACTGCTGCAAAGCCTCCCTATGGATATGTAACACAACTTTCGCGTGACCGTGGTATAGAACTAGTAATACAAAGGCTAAAAAAAGGCATAGCCAAAACGAAACGAATGGTATCCGAATTTCCGACCACCGGAGAATGATGTTGAATGTTTGAGAGTAAAGAATCTCTCCCCCCTAATGTTCAAAATTCTAGATTCCGCCACCTATACTGTCCCATCTTCAGGGGACAAAGAATAATAATGCTTCCCTCCCCATGTGATGCCATAGTGGTTGTCACCTGCCGAGGTGTACCAGACACCGTCGGGTGAAATTTCTGTTTTTTCTTCCCTGATCCCCAACTGTGTTTGGTACCGATACTTTCTTTTTGCCTTGTGCTGTCGAAAAATATGAAAGCCATTCTTGCTGATGTTTAGGTCGAAAGTCGTTATCATAACATCAATGAAACCCAAAACCCTGTCGCGGTACACAAGCATACATGCCATGCCATGCCATGCCGTTTGACCTGCGGGTGACCAGGTATATCATTGACCAGGAAATTATCCAATCCTGACAATCTCGTGTCCTTGTCCCGTGGCCGGGTTGTGCGGATGTTGGAACAGGCGTGAGCATGCGTGTGACGGCGCGACGTCGCGCGATCAAGTGCCCAGCTGTTATCGGTTACGCTTGACCATATGGCCATCGTAATCGCCGCCCCAAGAGCGCTTGAGGCCTCCCTCATAGACGCTAGCCACAGACTCTTGCCACATTGCAGGGGTGACGAAAGTCTGAACTGGCTGGGTAGGGTACTGTGGCATATGCTGTGAAACCGGAGAAAGCTGAGCCTGGGCCGCTTGCAAGTCTTGGATGCTGGTCTCCGATGCACCAGAAGAGGGAAGCGATAATGGACTGGCATGGCTCGTGAGCTGAGAAGGATGCTGCACCTGAGGGTTGCCAAACTGGGCATTCCATTGACTGGCATAACGGTTAGTACCGAAAGAACTGCGAAGGGGGCTTTTCTCTTTCTGGGATTGACTTACTCAAAAATGCGAGACGGATTCCAGGCGGGGGCGTCCGCGAGCGGCATCGCCTGTGCCATGGAAGGCGCTTGTGTCCCGTGACCGGAAGACATCATGGCAAGTGACTGCAAATCATAGGAGTCACTCTTGCTGTCCATTGGGCCAACCGAAATGGGCGGTGAAAGGGGATGAGTGGTGTAACTAACGTGAGAATGTTGCACATGCGGGTCAAGCTGGTGGTCGATGGAACCAGTCCTCGACATATCTGATCGATACGATGGCCCTGGTGGGCTTGGATGCGAGTTTGAAGATGGGCTTCCATAGGGGAAGCTAGGCTTCAAAACGAACGGCTTCCTGATATCCTGGGAAAAGGCCTCCCGAACGGAATCAATCTGCCGCTGCATATCGGGCATTGGCCAAGCACCCATACATTTCTCTAACACCCGCATGTGGCGTGTGAAGTATTCTCGCGACTCCGCATTGAGGGCCGGATCCGGTGATGTCAAAGCGACCTGAAGCGAGCGTTAGTAGGGCTGAGCCAAGACTAGGTGAAAGGGGGCTAGAACGGGGAAGAAGACATACTAAATGCAATACAATACAAGCGAGAACCGCGTAGAGCGTGAAGTTGATACCTCGCTGCATGCACTGTAACCCGGCAATGCCAAATTGGTTGATAATGCCTTCTTGTAACCTGCAGAGCATCTTGGCGGCGCGGTATGAAACCAGCATGTGCTGCTTCCATTGACCTCCAGGGCCGGTTGGCGTCATATGAGCCAGCTGAGGTCTGTAAAACAAAATGATGCTGAGGTGGTAATACGAATGCATATTGCCAACGAACGAGGAAGGCAACCACGGAGGAGACCCGTCAGCAGGGAATTGAAGCTGAAGGTCGGGTGGTAGGTCGGTCAACCATGCGTCCATGGCAGGCCTGATCTGGACGAATTCAGGATCGATACCCCACTCCTTGTTTCTTTTAAGGCGTGAATAAACTCTGCTCATCCGGCAGACGTTCCGAACAACCTTGGAGAAGTAAACGAAGTTTCGGGAAACATCATACTCGGACGTGTCGCCGTTAGGCAAGGGTCTTGGAACGTCAAAATTGACAGTCTCTTCTTCGACCGCAAGATCGGTTTTTCCTAACAAAATGTCAGCATCTCATATGTCAGAAAGATGGATCCTCGACTTACCTTGAGGGGTACCAATCATAATCTCCACAATGAAGATAGTCTGCCAAATCCTGTCTCTCAACTGACACTCTGCAGGGCTGAAGCCACATGATCGACCGGCTTGGTGATCAGCATAGTGCTCGTCCAGCCCAAGATCCTTGGCCATTGTAACACATTGGACGATGCTCATCCAAGAGCGGTAGTAGTAGCCCTTCTTCGGTGCTTGTTCCCTCGCCTTGAGAAGGATCAGTGATGCCTGGAGGGTGCTCAGGCGAGGTACATCCAAGAACGAATCGGCATGGCCTGTGTTTCACGTTAGCTCATGATCAACAGAGCAAGGACGGGATTCGTACGTGTTGCAAGATATAGCCATTGCTGGCCTTGTGCAGCATCATCGGCAAGACGATTAGCAATCGCAAATATGGCCTCAAGGATGAGGGGCGAAATGGCCTCCCGGTTATTGTGCCATTGATGATAGAACTGTTGCTTGTCCAACACTGGGACATAAGGATGCGTATGCGTAAAGTAGAGATTGAAATAGTGGAGGCACAGATCTTCAGACGGCATCAGGGCGGGCGGTATGCGAATCTTGCCAGCGGTCAGAGGTGGTAGGTTCTTTGTGAACTGGTCCTCTTCGGTCTCTTCCACGGAGGGCTCGCTATCATCGGCCGATCGCATTTTGCTGTTCAGGTACGGAGCTAGAGCCATGTTAGTTTTGACAAGCTTTGAAAGTCAAGAGCAGCCGCCCTTTCTCACCTGTTCCTGCTTCGTTGACCTTGAGGGATCCCAGAAGTTCTGCCAAGTCCTGCTGGGCATATTCGGATTGATAATCTTCGGGTGAAGACGGATGTTGAGAGATTTGAGGTAGCTGTTGTACCTGGGGTATCTGATGCATGGAGGGAGGCGTCGGAAAGGAATCCGGGGTCGCATATGCAGAGTGCACGGCAGCATACTGAAGGTTTTGTGGTACAGCTTGCGGCTGCGTGTACGGCACGGTATGGTACATCGCTGCCGTGTCCTGGAAGGAGGTCTGTGAAGGATATATGGGTGTGGCTTTGGGAGCTTGAGCGTGCGTGAGAAGCTGTTGGTGATCGGTCAAAGCCATTTGCTGCTGTTGATAACTCTCCGGAACAGGCGACGAGTCGAACTGGGCACGCGGAGGTTCGTAAACTTGAGATTCAGCGGCGCCATCAAATCCATTTGGCCGAACGCAATGAAGCTTGAGGCGGATGCATGCCGAACATGGCCAAGTGTTGGTGGTGGCGGCGTCGCATTTGATCTTCCTTCTTCGGCATCCTTCGCAGGCTCTCATAACTATATATGCCAGTCAGTCTTAAAGTCGTGCTTGGTGTCTTGATGCCTCCATATGAGACAGGAATGGAACGGATTGTTCCAATATGGAAACACCATGATTGGAGCATCGGGTGGTGTATGTTCGCATGCTTGCTTGGGATCGGATAGATGCTGAGAAACCACATACCCTTCAACCGCTTGTGGCGATTGTGTTCGTCAACGAAGACATAGTCTAAAGTACCAAATAGCAGACTGGTTAACGGATGTTCTCTTATTTTCCAGATAAGACGAGGGGAGTATCCAAGGGACAAGACTGATAGGGGTCGCACTTTTCTGAGTTTCGCGCGGCGGTTGCTGGTAAGCAGGCGGCGCAAAGGTAAATGCACCCATCTGCGAAGTTTGCGGGAGCAGTCGGCGCACTGATGGGTCGTTTGACATGCTTAGAGGTATCGGTGATATTGTCTGATGTCCAGCGTCCGTCTGATGTCGAGTATGTAGAGGTTAAAGATGGGATGACAGTTTCAAGGTTTGGTGCTGTTGGCGAATGGCGGGGGAGTCAGCGCTTCCACATTGGCTTCTCGCTATCCTTGATTCATGAGTCGGATCGGATCAAAATCGTCCAAATGTTGCAGGTCGTGTCCTGAAAATGGGCGTAATGTATTCCTGGCGGCGCTGTTTGATGTGTCCGAGGGAGCAAATGTGTGTCCAAGATGTTGGCGCGCGAATTGAGTTTGACGGTCTGATGTGGGCGGTGGGTGTTGAGACTGAAGCTGCTGGGCCGGCTCAATTGATGATGTAGTAGGCAGTGGAGGCCGGTGTGCTGGTAGGGAAGTGGCAGGTAGTTTGATTTGAACGTTGCGTTGGCGGGCTGATAGTAGTGTTGTTGGCGGAAGGAGCGTTCAAAGTTGTACTAACCACCTCTACTAACTACACTACCTCTTTCTAGCACTAGCAGGTGTATGTAGCGGCAGTAGGTTTTCGAGGTAGCCGCAACTTTGTCGGTGGCCAAAAACAAGCAGACGGCACTTAGCAAGCCGCGTATACAATGTTCCTTTGGCGAGGTAGTATATGTCGCAGCTCGTCAGTGGTAACAGTAGAGGAACCGAGTGAAACAAGGGGGGATGGGAGGGGATTTTAGGGATTACGATGGATCGAGCTTTAACAGGAAGTTTAGGCGGTAGAGAAAGGTACACTCGTACCTCTACGACACCAGGGAAGCCCGCCCAGCTACCTTTCCACTGGGTCTGTCGTCTGCAGATGGATGGGTTCTCCCGGTCCCAGGTCTTCCCTGATCTTTCACGGTGGATTGGCGGCTTGTGGTGGCCGTAGTGGTGTAGCATACAGTGTGCACTATAGCATGCCAAGGTAAACACTGAGCAGCATAACGACAGGGCCTGGCTGACATCTCGTCGAGGGGGTTCACCCTTGCTACAGACTAATCCAAAGACCGGCTTCATCAGGATCAGCCATGGGTCTTGGACATGGATCCCCTAGCGCTCAATGGACTCGCTGTGCTCGGGGGTTTTAAATTGTGCTCTCCGCTGTTTGGACACCCACCACAAATCTAAATAATCTCGACAATCTTGTCACTTTACACATCGGAGGATGTATCTCAAGGCATGAATGACATGTGCCCAGTGTGCCTGTCTTGAGGTACTTTGTACAGATTGTATCCGGGCGGGTCCATGAACAGCAAAGAAGACACCGCAGTCGGTGAACGCAGAACAAAGCCGTACACAGGACTCGCTGGATGTGGTACATGTCAGAAGCCCCGGGGTATCACCCAGCTCCTTTCCCTTAGTTATCTCGTGGTCTTGTCCTGAGGGATTGCCACTGCCAATGCGCATGAGTACGAATATAGTAAACTCGTGGTGGCACCTCGATGTTACTCTAAACATCGCACTACACGTACATGTAAACTAACGCCAGCCTGAGAACCTAGAACAAGTTGCTGCAGACTGGAAGATTGGCAAAAAGAATGCATAGCAAGTCTGGCGGCGGGACAAGGAACCCAGTGCCGCCGCCCCAAAGCACAGGGAACGTGACAATGGCATTGGCTGGTCCCGCAACGGAACCCTTGATTGCCACTGCTACCGATGAGAACCGACGGTAGCAGTCCCTCGACGGAACCAGCTTCTTTTTCACTGTGTTTCCGTGCAAGTGGAATGATGTCCAATAGGTGCCCAAAAGCATTGGATATGGGGGACATCTGGGACGCTGGGACGGTACATACCTTGCGGATACTGTACAGCATCAACCGCTGTACACGTGTAGACTTTTGCTAGAAGCCAGATGAACCAAGCAACCTGCACCCGTATCCGGTGTTCCCTCAGCCGCAGGTACTACCATATACTATAGGGTGTCTTTCGTCAGTCCAGCTCAACGGGGCAAAGAAATGATGACTATACATGGTCACGCGTAATTACAAACCGTTCGTGCTCTGTTGCAAGGTATCCGGATGCTTGATGACGACTTTCGGAGGCTCCTTCTTGGTTCCCGTCGTTGCTGGCTCTCTAGTCCCAGCTAACGGGATGTTAGATACTGATACCCACCGCAGATTTGATGGAGGCTGCGGGACTTGGGGTGGGAGGGTGGATGCCGTGATGGATGTGCGGGAGCGATGAGAGTGGCCGCGTAAAAGACGGGACTCCAGGACCAAGGTTCCGTTATCCCAGGAGGGGAGCACTGGAAGACTGGGCCTCGAATCAGCATCTTCAACATTCGCCCACCCCCCTCCTCCGCCAATGTGTCGTAACAGCCCTTTTGGGTTGCATTCAAAGCTAGCGTGTTGACATGGCTTTGAATAACATCAAGTACCCATCTTAGCTCGCGCTGAGTTTAAGATGATTTGGTAAACAGAAGCTGTTTAGAGACTTGTAGGCATACGGCATGTCTCAAAGAGCAGGAGAAATGGTCTTTGGCACCGACCTCTCTTCATTTCTTGAGGTATATCTGGAAAAGCTTATGGGCGAGTTCACGGTAACCGGCGAAGGCGTACCCCAGCAACTCTGGGACACTAGCTTCATGAGCGTCAGCGAGGAATCCTCATTACAACGGCGGTATGTCAAACAATCTCGAGAAACATCTACCGATAATTTTGCTTTTCACGGTCGACTGCTCTGGCGGGCTATTTCGCATGCCTGCCGACTTGGATGCTGTATGGGAGATCGATCGGGCAGAACGGGCAATCATCATGGCGGGCCTTGTAGTCTTTGCCTGCTTTTACTTAGTGCTTCTGGTTGAGTCCTGGGGCCCTGTCTCACAGCGGGAATCGCACGATAACGCAAGAAGGCTAGCCGCGAACCCTGGGGAAAGGCAGGGAGACAGGATATGGATCGAGTCGAAGATCTTGGCGTTTCTGTTGAAATGTGAATGTTCCGTTGATGAGCATCTTGTTTTCGAGGCCGAGTGCTCTCAGAGTCCCCTTTTCCACACTGCTCTGGCTGACAAATCAGGAACATGCTATTTTTGCTTGCTGTTCATGGTGATTGTGGTTCCTAGTGACCAAAGGAGTGGATGATATGAGTGAGAATCAGAGCCGGCACTCAAGGCAGTCTGCATGGCAAAATGAACTTGAAGAGGGCAACTGAAAGCGACTGTCATGTCTCATGTGTCTCATGCTAACCCGTGTGGTTTGAGTCGAATCGTTGTCAAGTGCAGGTGCAAGTTCGCAACGACGCCACAGCAAGCAGCATTTGTAACAGGGGTAATCGGGCCATTTCAGAGGCTGTCACATGCAAACCGATTTCGTGATTGGAGATTCAGAGAATAATTGTGGGCCGCCCGAGAGCCGGTACATGCGCGGACGAGGAAGGTACCTACCGCTATGCCGAGGATGGCGGGTGGCCTTTCCATCAATCCGTTGGAAGCCAAATTACCTTCTGGCAGCGTTACACAAGACACTTCGACAGTTGCGACTGGCGTCTTTCGCGAGGCTAGCGGGTGGAAGGCCATCCAGAACTGATTTGCTCAATTTCTTCTTGTACACTACCGTTGGCTCACCGGTGAAAGGAAACAAGGAGGACGGCGGCGAACCAGGGTACAAGTCCTTGACGTTGTCCTGCAGTCTGCCAGTTTCCGACCTTCCAGATGGGAGTTGTTGACAGTGCAAAATACTTATACCGCTGCCACGCACTGGTCATCCCCAGACCACCAATATCAAGGTTGAATACTCGGCTCGCGGGCAGACTCGACGACGGCTCGAGGGCAAGCGACTCAACTTCGCAATTCTACCCCCACCCACCGTCGTCTTCCGTCCATCGACCGAATGGGATATCCAATCACCAAGTTCATCTACTCAAACCCCAAGCTCGCCAGGGGAATCGCACCCACCACCTCCACCTTGGCCGAAATGAGTGTGATTGCGACCCGACATGGGTTGGAACATGCCCGGTTGACAGCGACCTCCACGAGACCCTATGCAAGAAATGCCGGAAGAAATGTTCTTTTGAAAAAGCAAAGAGGGAACGCGGAGGGGCTTGATTCAAAAGACATGACATAAGTCATGTTGTACGAGATTGTTATCCTGAATTGGCATCGCGAGTGTGTTCAACGAAGGTTGTCACTTGAACTTAGCGGGCTGTTGTGAGAGTCGCTGTCGCATAGCAGCAAGGCACCGCACTACCTACCCTATCAACCTCATCCACTAAACTCAGATATTAGGTACACTCCTCCATGACCTTGGTATACTTGGCGACTATTCCGTCACACGCAACCACAGCATGTACCCCAGGCTCGGGAATCCTGTAAGGCACAGGGCTGATGCTGCGGCCACCATGGATTAAGGTTTGGCATCACCGAGTCATATCCCAATTTTTGTCGGATCCTCAATCCCATCCCAAGCCCTTTGTAGAAACATCTCCGAGAAAGGGACCTTGAGAGGCTGAAGCATTACAACCTTGGGGCCGCCGCAGGCCGTCGGGCAGCCAAGGAGGATGCACCACACGACAACAACTTGAGCGGGAGTCGCGGGAGCCATCGGCGCCAAGGCACTGTCTCCTTCGACATTCCCTCTCCTCTGTCTGGCCTTCCACGGGGTCATGGAAGCTTCCAACTTCTGTTCAGGTCTCTCACTGCAGGGAAGCCCCCACGCATCTCAACATCGTCCTGTATGGGATGTCGGTCGCATCAATATAAGCAATATACCAACGATCGGGTTTCCACGTGGGGGTTTCTTCCTATCATTTTTTTTGAACAGGCGCAGCAACGACGTACATACTTGGTAGCTGGAGGTATAAACCCGTATAGCGCAGCTATGCGAGCAGCCGCCTAGAAGGTACCGCCTCACGGACGGGTACAACTCTACGGATCTATATCACCGGGGTTTATATATGGCCGTACCGCAACCACCCCGTCCTCATCCAAATACGGGTAGCATGACGCAACAAGGTAAGCGAGATTCAAGTGTTCGGAAACGCCACGCGATAGAAGATCAAGCTGTACTAGGATGGAGAATAAATACAGGGGAGTATTTGTGTTGAAGAGGCACCTATACAGCCACAAACTCATCTCTTAGTGAGCTCCCCCGCGCGGGTTACGAGAGGATTAATAATGCTTCCACTGCACATAAGGTGCTTTGATCTGCGCGGTGATATCCGATCATCAATTAGCTGCTTTCATCGCCCTCATATTCGAAAAAGCGCAAGAGTGTTTCGGGGCAATACACCTCTCCATGTTGGATGTGGGTAGGTTGATGAGGGCATGGCCGGCGATGATGGATAATGTGGGCTGGCCTGTTTTCATACGACTGGTCCGACTATCTCACCATCCTACATCGTGTTTTTGAGATGTTGCTTGAAACTCACTAAGTAGCATCGGCCCTTTCTTAGATCTCGGAAGGCTCTGTGCCCCCCAGTGGGGCCCGCCCTTTGGCCTGGCGGGACGGCATGCCCCGATAGCACCTGCAGAGGCACCGCAACCTGCAATGCGGGGAACGATTCACAAACGAGACTGAACGGTTGCTCTTGCTCCCCGTTCACTGAACGTCACCCGCCCCTGCCGCCGTTTAACCTACGCGCACGGCAGCAAACGTGACCGTACCTGAAGCACTGCATCAACTTTTCAACAAGCGCCTAAGCCTTGACCGTCGACTGAGTGGCAACTTTCGTGACCGCAGCAAAACTTTTCCTATCAATTCGATCACCGCAGCCACCGTTGAGGGTTACCTCACCAACCGTTTTCTCGACACAACCTCTCATCATGGCTAAATCGGATTTCGATAACGCCAATCCCACCGTCCTTAGTGTTTCACAACTGCCCAGTAGGAGTCAAGTGAAGGGCCATGTGAGAAAGGGCCCGGATTCCAAGTATGACCACATCCTGTTTCCGAAGCAGTGGTGGGCAGGAAGCTCTTTGAACAGTGACCCATCCGTGTGGACATCGGACGAGGACGAGGACGACGACTTGGCTTTGGCGACTGAGGAACCCATTGACGAGCAAGAAATCTACGGTAAGAGTTACGCCCCATCAAGCTGCACGTGCATGGCAAGGCGCAGTTCATGTTTCAACCGCTTGTCTCGGTCCTCTCTGTTCTATTTTTACAAGCAACCAACACTAGTGATCAGACGGCTGATGTCTTCTATTAGACCTGCTATCAACCATATCGGACCCTGAACATCCCGTCACCCTGGGCCAAATCGCCGTCGTCAGACTCGACGACATTCACCTTAGTCCATCACCCGCCGAGCGTCTAGATCCAAACACCTTGACCAATGTCGAGGTTGATCTTACGCCCACAGTGAACCACTGTTCTCTGGCGACTGTCATTGGTCTTGCCGTACGTGTCCGACTCGAGAACGCTCTGCCTCCCAACTACCGCATCATTGTCCGCATGAAGGATGGCTCCCATGCCCAGGATGACCAGGTGAACAAGCAGCTGGGAGACAAGGAGAGAGTTGCCGCTGCTTTGGAAAACGACACCCTGAAGGGCATCATCGAGAAGATGTTGGAGACTTGCGTCTGAGAACAGCCCAGACATGGGAGCCCCAGAGGTGTCCATTTCCAGCAAATCATCATACACATTCCGATGACTTTCCGGGCTTGACGGACGCGGCGGTGTATCGTGAGATTGTATCGACAGGGTCCTTATTCGTCACCGTCGGCAACGCCATTCCATATACGACACGTCCTCATCATGGGGCACACGCGTGGCTATTCGGTATGTGGGGAAGCTGTGGATGAATCGATATGATGATGCGAGACATCGGCCAATTCTGATACCTCCCGCCGCCTTTATTGATGTTCAAATTTCCCAACCCAGGGCTGAGCACTCTGTTGCCCATGCAAGTTCAGGGACACAGGGCCAGCAACTATTCCAACCCAAGCATCGGGATTGCAAGCTCCAGGGGTTCAAGATTGAAAGGCACGATGTCACCTGGCATTGCATTCCAATCTTGGGTGGCGGTCATGGACGGTTCATGCGGTGAAGCCCATGTCCCTGGCACTCTACCAAGGGCGTAGGTCAAGACTCTCTGCGGTAGTTATGATGATAGAAAAGGCGCCACACCTTACTTCTCTTTTGGTCCTTTTGCATAAAACCAATCTTTACTCTTTGTACGAATCTCAGTTAGTGCCCATGTACTCGCCGCCAAGCCCGAGGATCTTCGAACTTCATACTGACGGAGTTGACTTGGTAATTACCGAGCTGGCCCATCCATCTGAATATAACAAAATCAACAAAGGTTCAGGAGCTATTTTTCAGGGGTGAATGGTGATTTAAACTGTGTGATAGGAAGAACGAAGGGGTCACTGTCGAAAAAACACCGCCTACATCCCCCGACACCCGGGGTCTACCACAACTGGTTCATTCAACCATGGCTCAGGTAATCGGTGTTGAGGATGCGGGCGTTAAGGACCCCACTTTCCGTTGATCGACGGAACCCATGTGCTTTATGAACTGATCTGCCTACATGATGTGGACAGAGCCCGCTCGAAGTTGACGAATTCACACGAGACTAGTTGCTATGATTCGCATTCGGGTCCTCTAGTCAAGTGGGTAGGGAAGGGAAACAACAGAGCCCTGTGCACCCTGTGGTCGCTCACAACTTCAAAAGACAAGGACGTGGGGGACACCAGGGCATCTTGATCCTCTACGCACGCTGTACTCTCATAAGTCTCGTCGAGTGTGTTTCCAAACCACCACGCCAAGCCCAACACAGAAAGTCTCAACATTTCAATACAGCCTACGTTTCAAACGTGACTGTAAACTTCCATTTCCCAGTTTATGATATAGACCCCTGCGACACAAAGAGGATTGGGCGTGGTTACGTTACTAATTGTTCCTGCCCATGTGCACAACATAGGTCTAGGCAGATTAGCGTCGTGGGCCACATACCAGTGTATAAATGCCAGTTACACACAGTTTCTCTAAATCTCCTACCCACCTATTCTACACACTCATCTCCTTTCAACTTCAATGCTTCCGCGCCTCTGCGGACACTGCGAAACTTTCACTCCACCATTTCACTCACATTAGCGTAGTATACCTGTGCAATGACTAATGTGGGTAATTGTCGATAAACGCTTCTATCCAACCGCATATCGTCGAGGAGCAAAATACGATACAATCACCACCTCCATATGTCGACGAGCTAGTGGCCGTTGAGTCCATTCCTCTCTAGTTAGTGATTGACACACTTTCTAGGCATCGAGGAACACTTAAACGAAAACAGAAGATCGTACTTTTGCTCATGTTCAACCACTGAACCTTCAGTAAAAGTCACCGAAGTCACCACATCCAGTCCACACACACTATACTCGATACAGACGTAGTGTGGTGTTCAAGGACCAAGTGGATAACATCAATATCCCATTATGGGCCTGAGGGGCCCTGCTGGGGGTGTGTTGACCCCATCAACATCCTCCACCAGGAACCAACGAGCCTCCATCCGCATCGAATCCATTCTGTCAGCCTGCTGTTCGCTTCATTCATGTCCCGAGTCTTTTTCCCCATGTCCATCCATGCAACCGGGCCTTGTGCCCCCGAAAGATGCCCGGACCAAAATCGCCATCCATCCATCCACGATTCCACTTCTTCAAAATCTAAACCTAAAACTACATGATTATCAAACGATCAGCAAAGGCTGCGCAAAATTGATGTATCTTTACGGACATCGGTACCGGGCCGGGCCGGGAAAGCGCGAACACCCCCCTTCCCTCGTTTTCCTTCCCCCCAAGCCCGAAAACTCGAGTAAACCTGGCACTAGGTAGGTTTCCGTTCCACTATCCATCTTGTCCTATTGAATTTCTCAGCCGAGGAAGGTTTGAGCGAGAGGGTCCGAGGCGATATCCATCCATCCGCTACGAACCACCGCAATACGAGATGTCTACCCACGAAGTTAAGAACACACTATGATTACACTAGCTACACTAGAAGCAGAGAATAACTATAGACCAAACCAAACCTTCCGCGTCTTCACTGACATCACACCGTAGTGTAGTTGTACAGACATCGGTGCCGAACACGGCAAGAAAAAGAAACGATAATCGTACAAACCCAGCAATTATTTATGGCGTAAAGGCCGAAGAGTGCGATAGGTCGGTCATGGTTGACTGCCACGATACCACGATAAAAACGAGTGGTAGGTAGCGGTAAGAGAGAACAGCACCTCGAAGCCTCCTCACCTTGCTGCTCATTCGGCATATACTTCTACAGAATTGGCAGCGGTACTTTGCGAGTGTACACAATCTACGGTAAATACCTACGACTGACAGGGACTGTTGACTATGTACACTGGATATGTAACATGCATGATACCATCTACTGGAGCGTTTCCCCGGCGCTTTTCCCGCTGTAACTGCACTGCACCGTGGCATGAGGCCGAATGCTTGATCGTTCCCTTTCTTGTTCTCCTGCTCTTTACATACTAGGTCTAGCTAGTCAGACAGGCCGATTTTGTCGTCCTGATGAGTAGTACCCTTTCTCTTGACCATTCACTTTTGTTTTTGTCCGCATATACCTAGATATCATCACATTTCAGCCAGCAAGCAAGCAAGCAAGCAGGTCACTGAAGTGACATCTAGATGTATGGACAGTTCTCAGAAATTTTTTTTTTTACTTTTATTTTCTTAATTTTTTTAAGAACCTAGAAATGAGATAAAAGACAACGCGCGGCAACAAACCAGAATTGTACGGTTGTGGCTACCCTCGAAGGAAGGAAGAAACTATTTGACGCCAGGTTGGCGACTAATGATCTTGCATACTCTACTTTTGACCTTTGGCCACATTCTTTAGTGACAAGATCTTTTGCGACCAACGTTGCATGTATGTTGACATTACTTTGGAACATTTTTTCCTTTCTTATGCTTTTCTCACTCCCAGTCGTGTAAATTTTGTCTTGCAATGGAACCAAGAACGCCCCTTCCATCGGGAATGCCTAGGCTGCCTCTAAACCAGTGATTGCCACCTTCGTCACCTCACTACACGCCTCAAGCCTCGCCAAGAGTACCGCTCTCTATCAAGCTCTGGTAAAACTCGGGCTCCAAGAACTTGGCCACACTGACATCCTCGCTCAAGCCCTTGCGCCTTCTCGTCTTCAGCACAAAGTCTCTCGCCGTCGCCTGCGCGTTAGCCATCTGCAGAGGACGCAGGACAATCTCCTTGTCGAGCGGATCACCTGGCACAATGTTCCACCTGTCAAATACTAGACTGACCATGGCCTGGCCGGGCGTATTGATCCTCAGGTCGGTTTCGAAGCCGAAACTGTCGATGACAGGTAGCAGGCCGTTGACACGGTAAAGTGGGGTGCCGGCAATGGGACCGTCGGAGAGGACGTGGCCGCGACGGCGAGCCAGGATGTTGTAAACGGTGCTGACGGTGTCCTGAGGGCCGGTCATGGAAACCGAGTACATGGGCTCCATCAAGCGAGGCGAGGCCATCAGGAACGAGCTGTAGCAGGCGCGGCGGGACGTGGGGATGATCTGACCACCGCCACGGAAGATGGCCTCCTGGGCAAGCGATACGTCGATGAGACGGAACTTGGTATTGCGTATTGCTGGTTTCACAGGACAGGTTAGCAATCAGAAAACATGAGGCGGGATATGTGAATGGCGTGGGATGAGAATGTCCAGAAGCGTGACTGAACAGTTCCTGAGCCAGAACCGCTGAGCCAATGTTGGCCGAGGTGGTATCCGGAAGGTGCCTCATCGTTGCAGTTCGCAATCTTTCGGGACCCCCTCCGCGTGTGAACGCCCAGACCCTCCTGTTGACCAGGGCATCATGCATTGGCAAGAAAAGGGACCAAAGCATGGGGTGGAAGCTGCACATGCAGCAGTACCCTGCTTGGAATCCCCTTCCCAGCTGCCATTTTAAGCAGGTCACTGGAGCCCCCATACTGCAGGTCCTTCACAGATGGTGTCAAGTGCGGCCAAACATGCAGCCTCTGAAGAAGTGTGACTGCACAGGCTCGCGGGAGTCGAATGCAAGACGTTCAAAAAAGGAAAAGAGAAAACTTACGCTCTTCGCAAAGCGGGCCTTCACGGACTGCCCAACTGAAACCTTGGCGAATGGACTCCTTGACTGTGTTGAGTCGCTTCTTGTCAACCTATACATCGTGTCAGTCGCAAGTTGTAAAAGGCCCGATTCCGACGATCAAGGCAAGAAATGGGGTAAGACGGCAGCTAGTGTCCCGACTATCGAAAGGGAACTCGCAACTGACCTCTGAGGGTAATGTGTCGTCCTGCAAGATATTGGGCCCCATCTCGTCTGGACCGAAAGCCCAGATACTCCTGGCTGCGAGGAGATCCCAGCCATACTTTTCCTCGAAGAACTTGGCGGTCTTTCGTACAGGATCCCGAATCTTGACTGCCCCTGACTCAATGTCTTGCGCGATGCCATCCTCCAATGGTTCCGCCACCATGGTAATGGTGTTCTTCTTGTTTGGCGTGATGGCGTAGCATTTGGTTGCGGACATGTCCTGTACGGTCTCACAGAAGCGTACCACAGGATCTGATACCCTAACCTCCATATCGGCATAAAGACGGCGTAGATCATGCAATACGCAATCCATGTATAGCTCGCCAGTTCCAAGAATAATATGCTCTCCCGATTCTTCCACCTTGGTGGTAATTAAGGGGTAGCTCTTGTTGATTTTTCTGATGCCGTCAAGCATCTTGGGTAGTTCGGACGGGTTGATGGGCTCAACAGCAACCTTAAGAACGGACTCTGTGAAGTGTTGAAGAGGCTTGAAGATGTACGTGTCCTCGTCATCCTCGAACTTTTTCTCCACAATAGTGGCAGTCTTCACGATTGAGTTGTCCACGCCACCCAACAAGACCCAGTTACCAGCGGGCACGCCGTCGGTTGGGATGTTGTATCGTGTCTCAGCAATGAAAACATCAGATATCCTCGCCATGGCCATATCTTCTTCGTCGTCGATGGAATAACCCTCACCAAGGACGCGTACCTCTGTGCCAGGGCGCGCAATACCGCTCATCACACGACCAAAAGAGTAGAAGCTCTTGGCGTCGGGAGCACTGAACAGCTTCGATACGTACAGCACAAGTGGGCCATTCTGGTCGCAGTTCAGCATAGACTCAGCAACCTTGCTGTCCAGAGGGCCTGTGTAGTACTGTTGGAGCTTTTGCTTTGCAGCCTCAGCCGGTGATGGGATATGCTGACAGACCATGTCGACGAACCCGGTAGATGGCCCAAAGAACTGCTCGCACACCAACTTCAACAAGACTTTGGGGTCGGTCTTGTACTGTGATGGTTTGAGCTGGATGCCCAACTTCTTCAAAGTGCCCTTAAGTTCCTCCGGACTTTCACTAATCGTATGCGAGTACAACTTGTAAATCGGCTCCATGATGAAGTTGACGAATGACCTCTTGGCTCCTTCCTCGATGGGTTTCCTGGTGAAAGTTCGCTTTTGCGGGTTGTAGTAGATATCTCCCCAGAGGCGTCTCGCGAACTCTTCCGAGTTGACACCACCATAGCTGTCCGAGTACATTTTGGCGAATGACTGAAGAGTGAAGCACCAGCCCATGGACGTGCAGGCAAACAGAACATTTCCCTTCTCCGGACTTAACCTCCGCTCTTCACCCCGGCCGGGAATTGTGTTCTCGATAATAGTGTTGACTTCTTCGATCACATGCTTGAGTTTGTAGTAGGCGTCATATGGTGGTAGCTTGAGCTCGAGAATCAACCGGTCCATCTTGTTGACAATCAGCGTGAGTGGGATGTTCTCCAAGACGGCGTGCTTGATGATTTGTTCTGTGTTGACCTGCACTCCCTCCACGACATCCACCACCAAACAGACACCGTCCACAAGCCTGAGGGAGGCCGCGACTTCGTCGACAAAATCTACATGACCTGGCGTGTCGATCATGTTGAAGAGGTGTGATTTTCCTTTTGTTCCTTGGAGGACCAAGCTCATGGGCGATGCCTTGATGGATAGCCCCCGCTCCCGCTCGAGAATATGGATGTCTGTGTACCGCAGCTGTTCATCACGCTTCTTTCCCGTCCGCTTCTCGAGTCTGTCCGCGATGTCGTGCGTCTCCAACACCAACATGTCCATGAAGGCCGTCTTTCCGTGGTGTAGATGTCCAGCAAAAGCGACGTTGCGAATCTGTTCGGGGAAGTTCATGAGATCGGTCATGAATGTGCGGTCGAAATATACGTTCGGGAGGTCTGCTTCTTCGATGCTGAACTTCTTTTGCTCGACTGGTGCGATAATCGGTTGTGTTAACGGTTGCGCATCCTCCTCCTGAACCAGAACCTCTACGCCCTCGCCATAAACTTGTGCCGCTGTCGGGTAGTACTGCTTGTCTTCGTGGAGAACAACGGCGTTGGAGGGCCCTTCATCGTCGACATCCATCATCTCCTGAGCCGGAGCTTCGGGGGCCTCTTCTGGGTAGTCATCGTAAACGTAGTTGCCAGCGTCGACGCCATGTTCGGACTCTTCCTCGGAGGCTTCAGCATCTCCGCTACAAGTCAATAGTTAGCACCGCCCCACGAGAGAGTACCAGAAAACCAAAAAGAGGAAGTCGGCCCCAAAGGAAACGAAGACTTGACCAAGCTACAGCCCACAGACAGACCACCCTTCCGCAAAGTGACGACATCATAGAGACGGTATGGTACTTACATAAAGTTTCCGAACTCGTCATACAGATCGTCGTCCATTGTGTATTTTTGATTATGGATACGCGTCACTCCAAAGCCAATTCGTCTCGAAAAGGTTTCGTCGCGTTGTTGGAGCAATGGAAAGTTTAAAGATCGCGACTGGGACGTTTGCCAGATTTTCGTCGCTGTCTTTCTGCAAGGTTGATGTCAACCAGTGATGTCTCGCCGCGACGCGCAGTGGACCAGCTTCGACCGTGTAGGTAGCGCTGGAAAGTCGGAGACCCTCTGAAACTGAAAGGGCAAGAGTTTAGTGATATAGTCTAGTCTTTTAGTGATTGTGGCGTTAGCTTCCGTCCTGCGCCAACAGGAAGTGGCTGGTGCGCAGATCCACCATTGCTTCTGCTGTGTCATCCCTCTCAGTCTCCGCATCTCCGTTATCAGATCATCTGATAAAAATTTGCACGCAAGGGATGGCACCATAGCCGCAACTTCCAACATGGCACCAGTATGCAAGCAGATTCCCACAGCGGACCGCGTCAGGAACGGCTCACGCTGTCGTGCTGTCCCTCAGGGTTCACGTCTTAAACTCTCAAACTCCTCCACAATCGCCCTTGCACAAGTTGCCACATCCCAGTCAACAAAGATGCGTATAGAGATATCATTGGAAGAGAGCAAGTTGCCCCCGGCATCGGACACCACTTGTCAAAGTCTGGGAGGGTCCATCTGGTTCCTGAAGATCGGCGCTTTTCCGGATAAAGACCGATAAGAGCTCGCGTCGAAGGCGGTGTGAGGACCAGAGGCGACAGGTCCCCGTCGTCTCAACAATTTCCCGTTTCCTGTCCCTCCGTCCAAGAGACGATCCTGGTAGACACGGGCTAAGCTTTATTAAAACAACGCTTCCCTCCTCTCTACTCTTCCTCCCTAGCTTTGCCCGGTTCCATTCCATAATCTTTAATACCAAAACCTTTCTCTACTCAACTCCAAAGTTTCCAAGCTGGCCATCATGTCTTCCGGTCTTCCCTCCGTTTACATCGTTTCTGCCGCCAGAACCCCTGTGGGGTCCTTCCTTGGGTGAGCTACCCCGCCATGTCGACTAACCTCCCAGAGCTGCTGTCAGGGCAACACCGGAGGGACAAAGCGCGAACGAAGTGTTGCTAACATGGTTGGACTTGTAGCCAGCTTTCCAGCTTTTCCGCTGTGCAGCTTGGTGCCCATGCCATCAAGTGTACGTTTGAATCAGTTTCGACAGGATTAATAAGCCGGAAGAGGTCATTGACTAACAACCATATCTAGCTGCCGTTGAGCGTGTCCCCGAGATCAAGGCTGAGGATGTTGAGGAAGTCTTCTTTGGCAATGTCCTTTCCGCTGGGTATGTAGTCATTGTTTCCTTTATGCGCAACGAACGCGCCACCGTGGCTTGGTCCTGGAAGGACACAATGCTAATCAGCTGTCCTTATCCTCCAGTGTCGGCCAGGCCCCTGCCCGCCAATGCGCCCTGAAGGCCGGTCTCTCGAACAAGGTTGTCGCCACCACCGTCAACAAGGTGTGCGCTTCCGGCATGAAGGCCATCATCCTTGGCGCCCAGACCATCATGACTGGCAATGCCGATATCGTTGTCGCCGGCGGCACCGAGAGCATGTCCAACGTCCCCCACTATATGACCAACCTCCGCACTGGCGTCAAGTACGGTGACGGCGGCCTTGTCGACGGTATTCAGGCCGATGGTCTCCGTGATGCCTATGGCAAGGAGCTCATGGGTGTCCAGGCCGAGCTCTGCGCCAAGGACCATGAGCTGAGCCGTGAAGCCCAGGACGAGTATGCCATCAACTCCTACCAGAAGGCCCAGGCCGCCACCGAGGCTGGTCTGTTCAAGGAAATTGTTCCTATCGAGGTCCCTGGTGGCCGCGGCAAGCCTGCCATCAAGATTGACCGTGATGAGGAGGTCAAGAACCTCAACATCGAGAAACTCAAGTCTGCCCGTACCGTCTTCCAGGCCAAGGATGGTACCGTCACTGCTCCCAACGCCTCCCCCATCAACGATGGTGCCGCTGCCGTTGTTCTTGTCTCCGAGGCTAAGCTTAAGGAGCTTGGTATCAAGCCCATCGCCAAGATCCTTGGTTGGGGTGATGCCGCCCACGAGCCCGAGCGCTTTACCACTGCCCCTGCTGTCGCCATTCCCAAGGCCATCAAGCATGCCGGTATCAAGGAGGAGGACGTTGATTTCTACGAGATCAACGAGGCCTTCTCTGTTGTCGCTCTCGCCAACATGAAGATCCTCGGCCTTACGCCTGAGAAGGTCAACGTCTACGGTGGCTCCGTTGCCATCGGCCACCCTCTTGGCTGCTCCGGTGCTCGTGTCGTCACTACTCTCACCTCCGTCCTGGCTGAGAAGAAGGCCAAGATTGGCTGCGCTGGTATCTGCAATGGTGGCGGTGGTGCTTCTGCCATCGTTATCGAGAACCTGCAGTAAGTGGCTGGCGCTTGTGTCTTGATCGTTCTATATACCCACATGTTTTTCCACATGGCTCGCGGGGCAGAGTTTGGAGAACGGAAAAAAGCATATACACCTTGTGTTTACCACATAAGGATGACATTCTAATAAAAGATTTTGATGATTGATGATAGATCCGCAGCCAGCCTGCCCTTCGCTAAGTCAAGCCTCTAATATTACCAAATACCCAACACATATTGCGGGAGACCTTTGTTTGGCCTGGTTCAATATACGGCTACCATCTGAGGTGGTCATAACTTCTGAACTTATGATCAACCCCAAACCATTGCTCTCGTACTCATCAAGTGAGTTTGATTTACACATGGTATATATGTAATTCAAACCTTAGTTAAATGCACCAGTGATGGCACGCTTGCTCATGCACTTGGCCGCCACGCCTTAATACAACTGTCCTCTCCGGCGGTAAATACTACCTGCTGCTCATCAACAAAGCAGAAGCTGCGAACAATTTCCGACCCATGTGCCCCTGGAAGACCTACCACAGTCTCACTATCCAGGCTCCAAGAAGCACCATTCTTGGATAGATGGATCAACCGGAACAGCTCTTGACTATTTATCCCCAGACACGTGGTTAGCCCATACTCAATAGCTGATTCGGACAAGAAGGTACTCACTCCTGTGTTCCAGCACCAATAACGGCCCCAGCACCCGTCACCTTCGGAATGACGTTGCACAAATACTGGCAGTTGACCACCTTGCGGATGTCGCCCAGGTCAAGCGTCGGCGACCCCTTCTCGACCGTCTCGCCCATGTCGTATAGCGCGAACTGCTCGTCGTGAGAGACGGCATACACCTCAGTCTCGTTCAGGAAGCCGGCCCGGTGCACAGAGCCGTGGTTAAACGCCGCGATCACCACCTCGTCCTCGTCCGTGATGCGCGTGTCGCACACGTTGACGAGACCGTCGGTCGAGCCGGTCAGGAGAAGGTGAGGGTTGGAGGGGTGGAAGGAGAGCTCGGTTACGTCGTCGGAGTGGACTTCGTCGTAGTGGATTTTGGAGGCGGAGGGGGAGCGGAGGTCCCTTTTTGGTGGACAGTTAGTGAGATTCTAGTCTATTATGGTCTGAGGTGTTCGTTGGGTGAAGTCTTACCATAGCAAAATGGAAGCTTGATGATTAGCCAGTTCCGTGCCGGCAGCTAACGTGTTTGTCTGTTCCGAACAGGCAAGCGACAGCAAGCCGGGACCTGCCCCTGGTGTGCCTATTTGCAATGCCGCTGTGCCGGTTCTCATATCCCACAGCAAAACCGTCCCGTTCTCGCCTGCTGTAGCAACGACCGAGTTTCCGACGCTGAACGCTTCTGCGCAGCTAATGTTTCCATGGTTGGTTTGAACTTTCTTGAGCGGTCCCTGGTCCAGGCGCAGGGGGTTGAAGATGGAGAGACTCTGGTCAGAGCCGACCGCTGCTAGGCCGGCGGAGACGGGGATGATGTCTGTGATGTAGGTCGGTTCGGAACCGGGGTATTTGAACCCGTCGGTGCAAGAGAGGGCATACATATTGACCGGTGTATGTCCCAGTATGGTCGATTTTCTGTTGCTATGATCCTTGGAGACAGAGTTCTCAAAGATTTCTCTCGAAGCTGTATAAGTCGATGTAAGCTGTGCGAAGGTTTAGTCTTGAGATTTTGGCTATCCGGATCTACCCGCCCGCGGTACTCACATGGAACCAAAAGTGAATAATTCCAGTTACAATAAAGGTAGGCTAGTTTCAATATGTCACAATGAACAGATGCTCAATTTCCAATCCTTTTTATCCTCGTGGTCGGCAGTTGAATCTTGAAATGATAACTTCTTACAATAAGCGCACTTTGAATCACAAGTCGTGGCAGCTGTCTGCCAGCTGTGGACTGTCCAATCCAAACAGGTACGCCACAAATGACGGGCGGTGCACGGCCGTTGAATCTTGAACTCTGCGGGTAGGAGACCAGACCCCTGTTGAGCTCTAGAACGATTACGAAATGGGAGTCGAAGCTCCCATCTTGGATTCAATCTGGACAGCTGGTATCATGAAAGCAGCTGCCGTGGACGCTACACTATACACTGCCCTATAGGTGTAGCTACTGGTAGTGACTGCCCCACGATCTGTTGCCCTCTGCTGTTGTTCACGTTCACCTCCCTCTAAATCGGGTGCTTGTGTCCAGTTGGCCTAACCACGAATACTTTCAACATTTGTTTCGTCTTTTTTTGGTTCCCAATACAACGGACAACCACGGACTGCAAATAACGTTATTGCTGACGATCGGTTGCTTATACATCACGAGTCTGATAATGGCATGATTCTTTCCTTTGGGTTTGCCTCTACTACTTTTCCCAAGAGTCGACAACCATGAGGCGCTTTCTCCTGTACATATCCCGTATGCTTGCAAACCCCAGGCCACTCTGCTCTCCTGGAGCGCCAGACACTGACATCATTGTCCCCCAGTGCTATTGCAGGTCGTTGTGTTCTCCCACGCGAACGCGCCAGACAACCAACAACATGTACTTTCTGGAGATAAATCGAATGGAGCAACAGTCAACACACTCCCCGCTGAGCTTCCTGCCGGACAGCATGTTCAACCAGGTATGCCCACCTGAACAAAGACGAAAGCGCAGGGCTGGAAGGACAAGTTGCTGACAGACAATCAGGTGCTGACCTCGTCGACACCGCTCTGGCCGAGTTACGAAAGCTACACCAACCGTTGCATCATAAGATACGAAAGAACCCCGGCATTTTGAAAACTGTTCTACATTTTGCTACCAAAGCATTACCGGCCGTCCGACTTACTGCTCCCTCGCCCTCTCCCTCCAACGATGGCCTCAGTGGCCCGCTCCTTCATGCGACCAGGCTCCTCGAGGAGTCTGCGCAGAAGAACAATTCCGATGCGCTTTATATCCTGGGCGACATGAACTTCTACGGCAACTTCTCCTATCCCCGGAATTTGAAGACCGCCTTCGATTACTACCAGAAGCTCGCCTTGCTCAATGGAAACAGTTCGTCAATGTACATGATGGGAGTCATGTACTCTACGGGAGTGGGAGGCGCAGTGGAGCTGGACCAGGCCAGGGCTTTGCTCTATTACACCTTTGCTGCCAACCAAGGCCACACGAGGGCCGAGATGGCTGTGGCACATCGTCACTATGCGGGGATTGGAACTACCAAAAGCTGCGAGACGGCGGTCAAATACTACAAAAGGGTCGCCGATAAAGCCATTGCATGGTATCGTTCGGGACCTCCAGGTGGCATGAGCTGGATCTCGGAATCTCATCGTATTGCCGACGAGCTTGGAGGTATATACGGCGCAGGAGCTAGTGTGTCCAGTTCGGGTCAGAATGCGCCTCACAAAAACCCGCCCACTGACGCATCGTCTTCTATCGAAGATATTCTCGAGTACCTTGACCTGATGTCTCAGAAGGGCGATGTTAAAGCCACCTTCAACCTTGGTCGTATATTTTACGACGGCCAGAGAAACCTCCCGCGCGACTACGCTAAAGCTAGGGAATATTTCCTGAAGGTGACTGGTAAGACCTGGAACAAGAAAGGACAGGTTTTCGAAAACAAGACGCCCAGTTTTCACACTATTAGTTGCAGAGCAGCTGGATATGTTGGGCGCATGTATTTGCGAGGAGAGGGTGTTGAACAGAACTTCAGGCTCGCCGAGTTCTGGTTTAGGCGCGGCAATGAGCAAGCTGACCAACAGTCTCGCCATGGACTCGGACTGATGTATCTGAATGGTTACGGCGTGGAACAAAATCTCGACCTGGCCCTCAAGTACTTCAATGCGGCAGCGGAGACTGTATATCCGCCTTCTCATGTGCAGCTCGCTGCGCTTTACCTCGATCAAGGTCAGTCGGATGAGGATATCTACGCAGCAAACCACCACCTGGATCTGGCGGCGAAGTACTACAATATGGAGGCATATTACTATATCGGAGAGATGACCTATTTCGGTCTTGGCCGCGAAAGATCATGCGAGATTGCGCTTAATTACTACAAAGCTGTCACGGAGAAGGTAGAGCCGTTTGTCTCGTCTTGGGCTGAGGCGAACTTGGCCTTCGAAGCGGGCGAGACTGAGTTGGCATTCCTCGAATACCTGCACGCGGCAGAACAAGGTTACGAAACGGCCCAGAACAACGTCGCATATATCCTTGACCCTCAGAAGTCCTACTTGACTATCCCGCAGTGGCTGTACCCCAGGGCCCAGAAACCGGCACTTCTTCAAAACCCAGCGCTCGCACTCATCTACTGGACACGATCGTCAAGGCAAGGCAATATTGATGCTACTGTCAAGATGGGCGACTACTACCTCAGCGGGATAGGAACGGATGCTGATGTCGACAAGGCCGTTCAGTGCTATACTGCCGCTTCAGAACATTATCAGAGCGCGCAGGCATTGTGGAACTTGGGCTGGATGCATGAAAATGGCATTGGCTTAACTCAAGACTATCATCTTGCCAAGCGGTATTACGACACTGCTCTCGAAACAAACGACGAGGCATATCTGCCAGTCTCTCTTAGTTTGTTGAAGCTGCGGGCCAGAAGCGCCTGGAACACTTTTACTAACGGCCGGATCAACTCTATCCAAGACGAGCCAAGTGAGTATCATCCCCTGACCTGGTACATATCGAAGACACCCAGCTAACAATCAGCAGCCGAGAAAAAAGAATGGTCGCTTAGTGAATGGATCAATAACTTCTTACAGGATGAGATGGGCTATTACGGAGATGACATGTATGACGGCTACGAGGATGCGATGCCCGGTGCCGATTCTGATCTGGGCGCATTTGAGGAAGGAGACATCCTGGAGACGCTGGTGATTATGGGTCTCGCTGCTGCTCTTGTCTTCTTGGTACTGTACCGTCAACAGCGACAGCAAGCAGCTCGGCGACAGCAGGAGGATGAGCAAAGGCGTCAACAGCAAGAGCAGCAAGGCCAAGGCGTTAGAGGAGCTGGCGGAGCGTTTGCTAACGGCCAACAGCAACCACAGGCAGGAAATGGGGGTTTCTTCCCTCAACCTGGCGCGCCGGGCTTTGGGCAATGGGCTGTTGGTGGCGTGGGCCACTAGGCAGCTGGCTGGCATGCCTTTGCAAGTTTTTATCTCACCTTCTCTCTGCATCGTTAGTCTTTACCACGAGCGGTGTTCTTGAACAATTACTGAGCGATGGCGCATGGGGAATGGAATACGTACACTGTATACTACAACAGACGTTAGACTGGTCAAGGTTGAGTGAGGGTAGTCATACAAACAACCGTTCTTGAACAAAGGGCCGATGTTAATGTTAGTGCGTGAGGTTACCCGCTACATCTTCAGGCTATGGGCCGTTTGGCACAACTTGGTGGCTAACCAGAAAAATTGAGGCTGGAAATCAATCAACACGGTAAATAACAGCCATCCTGTCTTGTCATTTGGGCCTGAAGAAACTTTGAAGATGCAATGCGGGACATACACTTTGTGTGTTTTCGTGAGTACCTTTTTCTGCACGGGCAGCTGCTACAGCAGGAACTACGCGCTTAACACACCTCACACACTTCCTATCCGCAGTAGCCAAGGCAACTATAGCGGACCTGCGGGTAACACCTGCACCTAGAGGTACTTACCATCCCGTCACTCGGTCTGCCTCTAACTAACCTAACATCTCCGTTCGTTTGCTATGCAGGTTCTTCTCACCTCACGCTTTCGACCACGCTTCATCATTCTCCGTCGATTCAGCCGTCACGCAACAACCTCAGCGAATACAAGAATGCAGCCAAAGGCAATCCGGTACTAACCTCCGTGAAGATCGATTTCTTCACTGCCCAACCGGCCCGCAGTCCCGAATTCACCAACCTTCTCACGCAGAAGATGTCCTCTCACTCAACACCGGGGCCAGCAGCCAAGCGTCGCCGTGTCGAGTTGGCGAACGCTACTTTGCGGAAACCGTTTCGTTCTCCCATGATTAACCGCACAAATTCCGGTGCAAAGTCAGCAGATCCTACGCCGACGAGCCAAAGGGAAACGACGGAGCTCCGGGCGGCTGCGGGTAGTAATGGTGCCGCCGATGTCGGGGGAGGAGAAGAAGAAAAGGTCGAAGAAGAAGAGGAAAAGGAAGAAGAACCAGACACAAGTTTTGAAGCGAGTTTCGAAACAAGTTTTTCCTCAATGCCAATGCCAGCAGCGAGAAAATTCTCAAAAAGCAGTCTTCATCATAGTGGCTCAAGCGCTTCTGGTTCCAGTTCGAGTACACAATGGAATACGAGGCCACCACTTCTGGATTTGAGTAACATGCAGACGCAGAAGCAGGAACAGGAGCAAGTTCCACGGGCCACCGGATCTGCTATCAGTCGGAAGCGAAGCAGCCTCGGGTCAGGGTCTACTGCTTTCTCTGATACTACTCCTATGCGTCCCCCGGTTAATCAACAAAGGCACACAAAAGGAACGACAGTTGTGGATGCAGTTGGTGATGGCAATGACGACATCTTGGCCGGACTGCAAAAGTCTCACAGGGAGCACAAAGTTCATTTGGTCGCAATGCAAAAACAGTTGGATCTTATCAGGCAGGCGAAGCGGATTGAGATGGCATCACGGAAGGCTGTGGAGCAACGGCAGGACGCAACAGTGAAGAAGAAGAGCGGTGGCGGGAATAATGGACAGCATGGGGACGAAAAATCGGTCATTGACGCAGAGCTGAAAGAGCTGGTACAGAAATGGAAGCTTGCGAGCAGACAGGCGGCAGAGGAACTGTTTGAGCTTATCAAAGGCAGGGTGGCGGATATGGGCGGGGCCAAGGCGTGGAGGGAGACGAGGAGGAGACAGATGGAGGGGCTTCATTCTGCTTGGGATGATGAGGGGCAGAAGGGGAAGAAGAGAAAGGGGGGCGATGATGAGCGGGAGATTGGAGACTCCGATGCCAGTGATGGTGAAGGTTGTGACGACAACAACGAGAGACTTCGACGGGGAGCTGGAAACAATGATGACGGTGAGCGGAGTGCGGAAGAAGACTGCGAGGACTCGGTAAGGTTATTGTGGCAAAGGTGAGTGTCACTGACAGACAAAAGGGGGCTAACTTGACGCACGTGTTGCTTCTAGGGATTTACCATGTTCATGATGCTGCAAAGCCTCAACATTGAGCCTGACATCTTGGGGTACGATCCGAACGAAGACAAATGGCTGGATTAGAGGCCTACTACCCTTTTATTAAGGGCAATGGAGAGAAGAAGAAAAAAGAGCAAAAGGGAACCTAGGAGGTGCCATCTGGCCCCCCGCAGTCTGGGACGATCACTTGACGGATCAGACCAACGGTTTCTCTCTTCCGCCAGGATCAAGGCCACCTGCCTCATCTCGAAAGGCCAAGTCATCGCGAGGAATTACCGTTCCAAGACACATGACGTGACACAGCTCCGAGATTATATCTCTCTATTCGACAATCAGGAGGCCATAAGTGTGTCTTTGTACACCAGACATACAGGCCACTCTCCATGCTGGCGAGACCTGATTTATCGAGTAGGTACATGATCTTTGCAAGACATTCGATATCCGCGGCAGGCAATGCACTCAAGGGCAGTTATTTAGACCGTGTCTTACCTCTGTCCCTTCAGTGGTCATTGTTATCAGCCATCACAGGATTCAAGCTTGGTGGTTAGTTGTCACGGGCTCCCAGCTAGTGCGATCTCGCCGTCGGGAACCTTACCCGTTTCTCCCGTATTGAATCAAGCTCGAGTTACCAGGCCTTTCTATTGCGTTTTCCTCATTCCAGTCACAGGATTTGCCACGGCCAAATTACGTTGACTGAGGCGGAGGAACAGGAAAGGATAGCCTAACCGCTGCCGCCGATACAACCGGCGAAGGCAGTGATATGGTCTGTGCGACCATCCCAGGGGTTCAGGCTCGGCAAACAACTGAAACTCAGATAGGGGTACGACCTGAGGTCTGATGAAACCTGCCGTACAAAGGAGCAACCGCCCGGGCGCCACTGCCGTTTCGTAGCCTTTGCTATAGATTCGGACTGGGATTATGCCCGCTTGCACATTCACTACAGTTTGTGGCTCGCAGACTCGCAGTTGACCTTCCCCCGGGTCCCCGGGTTGCTACAGTAGCGGCCGATTCGTATGCAAGTCAAGCAAGCGCGATCTGGGGATGGACCACGACTACGCATCTGCAACGACAAGAGAAGCCCCTGGTTCCAGTCCAGGTCTCATCCTTTCTCTTACACATACATGACTCCCCTCCCCTTACGGTGACTCCCGCCTCTCTATGTGTCCTTTCTCTGGCTGACGTACATAGCAGAGCCCTGGTCTCCCCTGGGAAGGAATAGATAGAGACAATATGGTGAACCACTGTCGGACGCCCACATGGTCGGCCTCCACCACGGAATATTCCATTAAGACCGTGTGCCGTGGTTTGCGCTCGCCCTGCCTGCGAGTTGGACAAGTGCCGTTTCACGACCGAGCACGTATCACAAGATCTCTGGGAATGGAGTGAAGGCAGGCAGGTCTCTACACTAGGTCTGTCTTCGTGACGGAGTGATCTCTCAGTCCCAGGCCTTGGCAGTTTCGTTTCTTCCTCTCTCCGTTTCCTTTGCCTGCCGGCTTCACTCACAGGAGTAGGTGTGTCTGGGTCCTCTTCTTATTCTGTCTCATCGCTCGTGGCACCAACCCGGCATCCCACTCCTTCCTTTTTGTTTCTGGTGAGACCGTTGCTACGAGAGATTCCATGCTGCTGGGCGGCAGGAGGAAGGTTCTAAAGAGTGCTGGTTCCTGATCGCTCCTCCTTAGCTTCTTCCTTCGCTTTCTCTCCCTTGCTTCTGGCACTTGTTAATGTCAGTAATTCCCCTTCTAGGCCGAACCCCATTCTTCATCTTGTCATATCCATCTTTCTCAGACTCCGCCGATATTCTTGACAACTCACCAAGAGAAACTCAGCTTATTATTTGAGTTTCTTGATCCCTCCATTCATTGCTATTACACATTGGACACTCGGATTGCTCTACTTAGACTTTCACTGTTGTCTACTCATATCCCTCGTTGGAGTGTTGTTCTTGTCACACTCGTTATCACATCCTCCTGTCTTGGGATCGAATTACACAATCATGGCGGCGTCCGAGTCGATAGCCAAACACTCTCTCTTACTATCGAGGATAGTCTCACGAGAGATTAGAGAGCATAGCAACTGTACTCGAGGGTCAGATGGCTTCATCGACCCGGATAGTTGTTATGTCCCCTTTTGGTACACAAGAGTAAGTTTTGTTGTTCACCCTCTTCAGTTCACTCGACCACTCATTCCTCCAACCCTCATGGGTGACAGAGGCAGGGAGAGCATCAGTTACTATCAACAAGTTGGATCTTTCGCTAACTGTATCGTTCCCATCAGACGGGCGTCATCGTCAAATGGTCTCTCTTCCTCGGGCTAAGTACCTTCTTCGGGCTTTACCTCGTCCTAGGCTATCTACACGCCAAAAGGCGGATAGCCAAGGGTCAACCACCCATGGCTTATCACAGGGTAAGCATTATCTTATTTCTCTTTCTCTTATCTCCAAGACAATCAGACTAGAGACTAACATACCTTCAAGTGGCTCGTCGCCCGCAGTGATCTCGCCCGCGTAGACTCACGCTACCCCTATCCTCAAGCAACCATTCTCCCTTACGCCAGTGGCCAACAACCACAGCAGCAACAGCCCTACGGCAACTACGGAATGCACCCTGTCCCTCCACCAGTCTATGACCCAGACGCTCCTCGTCCTCCAATGTACCCGGGCCCGCCCCTGGCCATGGCCATGGTGCAGCCGCCGGATGGAGCGACGAAGGTAGATCCTATGCAGCCGGCGCCGCCGCCACCGCCACCGCCGCAGCCAAACTCTCGAGAGGAGCAGTATGAAGCGCCTCCTGGACCGCCACCGTCGGCTCAAGCACCGGCACCGATAAGGCAACAGGGAACGGGTGGAACGAATCCTTTTCGGGATTGAGTGATCGAATAGACTTTTTTTCCCTCTCTTTCTCTTTCCGGTGTGGGTGGCATTAAATTGGATACGTAGACGGGTCGGGCTCTCTGGATTTTGGCGTTTTCGTGGGATGGTGGGTGGGTTGGTTGGTTGGGTGGCTGGGGAGGAGGTTACAGCATTTGTCTTATTTCGTATGTCTTACTCTGCATTTATTATACCAGAAGGAACAGAACAGCACTTAAAGGACTGTGATAATAACTTGACTCGAGACTCGAGACGGAAGAAGGGAAAATTAGCAGGCAGGTGACTTGAAGTTTTCAGTAAAGACTTGATATTGATAGATGTTATTGATAACTTAAATAAACCCAGGCAATGTTTTTCCCAGTTGAGGTGTCATCGTGCGTGTTTGAGCCTCTCATGCCTTTGATAAACGCAAACGCCAAAACACCTCGCTTGTTTTATTCCTGTTCCCGTATATCCCTCCCATAGGGCCTTTGTTACCATTGCCCATTCCTTTGTGTGTGTGTGGGTGTGTATGCCCCGTTTCCCAATTTCCAAACGCTAGACGACTGACTGAATAAACTGCTGTTTGCGCTGTTGCGCTGTTTTGACATGATCGAATGTGTGTAAAGACCAGACAGACTTCTACAGTCCAAGTCTAGTCAAGCTCCATAGCATCATCTTCTTCTTCCTGAACTCCACCTAACTGCGGCAGTGACCCAGGGTGGATACTCTGCATAGTATCCGTCAACCCATTGTTGACCTGCTGCTGCTGTTGCAATTGCTGACTACTCTCCGCCAAATGCTTCTCCCTCATACGGGTGCGTGCCTCCAGAATGGCCTTGCGCACGCTATCCTGCTCCTCGGGTACCGTGATGGAAGCCGGCACGCGGTAGAGCACCAGCTGCTTGTTCAGATAGTCCGGATCGGGAGAGGGCTGGGCATTGAGGACTTGGTTGGGGATGCGGTTCTGCTTCAGGTGCTTCTCAATGTCCGGGAGGAAGATCAGCTTCCCGTCGTTTTCGGCTTCGCTCTCCGAGGAGAGCTCATCTTCGAGGTTGTAGATGTAGACTTTGTACTTGGAGTCATCGAGTTGCATGAATTCGGCGTCATCTTGAGCGGTGGCAGTGGTGGCAGGATGTTGTTGTTGGTTGACTTGGGATGCCGACGGTGATGACGACGTCGGAGAAGTAACTGAAGGCTCAAAGGAATTTGCAGCTTGTGGGTTCTCAACGGGAACGTATAGCTTCTGGCCGCCGTGTTCTGTTGTGGGTTGAGATGTGTTAGTGATTGAACAGTGCGGTGAGAGTGGTGAACATGATGTCACTGATATGATATGAGATAATGGAGGAGAGCGGTGGTGGTGGAACATACCGAGATTCAACAAGCTCATACGCTTGGAGAGACGCTCGTTGTTTTCAGGTTGTGAATCGGCCTTGCGCTTGCGAGAGCATGGTGCTGGTTGGGGTGCAACGTATTGTTGCTGAATGAAGGTGGTGTTATTGTTGTGATAGTTGTGCATGTTTTGGTGTTGTTGCTGGTCAATCATGCCGTATCCATATCCAGGCATCTCCGTGGTGCTGGCGGTGTTAATGGTGGGCGTGGTGGGCGCAACCAGGTGTGGCAGTGGTCCAGATTGGAAATGGGCCAGCATCATTTTCTCTCCTCCCCGCTAGCGGTAACTTTCCCTTCGATCCTTTCCTTCTCTTTTCCAGGGACCTTCAGTTTCAGATCTTACACCTCCTCCAGACCGCAACTGACTTTCGGAACTGTCTCTCTCCTCCGCAAGACCGGTACCGCAGCGCAGCTAGCTGCAGGGGATTTGGTAGAGGCTCCGGGTGATTTGGGTGATTTGCTCCAATCACTTTGCGTTGAGCTTCCTGATTGAGATTGGGTTGGCGAGAGATAGCAGCAGCCGATCTAGCCCGAGGCCAAGCGGTAGGTTCTAGATTGTCAGATTGTTGCCGCGATAACGGTTGGTGTTTTATTTTAGCTACTAGTGGTGCCGCTACTAGGCTCTTGGGTTTCGGGGGTTCGACCTTTTGGCTGAGAGAAAGAACGGAACTGAAAGAATGAAGAGCCTTGTGACGAACAGTTCGGGATTGTGGTTGCGCTGGTCCTCTGCGTATGGGCCTGGAACCAGCGGAAGCAGGAGCTGCAGTGGCACGAGACTGCCCCCAGCTTTTAAGGGCTTGAGTCATTGCTCACGAACCTTCCACAAGTATCGCGGCAGGACTATTACTAGGCCGATCCCGCCCTCCTCACTCGAGAATCTTCGAGCAATTACCACGTCCTCCTGCAAGTCCACCATCACCTGCACCCCGACAACCCCGACTGCTGCCACCACTACCCGCACACGCACCACACGCACCACGGCCACTACCGCGAACACCTCCACTTTCCCGGCACTCGAGCGCGTTACAACCGGTTCCGCGTCTTCTCGACGACTCTTTTCCTCTTCGTCGTCACTTTTTCAGTCTTCAACACTGCCCGCCATGGCTTCCGATTCTCAGTGGACTGGTGTCCAGGTCCGCAAGACCTTCTTGGACTTTTTTGCAGAGCGGGGTCACAATGTTGGTATGCAAACATCCCTCCGCCACATGATTGATCGCTGCCCCTCATCCCCCAATCCCATGCCCTGTCGCCCTGCCCGAAAAAAAGAAAAGAGGAAAAAAGAGAGGGCATTCTCACATGCTTCAACTGCATGCGCCCATCGCAACAATGGGCAGAGATACGCGGCGATGCCTTCATTGCATTCCCTATATACTACCGTTCGATATGATACCTTCAAACTCAATGCGCTGACCATTTTCGCCTCCTCTGCGCAGTCCCCTCGTCGTCGGTCGTCCCTCACAATGACCCCACATTGCTCTTCACGAATGCGGGCATGAACCAGTTCAAGCCCATCTTCCTGGGCACCATTGGCAAGACGGAGGATATGGCCCAGCTGAAGCGTGCGGTTGACACACAAAAGGTGATATCTTTGAGGTCGTGTGTTGCAATATTGTTGAGATCCCTTTACTGACCCTTTGCGACAGTGCATTCGCGCGGGTGGCAAACACAATGTGAGTCCCAAGCTCTCTCATCTAACCCTTGACCTATCAAGATCAATTGCTAACATAACCCTAAACAGGATCTCGACGATGTCGGCAAGGACAGCTACCACCACGTACGTACCGATGCGATCATCTACAAAACGAAACCATAGCGACTAACAACACACGATGGTAGACTTTCTTCGAGATGTTGGGTAACTGGTCGTTCGGCGATTACTTTAAGAAGGAGGCGATTGCGTGGTCGTGGGAACTCCTCACTAAGGTCTACGGGCTGGATCCCCAGAGACTTTATGTCACATACTTTGAGGGCAGCCCGGACCTTGGGCTCGAGCCGGATCTTGAGGCCAAGAACCTCTGGCTCGAGGTTGGTGTTCCCGAGGACCACATCATCCCCGGTAACATGAAGGACAACTTCTGGGAGATGGGTGACCAAGGCCCCTGCGGTCCTTGCTCTGAAATCCACTACGACAAGGTCGGAGGCGGCCGGAATGCTGCCCACCTCGTCAACATGGACGACCCCTTGGTGGTTGAAGTCTGGAACATCGTCTTCATCCAGTTCGACAGACAGGCCGACAAGTCTCTCAAGTCTCTCCCTGCGAAGCACATCGATACCGGTATGGGCTTCGAGAGATTGGTGTCTGCCCTCCAGGACAAGACCTCCAACTACGCTACCGACATCTTCACTCCTCTCTTCGCCAAGATCCAGGAAGTCACCGGTGCCAGGGAATATACCGACAAGTACGGTAAGGACGACGTCGATGGTATTGATACCGCCTACCGTGTTATTGCCGACCATATCCGTCTCCTCTCCTTCGCCATTGCCGACGGCGCTGCCCCCAACAACGTCGGCCGCGGCTACGTCGTTCGCCGTGTTCTCCGCAGAGGTGCTCGCTATGCCAGGAAGTACTTCAACGCCGAGATTGGTACCTTCTTCTCCAGAATCCTCCCCGCGTTGGTGGAGCAGATGGGCGAGCAGTTCCCTGAGCTCGTGAAGAAGCAGACCGACATCAAGGAGATCCTTGATGAGGAAGAGGTTGCTTTCGCCGTTACCCTCGACCGTGGCGAGAAGCAGTTCGAGAAGTACGCTGCTCTTGCCATCAAGAGCGGTAAGAAGAAGCTTTCCGGTGCTGATGTCTGGAGGCTTTACGACACCTTCGGTTTCCCCGAGGATCTCACCAAGCTTATGGCTGAGGAGCGCGGCCTCACCATCGATGAGGCCGAGGTCAACGAGGCTCGCGAGAAGGCCAGAGAGGCTTCCAAGGCCGTCAAGGAGTCTGTCCAGGAGTTCGCCAAGCTCAATGTTCACCAGATCGCTGAGCTCGAGACTTCTCTGAACATCCCTCGCCCCACCTCTGATGCCAAGTTCCTCAAGGGTGATGCCAAGGGCAAGGTCCAGTTGATCTTCAACGGCAAGGAGTTCCTCAAGTCCAGCAAGGATCTCCCTCCCAAGACCCCTCTTGGTCTCCTGCTCGACAACACCAACTTCTACGCCGAGTCCGGTGGTCAGGTCGCTGATACTGGCCGCATCATTATCGATGGTGTTGCCGAGTTCAAGGTTCTTGACGTTCAGGAGTTTGGTGGCTACATTGTTCACAACGGTTTCATCGAGTACGGTGAGCTTACTGAGGGTGATGAGGTTACTTGCGAGTACGACGAGCTCCGCCGTCAGCCTATCCGCAACAACCACACTGGTACTCACATCTTGAACCACTCTCTTCGTGAGGTTCTTGGTGATGAGATCAACCAGAAGGGTTCGCTCGTCGACCAGGACAGGCTTCGTTTCGATTTCAGCCACAAGGCTGCTATTCCTCTCGAGGATATCAAGAAGATTGAGGATCTGTCCAACCACTACATCCGCCAGAACCTCAAGGCCTACTCCAAGGAGGTTGATCTCGACCTTGCCCGCGAGATTGAAGGCGTTCGCGCCGTCTTCGGCGAGACCTACCCCAACCCTGTCCGCGTCGTCTCCATCGGCATGGAGGTTGACGAGCTGCTCAAGAACCCCAAGAACCCTGAGTGGCGCAAGATCAGCGTCGAGTTCTGCGGCGGCACTCACGTCGAGAACACCGGTCTCATCAAGGACCTGATCATCGTCGAGGAGAGCGGTATCGCCAAGGGCATCCGCCGTATCGTCGCCTACACCGGCGAGGGAGCCCACCAGGCCCAGCGCGACGCCCAGGTCTTCAGTGACAAGCTCGAGCACATCAACGCTCTGTCCTACGGCCCCCAGAAGGCTGCCGAGATCAAGGCCGCCGCTGTCGAGCTTGACGGTCTCACCATCTCCGTCCTCACCAAGGAGGAGCTCCGCACCCGCTTCACCAAGATCCAGAAGGAGGTTGTCGATGAGCAGAAGAAGCGCCAGAAGGCCGAGAGCAAGACCGCCCTCGACACCGTCGCCAGCCACTTCTCCAAGGATGAGAACAAGGACTCCAAGGTCTTCGTTGGCCACCTCCCCATCTCCGCCAACGCCAAGGCTATCTCGGATGTCATCACCTACTACAAGACCAAGGACAAGGAGAGGTCTGTCTACGTCTTTGCTGGTAGCAAGGACGACCAGGTCATGCATGGTGTTTATGTCGGCACTGTAAGTTTTCCCTCTATCATTATATGGTCATCGTTTACCTTGTCAAATGCTAACAAACTCTACAGGCCCTTTCTTCCAAGGGTGTCACCGCTGAGCAGTGGACCTCCGCCGTCAGCGCCGTCATCGGCGGTAAGACGGGTGGTAAGGAGCCCAGTCGCCAGGGTGCTGGTGCCGAGCCCGAGAAGCTCGAGGAGGCCGTCAAGAAGGCTGAGGAGTGGCTCTCTGAGAAGCTCAAGGATCTCAACATCTAAAGAAGAAGAAAAAAAAAAGAAAGAGCCATGTTTTCGTTAGAGTAGGGATCAAGTGTTGTTGGCTTGTCGTTTCCCCGTTGATATCCAGCAAAAAGAGTTTGTCAATTCACTTGGCCTTGTGTTTGAAAACCAAGTTGTGTATCTCCTCTTAGCAATCTAGAATGAGCGATCGAGCAAGCAAAAATACAAGAAAGTAAAAAGTCAAATAACCGGGCAAAATCACTTGAAAGGGCAGGTCATCCTTATCATATTCACGATGCGGACTTTTGAACCATCAAAGACACGTTACGAAGATCATATTGTTATCACAGGTCATGTCCTTTAATTTGGACAAGGTATTGACCTATCTACATAGGGATAAGAATATAGACAAAAAGAATACAAATTCTTTGTAACTTACAAGTATAGTAAACAATCAAATGTACAGGGGCCTGCTTTTCCACTCTCTTCATACATAGATAGATACATGAATAAGATGTCTTGTTTTTCTGATCCACTTGGTTTTATACAGTATACATAACACTGGCGTTCTTATACCACTTGAGTAGCGGGTTCTCGCCGCTCTGCGTCTCGGTCTCTTCCAGGTATGCCCAGCTGCGCATGAACTCTTCATGAGACATCACCCTGGACAGCTTGCCGGTGATGGCCTGGTAGACGAGTTCGGAAACGCGGAAGTCGGTGGGGAACATGATGTCGAAGTAACCTTGGTGGACCTTTTAGTTGGTCTGGTTAGCATAGCCCAAGAGAAAAAATGACTGCAAGTCAGACATTGAAAGTAACACCAGATGAACTCACCAAGGGCGTGGTAACGGGCACCGGCCGCCGCTGATACCTCGTCTGCACAATCGGCGCGTTCAGCCCCGGCACGGCATCAGGCAGCGAGTGGAAGTCGCTAGTCAGCAGCCGATGCGCAGGGAAGTACTTGCCCAGCACGTCAAAGAACTGCATCAGCCGCGTCGGGATGTATTCGGGCTCGCTCATGGTGCTGCTGAACGGCTTGATGGATGAAACCCACTTGCCCAGCTTCGTAGTAGGGTACGGCACCTTATACCGCCCGCCGGTGGCCGCATCCCGCACCCGGAAGTAGCGCGCGGCCACGGGATCCAGCACGGGGCTGTAGAACTCGAAGAAGTCGTTTGATTCGCTGATTAGCACGACCGCCTGCATGGGCTGTTCGGTCGTCAGGTCGTAGCGGATGGCGTCGTGGGCGAAGTTGTCGAAGACCTCGAACGCCAGGAAGAAGCAAGGGGAGGGAACGGGCTGCGTCCAGTCGAAGATGGACTGGTTGATGATTTCCACCTTGTTGAGATGTCCGCGCCCCGCGGCCGACCGCATCAGCGTCGAGCTCTGGACTTTGGCCAGCGAGTCGCTGATCTCGATCACCTTATACTGCGTGCGCGCGTACACGTCCGGGTCCATGTCGCGGATGTAGTCGAGGATGTTGAGCATGAGCGTGCCGCGGCCGGCGCCCATCTCGTAGATGATCAGATCATGGTACGGGTATGTCGTCAGCTTGTAGTTGGCCACGAGGTAGCGGGCGATGGCCTCGCCGTAATAGGGGCGGAAGAGCTCGGTGGGCGTGTACCAGAGCTGTCGCGTGTCCGAAGGGGCGACCTCGTCGAGCTTATCCTCGAACTCGACATAGCGCTGGGAAAGGACGTTCTGGAACTCGGTCTCGTCGCGGAACGCGGGGAAGTCGAAGGGCTCGCCGGGGGTGAAGATGGTGACTTGCTTGGAGAAGTAGCCGTAGTTGGGGTTGTAGAGGCTGTCTGCAGCAGAGTGCGAAAGGAAAACAGAATGTCAATGTCTCGTGCTCTCTCTGTTTCGGGCTTTGCTGTCGTAGCTTGGATTTCTCAACCCCTCGGGTAATGCGCCATGCTGTCGTGGACTTGGACCGGCAACCAACCTTCGATAAAGTCCCGTAGGAGCATCTTGACCCGACGAGGCCTCTGTTTCCTTCCCCAGAGCTCGGCTGCCGTCACCATTGGCGCTCTTTTGTACTCCTCCGTCATGTCCTGGTTCAAGAGCTTTGCCCGTTGCTGCCATTGGCTCTCATCGCCGACGGGAGAGCTCGCGCCACGACTCTGGCTCGAGTATGGTCGTCGCTGGTGTCGGCTGTGTTGTTGCTGTACTCGGTGACCATTCTGGGCTGTCGCAGTCGCAAGCTGGCGGAGGTGTTTCTGCGATTGACATGCCGGGTGATGGCGAAAGAGTTGTTTGAACAGCTGGTTAACGAGTTGCGAGTCCATCTTGGCTCGTGGGTGAGTTCAGAGCTGTTGGTGGTGAGAGAAGATGCCCGGGCAGTATCCCAGAGGCCACTGACGTCGGGGTCTGTTCGTTCTGCCACTTGCTCCAACTGAACTCCCCGTGCCAGTGAAATGGAAGGTACCGTATACCTGGTCGGTACTGTCTTGAGAGTGGACTCGTGGAGGGAACACGGGGCGCAAGGTGGAGGTTGATGGTGGAGGAAGAACGGATCTTGGAGCTTTTGCGGGGTGGCCCGAGCTCGCTTCCTGATTCGGTTCTAGCTGACAGTTGCACTCGGGACAACAGTGGCGGCTCAGGCCCCCAACGGCGCTTGCCAGTGACTCGCAGCAACGGGGAAATGCCGATTCACGATCTGTTACAGGCCTCATGGCTTCCTTCAGCGGAGGCGAAACCGGTTACCGGAGGGGCCAAGGTTCTGTCTGCCTGCCGTGGGAGATGGGTGACTGAATCGATCACACCCTGCTCTTGAAGATCCATCGTTGCATGACATCAACAGCAACTTTTAGCAAAAACCTCAAAACTCTTGGAGAACTCGGCCACATCGGACGAGACACTCTCACTTTATTTGGAACCCTTTCCTTCACTTATTTCAGACTGTTGATCAGTCGGTTCCCTAGCAACTGAGATTCGTTGTTTTCTATTTTATAAGGGCAACGGCGCAACGGCGCAAGTCTACCTTGATCACCACCCACACCCAAAGTCCAAACGGGCATGATGAGACACCACCTACTTTGAGATAACTCTTTTCACAACCAAACCCCCCCCCCCCCCCCCCTCCAAGACATGTCAATAAGCGACCACCCCCGTGTCTATGGCACGGTAGCTTTAACAGCCGCCTTTGCCGCCGGCATCCTCGTCACTCTCGGCTTCAAGGACTGCTACCCCGAGCTAGAAAACCGGTACCAACGGCGTCGGAACCGCAACCTAAGCCGATCCAATGGCGACTTCGGCGTCGTAGTACCCACGGCCAACCGGGTACACCGCGAGAGTCTGATCTTCGGTCCCGTCCGACTAGAAGACCACGAGGAAGTAACAAGCAACATCAACAGCAGTTTCGACTGGGTCGAGGGCATCGAGGGCTGCATCGGCAACACCCCCCTGGTCCATATCCGCAGCCTGTCGGAGGCAACAGGCTGCATCATCCTCGCCAAAGCCGAGCTCCTCAACGGCGCCGGCGGTAGTCCCAAGGACCGGGTGGCGCTCAACATGATCCAGGACGCCGAGGAGCGCGGGCTCCTTGTTCCGGGACGCGGCGACACCATTTATGAAGGCACCGTGGGAAGCACGGGTATCTCGCTTGCCACTTTGGCGCGCGCCAAGGGGTATAAGTGCCACATCTGCATGCCGAACGATATGGCCATCGAGAAATCGCAGCTGCTGCACCACCTAGGCGCGACGGTCGAGCGGGTTAACCCAGCGCCCATCACGTCTCCCGACCACTTTGTCAATCTAGCGCGCAGGCGGGCGCGCGAGCACGAGGCGGCGCACGGCGATGGCAGCGTCGGGTTTTTCGCCGACCAGTTCGAGAGCACGGCCAACTACACGGCACACGTCAAGACCACTGGCCCGGAAATCTACCGCCAGACGGGCGGGCAGCTGGACGCCTTCGTGGCTGGCGCGGGGACCGGCGGCACCATTGCTGGTGTGGCCAAGTACCTGAAGGAGGAGAAGAATCTGTGGGACACGCGCGTGGTGCTGGCGGACCCCCAGGGTAGCGGGCTGTACAACAAGATTCGTCACGGTGTAATGTACTCGTCGACGGAGCGGGAGGGCACGCGCCGGCGGCAGCAGGTGGATACGATCGTGGAAGGCATCGGCATCAACCGCATCACGGAAAACTTCGAATCGGGGCGGGTGCTGATTGACGATGCCGTGCGGGTGACGGATGAGCAGGCATGCCGGATGGCCCGGTGGTTGGTGGAGCACGACGGCATCTTCTGCGGCAGCAGTACGGCTGTCAACTGTGTGGCGGCAGTCGTAACGGCCATGAAACTGCCCAAGGGCAGCCGGGTGGTGACGCTGTTGTGCGACTCGGGGAATAGACATCTGAGCAAGTTCTGGAAGCAGATTGGCGATATGGGCTTGGAAAATGATACCCAGGCGCAGGCGGAGGATCTTTTTGCGGAGCTGGGGCTTGAGGAATTGAAGAGGTAGGAATTGAGACGGACTGAACAGCGTAAATATGGTGCACGATGAGTGAAACTCGCTTGGTCCCCCGCTGCTGTTAAACAAGTGACATGTCTTGATCGCCTCTGGTCGAAGGACCCGACAAGTTCACAATGAAAGGTTCGGTGGAGCCATATCGGCTATTTGGCCTCTTGCGGTTGAACTTGGATATATTACTACATAATGTGTGGTGTGAGGCCTGAGCAGGTTGCTGCCCGTCATAAAATCCAGCTCTTCCCAAGTCGTGGAGTATCTAGTAATTCAGCGCTCACCTCATCGCTGGGTATAATAAAGAAAATAAAGTTAAATAATCCATACTCCGATGCTTGAAGAAGTTCCCGAAGGTACAGAGTCTTCCGTTTTCGAGTAATCCTTGGTTTTCAGTTCCCCCGTCTCATGGTCCTCTCTTAGCTGAAGAAATATTCTCCAGACACTTCATTCTCCTCGTCCTGTTGTCAAATGAGCTTCCCAATTGTGAGCCAGTTATAAATCATCAGGCAAAGAAGCGCTGAATAGGCAGATTTCCCCGGAGGAACGGCATATCAAGCCACAAAAGCGACGCACACTCCGCGCCCCGATTCATGCCGAAAAGAACAGAATATTATGCGCCGCCATTTTAGGAGAACTAAACACGCAATAATTAGCATCAAATTTGACATCCGTAGAAGAGATTTTGTGAGTCTGCCATACCTTCCAGCGGTTTCCGCAAACAGTGCACTCGCAGAAGGTAGTCATAGGTTCATCAGCCGACCGTGTTTGCGCCTGGCTGTACGACACCTTCCTCTGTCCGCACTTTCCGCACTTCAGCGCATCACTGATGGACTTCTCCGCCATGGGCACCTGGGCCTTCTTCATGTTCTCCTTCTCCAACTCCTCATCCCTGGCACGCTGTTCCTCCGAGGCCAGCTCCTTGTCCGACAAAACGACAAGGCGGTCGACGGGAAGCTCGCCCGACATGACCCGTCGCCCCAACGCAGCGTTGTCCTTGCGCTTCAAACTGGTAAAGAGGGTGCGGGCCTTGCTGCGATATTCCTGGTTCTCGCCCTTGCAGGCCTTGAAAAGGGCATTCTCGACTTCAACGGCGCGCTTGACGACCTCCTCAATCGACTCGGTTCTTCGGTAGGCAAGGCCGTTGTAGAGCACGCCGATGGTGTTGTTGCGCGTCTGGCTCGAGGTTCGGTTGATGTCGACCTTGTCTGTCTTAAAGTGGCGCTTCTCGACGTCGCCTTCGTAGGGCTTGTTGTACGCGGACGATGCGGGCGCAGGCGATGCCTTGGGTGCTGGGGAGCTGGCGCCCGAGGCCGCGGCGGCCTGGCTCTTCTTCTTGGCCTCCTTGGCCGCCTCAACCAGCTTCCTCCACTTGTTGACGATTTCGCTCGCAATACGAGCGATGTCCTTGTTGGCATTGGCGCGCAGCTTTCCTACGGTGACACCGGCTTTTGTCGACTAGGGCAGGCAAGGCAGAGTGTCAGAACTTAAAGTACCACTCGCATCGCTCTTCGACGCCGATTGGGGGGAAGGAGCAAGACTCACGCGAAGCTGTTCCTCGGTCGGCTTGGCATCTCTCTTCAATTCCTCCAGGAGCTTGATGACCGTCGCCGGTGGTTCGGTAGCGACAGCCTTGGAGAGCGCCTTGATGCGCGCGGTGAGTTCTCGGTCATCCATGGTGTGAGTGGGAGATGACGTTGGGCTGGCCGTGTGTAATTATGCGCAAGCGACAGCGTTCGCGTCGGGTGATCGGCGGCTTCGACGCGGTTGAGTATGCGGAATTCTCTCTGCTATGGAGTCAGAGGGATGTTGAGCCAGAGAAGAGCGAGGACGAGTGAGCTTGTCTTAGATGATATCGCGGGATCCAGGTGGTGGGAATATTCGGGAAAAGTAATGACGAGCAGGCAAGTCGCAAAGTGAGCACGGCAGCGTCGTTGGAGAAATGTTAGTGGAGCTGGAAAGAAAGAGCCCCACCGGCCGGCCGCTTCTCACAGCCAAACAAAGTGGACCAAAAAACAGGCCGCAGGGGTGACAGGCCGAGACCGTCAATCAGCGATCGCTCAATGGACGAAACAGGCAGTCCGGAGCAACAACAAAAGACTTCTTCCAAGTATGGCAGGATAATGATATCACTTGCCAAATATTTGGAGACCAATCTGTCGAATGTGTGTTCATGTGCAAGGGAAACGGCTTGTCTTTGCGACTTCTGACTAGGTATTAATTGTACCTAACAAAGAGAACTTGAACAAAAGTGAGTTCCCAGCAGATAGAGGGGAGGCCTTTGATCCGAGGTGTAGAAAATTCAACGATGTCTGTCTGGGACAGCAATGGCTACAGAAGCTGGGAAACTCAAAAGATTCCAAGAGGAAGCGCAGGGCATTGATAAGCGCAAGCTCCACAAACTATAAATACATACGACCATACCCACTGGAAAACTCGGGATCCCGTCCGCTCTCCCATAGATAAGCCAGTGAGGGGTAGCTTATCTATGGGAGCGGGAAGGACAGGAAACGGGTCCTGACACTGCGGCTAGATCTTTTACACGGGTAACACCAAGATTGCACTCGGTCAGAAGACCATTCCTGGTTGGTTCTTTGTACTCCTCGGCCCAGTTACGTGTATGCAGATGAGAGCGTGGCAAGGGAGTCTCTCGCTGTTGTCTTGTTGGATCACGATGGACCTCCTTCATGTACCTACCTTAACCTACCTTCATCTGCCTGCATCAGCCTACCTCTTCCCTTCCATCCTGGCATATCATAAACCATAGCGGTTGGCTTACAACACACTGCTGGCGCAGCCGCCAACACCTTTTTAGACGAATCGATTGGCTGAGAGAGTTGCATGCCAGGGCTGCGAAACAACGTGACGGCGGCGTTGAGAACAACAAGGCAACCACAGCTCTAGCTCAGAATACTGTACCCAATGCTCAAAGGCCAACTCGCGTATCACAACTTCAAACTATGATATTTTCTCGGACGATTTCAGATGAATGTCATCTCGATATATTGAACACTGACAGCGTTTATTATTGTCGGTAGGGCTAACATTGCCGGTTTACCAAGCAAGCCCCTGACATCTGACCCAAACCAGTTCGACGTTAACACAAAGCATTTGAATCTGAAGTTTGACAACAAAATTGCCCTCCAGACAGGATAAGATACACTAACTCCACACTGAGTTGCGTTCTGGGACAGCAGCAAACTCCCTTCGACATATCTCGGGTCTTCCTCTCCTCGATCCCACCGTCCAGCACATTCTATCTGGGCCTTGAGGGCAAAAGCCTCAGCCGCAATGAAACCCTCTCCCTCTTGACGGTACTCGTCCTTCCCACGTAAGCAACAAGCAATGTCGATGTCCAAACCCTCGGCGACTCTGCTTTCACCACTCCCTGCGTAGGCGGAAATACCCTCAAAGCCATCCTCGAGGCCTTCCTCTGTTGTTCCTTGCGTCTGATTCTCTTCGTTGAGGCGTCATCTTCAAGGGTTGGTGGTGGAATGAGACGGTTGCGAGGACGCGGCGGGCCGCTGCGGGGCGCCACGCCGAATTGAGCCCACCCTGGGCCCGGCAGTTCTACGTTCCTGGGCAAAACTTTCTCTCGGTGCTCGCCGGTAACCTAACCCGCTGTGTTAATGTTGGGATTTCGTTTTGAAGCTTAACATTCGAAAAGTTCGTCTATGCCCACACCTTCCTTTCCTCACCTCATCGTTCCTGAATGTACCTTCTTCCCTGAAGCTCACCGTGACTTCAACCACGTGATATGGAGGGCATCAGAGCGAGCAAGCATCCAATCAAGACCATCTTTCCAGAGCAGCTCTCCATTACAGTAAAGGCTGACCAACGCCTTTCCTTTCCGGGCTCCTAATCATCTATGCCCAACCATGTACCCAACGCGATATTGGCGAGTCTTCTGCTTGCAAGACAGCTGTGCCGAAGAGGCTGTGCCCGATACCTCTGCTCAGTTCGCGTCGGGCATGGTGGAAGTCCTGCGGGATTGGTGATCCAGGCAAAGGCAGCGCCTTGAAACAAAGACAACAACAGCAACCACCTTCAAGGCTCCCAATCAAACCCACCGAGATATATGCTACGAATTTTGTCAGTCACTTGTAGTAAGTATTTCTCGTCTTTCGAGCAATTTCCCTAGTTTCAACTGCTGATTTACTATACCTACAGTCCCACCAACATAAGCCGTCCGCTCGCGAAGCCTGCGAGCCTTTTCCCGTTATCGAACATTTGTAGGATTAGCTGCCGAGGGAGCTGAGGCTGGCGGACTCTACAATGCGACTTCTGGAGCGTGACGATACCGGCGGGGTCCGACTGACGGGGGACCTACCCAACGACAAGATTCCACCGTATGCGATACTTTCACACACATGGGGTCCCGATGAGGTCCTCTTCAGAGACATGACGGACGGTACAGGCAAGAACAAAGCAGGCTACGCTAAGATTCGTTTTTGCGGAGACCAAGCTTGGCGCGATGGGCTGAAATTCTTCTGGGTCGACACATGCTGCATCGACAAGTCTGACAGCGTTAAGGTTCAGCACGCTCTCAACTCCATGTTCCATTGGTACCGCAGCGCGGTGAAATGTTACGTGTACTTGGAAGACGTCTCAACCCATCAACACAGCGACGGCCCCGGTTGGCAACCGGCCTTTCGAGAGAGCAGATGGTTTTCCCGAGGATGGACCCTCCAAGAGCTCATTGCCCCAACGATCGTCGAATTCTTCTCTAAAGAGGGCGAGCGCCTGGGAGATAAACAGTCTCTGGAACAAGAAATCCACAGTATAACCGGAATTCCGCGAAAAGCCTTCCAAGGTGTCCCTCTACCTGATTTCAGCGTCGCCGAACGGATGCGATGGATCGAGAAGCGTGACACGCAATACGAGGAAGACAAGGTGTACTCTCTATTCGGCATCTTCAATGTGCACATACCGGTTCTCTACGGTGAAGGAAGGCAGAAAGCATTGAAGCGGCTGCAGGACAAGATTCACGAGGATTACCTCTGTCTGGCAAAATTGTGGCCCACAAACCCGCGTGACCCGCACGTCGAAAAAAAGCGGATTGAGCTGGCAAAGGGTGGTCTGCTGGCTGATGCTTACTGCTGGGTCTTCGACAACCCCGACTTTAAGCGATGGCGCCAGCTGCAGGAGAGTCACCTGCTCTGGATCAAGGGAGATCCAGGCAAAGGCAAGACCATGTTGCTATGCGGTATCGTCGACGAGCTAGAGCGGCGTGTTGTCGCTGACGGCGGCAACTTGGCGTATTTCTTCTGCCAAGCTACCGACTCGCGCATCAATAACGCAACTGCTGTGCTACGAGGCTTAATCTACCTACTTGCCCACCGGCAACCACGCCTGCTCTCACATTTACCGGAGAACACATACCCTTCCGATGATGCAATGGCATGGATCGTCCTGTCTAAGGTTTTGCGCGAGATGCTAGAAGACCCAAACTTGAAGGTCACCTATCTGGTAATTGATGCTCTGGACGAATGTGTGACAGACCAACCGCAGCTTCTCAAGTTGATCGTCCAGATATCATCTGTGTCTGCTCGTGTCAAGTGGCTTGTATCTAGTCGCAACTGGGTGCAGATCGAAGAACAGTTGGCGATCGTCGCGCAGCAGTCCAGACTCAGCCTCGAGCTAAACGCTGAATCCGTCACCACTGCCGTCAGTGCATATATCCGCCACAAAGTCCTTCACTTGTCGCAGCAGAAACAGTACGACAGCACAATGCAGACGGTTGTATATGACTATCTCTCTTCTAATGCGAATGGGACTTTTCTTTGGGTGGCCTTGGTCTGCCAAGTACTTGCGGACCCGAGAGTTCAGAAGTGGCAGACACTAACAAAGTTACGGGCATTCCCCCCCGGATTGGATTCCCTGTATGTGCGGATGATGGAGCAGATTATTCAGTCCGATGATGCGGATCTGTGCAGGCAAATTCTTGCCATCTCCTCTATTGTTCGCCGACCCATCAGCCTTCAAGAACTGACCACTCTCGTCGAGATGTCAAACGATATCTCAGATGATCCGCAGTCCCTGCAAAAGCTTATAGGGCTTTGCGGCTCGTTTTTGACATTTCGAGACCAGACTGTTTATTTTGTCCACCAATCCGCCAAGGACTTTTTACTTGGCAATGCCTCTGATAAAGCTGGCAACCAAGCTTCTCAGGAGACGTTCAAGTGGATTTTTCCTTCTGGGAAAGAAGATGTGCATTATACCATCTTCTCGAGGTCACTTGATGCCATGTCTACAACACTGCGACGCGACATATACGGCTTAAGCGCACCGGGATTTCCGAGAGATAAGGTCCAAGTACCGGATCTGGACCCGCTAGCGACGGTGCGGTACTCGTGCGTCTACTGGGTTGATCACTTGTGTGACTCAGTTTCTGACACGAACACAAAATGGCATGATCATTTACAGGATAATGGGGTTGTCTGTACATTCCTCAAGACAAAGTATCTTTACTGGCTGGAAGCTCTAAGTCTACTCCAAGCTATGCCTGCGGGGGTTGTTGCTATTAGAAAGCTCGAGAGCCTACTAGTAAGTACAAGTCTAACTCCACCTAAGGAACTTGGTCTAACTGAAGATACAGGGAGGTAATGATCAAGTCGCAGATGTCAAAGCTTGTTTGGGATGCTTACCGGTTTGCTCTATCAAATAAGTCAATAATAGAGCAAGCTCCACTTCAAGCATACATATCAGCGCTTGTATTTGCTCCAAAGAATAGCTTGATAAAGAGAAATTTCAGAGCAGAAGAACCTGAATGGATTCGAACTAAGCCGGCTGTGGAATTAGATTGGAATGCATGCCTTCAGACCCTAGAAGGCCATGGCTACTTCGTTCATTCCGTGGCCTTCTCGCCGGATGGCCAGCGGCTTGCGTCCGGTTCGGGGGACAAAACGATCAAGATCTGGGATCCGGCATCGGGGAGCCGCCTCCAGACCCTAGAAGGCCATGGCTACTTCGTTCATTCCGTGGCCTTCTCGCCAGATGGCCAGCGGCTTGCGTCCGGTTCGGGGGACAAAACGATCAAGATCTGGGATCCGGCATCGGGGAGCCGCCTCCAGACCCTAGAAGGCCATCGCCACTCCGTTGGTTCCGTGGCCTTCTCGCCGGATGGCCAGCGGCTTGCGTCCGGTTCGGATGACCACACGATCAAGATCTGGGATCCGGCATCGGGGAGCTGCCTCCAAACGATTCCTACTAGTACTCTGATAACTGATATCTCGTTTAACCCTACTAGTCGCTACCTAGTTACCAATATTGGACGTATTAACATAGTTACAGAAACTACCAAAAGCCAAGTTGTATTAGAAATTCCAGAGAGCCATGGCTATGCTATGAGAGAGGATAGGTCTTGGATTACTTGCAACGGCCAGAACGTACTTTGGCTGCCACCAAATTACCGACCGTCTAGTTGTTATGTCCAGGGACAGATGATATGCTTCATCTGCAAATCGGGACTGATTTGGTTTATTGGCGTCTCGCAAGACATATAATGTATTCCATGCCGTTCTTAATTTCTTTCTCTTTATTTCTTTTTCTAGCGTGCCACCAGAAGGGTTTGGGAGGACAGGTAAATTTATAGGAATTTTGTAGATTCTGGTATCTTCTGCTGTTGTCAAGATGACGTATTTCAAGGCTATTCTATCCTTTGACTCTCCTTTTGCAGGTGCCTGTGCGGTCCAGGTGCCACGGGATTAACCCGTGACTGCCCAGTTATCACCGGGTTAGCCTGTGACATTGTCGCACTGCACGCGCACACGGACTGGCCTGTCTGGGCTCTCGCCCATATAGCCAGTCCTCCTCTTATCTCCTTCGCACAACAACGCATATCTTACCATACTCCTAACGGTGCCCTCTCGCCCCATGATATGAGGCGAACCTCGTGATGATGCTCAGCGCCATCGGCAGTTCCAGGGTTGAGTCGGTTAGCTTGATGGCGCGAGAAGGGTTCGGGTAAGTTGTGCCAGTGGCTAAGAGTCTGACCGAGGTGAGTTTCGCCGCCGGAGGCCGCCAGGCACTCATAAGGCTGATGCCAAGCGCTGAGGTTCTGTTCAGTCTCGGAAATCCTAACCCACAACTGTGGGCAAATGTTCGTGTGACACCTTTAGACGGGGCCCTCGGCTCCGTTGTTTCGGCCTCCATCCTATTGGCTAGCTAATCTGCTTATATGAGTCATCCTTGATTGGATCGTAACAATATTATGGTCAAAACATCAAGCACACGCCGGTCACGAGTCACGAGTCTTAGCCAGTCAACTTACCGTGGGGCAGGGGGAAGAGATCCTATGAGATGGAGCACGAATGATGGGAATGATGTAGATTGAGGGATCCAGCTAACTGAGGCTGGAAGGGATCGCCAGCTATATAGAGCTGGCGATACAAAGAGGAAGAAGGTCTGCAAACGAGAGGATTCTGGGAAGTACCAGGACCGCTGTCGAAGAGGGTGCCTGTAGGGCAAAGGGCTAGCGGTCTGGGCAGTAAACGCCCAGAATCTTCTCACAGATCCTGTTCATTCGTGAGATCGTGAGATAAGGGTATCGGACCAGTCGATAGCGTGCCTCACTTGAGTACAATCCGTGCTCTATGTGCTTTGTGACATGCCCGTCCAAGACTTTCCACCACCATCACTGCACGCCGCCCTCATCATCGCCTGCACCATGTCCTTGAACAGCTCCGTCTTGACCTCTGCTACCAACTCCCGTCTCAGTTCGGCCATCAGTTCCTCTTGATCTCCCGCCGCATCACCTCCATCAAGTCGTCCCCGCATGTCGGCCACAACTGCGACTGCTGCTCCTCCGTCTTCTCCATCACAAGCTCCCGCGCCTCGCCAAACAATTTGTCTTCCAATTCCCATCACACATCATCCATGTCCTGGTAGATTTTCCTCTCCACGTGACCGATGATGTGCTCCGGTTCCTCCGTATCGTATCGACATGAAGTGTGATCACATGCGGGTCATGCCCTTTGCTCCGGAGGCACCTTCTCGGTTCTTTCTGACAGCAAGGTCTAGGTCAAAATTAACCACCCGTTCTATTGCCTTTCTCCCTATCTGTTGTAATCTCTATAGCTCGCTGATGGCCTCATCATAAGCTGCTATGATAGGCTTGTAGAGGTAGTCCTCATCCCCTGGAGTTCCCAAGAATATTCTTCCCTCTTCGTCATAAGGAAAAAGAATCTTCCTGATCCTCATACAAAGCGGCTTAACCTTGTCCAATTTCTCTGGGAATTCATTCACAATCCTTTCAAGCCCACTTACATACATGTCGCCTTCCTTTGCTCTAGCAATCTGACTGAAACTTCCGATCTCCCATTGCTGAAAAACGCTCTCCTGAGGCGCCTTCTTGTTGCCGGAAAATCCGTTATGCCATGACTGGCGCCCACACATCCAAAGAAGGACATAGAAAAACGATTCGAGGTCATGACGATATGTGTGGTTGATGTTGCGCAATACTTCAATCGCCATGAACTGGATCGTGCCAGTTATTTGTCGCGCTCCGCTTGGGCCGCTATTTTGTGCTTTAGCCATGTCAAGGTCGATCAGCATGCCCTTGAAGCCATCTGCTGTTTCAGGGTCCGTGATGATGATGTTGTTTGGAGAGATATCGCGGTGGAGAATATTGCCAGCGACGAAGAGAGATTGGTGCGCCTTGATCGCATCTCGCATCGATTCTAGCAGTTGCTTGATATCGGTAAACTCGCTGATGACGCGACCGGCAGGTGAGATGACGAGGCAGGAATAGATCCGATCTTCCCACAGGTCCTCGCTAGGCGTAGATAGGGTCGGCTTGGTCTTGCTTGTCGACGACGACGGCTGGATGCTCAGCTTTCGATTTAGCTTCTGGCTATCGGATCGCTGCCTCTTATTGGATCTGGATACGGTGTCGGTGGCGCTAGATGACGACTTGCGCTTATTGCCCGATATACTAGTGCTTGTTGAAGCCAATGAAGGGTCGTCCGCCCCGTTCTGAAACCGGTGAGCCGTTGGGAACTTCAGTTTCTTCCGTATTTCTGCAATGGTAGCGATTCGATGATGCGCTACTATTCCAGCTACCCCTTTAACACCCTTTTCCTTTGCTTGCGTTAGGTGGTCTACCTCCGCCGTCCGTTTACCCGATGCCCAAGCGAATTTGACAACGCTGTTGTCTTCGGTCGTATAGCAGGTAGTGCCGCGACTTACGATGGCTTTCTGCCTATACATCGCCCTATCCAACCTGATCCTCGTTGCTTGACCACCTGTGTCGTTTAGCGTAATATAGCGTTTTTTTTTCCTCCCTCGATAACTCGCTCAATGAAGGTATCCAGGCCCATCGCCTTAGCATCCATCGTAGCATAGCCGACAAGAGCGCGCGCAAACATGTCCGTGTTTTGGTGAATATTGAAGAACCCGGAACTATACGCCCCAGCCCGATCGAAAATCCAGAGCTCCATCTCGGAGGCGCAGAGAAGGAAGGCGTGGACGAATCGACGGGTCGGCTGGTCGGCGAATACCTTGCGCACGTAGCGGGAGAGTTGCAGGAAATCCGTCTTAAACCTGCGGTCACTGTGTGACTTCTTTTGCTCCCCAACAACCAGAATGTTTTTGTATTCATAAAGGGTACCCGCTTCTGTAGTTGACGCTTGGAAGAATATATCCATCTGGTCTTTCCCTTCTTTAAACTGGTGGGCAGATGCGGTGGTATGGAGCTTGTTCGGTGCCCCGGCTAGGAAGCGCTCTTCCAGGGAGCAAAGCCATTCCCAGACCGGCTTTTCATCAAGAGTGGCCGGGAAGCCCGTCCATTTCGTTCCGTTATGGGCTGTCTTGATCTTCTCTAACATTGCCTTCTGTTCGTTGCGCCAGTTTTCGAGGTCGAAGAACTTGTCCAAAAAACCCCCTACACGGCGGAAGGTGCAGTTTTTGATCTCGTGGAACAGTTCCTTTTCCACCACCTCGCACGTTGCACTATCAGCAAGCCGATTCGAACTGGTCTTGACAGGCGTTCCTTTGAACGTAGACGGAACTGTGGGGCGAAGACGGGGAGTGCGGGGAGTCAAGGTGTCGAGGAGACTGAAGACGGCAGCCCAAATGGCAGTGTCGTTGGAGTTGTCGACGACAAGGCGGACGAGAGGGCGAAATGGGTCGAGGTTCGCTATCTTCCCTCCTTGGACATTCTGTCGCAGGTCCAATAGTCTGAGTGCCACGCTACCGTCTCCATCGGAAGAGGGAAGGTTGAATGCTGCGGGAGATCCGACAAGCGCCAGTAAAAGGGATGCAATAGATTCCCGGTACGCATCGTCGGCTTCGTTGGCGTCGCGCAATTTGTCTCGAACGCGGTCAAGTGTATCACCGAGCGGGCGTTCGGAAATGATCTCCTTCTGTTCTTCTAAAAGAGTCATTTTGAGAAAGGACGTGCTGGGAATTACTAATTGTGTGGAAAATGGATGGGCAATGAAGATGGTAAACAAACAATGCTGGTTATTGAAAGAAGAGTTGGAGTAAACAAAGACCCACTAATTATGGACCCAGACATTGGTGTGATAGACCACGTGATGCTGGAAACTATTGGGTTCCCTAGTTAGCTAGCTCAGGTCCGTGAATGAGATGTTCAGATTACTAATAAGAATAGGTGCAATTTTCACCAAAATCTGTTACGGTTCTGTACATGATATTAACACCACTGCAGTAGTCCAAAATAAGGTGATTGGGACCGCTAATATTGATGGAAGATGGCCAGAGGTGCCAGACTCACCTTTTGAAATCTGACAGGTTGCGGAGGCAGCGAAGAAAATCTTCGGACAGCAAGGCCAAGGAGTCATTGGAACCAATCAGTGGTGGTTCTCCCGAAAAAGACCCGAGTGCCTTGCGATTCAATGCAGGTTTGTTTGTTTTGGCATGTCGTAACCATTCATAGTAGTTAGCTTGCAACACGGTTGGCGCAGCCGCCAACATCTTTGTATACTAGTTAATGCATACGGGGCAAAGCTGCGGAACAGGAAGACGCCGAAGAACCAAACCACAATCAAACAAACCTGCATTGAATTAGGCACTTGCTCTTAATAACTAAATAAATTTTTTAAATTTTTTTTAGGAGAAGAGGGGAGGGGGAGAACCACTACTGATTGATTCCAATGATTCTTTAGCCTTACTAGGCTCTGCAGCTGCTTAAGTCCGGAGGTTTCCTTTGCTGCTCCCGGTTGTTGTTGTTGTTGTTATTTTTAACGTCTACTTCCGCCTCCCGTAGGGCATGAGACGTGCCGCACCGGTGAGTCTAGCATACAAAAATTAAGAGCAGTGCCCTAATTGTCCACCAAAACCATTAGTCCGAGGGCAAACCGAGGCCTACTGCCAATGTGAATCATGTGTTGCCCATAGCGTAAACGCGGCCCAACACTTATAATCGAATCGCCCAGTGGGCGAGCCGCCAGTATATGACGGAACCTGTAGCACAAAGAAAAGGATAGAAGAAATGACAAAATCACTCCTCTCCACTCTCACTCCAGCTCTCCTCCCGCAAGGCCTCCTCCCGTCTCCTTGCACGGTGGACCAGCCTGTCCACGTCCACCGTAACCCTCTCAATTGTTACGATCCAATCGTTGAGCCTCATGTAAGCTAGATAGATTGACCAATCAGATAGGACCCAAGGTCCCGAGTCTACGGGACCACGGGACGGGGTTGAAGACCAGTATATAAGAAGGCCTCCCGGCCTTCGTTATACCTGGTTCTTCAGCAAGCAATAGCTATCACAACCTACCAGTACCTTTTGGCTACTACTCCGTTACTCTATTGTTCTATCCCAGCGATAATACTCCTGTGCTTGTAACGGTTCGTCACATCAATATCGTGGCCATGGCCAACCTCCACCCCTCTACTCCGTAAGAACCCCGTAAGGTTGTCAGCGGCGCCACCGCCGTCAGTATGCTGTTGCCAGAGGGTCTGGCGCCATGCCTTTCTCGTGCAAGTCCAAGAAAAGAAGTGCGAGGTCTGGATCCTAGCGATGAAGCGCTGCCAGTAAACTCCAATAGCAAGGGAGAGATTCTCCCGCGTAGCCGCTTCGCCCGTGACCGGGGAAACTGCATACGCCTTTCTGCAGAAGAAGGGATGGAAGGGATTCTTCCAGCTTCCACAGAAGCATGTCAGCAGGGCGTCCTCGTGCTCGAAGCGCTCGTGGTAGTCCTTGAAATCCCCATGGCCAGACCTGGCCGCGAGGAGGTGGTGTAAAGAGCGTCTGTCCAGCTCTTTTAGTTCGTCGTTAGGCTGGATAGAGACCCCCAACCGGTAGTCTGCATAAGACTCTGGCTTGTTCGCGGCCCACCATGCCTTGAAATCCGTATGCGCCTCCCTCTTAGCAAGCCGCCTTGAGTGCGCAAGGGTTGCCAAGCCTTCATTGGCTACCTCTCCTCCTTCGGCGCCCGCCTTAGCGAGCTCGTCAGCAATCTCGTTGCCCGTGATGCCCTTGTGGCCGGGTACCCAGCGGACGTCCACCAAACTGGGGCCGTAGCCCTTTCGGATGGCGCGGAAATCGAGGAAAGCCGCTTGTGACGACGCAGCTGGGGTTCCACGGAGTCCTCTAATGACGGACGTGTTATCAAGGCATATCGTAATGCGTGGTCGGGCCTGTGCCTCCGGGAAGAGCGCCACAGCGGCCTTGAGACCATGCCGCGCGCCTTCCGCCTCCGCATCGAAAACTTCCGCTTGTTCTAGCTGACCGCATCCGCGGCCGAGTTCTGTCTGTCCTTGAAAGATTACGTAGCCAAAGCCTACGCACTCGCCCTCTGGTCTTTCTTCGGCGTCGGGGTCCTCCGCGTGCGCTGGGGGGCCCATCTGCTTAGCTATCATAGAGCCGTCGGTGTAAACGACAATCTCCGAGGGATCTCGTTGGAGAAGCCATTCTTTGAAATCCTTGGCAGCCCTGTCCTTAGACGTGGGCGCTGGATCTTTGTGAGTGTCTCCGTTATAGACGGGCGGCTGTAGAACAGGCCGCGGGAAAGGCAAGGCGAGCTGTGCAGCCGTCTGTAGAGTTGTAGGGCGGCGAGGCAGGCCGCGCGGCGTAATTCGGGGTTCCGAAAGACGCGGGACGAGCGGGTGGGCAGGATCTAAGGTGAGGAGGCGCACAGCGTGCCGCCCCCGGGCCGCTTCTAGCAGAAGGGGGACGGGAGGCAGGCTAGCTTCGCGGTAGAGAATGGCAAGGCGCGTCGTTCTCCACACTGGTAAGCTGGCGCGGATGGCAATGTTAACCGCAGTCTGGACTTTATGGACGAGGTCCACCAGTCCATTGCTAACAAGCGGAAACTCCCCTTGTTTACGATGAAGGGCGTGCTTCTTATGGCCTGGCCACCAGATTTCAGAGCCAAATAGGGCCTTTGGCAGGACGACAGCCTTCATAGCCTTCACCATGGAGCCTGGAGGGGCGCCGTGGTAGACTCTGTTGAGACCGCGTATGTGGCGGACTACCTGCTTGGCGGAGGCGAGCCTGTGCTCAATGTGGTGCTTCCAGTTCAGCTTGCTGTGGAGCCAAATCCCCAGCCAGCGCATTGCCGGCTGTGCAGCCACCTCGACTCCTCCGTGTGTAATGGTTGGGAAAGGCGCAGTTTGTCTTTTCCTGGAGAAAAACTGAATTTCGGTCTTGTCCGGCGAGAAGTCCACAGCGTTGTCTACTCCCCATTGGACCATGGCGTCCAGCTCTCGTTGGGCCTTCTCTGCGACCTCTTCGTTCGAAGTGCCAGTAACAAGAACTGCACAGTCGTCTGCATATCCAAAATGCTGCGCTTCGCTCTCTCCAAGGCGATGGACCGGCTCTGTGTAGAGCAAGTAGATGATGGGCGAGGCAGGGGAGCCCTGAGGGAGCCCGCATCTGAGACGGCGCATAGGAGTGGTCACCCCTGGGTATCGCACGCAGGCCATGCGGTCCGTCATAAAAGACTCAACCCAGCGAACCACGCAGTCCGGCCACCCTTGCTCCCGCAAACGTAAGACCAGCCTATTCACTAGCACGGCATCAAAGGCGCCTTTGACATCCATGGCTACAAGTGCAGCAACGAGTCCCTTGTCGAGTGCAGCTTCGATATCGTGAAACAGAGCTTCCACAATGTCAACGGCCGAACGCCTTGGAAGGGCGCCAGCCTGCTGGGGATTCAAGACCCCGTTAGAAATGGCCGTCCAAGCAATCCGCTTGCCAATAAGGCGTTCGATGCCTTTTCCGAGGCAGGACAGGAGTGAGATGGGCCGCCATCCCTTGGCCGTCGTTTGGTCTTTCCCAGGTTTCGGTATCATAACCACTTCCGCCTGTCGGAAGACTTGGGGGTGGTAGCCGGTAGCGACGCAGCCCTGATAGAGCCGCAGGACAGGGTCTTTGATCGCTTCCCAGGATGCTTTCAACATACGGACGGTAATACCGTCGGTGCCGGGGGACGTGTTGCCAGAACCGCAAAGTGTTTTGTAGACTTCATCCGCGTGTACGACGGACGACCAGGGTAGGCGACGGCGTGGTACCGTGGGTACCCAGCCAGTTTCGAGGTCTTCCTCTTCGCTGTTCCTTTCTAGAAGGGCCGTGCGGAGTGCCTCCGCTTTGGCTTCTGGCTCGATCACGGTCTGCCCATTGATGACTAGTGGGGGGGCCTCCATCCGGTCGCGGGGCTTGTGCCACGCCACGATCCGAAAAATGTCCTTGTCGTCTCGCGCTTTCGTGATAAGGTCATCGAAGAACAGCTGCTTTGCTTCTCTGACTATCCTCTTAAACTCCTGCCGAAGAGCTTCTATCCGCTGGGGGATGGGATTCGGATTGTTGTGTCGATAGTTGCGGAACATTCTGGAGGCCTGCGCGCACGTTTTATTCCACCACTTTGCGTTTTTCTCAGGTCTTGATGGCCTGCAAGAGATTTGGAGGGCCTCTGTAAGGACGTTGCAGAGGGCCTCGGCGAGCTCGTCGAGCCTTTCCGGGGAGTTCTCGCCTGAAGGGAGGAGCGGGACCAGACCCATGAGAAACGAGACGTTTTCGGCAAATAGTTTAATAGCCTCTGGGTCTTCGCGAAGGACCAGTCGACGGCGAGGAGGCTCTACCGGTTGGATAGGAATGTCCGTAATGCAGACTTGGTGGTCAGAGCCGCAGTCCGCCTCTGGGGCAATTCTTGTTGAGCAGAGTGGTATGTTCGAGAAGGTAAGGTCGATAGTATTACCGCAGTTGTGGGTAGGAACACCAGGGGCCGTCAGCAAATCCAGGCCATGCTCTGTAACGTAGTCCACAATTCGCGTGGCACTCTCTGATGTTTCCGCGCCAGGTTGCCAGGAGTGGTGTTTGGCATTGAAGTCGCCAGCGAGGAGTGTCCTTGTCGTTGGTTGCCAATTTTGCAGTAGCTCGAGGGCCGAAGTATCGTTTGACCGGCGGTAAATGTTAACGAAGGTGACACCCTGCGTCTCTACCCATAGCAGATCTCTGGTATGGCCGAGAGTGAACCCTCCTGCTGCCATTTCCCTACGAACGTACGTGGCGACGCGTGGGTGGGTAGTAGTCTCACTTGTCCATGTGCGGACAGGTGTGTAAAGAGCGTAGAGGGAGTGCCCGGGAATACCAAAGCGGCCCTCGTGGAACCACACTCGTGGCTCTTGGATCATAATCACGTCCGCTCCAGCCTCACTAGCAGCTTGGAGGGCAATTTCGTGCGTGTCGCGTGCTCGTGCTACATTAGCCTGAAGGACACGCAGTCTGGAATTGTTCAGGCTATCACGAGAGGGGGTTGAGTGTCTACTCATTGGCCGTCGGCCCTCTTGGAGGGCGTTTTGTGGCGGCTAGAACGACGGACTGCGTTATCCGAGGAGGCGTACTCGCTCAACTGGACTACTATCATGTCCTCATCAGCTGGGGGCTGGCTTTGGTCAGAGCTGTTGGATTTGGACAGCTCGTCGGGAGACGTGGGGGTATTTTCCCGGTTGTTGGAGGGGGCGGCGCGGTTGTATTTCTCGGTGAAGAGAGTGCCACCTTTCTGGCGAATCTCTCGCTGCTGATGAGGTGTTGGGCGGATGATGGTATCTCTTTGGCGTCTCGGGCGCATAGGACACTCGACGTGGGTGGACTCAAAAGGGCCACAGCAGTTGGCGCATTGAGTGTGACAGTCACATTCTCCGTGAGCAGTACGTCCGCATTGTGGGCATTTAGCAGCGCGAGCGCACCCTCTACGTCCATGCCACCCAAAGCATTCGGTGCATTGGTCCAGTGGGCGGCGTTTCTGGACGAGGCGGCTGACGTTGCTAACGTCGAAAAGGCGGAAGGGAGAGACAGGCCTATCAAAAGAGATAAGCCAGGTAGCATAGGCCTCGCCAGGGTGGTAGGACTGGGAGGGACGGAGGGCGACAGGCTCTTGGCCGGTTTGGACGAGAACCTCGTCCTTAATGGCGGTGGTTGTGTCTACAGGGACCATACCGAATCGCATGGTCATAGGCACATTCTGGACGGCATAGGTGACCCATTTCTTGGGCACTTCGACTTGGACGCAACCAAAACGGGCACTAATCTCGTCCTTATGGGCCATGAGGGTCTGTCGGACAGCGTCGTCCTTGGGCACGAGGGCAAAACCAGTAGGGACCTTATGGCAGCCAGGGATGTCGGCGGGGGCGAGGCGGAGGGATGTTTGCACTTCTTTGCGAATAGCAAAGGCATCTGTGTTGACGAAAGGGGAGTCCCTATCAAGTCGAAGAAAGACGCGGCCGTCACTTTGGGGTACGGCAGCCTTACGGGTGAGGCTGGATTGGGAGTTCAAAGCGGAGCGGGAGGCGGAGGTGGAATCTGTGCCGCGGGCGGCAGCTTCTGCGTAGGAGATGGGTCCCTTTCCCTTGCTGGCAGAGGGAGTGGAGGCCTTTTTGGCGGCTGGGGCAGACGTAACCGGGGTGGGCGAGGGAGGTGAGGCAGAGTTTTTCTCCGCTTTGGCGAGAGCTTCAGAGATGAGGGTCTCAGCGAAAGACGTGATGGGGCCGGAAGCAGCAGAGGTGGCGGTGGTGGCGTGGGCAGGACGGGCTTCCTCGTCAGCAGTTCGGGCTCTCTTGGCCGACTGCGCCGTCGTGGAGGGCGGGGGCAGGACGAAAATGGAGTCCGGCAGAGGTGTAACCGGTATTATAGCCGGCGGCGGTGTTTGGGGGGGCCCAGAGGGCGAAGGCGTAGACATTTTGATGTTGTGAATGTTTGGATATCGACCGTGAAAACGGCGATTTAGGTGGTGTTAGTGATTTTGCGGACAACCAAGAGTTAGCACTAACGCTTGGCGCCAAGGGTTTTTGTTGTAGGAGGAAGATGGGGCGTCCGGACCCGCTAGCGACGGTGCGGTACTCGTGCGTCTACTGGGTTGATCACTTGTGTGACTCGGTTTCTGACACGAACACAAAACGGCATGATCCTTTACGGGCTGAGGAGGTTGTCCATACATTTTTGGAGACGAAGTACCTTTACTGGCTGGAAGCTCTAAGTCTACTCCAAGATATGCCTGCGGGCGTTGTTGCTATTAGAAAACTCGAGGGCCTGCTAGTGAGTACAAGTCTAACTCCGCATTAGAAACTTGGTCTAACTTGTTGGAGGTAACGGAATGATACACCACAAGTGGCATTGAGTGTGGGAGTGAATTTCGTGTATTGATTAGGTTAGAAGAGAGAGAGAGAACAGAACAGGGAGGACGGAGTCCGACGTGGTTTATATACAGGGTAGCTATGTGTGAATCGTATCCACTTAGACAGAAACGCCAAAGAATGTGATGGCTTCAACATAACTAAAGATATAGGGAGGTAACAATCCATCACAGTTATCTAAGCTTGTTTGGGATGCTTACCGGTTTGCTCTATCAAATAAGTCAATAATAGAGCAAGCTCCACTCAGGCATACATCTCAGCGCTTGTATTTGCTCCAAGCGGTAGTTTGATAAAGAGGAATTTCAGGGCAGAAGAACCTGAATGGATTCGAACTAAGCCGGCTGTAGAATTGGATTGGAATGCCTGCCTCCAAACCCTAGAAGGCCATAGCGGCTTGGTTGACTCCGTGGTCTTCTCGCCGGATGGCCAGCGGCTGGCGTCCGGTTCAGATGACCACACGATCAAGATCTGGGATCCGGCGTCGGGGAGCTGCCTCCAAACCCTCGAAGGCCATAGCGGCTCGGTTCGCTCCGTGACCTTCTCGCCGGATGGCCAGCGGCTGGCGTCCGGTTCAGGGGACCACACGATCAAGATCTGGGATCCGGCGTCGGGGAGCTGCCTCCAAACCCTCGAAGGCCATAGCGGCTGGGTTCGCTCAGTGGCCTTCTCGCCGGATGGCCAGCGGCTGGCGTCCGGTTCATATGAACACACGATCAAGATCTGGGATCCGGCGTTGGGGAGCTGCCTCCAAACCCTCGAAAGCCATAGCGACTGGGTTAATTCCGTGGCCTTCTCGCCGGATGGCTATGGCTTGGTAGGTAATTCAGAGAGCCATGGCTATAGCTTAGGACAAGATAAGTCTTGGATTACTTGCAACGGCCAGAACGTACTTTGGCTACCACCGAATTACCGACCGTCTCGTTATAACGTTCAGAGACGGATGATATCCATTACCTGCGCATTGGGACTGGTTTGGTTTATTAGCTTCTCACAAGACATATAATGTATTCCATGTCGTCTTTTGTCACACGGACATTCGACAATACCACTAATCTCCCCAAGAGCCGCACGGCTGAACCCCAAGCCTTGCCACACGGCTGGATGTCTCAAGCAACTAGGCTACACTCACCTTCGGGAGATCTGTTCCTCCAACGGCACGACTTACCCGGAATCCCCTCAGTACCCTTAGCGTCTTCGGCGTATTCCAGCCAACGACACAACTGCCGCCTGCACTGCCTCCACGCTAGGCCGCGCTAGCCAGGCCATGAAGGAAGAACACTGAAGGAAGCTATTTAGGAAGACCCACATGTAAGCACAATAGTGCACACTAGATAGATGCATTGTGGCTTTGCGGCCAGATTAGGCCGATAGGAAGATGTACGTACCTATTGGAAGGAAGGAAGGCTTTGGCATAAGAAGGCCAGGAAGTCCAGCCTGGATGAAAGGCTTGAAAGGATTCAACAAGGCCTTCGAGACCAAAGTAGTTTATCAGCGGAATTGAACTACTGTTTCAAGCCCAGAACACTGCTCTTGTCACATCTTTAATTTCTTTCTCTTTATTTCTTTTTTCTAGCGTGCCACCAGAAGGGTTTGGGAGGACAGGTAAATTTATAGGAATTCTGTAGATTCTGGTACCTTCTGCTGTTGTCAAGATGACGTATGTCATTTTGAAGAAGCAAGACTTCCATCCTTTGACTCTCCTTTTGCAGGTCCTGTGCGGTCCAGATGCTACAGTATTAACCCGTGACTGCCCAGTTGTCACCGGGTTTAGCCTGTGACATTGTCACAATGCACGTCCGCGCACACGGACTGGGCTTGTCTTGGCTCTTGCCCATATAGCCAGTCCTCCACGCACATCCTCCTTTCCTTCGTCACACGGACATTTGCCCCGCTGGGTTCCTTGCCACAAAGGCATCACGGGCAACGAGATTGCTGACAAGTTTGCTAAGGCAGGTGCTGAAGGGGAAGAGGTAGTCAATGAAGGCTTGGCTACCCTTGGGCACTCAAGGCGGCTTGCTAAGAGGGAGGCGCGTACGGATTTCAAGGCATGGTGGGCCGCGAACAAGCCAGAGTCTTATGCAGACTACCGGCTGGGGGTCTCCCTCAAGCCTAACGACGAACTAAAAGAGTTGGACAGACGGTCTTTACACACACCTCCTCGCGGCCAGGTCTGGCCACGGTGATTTCAAGAACTATCATGAAAGGTTCGAGCAAGAGGACGCGCTGCGGACATGCTATTGTGGCAGCTGGAAGACCCCTTTTCCACCCCTTCCACTGTAGGAAGGCATATGCGATTTCCCAAGTCACAGGCGAAGCAGCTACGCGGGAGAATCTCTCCCTTGCTATTGGGATTTACTGGCAGCGCTTCATCGCTAGGATCCAAACCTCGCACTTCTTTTCGTGGACTTGCACGAGAAAGGCATGGCGCCAGTCACTCTGGCAACAGCACATCGATAACGGGGGCACCGCCGATAACCTCACGGGGTTTTTACGGAGTGAAGGGGTGGAGGTTGGCCACGACCACGACATTGAGAGGGTTATGGTGGACTTGGACAGGCTAGTTCACCGTGTAAGGAGATGGGAGGAGGCCTTACGGGAGGAGGAGAGCGAGAGCGAGAGCGAGAGTGGAGAGGAGTGATTTTACCCTTTCTTTTGTCCTTTCCTTAGCTCTACGGGTCCCGTCACATACTGGCTGCTCGCTCACTGGGCAATTCGATTGGAGGTGCTGGGCCGCGTTTACGCTACGGATAACACATGATTTACACTGGCAATAAACCTCAGGTTGCCCTCGGATTAATCGCTAGTTTCACCGATATGGCATGTCTCATTGTACGCGGAGGACCCGGATGCTGAAGAAGAAAGACCAGAGGGCGAGTGCGTAGGCTTTGGCTACGTAATCTTCCAAGGACAGACAGAACTTGGCCGCGGATGCGGTCAATTAGAACAGGCGGAAGTCTTTGATGCGGAGGCGGAAGGGGCGCGGCACGGTCTCAAGGCCGCTGTGGCGCTCTTTCCAGAGGCACAGGCCCGGCCACGCATTACGGTATGCCTCGATAACACGTCCGTCATTAGAGGGCTCCGGGGAACCCCAGCTGCGTCATCACAAGCGGCTTTCCTTGATTTCCGTGCCACCCGCAAGGGCTACGGCCCCAGTCTGGTGGACGTCCGCTGGGTACCTGGCCACAAGGGCATCACGGGCAACGAGATTGCTGACGAATTCGCTAAGGCGGGTGCTGAAGAGGGAGAGGTAGTTAATCAAGGCCTAGCTACCCTTGCGCACTCAAGGCGGCTTTCCAAAAGGGAGGCTCGCACGGATTTCAAGGCATGGTGGGCCGTGAACAAGCCAGAGTTGTATGCAGACTACAGGCTGGGGGTCTCTATCAAGCCTAACGACGAACTAAAAGAGTTGGACAGACGCTCTTTACACCACCTCCTCGCGGCCAGGTCTGGCCACGGGGATTTCAAGGACTACCACGAGCGCTTCGAACACGAGGACGCCCTGCCGTCGTGCTTCTGTGGAAGCTGGAAGAACCCCTTCCATCCCTTCTTCTGCAGGAAGGCACATGCGGTTTCCCCGGTCACAGGCGAAGCGGCTACGCGGGCGAATCTCTCCCTTGCTATCGGTATTTATTGGCAACAATTTATTGCTAGAATACAGACCTCCCACTTCTTTTCGTGGACTTGCACGAGAAAGGCTTGGCGCCAGACACTCTGGCAACAGCACATCGACGACGGGGGCACCGCTGATAACGTTACCGGGTTTCTACAGGGTGAAGGAGTGGAGATTGGGCGCGGCCACGACATCGAGAGGGTTACGGTAGACTTGGACAGGCTAGTTTACCGCGTAAGGAGACGGGAAGAGGCCTTGCGGAAGGGGGAGAGCGAGAGCGAGAGCGAGAGCGGGGAGGAGTGATTTTGCCCTTTCTTATGTCTTTTCCTTTGTTCTACGGGTCCCGCCATAGACTGGCGGCTCGCCCACTGGGCGATTCGATTGAAGGTGTTGGGTGGCGTTTACGCTACGGGCAACACACGATTTACACTGGCAATAGGCCTCGGGTTGCCCTCGAATTAATGGTTTGGTGGACAATAAGGACACTGGGCGCCTCAAGGGCGCACCAGGGTATTTCTCTTAATTTTGTACGCTAGGTTTACCGATGTGGCACGTCTCATGCCCTGTCACACGGACATTTGCCCATAGTTCTGGGTTAGGGTTGCCGAGGCTTAGCAGAGTCTCAATGCCTGACATCAGCCTCATGAATGCCCGGTGGCCGCAGGCCGCGAGGCTCAACCTCGCTTTGGCCAGACTCTCAGCTACCAGCATCGCTCACCCAAGCCCCTCTCGACGCCTTCAGGCTAGCGAGCCAACCACCGAACTGCCGACGACGCTAGTAGTAAGCGAGATGAGGTAATCCCCAGTCATCACAGAAGCGATCACAGCAACCAAGCAAGGATTAGAGCGACCGAACGAGGATCGGCGCCAGAAGAAGGAAGTAGAATGGTTGAAGGCACTCAGGAAGATCCACATGTATGAAGATCGCTAGATAGATACCCTGAGGCCTCAAGCAACAAAGCTTGGTACGTACCTTAGTACGCACCAAACCTCTTTGGCATAAGAAGGCCTTGAAGCCCGGCCTGGATGGAAAGGCTTCAGAGGATTCAACAAGGCCTTCGGGACCAAAGTAGTTTATCAGCGGAATTGAACTACTGTTCCAAGCCCAGAACACTGCCCTTGTCACATGCCCTACGGGAGGCGGAAGTAGACGTTAAAAATAACAACAACAACAACAACAACAACAACAACAACAACAACAACAACAACAACAACACAGTATCTGTCTGTATCAAGTCAGAGCTCAAGTCAGTACATCTGTCATTATAAAACTTCATCTCCAATGACGTGGCTACTTACACGTACAACCTTGATTAGAGGCTGGTATCCGATCGGCTTGTCGATATTTCTTCTTATTGTCGGCGTACGATTGCAGTTGCCGGTAGAGACTGTCAGCAGGGGTGGCTTGAGCTTCCCTGTTGTGCCCAGCACGTTGCAGACTTCTTGCTCGGCTTGAAGTGTGTGTCGCGTTCTCTTTTTCTCTTGCGCGGTGGCGCGTCGCGGTGTAAACGTATTGGCCGGATTGCCAAGCGTCAATCCCCAGCAAGCTGTATAATCCCTATGTGCTGTCGTAGTTCTCCAAGTAGTTAGTTATGAAATAGATAAGGAAACCTTCAATGTCATGTGTCAGCGCCACAGACTGGTAGAGACCCAGCTGCTTCATCTTCTCGTCATCAAACCAGGGCGCAATGGGAACCTAGATCTCAGGGTCAGCTTAGCTCGTCTCAATAATATTTGGGAAGTAAATATAGGAGTGAGACAGTTTAGGATGGATGTTAAACGTTAGTTACGACTTGCTGAAACCTGGCTGCGACTTGGGCAAGAGACTGCTGTTGCTCGCGCTCGGTTTGGAGGAGCTGGAAGCCGTGCGCGCAGATCACTATGTATAATTCTCTCTGCTAATTACACTAATTTTCGAAGCTATCTCTGCGTTATACATTTGGATCATTTCGGGCTTCCCCAAGAATCCCCCTCATCCGATCATACAATCCCTCGTTCTCTTTTTTCCACCTCCCACCGTTCGGAAATACTTCTCTCCGTAGTTTGTTGACCCAAGGTACCAACGGCTGGTAGTATGGCGTGAAGTGCACTTCTGCGGATTTGATGAAATCTCCTTCATCAGCCACTTGCCCCTTCTTCGACTCTGCCAATGATTCCAGGTCGCAATAGTTCCACTTGTCAAACTTGCTAACAACCCTGCTCTTGTTTGGGCCGTCGTAGTGGACGCAGATCCAGAACAGGACCCAAAAGAATGATTCAAGATCGTGCATGAAGGAATGTTGTTCGCCCAGAAGGACCCCAATTGCCATGAACGCCCTGGTGCCGGTTATGCCCTTTGCTCCAGAGGCACCTTCTCGTTCCTTTCTGACAGCAAGATCTAGGTCGATTAAGAATGAAGGCCAGGAAGGGTTGTTGTCGTCTTCATTGATCATAAGGTTGTTAATGGAGATGTCTCTGTGAAGGAGGCCGGCCGTTCTCCATAGGGACTCGTGTCCGTCAATGCAGCCTTCCAACGCAGCAAGTAGGGCCACTCGGGAGCTTGCCTTATAGATGGGTTGGCCATAGTCGCGAACAATGACTCGCCGATGTACCCGATTTTGCAGCGCATCACTGCTAGCCTGGGTCGTACAGGACCGCTTGCTGGAGGGTAAAGCGGCGTCGGTTTGGCTAGATGACCGTTTCTTGCCAGCCATGCTAGTACTGCGGCCTTTCCGTGAGGCACTAGCCGTAACCGTCCTGGTCGGCGGCGTCGAGCGTTCCGGCCTGTACTTCTTCGCCTTACTAACATCTATTCCTCCCCGAACGTTGCTTCGGACATCGTCATCGGTTCCGCGCACCTGGACCGTCTCGTGGTGATAGTATCGAGCTACGTTCACCACCCCTTTATCAGTCGCATCTCGCAGCAGCTCCCCTTCCTCGTCGCGCTCAGGGTACTGCCAGGAATCCTTGATGACTAGTGGCGTCTGCGGGTCTCCCTGGGGATGGGCCTTCCAGCAGGTCGTTGCCCGGCCGGATATACAACATGCGCGTAGCATGACTTTATCGATGATAAGACGCTCTGTTGAGTCATTACTCTTGATCTGGACGAACCGATTGTCATTCTCCTTTATAATAGATGGGTCGAACCCAAGCTCCTCCTCGCTCATCCAGAGAAACGCGAGGACCGTTGATACGAACTTTAAGCCCTCCGTGTTGATATTGAACTGTTCCGATGCGATGGCCCCGAGCCGATCAAACTCCCATATCCTCATGAGTGATCCACAGATGGTAAATCCCAAGACAAAGCGACGATTGTCCAGCGTATCTTGAGCACCGGATACTTCCCTCGCGTACCTCCCAAGATCGAGCCATGCCTTTGACGCTATATCGGCAGAAGGATTGCTCTTCAGCTCGCCCGGTACGAGAATATGCGACCAGCGCCATGGAGTATCCTTTCCAGCCTTTGAATCATCCACGAAGCCGACGTCCACTTTGCGTTCCGCTATCGAGCCACGGATCGGTTTGTTGGGTTGTACCAGCAGCCTTCGTCGCGGCGTCGGTGTCCGATTCGGATGGTACTCTTCTGCAAACACTGACAGTTTCTCGCTCAGTTCTGCAAACCAGTCCATGACACGGTCCTGGTTCGCATCTGTCGGCCACCCGCGCCAACCACTATGGAAGAGTGGTTCGCTGCCTTCCGTGCACTTGTTGAAGACGGCCTCTGATGCTGTCTTTAGACCCGCCACCTGACCGAAAAAGATGTCGTGGAAGTTAGGAAGGTCGATGTATATGGAGCCGAGCTCATCCTTGAGGACCACGTCCACATGTTTGCGGAGCTCGGAGGAGTTTGCGAAGCTGCTCGTGTTGATAGACCACGGAGTTTGAAGAAGGTAAGATGCTGTCGGTCGGGGAGGCGGGGTGGTTTCGGTAACGGCACAGTACACTTGGCGCCAGATCTCATCGTCGGGCTTATTGGCGAGGACTGCATTCAGAAGTGGTTCGAATTGGTCCGAGTCGAAGTTGTACAAATTGCTGGGGGTGAGGACGGGTAGGCATCTCAACACATCGTCGAGAAGGGTGCCACGGCCCGTATTCGAAGGAAGAAGACGGGTAGTGGGGAGGATTAGAATTGTTGACAGAAGACTAAACGCAAGCTCCTGGTAATCTAAACAATGGTTAGATGGGCATCTCGGCAACGTGGGCCTGTCTCACTCACCTTTTTTGTCCAGCTGACGGAGCGCGTCTGGCGTAGGACAGGAGATTGCCCTGTCTTTACAGACTGATTCGAACGAAGCACGGAAGGCATCTAGGCCTGTGCCGATGGGATGTTGTCGGATGATCTGTTCCTGACCGAGGATGAGCGCCTGAGCCCGATCCGTCATGGCGATGGTGATGATGTTCTTGAGACGCGGCTATAGAAGGGGGCGAAGGTCGCGTTTCGTGAAATGTCGCGTCTAGTCTTATCACGTGGTCAACTGTCAGATTGGCGGACGGTTGAGACGTTGGGAACAATAGGTTAGGAAAATGATTGATTGGCGGCTTGGTTGGAGAAAGTAAAATGGAATGATAAATAACTGCATTCGCCAAAAGTAGTTTGAAGGGGAGAAGAAGAATACAATGAGGCCTTGCATGGAGTGAGTGTTCGAAGGCTCCATAATGCACTTAACTCAAAGAGTGGGTCACAAACGAAAGAGTGGCTCGGGTGGCCAGGTAACGGCCCAGATTCAGAGGAGAGTGGGGCCCACATACGGATCATATTCCTATGTACCCTGGACGCCAGATTCGGACCAGTAGACTTGAAGACGGCCAGCCACTGTATTGCCAACAGCCTGCTTGGTGTAAGTGGAACGGTGCACTCGATGGCAAAGGCAATGAAAACGGTAAGTAAGGCCAAAGAATCATTGGAACCAATCAGTGGTGTTAATGTCATGTGCAGAACCGTAGGAGATTTTGGTGAAAATCGCACCCATTCCTGTTAGTGATTTGAATATCCCATTCACGGACCTAGCCAGCTAACTAGGGAACCCAATAGTTCCCAGCATCACGTGGTCTATCGCGCCAATGTCTGGGTCCATAAATAGTGGGTCTTTGTTTACTCCAACTCTTCTTTCAATAACCAGCATTGTTTGTTTACCATCTTCATTGCCCATCCATTTTCCACACAATTAGTAATTCCCAGCACGTCCTTTCTCAAAATGACTCTTTTAGAAGAACAGAAGGAGATCATTTCCGAACGCCCGCTCGGTGATACACTTGACCGCGTTCGAGACAAATTGCGCGACGCCAACGAAGCCGACGATGCGTACCGGGAATCTATTGCATCCCTTTTACTGGCGCTTGTCGGATCTCCCGCAGCATTCAACCTTCCCTCTTCCGATGGAGACGGTAGCGTGGCACTCAGACTATTGGACCTGCGACAGAATGTCCAAGGAGGGAAGATAGCGAACCTCGACCCATTTCGCCCTCTCGTCCGCCTTGTCGTCGACAACTCCAACGACACTGCCATTTGGGCTGCCGTCTTCAGTCTCCTCGACACCTTGACTCCCCGCACTCCCCGTCTTCGCCCCACAGTTCCGTCTACGTTCAAAGGAACGCCTGTCAAGACCAGTTCGAATCGGCTTGCTGATAGTGCAACGTGCGAGGTGGTGGAAAAGGAACTGTTCCACGAGATCAAAAACTGCACCTTCCGCCGTGTAGGGGGTTTTTTGGACAAGTTCTTCGACCTCGAAAACTGGCGCAACGAACAGAAGGCAATGTTAGAGAAGATCAAGACAGCCCATAACGGAACGAAATGGACGGGCTTCCCGGCCACTCTTGATGAAAAGCCGGTCTGGGAATGGCTTTGCTCCCTGGAAGAGCGCTTCCTAGCCGGGGCACCGAACAAGCTCCATACCACCGCATCTGCCCACCAGTTTAAAGAAGGGAAAGACCAGATGGATATATTCTTCCAAGCGTCAACTACAGAAGCGGGTACCCTTTATGAATACAAAAACATTCTGGTTGTTGGGGAGCAAAAGAAGTCACACAGTGACCGCAGGTTTAAGACGGATTTCCTGCAACTCTCCCGCTACGTGCGCAAGGTATTCGCCGACCAGCCGACCCGTCGATTCGTCCACGCCTTCCTTCTCTGCGCCTCCGAGATGGAGCTCTGGATTTTCGATCGGGCTGGGGCGTATAGTTCCGGGTTCTTCAATATTCACCAAAACACGGACATGTTTGCGCGCGCTCTTGTCGGCTATGCTACGATGGATGCTAAGGCGATGGGCCTGGATACCTTCATTGAGCGAGTTATCGAGGGAGGAAAAAAAAAACGCTATATTACGCTAAACGACACAGGTGGTCAAGCAACGAGGATCAGGTTGGATAGGGCGATGTATAGGCAGAAAGCCATCGTAAGTCGCGGCACTACCTGCTATACGACCGAAGACAACAGCGTTGTCAAATTCGCTTGGGCATCGGGTAAACGGACGGCGGAGGTAGACCACCTAACGCAAGCAAAGGAAAAGGGTGTTAAAGGGGTAGCTGGAATAGTAGCGCATCATCGAATCGCTACCATTGCAGAAATACGGAAGAAACTGAAGTTCCCAACGGCTCACCGGTTTCAGAACGGGGCGGACGACCCTTCATTGGCTTCAACAAGCACTAGTATATCGGGCAATAAGCGCAAGTCGTCATCTAGCGCCACCGACACCGTATCCAGATCCAATAAGAGGCAGCGATCCGATAGCCAGAAGCTAAATCGAAAGCTGAGCATCCAGCCGTCGTCGTCGACAAGCAAGACCAAGCCGACCCTATCTACGCCTAGCGAGGACCTGTGGGAAGATCGGATCTATTCCTGCCTCGTCATCTCACCTGCCGGTCGCGTCATCAGCGAGTTTACCGATATCAAGCAACTGCTAGAATCGATGCGAGATGCGATCAAGGCGCACCAATCTCTCTTCGTCGCTGGCAATATTCTCCACCGCGATATCTCTCCAAACAACATCATCATCACGGACCCTGAAACAGCAGATGGCTTCAAGGGCATGCTGATCGACCTTGACATGGCTAAAGCACAAAATAGCGGCCCAAGCGGAGCGCGACAAATAACTGGCACGATCCAGTTCATGGCGATTGAAGTATTGCGCAACATCAACCACACATATCGTCATGACCTCGAATCGTTTTTCTATGTCCTTCTTTGGATGTGTGGGCGCCAGTCATGGCATAACGGATTTTCCGGCAACAAGAAGGCGCCTCAGGAGAGCGTTTTTCAGCAATGGGAGATCGGAAGTTTCAGTCAGATTGCTAGAGCGAAGGAAGGCGACATGTCCGGTACTTTTAGAAGGATTCTGGAGGAGTTTCCAGAGAAGCTCAAAGTTTTGGAACCGCTTTGTTGGAAGATTAGGGATATTCTTTTTCCTTATCACGAAAAAGGAATCATTATCGGAACCCCCGAAGGAGATCCAGAGCAGCTCTACAGACCTATCATAGCAGCTTATGATGAGACCATCAGCGAGCTATAGAGATTACAACAGATAGGGAGAAAGGCGATAGAACGGGTGGTTAATTTTGACCTAGACCTTGCTGTCAGAAAGAACCGAGAAGGTGCTCCGGAGCAAAGGGCATGACCGGCATGCAATCACACTCCTTGTTGATATGATACGGAGGAAGCGGAGCACATCATCGGTCATGTGGAGGGTAAAATCGACCAGGACATGGATGATGTGTGATGGGAATTGGAAGACAAATTGTTTGGCGAGGCGCGGGAGCTTGCGATGGAGAAGACGGAGGAGCAGCAGTCGCAGTTGTGGGCCGACATGCGGGACGACTTGATGGAGGAGATGCGGCGGGAGATCAAGGAGGAACTGATGGCCGAACTGAGACGGGAGTTGGTAGCAGAGGTCAAGACGGAGCTGTTCAAGGACATGGTGCAGGCGATGATGAGGGCGGCGTGCAACAAGAAGGCGCCTCAGGAGAGCATTTTTCAATGATGGGAGACCGGAAGTTTCAGTCAGATTGCTATGAATAAGGAAGGCGACATGTCCGTTACTTTTAGAATGGTGCTGGAGGAGTTTCCAGAGAAGCTTAAAAGTTTTGAAACCGCTTTTGTATGAGGATCAGGAAATTTCTTTTTCCTTACGGCAAAGATGCAAGTGTAAACATTGGAGCCCCTGCAGGAGAGCCAGACCAACTCTACAAGCCTATCATAGCAGCTTATTATGAGATCATCAGCAAGCTCTAGAGATTATTGTTGTGGGGGAAGAAATGCGATGAAAAGAGTGGTTTGGTTGTTATTCTAGTTGTAGAAGGTAGGAGCGACATTTGCAAGTTTGTCAAGCCTTGTCGTTGAATTCTTTGCTTCACTCTCTTCACATCAACACAATCTCCCCATCTTCCCACTACATACAACCATCGTCCTTTCTTCCGTTCTTGATTCCAGCCGTTTCAAAATGGAGGTGCTTAAGAGCGAAATTGAATCAATCAAACGCCAAATCCAACACTGTTACGAACTGATAGGCGACGGACACGGGCCAACCAAGCCACCGAAGGGCTGGGTCGTGTAATCATGACAGGGGAAGCGGCAGGCACAGGCTCACGAGTCGAGTCAACACCCTAAAGGGGGTTCACGACTTCGTGAACCACCGGAGCCAGATATCTCGCAGAGGGCGAGGAGGTATAAAGGGACGACTGAGGAACTTAGATTGTCTTATTCCACGTGACCCTTCCTTCTGTTGGTCCTTATCTACGTGTGGCCATGTGACAAGGGTAGTATTCTGGGCTTGGAACAAAGAGTTCAATTCAGCTGATCTGCTTTGGTCTCGAAGGCCTTGATGATCTTCTCAACCTCCAAGAGAGGGTTAGACTTCAAGGCCTTCTTATGCCAAAGAGAATTGGTACGTCCTTGAAGTACGTATCGAGCCTTGTCGCGTTTGTTTGTTTGTTTGTTATTTTTTACATCTACTTCCGCCTCCCGTAGGGCATGAGACGTGCAATATCGGTGAATCTAGCGTACAAAAATTGACCACCAAAACCATTAATCCGAGGGCAACCCGAGGCCTATTGCCAGTGTAAATCATGTGTTGTCCGTATCGTAAATGCGGCCCAACACCTCCAATCGAATCGCCCAGTGAGCGAGCCGCCAGTATATGGCGGGACCTGTAGAACAAAGGAAAAGAAATAAGAAAGGGCAAAATCACTCCTCTCCGCTCACGCTCTCACTCTCCTCCTCCTGCAAAGCCTCCTCCCGTCTCCTTGCACGGTGAACTAGCCTGTCCAAGTCCACCGTAATCCTCTCGATGTCGTGGCCGTGGCCAACCTCCACCCCTTCACTCCGTAAAAACCCCGTAAGGTTGTCAGCGATGCCCCCGTTGTCAATGTGCTGTTGCCAGAGTGACTGGCGCCATGCCTTTCTCGTGCAAGTCCATGAAAAGAAGTGCAAGGTCTGGATCCTAGCGATGAAGCGCTGCCAGTAAATCCCAATAGCAAGGGAGAGATTCTCCCGCGTAGCTGCTTCGCCTGTGACTGGGGAAATCACATATGCCTTCCTACAGTGGAAGGGGTGAAAGGGGGTCTTCCAGCTGCCACAATAGCATGTCAGCAGCGCGTCCTCTTGCTCGAACCTTTCATGATAGTTCTTGAAATCACCGTGGCCAGACCTGGCCGCGAGGAGGTGTGTGTAAAGACCTTCTGTCCAACTCTTTTAGTTCGTCGTTAGGCTTGAGGGAGACCCCCAGCGGGTAGTCTGCATAAGACTCTGGCTTGTTCGCGGCCCACCACGCCTTGAAATCCGTACGCGCCTCCCTCTTAGCAAGCCGCCTTGGGTGCGCAAGGGTAGCCAAGCCTTCATTGACTACCTCTGTCACACGGACATTCGACCTCGACCCTAACCCAGCAGCACGAGGCTCGCAGAGCCGCACGGCTGAGCCTCTCGAACCCTTCAAAATGCTTCAGGCAACCAGGCCAACTCGGTCGGAGAGTCTATTCGACCGATAGCACAACCTACCCGAATCCCCTCAATAATCCCTGGCGTATTCCAGCCAACAATACGTACGCCGGCTGCACTGCCCCTCATATCGGGCTGTGCTAGCCAGGCCAGAAAGGAAACCCTGCTGTCACAAGAACGATCCCTAACCAACCAAGGCACTCCGGCGGCGATAGGGCGGTACTCGTGACGACGCCGGCGTCATAGGAAGGAAGGATATTGGAGGAAGATACTCGGGAAGGATCATATGTAAGCACAGCGGTGCACACCGCTAGATAGATGCCTTATGGCCTCATGACCCAGATCAGGCCAGCAGAAGGAAAGAAGGCTTTGGCATAAGAAGGTCGGGAACCCCAGCCTGGATGGAAAGGCTTGATGTGACGAACCGTTACAAGCACAGGAGTATTATCGCTGGGATAGAACAATAGAGTAACAGTGTAGTAGCCAAAAGGTACTGGTAGATTGTGATAGCTATTGCTTGCTGAAGAACCGGTAACAAGAGGCCGGGGAAGGCCTTCTTTTATACCGGTCTTCATGGACCCGATATACTGGACCCGGGGCTTCGGGTCCTCCCTTCGGGTCCGATCTGATTGGTCGGCTAGTCTAGTCTCCATGATTGGATCGTAACAGAGGGCAGGTTCCTCAAGAGATGTCAGGATGACGAACTGCGCCACTTGATTCACCTCCATCCCGAGGGCGTCACAAGGGAGGAGCTCAAGAACGGCAGATGCGGCGACTTCCACGTCCTTCTGGGCACCGACGGCGCCGCCTCCGGGGTCCGCCGAGACTACTTTCGCGGCTACGAGAAGGAGCGCGGTCGGTCCTATGCCTTGGGTCTCGCCTTTGACCGCGTTGCTGACGAGCTCGCTAAGGCGGGCGCCGAAGGAGGAGAGGTAGCCAATGAAGGCTTGGCAACCCTTGCGCACTCAAGGCGGCTTGCTAAGAGGGAGGCGCATACGGATTTCAAGGCATGGTGGGCCGCGAACAAGCCAGAGTCTTATGCAGACTACCGGTTGGGGGTCTCTATCCAGCCTAACGACGAACTAAAAGAGCTGGACAGACGCTCTTTACACCACCTCCTCGCGGCCAGGTCTGGCCATGGGGATTTCAAGGACTACCACGAGCGCTTCGAGCACGAGGACGCCCTGCTGACATGCTTCTGTGGAAGCTGGAAGAATCCCTTCCATCCCTTCTTCTGCAGAAAGGCGTATGCAGTTTCCCCGGTCACGGGCGAAGCGGCTACGCGGGAGAATCTCTCCCTTGCTATTGGAGTTTACTGGCAGCGCTTCATCGCTAGGATCCAGACCTCGCACTTCTTTTCGTGGACTTGCACGAGAAAGGCATGGCGCCAGACACTCTGGCAACAGCACACTGACGGCGGTGGCGCCGCTGACAACCTTACGGGGTTTTTACGGAGTAGAGGGGTGGAGGTTGACCATGGCCACGATATTGAGAGGGTTACGGTGGACTTGGACAGGCTGGTTCACCGTGCAAGGAGACGGGAGGAGGCCTTGCGGGAGGAGGAGAGCGGGAGTGAGAGTGGAGAGGAGTGATTTTGTCATTTCTTTTATCTTTTTCTTTGTGCTACAGGTTCCGTCATATACTGGCGGCTCGCCCACTGGGCGATTCGATTATAAGTGTTGGGCCGCGTTTACGCTATGGGCAACACATGATTTACATTGGCAGTAGGCCTCGGTTTGCCCTCGGATTAATGGTTTTGGTGGACAATTAGGGCACTGCTCTAAATTTTGTATGCTAGACTCACCGGTGCGGCACGTCTCATGCCCTACGGGAGGCGGAAGTAGACGTTAAAAATAACAACAACAACAACAACAACAACAACAACAACAACAACAACAACAACAACAACAAAAAAAGCCTTTGACCGCGGTTCCGTTGGTGGTCTTCCCTGGTCCCAACCACTCAACATGTTCCTCACCCGCTGCCCACGGGGACGAGCTTGCTTCGATGAAGCCCTTTGAGAGGTTTTCCAGAATGTACTTGCGAACCGCCTCCAGCTCGTCCAGGGACATCTTGTATAGGGGGCTGTAGCCGAGTTCTTCGGGTCGATGGCCTTCTTCGAGCTCGATCTTGTGGTCGCAAGGTCGATGCTCAGGTAGCCTGTTGGAGTCGTATTTGCTGAAGACTTCGATTTCGTCGTGGTATTCGGGCGGAACCGTCCGGAGAGCTTCTTCGCGGAGCTCTTTTTCGTCACGGGGAAGCGGTTCCCAAGCAGGGTCGTCGATGACTCGTTTCTGTTGGATAAATCGGTCGATTTCGAAGATACTCGTCGAGTAGGTCGTCCGGTTCTCCTTCCTGACGGAACGCATGAAGAGGTCGCCGTCTAGCACACACATCTGAGTAGGGCGATACTTGTACCATCCCGTACAGTTCCGCTTTAACTGGTAGGTACCTTGGGTATCTGACCCCCATTTGCCATCAGCGGACTGTTCTCGGTAGCGGGGACGCGGCTTGGGTTCTGGAGACAACACCATAAGGTGGGTGAGGTTAGCCAAGTTCCGTTCCATTTTGCTCAAAGGATCAGTCTTCTTGAGAATCGCGGTGGGGTTCTGGAGAAGATAACGCGGTCGGGCATAGCCCAGCTCTCCGGTGTCCTCATCTTGGGTGTACTGGAGATCCGCTGGAGTGATGGGAACCGTCCGGGGTTTAGAGTCGGACGCGGCCTCAAGCTCCAGAATCCGTTTCTCGATTTCTTTCTGGTATTATCGAGCCTCACGGCGATATTGGTCGCAGGCTTCAAGGTCGGCTTCTTTCTTGCGGTGGTTCGGAAAGGGTTGGTCCGCTGGGATAGGATCTGTAGAGGTGCAGCCGCTTGTGAGACGTAGCGCCGTGCGGCCGCTGTTTCTGCCACCCGCTCGCCGTTTATCTTCTCGAGCCATCAACGAGTCACGGTGTTCCACATCTTTCTGGTGAGCAGGGTTGACGGTGGTCGAGGATTCTTGGACCTCGAGGTGTCTCAGCCAGTCGGGGTCCGGTTTCCATTCTGAAGGAAAAAGTAGACGGCGGTTCGCGCAATCTACCCAAATATCGTGAAGGTCGAGCCATTTCCGGCCAATGATGATGTCGTGCGCCATATTGACCACAATGAAGTAATCAGGTAGCGTAGTACGGTTCTGAATCTCCAAAGCGGCTCTAATGACCTCTTTGATGCTTTGATTCGTTTTTCCTTGGTATTCGCTGATTCCACGAGCTGGGAAGTCGCTCGTGGATTCCACCAGCAGTCGTCTTTTCAGTTTCTCGGCAAAGGTGGTACTGATGAATAAATTACCGTTTGCTCCTGTGTCGATTAAGGCATCAGAGGTGGATAAAGACATTCCATTATTGACTAAGGCACATTGAATGAGTAAGGGTTCTCCTCCCAGAAAGGGTATCAAAGTGAATCCTTCTCCGTGTTTCTTTCTATCCTTTTTCTGTTGTTCTGCAACCGACACCTCCCCTGGGAAGGAGTCTAGTTCACCCAGGGTAATCAGTTTCCCAGTTCGTTGGTGGCTGAAGCGGCTGCGGGGGCGGCTGGAGCCTCCTGTCTGTTGTCGTGGGCTAGGTGACGGTCAACAATGGCGGCAACACGGTCGCGACGTTCTCGGTCGAACCGTTCCTTCTCGGGACAATCACGCTTGGTATGACCTCTTTCTTTGCAAAGGAAGCATCTTCCCTCGTTGAACAGTCGGGTAGTCTCTTCGTGACGGTCGCTGATTTGACGAGCGGCGCCTCCACCTCCACCAGCATGCTTAGGAGCGGATCCAGAACCAGACCCCGATCCCCTGTTGCCTCCACCGGAGTTGTGATTCTTGCCTGACTTGGAAGCAGCTTTGTTCTCGTCAGCGATGGTCTTCAACACTTGTCCAAAACCGGAGCAATCCATGCAGTACGACTCAAAGGAGATGGATGAGTCACGGTGCTTTGCGCCCATTTGTTTCTTGTACTCAGCGGGGAGGCGTTGAAACAGCTCCCGCTTCCACTCGGTCTTGGGACGTTGGCACTCGCCAGCCATCCGAACAAACTTGTTCTTGAAGAAGTCAAAGTTGTCGGTATCCTTCATCTTTAGCTTCGTGAAGTTCTGGAGAGCGTTCTCCTCCTGGTTGGGGTCGTGGTATTGACGCCACAAATGGGTCATCAGACCGGAGTAAGTCTCAATTTGGTCCGGATGGGTTTCGCGTAGGTAGGGCATCAAGTCGCGGTAGGCGTAGCCTCCCAGACGACTCTTGACGTACAGAAACTTGTCGCGGTCGGAGGGGTAGTGATCAGCATTGATCTCCAGCTTGTCCTGGATCAGGTCGTACCAGGCCTCGAAAGGGACGTCGTCTTCCTTGTCCTGGTTGTGATACTTTGGAGGATCGGCTTGCTTGGTGCTGCGGCGGGAGCTGCTAGAGCGTTCTTTATCATTAGGGCTAACGTAGGGGGGCAGGGTCGAGAAACGGGTAGAGGACCGAAGGGGAGCCTCGCTAGCGTCCCGCTCAACGCTGGGGAGCACCGTTTCCTTGGCATTTCTCTTATTCTCGTTCCTAGTCACCCCTTTTCCGATGATCAGGTCAGCAATGAGATCTTTCAGGCCCTCAATAATATCGTCCTTCTCGACAAGAGAGTCCTTCAGCTGTTGGACCATCGCGGGGTCGGTGTCGGGGCCGGGCTTCTCCCGGTCGCATCCGTCGGCCAGAGCAGGGACCCAATCGTGAACGGTTTTCAGCTTATTGTTGAGGAAGGAGACGAGACGGTGCAATTCAGATACCTGCTCGGCGCGAGCCATGCTCATAATTGACAGCAACTTGAACTCCTGGAACATGGCCTGGGGGTCTCTGTTGCATAACTCGGTAAATTTCTCTTCGTTCAGATAGTCGGAGACGGGGATATTCGATGAGGGTAAAAGAGACTGGAAGGGGACGCAGGGAACAGAGTTGCGAATGAAGAATTCCGCGAATTCTTCCATCTTTTGCTTTAAATCGAGGGTAAGATCCTTCCGGGCCAAGCGGACGTCGAAGGTCTTTGGGTCCTCCACGATCTGGGTGATGTACTCTGTGAACAGTTCGAAGGACAACTCTGGGTCTTCATCGTTAGTGTTCTTGGCTATAGCATCGGCCAACGCCTCGTCGGGGGATTTGAGCTGGTGATGCATGTGGTACAGAGACTTCTTGCGAAGGAGAGTGGACTTGCCGCGGGAACGTTCCTCATCCAGACAAAGGGCATTGTAGCGATCTTCGTTGAAACGGACTGCGGCGCGCGCGTTCTCCTTGATGACGGGATCGATGGGCTTGCGCTTATCGACAGGCTTCTTGTCGTTGATGGCGACCTTCTTCCTGGGCTTCGGCTTCTCCGCCGTATCCTCCTCTTGCTCAGGGTCGGGATCGGGAGAGCCAGAGCCTCCTTTTCCGTCGCCATCTCCGCCCTCTTTATCGAAGAAGATCTCGTCTTGATCGTCGTCAGAAGCTTCCTCGTGACGATTGTCGTGGTTCTCGGTCTGCTCGGTGCCCTCTCGGCTACCGGCGCTGTTGCGTGTCAGGCGGGGTGCCATCGCGTTGTCGTAGATACTCGATGCCTTGAGTTCTTGCGACAGATCTTTCTGGTTTCGGGTGGGATTTAACCTTCCCAGGTGGTTGTTGGATTGATCTGAAATAATGCAAGGGCACAGTGTGGAGGAGTCGTGTGACGAACCGTTACAAGCACAGGAGTATTATCGCTGGTATAGAACAATAGAGTAACGGAGTAGTAGCCAAAAGGTACTGGTAGGTTGTGATAGCTATTGCTTGCTGAAGAGCCAGGTATAACGAAGGCCGGGAGGCCTTCTTATATACTGGTCTTCAACCCCGTCCCGTGGTCCCGAAAGCCCGGCTGTCAAACGAGCATATGCCACACTGTCAAACGAGCATATGCCACACTGTTAAACGGGCATACACCACACTCCTGGTGTCATACGAGAAAGACCTACATGTATGCAGATTGCTAGATGCCTTGGAGCCTTAGGTGACAAGGACCCGTACATACTAGATAGGTACCGTTTCCCTTTGGCATAAGAAGGCCTTAAAGCCCAACCTTCCTCTAGAGGTTGAAAGGACCAACAAGGCCTTCGAGACCAAAGTAGTTTATCAGCTGAATTGAACTACTGTTCCAAGCCCAGAATACTGCCCTTGTCACACCGGGACATCGGGTCCGTCCCGTGGTCCCGTAGACTCGGGACCCCGGGTCCTATCTGATTGGTCAATCTATCTAGCTTACATGAGGCTCAACGATTGGATCGTAACAAGTCGAAGGCAAAGCTAAGATTCCATCTATGACAGAAGCTTTCAGATGGGGAGAAGAAAAAAGGAAGAGAATTAGATACAAGCGTTCAAACCCAAATAAATCCCTTGGTCGCACCAGCAACAGCGGGACCCACATGTGTGTCGCTGACTGCCAGCGCCGTCACATTTATAACGGCTAATTAAGAATTATAACAACTATTAATATCCCTATTAAGAGTATTAAATATCTCTATTAAAATCATTATTAGCTATAAATTTTGATAGCGGGCCAGCTGAGAGTCTTGTATTTAGTAGCTAGTAGGCTATACTATACTATAAAAAAAAAAATTCGTATACAAAAATTCCTAATATTTATTGGATCTTTATATTTGTTTGCTATAATGCTCTAACTAGCTTATAATAATAACACCTGATACCGGACATGTGTATTATATGTATATAGATTACATAGACCCATGAGGTGCCCAGCCATGTGACTGAGCCACCCACATGGTCACATGTACGAAGGCGGTCGCCTAGGATCCACTAGTGGATCACTGATGAGATGAGAGGTTGCATGAGAAGCTCGCTCTGTGGGCGAGCCTTCGGCTCTCGATTCTCCCTTCGGCATCATCTTTGACAACGCTTTTAAATACCACACATTGTATTTGCAGAGCAACTCAGGTTACCCGTATCAGCACCAGTATAGAGATGCTACTGTGTGTAAGGGATACAGCATAGTTGACACAGATGCTGGCTAAAAGAATTGATAAGATTCTACGAAGAGAGAAGGGGAGAAAAGGACACTCTCTAGTGTTACGAACTTAAGCGAGTTACACAGGCCAACCAAGCCACTGAGATACAACAGCCGTAGAACGGTGCAACCATAGGAGCCAGTAGGGCGCAGAACCAAAAGGGCTCACACCCCATGAGGGCTCACACCTTGAGCCAGGGCCACAAGGTGAGCCAACACCATCAGTGAGCCACCACCATCAGATAGACTTATGGGCTCAGAAGAGCATCAGGAAATAGACATCTCGCAGAGGGCGAGGAGGTATAAAGGGACGACTGGAGAACTCAGATTGTCAGATAGTTCGACAGTAGTCAATAGACCATTATCACCGAGACCAGTATGTTACGAACTTATGAGGATACACGGACCAACCATGGCTTTGGTAACACAACCGGCCTAAACGGGTTAGGCCGTGCCAGGCCGTGTCACACACCAAGCCAGGACGGACCAGAGAACGCATGCAGAACGCTCACGGTGAACGAAGTGCTCACGGCGAGCAGACGCTCACGGGGTGAGCAGGTACTCACGAAGTGAGCAAGTGAGCAAGTGAGCGAAGCATCACCAGTGAGCAGGCGCGCATTAGACAGACCTATGGGGCTCGACAAGAGCATCTGGAGACAGATATCTCGCAGAGGGCGAGCAGGTATAAAGGGACTACGGGAGAACTCAGATTGTCAGATAGTTCGACAGTAGTCAATAGACCATTATCACCGAGACCAGTATTGTTTACGCTATGGGCAACACATGATTTATACTGGCAATAGGCCTCGGTTTGCCCTCGGATTAATGGTTTTGGTGGACAATTAGGGCACTGCTCTTAATTTTGTATGCTAGACTCACCGGTGCGGCACGTCTCATGCCCTACGGGAGGCGGAAGTAGACGTTAAAAATAACAACAACAACAACAACCGAGACCAGTATTACGAGCATACTTGTTGTGAACCCTTTGGCTTCACCGAACGACTCTGATAGTTACTACCTTCAGCTATCTCATTTAGGCAGATCAGACTGCCGTTCGTCACACTCTAAATAAAACACGTTCAATTCAACTTGCCTATCATATGGCTAGTGCCCGTGGCTGAAATGCCTGGCAATCTTGCCAAGCGAGTGCTCCACTCTCGCGGCAGGCAACATTGGCCTGTGCGTGCGCACCGGCCAGACTGCCCAGATGGCGTCCTTTTCTCCCCTTCTCTCTTCGTAGAACCTTATCGATTCTTTTGGCCAGCATTTGTGTCAACTATGTTGTACCCCTTACACTGCCCCTCTTGCCTCTAGCAACGATAACACCCCAATAATACAATTACTCTAGGATTCAGTCGCCTTCAACAACCCCCCATAACACCATCATCGGGCGAACATACCTGGTACAAATATTCCAGTGGGTTCTACCAGTGCTGATACAACCTTACGAGGGCGACAGAGTCCGTCCAGACAAACTCTCAAGCTGGCTTCTAGATAGTATGTTTCTTGAAATTCTTGGGCAATTATGTCGACATGTGCCCTACTTCTAAAACATATGATGCAACCTTCCGAGCTTAGCTATTCCTCCGACTCATTCCTCCGAAATTCTGCAAATGACCCACGACGCCAAACCCCTTACTCCTGGACCCGAATTTCTCTATTCCTTTTCCCGACTTCATTCGCTTGTTTCATTCTTGGTCAGAAAGCTCGGCGCTTCCTCAGCCTGACTCCTCGTTGGTCTTTGGGGGTTTCACCGATCTCATTTCGATGAAGCACGCAATAAGAGTTGCAAGCACTCCTAGCGGAATGGGCACAATAAGCACCGTCTGGATCGCCTTGTTGTACACTTGGATCATGGCGAGCAACTGCTCCGCAGGTATCAGGTCGCGGAACGCGGTCGCACCCGCCGCGATCACCTGCTTGATGTCGATTCCGGGGACCAGATTGGCGGTGGATGCCTTCATCAGCTGGTGCTGGAAGACACTGTTCCCTACCGACACGAAGATGGCACCTCCAAGTGACTGGGCAGCGGCAACGGCCGCAGTTGCCAACGGTAAATCATCCGAGCCGCTCAGCATCGTCTGTACTGCGTTGAAGCATTGCTGGATCGATAGGCCAAAGCCAGCGGCCACTAGAACTTCATAGCCTACCCATTGGGCTGTTGTTGTGTTGGGGTTCAACAAGGTAAGTAATCCGAGGCCAATGGTACCGATCGCGGAGCCGATCACCGCTGGAGGCGTTGCATAACCAAATTTGGACACAATACCTCCTGCAATCAGTGAAAACACTGACTGGAAGACAAAGAACGGGACCATGTGTACGCCGGAGCGCATGGCCGTCTCGTTCTTAATGGCCTGAAACCAAAGCGGGAGGAAGAAGGTCAGGTTGATCAGGACCGCGTATATCATGAAGGCCGAGCCGCATGACGCCGCCACAGTACGCTGCTTGATGATGCGAGGGGGAATCAATGCCGCGTCCCCTTTAGCCCATTGCCAGCCCATGAATATGATGGTAGTAATACCACAGCCGACTAAGAGCCAAATGATGAGTGGGTGGTTCCAGGAAAATCCTCGTGTTGTATGCTCAAGCGCTAAGAAAAGCATGACAAAAGCGCCTAGAATGAGGATGTTGCCCACAATGTCCAGGTCCTTAAACCTGTCCAGGAGCGTTCGGGTGGTGCGTTCGCGTCTCTTGGGGTTGAAGAACAGAACCAAGCAGATGATGGTTATGGCGCCAAGCGGCAAGTTGATGTAAAAGCACCATCTCCATGTCTGCTCAGATGATTAGAAAAGCTTTTGGGCAGGAGACAAAGGGAAACTTACCACAAGGTCCGTGAACACACCACCTAGGAGAGGACCGACCGAGGCCCCGACACCGAACCTGGACGTGGTCAGCATATATAGTCTTGTGAAGAGGCCAGAAACAAGGGCCAATAGGGGCAGACGCTCACATCAAACCGACCACAGCCGTGAAAATGGGAACCTTCTGCCGCGGAACAGCCTTATTCACGATAACGAAGCTGCCTACAAGAATACCAGCACTGCCAAACCCCGCAATGGCCCGCCCAACAATCAGGGTTGTCGAGTTTGGCGCCAGTCCGCAGAGGAGGGAGCCAAGCTCGAATATGATCATGGCGATGAGATATGACCACTTGATGGAATACAGAACGAAAATGCGTCCAAAGAGCGGCTGGAAAGCACACGATGTGAGCATATATGCCGATCCATACCAACCTATATCTGATGTTGAACGAAATTCCTTTGTGATATATGGCGTAGCCTATTTCAACGCTGTTAGCTTTCAGGTTGGATCATTCAGCCCATCCTCAGTTTCTGGTCACCTACCGTGGATATGATGGTCCGGTCAATCGAGAAGAGAAGCATGCCGAGCATAAGGCCACCTATGAGCAGCCCAAGACGCAATCCTGTGAGATACTCCACGGTTGATGGTTCCTCGTCATTTACGGGCGGATTCTCATCGATCGTCATGGGCTCAAGCGTGCGCCGCACGTTGTCCGAGGTCATTGCGCGCTGCGCATCCTCGGAGCCATGTTGGCTTGCGGATAGTCTCGCCTTGATGATTTCCGTCATTGGATACCTCTGCTCTTCTATTGGCGTGACTTGGAGTCTAGGACTAGAGTTTCTGCGGCCAAGTGATGACGTAGAAGAATTAAGGCGTGGAAATGGGTCCCTCGATGGTCCAGCCAGCCGGTATGGGTTTTCGTCGTCGTAAGATGTCATAGGGTCAAAGGATACTGAGCGTGATGGTCGTCGTGCATGGGGTTTCTTTGCTGGTCCTCCCAAACGATTCTGGCTTCTGGATAGTAGTGTCGTTCCCAAAGCTGGGCTGCTGGATTCGCCGTCAAAGTTGAGTGAGGTTGATATAGGAAGCGGTTGGAGGGTGAGATTGGAGGGGGAGGCTTTATTTCCTAACGCCTCCAGGAAGACATCCTCGGTTTTTGGTCCCTCCATAGCGGGTATTGGGATCAAGGTGATTCACATAGGGATCGGATGATGGGACGGTGAATAAGATCGACGATAGGTAAGGTATTGATAGAGATCATAAATAGGTAACTCGAAACACTTCTTTCGTCCAAAAGGGCCGTAAACGATAAAGTCTGCGTTGAGGTTGTTTCGAAAAAGGTCGGATGACAGGATTTCCCCAGACGCAGCTTCCTCGACTGAATTTGGTTTGTGAAGAAAACCACTCATGCCTCACGAGTGAGCCTAGGTCGCACTTTCCTGGTTTGGATCTCGACCTTGATGGGCCACCCCGCGGATTAAACCTCGTTCACGTGGACATGGTATGATCAGATAATCGAACTGTAAATGGAAGGCGCCAGTTGAGGGCCGTGACGAGATGGGCAATGGAAGAACTGGTCCTCGATCTGCTGGGTACTGTCACCATCCTCTCACTCTAATGATTTGAAATTGTCAGTAATACTAACTTACTCTTCCCAACAAAGCCTTTTCGGTATCACCCGCATAGATTCTAGGTGAACGTCAAAGCACGCCTGCACTCGAGGCGTGGGCTGGATGTGATTCGAGCCAACAATTTTTAGTTCTGGATCGCATCCACGCCGGTTCCTTGCTCACCGTTATGCCGGGACGGCCTGTGATACTCTCAGGTAAAGGTCGAGATGGACAAGTATGTTGGTTGCCGTGTCGTTCTTGCTACCGAGTGCTTGCCATGATTCGACACTGGGATTATCTTCCTATGGTGTAACATGCGGGTGGTTACCCTTTACCCGTGCCGATGGTTTCAAGCACACGAAATATCTTGTAATTCTCCATCAGTGACTTGGGCGGGACAAAAACATAGTAAATGGTCGCTCAGGAGAGAACACGAATGGGGAGTGGGTGCTCTCCTACTGAGGCTCTGCCACTTACTATATTAATTAATTTGGAGTTTATCATTAGGAAGAACAGGGCAACACAGTAAGACGGGAGCCTCAGTGCGTGTTGCACATGCCTTCCAGGTTGCATGGAGTATATGGCCATTCATGAAGTTCTTCGTGTTAGACGACTATAGGTCTTGTCATGGACATTCTGGATGTCATATTTTAATATTAAGTATTTGCAGGTTTGTGTTGTGACTTGAGGTCATTTTTTGCCTTCCTCCGTCTCATGTCCTTTAGACTCCATGTCCACTCATACCCAAAGCATTACATATCGCATTATCCAACGTTAGCGGTCTCATACCTAATCTAGGGTATGATCCTGTTTTTTCGGCCTAATTTGTGCCGCCTCTTCATTACTCATCGCCAAACGTATCCATAGTGAGGCAGGGCGTATCCAAAAAAAAAAAAAAAAAAACACTTTCCCCACAATGAGGCGTATAGCTGCTTTGATGGGTTCCCTCTTCACAGGAGGCTACCTGTTCAGGTATGGATGAAACCTGCTCGTAGAACGTCCATCCTTGTGGAGTTGACCCAGGGTTCATCGTGAACACCTCAAAGGGCTTCCTTGTGGCAGCGCAAACGGAAGTTGACACAGCAAGTGCCTACCAGCAATCATTGCGCCGTCCAGAAGAATCAGGATCCAGGGCCTGCCGAGTGACCAACTGTTTTTCTTTATCCCAAAGAAGATCAGTCACCCGTTTACCTGCTCCAACGGTCCTCCATGTCGGGGGTGTCTCTATAGTCCCGATCATCGACCTCAAACTCGTCACGCCCCATGAGCCTGATACCCTCATCCTTGTTCTTCTTTCCGAAAAGACCCTTCTTCTTGCTCTTGCCAAGGAGGCTGTAGCCCTTTCCGCGGCCCATGACGCTGCCAACGCCAAGGCGTCTCACTTTCCTGTTCAGCAGGCAGGTACCGCACGACACGAGCAGGACGAAACCGACCATGGCGGGAATACCAATGTACAAAGCAGCGCCATCAGGGAGCTCGTTCTTGTGCTGGTGGAAGCGGCGGGTACGAGTAATGGTGACAGTCGGACCGCGAACCCAGTGGACGCGGTTGTCGTTGTGGTTCTTGGCGCCGAAACCAAGAGTGACGTTGACCGCCTGCTGCTTCTTGAACTGCTTGGGAGAGAAGAGATTCTTCTTCACCTTCCACTCGTAGTAGCCCCAGCCGGAGGACATGTAGTCGGTAGCGAAAGCCTGGTCGGTGCCCGCTAGATCGTAGAAGGCGACGATCTTGATGGAGGTGTTATGTCCAAAATACTCAGGATCCCAGGTAACTGTTGAAAAAAGGTTGTCAGCTTCCGTCTGATGATTGTGTAGGCTAGGGACAAGGGAGAAAACCACATACTGTGCTGATCGGTGTTAATCGAGATGTTCTGCCCATGAGAAGGCTCGCAGAAAGGCGCAGAGGGGCCATCTTTGTTGTGGCACTGCTCAAAAGCGCCGCTACCGGTCTTCTCGAAAGGTGGTAGCTCGTCATCGATGATAATATCGTCCACGTTGGCTGTGGAAACTGGGGCAGCAGAGATCACGGTCGGTGTACCATCGATGGTGGTGAGCACGGGAGTGACGGTTATGGGCACGCCCCCATCGTTGACAGTGGTCCAGACTGCTGTGAGGGCGGTGATATCCGGCACAACAGCGGTGGCGGTAGAAGAGGCGGTGATGGAAGATTCGGTACTCTCAAAAACGCCCGCTGGCATGGCCGAACTCGTGCCCAAGAGCAAGAGCCATGTGGCCGCGGAGAGAGTGGGAATGGTCGCGAGCATTGTGCGGAAACGTGGGCGGTGGTCCGTACCAAGTCGTCGTTTGCCGCGATTGGATGTATGGGTAGGTGGGGGACCAGTCAACGATGGGATGGAAGAGAGATGGGAGAAAAGAAAGAGAATCCAGGTCAGAGAGGATGAACTGCGCCAATTGATCCGATCCGAGCGAGTCAGTGGAGGCGGCGATGGAGCGGTACAGGAGGGTAGGTCGAGCTAAGAGACCGGACACGCCAGACAGGTGGAGGACAAGGGACCGTTTCGGCTTCGGAGGAAGGAGTGACGGGGAGAATTTAACGGATCGGACTATCCATCAACGGGTGTGTCCTTCCAATCATTGTAGATCTAAACACGGGAGAACGGCAAGACTTGTCGGAGGTCACGGAGATAATCTCAACTTTTTGGCGGACGGGGTCAAGAGGGTCCCGTCCTTCTCGGGCCTTTCGTTCAGGGGTTTGCGTCCGCTTGGTCCGGGTTGCCGGTCTGGCAAGTACCTGGATGGCCCGGCACATGCAGGTTCGACAATGCCACTGGAGCTTCGCGAACTCGCGCTAACAGCGGTGGAAAACGCCTGCCATGACGCTGTCGCCCGCATGAACCCGACATGGACGAATGAATGCCAAGAATTCTTTGACTTTTCCATCGACAGGGGTCGTGAAGACAATCAGGGGGCAACAACAGGGGGTTGTAAACACAAGGAACGACGGGAGTCAACGACATGGAAGCTCCGAGTCTTTTCAACACACCATATCTCTATGGTTTATAGAGGGAGGTATACGTGGAAACATGATTGCGTCAAAAACACGTTCCTTCAACCATTTAAAGAATTTACAACTGTCGAAAAAAAAAAACCAACCCTCATATCCTCCCACAATATCCCCAATCACCCCCTTCATGAAACGGTGTTCTTGGCAACAATGCCCCTCGCGAACTCTCCAAAGGTAATGTGCTGCTCCATATCAACCTCATCGCTCAAGTTCGGCTGAGTGAACACGGCAAGAGTGTTGCGTGCAATCCGTCCGGCGCTCATTTCAGCCCGCGCACCCCGCACAAAGTGCGGCACCGCCTTGAACTTGCCGCCCGTGATGCGCTCCAGCGCCTCGCCCGTCTGAAAGGCGATGCAGTCACGAGGAATCTTGACCTGTACCGTCTGCCCGGTGCGGGACTTGATGTAGAGGCCAGCCTTCGGATCCGGGGATGTAGGGAGCTCGGCCAGAGGGAGAAGCGAGCCGTCCGCCGATGGGTTGACAACCGGGGGCGTGGCCGCCTCGTCGACGAACATGGCGGAGGTCAGGCCGGTGAGACAGCCGTGATCAAGATGGGTGGCGCACCAGTCATCCTCGTCGCCTTCCTCCTCCTCCTTAGCGTCTGCCTTGGCATCCTCGGGGAAGTAGTGCAGGAGACGGGCCTTGGTGGTAGTCGAGGTCTTGACAACACCCTCCAGATAACCGGCCGGGTAACCAGCGATTTGCTTCTCAGCAAATCTGTCGCACGCACGCGCAACAAGGACGGCAACGTCGATGATCAGGCGGCAGAGATCCTCAAAGGTAGGCTTGAATCCAGGCAGGGTGCTCTCCGCGGGCCACATGTTGGGCGACAGGTACTCGGGAAAGTTATCGGGGTTGAACTCCTCCGTCGGCTTGGCGCACGACAACGAAGGGTCGACGTAGAAGGCGCAGTTGGCATAGTAGGAACCCTTCAGGTTATCGACCTGGCCATTCTTCAAGGTCTCCTTGCCGAGCGACCAGCCGGTCAGGTACTTTGCTGTTTCGTTCTCGAGCCGGTCAAGTTCAGCCTTGGGAAGGTTTCCAAGGTACGAGGAGTAAGATAGCAGACGACGGCGCAGCTCAGCGAATTCGGCGGGGACGTCCTTAACCACCAGGATGCCGAGCGAGTCAGGGCCGAACGCCTCCTCGAGTGCTTCCAGAGAGACAGTTCCTGTCAAGAAAGCGTGTTAATAGAATTTTCTTTTTTTTTTCCTCATTGGAGTTGACCTGAAGACATGTAGAGTGGTCGGCTTATAAGTGGTAATGCGCTTGGTGTGACAGGTAATTTACCGTTCTTCAAATCATTCAAAGATACCGTAACGGCCTGTGCAATGGGGGCCATTTTGATACTAGTGAGTGGTTGAAATGCTGAATAAGACGTCCGACGGAACAAGTCCACAAAATTGATCAAGAAACCCCCGTTGCCGAGAGATAGCACCAAGAGAAAGTCTGACTTATATTGCCTCGTAAAATTTTCCTCAATTTATTGAATGACCGCCTGCGCATACGATCGTCTGATATTCCAAGATCGAGGGACCAACCAAGTTGATGGCCGACGCTAACCAGTTCCCAAGCCGCCCAGAGCGTGCCAAAGCCTTACGGACCTGCTTGACAAGGCAAGTGGGCCCGGCCGATAGATGGGGACGTGAGGGGGGCTCCGCCCGACCGGCTCCAGCGGGCATTCCCACTGCCGCCAGCCAGGGGCCATCAGGTTTCTTATCGATAAGAACTAATTGATCTTATCGACTTATACCATCGTCGTCCTTCGGTCGGGTCACGTCACACACGCGCTCGCTCGCTCGCTCGAACACGAGCTTCACATTTTCAACGTAAACTGCCAATTGATAAGCAACACAACTCAACCAATGCAGCAGAGATGGTAAAACCACTCAGTTTCAAGGGCGACAAGAAAGTCAAGAAAAGAAAACGCACAACGGAAACGAACGACGATGACGCGCCGCAAGACTCCGACCGCCGTCAAGGTCAAGAAAAGCAACTAAAAGCAACCAGCTCCAAGAGCGCCGCCGCCGCCCCCAACGATGAAGCAGAAGGCGAAGAACACGACGACAGCTGGGTATCCGCCGACTCTCCCTCCGACGTCTCGGGTCCCATAATGTTCGTCCTGCCCACCGAGCCTCCTAGCGCTTTAGCCTGCGATGCCACGGGCAAGGTTTTCACTTTGCCCTTCGACAATATTGTGGACGGCAACCCGGCGACGGCGGAACCGCATGATGTGCGGCAGGTGTGGGTGGCGAATAAGATTGTTGGGACGGAGAATTATAGGTTCAAGGGGCATCATGGGAAGTAAGTTCTGTTTATCTCCTCCGCCTTCCCCAACCATGTAGCCGGACCCTCGCTCGCAAGCAATTGCTAACCACCTTGTTGCCCAAATCAGGTACCTATCGTGCGACAAAATTGGCATATTCTCCGCACTCTCCGACGCCATCACCCCGCTCGAATCCTTCTCCATCCTCCCGACCTTCGACACACCAGGAACCTTCCAGATCCAAACTCTTCGCGAGACCTTTTTGACAGTACGTGCATCAAAGTCATCAAAATCGAACCCCGCGCCCGAGGTACGCGGTGACGCGACGGATATCTCGTTCGATACGACGCTGCGGATCCGGATGCAGGCACGGTTCAAGCCGCGCATTAAGGCGTCCAAGGAGGAGAAGGCGCGGGAGAAGATCAGTCGGCGCGAGCTTGAGGAGGCGGTGGGGAGGAGACTGGAGGAGGATGAGGTGAAGAGGTTGAAGAGGGCGAGGAGGGAGGGCGATTATCATGAGGTGATGCTGGATTTGAAAGTTAAGGGGAAGCATGATAAATATGGCTAATGGGGTATATGTGGGAAGAGGTGATGCCTGGCGGCCACGGGCGGGTGTTGCGCATTTTGAACATAATGCCGAGAGACGCATATGATACCCAAGTTAACGTTGTTAAGTTCCTGAATAACTGGTCATCCTTTATCTGCTTAAAGAATTGCATACTATGTATCTTCCAGCGACGAACCCACAGTATCACACCACCTGCGCCAAGGGGGCAAAGTGTCATGCGAGTCACATAGGTTTTCTCCAGGAACAGCGTTGTAAAGCAGTAGTAAGTGAATTTACTACACCGAGTAGTCTTTTTGATCTAACTCGCCTTACACCATTGAACGCCTATAAACCACTTTGCCGCAGACGTCCTATGCCTTACCCAACCAGGCCACTACAAAAACTTTAGAGAGAGAAAAATAAAATAAAGAAGAAAACCCTAAGGTCCCGCATATGATACCAAAATGAATTACTGAAAACAAACGCCGCTATACCATGCCAATAGTATAATGTTGTTACAATAAGTATCCAAGAATAGAAAGTGTAGAAGACAAAACGATGTGGATCTAAGATTCGAGCCGCATCCGTTTAGCGTCGTGGCTGTTCCCAGAGTCATTTTCAGGCCCGGTACTTTTACTTTCGGGACTCTTCCTCTTCAGGGGAGTGGGATCGTCTCTCAAGAAAGATGGCCCGGTCCCGTTGACAGGTGTGGCAAAGTTCAACGGGCTAGGAAGCGTGTTGCTCTCTCCGCTGATGCCATACCCCCATTCGGGATAGAATCTGCTAGGACTAGGCAGCAAATCGCCCAAGAACCGAGATGGGAGGGCAGACACAGGAGTGTCGATGTTCATATTGTTATTGTGTTGAATAGTAGATCGAGGAGCAAAGGGATTAGGTGGCCCTGTGGCACCTGCAGACGGCAAATTAGAAGCTGACGGTGACGGCGGTGGAAGCACAGGACCGGTCTTTAGCGGTTGCGGGGCGGAGTCCGTTGTGGTTGTAACTCGAGGAGAATTCGCCGACCCAGCAGCGCTTCCGCTATCCGAGTCGTCCGGAATCTGCACCTTAAGTCGCGGTCGCAATGGTCCACCTCCCACCCGCAGGTGTTGGGGCCCCCGGGATGGCGGGGGAAGCGTCGATTGTGAGATTGCCGTCAATGAATTCGTCCTCTGAACTGACCCTTGGCCATGTGCGCTGGAGAGCTGGATAGATGGTGTAGAGGTGTTAGGCTTGGACACATTGCCGCCGTCGACAGACTGCGACCGGTTGTTTGGCGACTCAGACTTGATATCCGGACGGAATGCGGCAAAATGCTGAGACAGAATAGACTTGTTCTCTGGTTCGATTGGGGTAAAGACACTTCCCTGCCCAGGGTTCTTAACCGATGTATTCAGCGAGGGAATCAGGCGGCGTGGTCTATCCATAGACTCTGGTTTTGGCGGTGCAGGAGGTTGAAGGTTTTGGTTAGACATGGGTTGAGATTGTTGATGTTGCTGATGGTGCTGCTGCTGAGGCGGTTGAGCTGGTTGTGGCGGAGGAGGTGACATATTTGCGCTCGGTAGCCGCTGAGGCTGCTGTGGAAGCTGGGCTTGGTGAACTTGAGGAGAGGCAGAATGGCGATGTACTTGTTGTTGCGGCATGTGTGGGTGCAGTAGTTCAGGCGGAGACGTAGAATGGCGCTGTGCTGGATGTGGCGGTGGTTGAGAGACAAACGTCGGGGGAAGAGGCGACCTCCTCTGGTCCTCGAACTGTTGCATGGGATGAGTAGGAGGCTGAGACGGTTGGAACGGATACTGGGGATGCAATTGCGTGGGAAGGCCATGAGTAGGCGCCATGGTAGCAGGAGGTTGCGGGTTATAGATGGGAGGTGACGGCACGAAGGCGCTCCTATTCTGAAGTTCCTGGGCAACTCCCGCGGGACCGACTGGCTGACCGGGCCTCAACCTTCGGATATCGTTGACGGATGGTGGCCGATTAACGAAGGGCGGTTGAGGAGTATGAGCGCGGCTCATTTGGTGTCCCGGCTGAGGCCCGAACGCACCGTTTGGTACCGGAGGTGAGTCTGAAAGACTCGTATGGCGGAGGAAAGGATATGGAACCGGCGGGTTTTGTTGGTACATCATATGTTGTTCCCCTTGTGAATTGGTCCCGTTCTCGTCGTCGTCGTCGTCGTCGTCGGCGCCGCCATTGAAATCAGAAGGGCCTTTGTGCTCATTGGGTCCTCCGTGCTGGAACGGTATATCATGGTAAGTACTTGATCTCGAAAGAAGAAACTTCTTGGGGTGTGCTCACATAAGTATATCGTTGTAGTATATCGCGAATGTTGCTGGATGAATATTCGTATAGCTTCTTGTTGTTGCCGAAGATAATAACAGCAACGTCGACAGAGCACAGAACGGAAAGCTCATGGGCTTTCTTGAATAACCCCCCTTTACGCTTCAAGAATGTTCTGTATGTTCCGGAGCATCAGTACCAACACATATGAGAATCTTCCACTGGGGTTGGAAGCTTACACGGAGCGATTCCTGTCATCCTTAATGGCCTTGATTTCTATCTTTCTCCTGCCCATCTTGGCGATGTGTAAATGCAAAGCACTGCAGTTAGATGGGTACAGATGTGGTTCTCCCGGGGCCACGGAATTGGTGTCTTGCGCCAGATATCAACACGATGGATTCGGAAAAACAGCAAGGTGTAAGTGGTAAAAGGCGACGCGACGGGGAGTTGGGTTGTCGTCAGATGTTTGTGATTGATTGCGCCGGGTATGCGGTCCTCGGGATCGGGACGGGAGTGCTTCGATCTGATGTCGTTGTGGAGGCACAATTGGCATATGTATGCAACTGTTGCTATGTAGAAGCTTGTAGTGAAAAAAAAGAAAAGAAAAGACAAGCAATGCAGAAGGCCTATGCGATGGCCAGAAACAAGCAAGATTGATGTAGAAGCTGGATGTCGCTGATGATGGAGGACTCGGGGAGGACGTCTGCTAAAAGAGTGAAGTTGTCAACACCACTGGCTAGGCCACCACTTCTTCGTCGGCAGCTGCTATCTTGATATAAAAGATATCTAGATATGCAAAAGAAGTTTGAAGACGTCGTAGTACTGCAGTACCTTGCGGCGCCGGTCGATGCAGTTGAGGCTGGTTTGATAATTCTAATAATAGATCGTCAACTTCACGTTCACACGCAAAGTTGGGGTTGGGGGAAGAGGGAAAGACGAGCGACGGGAGTGTGCGAAGGGGAAAGCTCAGGGCCTGGGGGCACCGCTGCACCACCTCCTACCATACAGTTCGGCTGGGGGGATGGGACCGGCCTACCCACTGCCGTAGTGGAGGGTCCGGTCCCTTGGGTGCCGTGGAGTGCATGGGTGCGAAGGTGCTTACCTACTGCAGCGAAGGTGGAAACCACCGGGCGCCCAGGGGACACCTACAACAACCTGAACCGCATCACAGGAACAAGGGGAAGTGGAAGTCGAGGAGCACACCGGCACAGGGGACACACACGAGTCAGGTCTTGGCGGACAAGGCTCTCCTTCATCTCTCATTCCCGACAAGCTCCATTTGTTCTTTCTGCCCGTCTGGTAGGTCCCGCTGTTCTTTTGCACCGGAAGTTTGGACGAGAGGAACGTGAAAGGCCGAAACACCCCGCAAATGGTCGTACCCTTCCGTCAACCAGCCGACGCCATCTCGCTTCAGGGACTGCAACAGCCATGTACAGGAAATACAGTCCCGCCTGTCTCTCGTGCCTACAGGTCTGGACTCCCAGGAGGACAAAGGACGCCATCACGACTTCACCAGGTCCTGGGAGAGGTAGAAGTATGCAAGGCCTGGACGGGAGTACGAAGTTGATAGAGGTGATTGTTTCGTTGAAGACGAAACATAGCTCATCCCAAACATTCCCTGGAGCGGCGAACTTAACTACAAGCCACCCGCACATTAAGTACAACATTCCTGCGTTTTACCCTTTCGAAACGCTCATAATGTGTACGAAACTAGTCTTTACCTCTCAGCAAAATGCTGCCTCGCTGGGTCTTTCTCAAAGTTGTGCTGGAGATTGCGTGTAAGTGTCCTCTTGGTTGTTGTTCTTTGGCGGTGTGATCTGGGCCCGCGACACGTAGCGAGTGTACTCTGGTACGGAATATTTTGTTTCAAGATGAACTGGCTAACCTCGCTCCGCAGCATGGATGTAGATCAAAAAGCCTGCACTAATTTGCCGGAACGATCTGAGATCACCCATTCAACCATCCACCCCTGGCTTCGACCACTGATAATGAAGAGAATGAATTGCGGTACCGGCACAAGCGATGGTAAGAAGTGTGGTTCTCCTTTCACCTTTCAATCAATTCTCAGCGCGTTTATTAGGATACATGCTTGCTTGGCCATAGCTCGAGGTTGAAGCCCTCTTACAGTGTGACGACTTGGCGATGCTGGTCATCCAAATGCTCGAATCGGTTCGTCCCAACTCCCCCGGCCCTTCAGTCCGGTACGTACCCTCGTGGACGTCCCCACATGCAGGCAATACCTACAGTACAGATAGTATGACGGGCCCGGCCCCCGGGATGTCTCGGACTTCGAATATGCTGTACCCACGACGTCCTCCGAGTCGTATGGAAGATGTTGTATCGGCGGCTCGGTACCACGTATTTAATGTCATTAAATATTCACCAACGCTACATCTCTCCCGCTTCAGAGCTGTATCAGTCTCACTAGATTTCAACGGTACCTAACTCTGAGTGTGTGTATCTCTGAAATAATTGTCATGCTGAGATTTACACCTGCAGAGAGCCAAACTTACAAAACACTCTTCTTGAACCAAAAAAGAATGTCAAAAATCTCCAAGCCATAACAGACACTGGTTGCCGCTGTAAGCTCACGGGCATGTTAACGGGATCTACCCATATTGCAAGGTTTCATGTAGGAGGAACAGTCGTCATACACACAATTACCGCATTTTGAGCAAGATCTTGAATACGCAAATAGATACGGTTCTTTTGGCTGTCCAGTCACGGTGAATATTCACGGGAGTTGTTTATACGGTAATGCAGTGCTAGTTCAAACTACGACTTGATCATGGCCCATCATTTGTCTGAGTCTCCCGTTGCTTCAAGGTAGCATCAGCCTCTCGGGGTGCGATTCAAGCGCTGTCTTTTCCAGAACATCACGACATTGCCCATCTACTTGGATGTGGGAAACTACTGCCAATGCAAGGCATCCGAGACACGGAGAGAAGACGCAGGGTTCCATCATATGGAATCTAAAAGAGTTTAAAACAGATTGATGTGTCAAAGTTAGGATGGTCAGATTCATCGTAGCAATCTACCAGACTTGGAGAAAGGGGGAAAATCAAGACGACCTGGTCATGGAAACCGACTAGCAAAGGGCCAGGCCTACGATCGTTAAGCCGCATCCGTGCCGTACGTAAACTACCTCTCCGATGACGTCGCGTGATGGCCGTTGATAGTCCCTTTCTATAACGGACTTGACTCCGGCGGGAGCTTCGAAAAAGTAGTATATCTGGAATCCACAAATTTCACGACGACACCCAAGTTATTTGTGTTCATGTCCACATGCTGGAGCCACAACTAGATGCTTTTTACCTGCTTGTTTGAATGTTTCCAGAATCTGGACTCAAGCCTCGTCCATCAAAAATTCCACTACGAAGCAACGCCGAGCCAGTATTCTAAGCGAGCTGTTGATCGATCTTGCACTCTCGGAACCGGGACCGTGTCATTGTGCAACGATGCAAGGAGACCACAACGGTTCACGATGTGACGCATGCACATCGCTGCACATCTCTGCACCGGACCCCCTCGCAAGCTCGCACAGGTCGAAACGAAACACACCATCTTACTCCTCTGATTGGCCCGTTGCCGTGGGTTGGAATTAGCCCACTGTCGGGCTGCAAGCGCCCAAGTGGGCTAAAAGCTCTCATTGGGCAAGCCAAGAGTTAGCCCACTATCAAATCTGACTAGGCCCCGCCAAGAATGATCTATTTTTAGCTATTTCTTTAGCACATCTTGTGCATCACATCGACGACGACGGCTGCCGCACGGGCTGTATCAATCTTCGATACACTGGCTGTCAGCATCCTTCTTTTCCTCACTCCGCAGTGTCACGATGGTCCAACAATCAATCAAACCATCCACCCACTACCCCAAAGAAGTTGATTATTTCTTCGCTTATTGCCTGATACACCCTCTTCTTGTTCCGATACCCGGCATTGGCGTTGGATACGCTGCATTCGAGTTTACCTTCCACATTCGCTCCCACCAAGATTATCTCTCTCCAACTAATTTCGAGGATTTCAGTCTTTCCTTCTGCAGGAACGAGGAACATAATGTTACCTTTTCTCCAAATCATCGTCGTCTTCACCCATTAGCATACCCAGTCCAAGCATGCTATCCAATAAAACGATGGCTAATTCGGGATTTAATGATCCCAGTTCTGCGCATCAGCGTTCCATTTCGTTGATCTACAGCGTCAGTTGGACGTTCATCCCGTCCACACAAGACAATTCTGCGGCTCTGTCAACCTATTCTAGCTTCTGCTTTCAACGGAACGGCGGCTATGCAAGGTACACGATCTCATTTTCTTGGGAAAGAAAGGAGTCGGATATGCGCCGCGCCAAAGTTAGAATCATTGACGCGGAATGACTTCGACGACACTCGAACATTCTAACTGCTGTACTACGCCCATACCCCTAGCTCCGGCATGATTTTCTTCCAGCTCTCCGGAATCAACTGGAGTCTGGGTAGTGAGAGCAACTAGGAGTTCCCTATCCATACCACACAGATGATCACGAAGTCGGCGATCATCACCTTGGTGTTGCTTACGACCTTGTCGAGGTTGGACGGAACATCCCATTAAGATCTTATTCAGACAACCACTAGCACCAGCCCTGAGGTTTGTCTTCCCTTTAAAACTGAAACAGCCGCGCTGGAGAGTCTGGAAAGTCTGGACAATGACTTCATTGGCTACACCTACCTACCTACGTCAAGTGCTCCCTGAAAAAAGCAACCGGGGACAAGGGTAGCACATGGCAACCTGCAGTCAAGTTGCCCTCCACACACCATGCAAGTGGTTGCTGGCCATTGGGTCATTCTTGCTATACGTCCCTCTCTGTCTCTGTGTGTGTGTCTCTGTTGATACAATGATACTTCATCAGGTGCCTCCATCTCCTTAATACTGAAAGTAGTATGTGCCTGGTAATGAAGTATGGAAGCGAAGGAGCCGCTTATGTCATACATGTTCTACAACGAGATACCTCTGTACGCATATCCACAAATACCAAGGTGACAACCGTGCTACCTATTTGAGAAGCTGCAGTACCGGCGTTGGAAAGCTTGTCACTAAGCTACTGGGATTTCATGTTCAACTTGGATCCGCGGATGGTTACTCATCTTTACACCTTACCTACCCAACTCTCGCCTCTTCTGAGGTGAGTGGGTGCCTCACATAGTTGTTGGCTAATGAGCTACATGAAAAAGAAGGATGACAGGTCCACATAAAAGTGAACTTGGTCGAAGCGAAAGAAGATCAGTGAAACAGACATGGAGGTTTCCTCTACAACCCACCGCCGCCGCTCTGTGCCACTGCCCAAACCTCAAGCCCTCAAGCCTCCTGCAATCCCTCTACCTTGGTGTGTGGTGTGGCAGCTTATTGTCATACCTCATTCATGGCCAAACCCGTTTCACTGAATGGTCAGATTAGACGCGGCGTGCGGCTCAAACTATGGCTGTGGCTTTCCTTTCGGCCTTCCACCCTTCCGTCCGTTGAGGTTGAGGTTCGGCAGGACAGGGCGCAGTCAAGCCATATACCTATCGGAAGAAACCGTACTGTATATCTCCAGACAGTCAATATTAATGGTAACCCACGCGGGTCTTTTTGCGCCTCAGATGTATCTCACTTGAAGTGTTCTACTGCGTAGTCTAAACAAGACAAGACAAGCCACCGGAAGAAAAGTTGCCGAGATCTACTGTTGTTGACTTCTTGCCGTACAGCCTCCCGACTTTTCCTTTGGGGATTTTGTACTGGCACTGACTGCTAAATGGGTTGCAAAGCACAAACCAGAGGTACCTCTTAAGCTTCCATTGATGAGATTTTACCCAACTGATCATATACTTATCTAAGAAGTATATCTGATTCAGGGGAGCTTTCGTGGTAGCTCTGGAAAATTGTGGCTCGGTGACTCTAACTGACTCCGTGGCTTATTCAGTTCTATTTAGCCAGCGCTCTCACCCACCCCACGATTTGTGTAACCGTAACCATCCAGCTTGTACACTACCTGCTGCTACGGTACCTACCTCTGCTTGTATGAACGTCACTGGGTGCCCTAGTCTATAGGTATGATGTGGCATTGACCGTAGAAACAACAATTAGTCGGTACAAAACCCATGAAATGCCGTTCTGTCAATGGTTGGTTGGTTGGTTGTTCAAAGTTGTGGGCAAAATGTTTTTGTCTAGGAGTTTCATGGGTTTTTCGATATGTTTCGAAATCTAATCCCTGACGTCAACAATCATTACGAAAGAGACTCCACGAGCAGGCACAGTAGAGGTAGGTAGCCTTGGAATGATACATCCCCGAGCAACAGACAAGTGCAAGCGTAAACCGATAAGCACCGATAGGAATTACAACCGTCACAACGAGAATGGTGCCATGAACTTGAATATGCCTTTGAAGCGCTTCGTCTAGTAGACCTACTTCCTCAGCTAAGGCGTCGCCATTCCGTTTATATAAACAAAGGCCATGAACGGAAAGAAAAAGAAGCCCACTTGAGTATGCCTGACCTGATGCCGTGAAATATCCATGAACCTTTCTTCAATTAGTTTTAGAATGGTACGATGCTGCCCTTTCAGCACTGTTTCTTTTCATGCATGCCCCCGTACCTTTTTTCATCGCGAACCTTCTTTCCTTCCTGCTTGCGCCCTCAGACACAAACCAGCTTATATCTCTGCTTGAGAATCATGTTTATCGGGCAACATGCATGGCCCTGTAAACAATGATAGTACCCTCGACTAACTGACTATTCTCAGTCCGTGATTACCGCCTCCTCCTAGTTCTGCTTTGAAGGGGGGACTGAATCTAAACAGAATCCCCAGACCAAACCATGAAGCAAATATAATGGCGCTTGAAACGGTCAAAAAGGGACAAGAAGAATGATGCTGATATGATGTTAAATGTAAGATGTGATGCGTCGTGATTTTGCCGACCACAAAACGCCAAGCGCAAAAAAAAAAAAAAGCAAAAGCGCCTCTGCCATTGTCCATTGTTATACAGAGCGGTGCGCTAACCATGTCAGGCAATATACTGCCTATTTACCACCTCGCCGTATGCCTCGTCATGGATGGTACGAAAGTTATATGGAAAACAACTCGCAGGGAAGGAGGTAACCATAACTTGCGTCTTCTTCAGCTAGCTCCAGCTCCAGTTCCAGCCCCAGAACCGAGCGATGAAAACACCCCTACAACCCTACTAGCTAGGACCCATGAAACTAGCAGCGACCGGGGCGTTCGGGTTGGGTGAACCGACGCCAGAGGCGCCATCGTCCTGGTTCTGGTCCTTAGTCATCGAGCCATTGAGCAATGGGCAGAGCCTAGAGGGTCGGGAGGTTAGAAGACTGAAAATCAATGGGAAAAGACGTGCGGACGCGGACAACTTACTTCTTGTTCGTCTTGATGTGACCCTTGGCTCCACAATTTGCGCATCTGCGAGTGGTTCCGGTGGCCTTCTCGATTGAGGGCTCTAACGACCCGTCGTCGTTATCGAGGGGTAGAGTTCCTCCACTCTTGAGCCGCTGTTGCAGTTGTTTCTGCCTCTCACGCTTCATTGTTCTCATCTTGTTCTTCATAAGACGGTCATGTTCCTTGTCGAGCCTAGAAGAATGTGTCAGTGTGCGGCGTTTCAAGTAGGGTAGGTGAGGATGACGTACAGTTCAAGAATAACAGCGTCTCGTTCTTGATCTCCGGTAAGCTTGACATTGTAGATACTGCGAATCAAGTCAGTCACTAGTTTCTCTTCGAATGTTGAGGGGGGTACTTACTCAATCTCGGACTTTTGCTCTTGGCGACGCCTCTTGACGTACTGAGCAATGACAGCAGGATCCCTTACTACCTCCGTCACAGTCCGCGTTTGACCGCTTTCATCCCTCACCTCCCTCGTAATCATGAGCTTCTTCTTTTGGTTAAGAGCACTGGTAGCGCTCTGGCTGATCTGACTGAAACCGTCCTGGACCATAGGAGTTTGTGCAGCCTGGCTCCCTTGTACGTTGAAACGCTCGTCTTCATCCTCTTGTTCTTGCACATCTTCATCGTCATGTTCCTGGGAATCCAAAAGGCTCTCCCGCTGGCGGTTCCAAATATCGGTGAGAGCCTCCGTGTAGAGTGTGTCCTGGTTCTTGACATTGTACATGTGCCCACCATTCGCTTTGCGCTGTCTCTCGATGGCATCAGCTGATGTAGCCATTGGCCCTTGGAGCTGCTCAAGGTAACCGCCTTTCATGGACGTCCGTAAGAAACTAATGCCCAGTCCCTTGCCTGTTGGGTCGCCGGCACCATGAACTGCAAGCATAGCCTTGCCATGACTGGCATCAAGGAATGCCTTGGTAGTCTTCCAAGGCGCCATCTTGTTTGCAAGGGCATCTGGAGAGAGCTCATCGTCCACATCAACAATGTCATCGTCTTTGAGGGAATCGGTAGTATCGTATCCGCCCTTCTCGATCTCGTGGATGCCTACTTGCATCGCGTCCAACAAACAGACCTCTTCGGGCCTAACGAGAGATCGAATTGCCGGTTCGGTCATTAGCTCTTCGCCTTCAGGCAGCGCCCAATCTTTTGTTTCCTTTCTGAAGCGCAGGAACTCCTTCAACTTTTGACGATTCTGAGACTCATTGGACTCAGCTACGTGCTTGGTAATATCATGGAGGGTAACATGCTCGCTCTTGCGAAGCAAGCGATACGAGACCATTTTGAGACGATTCTTGGCGATGTTAGTGACACGTCGAGAATGGGGCCCTGGGACCTCCATGGAAGGCAGCGTTTGGCCGACAACGTAAAGATGATCGATATTTCTGATGTACCAAGTTGAGCCCTTTTGGCCGGTACTGCTACGGCCAATCAGAAAGTCTGTATTCCTGGGGTTATGCTTGAAAATAGGGGCGCGGAACATGTGGTTGTGAAGCGTAGGCACGACCTCGCCAGGGTGGACGTGGCCGAAGATGGCGAAGGGTGAACGATCTTCTGGCATCAATATACATGTTTCGCCAAGTTCACGCTTCTCAGGTCTGTTATCAGCGCCTTTGGCTCGACGGAAGTAATTGATAATCTTCTGTCCCATGCCAAAGTTGGAGAGGACGGTGGGAATTTCCTCGCAGTACTCGAAAAGGATAGCAGTTGAGTTGTCGTTGAGGGAGAGATCATGAGTGCTCTTGAATATCTCGCTGACGCGTTTACCCTTGAGAGTCTTACGCTTGATAATGGCAGGCTTGTCAAACCTGATGTGACCATGGAGATCCCTCTTGGGGTGGAGCTGAGGCCGGTGATAACTATGAGGGTCACTTGCCGCGAGCTTAACGCGGTAGTAAGGCCAAGATAGTCTCTGTGCAGGCAAACTGTGCTCGACAGGAATAGTAGCCAGGGTTGCCCGGACCCTGTTTTGGCTGTTCTCCTTCAACGCGTCATAGGCAGCGTCAGAGGAGAAGTTGAATCGTTGCGCAAGATCCCGCCCAGCTTTCCCGTTCGCCAAGCGGACCGTCTTATGCTGGGTCTTTCGCCGCTTAGATGACCGTTCAGATTCAACGTCGTCTATCAGCAAGTAGGGGTCGTTCATGTCAAGGATGACACGCTTGCCCAGCTTCGAAGTAACTTGCTCGAACTCGTCCAGGTTCGGCGCCGTAAAGTGAGCAATAGGAGGAAGACCTTTCGGAATCTCGATCTTTCTTCGCTTTGGAGCAGGCTCATCAAGGAACATGGCATCCCAGTCCGCCTCTTCATCAGGCTCATCCTTAATGAGCATGTTGTCAGGTTTCGGCTGCGGTCCCGGTTCTATGGCGGCCGCAAAACTGTCGCCCAAGACGATCATCTGCTCCCAGTCCTGACATATCGTAGCTATGTCCTGAAGGGTGTATCCACCTATCCTCTCCGAATCCGTTTCGTCGTCCAAGCTGAATACTTCCAGATCGGTTTGTTCCAAAGGCTCCGGCTCTTCGAGGCAGAACAGACCTCGCGCCTCCGCTTCCTTGATCCTTTGCCAAACCGAGCCAGTGGCAGGGCCAGGAATCCGGAACTGCTTCTCCTGATCTGCATCCAACTCCAGGCTGAGTTTTGATGGTATCAAAGGCTTGGGGGCCCTGGGGGGCTTCTTCGAGATCCATGTGGCATTCTTGGGCTTTAATATTTCATTCCAATGCAGGATGGCGTTTTCCTCAAAACCGGGGAAGAGTTGCTTAACGGCGTCGATGAGGGTTTCCGCTGGCGGGGGGATGTCGGGATCTTGGTTTGTCGCATCTGGCTCCTCGTCATTGTCAAAGTTGAGGTTTCGGAGGTCTTCAAGGGACTCCCCGGCGGCATCATCCGGACGTTTTTTGGCATCGACATCGACATCGCCATCGGCGTCGAGCGGCGGTGGAGAGGATCGGAGACCATCGTGAGCCGTGTCCATGGGCGATGAGGGGTCGCCGCCAAAGAGGTCGTCGTCATCATTAGTGCCAGCGTCGTCGATGAGGCTCGGCAGCTCGCCACTTGTCCCGGAAGTGCTCGGTTCGTCGTTGGGTAAGTCGTCGTCGTCGCTCAAGTCGATATCCTCAAAGTCGATGGCATCATCTGCCTTGCCTCGTTGATCGATCTCGCCTCCCGACTGGAGGTTCCCCAGCATCTCCGTCAGGCCATCGTTGCCACCCGGGCCGAAGCTGTTGTTGATCTGGCGAATGGCCTCCTCATCGCGGGCTTCCTGTTCCTTCCATCCTTCCTCATTGAGGGCGTTGAAATCAAAGTCGTCGTTGTCTGCGGGCATCTTGCCGGGCGGAGAGGCAAAGCCGCCTCGGGGCTGTGTGTCGTCGTCTGTCGCGCAGTCGTCCGCCCCTCTCTCACTTGCTCCCTCCAACGGTTGCGCGGCCGGTTAAGCTGTCAGATCATGATACTGGAGCGGAGAAGTCGTCGAGAATGCCCGCGGCGGGGGAGCAAACTGGGCCAGGCGCGTTCTTCGATGGTGGGCTGTTGGCAACGCCGCGTGCAAAGTGGTTGTCGTGGTTGTGGTAGAGTCGGATTGACCGTCGGGTGAGTCGAGGTTGACTGTTGACGTTGACGTTGCAGCGGTGGTTGCGGAAGTAGTGAAAGTGTCGAACCTCCCACAAGCATGGAAGCCACTGTCACTGCGCGGAGAGCAAGCGAAGTGTCGAATGCTTGAATGCGAACAATCGGCCTGTCGGGGCCACTGCGCGGTAGGTGGCACGCGCTGTCGGCTAAGTGGGTCTGTTGACCGGGGTCCGGCTGGGACAGCCTGGCGAGTTGGCCCTCAGTGACTGGGGGGCGCTAGGTGCAGTAAATGGTATGTGCACCAGTAACTGGCCAACTGTAATAGCACTTCAGGTTTCAAGCTTCGATGCGGAATCTGGAAGGAACAACACCTCCAACTCTGCTTGACTGCATGTTAGATTGAACATACATTGAATGTATATGGAAGCTCCCCGCCCCGTTTATAAATGAGCTTCAAGGCAGGCACAGAAGGAATGGGGTCAGCTTGCTATTGCAGCAGACAACCGAGAGGGACATCAAGCAACAATCTCTTGCAAAACGGAGGAAATATACGAATGACGAGCAGGTCTCGGGGTTCAAATGGTCACGGCATCACTCGGAGGGGCAGCACACGCTTGAACTGATCCGGGTGCGAGGATGTAATTCCCTATCTCATCGATTTTAACCTATCTTCAGCGGCTACTATACTCGTACGCCTAGATTATTGCTTCATTCGTTCGGGACTGAGATCTTGGATTTTCCTCTGCGAACTAGCGGTGCCGGCATCGTGTAAAGCTGAGCCCAGCAGCCATGGTGGCCTTAATGTTGGTTTTTGGGAAGGTGTGTTAAACCCACAGCCAAACTCTTGGCTGGCCATGTTGAGAAGTCATTACTGTCCAAAATGGCAACCAAAGCTCCTTTACATTCAATGACTGAATTGCATGGATGAATGTAACGAATCAACAAATATTGTGGGCCACGGAGTCCTACATCAACTTCATCCGGCTATATATAATCGTGATCTACCTACATCATTGCCTTTTCACAACCTACCACAGCCTTACACCCAGTAACACTACGTAGGTGAAGATACCAACACTTATCTCATCATGGCAGAAACCATCAAGGCAGAACCCGTCATGGACCAGTTGAAGCAAAAGCAAGAAGCTCTAAGGGCGAGGTTTGTCGGCAAGCAGCTGTCCGAGGTCCCTACGCCCAGCGTCATCCTTGACCTTAGACAGGTCGCGGTGAACTGTGCGCGCATGCTGGAAGCAGCCGACAACCTCGGCTTGCAATGGCGAGCTCATATCAAGACTCACAAGGTAAAACAAGTCCTCAACCTTCACACGAAGAAGGTGAAGATGGCTAACAATAACGAACGAGACATAGACCACTGAGCTCACCCGCCTCCAAGTCGGCGACGACCTTGACACTCCCGTCCTCCTGATCGTCTCCACCATCATCGAGGCCGAGAACATCACACCCCTTCTCAAGGAATACAAATCAAAAGACCGCGCCGTCAACGTCCTCTTCTCCTTCCCGCTATTCGCCTCCGCTGTTTCCCGTCTCGCCGCCGTCTCTTCTCAGCTCGGGCCTGATGGCTTGTCGGTTATGATCGATCACGTCGATCAGCTCCCCTATGTCAAGGCCATTCACGAGCTCTCAGGTCACGCTCCTCGCGTCTTCATCAAGATCGATGTCAACAGCGGCCGAGCCGGCGTCAAGACCGATTCTCCCGAGTATCCAGCCTTAATCGACGCTCTGCTGGCTGCCGAGCAGGAAGGATGGCTGGTGCTCCATGGCGTGTACACCCATGCGGGCCAGAGCTACGGGGCTCGCAGGCTAGGGGATGCCATGCGTGCTCTGTCCGATGAGTTCCTTCACGCCCATACTGCTGCCACGAAAATTCGTGAGAAGAGTCCGGACCATGCTCGTCTGGTGCTGTCGGCGGGTGCGACGCCTACGGCGACAACGATCCAAAGCCCGTTGTTTCTGGAGGAGTGGGATGTACCCACGGGATACCCGGGGGGGATCTTCAGGCCCTTTGAGGAGGTGCTTATGGAGAAATGGGCTGTTTGGCAGAATGATGGATATATTCTTGAGGTTCATGCTGGTGTTTAGTAAGTCTTTGTCCTCACCCCTCCCTGTCCGCTGGCCGGTTCCCTTCGTCCCCAACATGATGTGACCTTCTTTGCTGTCCTAACTCGAAATTTTACAGCCCAACCCTCGATCTTCAACAAGTCGCAACTCACGCACGGCACACTGGCCTTCTTTCCGAACAGGATATCGGCATCAGCGTAATCGCCGAAGTCGCCTCTGGTACGCAAAATCCTTCTCGTGATTTTCGCAAAATCGCAGTAAAACTAACATTCCTCAAAACAGTCTACCCGACCCGTGGCAAAGACGGCACTCCCGAAGCCCTTATCAACGCCGGTTCCCTGGCCCTCGGCCGCGAGCCCGTAAGTCTAGACACGAGTACCTACCCCGACAATACTAAGGCCAAGCCCTACACTGGCTGGGGCGCCTTGATGCCCTGGGGCGTTCTAGCAGGAACGGAACAAAAGGACAGTAGCGGTAAGATTCTCGGCGAAAAATTCCCTGATGACTTTAGGGGTTGGCAGGTCGGCAAGATTAGTCAGGAGCACGGCATCCTGACTTGGGTAGGGGACGAGGGGAAGAAGGCACCCGAACTCAAAGTAGGTGATAGGGTGAGGGTGTGGCCGAACCATGCTTGTATAATGGGCGCCGGTTTCGAGTATTATTTGATCGTGGACTCGAGATACCCGGAGCAATACGAGGATAAGGTTCTCGATGTTTGGTGTAGATGGAATGGGTGGTGATCACGAACGGGGTAGACATTATGAAAGGGTTCAGGAGTGAGGGATAAGAAAAGAAGCATCGCCACTCAACTTCAACATGCTTATTTTTGGTTCTAGCCTCACGCATACAATAGACAATACCGGCGATACAGGCTTTCGTTGGTATATGTAGCTGTCTTGTGCTAAAAGCAGTGAAACCCCGTTTCTTCAAAACGCCTCAGCGCCATATCGTGCGACCATAACATACACCTGCCTAATAATCAGCAACGTAAAACACCATGCCCATCTTTTATGACTACCACAATCCACCCCATCCCAGAATCCATAAACATGTGAACACTTGGGCATTACCCGTTATGGTCTTACTCGCCACCTGACGCTTTGTAGCCTCCCATCACTTCCAGAGCGCGGCGTGCGAGGGGTTCTTATTGGCGATCAACGAAGCCAAATCCCTATTTGCAACGCTTCTCGACAATACCGGCGCCGTTCTCGTCATACTCCTTCCGCGAAATCCACATCTGGTGGAAGGTTCCGAGACTAGCGAGAATACTTCCTCCAATCCAGGCGCCGAAGCGTCTCTCGGTCGTCAAGCCCGCCGCATGGATCTTGATCTTCACGCCGGGGTACATCTGCGCGAGTTCGTGATTGAGACGGTCGTTGAAACCGTTCAACAAACTTGTGCTACCCGTGACAACAACGTTGCCGAGAATGTTGGGGCGGAGATCAACATCGACACCCTCGAGGGCCGCCTTGATGAGAGCCGGGATCGTCTGAGCCTTAGTCACGCGTCCCTCCTCGTCAGTGCTGTTGTAGGCAGCCGTCTCGTCCCACATGCCCTCCGACACCTTGAAGCGCTGCTCACGCCACATCTGATTGCTACCGTCGGGCATTTCGAAGACACGGCCGGGTTGTGAACGGACAGCATCTTCGGTTCCGGGGGTTGTGAACCGCTGGGGGCCGCGCCACACCTCGACGACAGACTCCTTGAACTCGGTAAGAACACGCTCCTCCTCGTAAGCGCGGAAGGACGGGTGGATGTCGAAGTTGAACTTTCGCAGGTTGGCTTCGGCGGGGGCACCAGCCTCCACGGGCTTCTTGCTCTCAACCATGAACCGCGGCACAACGTCGACTCTGGGCTCGCTGCCGTCCCACATCTTGCGGATTTGGCCGCTCAGCCAGACACCGCCAACCGGAGACCGCTGAATCGATCGCTTGAGGACCATGCCGTCGTGGATGGCTGTGACACTCGTGTTGGCGCCGCCCATGTCTATTACCAAAGCCGTCGCCTTTCCGGCCGCAAACGCCGCGAGCACAGGTGTCTTGCTGAGCCAGAACGCGGGCACACCCCAGGTCTCCATGCTGATTTCGATGGCCTTCTCGCGTGCCTTGGGCGAGTTCCACGGCGCCTCGGTCATGAGAAGAGGGTTCTCCGCCAGCGGCTTCTCGAGCGCATCCATAGTATCTTCGTTGTCCTCCATGGCCACATCACCATCGTCGCTAATGTTGAGACCGTTTTTGCTGGGAGGTGTTGATCGCTCGGGCTGCAGACGCTTGACGAGAACGTGTTCCCACATCCTGGTGGCAGCATCCCAATCTTCGACGACGCTGTCGCGGTTCATGTAGTTGCGCACTTCGAAACCCGGTTTTGGCACAATATACTCATCGCCGAATACGTCGCGCCCGTTGATGTGGCCGTAGAAAGAAGGGAGAACTTGCTTGGGCATTTCCTCGCCAGCATAGCCGGCGCGGGTGTTGATGTAGCCCGGATCGAGGACAAGCGCGGATACCTCATCTACAGAAATGACCAGTTGTTAATTGGAATCATCCATGTTGGTGAAATGTCGCTGGTTAGAGGCGCATGGACTAAGCTTACCTCCGCCGTAGATGTCAGTCGGCTGGACCGACGACGAGAGAGGTTGTTGGTGGGACATGGTGGGCGCCCAAAGGTGTATAATCGAGTGTTACTGAGGGATATTATGACAAGGCAAGATGGATGTGAGCTGGTGTTTCAAGCCAAACAACGCTGCGCGTCTGGTAGTTTGGTCTTGTCGCGTTTTGTTGGAGTTCGATGAACCGAAAATCAATTGGAATTTGACGACGAAGCTCCAGAGACGAGGGGGCGCGCACGCGCAGTGGAAGAAGATGGCTCTCCTGCAGCTCTATAAAAAGTGGGCCGCGGTACGTACCTCTACGGTTAAAGAACACCAGGAATCAGAAATAGTGATCCAACGAGCTGGACAATAACTCTTGAATCATTGCATGAGGTTTAGAAAGCATGTAAACCGGTCTTGGTAAGCTAAACCCTCAAATGATGTCGTTGCCCCGTTATTGTTGCTTTAGAGGTCGTGATATTCAACACCAAACTGAACAACAACTTCCATGCGAACGATGTCCAACCGCCTCCATGCCGGAAGCTTCACCTAGAACAATGTGCCACCACCAAAAGAACAAATGGGTATCATATGTCGCATGATTAAGCAAAAAAAAGCAGCTGTACGATGGATAACAGGACAGACATCAGGCCTCCCATACCATCTCGGGACTTTCATAACCTGTCTTTAGCCCCATCGACCGACTCTTGAGCCATCCAACCCGTTCCCACCAGTATGCAACACATCCTCCTCCTCCTCACTCTCCGCCCCTTTCTCCCTCCCCTCGCCATACAAAACCTCACAAACTCCCGCCAGCGGCACATCCATCACCGCATCCGTCCCCTCATTCCACACCTCCCTCCAATTTAGTCCTCCCCCCGGCAACAATACCTCCCTATCCGTCGACCCATGCCTCCCATGTCCATGTCCATAATGTCCATGCTGTCTCCGTTGTTCCACCTTCTTATCATGCCTGATGATATGTCCCCTCGAATCCACCACCGCCATCATCGCCGCCTCATCCACAATCGTCTCGATGCTTCCCAGCGGCAGCGTCAAGTACTCGGTATTATACGCCGCCAGCGCGACATAGATATACACCAGCGTCATTGTCAAGAAACTCGGGATGGCCAGCGACCACCACCGGTTGGGGTAGTAATAGATCCCCAAGGCGTGCAGGAACGGCGAAGGCAGGTACGCCCACAGCAGGTAAATCAGAAACGACAGGCTGCTGAAGAGGTAAAGCACGAAACCGTAGTACTCGTACGTCGGCACGCGCGGGCTGGCGCGCGGGAGGGGCTCACCGCTGCCCTCGGGACCGCCGCCGCCGTTGGCTACCGTCTCGTCGTCTGAGGCGTCTGGGGTCGTGGGACGCGAGGGGCGCAGGAGGGATGTTAAAGAGGGGGAGGGCGGGAGAGGGGTCGGTGGCCGGCCGTAGAAGGGTGGGGCGAATGTGTGTTGCGAGACGGGTGGTGGAGGCGCGAGGTGCTCGTCGTCGTCTGAGACATCGTCCGAGATGTCATCCTCGTCGTCGTAAGAGTCTTCTCCGGATATCGAGCCATCGTCGTGGTGGTCTTCTTCAGAGGGGTGTGACAGAAGTGTCCCGTCCTCCTCTTCTTCTTCCGATGTTATGGGCATTGTCGCGACATTCGTCTTTATGAGTTTAGTTGGAGCAGAGGTTGTCCGACTTGTACCGTGAACTGGCGCAATGATAAGAGAAGATGTGATGTTGGATGTTGGATGTAGGTAGTCGTTAACCTGGAATTCTGGTGTTGTAGAAGTTGCAAGTGTCATGAACGCCCCGATAGTCGGCAGTTGCCCCTTACACTTGATAGCGGAAGCTACCTCTATAGGGATAAGTGCGCTGCACTACAGCGGGTGTAGCCCAAAGTTTTGCAGGGGAAACGGCGACCCATAGTAGTTGCCAGGCCAACCCCGTCTTTGTTTACGTAGAACAAACAGCTGTGAGGTGTTCAAATGACTTCCAGGTACCTAGACACTGCAAACTGACCTTGTTGCATCTCGACGAAGCATTAGACACCTAAGAATGGAATATCGGCTCTGATCACAGCTAGTTTCAAAACCTTCGATCATCTGCTGGTGCCCCTTAATTTTCAAATACTGTAACGCTTCTGCATACAAAAATTGCAATTCCTTTTTAGACAATTCATAAATCCCTATCCCAGTCCTATCTGTCAATAGGGCACCTATACTGCCTCTTCACCCCCAACCCACCACCATTAGCAGGCGCACCCCCATTCTTCATCTGAAGAGCATCCAAACACGCTTGATGGTAAACGTGCCTACAAGCAAGCACAACAAGAGGGCTAAGCTTCTGTTCCCGCTTCCCCGCCATCGGTCCTTGCATGCCTTCTTGTCCAGAAGTATTTGCCTGTTGGTTTTCGTCGTGCTGGCCAAGTCGGGGGCTGCTCACATCCTTCCCCTTGCCTTTCCCCTTTCCATGTCCATGCCCATTCCCATTCCCACAATACTCTTCCCCACCAGTTGGACCGTCCGTCCCTTCAGCAGCAGCGTGACCCGACGCATTATTCCCTCCACCCATTGTGATCTGTTTCCGCGCCTGCCTCTGACTCTCCTCAACCGCCTGCCTTTCTTCCCACGCCTCGTAGACATTCCCCGCTACGCCAGGCCCCCATACCCTTCGACCGCATGCTTCACAAGTAGACCCTTTGGGACGCCACCCTCGCTGGCGAAGTTGGACGGCTTGATTTACGCTCACAAAGAGACTGCGTTCCAGAAGCCGGTTGGAGAGACCCAAGATAGACTCCTCGTATGCGTATGCGGCGAAGATGCTGGAGAGAACTGAACGGAGGTCTGCGAGGTTGGGTGACGATGCCGCGGCCCGGGTGAGGAATGCGCGCAGGATGCGGAGGAAAGAGAGATTGGTGTTTATGTTCACTGTAGGTGGAGGTTGTGCATCACCACCGACTTTTGTGTTTGTAGATCGGGAGGTACGGGTTGAGGTGGATAAGAGGAGGGTTGTGAACGTATTTTGTACGAGTGATCGGACCATGGTGACGAGCTTCTCTGTGTCTAATGCCGCAACGACGGATTCACCGTTGTGGTGGGATCCTCTGCCATTCGTAAGCTGTCCTTGTGTTGAATCTTCTGGTGGTGATGGTGACTGCAACGCTGCGGTAACTCGCTTGGTGATCTGTACGCAGCTCTCAATCAAGCTGAGCCAAAGCTGCTCGTCGGGTGAGAGATCGTCTTTGGAATGTGATCCGTGTCGTTGACGCGCATGACCACTCTCTTGGGTGGCTTTGGTTTGTTCTTGACATAGCCAAATACCCACCCGCGTGTAGTTTTGCAACGCGTGCATGAGTCCCTCGGCATTTTCTTGAGGGTTGAGGTCCGCTTGCGCCTGAGAGGCGGTTCCGGTCAATAGGCCATGTAAGGCTGACTCAAGAGTCTCCAAGTGTCTTGTCAGTCGCTCCATGGCCTCCTTCACTTGCCCTTCTTTCGCCATCAATATGACGGCAGCGTCAATCACACCCGTTTCTTCCATCGTAGGCAGTAACTTCTCCAGCCTCAGGTTCGTAGCTTGGACCTTGTTCACGTACTCTGGTACATGTGATGGTTCAAAGCGGCACATGAGCTGCAAATACTGCTCCACCAGATCCTGCTGAGGTGGATGAAAGTTCACCACCTCTTTTCTGGGCTCCAATATCGTCTTCAGATAAGTATATTGAAGGTGCGACTGCTCTGAAACGGAACCAAGGATATGGTTGTGCAACTCTGGAGCATAAGTCTCAATTGCTTGCGCCGCTCTGGCAGAGCCAATCTCAACTAGTTTACCAGCGTAGTCCTTGATGACTTGGTGCACATCCTGTACCTGACGGCGAGTAAGACCTGAGTGTGGTCGAAGGCAGAGCTCGATGCAATCAAAGATCGCATCGCGCTCGTTCGGATCCTCGAAGTAGGTCAAAGTCAGTTTCCCATACTGTTTGTCTGCTTTGTATATACGCTTCAGTATCCGATAGAATCCAGCCTCCTTGAACCGAGGAATCAAGTCGGGCAGATCTGGGGGATGATAAACTGAAAGTAGATATTCGGCGCTGAGTTGGGCGTCCTCGGCAAGGTCATCCCCTGGATATTGACATAGTCCAGTGAGGACCTTGGTAAGTGTCGATCCTGTGAAGAGAAGGTATTGCGGATATTTGGGAAGGTTTCTGGCGACAAACATATCGAGATAGATAGTGTCCTCCTTGGCAAAGTCTGCCGGATTCATTATCTCCATTAAGATGGAGGTAATGTACTGCCTGTCTACCGTAAGTCCAAATATCTCTTCCTCTGGAAGATCACGACTTGGGCCACCGGCCAGCTGCTTTTCGGGTGAATCGTTCAAGAAGGAGTCTTCAAATGCCTCGTTGAGCACACTCAGGAAGCTGGGTGCATCAAAGTTGAGGATCATCCTCAAGTAGGGGAAAGATGGCTCTTGAGACTGTGCTGGTCGCGTAAGCAGCCTCTTACTGCTGCCCTTAGGCCAGGAGATACTTTTGCCCGAAAAGAGAAACCAATAAATCTCTGCCTTGGCCTTTTGAGCTATAGCATCGGGAATCTTCTCTCCCATGGGATAGGTCTTTCCGGTAAGGATGAACGACAGATATGGAAAGATCTTCAGTGCGTTTGTCTCTCTGATCTCGTTCTCCAACACGCTTGCCGTTCCATCCGCATCCCCATTCTGCATCAACGGTACCAACAAGGCCAGCAAGTCGATGAATGGGGTCAGATAATCGTTTAGGGCCTGGTTCCACACGTATATCAACGCGTCATACAGGCTGTGCTTTTTGCAGAGCATCGTTACTTGATCAAGATCTAGGGTTGAAGTGTCCATGTGGCAAATGATGTCTTCGAGCCTGGTTTCGAGTCCGTTGCTGACGAAGTGAGTAACCAAGGCTTTGACAACAGCGGGCGGGATGGCTGTGATCAATCCATCGATGATATATGGCTCGAGGGTTTCAAGGAAGATGCCTTCCAGACCAGCATCTTCATACCATTCGTACATCTCATCGAAAAGAAAGTCGGTCTTTCCGGTATTATGAGAAGCTATGAAGCAGGTCTCTGCTAGTTCCCGAAGGTGTTGATCGTCTCCCGGTTCTCGGCGTTTTGTTCTCTGCCCAAATGCGTATTTGAGAGATGCGCTCATGATTTCCATGAGTTTATCAATAACCATGGATTGTCTTAGAGCCGTATCCTCCGGTAAACCAATAGTCAACTTGTTGGCATCCCCTGTGTAGTAAGATGTCGCAAGTCGAATGGCACCGACATAATCACCGCTTTCCATCAATGCGAACAGCCGATCCGCCCAGTTGGATAAGGCGCCTAAAGAGACCTCGTTGAATCCAAGCAGAAAGAGCCGGCCTTTGTAAGCCTTGAAGCTCATGTAGAAGGCATCAGCAACAACGCCATGCATGGTGGGATCTTCATCGTCAAGCTGCTCTACTAGAGTGTGAAGTTGCTTGGAGAAGATATCCACATGGTAGATGTGCTTGTGTATAAGGTCGAATGCTTCGGTCATGCGCATGGTTCGATCCTCCAGCACAATGAGCCTTTGAGTGATGGTGAGAACTGTCAACACAGACCGGCTCAACCACTGTACAGCAACGATCGGCTCTTCACACTTCCACCGGTTTCGGGGTCTGAATCTGAGGGTTGGCGGTTTATCCTTGTTTTCTGCTGGCTCCTCCTCTACCTCAAGGACCGTAAGAACGTTTGACCAACAGTAGACGAGCTTGACCTTGGAAACGTTGTTACCAGTAACGGGATCTGGCACCTTCAATCTTACTGCGGGAAACCAAGCGAGACATCCTGTCATGGCACTGTGTGCGGTCACTTCCTTTGGACGCGCAGACTTATGTTGTGTTTGAGCGACAGGCGTAGTAGAGACGATGACTAGCAAGTATGGGGTGAGCATGGCTGTCAGCCCCATAGAGTCCGTGGCCATCTCAACATTTCCCAGAGGCAGAGACTGAAAGGCAAGCACAGTACTGGGCTTGAGTGTCTTCCCAACAGGCACTGGAGCGTCTGGGTACCGGCCGAGAATTCGCGTAGTCTTGACAGTCCTGCCAAATGATCCAGTACCCCGGGTAGCAAGGTGAGAGAAGGCCATCCCTCGGTCATCAGCAGACACTAGGGCTGTATGTCGGGTCCCCAGAAAGCCCAGATGCGTTATCTTGGTGTCAGGGACATGTCCGTCAGTTGATCTCTGCTGAAGCTGGGGTAGGTGTGGAATACTGAGAAACGGTCGTGAAGGACGAGTGGTATCCCATGTAAAGATATTTCCATTGGCATGTCCGCCTGCGATTGTCGTGTGGTCCGCCGAAATTGCGAGAGATGTCACGGCCCCTGATTCAACAGCTGTGTAACTGGTCAATAACAGCAACAAACAAGGTGCGGAGATAGAGAGAAAAGACAAACCTTTTGTTCCCGGCCCAATTATCATCTTCAGATTCTGATTAAAGTCGAACACTAGGATAACTCCTTTTGACGTTCCCAGCACGATCGAGGCAGAAACGGCTAGGCACGTGGGAGAGCCAAAGTTCCTCCTCCCCGATTCGGAGAATGCTAGCCCATCCAATTTCACCAACTTTGTCCAGCGCACAACTTCCCAAGGAGGAGAGCTTGTTTCGGTTTCACTGGAGTCGAGTAGCAAGTTGCTCGTTACGGACAGGGTCCTGCTATGGCCCGCAAGAAACGCTGGAGAAGACGGCCGTGGTGAGAGTGTACCAGGGGAGCCAAAGGAGGAGAACCTCCGATCAAACGGCCGGAAAGAGGGCGTCGGGCCTCTTAACCCGGGACGGAGTGCCAAAGAAGGGAGGATGTTGCTGCTACCCGGCGACGAAACGACAGAGCCCTGTATATTTGCGCCATTAGTCAGAGACCTCCAGCACGAGAACAGACATCACTAACTTGTACGGAAGGAGAGTCTCCAGAGAGTGTAGGAAAGGACTCGAGAGGGCTCGTGGCTGAGCGCAGCACTCCATCTGTAGAACCATCTTCTGAGGTTGTCGCATCCCCTTGTTCGGCTTCGACCGGCTCGCGGTAACGGTTCGCTATGGCGCTCGGCGCAACCGGAGTGGGCGCAGGCATTGGGGATGCCGCTGGTGGCTGCTCTTCCACTTCCTCTCCATCTTGACCTGTTATGGTGGCCTGGTCGTCCTCCTTATTCTCTCGTGCAGTCTCGTCGCCGCTCAAGCTCTGGTTGTCGGTTGGACCTAGATCTAGTTCGTCGGCCATCATTTCGTCCACTGACCCCTCCTCATCCCGCCGCGGTATGTTCACGCTCATCGAGGATAGCCAGAGCAGCACATGTTTTCAGTACAGTCGGTGTATTTCGTCCAAAGGGTGTGCGACCTCTGCCCTCGTGGTGATCGTGTACGTAGTGTGTTCCGATGTCGTCCCAACTTGGTGGCGCTCCCGTAGTAGTTGTTGGTGGTAGCTCCCGTCTTCCGGCTTGTGTTCTTGGCGATGCAGTTGGATGATGATGGATCTAGCTACCTAGGCACCCAGGTAAGGAGCGACAACGGACTAAAGCGGGTTGTAATGTTGTAGAGTCGTCGTAATGATTTCCAGCTCAACGTTATGCAGACCAGAGTTCGTCAAGTTTCCGCGCATTCGTTTGTCGACGAGGCGGCTCCCAGGGCGCAAGACGGGATATCGAGCTTCAACAGTTGGAGCTCCAGAAGCGGGACGGGAGCAAGACGGGCAATTACGCACGCACTGCAAGGAAGTGGAAGCTTCAGCGCTATCAGGCCTGCCATGTGCCATCACCAACAGTGAGGTTGGGCAACAAACCCCGGCTACCCGGTCGTTCAGCATGTTATCGATAAGGCCTAATCCACCGCCCCACTGCCCGTTCAGGGACAGGCTTGCATCATAACCTCAGCCCCGAAGGTTGCAGACTGCAGAGAGTGCCTGTGACAATTTGAATCGTGTTTCCATCCTCGCCCTCCCATATCACCAACCACAGCAGCCCTTAGTTTTTACATTCTCAAGTTTGAACATTATCCCCAACTCGACTTAAGGGGATTCAGCTAAGCAACACAGATCAAGACCGAGAGCCATGGCATCCATAAGCCCCCAACTCCCTCCCCATCTTCAAAAGCGCAAACGCGACTCCAAAGATGAAGAGTCCGCTTCTCCCCCGACCAAGATCTCGCGACCAGACAACCAAGACGAAATTCCCCTCGACGACGACGACTCCGATGATGGCTTCGATCCTAGCGCACCCCAACCAAACCCCACACACTCTTCATCCAACATTGGCCCATATTTGCCACCGTCGCGACCATCAATAGGCCCTTCCCGACCCGATGAAGAGCGTGTCGCAAAGCCCACCACGCAGCCATCGATCGGCCCCTCTCTTCCACCACCACCACCCACAACAACGAACAACGATGAAATTCCCCTCGACGACTCAGATGGCGATGATATCGGCCCTGCCGCCGCGGCACCATCAATAGGTCCAACCATGCCGCCTCCAGCTCCCAAACGTATTTACGGCCCCGCCCCTCCACCCGCCGACCTCTCCGAACGTCCAACCACCGATCCCAATGCCGCCTCAGACTCCGACTCCGATTCAGACGACGGCTACGGCCCCGCCCTCCCCGGATCTCGACCAGGTGCTACCTCCTCGGCTCGTGGGCCCTTCTTCCCTTCCTTCGCCCAGCAACAAGCCGCGGAAGAATCACAAGCCCCCAAGCGCGACGACTGGATGATCGCGCCGCCCACCGACAGCGCCTACCGCGCCCCTGACCCGACGAAGCTCAAGTCTCGCAAGTTCGCTAGCGGCCGCTCTGCCGCTACAGAAAAATCCGGGGGAGTAAGTAGCATATGGACGGAGACGCCCGAAGAGAAAATCAAGCGGTTGGCGGCGGCGGTTCTTGGTCGGGAAGATCCATCCGCCTCGCACGCCACCGCATCTGCCTCTGCCTCGTCAAAGACTAGTAGTAGTAGTAGATCCAAGAACCTAGACGAAGCAAGAGTCCGTTCCTACACGGAACAAACCCGCGGAAGGAGTCTAGTGGAGGAGCACCAGGCTGCCATTGCGGCGGGGAAGAAGAAACTGACTTCGGAGAACTCAACTACGAAGCCCGGAAGGGGGGGTATTAAGTATGGGAAGCAGGATGGGGTGGATGATGAAGATGACCCGAGTAAGCGGGCATTTGATCGGGAGAAGGATATGGCGGTTGGAGGACGGATTAGCCATACGCAGAGGAAGGACCTGTTGAATCGGGCGGCGAATTTTGGGGATCGGTTTCAGTCGGGGAAGTTTCTATGAAGGATCTCGTACAGCGAGGGTTAATAGGCTGTTGATGTCCTCTCGGTGAATTCGAGCCTCATTTTGGATGGTGTGGCTCGCCTCTGGGTGGGTTTGAGAGAGAGACCTCTCGGTATGAGGCGTTGACGGTACATACATTATCATATATCGCGAAGAACAAAGTTGGAGCACGAAAGAAGGTAGAAATGTCTGATTCATCGCATGTTCATTCCCCTGAAGCCGCTAACTTTTGCTCATCGACTCCTCCCTGTATCCCCCGAGTTACCAGATGCGAATGCCCATAAAAGGTACCATGGTCAACTTATAAACAAAATGTCCGCTCAACAATGAGGGAAGGTCTCAAATCATCCAATGTACATGTGCCAAAAAAAATCAAAATTCCATCCCAATAAACTCCATGCTATCCCATCCCATCCCATCCCATCAATAACAACCAAAGCCACACGCGCCGGTCCGTGGAGCCACCTTCCGTCCCATTCCACCTTGTAAGCACCCAGACCCGATACTACTATGCTTCATTGCGCCGCTGGACCAATTCATGCTTCTCGAGCCGCTCGCTTTGCCAGATCTGCAACCATGAGTAATTGTACGATAGACGCTTGTGCAAAGTTGTGATCGATCTGTGACAGCCTTTATCGTACGTGGTCCTCCTAGCTTCGTGCCCTATGCGTGAATCTGACCCAGTAAATAGCTGTGTGATTACCAATAGAGGTTGATAAGGATATTGTAGACCCGAGATCTGAGAAATAACAAGTCGAAATTCGCAATGTAAGCGACCATGTGATACACGATGGAGTAGTCGAGATAACCGCAGTTGAAAAGCACCTAGATAACTATCGGTATTGAAACAAGCTTCGAATAGGGCATCATAGGAACTGTGTCACTCGAACTTAGTTGCCCGCAGGCCGGACTCCCGCTTCGAGATTAGAAGGCGTCACAGTCGGGTTGGCATTTGCGTCCGCGTTTTGCCCTCCGTTGTTACGTCGAAAGTTGGGGAATGCAGCCCTAAGCCCTGCAAACATGCCCCCCGCGCCGCGATTCGAGTCGGTTTGAGTTGAAGAGGCAGGTTGACTGACAGCAACGTTGTCCCGTCTTCGTTCACCGTGGCGCCGCCGAGACCCTCGTTGGTCGTTGTTAGACACCACATACACCGTCCTTGCTGGACGACTTAGGCCGAAGAAAGCATGTCTCGGTCTGTTCGGCATGTTCATGCGGTTGGATCGTGGGTCGTTGGATAAAGTGACATGGATAACGCCAGGTTGGCCATCGACTGGTTCGCCGGCTGGGCGTGGTTTAGGAGTGTAGTAGTCGGCCTTGCACAACGGACAGCATGCTCGCCTGCTGGTCAACCACGGGTCAAGGCATGCCGCGTGGAAAGCATGTCCACAAGTCAATCCACGTACGTCGTCGTCGTCTTCCAAAGTGTCGATGCAAATAGCACAGGTGTCACCAGAGGTGCCTTCGCACTCCGGCGGCAATGCGGCGTCAATCGGATCCTCCTCCTCTTCGCCCTCGTCATGCGAAACCCGGGCTTCCTTCGGTGGCGTCGTTCCCTCTGAGACAGCATGGGTCAAAGGCACAGTGCTGGAGGTGCTCTCCTTGGCTTCGTGTTGTGGGGTCTTGGAGTCCCGGTCAATAGGTTCGACGGTGCTTGTCGTTGGCCGGCCCTCCGTCGACATACGCTCCTTGTTCGGCAGCTCTCGAGAAATAGCGTCCGCGTCATGAATACTATTCGGTCGGCTAGGCGCTGAAACGCCACCACTGGTGGGAAGACCATCCCGCGCTCGGCTCGCAACCCAAGTCTTGTACTTGAGCATGGGGAATTTCTCGTTGACTTCGTCTATTGTCATTAGTTTTTTCTCACGACGGCGTCGGTGCGGCCGAGGCATGGTCTCCATGTTGATCTGGTCGCCCTCCTCCGCCATGCGCATCTGACGAGTTCGAGCATTATATCGAAAGCAGTACTTGACGCCCACAATGATCCTGCACCGCGGGTTAGCTACCCATTTGGCAAAACATGAGACGGCACACAGAAAACCCACCAGAGGTTTGTGAAAACGACGCCGAAGCCCAGTGCCACAAAAAACAAGAGTGGCGACTGGGACCCTCCGTCTTTGTTACCATCCTTTTGATTGTTATTCCCGGATGACGGGTTGGCAGTGGCGGATGGAGAAACAAAAGTGGACGATATTGATGTTGGTGAAGCGGCTACCAGAGTAGAGCTGGCGCTTGTCGGAATTGCTGAGCCCGTTGCTGAGGACGTCGCTATGGCCGTCGCCGATACTACTGCTGAGGTGAGTATCGAAGTGCCAGTCTCGGCGACCTGCCTCGCCACGGCGCGCACGCCTTCCAATATGGCTGGATTAACGTAAACCATTTTGCCGACTGTGGACAGATGAAGTGCCGATGAGATATGAGTGGCGACGAGGTGCGATTTACTGTCGCAGAGTGTCCATCAGGTAGAGATTGAATATCGCACGCAGCCGTCACCAGTCCGTAGAGAAACCTGTTGTGTCCTAGCAGTTTGTCGAAGCCCACAGAGAAAGGAACTGTTTGTCGAGGACAAAAAAAAGAAGGATGAGCGAGGTCGAGGGCAAATGTTGCTAAAGCCTCTCGGAAGGCTTGGAGGTGACTGAAGAACAGAAGCAGACGCAACGTAAGCGGGTAGGACGCCCGAGTGCGAGGGCTGATGTGTGAATGGTTGAATGGAAGCTTGGGGCGTGACAAGCCCGGAAAGTGGAGAAGAGTGACCTGCTGAGCGACAAAGCGATGAACTTGCAGAAGGTGCAAGCACAACGGCGACTCGAGACTGCAGTGTGAGAGCGAGGAGCTGCGAGAAGTGAGAGTGAGCGAGTGGAAATCGTTAAGGCTCTGTAACGCACGGTCGCCAGGCCACAAGCGCTAAAAGTGTTGGTCGTGATTGTCGAAACGGGGGATTCCTGAGATGGATTGTTGCGTACTAGTGCTGAGGTGGTGTCACCATGAAAAGCAGCCGGAAGGGGGAAAAGATACGAATGGAGGGAAGGGAAATCGCTATGGTTGTACAACGTTCAAACTGGGACCGGGTTTGTAAGAGATTTGTGAGAACTGTGAAAAACATGGAACTGCTTTCAGTGAGACTTGAGGACGGGAACGGAACGTGCACGACGAATCCTGGTTTCATTATTCATCCATTTGAACGCATCCTCTTGTCTTCGATCACCGCGGTGTCAATGATAAGACGATTCCACACACTCCTACAGTGACAGTTTGCCCCCCTCACAATCGCTCTCACTCATCGTGGACATGGCACAGCAAAGCCACAGTGACCAGGGCTGGGCAAGGGACACTGGGGGATCGGGGTTGGATGGCTTCCACCCATTGCTTTTTCCCCTCAGTCACAAAGGGCTGCTCTCGTCAGCAAGAAGGGAAGGGGGGTCAAGCCGTCGAGGGTCTTGGACCCCCGGAAGAGACGGACGGGATTGGCGGAGTCTCTGGAAAAGGAAAACAGGGCAAAAAGCCAGCGACGAGTCGGCAAGGGTGGCCTCACCTTCGGATCAGCTTGGCTCGGGCTTGGATTTGATTCAAGATCACAAAAGGCTCCGTTGTTCATCTGTGCTTTCGACGGGATGACATTGACAGGCCCAAGCGATTGAGGCACTGCAATGACTTCGCCAGGGGACGGGATGACGCACTTCGGTCTTTGTCTTTTGACATGCTGCATTCAGTTTTCACTGTCCACGTGGAAGGGCGGGCTACATATCTTCGCATATCGACAGCCATTTTTCAATTGCAAAGTCCATGGAGCTGCTCTGTCTCCAGAGTTTCGCTTGCAGACTCTCCACGCTGCGGTTCTGACCATGTGCCCTGGTGCAGAGTTGCAGACGTGCTAAATTCTGAAATTCTGGGGTACTTTGCAGTTCACCCCTGCCTACCCCAATGTCTTGGCAGCGGCTGCATCTCTTTTTGAGTTTTGTCGGATCTCCTTTCCATCATCTCTGTATCATCCCGTCCGGGCTCCTCAAGGATGGTTGTTCGGACACTTGCCCATTTGCCTCGAAGCATCATCCCCGAGAACACAATCATCAAGTTTCCTTAGAAAGGCAAGATCCATGTTCGGTTACGAAACATGAAGTTTCTGGTTCTATCAAGGTTCCGCATGCCCCAATTGGTCCAGACCACAACGACACGAAGCGGGATCAATTTCCCCCTCTGAACCTCACAATTACACAAGGGCCCTCGCACGGCGTCATGATAAGCGCGAGGATACCCTTGGGATCCCCTACCAGAGGATACTTTTTGCGGCTAGGTGACGTGAAATCTAAACCTGAAACTCTTGGGAAGCCGACCCCATCGCCTAACCCGCGTTAAGATGGTCAAGGACATTTTGAGATGCTCATTTCTTTCGGTTATCTCCGTAGGTAAAATAAGGTTGTCCTGGTCTTGTCGTATTTGAATCAAGATGCGGAAAAAGGCTAAATACAGGCTGACAGCCCTATCACCAAACGAACTGCTCAGTCACATTGATAGTTACTCCGAGCGCCTATTGAGTGGCGCCGGCACCTACCGAGCCTACCTCTCTTGGTCCTTAATAACCATGCTCGCCTTGGTCCGATGCAAAAACACAGTTCGTCGTACCCATATGTAGGACCTCTACGATTGAACACGGACAATGTCTTCGTGGATATCCAGGTGACTAACCTTGAATATAACCTGCTCAACCGTTCCGTTCCGTTCCTTTTCCACAGGGTAGCCTCAAGAACAATCACGCTGTTGGTTCAGCCCACTCGGACCCACGGGGAAGAAAGAGCAGTTAGCAGAAAGCGAGTAAAAAACTTGGAATCATTCCCATCTTTGCGAGCTCGGGACGGGTGTGTGTGGTAGACATAACGAAAAGCATGCTTGTGTCCAAACGTTTCACTCAGTCCATGTTTGCCAAACCAACCTGTGATCGTTAGTTGTCTTTCAAGAACTTTGCCGGGAGAAGTGATTACCGAACTCCAGGTGTCCAAGAAAAGGAAAGAAGAAAATACTAGAGGCCACCAAAGCATGAAGCATTTGATGAGGCCAACGCTCATTGTCGTCTATACACAGGACTGCCCCCAGATCCCCAATCATCAACCCACTGGATCGGATCAGATCACCATGCCCAATCCATCTCGATCTCTCTCTATCTCAACCCCGCGCCCAGGACTCAGGGTGCCCGCTAGAAAATGAGCTAAGCCCAGCCCACTCTTTGACCTTCCGACCCTGTCCTTCGTTTCGGGGTCTGCCTTCTGCGGCAGCTGGGCAGTCATGCAATGAATGGTCTAAGCCTCCCCGCGACGACCAAAGACGCGCGGCTTGGCTGCATCTTTGGTGCTGGCCGGTGGTGCCCGTGGGAAGGGAACAAATCGCGCGAAAGACAGAGGAAGAAGACGAAGACAATGCGGGCTTCTAGAAGTTGATTAATGAAAGACGGGAAAAAAAGAAGGGGAAAAGTCGAAGGTGGGAAGTTGTAGTAAGAATTGCTCGAAAGGGTGAAAAATGCAAAAAGATATTAGATGTGATCCGACTGAGGCTCGATCTCAGGACCTTCAGTGTGTTAGACTGACGTGATAACCAACTACACCATCGGACCAATGGATACTAGTTTGGGGTGGACAAAGGATCTATAAGCCCATCAAATTCGTTGTTTCCTTGGGTTTTGAGGACTATTTGCACTCGTTGTGCAGAAATGGAGAGAAAAGTCTGTGTGGACATAACAGAACTGTACCTCTGCCTATGAGACACATTTGCCGATGACAATGTCAGCGGTCAATCCAAGAAGGGCAGGCATGGAAAACACGACGCTCCCGGAAGCCGACGCACAGCTTTTATGTGCAGTCAGTACCACGGAGTTCACGCGAGGATAACAGCGCTCAAGTGAGGCACGAGCCATACTTGTAAGACTTCACAAATCAAGATAGGTCCGAGTTGCAAGCTCCACAAACCAAATCATTTATCTTCGGAGGTTATATATGTGGCGTACAATGACGTGCCTAACCAGACCTTGACCCTTGTTCGTCATCTGGTTACCGACCGGTCCCTAACGCTCAATTCTCCAAGGTAAAATAGACCTTAACCTCCACCTCATTCGACCAGCCGGCATCGAGACCCATCTCCTTCCAGGCAGTTTCAATGTCAATTTCGAGGACATGGCTACTGGTCTTGCTCACAATTACCGTATGAGGCGGGATGGGCTGGCCTTGAATCGTGGCCATGAATTCGTCTTGAATGGATAGCTCCGGAAGGTGGGAAATGTAGATACCTAAGCGGTAGAATGTTAGTTAGTTTTGCTATTTTATTTTGCGGAGGATGGTTATTACCAAGTACACCCAAGGCCTTCAGCCTGGTGCTAATCAACAATCGTCCGTTTTCGAGCAGGTCGGTGCTGTGGTTCAACATGGCAGCTGCCCCGGCCATCTTTCCCACCAGCCCCAGGCTTGCCACATACACACGACCTCTGCTCTCAGTCTCATAAAGGGACACGGGAAAGACGGAAAGAATATCGTAGCCGCCGTTGTCGAGAGATACCGTCAACAGAGAGGCGGACATGGTCGTCTGAACCGGCGCGGTCACCTCTCCACTCTGGTGAGAGCGTACTACGTACCACATCGATGGGAGGACACCCGAAAATCGGATAAGAGGGACTAATTCTGTCAACGGACGGCCCGATACGTTGAACAGGCCCATGATCGGAGTGCCCGTGACTGCCCTGCCATTGTAAGCGCTGATTTTAAGCAAAGACAAATCATCGTAGTTGACATATTGGTCAAGGCTACGACCCAGCACGCTGGGACGGAAAATGACGGTTCTGCCGCGTGGCGTGACACCAGTCATCTGCTTGATCAAATCGAGGTCGTACTGGCCGGGAACGTCGGTGATGTAGATGGGACCGCCGCTCACACAGCGTGCTGCAGCATGAAAGCCGGCATATGCGCCAGCAGTTTGGAACATGTCCCAATCGGGGAGGATGTTGAGGTGCTGGGTGAGCAAGCTGTTGTGGGCATTTGCCCAGACGTGCCAGGGGTGAGAAGATGGGACTTCGGGGAAAAAGTCATCCGAGTTCCTGCAGAGCATCGTGGGCCGTCCACGGGGAAGTTGTGTATGGAAGATGATCTGCGGAGACAGGGACATGCAAGAGATGGCTCTGCCGCTGAAGTGCCGGAGTGATGCGAGCAGCCAGTTGTCCAGGTACGGTTGGATGAGCTCGCGCCGAACCTTTGGCGATACCCATGTGTCGACCATGAACTGTCCATCAGTCTTGACTCCTGCCACACCACTCTCAGACAGAAAGCGATAGAAGTCATCGTAGAACTTGTGGACATCCTCCTGCGCAATGACTGTCATCTTGCCGGCAAGGGGGATGTTCTTACGTGAGCTATCTTCGCCACGCACAACCTCGATTGTCCTGTAGCGTTTGGCAAGATTGCCATCGGGTGCTATGCCAGCCCAATACCCTAGGAGGGTATGCCACACGGCAACGTGCTCAATATTCTTGTGCTTGGATCGGATTTCGGAAACCAGTCCTTTGAGTCCATTTGGAAAGGCTTTGGGTTCGGCCTCGAAGTCATTCCAACCTTGCTGCCACTGGTCTCCACGGTAATCAATATCTTGCCAGTTGTCGTCGATGATCAAGTTGCTGATGTGGATGTTGTTATCGGCCAGAGCATCGACTGCCATGATTACCTTTTCCGCAGTCAACCTTTGGCCAAGAGCGTTCCACGTGCCTGCGTACTCCCGTTAGACTTGCAATCTGAGTATATTGACAACTTTCACACTCACAGTAACCCAAGCCGTCATACCAATTCTCGTACCAATTAGCCTCGACATTGTCACCAAGTGTCTCCAGCTCCTTAGAAGACTCGTCAACTCTGTTGGCAGTGCTGACAAGGCCGCGAGCGTGGTACATGACAGCAGCATTTGCACTCTCAAAGTTGTCGCCAACCGCTACTAGAACAGTACCGTTACCGGCTTCTGCGCTATCGTTCCGAACCTGGCCGTCAATGTTAGTCGTGATCAGTGCCCATTGGTCTGGCGATCAAAGCCTACATGAATGGTTAACCGTCCATATTCGTCGCTGCGAAACAGGGTCATGCCATCGACGGCCTTGTTGATACCGGCGAAGCCCAGAAACACCAAGTGTTTGCCCTTGCTGGAAAGAAACGAACACAAAAGTGCATCTTTATCGAGTTCGACAGTTGATCTTCCCTGTCTCGGAGCGAGCCAAGGAGACCAATCTCTGACCAAAGCGAACCACCTGTCGCCGCCCTGGTCAGCACCCAGACAATATTCCAAAACATCGGCTATCAAGAAGGTCCCAATCTCCTTACCTTAGAAATCCTCCCCAAGGAGTGCCGAGCGAAACATTGCTGAAAGTCGACTTATCGTCGTCTTTAGCCCCATCAACGGGAACTTCAATGGACCAGAGTCGAGTTCCGGGACATTGACTTAGATGAGAAGTCCATTTCAGAGATGGGTTCAAGCCGTGAATCAGATCTGGCAAGTCCTCACTATCACTCCCTTCTGCCGCTTCATCATCCACCACAATGTAGCCATCGCCTAGACCCTGCTCGTTACGCACCCATTTCCAATCATAGTCAGGCCCCTGGCGGAACTTGATGGTGAAACTCAACGATGACTGCACAGTAAGATTGAGAGCAAAGTGCAGGCGTGTTAGCTGATCCGCAGGGTCGTGCAGGGTTGACGGGAAGTTCCTCTGCCCACTTGAGGCGAAGGGTATCTCGACCCAGCTTGCCTTGCGACCATCGAAGCTGCCAGTGGAATGCCAGAGCGCAAGCTGCCACGAGTCAGGAGCGAGGGATTTGGGAACCTCCAACACAGCATGAAATGTCACACTGCCATTCTTCAACTGGGTGATCTGCTCCAGAGGCGGGTAGGTTGCGACGAAAGGGGACATGGTCGGACGAGACCTGTTGGTTTACCAGGCGAAAGTCCCGATGTCGGTCGTAGTGTTGGATCGAGAAGATATCAAAGAGTGACAGACACTTTGACGAAGGCGGAGGACTAGAGATAGAACACGGCGGATGTATTGAAGATGGGAGGTAACTCGTGATAGGTGATGAAGTTGTTAAGCAAAGATATGTCTGAGGAGGTACCTATGTGGTCCCTGTGTAAGCTCTCAGCGAGGGCAAGGAAAAGACCGAAGAAAAGGAAGAAGCCCAATGACGATGCCAGCACAGAGTAAGAGTAGGTAGGCGTGGGATGCTCAAGAGAGAAGCCAGAATAGTTAAATCATGCCGGAGTCTGCTAGGGCTATTGCACCTCTCCGATCGATGGCACTAATGCTTAGAGTAGTGCCATATGCTACTACGTTACGAAGCCCGAGAAACCATTCCCGACTGCGGATGAGGACATGGTACATAAGAAAGAGAAGTGAGATGGAATCCTTGCGCGGATTGCTGAGAGGTCGGGACGAAATTTGCGGATCATTCCAATTTAGGGAGGTGAGGGAGTTGGTAGCATGCGTACTGAGCAATTGTACAGGTGGTGGTACGAGCAGTTGGAGTCAGCTCAAACATGATGGGACGAGATGATGTGCGAAGAGGGGATGGAAGGAAGGAAGAACAACACCCACGGGCGGTGCATGAAGCTTCGGCTCCTGCCATGTGCAACTTCCCGAACTTGCACTTGCACTTGCACTTTGCGGTACCGTATCTCTATAACTCAAGCGATAGTACCGCTAGATCGTGGATTGTTGTAGGGAAAAAAACAAAGGCATGGACGACTTCGATACCCGCCTGAGAACTGTAGATAGTTAGACAGCCCTACCGGATACGGGTATCGTTGTGCTCTGTGAAATGCAACCTCGAACTCGACTAGACTTGGCGATGACATAAAAGGTCGCGATGTGCCAGGTGAGCTGCCCGTGGTGAGCTACATATTACGGGAGCTGCGGGAGTACGGAGCACGGGGCTGCTGTTGCTGGCTGGAACCCTCGAGTTTCGTCTTTCGTGGAAGAGGGGAACCTCTGAGCTCTGACGTGAAGCCCAGCAGCTTCCCGTCGTCCAGCTACGTCGCTGGCAGTTTGGCCGTGTTGGCGGGCTCCATTGCTGTGGAGAGGGGCAGAGTCGCATTGTGAGAACGAACCACAATGGCTCAATTTGCAAGCTGGAAGCCAAGAACCCGGCCGGCAGAGGTGCACGTGATCCAGTTTTTCGAGCTTTCCAGACTGGAGCCACTCGGTTGGCACCCCGGGGATTCCCGCGGCCTTGAAAGTGAGGCAAAATTAACGACTTTTTTGATGTGAGCAGCTAGAGGTCCTCACTGTAGCATCCTTTCCTTCAAACCGCTCATTCCACCCCCCTTCAAACCACCGACCTCCATGGCTTCCCGGAGACTAGCTCTCAACCTGGCGCAGGGCGTGAAGGCCCGCGCTGGGGGTGTTATCAACCCTTTCCGCAGAGGGCTTGCTACTCCTCACAACGGCTCCGGCATCAAGACCCAGACCACCACCCTCAAGAATGGCTTGACCGTGAGGACTCCCCCCCGACCCCCGAGCCCGCCTCCGAGCCTCCCCCTCCGGCCCGATTGACCCCCTCCCCGGCTGCGGCCCCGGACCCCAAGACACCTCCGGACTTGTTCTAACGTCAATTGCTATCACAGGTTGCTTCCCAGTACTCTCCCTACGCCCAGACCTCCACGGTTGGCATGTGGATCGATGCCGGTTCCAGGGCCGAGACCGACGAGACCAATGGCACCGCCCACTTCCTCGAGCACCTTGCCTTCAAGGTACGCCCCCGATGTTACGCGTTACGAGCCCTCTCTCCGGCTTATGGTTAGCTTGGATATGGCGCGTTGGGTCGTCAGATGGATCGTTGGATCGTATGAGCAGGGCAGCAGGTTAATTCGACGACGATACATAGGGAACGACGAAGCGCACTCAGCAGCAGTTGGAGCTCGAGATTGAGAACATGGGCGCTCACCTCAACGCCTACACCTCGGTTCGTCTGATCTTGTCGTCCGGCTCATCCGCCGCCCGCTAACCCCCGGGCAACAGCGCGAGAACACTGTCTACTTCGCCAAGGCCCTCAACGAGGACGTCCCCAAGTGCGTCGACATTCTCCAGGATATTCTCCAGAACTCCAAGCTCGAGGAGTCCGCCATCGAGCGCGAGCGCGACGTCATTCTCCGCGAGTCGGAGGAGGTTGAGAAGCAGCTCGAGGAGGTTGTTTTCGACCACCTTCACGCTACCGCCTACCAGCACCAGCCCCTCGGCCGCACCATCCTCGGCCCCCGTGAGAACATCCGTGACATCACCCGTACCGAGCTCGTGAACTACATCAAGAACAACTACACCGCCGACCGCATGGTTCTCGTTGGCGCCGGTGGCGTTCCCCACGAGCAGCTCGTCGAGATGGCCGACAAGTACTTCTCCAAGCTCCCTGCTACCGCCCCCGAGAGCAGCGCTTCCATCCTCTCCAAGAAGAGGCCCGACTTCATCGGTTCCGATATCCGTATCCGCGACGACACCATCCCCACCGCCAACGTTGCTATCGCCGTTGAGGGTGTCAGCTGGTCCGACGACGACTACTTCACTGCCCTCGTTACCCAGGCCATCGTTGGCAACTACGACAAGGCTCTTGGCAACGCTCCCCACCAGGGCAGCAAGCTCAGCGGCTTCGTTCACAAGCACGACCTCGCTACCAGCTTCATGTCCTTCTCTACCAGCTACAGCGACACTGGGTAAGCACGCCCAGCTTGGGGGTTTTCTTTTTTGACATGAGGTACAACTACTGACATGGGGAAAATACAGTCTCTGGGGTATCTACCTTGTCTCTGACAAGCTCGACCGCGTCGACGACCTTGTCCACTTCGCTCTCCGCGAGTGGACCCGTCTCTGCTCCAACGTTACCGAGGCTGAGGTTGAGCGCGCGAAGGCCCAGCTCAAGGCCTCCATCCTCCTCTCCCTTGACGGCACCACCGCCGTCGCTGAGGACATTGGTCGCCAGATCGTCACCACCGGTCGCCGCATGAGCCCCGGTGAGATCGAGCGCATCATTGATGCCGTTTCCGCCAAGGACGTTATGGACTTCGCCAACAAGAAGATCTGGGATCAGGATATTGCTATCAGCGCGGTCGGCAGCATTGAGGGTCTGTTCGACTATGCCCGCATCAGAGCTGATATGAGCAGGAACACTTTCTAAGCGAATGGAGAGCAAGAGGGGGGCCGGGGTTTGTATTATAATCGGTGTTGCATTCCAGCCCAAAACCTGTACTCTAGGGTCGGAGGCTAGACATAGAGCAATCAATTTCCTTGCGTACAAAGTCTTACGGTACAGGTTCGGTTGGCGAACAGGGTTACAAAATGGTTATGTTCCGGGACGAGAGAGAGGTGGAGCTAGGAGGCTAGAGGCCGGGATTACCACTTCGATTACGGATTTTTGGCCTGGTTCGCGAATCTTTGACGACATTGTGCTCCAATGGCTTACGCGAGGTGAGAGAGATTGAGTAGGACAAAGATGATGAATGATGAGAGACTTGCCACGACGCTGGAGTTGGACGAAACCGCATCCAGGGCCTTTCGCAATGTTCACCTGCAGGAAAAATCAGTGATGATGGTATCCGAAAGGTTACTATGAGTCGATTCTCTGAATCGAAGTCTGGACCACGCAGCAGTGTGTCGGGTGTATTTACAAAATAGTACACAGACTTGAAAGAGGCGCCTTGTAACATGAAGGTTATGCTGTAATGCCTGCCTTGCTGGAATGCCTACGCGGCCTGGGCTTCGGAAGGTGGCACAGACCAACCGGAGTCGGGGAGTTGGAGTCACGGTACGGACCTGAGACAGCGGAGGGTCGGGGTACGTACTCGGCTCGCTAGCTGCTAGTGAAGCGCACCCGGCCTTATCGTGTTGGTGGCGATCAATTTTAGCGCAGGTGGGTGCGGTGCGCACGGGGCAACAAAGCCTTTCAGCCAAACGGCAGTCGAACTTTGGCACTTTAACGTGACGTCCAGTGCAAACTCGGGCCGGTGACCATCTGAGTACCGCCCTTGTCCTGTTACGCCTTGTCTTGATCTGACCTCTCCCCATTTGACCCTTTCCTGTTTGCAGATCCCTCCCCCGAACCCATTCGTTCCGGTTGTTCGGTTGCTGCACCCTCTTCTCGACTCGCCGTCTGCGAAGCGAACTTGCGCCGGTCGGAGGCGGCATATATCCATCAGCTGCGACCCAGTGCCCTTAAACCTCCACCCGAACATCGAATTCTCAGCATCGCGATCATGATTCCCCAATCCGTCCGACGGGTCGTGGCTGCCGCGCCGCAGTCGCCCGTCGTTTCCTCTCTGGCAGCCTCGTCCGCCCCTCGCGCCGGCGCCTCCTATATGCTCTCGTCCTACCAGCCCAATTCCCTGCAAAAGCGACGATACTCCTCCTCCAAGCCATCTAGCCCCGATGATGGCTCGTCCAGGGTCTTCGCGACCCGCGGCTCTGTGCCCGCCGCCGGCACGTCCAAGACTCCTGGAGAGAAGCGCAAGCGCAAGGCGAAGGAACCGGTCATGCCGCCGCTCCCCAGTGTGCCCAGCACCAGGCACATCAAGGACGAGGGTTCGTTTATTCCCGCCATTTATTGTTACACATGTCTGGAATTAAGTTACTAACAAGCCGTTTTAGCTCTCGCGCTTTCGACCTTCTTCGCCCTCCACAGGCCCATCTCAGTTACCCAGCTTCTTCCCAAGATTGTGACCGAGGAGTCATTCGCCGAGATCTTCAACCACCGCAAGGGACACAAGGCGACCGATGTCCTCTCGACCTTGTCGCAGGCCGTACACGATCTCGAGTCGCCCATGTCCGGGCTTAAGCTCTCGGATAACGACATCGAAGACGGCTCTACCAAGATCAGCCTCAAGCACCCAGACGGCACCGAATCCGATGTCTACTTCCAGCTAAACTCCATGTCCGGCCACTTCCTCCCCTTCACCCCTCCTCCGCCGCCCGAGCCGATCGCCGAGGTTGACGAGGCCGCCGCTGAGGCCGAGGTCTCTGCCGCTATCGCCGAGGAGATTGCCGCCGAGCATGAGCCGGAAACGCGCGTGTATAAGGCGGTTGTCACGATCGAGGAGACGAGGGATACCAACGGCCAGTACAAGATCATGGCGCACAGCCCACAACTCGTCGAGGACGATGCCGTGCAGCCGCGCAGCTTCCTGGAGCGCCTCGCTCTGCGCCAGATCCGCTACGAGGATGCCCGTCAGCAGCAGGGGATCATGCACGCCATTAGCGTGCGCAGGCAAAAGAAGCTGAAGATCAAGAAGAAGAAGTACAAGAAGCTCATGCGCAGGACAAGAAACGAGCGTCGCAAGCAGGATAGACTCTAAACTAAACCATAGGAGTATATCCGGCTGGTGGATGCGTATTGTTTTGTCGTTTTTTCTATACCTCAACTCGCAATGTAAAATATCCTCTCTACATACTCACGCTCACGCTGTCCTACTCTCTGGTGTCCCGTCACCCAGTGACCAGTAATCAGTGTGTATTGTTTGAAAGTCTCATGGAATCATTTGCTCAGCTGCTTGACGGAGAGGTTTTTTGGTTTGATTTTCTTTTGGGTTCAGCATATTCGCGCATTAGAGGGAAGAGGAGAGAGGCAAGCTCAGTAGGTTAAGAAGGTATCAGTAGTTAACAGAAGAGGACGATATCCCAACATGAATACGCTTCATAAGGCCCCGTGTAAACTCTCGTGAATGTTTAGCGATCACTCATAGACTGGCCTGTGGGCAAAGATACCTCTCATCGTACCCTTTCACTTATCAACTTGCCTATACTCTGACTTCTTCTGAAATTCTCGATTTACTCTCAATCAAAGCACCCTATCTGATCCCCTTAGCTAGATGAAGATCATGTCACATGTCGTTAGTCCAGCCGCGGGTTTTTCAAATCATGGATTTATCCTGACATCACGCCGTGACTGAGTGTATAGGTCCTACTCTCCTCGACTTGGACGGTTTTGCGCAGGAGCGCACCCTCAGACATCCCCATTCCCTCGGCACATTTGCCCTAGGGTTAAACGGACTGTGTACTTTCCCACCAGAGTCATGCCATCTCAGGATCACCGGCGGCGGCATGTTGATTCGAGATTCGGGCAGTAGGTATAGGTACACTACAAAGCAACCGGAGCCGACATTCGGCGCTTCTAGCCCAGACGAGTACTCGAATGCACATACCTAGGTAGGATCGGATTCAGCATATCACAATTCACACAATCTCCATCCCCAGAACAGAACAGCCCCATGGGGTTAATCTTGTATGACATTCCGCCTTATTTCAAAACGCTGTGTACCAGCAACCGCCGTTCCGGCCCGTGCCAAATTTCAGGGGCATTTACCTTGGTTTTGGAAATTCTGGGAAATTTTCTGCGAGAATCATGTATGTAAGGTATGTAAAGATCTAGACCCGTTAACTAGACCTACCTAGGCTCTTGTGGCTCTCTGTAGATTATCAAACTCACGTACTCGTACTACAGTACTGTACCATAGTATGTCTCAAACCATTCAACAGAGTTGAGTTGGGGTAGACAGAGAGACAGACAGACCGCTCGAGTCCTCCCTCCTCACTCCGTATTCCGACGAGCGGGCGGTGTGTGGTGATGCGATGATGATATCAATCAGGTGGGCAACGGCAGTTATCCAAATCGAACGCAACTTAATAGGACCTGGCTCCTGAGTAGGGAGATAAACATTGACGACGAAATCGGTGCTTTTACTCCGGGCCTTTGTCACACGGGCAACGGCAGGTAGGTGGCGGAAAGTGTGGAATTTTTCAACTTCTTCTTCTTCTTTAGATGGTTCGGTGTTGCTTCAGTTCGATTTGTGATATGTGTAGTTTGTGGTGTGTGCTCGGTGTGAATGTGGCGTGGTTTGCGGTGTTGGAATGTTGTGAGACAAGTCGGGGTATACTTATGATATCGATGTGCCCGACCTTTCGGTCCTCGGTCCTCGTCTCGGAACTGTTGATTGTTGTTTTTTCATGCAGTGGGATAATGGGCCGTTTTGGGATTGGAATTCATGAAAAAACGGAAATGTCAAATCAAGACTGGTGGGAGGGGGAGGGAAGAAATGGACGGGATGTGATGATATGTAAAGTTATGCAGGGACGTCGATACCCCTCGTCGAAGTTTACACTCGTGTCAGAGCGAGACCTCTTCTTGAAATCTCAAGAGTTCATGAAGAGCTCGCTTGTGTGTTTCATTACTCAGGTTTAGAGGGGGAGGGTTGCTTCTAAACCTGACGAGTAGGAAGAATGACAGGGCATTCTGCATCGATCTAATGTAACATTCATCAGCTGTGCGCTGCAGCTATCTTGAGGTAGCTACCCCTAACTGCATTGCTTACTCTACTCATGCCCCGCCCACGACTCCCGCTCCAGCCGTAGAGGTGTCTCAGCAAGTCCCCATCCGATGGCATCATCGCATTGTCGGCCATTGCTCTTTGGCCCCTAGCTATTTCGACATCAGATAATTCCAAATTCCCGTCATTCTGCTACAGATCTCCTCTCCTCCTCTGCAGAAGCTTAAACAGTGTCCTTCTTAAGAACAAGCTGCCCACTTACAACTTCCTCATCTCCACCCTCACCATCATCACCGTTCAGACTCCCATTTGTCCACCTGTAGTGACTTTTTGTTCCCTTCGTCCACCCCAAGAACCAAACCAACCAACCACCACCACTTCCATCACAATGGCTCTCCCTCCCAAGTTCGCCGGCCAGCGTTTCATCCCCACCGAAGGAGCTGGCGCGAGCTCTTTTCCTTCTCAACCCCTCCACACCGTCGAGATCTTCCTCGACTACGTCTGTCCTTTCTCAGCTAGTAAGTTATTAATTTAGTTCCCAATCACCCTACCTTACTTTCCGTCTTACCCACCCTTTCATCAAGTAAACGATAACTAATTCCCCAAAACCCTTGACCAGAAATCTACAATACCCTCTACACCTCCCTCTTCCCCGCCCTCGCTTCCGACCCCTCCGGCCTAGGCTCCAAGCTCCAATTTATCTTCCGCCACCAAGTCCAGCCCTGGCACCCGTCCTCCACACTAACCCACGAGGCGGGGCTAGCCGTACAGCGTTTAGCCCCCACCAAATTCTGGGACTTCAGCGCGGCCTTGTTCAAAGACCAAAAGGCTTATTTCGACGTGAGCCTGGTGAACGAAACGCGCAATGAGACGTACAAGCGGCTGGCCAAGCTAGCCTCCCAAAGCGTGGGGGTTGATGAGAAGGAGGTGTATGAGTTGTTGACTATCCCGACGGAGGCGGCCGACGATGGGAGTTTGAACGTGGGGAATGCGGTGACGAATGACTTGAAGGTGGTGATTAAGATGGCGAGGCTGGTGAGCGTGCACGTGAGTCCTACGGTTATCTTTGATGGGGTGGTGGCCGGGGATGTGAGCTCGAGTTGGACGGTGGAGCAGTGGTTGGATTTTTTTAAGAAGGCTACTGCTTGATGGGTAGATTTGATATGCGAATGGGAGAGGATGCTTTAGCGGAGGGGACGACTCCTGAAAACCCTGAGAGGATAGAGTAGGGTCGAGCTGACACGTAAAAGATAATGCGAGGAGGTTCAGCAGACTGGACCGGGTCGGTATCTTTTTTACGACTAAATGATGTGTGGGTATAGCACAATCAAAATTGATTTGAAGACGGGGAACCAAAGCTTATATTTTCAACTGTAAGATAAGTCCACAGACGATGACCTGACGTTCCGGATATTCAGGTGAAGAACACTCATGACATGTCCAGAAAAGGAAGGACTAGTACGAGAGAAGCAATTCGGCCTCTTCTGTAGCAACTGTCCAGCAAACTCCTCCAAAACTCCAGAACAATGCCATGACGTGACGCTCAAGAACGCAAGTAGCAAGTATCAAAACATAAAACACAATATCACAACTTTTATCACATAGAAGACAAAGAATGGGAAGAAGATCAACGGGCAACAAACACCACACTGAGGTTATGCCCAAGTCCTCAACATTCTATTATCAGTGACACCGGCTTTCATGATCATGTTGGATCGTTGCAGACTCTCAGGTCGGTTATTGAAAGCATACCCGGCTCACTCCACACCACCGGCCGCGCTCATTGATCGAGTTTACTTCCTGCTCCTCCTCTGCTTCTTAGCAGGAGGTGCTGGCGCAGCCTCGGCTTCTGACTCGGACTCTTCAAGCTCGCTGGCACCTTCGATGTCGAGGTCGGAACCTTCCTCGCCATCTTCACCGCCAGAGCCCTCTTCCTCGTCTTCCTCTTCCTCATCGCTCGACTCGTCCAGGGGTATCATGTCTTCAGCAGTGCTCTTCTCCTCGCCCTTCTCCTCAGCAGCCTCTTCGACCTCAGAGTCGCTGTCACTGTCGAAGCCGGCAAAGTTCTCGAGGTCATCGTCCTTGGAACCCTCTCCTGCCGTAGCGGGAGTGGTGGCAGTGGTAGCAGGCTCGCTCTCGTCCTCGTCCTCGTCACGTTTCCGCTTCTTGGACATTTCTCCGTAGCGACCCTCACGGCCCTCCATGGTATCAGTTTCGCCCTCCTTCATGGCGGGGGCAGGTGTGAACCAGGGGATCTTGCCGCGCATGAAGTCGTTGAGAACCATCTTAGCAACACCATCAACATCAGGCTCACCACCCTTGAGAAGTCTGCCGCCCTTCCTGGCAAGCATCTCAAGGAAGTGGATATGGTCCTTCCAGCCCTTGAGCTCGTATGTCCTCTCCATGTGATGAGGCTTGACCTTGTTCAACACTGCAGGGATGTACTGCTCCGGGTTATCGACGTTCTCAACACGGACGACACCACGAAGGAGGAGATCCTGTGGTGTATCGTTCTGGTTGGGAGGAACAATACCAGGGCAGTCGATGAGGTAGATCCTCCTCATCAAAGTAACATACTGCCATACCTTGGTCTCGCCGGGAATGGGGGCGACCTTAGTGACGGCCTTGCCACGAAGGGCATTGATGATACTCGACTTGCCGACATTGGGGTAGCCGACAAGGCCGACACTGATCTGTTTCCTGTCCTTGTGAAGGATGCTGAACTGTCTCAGGAGATCGATCAAAGAACCACGACCGAAGGGGTTCTTGATGCTAGATCTCATAGCACATGTGGGGTGATCCTTCTGAAGCACACGGATCCATGCAGCCTATTTTTCCAGTTAGTCTCAATTCGTTGAGAAACTAGCAAACAAGATGTTATGTGAAGAAATGTGTGAATCATAACTAAGAAGACCACCACGGTAGGGTCTGCTCAAGGCAGGGTGGAATTCAACTCAAACGAAACACGTCCGGTATCCCGTGAAGTCCTCCAAGACGGAGTCCTTCAAATCCCCGATCCCAAGACGGGACCAAGGAAGTTGGGAGGTGGATATCAATCTCCCAGCGATGTAACAGACCAATCCCAATGATCCCAATGGGCGCAAATGAATGCGGGAAAGATCCTGACAAAATCCCTGGGAACCTCTAAGAGTTGCACGAAGCAAGTCAAGAGGTTCAAGAAGTGGGAGTGAAAGCAGATGATGGTTTAAACTTACGGCAGTCTTGGAAGGAACAAGATCGATCTTGTTCAGGACAAAGATAAGATGCTTGTGAGGAGCCTCAGTGGCAAGGTACTTCTCAACGTGACGACACCTGGTTCCAACGGGATCTCTGGCATCAATAACATGCAGGATGACATCTGATGAATCAATGACCTTGTCTGTTTCAATCGTTAGTAAACCGAAGTCACAAATCCAGGAGGACAGGAGAACCTACACAACTCGTTCCAGATACGCTTTGACTGGCCCTTTGTAAAGATAGCCTCCTTGGCCGTTGAGACACTGAAATCCTCTTCTTGAACATCGTCATCGGCGAGACCACCGCCATAACCAGAAGCACCACTTAGGAGCTTGATCTCCTCGAGCCTGGCTTGGTACGCGTCCATGCTCTTCTCGCTGTGTTCTGTCAAGTCACCGACGGTGTTGAAGCTGAGTTTTGGCCTCTTCCTCTGGGACTTGGGGCCGAAGGTCTGTGAAAACGGCTCGCTCTCGATCGTCATCTTGGCCTGGTGCTTCTTCAACGCATCCTTGGGACCATCTCTGATCAAGCTCATGGGAAGCTTGTTGCTCTTCAACAGCACCGCTATAAGACAAAGCGCATTAGTTTTGGTCGGCGCCACAGGCGATAGTAAGGGGAATTGAACGTACAGTAAGGATCCTTGTCCTTCTCAGCAATCGCCTCCCGGAAAGATGTCAACGTGTCCTGCGAAATGACTCTGGTGTTGTTGAACCATCGCCTGTTCGGCTCGATGACGGCTGTGGGACGGTCTCTGCTCTGAAACGACGCGGCCTGAACGATCTTGCCCTCCTTGTTGCGCGTGGCCCTTCCCTCCTTGAGAATGTTCAAGGTCTTGATCTTCTTTGCGCTCCTGTAGAAGTTCTCGCCCTTGACCTTGGGGTCGCCCGTCACCTTGCCCTGTCGCTCAATGCGAGATCTTTCCTTCTTTCCTGTTCCCATTTTGGCAGATGTCACTCGATGCCAAACTTCTGATTAGGTTTGTGGGTAGAGGATGTAAGATGTGGAAAAATTTCGTTCTCGCCTGCGAGAGCGGTGGTCGGGGGGTATCCGTGAATCGGTGGGGATTGAGATTGACTGGAAAGAAGAAAGAACACGAAAAGAGGGAAGAATGGGTAAAAAAAGCAAGAAACGAGGCTTTGGGGTATCAGGTATCGGCAGAGAGTGTTGCGTGAGGTTCGAGAAGATGAATGGACTGGGGGGAGAAAAAAAAAGATTGGAGAGGGAAGCGAGGAAGGAATGGGAAGGAGGAAATGCAACTCTGCGACTGGCCCGGCGAAAGTTTTCTCAGTTTTTTTGGCGGGGTGTGGAGGCTGCTGAAAGGTCCCCTTGCACAAAAAGTTTAGCGGTGTGCCACGGCAGAACGCCCACGACCATCAAGGCTAGCACCAAAGCGCCCTAGCGCCGCTCTGCCCGCCCCGAGCTTTCAGAATTTCGAGTTGAAAGCCCCGTTCCGTGTCCCACGATCCCGAGCCGAACCTACCTAGGAGCGCGAGAGAGGCCGCTGCACCCGCCTGGTCCGTTCCCTCCCCCGTCGAACCAAACCTCCGCATATCACGGCCCCGGCCAGAGGTCTCCCAAACTCCGAACCCCCTCCCGCCAACCCCGTCTTCAGCCAACCCACCACCTCAAAAATGGCGCCGTCTCTCGCCAGGCCGTCCCTCAACGGCGTTCAGTCCATTCTTTCTTCCTCGACCACAACATGCGCTGCTGCTACCAGTCTAGTAACACGCGCCGTCGCTGCCCGATCATTCAGCACCACCCGTTCGGCTAGAGACTCGGCCCCCCCGCCCCCCGATTCACCCAACTACATCAAGGTCCCCGAGCCACCCCAGTCGTCCGAGGTCAGGCACCCCTTCGTCAAGGGCCACCTGCCGGTTCCTCGCTCCATCTTCCCCAAGAAGGGTGTCCCGGAGAAGGTCCAACCCGGATATGTCGACCGCATCATGCCCAAGTCCGCCGCCGTCCTGGCCGAAGAGAAGACCAAGTCGGTGAAGGACTTTTTGCGCCGCTCGATGGCCGAGGCCCGGCGCAAGTCGCTCGCGGAAGGCCTGCAAGGGCTCTGGCAGCGCAAGGTGAAGCGCGATCAGAAGCAAGCGAAGGAGGCCAAGGCGCGGTTTATGGCGAACAAGCGGGCGGCCCAGGCGCCGGAGCGTCTGGATGAGGTGTTCACGCGCGCGACGATCCGCGAGAGCACGGCCAAGGACACGTTTGTGCCCGTGGATCCGGAGGCGTTCGCAAAGGCCGAGGTGGCGCGCATCAAGCATGCGGAGAGGGAGGCGATGAAGAGCGAGGCGCGCCGGGACGCCCTCGTCCAGCTGTATGTGGCCTCTAAGCACTTCATCGTTGACGAGAAGGAGCTGGAGGAGCACGTCAACAAGCACTTCACCGAGAAGATTCACAACGCCGGTCTCTGGGAAAGCGGCCGCAGCATCTGGGACTCGCAGAAGAACCCTATCAGCATGAAAGAGTTGCGCAGCGAGGTCAGCGGTTTCAACGACAGAGTCACCGCTACCACCTCAGCCGCCGTGAAGACGACAGTCAGGCAGAAGAACGTGGCCGAGGAGTTGACTGGCGGCAAGTTGTAGTTGGGATGCAAGAACGAAAACTCCATCTCATACGTCCGTTTCTGCCCCTATCAGGTTGTACAAATAGTCAAAGGTTTGCTGCTTTATCGTGAGGATTTTACACGATGGGCGAATCCAGCAACCTTGTACATTAAGGAAGGGGGTTGTGTACACATAGAATCAGATCGGCCAAGGACACCAGCCATCACAACACTCATATTGAACTTTTACAACACTGTACTTTATTCCGATACCCTATTTCTCCGAGCCGCTGGTTTTCAGAACAACGCTTTATTTGTTGCCTAAATAGTACGATGATGCCCATGACCCAGTACGCTAGTGTCAACCAATAATCCAAGAAAATTCCATCATGTCCATCATCAAAACGCTGTACAAACAAAGAAAATGGGTACAAGTATGACATCTATCTATCAGAATCAACGCGTCATACACGCCGGTCTAATAACAGTTGCTACATTCTCCAGCTCATATTAACCAGCAACTGTGGTCTAAGCCTGATCTACTATCATCTCGTTACCTCTTCTCGACAAGGAGAATGTGCATGGCACCATAAGCAAGGATGATGAAGGTCATGCCAAAGAGGCCCAGGTTCATGATATCCCTCCACATAGCCGAGTTGTCAAAACCAAAAGTGGTTAAGATTGTAGCACCAGGAACGGTGATATCGAGACCGTACTTGTGGTCAACAAGGGTGAGCTGAGTAACCTCGTTGACAATCAGGGCCTCGAAGCCGTAGTGGAAGATGGAGAGCCACTGAAGCCAAAGTGCCGCAGCTGGAATGGCGTTGTGGTTGAGCAAAAGACCGGCAAACAGCAGACTGAAGAGCATAACCAAGCTGCCAATCAGGTTGGCTACACCTCCATCCTTGCAAACGATGCCAATAAACAGGCAAATAGCGGCAGCGGCCAGGTTGAAGAGGACCAAAACGAGGACAAAGACGAAGAACCGCTGGTAGTCGGCGACGAGACCGGTCATAGGGTAGATGATCGCGCCAAGTAGGATAGGTGGGATGATTCTCAGGGGAACAATGTCGAACAAGACCTTGGCGGCGAAATAAGTAACAGGTGAATAGTAGCCATTCGCCCTCTCGCGTACAAAGAGCAACCTCTCCTGGGAGAAAACACCCAAGCTGGTGAGGGTGCTGAAACCGAACAAAGCGAGGACGAAGAAGAAAAGACCAAGCCTGTTCTGGAAACCCGCAATATCCAAGGTTAAGCCGTAGAACAAGTAGCCGGCAAAGACAGCCAGGAGGATTGCGATGGCGTAATGGGTCAACATCAACATCGGGTTCCGATAAAGGTTCTTCCAAGTGCGCTGAGACAGAATAACAAACTGTCGGAACAAGCCCACGCGAGCATAACCCTTACCCATTGTACCGGTGTAGATATTACCATCTGCAACATATCCGTTGGCATTCTGACCGTTGCTCTGCTCCGCAGCTGCGATTGCCTGATGAATCTCATCATGGGTACCGGCAGCAATGTCAGAATGGACATACGACTCAATAAGAACATCAAGGTCAGTGCCAGTAGCAGCGGGAGGAGGAAGATCATGGAGATCATCGTTCATGTTCCGCAGAGGAGTGACCGGTGGCTGCTTTTGCAATTTGTAACCCCCAATCTCGTCTCCAGCATCCGAGGAGGCAGCAGTGTCAACGGCTTGCTTGCGCCTGGTATAGAGCTCCCTCTCCTGTTTACGTCTGACCGAGTCACGACGGTTGTTCCTAGGGCGCGAAGTGGATGATTCAACCAAGCTGTCATCGCCGATACTGAGTCCAGACACACTGGCAATTGACTTTACAGCTCTAGTACTGCTGGGTCCCACGCTAACCCCATCGACTGACAGTGTACCATCGTCGTAAGAAGTGGTCGATCCGGCATGCATGGTCAAATCAACCAGGTAATCGGCAATGTTGAAACCAGGAGGGCAGGTGTAGCCAATCTGATCGAAATACTCCTGAGCTTGGTGCAGAGGTCCAGAATACACGGTTTTGCCTTGTGCCAACAGAATGAGCCGGTCGAAGAGAGCGACGATGTTGGATCTCGGCTGATGGATGGTGAAAATAACCGTTCTCTTGTAAGTCTTGGCCAGGGTAACGAGGCATTCGACAACGTTGTAAGCATTGTAAGCGTCAAGGCCACTGGTGGGCTCGTCGAGGAACAGGATCGAAGGACTGGTGACCAGCTCGCAAGCGATACCAACTCTGCGCTTTTCACCTCCGGAAATGCCCCGACCTTTGCCTTCTTCGGAACCAATTAGGGAGTCTCGGATGTGGTGGATGCCCAACTGCTTCTCGACCTCGATCACTCTTTGTTCCTTGGCGGCTCGTGTCATGTCTTTCGGCAGGCGAAGAAGGGCGCTATTGAGAATGGTTTCGTGTACCGTCAACGTCGGCAACATGGTGTCCTCCTGATCGACAAAGCCGACTGCGTTCTTGTACTCCGCATCGCTGACCTTTTCGCCGTTGATGTAAAAGTCTCCCGACACTTGACCGCGCTTGTTCTTTCGGGCAAGGATATCCAAGAACGTAGTCTTTCCGGCTCCGGATGCTCCCATGATGGCAGCGACTTCACCCGGATGAGCCATCCCTTGGATCCCAGACAGAATCTCCTTTCCGTTGAGGTTGTAGATAACGTTCTCGAAATAGAGAGAAGCGGGCTTGTGATCGGTCATAAGCTTGATAGCCTCGTCGTCTGAGTCGTCAAGGTGAATTGGGCCATACTTGAACTTTCTTCGGGAAAGGTACCAGGTTCCCAGAATGACGGCAACAAGGAAAAGCCCACAGGCGGCAATGACACCGGCAATAAGTGGCGTGTTGATCTTGGGGACGGTAGGCGTGTATCCAGGTACTTCGGTGTGGTAAAGACACTCGCCAGCGCTGCAAGTCAGAAGGATGCTCTGGTCACCGAATACATCGTTGATAAGATTGTTCATCTCGGGCTCCTTGAAGGCACAGTTCTTTGCTTCACCGGTGTTCTGGGTGCATTCGAAGCTCGCCGGGCCCTTGATCTGCTCGGACAAGAAATCGCCAATGTCGACGGAGCCATGTTCGCCGCATAGCATTCGGTCCGGAATACACTCGCATTGAATCTTTTCACATTTGTATGAGGTCGTGTTCTTTCCCTTGTCGAAGTCAAAGTTGGCAGTCGATTCGCATTCTCTCAAGTGGCACATGAACGACTCGCGTTCCTCGACCCAGACTGAAGGTGCGTTGATTAGCGTCCAAGTCTAAACCCAATAATAAGAGGAGGAACTTACACTGGAAGTCACACTCGCCAGTTTCCTTCTTACAGGTAAACGTAACCTGAGGGACCTTGGTTCCAAGAAGGTTCCGAATGGCCTTGTTTGTAACATCGCAGATCTGATAGTTTTGCTTGACGACCTCGCCGCCGGTATAGCAAACGCCACCATCCCCAGTTTCGGTAAAGGCGTTGCAGACGTTATCGTTCGTGCAGACATTGCAATTGATGCCTGTCCACCCATCGTCACATTCGCAAGACTTGCCCTTACGGACCGGTCGATCGGGGCCTCGAGAAAGTGAGCCGCAGACTGTGAAAAGCCATAACGAGATTAGCATCAGATGGGATGAAAGGACAATCATAGCCATCGGCGTTCACATACGTGGTTCTAAGCAGTTGTCGCCGCCAAAGCCATCGGGACAGATACACTTGCCACTGTACTCGCTACATGGTGCGAATTGACCGCACGAGTACATGGGAAGGTTGCAGTTGAAGCTAACCGGAGAGTATCATTAGCATCGCCAGGCCAAATATCTAGACGTCTGGAAGCATCGAGCGTACCATGGAGGACAGTCTTTGGGTCGATCGGCCATCAGTTCCATTTGCGCTCGCAACATATCGATGGATGTGTAGTTCTGGTACGCTGACGCTGACGCAACCCATGATAGCGATAGCGCAGCGAGCGCGAGCGCGCGGGGTATCCCGAACGCCATGATTATAGGATATAGCCCAGGCCTCGAGTGAAGGCACTGTTGATGGCTTCGCGTAAAGAGGTAAAGTCGTTGTCGTTATTCGACTGGATTCGGGAGGAAGTCGGTGTCGGGTTGTTGGAGAAGAACCACTTCAGTTCCAACCAGGCGCGGTTGGACGTGCGTGCTTTGAGGTAGATGATAGGTGGTGACCAAGTGAGCTGTCGGATCGGCGTGTAAGTACCTATCGGTGGTGGCGCGCCCAGGCTAATGTGCCTGGATATCCCAATGGAGCCAACCTGAGTCTCCGAACAGACTCAGATGACCTGATCCAATCCCCACGGATCGAGCACCCGATAATCCTTCGAACTTTGAGGCCTGTACGGCTAGTGTTGATAAGGCAATGTCGAACACTGTCGCTTCTTGTTTGACCAAAAAGAGTTGTTTAATATCTGGAAACCGGACTTCTGAAAAGGTCGTGATGGGGGATATGAAACTGGATCGGAGGAAACAGAGCCGTGACTTGATGCATCCAGCCAAGTTGCGCGGCCCGTGTGCGTGGATTGCTCTGACTGCAGCAATGACGAAGGCCGTCCAGAGAGTTGGAGCTGTGACTTTCCTTGGCCCACAAGTTGGAGACAATGCAACGGTTTCCGTAAGTTCTATTGGTGAGACTCGACACGGGCTACAGTGTGGATTCACATCTTCCCCAGCTTTACTGAGATCCATATTTCCCCCTCCCGCTGTCATTGGTTACAACCTCAACGACTTGCACATGGCACTCGGCCAAGTTATCGCAAATCATGCGGGGATTCCCAACTGTTGAGGATGTGGATGGCGGTACCTGAGTGCCAAAGACCTGGAAATGTGAAAGTCAAAACACCAAGAATATTCTCACGATACCATCGATACTTTAATGTTGATGAAACTGCTTGGTTAGTTATCATGGAAGACAGCTTAGGAACTTGAAGCCGTTGAAGTTATCAGATCTGTGGAGCTTCAGTGTCAAACACATTGAACTAACGAAAGCAGGGCGCGCCCTTCATGTCAAAGGCTCCAAATAGACTCCATAACTCGATCTGTATATAAATCGTGATCTCTATCTCTGCAAGGACACACGAACTAAAAAAAAACGACGGGACTTATTCCACCTCGATTTTATCTCACCTGCCCACTGACAGTCACTCCGCCCAAATTCACAATGGTCAGAATCACCCCCTTCGAAGTCGAACAATGGATGGACAGCTACGAAACCACTCCCGGTGTAATCAACATAGCCGAAACATGTTGCGCGTCCATCTCCGTCGACGACCTCATCTCCCTAAACACCGACAAATCTGCTTCAAGCCCCTTACAGCTCTCCAAGAAGCTAACGTACGGCGACATCCTCGGCTCCTCGACTCTTCGTTCGCGGGTGGCCTCGCTGCTCAACCGGGACTTGAACCTTTACTCTCCGGACGGGAGCTTAGAACCGCTAACTGCCGAAAACGTCATTATCACTCAGGGTGCTATAGCCGCCAACTTTTTGGTGTTCTATACGCTGGTCGGACCGGGGGACCATGTCATCTCTGTGTATCCTACTTATCAACAACTGTATTCGGTTCCGGAGAGCTTGGGTGCTGAGGTTTCGCTGTGGAAGTTGAAGGCTGAGAAGGGATATGTGCCCGATGTTGGGGAGTTGGAAGGATTGGTAAAGGATAATACCAAGGTCTGTTGTCCGTTTTGTATTCACGCCATGAGTGGCATTCCCATTTTCCCATCACTGAACCCTCACCTCCCTTCGGCCTCCTTGTCCACAAAGTCCAAATACGGTTGAAGTCGAAAACAGAAACTAACAAGACCAAAAAACAAGCTCCTCGTCCTAAACAACCCCAACAACCCAACAGGCGCCACCATCCCCACCTCAACCCTCCACTCCATCCTCGACTTTTGTTCCTCCTGCAACATCTCCATCCTCTCCGATGAAGTCTACTCTCCCCTCTTCCACTCCTTGCCCAACGACGAGTCCTCCCTAGCACCCCCCTCCATCCTCTCCCTATCCCCTTCTGGAACCACCAAAAAGACCTGTGAAACAATCTCAACAGGGTCAACCTCCAAATCCCTCGCCCTCGCCGGTCTCCGTCTCGGTTGGATCGCCTCCCGCTCCCCTTCCCTCCTCCGCGCCATCGCCTCCGCCCGCGATTACACCGCCATAAGCGTCTCGCAGCTCGACGACCAGGTAGCCAGTTACGCGCTGGGCCCTACTGTACTCCCGGCGCTGTTGGAGAGGAATATGGATTTGGCTAGAACGAATCTGGCGTTGCTTACTAAGTTTGTGGAGGGCAAGTACAGCACGGTATGCTCGTGGGTTAGGCCGACGGCGGGGACGACGGCTTTGGTGCAGTTTCGGAATGTGAGAAAGGTAGGGGAGCCAGTCGATGATGCTGGTTTTGTCTTGGATGTTTTGGAGAAGATGAAGGTGTTATTTATGCCTGGTAGTCCTTGCTTTGGGCTTGGGACGGACTTTAAGGGTTATGTGAGGATAGGCTATGCTTGTGAGACTGAGGTGCTGGAAAGGGGTCTGGAACTTTTAGGTCAGTATGTCGAGGAATACTTGCTCTGAGGAAGGTTACTATCAAACAAGCCAGCAGAATTTGATGGCTTATAAGCCAGGTAAGCAGAGAATCATTGGCAAGACGCACCAAAGCAGGTTGCCAGGGCATCAAAACATCGTGAAATTGCCTCAATCTAGAACAGCCGAACAATACAAAAACACAGACAAATCACCATGAGCATGTTGTAATTCATTTCGAGTTTGGTATGATACTATGGAATCAACTGTATTAAAAATATAAGATCTTATATCTCTTGGGCACAAGGTAGAGGTCTAAAAGATCAAAGGGGAACCGACACTGGTAAACGCCATCCGAGCTGGCTATCCACAGAGATTTTCCAAGAGCAAAAACAAAGTCTTGAGTTTTCTCTTCGTCCTCAAGTTTACGCCGGTAGAGGCTCGGTAGTTTTGAAGTTCTCTGGGTGCAGAATGCCGTGCATGTTTCCTTGATTGATCCGTTCCATCGTCAGGGCAGCGATAAGGGCAGCACCAACACCACTTCCGTCCTCAGCAGCCAGAATCTCGATCGGATCATCCTCCTTGGGGTCCGCCTTCTCGGGCCAGTCGAGGATCTCACGAAGTGCCTGTGCACCGCGAGCCTTGAAGTTGGGGTACTTGTTGAAAACGGATCCATCAGCACCAACGTGGCACTCCTTGTAGCCCTTCTTCTTGCTGATGGCAGCAACACCGCAAGCGGAGAGGCGAGCGGCACGGGTACCGATTAGCTCGGCGGTGCGACGAATCAGCTCCAGCTCGGGGCCAGTAGGCTTGAGACCCAGCTTGCTCTGGAAGAGGTCGGCGGTTTCGGAAAGGTTCTCGAACGGATCCCTGCATGTGTTTGTTAGTTAGCAGGCCCAAAGTCTCATAGGAACACCGCACTTACTCTTCGATGAGGGAAAGGAAGGACGAGTCAAGGCTATAGGCCTTCCGAAGCTTGGAAATATCCTGGCCAGGGAAGATCTTGATTTCCTGGTTGTCGTGGAGGTCAACCAAAACGAGGCGGAAGATTTCACCCAGATACAGCCCTGCGACCATCTTCTCAAACGACTGCTGACCGGGACGCGGCGAATCCTTGTCAATGATGACGTCGTAAGGAGTACGGGGCAGAACCTTGTGCTCATTGTCAAAAGCACCCCATTCGCAGTTGATAGCCATTGGCATGTCTGGTGGGAGATTCATGTGAGCGAGCTTCGGGATAGAGCCGCAGTTCTCCATGTACGCAGCATTGCACCCTGTGCCGAAAATGCATCCAATTCTCATCTTAGGATCAGTGTATGCCGAGGCAATCAGGGTACCGGTGGTGTCGTTGATCAACGCTGTCAGCTTGATAGGCACTCCCTAAGAGACAGAAAACGTTAGCAGATGCTCAAAGAGAGCTGGAGAGTGCAGCATACCCGGCGTTGAAGGGCAGCCTCGAACATGGGGACAACATTATGGCCCTCTACGCCAGCAATATCGAAGCCCTTGGTCCAGCGCTGCAGGATGCCCTCGTCGATATAGTTCTGTGTCGCAGGGTAGGAGAAAGTGAAGCCTAGGGGAAGCTTGTCAAGCTTGGTCGGGTCTCCGTGGTGCGTCTCAATGAACTGCATGAGGCAGTCGGCAATGTACTCCCACAGCTCTTCGGCGTCGCCCGTCTTGAGCTCCTCGGGCATGCGGTACTTGGACTGAATGATGTCGAATTCGGACTTTGTCTCAGTCAAAGTGACTTGGCACACACGTAGGTTTGTACCACCCATGTCCAGAGCCAAATAGGTACCTGTCTCGTTGCCGTCAGGGAAGGACATGACCCAGGTAGGGTTCATGGGCTATAAGAATTCCATCGTCAGCGGGATTCATTCCCAAGTCTTTGTCGTTCGGCGGCGGTGGTAAAACGCACGATGCTCCCTCCCTGGACGCTAAGACCTAAGCACAAAAGAAGCAGTCAGCATGCTGTCTAGGCCTCGACATGTACTGTATTTGCAGTTCGTCAAGTGCTTACCTTTCTCAAGCTCATTGACGAAGTGGTCGGTCACCTCTTTAAGCTTGGCACCATCGACGGTAAAGAGGCGTTCGAGGTGCTCGATCTCCTTGCGGAGATCCTTGGGAAGGTTATCGAGGGTTCCTGACGCCATGGTTAGTTGTAAGACTGAGAACTATCGTGGTAAACTTCTTGCCCTCTGCGTTGGAATGGTTCCGACTGTGGCAGTGGGCGTGATGGTGATAAGAGCGAAGTCTGCTGAGAGGAGGGGGATGTTCATGGTAGGTAACTAGGCTTCTTGGCGAAGACGTCCCGGCAGGCGCCATAGCTGCATATGTAGAAAAGCCACAGGAAAGTTGAATGAAGGGGACGAAATGGCGGCAAGAAACCGAACACTTCCGTTCACAAGCCGGCAAACGGAGGGAAACTGGGGCGTCTGATGTTGTTACCCCTGTAACAGAGGGAAAAGCAACGAATAATGGTATAGCAACAGGGTGTTGCAAAGCAGTTGAAGTGGCTTAGGGTCTCTTAGGTGAAGTCGGCGATGTCACTCTGGGTGTTGGGGTGCCGGTGGTGCAGGTCAATAGCTCGAATAGGTCGAAGGTCGGAAGCTTGGGGCCAAGAAGACGGGACTTTCGGAGTTTCATCCAGGAATTTAGATATCAACTGAACTGCTTCCCAGACGTAACTTCCGCTTCTTCGAGCTCAACTCCAACCGCTCTTTCCCACTTGAGATAAGCGAGTCGTTTGCTGAAGCTCTCTGGTTCGGTTGGTAGTACCTGACCAGTCTGATGAGGCTGCCACGCAATCTGACAGGGTCGACGCCCGTGACGCACACCAAGTTATGAAGGAAGAAGGGTGTAAGCTGACCCATCCAGAGCTGTCATCAGAAACGAAGGAAGCTACCCCTCCATGTCCGAGGGAAAGGGTTGCCCACCATTTCCGCTTTTGCCCACGCCGGTCAAAGCCAAGCAAATGGCAAACACAATGGTGTATATCTAGGTGCGTGGGTGTTGGGAAGGTACCATGCGGGATGATACCTCCATAAGAATGGAAATGCCATGGGGTAAATGAAACCGAGAGCGGGATGAAAAGGGACGGCGAAAACCCGGGGTTGGGTTACGACGGGAGGTTTTTCGACAGATGAAATCTGAAAGAACTTGTCGGCCCAAAAGTAGCACCACACCTTCAGCAGAGAGCACCCACGCCACTTGGCTTCTCACTCGAGCTGTAAGAAGTTCATGATCCGCCCATGCCGCTATCAATCCCAATTCCTTCGAGAGACCGTGTAACGTGAAGACGCGGGCAACTTGTGCATATCCTGCTGTCCGAAACCCGACTTCTCATGCCGTCCGACGTCTGATGATTTGACGCAACGAAGTGGAAAAAAAAGCATGTGCCGGGAGGTGGAGTAAGTGCCTGGTTAAATCGGACGGCTTGATCAACCGATCGGAGAGATGTAGTTGATGATGAGGCTGAAGACAAATCTCTGTACGTACCGGTACCCTTCCTGGGAAGGGGAGGCTTAGCTCCAAGTCCAACCATGATGGGCGAGATAACAGGATATCTTGATAGTTTTGGGTTTTTTATATACTGGGGTTGTCGAAGTCCAGTGAAGCTCTAAAGTCGGAAGTAGAGAGAAGAGAACAGATAACGTTGATGTTCAGGAACAAGACACCGGTCTACGCCTTTTATATTGAAAGAACAGCTGGGTGAAAAGGATGAACTAATTGTGTGCAAACAGGTGGCGGACCAGTCAGCCAGATAGGTCGCGATTGGAGAAATGAGGGCCAGGAGCTATCTAGTTATCATCGGGCTCACAGAGAGAACGTGTTGCCAAGCAAAGCGGAAGCTGTCAAGCTGAAGCTAAATCGCATTTCAGGGTATGATGAAGTGGAAACCAGCGTGGAAATCCGCCCAAATCATGACCTCGTCGACGTAGGATCCTAGACGGGAACTATGATCCACAATCAGAGTGCAGTAGCGGTTGTGCTGAGGCGGCAGTTCGTGGGTTTCTTCCACCCCCCCTCCACCCCCTTTTAAGTTACTTGTAAGCTGGCCCCTGATCTCAAAGTTCAAATTCGATGTTGAGACTATAACCCATGGTGATAAGGTCAGAAAAGACAGCATATACTTGTTCAGAGAGTTTCTCGCGAGTTTGAGAGAATGGGCAGTTTGGAAGCGCACAACCTGTGCACAGTTGCCCCTCATTATCACCGCTGACAGGGTTGCGCAGTGGTGACAAGTGGAAGCTTCCCCTGCAGCTTGGGCAGAAGCTCAATGGCAACTCAAATCACCATCATTCCAGGTTGATATGAGCTGGCCAGCCACAATTGACCAACATGAAGCGCATGAAAGCGCCATGGGATCTTCCTCCATCTATGTCCAAAATTTCGGGAAAATTAGGGAACTGGTAACTCTTTGAAGGTTGGAGATGAATCTGAAGTAAATACCCCGCGCCGCCAGAATTAGGTGCGGTTATGGCGGGGCAGCCCCTACAGTCCTGACGTCTTCAGGGTCGATCGGTTCCATGCAGACGAGAAGCGTCCGCCCAAAGCTTTGCGTGGGATACCTACTGGGATGGATCCCACGAGGTTGTCTCTGTAGGTAGCTGGAGCTTGCACTCCGCAGTCAACCGTTAAAGTCTTGAAATGGAAAAGAGAACCTCAGGAGTCGGGACCACGGCGTCATCATCCTCCGAAGCTAAAAATACCGGTCGGAGTCCGGGGTCAAGGCTCGGTGGAGGTGAACGAACCCGACCTCCCGTCCAGCGGGATCTAGGGACCCACTCGGAAGCTTAAGCTTGGTGGCCCGAGCTCTATGGAATTGCCGGGGTGGACTCCTCTACGGAGTACGGACGAGCAGGGGTCCACCACAACAGCAACGTAAGCGTTTTGGAGAAGTGCTGGACAGCTGGCGGGACACGGCCGATTATCGAGAGGCCACGGTGATGCTTGTCAGTAACACTTGACGGCCCAGCTTCTCGTGTAATTGATTGTCCAGCGCCTGCTAAGTCCCTTTCCCAAGCTTAGCCTTCCACATCATCAATTGGACTACTGAACGGTTCATGAACGCGTCCCGGTCCTTTCGTTCAAGATGAAGACATCGGCCGTCTTCTCTGCCGTTCTTTCGTTGCTTTCCCTGGCTTCGACAAGCTCGGCGCATGGACACCACCATCACCATCACAAGCACAGCGATAGCGGCACCTCGAGCGCATCTGTCCCGCCAGCATTCACGCCGCCTCAAGTCTTCAAGAATGTCAACCTCGTCCACATCGTGTCCTTGGAGAAGAACTACGTCAAGGAGTCCATCAATGTTGTAATAGAAAACATCGACAAGGAGGCACAGTCCGATTACATTCTGCCCTTTACAAACGAGCAGTTGTCGCGTCTGGGTGGTTTGGAGGTTAGAGATCGCAAGAATGCCGAATCCGGCCCTTTCGTTGTCGAGCCTGTGGAATTCGATTCGTTCGGGTCAGTGAATCTTGTCCATTTGTCTCCCAAGTCCCCATCTAACCTCCTTGCGTAGTCCCAACCAGTACGTTCGGGTCCGACTCCCCACGCCTCTTGCGCCTGGCGCACAGCAGACCTTGGGCATTACCTACTACCTCCTGAGCGCCTACAAGCCTCTCCCCGCCACGATCAAGCAGGAGGAGCAACAGTTCCTTTCGTACTCCTTCTCGGCCTACTGCCCCTCGGTCTACACGACATCCAAGCAGAAGACCGAAGTCAAGTTCGCATCGACCAACATCCCCGATTACACCAAGCTTCCTGGCAGTGGAGACGTCAAGGAGTTCCCCCAGAAGCAGGGATCTAAGCTCGTCTATGGTCCCTTTGACGAGAAGCCCGCCGGCGCGCTCGAGCCCGTCCAGGTTCGGTTCGAGTTCAACAAGCCCGTGATTCACGTTTCTCACCTCGAGCGCGACATTGAGGTCAGCCACTGGGGCGGAAATGTGGCGTTTGAGGAGCGCTACGATCTCGAGCACCGCGGCGCCAACCTCTCGTCCCAATTCAACCGGGTCAAGTGGCAGCAGGCGCAATACTACAACCCTGTCACTCATGCGCTCAAGGAGATGAAGTTCCCTCTGCGCGTTGGCAGCGCCGACCCCTACTACACCGACGTGATCGGCAATGTGTCCACGTCTCGCTTCCGTAGCAACAAGAGGGAGGCTCTGCTTGAAATCAAGCCGAGATACCCCTTGTTTGGAGGCTGGAAGTACCCGTTCACCATCGGTTGGAACTCGGACGCGAAGAACTTTTTGCGCAAGACCGCTACCGGAGGCTTCGTTCTGAATGTTCCCTTCCTTGAGGGTCCTAAACAGCCCGAGGGTGTTGAGTACGAGCAGGTTGTGGTCCGTTTGATCCTGCCTGAGGGAGCTGAGTACGTTTTTCCCGACCCCAAAAATGCCCTAACGTGTTACTGACAGTGGTATGTAAAGGAACGTAAAATGGACCACGGGGATCCCCAAGTCCTCGATCTCTGAAGCTGGCGTGCAGGTTCACAAGACATTCTTGGATACTATCGGCCGCACAGCTCTTGTCATCAAGGGCCGCAACTTGGTCGATGACTTCAGAGACCGTGATCTCACCGTCACCTATGACTACCCAATGTCGGCGGTTCTGCGTAAGCCTATTGTTGTGTTCAGCAGCGCGATGACCGTCTTCGTGAGCTTGTGGCTTCTCAGCCTTATCAACCTCAAGTTCACTACCAAGAAATAAGGGAGGAGAAAGTGGTGGAGTTAATAGACATATGGGTTTGGTGAAAATTTCCTATATAAATGTATCATCGTCATACTTACAGCGGCCAGGTATTTGAGGAGCAAAAGAAACGATATTTCGAGAGCGGAGCGAAATCTATCGCGGTGACAAAGGACAAAATTAACTGACTGGAACTGTTTGAACTTATCCACTCAGCAGTCCAAGAAGGCTGAGTTAACAGGGAAGCCGGGCGCTCGGTGTGGAAAGAAGCTGTTCGTAGGAAGAGCTGGCCCAGTCAGGTGTGAAAACTCGCGCCCTACCTGAGTTCTATGTGCCTTTCATTTTGAACAACGAAGCCATAGGCTTCTTTGGTCTTGAACACTTCCCAAGTAAGTGTAGACTCACCCAGAGTATTTCGAGCCGAACACAAGCCATGCCCGAGTGTTCACAACGTCTCAATTGTAACAAAAGGCCTTTACCGAGAAAGACAACCAGTATCAGACTGTCCATGGTCGGTTTGTTGATTCTACAGTATCCGAGTCACCATCCTGGAGCTCTCACCAGGGGAAGAGCACCGTGCAAGGAGACGGGAGGAGGCCTTGCGGGAGGAGGAGAGCGGGAGTGAGAGTGGAGAGGAGTGATTTCGTCATTTCTTTTATCTTTTTCTTTGTGCTACAGGTTCCGTCAAATACTGGCGGCTCGCCCACTGGGCGATTCGATTTTAAGTGTTGGGCCGCGTTTACGCTATGGGCAACACATGATATATACTGGCAATAGGCCTCGGTTTGCCCTCGGATTAAGGGTTTTGGTGGACAGTTAGGGCATTGCTCTTAATCTTGTATGCTAGACTCACCGGTGCGGCACGTCTCATGCCCTACGGGAGGCGGAAGTAGACGTTAAAAATAACAACAACAACAACAACAACCAGGGGAAGAGCTTTGAAAAGTGGGGTTCAACCCCCAAAAGCGGATGCGAAAGGGTCTTTCAATATGACGTCACACAACCTCTTTGTCTTGAAGACTTTAAACACTGAGGCTATGACGACAGCAGCACAGTAACCACACCACCTCTTTATTAACTTTGGGAAGAAGTCACCTGAGTACGTGGACGGCAAAGTTGGGCCTCAGTTAATGAAGGCGAGTGACAGACATGCATAGGACTAGTGATTTGGGAAAAGAGAAGAGGGAGGGGAGAGCAAAAGCCAGCCATCAAAGAGGGAAAGGTCACACACAGTACACATGCATACCAGTCACTTTAACTCTCCAAATCCTTTCCTAGCCCATGTCTCCGATTCAAAGCCGGCCTAGTTTACGATCTACCAGGCCATATGGGGTTACGAAGACCTTGGTTTTTATATCGCCTTTCCTCAGCCTCCTCGTGCCCAGTGACGTCGAGCCTGAGATTACCGGAAGACTGGCACGCAGAAAGTTGTGACGACCTGCCTCGCCGTCGATCGGCTCCATTAGAGGTACCCTCCTGTGCCTCTTACGCAGGAGCCCCAAACCAGGATACTTCTTCAAAACCAAATATATTCCACGATAATTGTTTTTGTATTCTCTCTTTACCTCACTACTCCTTCTAGTTCATCCATCAGCGTGCTCTATCGAGTCTATATACCAGCCTAGCATCAACCACACACTTCTGCAATACTTAAACAGCACCTTCCGAAGAGGTAACTTACAACAGAAAGAACGATCAACATCAGCAAACCCAAGACGGAACACTTTATAATACTTCCCATCAGTAGTAACTGTCAGGCACCATGTAAGTTAGCACACAAATACCTATCCATCAACCTAGTGATACCAAATCTTTGTAAAACTCCAAGCAACCTACCACCATGTCCCGCAAAAGCATCGAAAGCAGTCGTTCTCCAAGCTTGTGGTACCTCTGTCCATAGCATATTGTTCTGTCCAAAAATCTACTAACACAATCCCTTCAGGAACCGAGCACTTTCAATCCGCTCCAACAACCGGAGCAGCGGTAACGGTACCTCCACCAACTCCTCCTCTCACCACCACTCTTCACGCCGTGGCTTCAACCTGTCCTCCCTCCGGGGGACCATCCAGCCCGAGATGTCCAAGAAGCTCTATCGTCTAATCAAGTCCGAAAACAACCTGATTTCCGCGCACGAGACGGCGGCCAAGGAGCGCCTCTCGATCGCCCAACAGCTCTCAGAATGGGGCGAGCAGACTTCGGACGAAGGCATCAGTGACATAAGTGACAAGGTAGGCGTGATCCTGTCGGAGCTGGGCGAGCAGGAGGACAACTATGCGCACGCGCTGGACGATAGCCGCGGCACGCTGAAAGCCATCCGTAACACGGAGAAGAGCGTGCAGCCGAGCCGGGACGGCAAGAACAAGATCGCGGACGAGATTGCGAAGCTTAAGTCCAAGGAGCCCGAGAGCACAAGGCTGGTGGTACTGGAACAGGAGCTCGTTAGGGCCGAAGCGGAGAATTTGGTTGCTGAGGCGCAGTTGTCGAATATTGTATGTTTACCCTCGTTCTCCTTTTCTTTCCCCATCCTGTACAACCCCTACGTTCAACTCGACTAACATAACCAAAACCAGACTCGTCAAAAGCTTAAAGAAGCCTACACAGCCGAGTTCCTCGCCACCATCGAGCGCGCCGAGAAGCAAGTCATCCTCGCCCGCCACGGTCTCCGTCTGCTCAACCTCCTCGACGACACTCCCATCGTCCCTGGCGACGCCGGTATCCCGTACACACAGGGCCACCAAGCCAGACAAATCCTCAACGATGCCGAAGACGATCTGCGTGACTGGCGTCCCACGACGACGGCGCAGGACGAGGACGCCAAGTATGTTACTAGCAACTCGCCTCCTCCTCAGTGTCAGCAGCAGTACGCTCAACAGCCACTCCAGGCTTCGCAGCCGAGGGCGGAAGGTCAGCATTTGCAGGAGGCACAACAGCAGCAGGTAGCCCAGCAGGTAACGCAGCAGCAGCCGAGGGCGGAGGGTCAGCATTTGCAGCAGGCTGTACCGCAGCAGTTGAATGAGAAGGAAGAGTATGGTGCGAGTTTGACCGGGACTGAGACGAATACGACTGGAACTGGGAGTGTGGCAGGGGGTGCTCAGGAGCGCCAGGTTCAGACGACCATTGTCTGATCTCGGGTACACCCTTCTTGATGGTTTTTACTTGATCCGTTTTAGCTTTATGATACCGAGTTTGTTTTTGTTTAATGAGTTTGTTCAATGGACTTATACCTATTTCAACTTTATGGGAAGCAACATATTTTGAATCTTGACCAGAATTAGAAACTTGGTTATCTGTGCATGTGGAAGAACGTTGACAGCTCCAGCCGCAGTATTACCCTACTGACCGAGACAAACTCCTTCCTGTTCTACGGTTCCTCGTCCTCCTCTGTCATCATTACTGTTTGGCTGCACATACTGACTACTGTATCAACAATTACGCCAGGCAGAATTGCAGAATGGCACAGCAAGACTTGATCTATGGAAGATTTCATTCTAATTGCTTTACAACCGACCCAGCTTTTTGACGACCATCATAGGATAGATAGTCAGTCCCTTACACCAACTCAGACCACAAAGGACACCTCTCTCATCCCCCCTGGACCCCCTTGCCCTTCTTTCTTGATGCTCTTAAACCACTCAACAAACCCTCAAAGAAGAAGCTCCAGTCATCATTTTCACAACCCAATCAGATCCCCAACCATCATCAACCTATACTTCTCCACCCCTTCCCTCAACCTCACCAGCACTCCCGCAGCCATCATCTTCGTCCTCTCCTCCTCCCCGCCCTCATCACCGCCTCTCAAACCTTCAAACACCCCCGCCACCCACCCCTCCGTCTCCACCACCTCCTTGCCCAGCTCCTGACACACATCCCTCATCCGGTCCTCATTCACATCCAGCAGCGTCAAAAGCCCAAATAAAACCGCCTGCGTGACACCGACGTCGCCCACAGCCTGTGCGCGCACGCTCGTGCTTAGAAGCAAACGCCACAGGTCGCCCGTCATCTGCGGGAGCGCAAGCGTGCTGGGGCCTGCGGCGTGGAGTAGGAGGGCGAGGGTCTTGAGGTAGAGTGCCAGCAAGTAGGGCTGGAACATGATCCCGCGGATTCGGGACACGGAAGAATGCAGAGCTGCTTGGAAGCGGGCCGTGAGCGGGTTGAAGAAGGAGGTGCTGATGAGGTGGGCGGTGGTGTTGGGGATGGCGCGGATGCGCGGTTTGGTGCGGGACTTGATCTTGATTTTGGGATTGCTGATGTGTTGTTCTTCCTGAGCTGCGGCGTTGTTGGTGCCATCATCACCACCGGAAAGACGGGACTTGAAGGTGGAGAGCTTGAGGACATCCGGCCCGGTGGCGGAGTCGGCGGCGGCTGCTGAGAGGGGTGCAAGGAAGTTTGACGTGATTGACGTTGCTACGCTTTCGAGCGCGTTGCGAGGCAGGGGCTTCAATGATGAGGAGGAGGGGCTTTGGTATGCGTTTGAAGGGCTTTGGCTGAGGAATAGCCTCTCTACCTTCTCCGGGAGGCTTTTGGATGGGAAAGAGGCTGCTGCTGCGTATTCGGACGTCTCGAACCCGGCAAGTTCGCGAGCACTGAGACCCAAGACGGCGAGGATGGAAGAACGCTGAGACACCGAGTAGTCCCCGTCAAAGAAGGTCTTTGCGAACCACTGGGCCATGAGTTGAGGTTGTGCAACGACGATGGCGATCATTGCCTGCAGCCGCAAGTCGTCAAAGTTGTCCATCTCAAACTTGTCCTGGAGACCGACTAGTAAGGATGCCAGCTCCTCTGCGTGGTCAGTAACCTCTGTGCCGTAATTCGCCTTTCGTCGAATGAGCGTTGGGGCAGTGAGGAGTGCAAGCTTCTGGCGATCATAATCGTCGGTGTCGCGGAGATATCTGATGAGATCCCTGACATAAACTGGTGCTTTGGCCTTGTCTCTCTTGACCAACTCTGGATCGTCATCCGAGTCTTCAACATCTGACTCGGGCTTTCCGTACCCAACAATATCATCCTGCTCGCTTAGGTCTTCATCGCTTAGTTCCTCGATGATGAACCCCTGGGTCCGAAGCTGTGATGGTGCTGGCTTGTGGGAAAGTTTCTTGAGGCTCGTCTTCTTTTGAGTAGGCTCTTGAGGCTTAAGTAGCAAATCCCATGAGCCAAGAGTGTCCTGTATCTCAACAAGACTTTTGTACCACTTTCCTTCCGGCAGCTCCGTTTCTTCAAGCTGGAAGTTCAGCCGTTTATCACCCTTGTCAACGAGACTGGAAAGCCCTTCGCCAACGACCATGCCCAGGAAACGAGCTCTCTGGTTCGATGACGATAGCCTGTTGGAGATGGCGTTTAGCCAAGGGCTTGACCTCATCAGCAGTGTGAGTTTCAAGGGCGAAATTTTGTGGACATATCCAGCGCTCAGGAGCAACACCTGCGCGTGCACTATGAAAAGGTTAGTGATGCTGGAGAAGAAAGAAGACATTGTTTTAAAGGCCAGAACCAACCTTCTTGTTGCAACATAGGAGAGTGTTTGACGTATAGCTGATCTCCGAACTGGGCGATACTCTTCTCGAGTACACTGACGATGGAGTCTCTATCCTGAGAAACAACTGCCACGACAGCTCGTCGGATACCGATAGAGTTGCCAAGTCCAGCGCCAGATGAACCTGTGAGCCACTCGACGAGATATGTCATTCTATCCGGATCGTTCTTCGTGATAGAGTTGATTGCACCAGCTACCGCGGATACCATTTTGGGGCCACCTTCAGTATCACATGTGCCTAGCCTATCAAGATAGTCCTCGGCGAACGTTTTCAAGACCGAGAAAAGAACTTTACGCTGCTCGCTTCGAGGAAGATTTCCCACTAGGAGCCCAAAGCGCTCATTGTCGACCCCTTGGGTAAGTAGCAACCTCGTAAGGATACATTTCATGGCCATATCTGCCTCAAGTCAGTCATCGTCTCAGAAACCCAGGTCCTTCGCAGCTGCCTTACCAGAGTGCCCCAATCGTAGAGCCTTCAAAAACAACTCCGAACAAAGCTTCGTCTCATCCGGTGTCGGCGAGGTTAGTTGCCACTTGACAATGTTTGCGCTCAACCACTTGGTATATTCCGGTCCATTCGCTATCCAGATGTTGCTGGTGTCAACTTCTGCTTTATGACCCTTCGCATGTTCCAGTGCCTCTGCAGTCAGTGAAAGGATCCGACCACTGCCAAAGGTCGAAAGAATCTCTTGCAAGAGCATTCGGGTCTTGACGTTCCCTTTCAGCGTTTTTGTAGCCGCGTTCCAAATGCCGCGTATGGTATCATCGCCTTTAAGTAACAGACATGCCAGATTGAGAAGGACTGTCAAGTTGATGGCGATGTCAGGTCGCTTGGGCTTGCCATCACCCGCTTTCGTCTCTTGTAGCAATGCCTTCAGACGCACAATAATGGCATTGACTCCCGTAAGACTGCGAAGACAAGATAGCAGAAGCCCTAAGGCCGAGGACTTGGTTTCACGGGATTCTTCGTTTAGCAACGTCCAATAGTTCGGAACGATTTCTGACACCAGCACCTGAACCAGCTTTGCGGCCATGGGATTTGGCTCTTTGATGCTAAATGCGGACCCAGCTTCCTCATGGTCGAGAAATCGCAAAGTAGCGACTAGCTGATCGTAGTCAGGTTCATGTCGTAGAACTTCGAGAGCTTCTTCGGGCGAGTTCACGGGTCTCTGAGCAGAAGACTGGTTCGGCTTTGCTGTGTCCTTTTTGAGAACGACTTCCTGTAGCAGAGGTTCGTTCTTGTTCGCACTCAGGCGAGAGGTGCTGATGGGCGTCAAGAGGCCGTCCATCTCATTTATCTGAAGTCAAGTTAGTTTGTGACACTTTGGATAACAATGGATGAGCTTGATATCAGATTCTGAACAGTGGGACGTAACCTACCTGTAGCTATCGTTTGTCGATAAGAAGTGGAATTGTGCAGTTCCGTCTCTTGTTGACAACCATCTGCGTCAAACGAAAAGCAACAGGGAGATAATAGCGTGTGCTGCTACTAACTGATCCACTGTGCATGCAGTCGTCCCTTCCCCGTAGCTGGCCTGAATCACACCCTTGGGCACTCCCGGTTGCCGCCATTGGCAATCTACAGGGGATCCACTAACAGGGCGGCAGGAGCTACCCACTTCACCATCTTAGGAAGTCCCCGCAAGCTTCCCCTTCCAGTTCCGTTGTTTGTTGTCCCGTCAGCTCACCTCAACCCTCATCTATCGTACATCCAACTCGCAACTATTTGTGAGCTCATCAGCGAATATCATCACTATCACCATCCTACCCACCATCCGCCTCTCTTGTTATTCCCGCCAGCGAAGCCCCCCCTCTTCAGCCATAAACTAGTCATGTCAACTCCGGAAGTACTACCAGTCTCCGAGTCCAAAAGATGGTAGGTGTTATGCGCTCTTGACCGGAACCAAAGACAACCCCCCTGGATTCCATATCTTGAACTTTGGAAACCAACAGCTAACAAATTACCTTATCACAGGAAATATCTCGACAATGTCCGAACACGGCCAGGTGCGTTCGTGGATCCGGATGAGTTTGACGGCTCAACGGTGGTGGACAACATGAACAAAATCAAGATCTTGTAAGTCACCGGTCCAACTGGCGGTATGTCAAGTGTATGTGTATATCAAGCAGAAACTGACGTCTTTCCCAGAGTCATGTTAGTCTCAGCCCATACTTCGACTAGCCAGGATTGTGAGAATTGACAGTAGAGTAGCGGAGCAGGAGGACTTGGGTGTGAGATCCTCAAGAACCTCGCTCTTTCTGGGTTCAAGGACATTTCCGTCATTGACATGGGTCGGTTATCCTCTATAAGTAACTACATGTTATCGAGAAGCTGACTTGGAGGCCTAGACACTATTGACATTTCCAACCTTAACCGCCAGTTCCTCTTCCGCCACGCGGACGTAGGGAAATTCAAAGCCGAAGTAGCTGCCAAGTTTGTTGAGAGGAGGGTAAAAGGTGTCAAGATCATGCCGTATAACTGCAAGATACAGGACTTCGATGAGGACTTCTACCTGCAGTTTCAGATTGTTGTCTGCGGACTGGACAGCATCGAGGCACGCCGATGGATCAACGCCACCCTTATCAACATGGTAAACCCCGAAAACCCGGACAGCATGAAACCTCTGATCGACGGCGGCACCGAGGGCTTCAAGGGCCAAGCCCGCGTCATCCTGCCGACCATGGGCTCCTGTATCGAATGTCAGCTTGACATGCACGCCCCGCGAGCCGCCGTTCCTCTCTGCACTCTGGCCAGCATCCCTCGCCAGCCGGAACACTGCATCGAATGGGCTCACGTCATCGCCTGGGACAAGGAGAAGCCGTTTCCACAGCTGGACAAGGACGACCCGGAGCACATCACCTGGCTCTACCAGAAGGCCCTCGAGCGAGCAAAGGAGTTCAACATCTCGGGCGTCACGTACTCTCTGACGCAGGGCGTGGTGAAGAATATCATCCCGGCCATCGCCGCCACAAACTCGGTCATCGCCGCGGCCTGCTGCAACGAGGCGCTCAAGATCGCGTCCAGCTGTGCACCCTTTTTGGGCACCCCCGGCGACGGCGAGCCCAACTATATGATGTATTCCGGCAACGACAGCATTTACACGTATACCTTCAAGCACGAGCAAAAGGAGGATTGTCCCGTGTGCGGCATGACGACGAGGGTGCTCAAGGTCAACCCCAAGTGGACGCTCGAGGAGCTCATCGAGTCGTTCGCCGCCTTGCCCGAGGCCCAGCTGAAGAAGCCGTCAGTCCGCGCGGAAGGAAAGACACTGTACATGCAGTTGCCTCCGAGCTTGGAGGAGCAGACGAGGCCGAACTTGAGCAAGACACTTGAGGAGCTTGGAATGACGGCAGGTACTGAGATCGCCGTTACTGATCCAGCTTTTGTAGGAGTGGTGTTCAACTTTAGCCTCAAATTTACATGAACGCCTCGTGGTTACTTGCCTGGCCTGGCTGGACCATGTTGATGCTGGTTCGGGGCTGGATTAGTACATTGCTTACAAGCGGGAGCGTTACACAACAAGCAGCGGGGAAAGACAAGCGTCAAAAAATGGGGGTTATAGCGATGAATTTGCTGCCCACTCGTTTTTGAGTCAATCGAGTTAATATCAATACAAGATATCCTCCTTAATAGGTGCGTGCTTCAACCTACTAGGTCTGCGTACATATTGACGGACCCCAAGTCTGCTTTGAACCACGGGTATTGTTTATGCAAGACAGTGTGTGGTAATGACTCCTATGCACCGACATGTCTATAATAATTAACAAGCAGAAACCATTAAACTAAAGCTGGCCACCAATCCCTAGCCTCCGTGACGCCGTTCCAATGTTCTTTTAGATGGTTACAAGAGAGAAGAAAGGGTATCTAGTCACGACCCCAGACCCGTGTGACTTTTCCTCTTTTTTCCCTGTATGTGATTCCACATGATGATCGCTCAAATTCTTTCAATCACCCTACATGAAAATAATGACTTCACCTCTTCCTCATCCTGTCTTTGATATCTCCTCTACTAACCCTGGTACAGTAACCATTTACTGCACCATGTTCACCACCATCTTCTCGAACCTCTTCGCCTTCTCCTTGAGGTGGGCGATGGATTCGAGGAAGATGGCATCGCTCTCCCACTGCCCCGTGCTCTCCACCAGGTAGATGAAGTGGTCCCTCCTTCGGCCGAGCTTGACCTTGTCCTTGAACTCGTCATGGCGCAAGCACTCTCTGCTGACGGTGTCGCGCATGGCGTCCAGGACCACGGCCTTGAGCTCGCCCTCGTGGCCCTCGTACCCACTGCCCTTCTGCTTCGCCTCCTCCTTGGTGACCTTCTCCAGCCCGATGACGCCCTTAGGGAAGCACTTTTGGAACTTCTCGGCGTCGCGGCCCAGGATCGGCTCGAGAATGGTGATGGTCGGCATAAGACGGTACGAGGCCGTGGCGACGGGCGAGAACTTGGCGTGGTCGGATCCGACGCCCTTGTGCATGTGCATCGTCAGGTCGATCTCCTGGCCGGGGCGCATCTTGGCGACGAGGATGTCGGGGTTGGTCGGGCGGATGACGTTCTCGCCGGAAAAGTACTTGGCCTGGCGGCCCTTGGGAACGAACTTGATGTCCTTGGCGTACACGTGGGCGTTGTGGTAGAGCTCCTTGGGGTCCTTGCTGTCCGTCGGCGCGTTCTGGTTGTTCTCGCACTTGACCTTGAGCTCGAGCTCGACCGTGTTGTAGTCGCAGGGCGTCTCGCCCTTCTTGTACCACTTGAGGAAGTTGTGGAGGCCCTCCTTGCCGCCGGTGAAGGGGATCAGGCCAAGGCGGTGGCCGAGAACTTCGTCCTGGATCACAGAGGTGTTGTTCCACATGAAGATGTCCTCGATGGCCAGCGTGGGGATGTCGGCGATCATGATGCGGCGGAAGGCGTTGGCAATGGAGGCGTCGACGCCAATGAGCGAGAATTGAGCCTCATATGGGTCGTTCTGGTGGAACACTACACGGACGTTTTCGCGGAACTTTTCGATGTCCCAGGAGTGGTCCTCGCCGGGGTAGAAGCCGGGGAAGTCGGTGGATGTGACATTGGTGACAGTCTCGGCGTTGATATGGACCGTCTAGAAATAAGAATGCCGTCAGTCAGTTTCTCGTTGTATGCAATGCGCAGCGCAGCCTTGACTGATCCATGATGACGGCAAGCCATTTATTGAGTGATTGAACGTACGTTACGCTTCTCAACCTCTTCTGGGCTGGGGACCTTTGTCCTGACGGGCACGGCGGTCTGCTTCTTTGAGGATCCCATTGCGACGGATATTATGTGTAATGAATGCTTTGGCGGGGTTACCCTCTCGCTATCACAGGTCGGCAAGCCGGGCAAAATCTTGGGGGAAAGAGAGCTCTTTGCTGCGACGGGCGATGGAGCGGCAGAATTTTTCCCATGAACGGGAAACTTTTTGACCGCCTTTGCGGGAGCGCGACTGATTGGTCAGCTGGGATCTTATCGCGCTGCAGCAGTGGCGGATAGGTTCAGGGACTGCCTGGCTCAATGCTGATGGGCCTCGGCGGAGACATTGTGGACAGAACCGCAATGACAAGGCCAACAGGGTACATGGCGGGCCATGACCTCTTCAGGTTGTTGATTTCGAACATAAGCAGAACCTGGGCTTTAATGGAATATTGAAATTGCCAGTTGGAAATGAGGGTTATGAAGACGGTTGAATTAGATACATCTGCACATCCAGAGGGTTAGTCCAAAGTCCAATGGCTGGTAGCAGCTCCAGCGAGGGAGACATCATGGCTTTAAAGTCCATGTCCACATTGGAGGTTTGTCGCGAGTAAGTGACATGTTGACTAACTCCACTCTTAACTCCAGCACATCTTGGATCTCTCTGGTAATAAAGATATAATTGCGGACATGCGCTTTTCTTCCCCTTCTTTCCTTTGAAATCTTCAACCCAAAGCCCAATCCCCAACTCAATTCTCTGGCGAAGAGAGTCTAACCGAAGGCTTCTAAGTCAAGATGGCAGCCAATCAGATTACTAACACTCATGGCACCACTTGGCGGCCGGCTGCCGGATAAACGCCCTGGCCGGCAACAGTCGAAGAGAGCTTGCCCGCCGTGGGGGGAAGTGACATTGGAACAAAAGGAGCTTGGCCTCTGATGGCGTCTGATTGGATTGAAATCACTGACCAACTGACGGCAACGATTTGAGGAGTTCGAAGCTCGGGCGTTGCCGCTGCCGTGGTCTGGGAACTGGAACTCGAGTGGACGTCAAGCATCCCCACCACCACCTTGCTTGCTACTGCTATCACTAGAATCGCAAGCTCACTGCGAGCCGATTGAAACGCCGGAGAAGAGGCCACACCCACCGGCGAACCTCCTCCCCTTTGTCTATCCGTCGCCGTCCATCTTCCTCCGAATCCATCGATCCCCGGCCCCCGACCTTCCGAGCGACACTCTTTCTCACAACAATGGCGACGTCGCTGTTCCGACTCGCTGGGCGCAATGCCAAGCGACATTGTATGCGCCCCAGTGCCCCCATCTTCAACAACCTCAACTCGACCCGCGCCTTTTCTGCCTCCGCCCTCAGACGGTATGCCGAGCACAGCTACGAGGGCCAGGGAACCCGTCTGGTCCCTGTCGGCGAGGACTTTGCGCCCAACGAGGATCTCTACGGTTTGGAGGCTTTGAAGGCGGACGGTGCCCCGAGAGCGCCCCCTCAGGATCACATCCTGGCCCGCAAGGTGCGGCACTACACGGTCAACTTCGGTCCCCAGCATCCTGCCGCTCACGGTGTGTTGCGCTTGATTCTCGAGCTCAAGGGTGAAGAGATTGTTCGTGCCGACCCCCACGTCGGCCTTCTGCATCGCGGCACCGAGAAGCTGTGCGAGTACAGGACCTACCTCCAGGCGCTCCCTTACTTTGACCGTCTCGACTACGTCTCTATGATGACCAACGAGCAATGTTTTGCTCTGGCCGTCGAGAAGCTGCTCAACGTTGAGATCCCCGAACGCGCCAAGTGGATTCGTACCCTGTTCGCCGAAATTACCCGTATCCTCAACCATCTCATGTCTGTTCTGTCTCACGCCATGGATGTCGGTGCTCTTACGCCTTTCTTGTGGGGTTTCGAGGAAAGAGAGAAGTTGATGGTGAGTTTGGATTTTTCATCTGTTTAAACTATTGGAGGTTGCTATCAGATGGATGGGTATACGAAACTCAATGCGGGAAACTGAACTCTACGCGAAAAAGACCTAATATCTTGCACGATCCACTCCCAACACCTCAAACTAATGTGTCAAAAACATAGGAATTCTACGAGCGAGTCTCTGGTGCCCGTCTCCACGCCGCCTACGTCCGCCCCGGAGGTGTCCACCAAGATCTCCCTCTCGGCCTGCTCGATGATATTTACCAATGGGCCACTCAGTTCGGCGACCGCATCGACGAGACCGAGGAGATGCTTACGGACAACCGTATCTGGATCGACCGTCTGCGCGGCATCGGCGTGGTCTCTGCCGCCGACGCTCTGAACCTGTCCTTCACAGGCGTCATGCTCCGCGGTTCCGGTGTGCCTTGGGACATCCGCAAGAGCCAGCCGTACGACGCCTACGACCAGGTCGAGTTCGACGTTCCCGTCGGCATCAACGGCGACTGCTACGACCGCTACCTGTGCCGCATGGAGGAGTTCCGCCAGTCGCTCCGCATCATCCACCAGTGCCTCAACAAAATGCCCGCCGGCCCCGTCCGCGTCGAGGACTACAAGATCTCCCCGCCCCCTCGCTCCGCCATGAAGGAGAACATGGAGGCCCTCATCCACCACTTCTTGCTCTACACCAAGGGCTACGCCGTTCCGCCCGGCGACACCTACTCGGCTATCGAGGCCCCCAAGGGCGAGATGGGTGTCTATGTCGTCAGCGATGGTACCGAGAGGCCGTACCGTGTGCATATCCGCGCTCCGGGCTTCGCTCATCTGGGTGGCTTCGATCACCTGTCGAGAGGCCACATGTTGGCTGACGCTGTGGCTGTTATCGGCACAATGGATTTGGTGTTTGGTAAGTTTCTTCTTTTTTTCCTTACTGCCTTAACCCCTTTTCAAGATCCCCCCTTCCCCCTAGTTCAATAACTAACCCCTGTTTCCTACTCTCAGGTGAGGTCGATCGGTAATGTGGAAAACTGCTGCTTGCAAAGTCTGTGAAATGGAACGCAACGCAACGCAATGTAACGCAACGGATGGGGTGGTTGGTGTTTTTGATGAATGAAGAAGCATAGTGAATATGCGGGAAAGCAGGCCGCGCGCGGTGTTTGTTATTTTTTTAACCTTGGAAGAAAGCCGAAAGGAGAAACAGTACTTAGGTTTTGCTGATCAAGGTGTGTGTGTGTGTGTGTGTGTGTGTGTGTGTGTGTGTGTGTGTGGGACTTCTTCTTCTGCACTTTCTTCTCTTATCCTACTTGGCAAAACGGAACAGAAAACATAGAGATAAAGGTAGACCAGCAAGAGAAGAAGAGGAATGAGTGGCCAATTCAGTTGTTGATTTCATATAGTTGCGTTCTTCTCTTGCGTCTCTCTGCCATGGTCTGCGGTGGTCGTCGTTTGCGACAACAGACACCTTGAACGTTGGTTGTTGTCGTTATTGCTCTGCCAGCATCTCTGTTGTGTCGAATGTATTGTATCAAAGCCTCGATGTGTATGTTGTATGTTGTATGACCAACTGGAAAGGGAAAAAACGCAACGCGACGACTGCTTATTGTTACAAACAGAATGTTACAGTAACCTCCCAGCCGTCGTCACACCACGCTGTGTGGAAAATCTGCATCGTTAAGATTCTCAACTGAGTCGCTCCCATACAGACCGCCAACCACTTGTTGTTCGCAAAAATTAGAAAAGGTAAAACGACTCCCGAGGACTCAAAGAAATAGAAGAATCCCCAATTCGCTCAAGAGTACGATGAGCTTCGCTGGTGTCCTCCTCCTCCTCCCAAACCACCAGTGCGATACGGCTGATGCTGCTCAGTATCAGTATGACCAACCGCAGTTTCACAACCACTCTCATAGTAGTCGTTTCCGTCTCCATTTCCGATTCCGTTGCCGTTGCCGTTCCCGGTATTGGTATTGGCTTCGACTCCACCCTTAATCTCGGGTCCGAAAAGCTCAGTGGCGGTGATCCCGTACTCAGTAGAACTAGTCTCTGCATTGTCGAGGTTGGTAGAAATGGAAGGCACTGCTCCTTCGGCTCCAACACCAGGTGCAGGTAAGCTCGACTTGCACCTCCTCAGTGGACACTCCTCCCAAGCAGGCATGTGCACTTCGCTGCCCTCTGGTCCCGAGCCGACGGGGAGGCCGCAGTAGGGAAGTCCGGGAAATGGAAGAAGCGAAGAGGGCGGGGGGAGACTACTGGTTAAGGAGCGAAGTTCCTGATGATGATGATGATGATGATGATGCTGATCATGAGGTTGTTGTTGTTGATGATGTTGTTGGTCATCCTGGGTCTCGGGTACGTGGTTTTGAATGTGATCATCGGGGAAAATGATGCCCATTGGTATGAAAGTGTTTGGTCCGTAGACATGTTCAGTGTGATTGTAGTTGTTGTAATTCGATGGACCCGCGTAAGAATGTCCTCCTCCCTGTGCGGTTGATATAGAGAGCTGCACAAGTTGATCTGCAAGGCCGAAAGGGAACTGTTGCTGATAATATCGTGGTGCCGGATCGAAAGACTGCCTCTGGGAAAAGGGCATGACGGTGGTCGTGGCCAACGTTGACGACAAAGTGGAATATCTTGGCTGATCGTGGTGGTGTCCAACCTGTCCCTGACGAAACTGCGGATGATGAGCGCCGTGGTTCTGGCCCTGGTAGTGATGCGAGGCAGCTCTGGCACGACGAGGGCCGGTAGGAGGAGGTAAGTCAGACACAGGAGTTGGTTTGACCGGGGCTGATGATGCAGCAGTGGCAGCAGCAGCTGGATTGAAAGGTCCAAATGTATCATTGATCTGGGCCATCCGCAGCGCAATTTCCTCCTCGCTCTCGTTTATCGCCCGGGTACGATTTCCATTCTGGCGGTATTCCTGGAGAAACTCCCGTTCCTCGGCGCTCATGTCGTACTCGCCTACGTCAGGCTGGAACGGCGTGGACTGAACCGGACACTGGCATCGTCCGCTATCATGAAGAGCGCGGTGGTCGGCCAGCCACTCTGCCGCGTACAAGCCTGGAAGACGGATGGCGACGCGCTGCTGGTCGCCAGCGACGGTGGTTTCGGTGAATATGGGCGGGATGTGGTGGTTAGTTCCTCCTGTACCAGCTTGTCCTTGTTGTCCCTCTTCTGCCTCCGCTGTGTCACCGGGAGCAAAGCCAAAACGTCCGATTGTGCTGCCGTACTCTTCGGTGCCGTCCTCCTCCTCCTCATCTCCTGAGACGGTGCCAATCACGCGTGGCTGGGTCAGAAGGCCAGGGAAGACCACATCACAACTGCATACTCCACGCTCATGCAGCCAGCGATGCTCCCACTCCCGAATAAGCACCCAGCGAGAGTGTAGGAGTCTCTCACAAGGACCGCACATGGTTTGGGCCAGGTGTTGCTTTGACGGCTGGATGGTGCAGACAGGAAAGTTGTGTCCTGCGGTGGTAAGCGGGCATGGGCGGACGACGCCCGGCGTCCGGTGCCCACATTGGTAGGCGATGTACTCTTGAATACACATCCCTGTCAACTTTAGCAGCCTGAGAGGATGTTTCGTATCAATATGGCCTGGCTTTGCCAGAAATGGGATGTATTGGGAATCAGAGCTATAGCCGATCGGTAATGATAGTGCTTAGGAATATCGGCAAAGGCTTCATGCTCCGAGGTTGACGGATGTTGTGGGAGTGAAACTGCCGACTGGTCCTGATCTCTGTTTCGGTTACCCGTTGGAAGAATTTATTCGAGCTTGTTAAGTGTGTGGTCAACCGCTAGGCGTCGACATTGAACGAACTCGATGCGTTTGGGGGGAAAATAGCAGTTTAAGATCAGTAGTTGTCGAGCCTCGCCTGCCTGTTACAGCATGTGAGTCCTCCCCAGGCGTCTGATATCCGGCGCCGAATTTGAACCACCTGGTATTCGAATGGGCCTGTTCTCACTGTACGACGAACGGATGAGAGTCTTGGTGAGGATGCAGTGGTTTCAAGCTGTTTCTCTGCGGATGGAAGATATGATCGACTGCTGGTCCCCGGGAAAGGCTAGTCAAGTGTAAGTTGGTGAGAATGCCAACCAACAATCGACCTGTTAGTTTCGCCCCAGATGATCAGTTCCGGGATATGCTTGATGTAGGTCTGCGAACAGGCGCTGGGCGAGCGGGCCAGTCACTGGTAGATGCACCGTCGGATTGACACCAGTATAACTGCGTCAGGTTTCAACTTGATCCTGCAAACGCTGATGCTCCCTCCTGCGGACAAATCTGCGCAGAAATAATGTTATAGATGGCTGGTAGGATGAGTAAACGGATACTGGCTTGTATAGATGGGTGCGTTTTGTGAGGGTTGTGATCCAGAGTGTGGCCCGGAGTTGCAAGTAAGGCGATTGCTCTACGTGTGCAGGACGAAACACCTCATATGTGCTCATTCAACAAGATAAGCAAGCTGACAATATTCCTGATGCTAGGACGTCGCGATGGCGGATCAACAGGCCTGGACTGGCCGGTTGAAGCTAGGGTACCACTGCAAGGCAGAAGAAAGGGCAGACTGTAAAAATTGGAGCGGCAGAAAGAAACGATACAAGGGTGAATCCAATGAACCAGAGGGCCTAGCCTTGGAAATAATGATGTGGAATCACAAGGTAGAGTAAACCAGCCGCTGAAGCCTAGTTCAGTTGCCTCGGTGTGAGTCCAAGGAGATCGGACCGAAGCTTGGGGAGATCGCGTAAGGGGCATCTTGTGATCCGATGTGGTTCAAGAGGTCGTCTAGATCCATCGGCAGTGTTTGTCACAGACGGGAGTCACGATTTGAACATCGGACAGGTCCGTCTCGCAGCGTTATTGAGGGGTCTTTGAGGCTCCGCTTTACCAATGATATCGCGGAAGAGCGGTTGAGTTGTTCCCTAGAAGCAAACTCGCACGGGGGTATGGTGATACATGACACATGGCTAAAGTTGGTACAAGTAAATATACATTACTCCGAAAGCTGCCCATCCTGCCCGGAAATGGAGGCGCGGGTCTCAGAAGATCTTGGTGCCGCTTCCCGCAGCCTGCTTCATGAAGAAGCTCTTCAACGGCCCAAGAGCATTGACGGCATTCAGACCGAGTGATCTCAGGGGGACTAACGGGCCGCTCTCGGCAGAGTAAAGCTTATGAAGCTTATCAACGACCCCAAGGAGCACATGGTTTGCTGTGTATCGTTCCGATACATAAGACTCGAGTGACATGATACTTCCGATATCCTGTCCATGGGTAACGGCGAACTCGATCGTCTTGGCCAGGCTTTGCACATCGCCCTGGCCCTGATTGAGGCCCTGACCTGCCAGGGGGTGAATTGTATGAGCGGCATCGCCGACCAAAGCAACACGCTCTCCGATGTAGGTGTCAGCATGGCGCATCTTCAACGGGAACGAGGCAACCGTGCCTTCTTGGACTCCAACGACCGTCTGTGGAACCGCCCGGGAGTTGAAAGGTGTGTGTTGTAACCTCCACGAATACTCATCGTCTTGATCCGCCCCTTGGGTGTGCATGAAGGCCAGATCCACTGTGCTCAGACGGAATGCTGCGTTCACCATAGCAACAAAATCCTTGGGCGGGAGACGCTTGAGTAATGAGGCATTCTCGGGCGTTGTAGACCAGACAAGTGTTGCAATGTTTCCGGGCATGGGAAGCATGGCAACTGGACCAGTGGGAAGGAATCTCTGGTAGGCAATCTTGGTGTGCTCTCCGCCCCAGCCTTCGCCCTCCATCTCTAGCGTGGCCACCACGCCGTGTCTGTCGTAGTCCCAACCCTTCGCATCGATACCAGCGAAGGCACGAACTGGGCTGTTTGCTCCATCGGCTCCGACCAAGAGGCGAGCAGTAAGCTGCTTGCCTCCAGAAATGTGTACGACCGGCCATTGGCTAAGGTCCAGGTCCTCCGTCTCCTCGCCAAATGTGATATTTTCAACCTTGGCGCCCTCGAATACCGATACGCCGCCGAGCTGCTCCAGTCGCTTCAGGAGGCCGGATGTGAGGTTGAGGTTCTCGTTCATGTAAGCAATCGTGGTGCCTTCTACCGGAGCCGAGCCGGGGGCCCAGTCGAATTCGATCCGAGCATCCGTGACGCCATCCCAAACTTGCATTTCGTGGTACGGTTGGACTCTGGTTTGATCAAGATGTTCCCAGGCGCCAATCTGATCGAGGAAAAGGGCGGATGTAGGCGTGAGAGAGCTGCACCGGTTCGAGTATTTGTTGGGTGGTAGCTTCCATGACTTGACTTTGGAGAGATCCTGGGCTTCGACTAGGGCCACTCGGAGGTGGGAAGTAACGGGATTGGCGCCTATAGACCTAAAAGTAAGCAATTGATCAGGTATGAGGTCAGTACACAGCTTGAAGACTTACGCAGCGCAGTCAAGAGACTTAGACCAGCCGGTCCTCCACCAACACATACCACATCATAGATATCAGGTCGTGGGGCAGAGTTCGAGTAGTTTCGTCGAAGTTGTCGTTGGAACTGCCGGGTGCAACTCCTACAGACATAAGCAGCTGCCTTTCTCCTTACTACTGCTTCCATGGTAGTTACGGCACTTGTGATGGTGCTGGAATCCTGGAATTAGGTATGACCTGATTATTCTTTTGGGATTGGTCTTCAAGGTTCATGGAGAAAGTCGCGCCAATCCGATTTCCCATGCGACATCATCGCATCGCTTGCGCGACCGACTGGCCCAAGCTCCCTTCTACATTGGGAGCGAACCCTAACCCCGTAAGCTCCCTAAAGTACAGCCCCATCCCTGTTGTTAATCACTACGCTGCCCTTGCAAGATGATACTAACAATATTTTAGGAGCGCTACTTCCCCTGACTGTAATAACCGTCCCCGGTAACCATTTCTTTAAGCTCTGGCAAAGAAGCCCCCTCACTAGTACAAGTACACCTGTACAATGCTCCTGAGAATGCTTCCATGTACCTTGAATCCCTCGTTAAGAAACTCATATCTTTTTCAGACTGTATTTGCTCTTGAGGATTTGGAAATAATTGAGCTATCTACGTAACGTGCTCGTGTTATGTGCTGGACTATATATGTTGTGAACCTCTTTTCCTTCTTCTTTGAAAGCATTGTGATAACTGTAAACAGACTTCGGGCGCTTAAATCGAATGGAACCGTTGCGATTCGCCGTTTCAGCTCGGTCGTTTCAAGATTGGAATCTGTTGCCGAGAGGCGTCTTTAGCTGTTTAGAATTCGAAAACTACCAGACCTTGGAGGGACCGAGCAACCTCTACCAATCTCTGTTACTATATGTGAGGTCAAGCGTCACTCCTGAACAAGGGAGCAGAAGCGTTTAACAACTCTCAATACATCAACCAAGTTGTCTATTTGCTTCTCGCCTCCGTGTGAACTTTTAACCAAGTTTGACCACGCCATCCATCGTGAATTCCAACGTCCATAACAAGGGTCAATTTCTAAAGCTTCCGGATCGACAAGGTTACAAAATGTCCTGTTAGTACCAGTGAATCCCAAGGCTTGTTAGCTCACCTCAGATGACCACATTAACTAACAGAAAGACCACGGTACCTAGTTCTCTCCACCAAAGCGCAACTCTTACACAAGTCTCCCCTCCCACCAAAGACCACCCGGGAACAGGCGATAAAACTGCTACAAGACCACGAGTTCCTTCTCTCGTGCGACCCGCATCTTGCCAAATGCGAGCCTCTTACCCCCAGTACGTCGCCAACCGTTCCAGCCGCTGTGCAGCCACGAGTGCTAGGCGAGACAAAGTCCTACAAGGTCACCGATGTTATCCATACGCTGCCCGCCGGACTGTGGGACAGCAACGTTGTCAGTACATATGAGTTTGCGAAGCTCGATACTGGCCTCTTTGTTCGAATCAGGAGCCCACTTTCAATGGTTATGGAGACCGTGTGGGAGATCAAAGAAGGGAAAGATGGGGGCTTGGAGATTGTGGAAAATGTAGAGATCAGTTGCTCGAGGTTGTTGATTGGAATTGCCAAAGGGCAATGTGAAGGTGCTTGGGAAGGAATTCATGGGAAGATGGTGAAGAGGCTGGCGGGTTCAGGCGGGGTGGATCTAGCTTGAAGACTTGGCCTGGTCGAATGGATCCGGGATATCGTTTTCTTTTCGGGTTTGACCTCAAGCTATCACCATGAGACCATGAATTTGATGAACTTTGAACGAATGTATTTGTTGTGGTTTTTTACTTACAATGTCAAAGCCCGCCACAGGGCTGGATTTGAGACCTGGCACTGCTGAACTCCCGCAATCCCGCTGAAGGACCTCAAACATCCTCCATAAGTGGAGCCTCATCCACGTGGTGACATGCGTCCTGATGATCTCATTGGTTGATATCGCTTAAGACGGGAATCCCTTCTGGGGCCGCTTTAGCACATCGTGAGTTTCGGCTCCGTCCCCTGATTTCTATCCGCTGTCAACCCTCAAATTGCGGGTGGAAACAACGACAACCAACAGTTGGGACGGGCACACTGTCAGCCAGCGGTGTGGACGCGCACTGACAACTAGGAGTCGCTCTCCTTCATCCATCAATCCGTGCTCCGTTGATGAACCAGCCATCGCGTCGAGGCGAATGATACACCTTTGGTCTTTAGTTGGATGAAAGTCGGAACTGGATCTTTCGTTTGGCCCTGTCAGGACCCTGAAGGTTGGGCTGTGGTGTGACCTTTGCGGTTAAGTTCTGTTGCCAAGTTTATACTTTGCCCCTGGCAGCGCCAGGAGCCGAACAACGCGGACTTAGGTGACCCTGACTCGGGCAAGTTCCGAACCTCACACAGGTTGTTTCTCTTCACAATCTCATCGTCAACAACCGGGAATATTCATCGGCAGCAGGAGCCGAACATACCGCGATACTCTTAGCATCGATTTTTTATGTGAGTACATGCTGCTCTTCTTTCCAAATCGGAGCGATAAAGATGAAGTCCTCGTCTTTGGCAAGCATCGACCTTGCCCTTCCCTCTCATCCGTCTCGTCAAGGGTGCCACCCCTGATGGACATTGAATATCAGTTGTACCCCTACCTTCGTCTCTAGACTCATCACTCCAGGGACATGCATACATGAAAACACCCGACTGCCTCACAGCTGAGAAGATCAGGGACACTGATGCTTGTCAGAGACCATCCGACTGGGCTTATCTCATCCATTGTCCTTATAACTTTCTAGCGTCTTGCTTTTGTCCGGTCACTCACTGTCTTGGAAATCTTGAGCTACCATGGGACTGACTTGTTCATAGGTTTGATACCCAGCTTCCGCAGAGCGTGTTTTGAATTCACTCGTGGTCTAGGGCTCATAAACGCACTCATCTCATTTACATCCACAGAAAGCGCCAGAGTAACGCTGCACGGCTGAGGTGTCGTTTTCTTCGACACACTTAGGTCGCCGTCACACCGCTTGGGGCCAGAAGCCTGTCCCATATCTGGACCGACTCGCTGGTAGAGTAACGGGAGGAATACCGAGGCTTCACACAATCACCGGTACTTTATTGCCAGCAGTTTTCTCCGGTCCCCTTTTTAGGGACGGTCAGCAATCATGGCGACGCTATCGGTGTACGGGTCAGATTTTCTGACCACCACAAAGAAAAAGGCCATCGAGGATGCCAAGAAGATGCAGGCTGTGGTTGCGGAAGAATGCAACAAATCGGGGAAAGAGGCACCCCCATATCAGCTGGAGGAGCTCATCGGCAAAGGCAGCTTTGGTCGCGTCTACAAGGCGACGGATAACAAGTCCAGTGCTGTTGTGGCTGTCAAGATTATCGACATCGAAGAGAGCGACAGGGAAAATCCCAGGCTGGCGGACACGTACAGCGAGTTTATGAAGGAGACCAGTGCCCTCAAGTTACTCAGTAACAGCGGCGCAAAGAACATCAATCTCATTCTCGATGTACTTCCCGTTGGACAGTCCATGTGGCTGATCACCGAGTACTGTGCTGGCGGGAGCGTGGCTACTCTGATGAAGCCTACCGCGCCCGGGGGCTTGCAGGAGAAGTGGATCATTCCCATCCTACGAGAAGTCGCAGAGGCCATATTCTGGGTACACAAAGAAGGAATCATCCACCGTGACATCAAGTGCGCCAACGTACTTGTGACGGAGACCGGCGCCGTACAGCTCTGTGATTTTGGTGTGGCTGGCATCGTTGAGACCAAGTTCGACAAACGGTCGACGTTTATCGGGACACCTCACTGGATGGCACCAGAACTCTTCGAACCTACACCGTCCTACAGCACACCGGTTGACATCTGGGCGTTTGGATCTATGGTATACGAGATTGCCTCTGGACTTCCTCCCAACGTCATGTCGGGGTTTAACATCCCCCAGCTTGGCAATTATATCAAGTCCCACGCGCCTCGTTTAGAGGGAGACCAGTACTCAGACAATCTCAAGGACTTGGTGGCTTTCTGTCTGGTGGAGGATCCCGCTAAACGACCGACGATCGAACAGGTCCAACGGCACCCTTACATATTCAACACGGCCGCTGAATACCCATCGGCATCTCTTTCCAACCTTGTACGAGGTTATAAGGTCTGGGAGGCGCAGGGGGGTATCAGAAAATCGCTGTTTGCCCCGGTTGGTGCTCAAGGCCCGTCCGATTATGCTTCAACCGCTCTCTCCAATGATGAGTGGAACTTTAGCACAACGGTCGACTTTGACCGAATGGCCATGGACAGCGATGCCCAAGCTGTCTATGATGTTTATGGGCACAATGTCGACTTCGAGTTTGAGGAAGAGCAGACGCGGCGGCCCAAGCCCAAAGGGAGGAGGCGACCACCTCCTCCCAAACTACTAGCTCTCAAGGCACCTCTGGAAAAGCTGTTTGATCCCAATACGATCTCCGGATACGATGAGAACTCGCGTGCCTATTACGGTCTGGGGCCTCCTCCTCCAACGGCCACACCAGAAACAACACTAGGAGCATCCGATACACCGAAGGATTCAGATCTCCAATTTCGACAACAATATGAGCCGAGCTCACAGGCGGCACTACGAGAATCGCTCATAGATTTGGATGCGTCCTTTGATGGGAATGACTTGTCTCAGTTTGTTGACATGGAGACTATTAAGGCTGGTCCCCGTGGTTCGATAGACTACGCAGCATTCGACCCGAACCCCCCGCCGGACTTCAGCAGACCGCCTCTCAGCGACCCGGCAGATATGCCAATGAACATCAACCGCCGTACTCAGGACTGGAAGTTTCCGTCAATGGCTGCTCCGCCGGCTTCTGCCCATCCGGAGATGTCACGCTTTCCATGGACCATGACTGAAGAGCGCTCTAACGACAACAGCCAGAATGACAACAACTTTGTTCGACCACCTCTCATACACCACCCAACAGACCCGCTAGGCTTCCAATCGACGGGCTATGATTCCATGCCACCCAAGCCTCCGGTCGACAATCGCGTTTCAGTTGGGAGTCTTATTGATCTCGACGAAAGTTTACCTGAGCCAACAAACGATTTCAGCAATAACTTCAACAACAATTTCAACAACAACTTCAACAATCGAGAGTACACGCGACCGTCCACAGCAAACTCAGACGCCGCTTCCGTCAGTGGTTCAGAGATAGGTGGCGCAAACCCGTTCGACCTCGAGCGGCACGCTTCACTCTACCAGCCGTTGCCCGCTGTGCGATCATCATCGGTCCGTGAACCATCCATCTACGTATCGGACGACAGCGATTATGCCCGGGTTGCTCAGGCGCCATCAGAGGAGCAATTCATCGGGACCAACGGTCGCGGCACGCCGGACTACGCTTCCTCCGTTAACGGCGGAGGTAGCGTCGGAAACGGCAGTATAGGCGGCAGTAGCATTGGCAGCCGTACGCACAGTCGCGCCCACTCACACGCAGACAGCTACAGCTACGCCACCGACGACGACGTGGGCGGCTATTCAGCGGGCGAGTACGCCGAGTCGGACTACCTAGGCGGCAGCATGGACCCGATGGCGATGGGCAGCAGTGAGCGCAACCGCAGTCGGCGACGGCCGAGCGGCATGCGGCCCGATCCGGACAATTCGCATCATCCGCCTCGTGGGTACGGCATGGGCGGGAGCATGAACGGGAATAATGGAGTGGGCAGCCATGGTAGCGGCGGGCACCATGGTCACCAGATGCAGCAGGGTCATGGTCATGGTCGTGGTCATGACCACAGCAATAGTCAGGGTTCAACAGATATGATGCACATGCCCCAGGTCCCAGAGCCGCCGAGAGTCAGAGTGATGCAGGGAATGGCGAATCGAGAGGAGGTGAGGGATGATGTGATGAGGTTGCTGGCTAGCTTCTCGGAGCATCTGGGGTTTGCGAATGCGCATGTGAATACGCTTCCGGTGAGGCAAGGGAGGAGGGGGAGCGAGGTGAATACGAGTGTGTGAGGGGAGTATGAGTGTTATAAGGGGATTAGGTTTCGTATCAAAACCGCACTGGAGTAATTAATTGACATGTGTATTTGGTGTGTGCATGGAGAGTTCAGGGGGGTATGGTGTAGCATGGATCTAGGGTCAGGTACAGATAACTTGATAAGCGCTCAGCGGTATACAAGTATATGAATTGTAATTCGTATTGACAGATGGATTGCAGCGAAAATGAATCAAATTTGAAAAGGCCATTCACAGCCAACAATGAATGTGACTGAATTTGGGTTGTGGTGGTGGTTGTCAGATGGGCAGCCTTGAATGGGTGTAAGACGTTGTTGGGTTAAAGTTGAGATAAAAAAGAAATTTTCTCCACAGTGACTCAAAACCCTGAGCTTGAACACCACAACTTCAACTTTTGATAACCACTACAACCAATTCTTTACATGATATCTTTTTCTCAAAGTCTATGAGTTAATTGACAAACACTTTATTTTTTTCTCGAAACTCGAAATCAACGAATTCCCCGAATGAGGGGACCTATTTGCGCCAATATCAAAACCCTCACTGCCCGACTCAGACGATCGCATCTCCCACATCTCACCCCAATCCTCCAACGACACAACATCACCACAAGTCTACAAACCAAATCAAACCCTACGGCAGTGCCATTAATGGCACCAGCTACGACAACTTCGACAATGGAAACCCGGATTCTCAAAGTAAAGGTGGACGCCAGCAACATCCAAGCACTCGGGCATTGGAAGGACTCAGACAACAAAAATGAAACCAGCAACCTCAACACATGGGAGGTCCCAACTCCATCATCATCATCATCATCAGAAAACGACAACGACATCCTATCTCCCCTTCGCGAAGCAGCCCACCACCTTCGCACCACCGACATCCCCGTCGCCTTCCCCACGGAAACCGTCTACGGCTTGGGCGCCGACGCCACCCGCAGCGCGGCCGTCAAGGGCATCTACGCCGCCAAAGGTCGACCAAGCGACAACCCTTTGATCGTGCACGTCTGCGATTTAAGCATGTTACGATCACTCATCTCCTCTCCTTCCTCTTCTTCCTCTTCTTCAGGTCAGAACCAGGAAGAAGAGAAAGACCCGATCCCAGAAATCTACCACCCCCTCATAACCCGCTTCTGGCCCGGCCCACTCACCATCCTCCTACCCAACCCCTCTCCCTCTCTTCTGGCGCCGGAAGTAACCGCCGGCCTGCCCACCTTCGGCTGCCGCATGCCCGCCTCCGCGCTTGCTCGGTCGCTGATCAAGCTCGCCAACGCCCCTCTGGCCGCGCCTTCGGCAAACGCCAGCACCAAGCCCAGTCCCACCGCCGCGCAGCACGTGCTGGACGACTTGGCCGGTCGCATCGAGCTGATCTTGGACGGCGGGTCATGCAGCGTAGGTGTGGAGAGCACGGTTGTGGATGGGCTTTGCTCGCCGCCGGTGGTGCTGAGACCGGGCGGCGTCAGTTTGGAGGAGATTAGGTCTGTCCCGGGCTGGGAGGGGGTGGAGAAGGCGTATAAAGACCAGGCGGAGGTCGGGTCGAAGACGGCGCCGAGGGCGCCGGGGATGAAGTATAAGCATTATAGCCCGAAGGCGAGGGTGGTGTTGTATGAGGTGGAGGGAGGGAGGGGGGAGGTGCCGGGGGCGGATGTGAGGGAGGCTGTTGAGGCTGTGGGGAAGAAGGAGGTGAAGAGTGTGGCGGTTATTAGGACGGGAAGGTGGCCTGTTGCTGGGGGGTTGAGGAGTCAAGGGCTTGACGGTGCTGCCGCCGCGAAGGACAGCGGGGACATGGCTGAGATTGGGTTCGTTGTCAGGGAAGGACAATGGCTGGATGAGGACGATACCACGGTATTGGCGAGGCTGCTAGAGATTGACTTGGGCGATGATGTCAAGAGAGTGGCGCATGGCCTTTTTGCTGCCCTCCGAGAGCTGGACAGGCGCGGCGCGGATGTAATATTCGTGGAGGGTGTGAGTGATGGAGACGATATCGCGGCGGCGGTCATGAACAGGCTGAGGAAAGCAGCTTCCGATATTAGAATATAGACGGGGTCAACCCCTATAGATCGCAAGAAAAGAACTATAACTCCTGTTTTCTGCTAACCCATCATTTGTTGGCCTTCTGTGTCTTTTGCTTCATGTGTGTGGCCATTACTCTGCTATAAGGAGGCCTCGCCAACGAAAAGGCCCTAGAATTCTTCAACGAACCTATACGCCAACTTCACTTAGGTTGCGCCCAACCACCACACTCTTTCCATTGTCATTACCCACCAACACATCCCCTTAGAGACCCTGACGAAGCCAGTCGGTAAGCTTGGCCTTGCCTAGTTGTGCCAAGTTGTTGACGCCCTGCTCAGTGAAAGGATCAAGGCGGCTGAGGTTGACATCCTGAGGTGGTGCCTTGCTGCATCGTTGAATGATAATCGTAGGGTCTGTCTCGAGAACAACGCCGTCATCCACGATTTCGTCAATGGCGAGGGATACCAGATCGTAGTTTTCGACTATCGTGCGCTTGTCGATCGATTGCCTGTGTAGAAAGCCCGTAGTTAGCCAACCATGTCTCACAACCAACATCTTTATAGGTATTGACAGAGGTACTTACTTGAAGAGCAAATGCAAGCTGTCTCTAAGCGCCAAAAGTACGTTGTAGAGCAGAACCTCGTTTTCGTCCGCGCTGCCAACAACGTAGATAGCGACATCCGACTCCATCTTGTAGAGCACCACCTTGTTGTCGTAAAGGAGGATATCGCCGGCCTGCTTTGCTGTCTTCTGAAGGAGGCCCTTCTCAAAACGGATCTGAGAAGTCTTGTCGGGATAGGGGTTCTGAGAAGCGCCTGAGGTAGCTGTTGTGTACGAGGTTCGATCTGGTCAGCCTCATGAAAACATGCGACACCTGAAAAGGGGGTAAAGGAGCGTCTATCGCATACCGAGCCCAGCGGCTACTCCTGATCCTGGTGCGCCAGCGCCGGCGTGAGGAGGAGTGTAGTACTTGGAGAATATCCGGGAACCGTCATCGCTGGAGAGGATTACTGTTGGAACTCAATTGTCAACATTGCTCGACATGGCGCGTATGAGCCGCGACCCGGGAGCAGCACGGTGGCCTATTGTACCTATAGCGTTGACGCTATACAGCGACATTCCTGGCGACATCTTGGCTGATTATCTGGGGGGTTCTTGTTCCTTGAACAATTGTCGTCTCGAGACTGGTATCGGTTGGAGAAGGTCGACGGCGAGGGGCAACTCGAACTTCGATGGGCGCAAGTGGGTAGGTAAATAGTAAGTAGTGGTAGCTTAGACTCCAGAGTTGCTGGGTAGTACTAACAATGACAAGGCGGTATCGTTGCCGTGGGTGTTGTGGGGTGAAGCGGTCCCTGTGATGTGGCTTGAATCCAGAGCGAGCTTTCCAAAGGCCCCACTGCGCGGTACGTACCTGACAGTTCGAACCCAAAAGCTGGCCTCGTCTGCTTTGGGATTGACAGGGATTTTAATGGGCTAACGCAACCACACCCCTGCAGCCACGGCCGTGTAAAGTGCCTCTAATGGGAGACGCGTGTGTCGCGACTGTCTTTTTTCGCTTCCCCTCTAAGTACGAGACAGGAACGTGATCCACCTTCGCCCTGAACACGCTGCCGTCCTGCCAACCACCTTGCAATACAGAGGGATTGGGAGCCACAACAACACTCCATCGTCTCCATCCCAACTTGTGCTTCTGTCTCTTCTTTGGTTTACTCCCGGTTTCTGTCATATCTGAACCAGACCACCAAAAGACAGAGCTGCAAAATGTCTTCTCCAGCAAAGCGCAGATCAACGAGAAGCTCTCAATCAGCGACTCCCCGCGCCACTCGCAGCTCGCAGGCTGGCCCTTCGAGCGCAACTCCTCGCCAGACCCGCGCATCGCAACTCGCCTCCAGTCCCTTATTCTACGAGTCCTCCTCGCCCGCCAATGGCGCCAACCCGGTATCCTCGCCCTTGAGGCAGATGAGCAATACCCAGAGCACTGCCCACCAAGGCAATGCGCCGAGCTCGCCTTTGCGCCAGCAGACAGAGACCCAGAGCGATGCCGACCGAACTCCTCGCGCAAACGGACGGAGCCAGTTGATTGGAGGTATGGCTACCATCAAGCCACTGTGAGCTCACTCCGATGCTGACCACACTTTATAGATTCGTCCCCCATCCGCTATGCGTCCAGTTCTAGCCCAGGCCGTCACCTCACCCAACAGTCCGATCTTCGTAGCGAAAGCAGTCAGCTCTTCGTCAGCTCGCAAAGATCCGTCACCGGTAGATCCCGTCGAGGCGACATCAACGGTGACCCTCTCCGAACTCCCGCCCAAATTCCCCGCCGAATTATTCTCGACGACGCCGGTCGTGTGATCCGCGATGCCCCTGGCTCCGATGCCAACTCTTTCGTCACCAACAACCCCAATACCTCTGAGGCAGATGCCCTTGGCGGACAAAGCCAAGGTCTTGTTTGGGGTACAACCATCTCTCTCGATGATTCGTTTTCCGCGTTCAAGGACTTCCTTAGGAACTTCACCAGGAAATACCGAATGTGGGCTGATGGCGCGGACGAGGCCGAGACTATTGGCCATCCGGATGCGGATGCGAAGCCATATTGGGAGGCACTGGAGAATATGCTGCTGCTTGGTACCAACAAGCTGTATCTGGACCTCCGCGACCTCAAGTCCTACCCACGCACCCTGAAACTCTGGCACCAAGTCCAACACTATCCTACCGAAATCATCCCGGTCATGGATCAGTGCGTACACGATTGTATGATGGAGCTGGCGCAAAAAGAAATGGCCAGCCAAAGAGCATCTCAGAACTCTAGGCCCGCCCCAGGTGCCTCCCAGAGCTCCGAGATGAACTTCCCAAGCTCCGAAAGGAGTGAGGAACCAGCCACCCCGCGGCCTGCTCAAACAGCGGAGCCTACCATTGAGGATCAAGTCAGCCAAATGGCGTATGTGGTTCGCCCGTGGGGTCTTGACAAGATTACCAATCTTCGTGATCTGAACCCATCCGACATGGACAAGCTTGTGTCCATCAAGGGTCTTGTCATCAGAACCACGCCTGTTATCCCGGACATGAAGGATGCATTCTTCAAGTGCAGTGTTTGCGGTCACTCCATAACCGTTCAGTTGGATCGTGGCAAGATCCGTGAGCCTACAGAGTGTCCTCGGGCTCGCTGCGCCTCCAAGAACTCGATGCAAATCGTCCACAACAGATGTGCGTTCGAGGACAAGCAAGTTATCAAGCTGCAAGAAACTCCGGATAATGTGCCTGCTGGTCAGACACCCCACTCAGTATCCGTTTGCGTCTATAACGAGCTTGTCGACTTCTGCAAGGCAGGTGACAGAGTTGAGCTCACTGGTATCTTCAAGGTCACCCCCGTCCGTGTTAACCCGCGCATGAGGACGGTCAAGAGTGTGCACAAGACATATGTTGACGTCGTCCATGTTCAAAAGGTTGACAGGAAGAGGATGGGTAGCGATCCGTCAACCCTTGACCTCGCCGAGGAAGAGGAAGCCCATGCTAATGGTCAGAGCATGGACGAGGTCCGCAAGGTCTCTGCCGACGAGGAGGAGAGGATCAAGGAAACTGCCGCCCGACCGGACATCTACGATCTCCTCTCCCGATCTTTGGCCCCATCGATCTACGAGATGGACGATGTGAAGAAGGGTATCCTTCTTCAACTATTCGGAGGCACGAACAAGACGTTTGAGAAGGGTGGAAGCCCCAAGTACCGCGGAGACATCAACGTTCTCCTTTGTGGTGACCCCTCCACTTCCAAGTCCCAGATTCTCTCCTATGTCCACAGGATCGCCCCAAGAGGTGTTTACACAAGTGGCAAAGGTTCTTCCGCCGTAGGTCTCACAGCCTATGTAACGCGTGACCCTGAGTCCCGCCAGCTTGTTCTAGAATCTGGTGCGCTCGTCTTGTCCGACGGCGGTGTCTGCTGCATCGACGAGTTCGACAAGATGAACGAATCAACCCGTTCCGTTCTTCACGAAGTCATGGAGCAACAGACCGTATCCGTCGCCAAGGCCGGCATCATCACCACTCTCAATGCCCGGACATCGATCCTGGCGTCCGCCAACCCTATCGGCAGTAGATACAACCCCGATCTTTCAGTGCCGCAAAATATTGACCTCCCGCCAACCCTGCTGTCCCGTTTCGATCTGGTCTACCTCATTCTTGATCGTGTTGACGAGAAGACCGATCAGCGCCTGGCCCGCCATTTGCTCTCCATGTATCTCGAAGACAAGCCCGAGAGTGCTCAACAAGCCAACGACATTCTTGTAAGTGTTTTGTGTCTCTATATCCTTATCTGGCTTTTGACAATGAGATCCAAGCTAACCAATTCCTAAAAAAAGCCCGTCGAATTCCTAACTTCCTACATCTCCTATGCCCGCTCCCACATCCACCCGGCCCTCAGCCCCGAAGCCGGCCGCGAGCTCGTCGAAGCCTACGTCGAGATGCGCAAGCTGGGCCAGGACGTCCGCGCCGCCGAGAAGCGTATCACGGCCACCACTCGTCAGCTCGAGTCCATGATCCGTCTGGCCGAGGCGCACGCCAAGATGCGTTTGTCCGAGGTCGTCACGCGCGACGACGTCCGCGAGGCCGTGCGCCTCATCAAGTCGGCGCTCAAGACTGCCGCCACTGACAGCCAGGGCCGCATCGACATGAGCTTGCTGACGGAGGGTACGAGCGCAGCGGAGCGCCAGCGCAAGGCGGACATGAAGGATGCTGCTCTCCGGTTACTGGATGAGATGACGAGCGGCGGACAGGCCGTCAGGTATTCGGAGGTGGCGAGGCGGTTGGGTGAGGGGGCAGGTGTGCAGGTTGAGCCGGCCGAGTTTGCGGAGGTTATGAGAGCGCTGGAGATGGAGGGGGCTGTCATGATGACGGGCGAGGGAGCGAGGAGGAGCATAAGGAGGGTTACGGCTACTGTTTAGGGTTGAAGGTTAATGAGGGTTGGAGTTGGGTGATGTTAAAAGGATTGATGATATTTCAAAACAATTGGGGTTCTAGTTACGGCATGTTTCAAGTTGTTTGTTATAAGCTCTGTCGGAAAAGGGTGTTGTATCTTCTTTTAAATACCATGAAGTTTTTCCACATGCTGTCCGTCAAGCCTTCCCTTCTTGTGCTTCACTTTCTCCCCCAACGACCAGAGTGGTAACGGTTAGGGTGATGTCTCCATTTGAAATTGTCCCCCACCCAAGTCTTCGTTCTTGGGGTATTTAGCTGAAGGATTGGCACCTTTGAAATTACTCCTCTTCTTCTTCAGGCCAACCAATACTTGGGGGTTGTGGTGCGGCCTGTGACTTTTCCTTAACCCCCTCTCATAAAAGAGGAGGAAATTTTTTAATGGGACAGCGAAATATTATGGGACATCTGGAATATTAGAATACGCTATGGAAAATTGTTAGTGAGAAGATGCAACGCCCGTTTAACACTACCACTATTTTTCAAAAATCTAAGAAAATTGGGGAAGAATAGAAAGTCTTTAATAGAGCAACTCCAAAAGTTGTATTAATTTTGGCCAAGTTGTTGATAAGATATTTTAGAGTTGTTTATTTTTTAATTATAAAAGTGCAATTTCGCTTGACAGGTTTCACAATACTAAAACAACAATCTTTAATGCTAATTGTTACGAACTTGAGCGGTACAAGGGCCGCCCAGACCACCGGGTCCCGGCAGGCCTGCCCAGAAGAACTGGTGTAACCCTCAAAAGCGCAGGTGGACCATAAGCATGCACGGGCTCACCAATGCACCTGCTCACGGTGAGCAGTGATCACGGTGAGCAGTGATCACGGCGAGCAGTGCTCACAGTGAGCAAAGACCCTCGTGAGCACCACACACTAGATAGACCTATGGGGCTCGACAAGAGCATCCGGAGACAGATATCTCGCAGAGGGCGAGCAGGTATAAAGGGACTACGGGAGAACTCAGATTGTCAGATAGTTCGACAGTAGTCAATAGATCATTATCACCCGAGACCAGTATTACGAGCATACTTGTTGTGAACCCTTTGGCTTCACCGAACAGCACTGATAGTCTTTACCTTCAAACTATCCCACTTAGGCAGATCAGACTGCCGTTCGTCACACCTCCGGAGTTTTACATTAGTGTGACGAACGGCAGTCTGATCTGCCTAAGTGGGATAGTTTGAAGGTAAAGACTATCAGTGCTGTTCGGTGAAGCCAAAGGGTTCACAACAAGTATGCTCGTAATACTGGTCTCGGGTGATAATGATCTATTGACTACTGTCGAACTATCTGACAATCTGAGTTCTCCCGTAGTCCCTTTATACCTGCTCGCCCTCTGCGAGATATCTGTCTCCGGATGCTCTTGTCGAGCCCCATAGGTCTATCTAGTGTGTGGTGGCTCACGATGCCCTCCTGGCTCACTGTGAGCAGTGGCTCATCGTGAGCAGTGGCTCACCGTGAGCCCGTTACACGAGTGAGCCCCATGCGTGTGCCTCTTTGTCCTTGTTGGCCTGGGAGGGTGACACGACCTAACCCGTTTAGGCCGGTTGTGCTACCGGCGCTGTGGTTGGTCCGTGTGTCCTCATAAGTTCGTAACAGGAGGCCACCGTTTGCCTAATTAGAAAGATGAGTTTTTAAAATATAAAGAGTGATATCTTTATATTATTTTCTACTTTCCAAATTTTCTTGAATTTTTAGAAAATGATTTCATGGCTGTTTAGTTCGCGAACGTTAATGCACTAATAGCTTTCTTAGTATTTTAGCTCTATTTTAGATTGTCTTATAATATTTCGCTATCTTATTGAAAAATTTCCTCCTCTTTTATGAGAGAGGGTTAAGGAAAAGTCCCAGGCCGCACCACAACCCCCAAGTACCATCAACTTTCCCAATAGGAGCTCCCATTGATTTCAGTGATCATGTGACTTGTGGATCTACTGACGCCAACCGGCTTGGCGCATCGAGTACGTACCCATGCTGCGCTAGAGCGAGCACCGGAAAGTCGGCTGTGGAATTGGATGGATTGCAACATTGACAAATCAATTGGCACCATTCGTTGAAATATTTCGAAAAGACGAAGTTGACGCTTTGCGCAACAACTCCTTGCTTTCTATTCTTTTGGTTATTCCCTTCAGTTATTGCAGCATATTCTTCACTATGGCTTCCCAAGCTTCTTCCCTTACCGCCCTTCGTAAGTATCTTTGTTCAGCCAACGGACTTTGTTTTGCTATAAAGCGCTCTCTTCGCTGTCCATGGTGACTAACCATCAAATGCGCTTGTTTACTACAGCTGCCGCCGCCTCCCTTGCCGCCGCTCCGGCGCAAGCGACTCCTTCCACCGACGCCCCCGCGAAGCCCAAGGTGCGCCCGAACCCCCCGATGAACCAGCTCAGCGATAGCTGTACACCGAATATACGATGCTAAAATTTACAACAGCCCTGCTGCGTGTGCAAGGAAGAGAAGGCCAAGCGTGATGACTGCATGCTTTTCTCCAAGTCCGATGACCCCCAGAAGGACTGCGTTTCGACGATAGACCAGTACCGCGCCTGCATGGCTGGTTTCGGCTTCAAGGTCTAAGACCTTCGGACGAGCACAAGCGAGCGATCAGCAGCAACAGCAGAAGCAGTAATGACCGACGACATGATGAGTCCACAAAACACAATATCCATGTATAATACTACTACTACAACCACAACCGTGCTGCGGCAGCACCGGAGGCGGCGTTCTCAGGCATAAAATCATACTACGGCATTTACATTTGTACAACTACAGCATAGAAAGGGAAGGAGAGAGGTTCTGGTTTGAATCTTCATTGTTGGATGTTTTGCAGTCTGGTCCTTCTCGCTTGTCTACACTCGTCATTGGGACATCGGCGTTACCAGTTCTCTAACCTCTTAGCTGCCCGTGGATCAGGTGGTGTGGCAACCAACCTTCTGGCTCACTAACTTTTACAGTCCTCACTCCGCTCTTCTTGCTCTCCTCCGGATCCAGAGCCTACGATATCACCGCCCGAAGACGTGCGGTCAAACACTAAACCCGTCAAATGCGATCACAATGTCATATACCGAATTCCACCATAGCACCATCAACGATTTCAACACAAAGCATTAGCAGCTCCCCACTTGTCCTTGATACCTTTCTTCACCACAGCAGTAGCCGGCTTTGACGAGGCTTTCTTTGCGACGGCAGATCCCTGCGCATCCTCCTGGCCCGACGACTTTGCCAACTCAGCAACATCAGCAGCACCATCATCCTCCTGATTCTTGGGCTTGGGCTGGGGTAGCATGGCAGCCAAGTCCTTACGGCGACCCTCGTACAAGGCGCAGAGCTGAACACTATGGTTGCTCATGATGCGCTGCACGTCGGCCAGCTTCTTGGCGATGGCAGTGAGCTTTTGGTCGCGGGCTTCTACTGCTTTCTTGAGACGAAGAAGACGGGAGGTGTGCATGACTGAGCTACAAGCATATCACGGGGTACGGTCAGAAAAATAGGGGCTACGGGAAACGGCGATATCCTCCCAAGTGGCACTGGAAGAAGGACATTGTTCAAACGGACTGACGGCCGGGTACGTTCCTGGACTTACTGGAGGTCATGATACTTGGAAACCGACTTCTTCACGCGGTCTTGAATGGACGAGAGGGCGCCCTGGTAAGCTGATAGGAGGGCCTTGCGTTTCTTGTCCCGCTCTTCTTTTGCCTGAAATTGTAAGAAATCGAGATTATGCTAGATGAGTGTTTTGGTTCACCGGAAAATGTGTTTGAGTTTTTTCTTCACTTTCGATTGATGTTCATACCTTCTTGAGACGTGCTCTAGCAGCGCTGGCTTCCTGGAGTCGCAGGTTGTAGGCTTGGTAGTCATCATCAGAACCGGAATCGTCAAGTACGGTGCCAGTCGACTTTCTAGCCCTGGACTTGGCGGTGCTGACTGAGGGTGCCATGTCTGGACCGGGACGTTGTTTTTCGACGTAGAATGGAATAAAATTTTACTGTCAGAGTGCACAGTAAATGATGTTGAACAATTAGAGACAAGGGAAACAGAGTGTCGGATGAACAGAAGTTCGTCCAGAATTCACGATCAATGATGTTCTCGAAAGCGGCAGGCAAGTGCAGTTCTCCACATTTAAATTCGGAAGGAGCAACATTACAGGGACCTTCCCTGCAGCGTTGAGCCACAGTTCACGAACTGTGTGGAATTCTAGGGCGGTGAAGGCCGGCAGATCTTCAACGAGATCGCAGGCCCCCGCCAAAAAATTGAATGAATGCAGCAGCACAGACAGGGCGTCCCGAAACTCAAAAGTTCAGTTGCAGTACACCAAGCCCATTGGCCTTTGACGACTCAGCACACAAGCTGAGAACCTCGTCAACGACGTCAAGCAATCATGGGTCTCGCCGCTGCCAAGAAGTGAGCGCATATTGGATGGCTGTGCTCCCTTTGATTACCACGTGCTAATCGTGAAACTTCAATAGCAAGCGGAAGCTGGGAACCGACCCCAACAACACGAAATGGTCCCGTAATGAAACCACTTTCGGCCAAAAGATCCTTCGCGCCCAAGGCTGGCAGCCCGGCGATTTTCTGGGCGCCAAAGATGCTGCGCATGCCGTCCATCACACGGAAGCCAGCTCAACACACATCAAGGTCACGCTCAAGGACGACAACCTTGGTCTCGGCGCGAAGCGAAACAATGGCGACGAGTGCACTGGTCTCTTCGATTTCCAACATTTGCTTGGACGACTGAACGGCAAGGCCGAGGATGTTCTGGAAGCCGAGAAGCAGAAGCGCGAAAACCACCTCCGCAACCACTACTTGGAACAAAAGATTGGAACGATCCGCTTTGTCAGGGGCGGCTGGTTGGTTGGTGATGTGGTCAAGGAGAAGGTGACGGAAGAAGACGGTGTACCACAAAGCGAATCTGTCGATCAACAACCCTCCGAAGACACCAACAGCGCCGAGTCCACAGAGAACAAATCTAAGAAGAGGAAGGCGGACAGCCACGACGAAGACGAGAAGGAGGAAAAGAAGGACAAGAAATCGAAAAAGCGCAAGACCGACACCGAAGCTGAAACAGACAGCGAATCTTCAAAGTTAAAGAAGACGGAGAAGAAGGACAAGAAAGAAAAGGAAAAGGAAAAGAAGAAGAAGGAGAAAAAGGAGAAGAAGAAGAGCAAGAAGAGCTCGAGCGACTCCGACGATGAAGATGACGTAGAATCGTCCGCTTCGGAGGCCAAGAAGTCGAAGAAGGACAAGAAGAGGGAAAAGAAGGAGAAGAAGGAGAAGAAGAAGGAGAAGAAAGACAAGAAGCGCAAGGAGAAGGAGTCATCAGAGTCTGCCACAGAAAGTGAAGACAGCAAATTGAAAGACAAGAAGAGGAGGAAAGACGACACTGAGACGGCGACGAGCAGCGGCACATCTACTCCTACTATCACATCCTCAACACGGTTCTTGGCCAGGTCAAGGTTCATTGCGCAGAAAAAGATGGCTTTCGCCGACAGCGCAGCTCTCAACCAGGTCAGTACTTGACAACTCCGAAATTTTCCCGTTCTTTTAAGTGTCATTGACTAACTTGATAATTGTGTGCAGATTTTCATGATCAAGTCATAGTGCATAATTGATGTGGTCGGTTGGGAAGCCTTCTATGTTGCGAACTAGTTTCTTTTGTTCCATACCTCATGATACAATTTAGCGTTGCTTTTGAACCCCCATTCCCTCATTCACATTACACGATAGCGGCTTGTCTAGACTAATGAAAATGAGTCGAAGGTGCCGTTGTCATGATTCCGACCAAGTTCGCCAGCGATATCGCCTACTATCCTGAATCGTGATCCTTACGTGCACCCTATATTGAACATCTCACGACGCCCTAGGCACTTTTGCCACGACGTGGTTCAGCTCACTTCCATCTTCGAAGGCATCTCGGCTGCCCTGACAGTCGAGTCGAGACCGAACTGCTCGTCAGCATCCGGCTGGATACTTGGACCACGATGAAAATGATGGAGTATGATTGCTCCTCTTCATATGTGTGTGGACGGGGCAGATGAAGGCGGGGCTGTAGTACCCATGGACCTTGGACCAAATGATGAACTAGTCTTCCCGGTAAGACACTTGCGCGATCTCTTTCTACGTCCTGGCCATATCGCTATTGGGAATCGGAGGACTGAATGACTTACTTATCTTGGACCAGATATGCCTGGTGATTCTGCTATCCCAGAAATCCACGCGAAGCCATTAATGCTGTGTGAAGAACAGTGCGGGAGATAAACTTGTTGGGCCATATGTTCATTACGGCGCCATTCCGTCCGTTCATCGGTACTGTCATCCTCGAGCTCGAACCGGTCGCCTACACTGGCAATCATTGACTGTCGCCTCGCGTCAGGTACTGCGCCTATCTTTCGTCCGAAGGAAGTTTGCCCGACGACGACGAAATCTCGCGGCAACCCACGAACGCTTTCGGCTTTCTTCCCGCAAAACCTTATTTCCACAATAGAATGACGACAGCCTTGTTATTAGCCCATGGGTCTTTTAAGGTTATGATTTGCAGTTGGTTGTTGGTTCTAGGGCCTTAAACAACTACACGCGCCTTTGATCGTTTTCCGGTTGGCGCCCTCGCCCTTCACTGACCCTTCACTCACCTGACCTTCACCCTTTCTCGAACTCCCTACGCCCAGCTGGCTACTTCTTTTCCCGCGCTTTTTTTTTTTCTTTGCTACCCTTAGCACCAACCGCCGGGGGCCACACATTTGCATTTTCCGCGGGGCAACGTCTGGTGGCTACCTGCAACTCAACCTCGACCACAACCCATCGCCACAGGTTAACGCCGTGCCGTCGATGATGGAGAAGAAGAGCCAACCACCACGGTTTCAGCCGCTGTCGTATGCAAGTGCTGTCCGCGGGAAACTAGGCGCACAACTCAAGGTGAAGCCAACTCCGACTCCGGCTCCAACTCCAACTCCGGCTCCGGCCCCGACACCGAAGACCGAAACTCCTCTCAAACCTTCAGCGGCCACATTTGTCCCTGGGAAGCCAACTATGCAGCAACCCCCACCAGCAGTACCTAATCTCAAGCTGGCAGAGCAAACAAAGTCCGCTCTGCATACGAATTCTACGACCGCTCCGTCACGAAACGAGTTCCCGCAGCTCGCGCAACCTGTGGCTAAGCCGAAGTTGGCTCCAACATCTTATGCCCAAGCTGTGACGGGTAAACGGACAACCGCTTTGGTGGTCAAGAAGAAGGAACTGCAAGGACCGCAGACGGATTCGAAGATGGCAGAAGTCGAGATCACCGTGCCAAAAGAGCTAGGGAAAGGGCCTCAGAAAAGTCTTGAGAAGAGCCCCGAGAAGAATCCGGCCAAGGGTGCGGACAAGAAACCCCAGAAGAACTCTCAGAAAAGTCCCGAGAAGAGTTCTCACAACAGTCTTGAGAAGAGTCCCCAGAAGAGCCCTCAGAAGAATCCGAAGAAAAGTCCGAAGAAGAAAAAGAAGAAAGGAAATACCGTTCTGGAAGCGAGCCTTCCGGCGTTAGATTTAACTATCAAGCCACAACCCATTCCACAACACCCAAAGGCAATCAAGAAGGGTCAGGAACCGGAGAAGAAAGGTGCTGCCACAGTTGAGCGAGGTCCGACAGCGCCCCAAGGTGGCGGCGTTACCAAGGAGAGCACACGCAGCACGAATGCATGCATAAATGCAGCTCTCGCTGAACAAAACCAAGGGAAGAAACTGTACGCCGAACCGCCCTGCAGACGAAGCCCAGTTAAAGCATCACCATGCATACGGAATGCCCCAACCAAGCTGAAGGCCGCAGGTTGGGGAGGCCAAAACCGGCACCCTCCTGCCACTATAAGACCAAGGCAAAGGAGCACAACTTTCCCTGGTTTCGAAAACTCCTCTCATCCATTCCACAATCAGTCTCCCACGCTCAAAGATCGCTTTCAACTTGGCCAGCCACCGTCGACCAGCTTCGCATCACGCTTTGCCAAAAACCTTCAATACAACCACCACGAACTTAATCTCCAACCTCGGTTCAAAGGCTTCTTACCAAAAATGGTTCGCCCTATCGCATTCTTCCCGGGCCGTGGCCGCCCTATCGACGCTGAGCAATGGACCAGAGCACCAGCAACTCGCAACAGATCCTCCAACTTTCTCGGAGCAGGAGATTTTGAAATCCATTGCGATGAACCAGGCGAAGAAGGTCTATGGCCGAAAGCCATCCAACAACAGAAGCGGATCGCTGAACTTATCAAGCAACACGACCGAAAGGAGATCGAGCACGTTTCCCCATTGCCCCTAGCTGTCAGGTATTGCTTCTCAGAAAACTTCGGTCACTAACTTTTGACTGATAATAGCTTGTGGCAAGATCCCAAGGATTTCGACGTCGTGATCGAGTGCGGAGACAGAAAGTTCTTCGCTCATCGCCAAATGCTTGCTCGAGAGCAAAGTGTCTTGAAAAAGGAGTCTTCTGAAGTAATTCCAGTAAGTATCTTGCAATCTATCCACGGAATTGGATTTGCTCGTGCCTTTTTCTTCTTCCTCCCTTACGTGAAATGCTAACAACTTCTTTCTCTAGGACGGCAACTTTACCCGCCTCGTGTATCCCAATACGACTCCCGAGCGGATGGCCAACGTCCTGGCATTCATCTACGACAAGAGTATCATGAAAGGGCAGATCTTTGCTCCCTCCTCTTACCGACCCCTCAACGGCGGGATCATCCTGAACAACGTCCTGGCCTACCTCGCCAGCATCGAACTCGAGTGCCCCTTACTGTGCTCCGTAGCGCTCGCCAACCTCCAAGAAGCAACTCAAGGCGTCAAGACCTTCTTCGCCGAACTCTACGACGCCATGCAGATCCTCGTCGACGGAGCAAATGAAGACCAAATCCCCTCCTCGGAGTGGGACTTGCTCACACCCACAATTTTCCGCAACAACAACGAGCTTGAAAACCTCTACAAACCCATCCGCATTGCTTTGCAGGCCCTGTTTGATGTGTTCCAGCACAAGCCGGGCAAGTTCTACGCGGTCGAGATGATGCCCCTGCGGGAGGAGCTCTGGCTGCTGGCGTACGTTATCTACAATCGTCTTAAGCTCAGCAAGAAATTCAGAGTCGAAGAACAGCCGCAGTGGGAGAATACCGGGCTGATGTCGATGTTGATGGAGGAGCAGATGTTTTTGGTGGAGTATGGGGCTGAGGCGCCCGAGGGTTTCAGGTTTCAAGAGCCCGAGGCAACATGGGATTTGTGATCGACCAGGTTTGTTGGTCTGTGATCACGAGGAGAAGCATCGCCGTGTGCTGAAGAAAGGAGGAGGAAGATATTTCGCTGTATTTCGATTTGGCTTTGACTTGGAGGGTTGGGGTTATTCGGAGTTCTACGGTGTTTGGTTGGAGAAAGGAGGTTGATACTTGCTTGGAGGGACAAGGTTGCTTTTTTTGTCAATGTACGCTGGCCTCGTGTTGCCTAGGACTGGACTCGGCGGGGTGGAGTATTATTGTATTAATTGGAGAATGGGTTTGATGCCTACTCGGCTGGGAGGAGCAAGGGTGTTTTTACCAAGGTCAGAGGGCCCCGTGTTGCCCGCTTAGCGAAGGAATGGAATTATGGCATGGCTTGGAACAACGAACATATCGGCGACACAAATTTAAGGGTTCTTCTATGTTGGCAGGGCAACATATAGCAACGGAGATTGGAATTGACAACTGCTTTTGTGTCTGTCGACGCCTACAACATCTACCTCTTCCTTTCTTCCTACCTGTGCCAGTGACATAACAACTCTTGTGATGACGAACCCAGTTACCAGTGCTCTCTGGTTGAGATTTACAAACCTCCTTCCCACAGCGGACATTGCTAGTTCGACATTGTTTTTATCACGCGGATATTTCACCTGTTAACCCATGGTATTGCGACCTCTGCCGTCTTAGTAGTAACTTTCATACCTTTTCTTTCCCTTTTGCTCTGAAGTAGATGTTTGATGATAATGGAGGGTTTCTCCGAACCTTGAGCGGCTGGAAACATCAAGCATGGGAAGATTGCAACGGCTCTTAAACCATTAACTGACTACACATGCAAGTGCGAAAGCCATAGAAGGTCAAGGACTGAGTGGGAGCTAGGTAGACGCACTTTCTTCACCACGGCTCCTTCCTTCTTCCTTATCCGAGTCCACAACATCAAAATGAAGAACTGAATAACACAAGGAAGGCGCGTATCCATCACCATACTATCATCCACTTACCATCATCATCATTACCACCACTTTGACTAAACTCATGTGCCCAGAACGAAAAGAAAATCTGCTCCTTACCACTGACAGCTCGACACATCACAGAATTTTGGCAACGTAGCATAAAACATGTCCACCAATTCCTGCCAGAAAGGGAAAGGGTCAAAAACTACTCAAATCAACACGCTTCCAAACAAGCAATGGTTGTTGAGTGAAGCAACCCCATTCATTGGACCTTTCCATCTTTCCAAGCCTTTTTACCTTTCCATCTCGTAGTACCGGAGAAAATGCCCGCCAAACCAGGAACTCATCACATGGGTAGTTGGTTGATGCAGGTAGTCTCCCCTTCCGACGAGACTTACAATCTCATCAACTACCTGTATATCGGACACTGCCTCTACATACTCGCCGACGGGCAGACTGGAGAAAGAACACACCGATGGATGTTCCATGAAGAATAGGTACCTGGTAAGTAGCACGGCAGTGTTGGACCTATTCTAGACCAGACTACCCTGTGAACCACACACGACAACGGATGTGCGTATGGATTTCGTTGGTTAGTTGTGGACGACGGGTAATCATATGGCTTCTATAGACTAGGTATTTTATTTCTAGATTTGGATCTGGGTAGGGGTTGAATCGACGGACTCGAGAACATGTACCTAGGTATGTGTATGAGGTAACTTGGTCCGAAAAAGGGGGACCCAGCTTTAGTAGGTGGAGTTGAAATGGACTTGGGGAAGGGTGTTGCACATACCTAGCACTTTCGAACTTCCGTTCTTGGTTTTGTTTTGTTTTTCTTTCTCTGTTTCGGACATTAACTCCTTTATGGCATCAAATCACATCCACTAGGCGGTAAAGCCAACCGAATGTTCATTTATGTCTGACGGGTCTCTCATTGCTAGAAAACCAATGATGATTTGCGGTTCTGTTTTAGTCCTCTTGTCCGGGTGGTTAGGTTGTCTTTCGAAACAATTCTCTCACTATAGAGTTTTCGGATATAAAGAGAATGGATGACTTCCCACGAAGCACAAAGGGACCGTTACATCAAGCCGTCATAGTTACTAGTGGTATGTCTCAGGAGTTCCGGCATCCGAACCTTCTTCCATTCACTTCTCTTATCTGATCTTGCCTCCGGACAATCTTGCTAGTGTACGGTGAGACAAAATCACGTAAACATTGACGGTCTATATGTGTAGTTTGATTAGCTGACGTACATAGTGAATGTCATCGGAGGAAAGAGAACGGTATTTTTCAGGCTTCATCACGCTTCAGCTGGAGCTGTCGAGGAGTGTCCTCTTCCTCTCTCTGTACTATGTCTCTTCTGTCTCTTCTTGATTCCTTTATGTGGACATACGGAAAGTGCACAATGAACGGAATAACATCGACTCATCCAAAACCCAAGCAGGCCAGAATGGGTAGTTTCTCGAACGAGAGATACGGGAAGTCGAAGAGACTACAACGCCAGCAGTGGTCAATCGGCTCACAATCATGCATCTATCCGGGACGGATTGAAGCTTCTGAGAGGCAACTTTGGGTAACAACCAGAAATAAATTTGTGCGAGGGCCCAAGGGTAGTGCTGGTGTAACAATGGTCTCGGGGAGTCGTGAAGAGGCGAACGAATTTGAGAAACACTGAAAGGCCAGGGGTCGAATGAAGAAAAATGTCGAGAAAGACGAAACAAATGTGTGGAAAGATGGCTTTATCGCAAATCGAGTCAAGGGATGTAAGAGCTTTCTCCTATTCTGTCAAGGTGACAGGGAGTGACGCGGTGCCACTTTCTGACAGGCTTCTACGCTGTCACTTGTCGGTCTAGGTCTCGAAAGCTTATCTGGCATATGGCTCATCTGTCTCAACCATGGTATGTGAAAAACCATGATGCGCAATCCTGTGTCATTGCCGCTGGAGATATTGAGATGAATCGTACACATTGAGGAATTCTGCCCGAGAGCGTTCAGAGGGAGATCTTCGCCACAAAAAGACTTCGCAATGTGTGTGCCGGAGAGACCATGGGTAGACCAGGGTTTCCCAACTCCATCATCGGGGTTACACCAACCGGAATTCGTAACTCGCAAAGATGAATTGGTGTCAAAGTCAGAAATTGAGGGGACGCCGGTCAATTGTAATGGTGTGCTGCATGCAATATAGCTTAGGTTGCCACAACGAACCAGTGAGGGTGGAACACGGCTTGTGATGGTTGTTGGAAGCATGGCCGCCTCGCCAATCTGTCTTTCATTGCAGATGCAGTGGGTGGATGTACACAAGGGGGGCCAGCGAGGGGGAAGTTTACCGGGCCTCTCGGACCTCTCGAGTCTCACCGGCTAGGTTGGTAGGCGAGGTCGGCCAGATCTGTGAGATCCCTTTGACGACCTTGACCTCTTGTCTGAGGAACCCAATTGGCTAGTCAGAAAGGGGGTATCATGCAGGATGTCTACCGGCGTAGCGTTGGTGGACGGTCCGTGGTGGACCTCAAAGTTCTGTCAAAATGAAGGGAAGGGGGATTCACTGACATCTCCCAGACGCATCTTGGCGGCATGGAATTAGTCAGATCCTATATACTGCGTAGACGGCCCTTCCGTGTAACGCTAGCACGACAAGAAGGATGAAGCCTGTCCACATATCAAGCCGGTCCACTTGGCGGGTTTCCTATGGAAGGATGTTGGGACCTTGAGGGATCAAATAAGATTCCAGGCCGAATGAGAAACAGAGTGGAAGCAGTTGAAGGGGGTGGCAAAGACCACACCATCGTGAACACGCGAAAGAAAAAAACCACTATGGGCGGAGCCCATCTCCGTGACAACTAAGATGGCTTCCATTGAAGTGTCCATGTTTGATACCTACCTAGACGAACCTCTGGCAGCTTCCACCGAACAGAATTGACAAATGGAAGCCGCATATGGATAGAATACAGCTTGAGCTAAGGTGTGCATAGATTGTGCTGACACGTGCATCTACATCTCTGTAGGAGCCAGCTAACCCACAGGATAGACGACGCATGGGTGCCGGTGGAAAGAGCGCCAACGTGGTCCCCCAAGTTGATATTCGAGGGATGGCGGATGAACTGTCATTGACGTTGGAAGTACAGAAGGGAGAAAAGGGTTGAAGCTTGAAAGCCAAGCGATGATATGAAACGCCCAATTTGGACATGCCTTCCATTCCAGTGCGTACTGCCTCGCAGAACATGACAACCATGACAACCAGAGCTGCCCGTTTGGCAGGAGGCGAAATTCTAGACAGGAAGCCACGGTCCTTCGTCACGACAATCCTTGTGCAGATAAGATGCGTTGAAAGCTCCCGTCCAGGGAACAGTTCAACTTGGTGTGGTCCAGTGCAGATTGCAGTGACGGCAATCCCAACCACTCACATTCGCGCCTCCTTACCCCGCAAACGTCCTGACAAGGGGGGTAGCCGTAGCCGGTCGCCGTGACGTCGACCGGCAACCTCTTGGCTCCTTTTTAGCGCAAGTTTAATTGTTAGCGTCGGACGCTGCTGGCTTCCCCGGCAAACCCCCGCAGTCCCCAAATGGCCCGCTAGTACACACAAGGAAAGGACAAACACATGCATCTTGGATTGGATGGTAAGATCATTAGCTTCTCCACTATGGCTGTGTGCGGAGCACATCCATCGCGGACATCCTTTGGAGTTCTCGCGTGCTTCTGCCTTCTGCTGTCACTCCAACAGTGACTCCAACAGATCACGATTGAGAAGTTCAGACAAGAACTGATCGGCAGACTTGCACTGCCATTTCACTATTCACACTTATTGCTAGCTTGCTTTAACCGCACAATTATGGCCCGATGATCGCCGATTGGCTAAGTAATGGGCAATTCTCTCCACATACGGTAAGCCTTTGGGTCAATAGTTCACTGCCATGCTCAGCTGAATGGGATACGGAACCTTCCCGGTTGCTTAGGGTGTGATGCGCCCCTTGAGGGTACATGTTCTCTATGTAGTGGCTGTAGCCCCAAGGGGTTCTTTTGGGGACTTTGTCTCCCCTCTTTGATGGACCAAGGAAAATGTACATTATCCCCCTCTTGCCTCCAGTTTCCTTCCTGGCACCTCATCCCAATTCCTCGTTCATCATCTTTCTCCCTGAAGCTCCAAGTACAGACACCTTTCAGAGCCACTCGCAACAAAGAGAAGCACGAGAGTGTGTAACTTGAAGCGGACATTTGCCCAACTTTCTGTCCTCACTGCTAGCGGGGAAACCAAGAAGTTCCATTGGCAAGATAAGATATTAGAGTCCGTCCGACTGCTTGGTCCAGTCCCGGGAAGCTCACTCCAGTCAACCGAGACGGGAGATATTGCGACGTCAGCCCCGACTACAAAGGCGGCGACGGTGACAGTATCTGCCCGGGCATCTTTCTGGAGAGCAAACAGCACAGCAACGCAACACGGCACGGTCGAGTCGAACGAGACACGGCGAGTGTCGATCGTTTTTGCTGTTTGGCCCATCAATCAATTCCCATTATTACACGGGATTAGCGGTTTGACTCAGGTGCAGAGAGTGCGCAATCTGGAGCAATCCGATATCATCACATCATTCCTGCCGTCTACTCTATAAACCTTCCCTCGCACACCTCAGTCGTCATTCGGCCCCGCCCGCCTTGACGTCTACCCCTAACGGCTGCGTTTCACCTCTACAACACCGACTGCATCGTGTCACACGCAACTCGAACCACTGCCACCTACAAACATACGAGCTCATCTTTCACGAAAACAACAACCGCACCACCCTCCACTCACCTTCGAAACCGTTACCGTTTCTACGCCACTTGTTCCAATAGGACCATCAACACAGACCGGGCCAGAACACAGTCCCTTACTCAGACTACCTATATATCACTTTCACCTTGCCGCCACCTGTCCGCCTCCTTCACCATGTCTTCCGACAACAGCAACTCGAATCAGAACAACAACGATATGGCGCGCCAACAGAGACGGGGCTCCGTGACTGCTTCTTCTGCCGCTTTGGCAAGCCTCTTCCGAAGCAACTCCATCTCACAGGCCCAGCCAACAAACTATCCCGGAACCTCTGCCGCCATCAACGAGCAACGTCGAAGACTCTCCATCACCACCCTTGGCTTGTCCGGATCATCGCCGTCGGCTTCCTTTATGCGTCGTGCCAGTCTCTCCACCAACAACTCTGAACTGGCTGAAGAGAATGCCATTGATGAGGACGATGGCGCCCGCACCGCACCAGCCGTTCCCTTCGGCCGCCGTATGAGCCTAGGCGGCGCTCGGGGCCCTCGGGGTGGTGTTAGCCCTGGGACAAATGGTAGGCCGTCCCCACCAACCCGCATTGATAGCACTTCCCTTCGTGGTCCTCCTCCCACTCCTCCGCCCGTCTCGTCCCCGGGCACTGGTAACTACATTTGGGGAAGGACGCCTTCAGATGCAAACATTGCTACCCCACTTAAGACCTCTTCTGACTTGTTATCTCCTCGTTCAGAGCAAGGCTTCAACTGGTCCGAGCAGCTTCGATCCCGTGCTGAGAGCACCGTTTCTGGTCAACGGTCCTCATTCTCTTTTGCCTCAGGCCTTGGTGGCTCGCCTCCTGGCGCCGGCTTCAGACGCCCATCTCCACCAGCTTCAACCCCTCAACATGACCGAGCCAAATCTGTCTCCGACATGCCGGCACCTCCCGCCCAAGCACCGAAGCCTCGACCTGTCCCACAAAAGCCTGATCCCTTCCAGGAGCGCATTCTGAAGGGCGACTTCTACATGGACTAAGCGCTGCTCATAAACCACCGGCTTGTATCTTTTTTCTCTTGTACTGGTTTTTGCAACATGACATATCTGCTGCTCTTTTTTGGGAGGTCTGGGGCATCAGTTTGCTCCGCCTTCGCGCACCGGAGTTTAGGGAAAGGTTAGGTTCTCCTGTCGGGGCAGGCCTTGAAGAAATTAAAATCGGACATAAACTATGGTACAGGTTCATTTTCAAAAGGGGAAACCAACCGAAGGAAGTCATTAATGGGTCGTTGTCTTTTTCTTTCTTTGCCGGCAAATTCACATACACCAGTCTTTTCCAGGCCAAGCAGGCGAGCGATTACGAATGAGGAAATGACTTTATTACGCGGTTTTATCAGGTTTGGAGGAAGGGGTTGTTTTTCTGTTTTTCTTTTCCTGTACGAGTTAGGTCTCGGTTATTATGGTATCGTTGCTTTGCAGGCCTGGCATGGTTGACCAGGAGAAGCTGTATGAACACTCATGGGTATTCGGGGCGGTACATTCAGATTGGGAGGACTGGAAGGCGCATCTGAGCATATGGGCAACGGTTATGAGAAGGTTTAGTGACCATGGTAATCGTGGAACAGATTGCCCAATACAATACATATTATTCAATATCTTCTGGTTCCTTGTTCTCACTTCTTGAAATAGAAGTTCTACATCCTGAATGAATCACCCCCATACCAGGTTGTTCTGACCGAAGCTGTCAAAGACAATCACATGTCAGCTCATCCACAATCCTTGGTCACAGGCTGCCAAGGGCCGGCACCGACACTGCGAGATCGCATCATAATGCTAGACTTGCAAACGCATGACATGTACTCTGCGCTCACATTTTGCCCAGCACTGAAGACTGTGTGCCATGAATTTTCCAAAGAAAAACCGGTAGCAGGCAGCCGAGGCATGCAAAATTGACTGTTTACCTACAGTAGGTAGTAGGCAAGCCCGGCATGCTTCTACATCTACCTACCGTAGGTACTAAGTACACACCCCTGGATCTTCTCTATTGTCCCCTTCCCACCGACCAACGTCCGCTCAACTGTTTCCCAGTCGTTCCGTTATTGTCCAGGCCCATCTATTACATTCGTATCCTCAAACGGGAGTGAGTGATACCATGGGCTGGGGTACGTTTTGGCCCGTGTCTACCTACCTAGCCTTGCTAATGGATTAATGTATAGCGAGACGATAGGAAGAAGGCGTTTTAGAAAAGACGGCCCGGCTAAGGAGACGATCCGCTCAGTTTTTAGGTAAAGAAGAAAAGGATTCTCGGCCGGCTCGAAGCGGAGAGGCTGACGTCCATAGTTAGGGTCTCCAACATGGATGAAGTTCGTGTTCAATCGGTATCTTTCTGTTTTTCTGTCTTTCTGTCCATATTTTGTCCACATTCGTTCCGTTATGGGATGAAGAATACGTACCTCTACGTATAGGAGCAGCGCCATAATCGGTAAGGCCAAAGATACTTACAGACTGAAGTGAAACTTGGAAATCAGACTGTAAAGTGAAGTAACGCTGAAGAGAGGGGTGAAGAGAAAGGTGAAGAGAGAAAGTGAAGAGAGAAGTTAGGGAAATATATATTGATTAGAGTTATTAAAAGACAATTCTACCTGCCCCCATCTTCCACGGCCCTGTTCCGATTTTTGCTCCGTTTATTGCAAAACTGCCTCTATATATTAATGTCTCAATCGGACGTCAACGTCTCGCCACTTGCATACGGGTACGATTCCTATAGACCTTCCTTATCTTTCGTGTATTTAACATACCCGGTGAGGCTCAGGGAGGTCTGAGGAGGGTTTAACAAATGACGAATATGGCGATCCCTCGCTACGTTCGTGAAATTGCTACCCTACCCTACCATCGCCACTATCCAGTCCAGTCTGCCAGATAGTCTATCAGATGGTGAATGTGATAAGATAGCAGTAGTGACTGCTTGTGTACTTAGTCCGGGACCTTTTCTCTCTTCCTTGTAGGTAACTATTGACGTGAAAACGCGAATGTTGTATAGTAGAAGAAGAAGAAGAAGAAGAAGAAGAAGAAGAAGAAGAAGAAGAAGAAGAAGAAAGAAGAAAGAAGAAAGAAAGAAAGAAAGAAAGAAAGAAACAATAAAACAAAACCGCGCGTTTGTAACGCTCGTTCATTGGTATTTTATCTTGCATGCGTACGTACAGTACGTCTTGTAATCATGGCATGACTTCTTCCAGCAACTTGATTCTCTATCTGTAGCAATAACACTCATACCATGAATTTTTGTTATATCCCCCCTCTTTGACGAGGGACACTGTTATCTTTTCTATTATCCATTAACCATTACTTCATGCCGCGTACATGTATATATCCAGGTTTTGCTTTTATACTCAACGTGTGCCTGCCGCCGTACAACTAATTCAAAAACTCTGGCAGAAAAAGAAACTCTGGAAGAAGTCGTGCGTCCAGTCCAGTCGAGTCCAGTCCAGTCCAGTCCAGTCCAGTTCAACTATACGTGCCACCACGACAGCATTGTGGGATGATACGCCTGGCCGGAGTTCCGTCCCATCAATAATAACCCATATTGGGATTCATTCCCCCAGCATGATGATGTCCACCATGTCCACCATGTCCAGCGTGCTGCTGCTGCTGCTGTTGCTGTCCCTGCTGTCCATGCCCAGCACCAGCACCACCGCCGCCGCCGCCACCTGTTTGGCTCCTATCATTCTGCTGCTGCTGCTGATCACCCCCGTACCAGCCCTGACCATAACTATACACCTCCCTCCCTCCCCCTCCAAACCCAGCAGCCCCCAAACCGCCATCAAACCCCCCACCCGCGCCCCCACCCATGTCCATTTCACCGCCCATGCCCATACCCATACCCAACCCCATACCCAACGCCATCACATCAAACTCATCGCCCACCACTCCGCCGAGCGTCAGGTCCATAGCTTGCTCGAACCCATCGCCAAAGTTGACCGGCTCAAATTCGGGCATGAACGCTTGGCTGAACCATGGGAGTGGGTCCTGAGAGCCAAGGGCCTGCTGGTTCATATCTGGAACTGTCGTGGCGGGACTAGCGCCTGACATATTAAATGGCGAATGTTGGGCAGGCTGCTGTGAGCGATGGAGATTCCACGCCACAGAAGCATCGTTGGGTGAGGCGCTGATGGGGGCCGAGAGGATGATGTTTGCGTTGTTGGGCATGTGGGCGGTGTGTTGACTAGGCGATGGACCTGGACCTGTTGTGACGGTGGGTTTTCCTCCGGGAGGAGGAGGAGGAGCAGGACCGGAACTGGAGCTGGAGGTTGGGACGGTTGATGATTCGTGCGTTGCGACCTCGGAGAGGAGATGGAGAGGTGTGTCTGCTGTGGTTGGGTAGTTGGAGGCGTTTGGTTGCTGTTGCTGCTGTTGCTTATGTGCTTGATTTGATCGTAAAGTCCCGGAGGCGGTGGTAGCGAGGTTCTTGTCGCCGGCATTGTCTTTTCGTGGCGTTTGGTTGCTACCAAATGAAGGCGTAGTTGATGACTCGGTAGAGGTACCCGATGCTGCCGCTCCGGAAGGACCAGCCTCAGTACGGGAGGTGCTCGACCCTTTAGGCCGGGCGGGCTGTTTCTGCGCTTGAAACCACTGTCTAAGCATCCCGAGAACGAAGAAGAACTTGGCGGCTGGTCTGTTCTTGTCTTCCGCCATAGTAACCTTAAACTTCTCCAATAGTTTTTCGATCCACTTCTCAACCTCTATGTCCTCCTTCTTCATGACTTTGCCAAGCTCAGTCTTGGGCGAAATCACAGACAAATGAATTCTGATTAAGATGACCACGGCGTAGGCGATGCGCACAAAGCTGAAAGCAGGCAGGCAGCGTATGCTATGAATCTCCATGTTGAGGAAGATTTCAAATATGTGCTTGATGGCTTCCAGAGTTGCGCTCAGCGCTTTGACGTGGGCAGGCGTCAAGTTACCGTCCAGCCAGGCTGTTTGGCCGTCAATGGACGTGTTAGGTCCTTTGACGTCGTCCGGGCTCTCGTTCTGCCAGACGATCTCGTGCATGTACAGATCAAGAACGTGAAAGCTTAACATGAGCGACGGCTGCCGCATGTCGTCCGGGAGTGACCTTTGGTACTCGTCTAGTTTGTGCTCGAAATAGCTCAGTAAATGCTGTGTCCTCGGGATCGTGATGCTAGAGCCAGAGTTATGGTCATCGAAAAAATTGATGCCAACCTCTTCTGCTAGCCTGTGCGTCCATATCAAATGACACAAATATTTGTCCGTTGGCGCTGCTTCAGGCGAGGTCTCCAGTATGCTGACACTTTCTTCCATAAAAGAAGACCAGCGGATGAGATTCGGGCGGTGGAGTGCCATGGAAGTATTGGTTGCCAGAAAATAACACGTCAACCACGCCCGTCTGGACTCGATTGACGTAGGATCCGGAGGAGGTGGCTTGTACATGATCTTGTCACGTATGGTGGTGGGCATGCCGTTCCTCAATCCGCCCCTTGGCTGTCTTTTCCTTCCCAGGCCAAGATCGATGGCCATGACAGCGGCGATGTGAAGCAACTGGTAGAACTTGAGTTCCTCAAAGCGTTCGGGTGGCCAGTACCATATGGTAGCCACCTGGATTGCCTGAACAAGCTCGAGACTCTTGTTTCCAGTCACCATGACCTCTTCCGCAAAGCGTTTCATCAACTCGTTCGTCAAGATCTTTTGCACAGAGGGTATTTCCCCCGCGGCAGCAGCCATGACGGCGTGGAAAAGGATCGGGTGCGATCTCCTGAGCTCATCTGCCGTCATATCGGCGGGGAAAACGACACCTGGCAGATGTGGCACCATATGCTTGTTATATCGCTCGAAGAATGCAGATGCCTGAGCCATGCTGATGACATTTCGGTCAACAATATCAGGTTGTCGTGCTGGCAGTCGCGGTATAGAGAAGTTATTATCTCGCGGATCCTGACTAGCTCGCTCCCGATCGTCGGCACCATGCTTCCGTTTCAGCCCCCCAGGGGCCATAGTCGGCGTTGGGTATGGGTTATTATCGCGATCCATTTCGCCGTAGCCAGGCCAGGCTCGTGACGGTGTCTGTTGGCGTCCTGACGCAGGTTGTTGTTCTCTCGGTGGACCAGGCCAATCCCTTGTTGCGGAAGGCGGTTGACTTATAGATGTCCCTCTTCCAGACCCATAGCCATTGTTGGGATCATAAGGAGTCGCTGTTGTATACCTCGGCACCGCTTGTGCATCAGGCCCAGTAGTCGCTGGGGAGACGGACGGGGATGCCAGAGGCAAGGGATTCGTGCCACCGCGTACGTTTTGCAATGTCGCCGTCAGGGCATCGATCTTCTTTTCCAGCTCCGCCACCCGATTATCTGCCTTTTTCTGACGCTTGCGCGAAGGTTCGGTGATGACGCAGGGTCGCTTAGCTTTTGCGCAGCGTTTGCAATCCCCGTTCGGATTCGCGGGGTTCGGCTCGCATCGGACCTTCAGACCGCGGCAACTTTCGCAAGCCCGGGGCTTCTTGGGTTCCCCGTTGGGACCTCTTTCTCCGCCATCAACACCAGGCGATGGGACATCGGCAGGCGTATCATGGGCCGTCGCAGTGCCGGGGGCAGCGGAGGAGTCGTGACTGTAATCGACGGAGGAGGTTGGAGATTGCGGCGGGATCGAAGAGAAGGACGGCGGGTTATGAGCGGTCGCTTGCGATGTTACGGATGCTTTCGAGTCTGGTCGATTGTGCGGTGTCTGCAACTGATACTGCAACTGAGACTGTGCTGGAGAGTTCGTCTGACTTACAGTAGCAGATCGAAGTTGGGAGCTGTGGTCTGGTTGACCGGATGGAAGATGGGTCTGGGAGTTGGGGTGATAATGTGGATGCGCTTGTAGCTGTGGTGGTTGATGTTGGCTGCCGGGACTCGGTGCATTGATAGTACCACGGCCACCCTGGGTATTGCTACTCGTCGCGTTCTGGTCGGCCGCGTTTGTCGACGGTGTCGTCACTGAAGCTCCATTGGCCGCGTTGTTGCCAGAGCTGCGAAGCTTGGGATCGATATCCATGACCCCGACCAAGGGACGCAATGGAAAACTTGTCGCGCCACTATTGTCTCGGTGTGGTGCCCACTGTCGTGCTGTTTGCTCTTGCTAGCTCGCGGGGTTGCTATGCTATGGTGTCGTTGACGTCGGGATGACGGGCCTTTCTTCGTCCGATCTACCGATGATGCTGTTCGGGTCCGGGTGAAAATAGTCGGAGGTCGGCGGTTTATCTGTGGCAGTCTACCTCTAGCGTGTTTCGCCCAGTGACAAATCAACGTAAACTGCCACAGTCGGGCTAGAATACTATAAGAATTACATGACCGTTAACACCAGGACCGTTTTCTTTTTTTCTCATTGACCTTCTTCCTTTTATTCGTCTTTGAGCTTATTGATAGTCATCAAAACTCGTTGGTGTCTTATTTATTCCTGTTGACATCTTGCTCTGGAGTCTACGTTTTAGGCGAGCGTGTTAGGTCGTGCTTCGTCACGTGGTCTGTGCTTTTGCCCCTGATCGGGTGTTATTCATCACAACTTCCGTTTTTGGGATCTGAATCAGCCAGCTGAGGCGTCCCTGAGAACTCACAGAAGCGAGGTCGTCACAAAGGCTTTTCCATTTCCGTTGGAAACATAAAACATCACAGGTACGTACATTATTACCAGCTTCAAGCCTACAGGGATTCTTCCTTTTCGAGACAACCCCTATCATTAACTCGTCAAAACGCGACTTCCGTACTATTTTTTTTTACATATTATCCAAGCAGATTTTCTTCCTCACATTGGTGCCATATTTCAACTGGCATGAATGGTATCCTAGTATGATATGATACATCAAGTCTTGAAGGTTGTGATCTGCAACCAAAACTTGAAATGACGGTTTAATGTTTGACAACAGCCGCCATCTAGTCTAAGTGACCCCGAGTAAGAAGAGAAGAGGAAGAGAAAGAGGAAGAAAGAAGCCAAAGGACATTGGAATGTAATGGTATCTCATATTGGTCGCAGAAAAAAGAAAAAATTGGGATGTGGAGAATATTGGCGTAAAAATGCCGTACAAAACGTCTGTAACATATCCAAAAAGAGGATATCCAAGAAGAGGATCTAGCAGAGATATCCAAGCACAAGACCGGAACGAACGATCCTCGGCATCCATATTCTGCGTGGAGATGTAAGATAGGTAGAAATGCAGATCAAAGTGGTTAAAACCGATTATCGTCTCTGGACTGGCCTCTTGTTCCCGAAGGGTGAAGGTTGGGCATACTGCTCTTGCGCCGGTCCTTCATTGAATATTGCTCATAAGAGGGGGTGGCAGACGGATGGAAATCGTGAGATCCCCCGAAACCTGTGCTAGGCCTCATTCCTTGTTGCGCAGAGTATAACGCAATATCGTCATAGGCGGGTCTTTGAAGTGGAGGTGTGGGAGTGCTCCGCGAGTGCTCCCGCGCAGCGTTCATCTGAGCCATCTGTTGCATGCTCATAGAGAGCGGTGGCGTTGGCGTATTGCGGCTCACTTGGCCCTCGATAACGGGCTTCATAGTGGGCCGCTGCCCATAGGGTGAGCCGCTGTGAGTTGACGACCGAGTGTCCGAAGGGTGCGACCCGGTACGTTCGTGAGTGCTGCTGTGGACACTACCAGAATCCGTCGTGGGAAGCTCATATTCGCCGGGGTCAATGCCAAAGATCGCTTCGTAGTTCTGGAGGAAAAGAGCGAAAACAGGAGCTGGAATGTTGAGTGTAGGCGAGAACACAATAGCAACGTTGCGTACTGTCATCTTGTTGGAGTCGGCATGGTTGATGATCTTGATCAGGAAAGCAATCAGGTACCTGAGGAGGGTACCATTGGCCTGTGGGAGCCGTTCCACGAGCACCGAAAGAGCTGCGATTCTCTGGGCCTGATCCGGGAGCTTTTCAGTAACGGACTGGAACTCGGGATGGAGATCCCGTGTCAATATGGTTGTGGGCAATTCGCGCAGATAAGCCTTGAGCAACGACGCGACAGCATGGATATCGTGATACTGCCCATCGTTAACCAGGTCAATATCGCCCTCATTGTTGAACCGTTCTTTCAACTGCTTGATGACAACGTTGGAACCGCTCAGCCTAAAGATACCCTCTTCGTTGATGGCATCCTTGGCATCCAGGTATTGGATACAGCGATAAACAACAGCTGGCAACGGGACCCTAACGTCCACTGGAGCGTTGTACCTCACTGCTTCAGCCAAGGGTGCACCGAACACAGGCCTGACCGGGCCGTGGTGGTTGTTCGCTTGGCCGTTCTCGCCAAACAGCGTATGGTGTGCATCGATAGACTTTCCGGCCTTCTCTTTGCTATCACCCCAACCAAAGATACTTCTCCGTGGCCTGGGGGCCTTTTGTTCCACAACGGGCGGTGCCGGCAGTGGCGCCGAGGGGCCCATGCCTAACTTGGTACCCCAAGCCTCCGAGTTTGAAATGACCTGGGGATCGCGAGGGGCTGAAATTGTAAAGCCGGATGGCACGGCATGTCCCTGAGCAGGAGGCTGGTTGGATGAAACGCCTTGTGGTAAGTCTCCTTGCTTTGTGGTATCGTAACTTCTGCCCACTGTCTCGACTTGTTGCTTCTTCTTATTGTGGTTTCCATTGGCCCGTTCGGAGTTGGTAGAATCATGCCTGTCGTGGGTCTGGGTTTTCTTCGAGCGGTCCTCCTTTTCATCGTCGGTGTAGTCAATCCAGCGCAGCAGTGCTGACACCCACTCATCCCGTTCCCTGTCGCTTTCAGCACACAGCACATGTGTAGTGACGCTAGTTGGGTCTTTCTTCTTGGGTTCCTTAATCACAAAGGCATGCCGGTACTGATTGTCGGGATTTTCCACCCCAGGTCCACGGGCTGGGGAATCGTCATGATGACCGTGCTTGCCGACCTGTGTCATGATCTGCGCCTTCTGTAGCTTGATGGTACCAAGATGGGCACCACCGGGTGTCTCGTAATACTTGAGATGGGGGCCATCTAGGATGAAGTACCTGGCCTTCCAACCGCCAAAGTTCTTGCCGCGCTTCGTGAGATAACCCTTGCGGTAAGGCCTTCCACCAGGCCCAGTTAGTACCGCTTCCGGATTTTCGTAACCAGTCGAAGATCCGGTCTCGTCGGCATTGGGCGGGAGAGTATGCGTGGATAGATACTTGCACAGTTCCAAAGCCGTACCATGATCGAGAGGAGTGTTCAACAGTTCATCCAGGTATTGGTTGAGGGCAATCCGACGGGCGTCCAGCTTTGCGGGAGCATGTCCGCTGAACAAAGACCTATCAGGAGTTCTTGCAGTGAACGTGGGACAACACTTGAGCCTGTTGTCGAGCTTTGCTAAAGAGGCCGAGTCCTTTTCGACCCTCCATAGCTCGCCACCGTCCGCTCTGGAGAACACAGCCAGGGTGAAAACTGGGTCTTCTTCGAGCTGTGTCATGGACAGCAGGCTAGCCCTGGAGGGCTTCATACGAGAAGACGCAACCCTAATATCGATGGATGGAAGAGCGTTTGGCGGCAGCAAAAGGTCTGGGTATTCCTCGGTCACGAAGCCCCTATAAATCCTAGTCCTTTCGGTCGGGCTCTCGTAGGTGCTCTTGGTTGGGCTGGAGGTAGAAGATATGCTGTCGGTTTCCTTCACCATATGTATAGGTCTAGGAGAAGGCAGTGGCATCGTTGGCGGGGCGGAGATGTGCAAAGGTGTGTTGGGTGGCAGAGGAATCGGCGCTCGCGGTGGCCGTGGGGACAGCGGTGCTCCCATAAAGTTCATGCCCCTAGGCGAAAGTGGTGGTGAGCTGACTCCTCCCATCGGCATCGGGCGTGGGCTAGAGGGAAGACCAGGGCTCAAAAGCGGCATCGCATAGGAAGCATCCCGCTGAACCGTCCCACTGAGAACCCCGGCCAGTGACGAGACAGTCGTCTCCTGAAGAGGAGCACTCATCTTCACTTCGAGGAAACGGGGGTCGGATGGCATTCCCGCCGGAGGCGGCGGTGGCGCGTCCTCATTTGGGGCCTTGCTGGCACTCTTCTTGCTCTTTTTCGACAGGCTTCGCAATTCGGCTTCTTTTCTTGCCATGATTTCGCGATCACGGTCATCTTCCTCTCGTGTCCTCCGGCGGCCTCTTCGTTCTTCAAGGCTTTGTTGGTCGGCCTTGGGGTCGTCGTCATACTCGGATCCGCTGTCTGCCTCGACGGGTTGTTGTGCCTTTTTGCTGTGCAGAGCACTATCCTTAAGCTGAAGAGGTGCGGGCGGTGGTTTACGAAAAGGTGGTGATGTTGGAGGGGGCAGCTGTCCCCGTAGAGGCAGATCAATACGCTTTGAAGAAGACTGTTCTGTAGGTGTCGCAGGGAGCGGCATTTGAGGAGGCACGCTTGGCAAACTTCTCGATGGTGGTAGGTTCGGTTTGATATGAAGTCCGGTGGCTTGCTCCTCGGCTTCGGCTGCTTGCCTCCTAGACTTCTCGCGCTCCCACTCCAGCGCGTCGACATCATAGTGATTCAGCGCATGTTCGCTCGGCTTCGGCATCATATGAGAAGGATCCAGCATCTCACCCATGGCGGATGGAGAACCATGAGAAGGTGGTTGGCCGGCAGGAGGAGTCACAGGGTATGGCGCCATAGACATGTCGACGGATGATTGTCTCTGGTTGGTTGGGTTTTGGCCAGGAGAGCCTGGGACTTCCAGTACGTGCTCCTGGATTGAGAAGTCGGAGCCGGTTGAGGTCCTGTTTATTTCCTGAGCTTTTGCAGCTGCTACTGCCGGAACTGAGGGTCCATCCGGGTCACTCAGTAGCTCCTTTAGCTTCTTCCTGTATTTTTCCTTCTCCTTCAAGGCCCGCTCGAGGTCCTTATTGAGGCCCAAGATCATAGCTCTCTGCTTATCAACCAGTCGCCATAGTTGCGCGTTCTGCTGGGCTTGTGATTGCTTCTCCTTTAACAAGTACTGGATGACTGCCTCTGGACTCCCGGCGGTCTTGATTAAGCCAGCGATCTCTGCGGGCCCTACGTTGGTCTCTTGCGATGCTTTTGTAGTGTTGTTTGATCTCGTCGATATGGCTGATATTGCTGAGTCCATGGAGGAGTTTCTCGGGGCATTCCTGACAAGGTCAGCCCGCACTGCCGATGGACCTGCCATGGCAGAAGTCTGGCCAGATGAGGAGCCTGAAGGAGGCTGCTGGATCAGTCCCGTAATCGAGTTGTTGCGATCATTCGAAGATTTTGGGCTGAACGACGATTCTGGTCTGATTCATGACATGCGATGTTAGCACGGTGTTCGGGCTCGGTTTTGCTTTCAGTCGCCAACGTCGAAGGCCAACAGGTATGGGACGGGGTCTACACACCCTGGCCTTGTTTCCTCTGGAGTATCTCTGCCCGAAGATTCGCTATCGAAGAAGGCCGTTGGCGAGGGGTGATCGGGAGCAGTCGTTGTTACTATCCGCGGAATCGCGGCCGCTACGAAAGGGTTGTGGAACGTCGGCGAGAAGTCGGATTGTGTTGGGCCGGGACTCGTCGGGGGAGAGGCAGCGGTACTTCGTTGCAGGGGGCTTGGGACAGGTTTCTGTGGGAACCTGATGTGATAGATCGATTGGGTCAGTATCGTGGACACGGCAGCAGCAACTATCTGACAGTAACACAGCAGTGAAGACAGCAGAAGAATCTGTAGGGGGTAGGTCGGCTGGCGGCGGTTTGTCCGGTGTCGGTTGTGCGCCGCTGGACAGTCGAAAGTTGCTCTTGGGGGCTCGTCCGTGCGATCTTCAGCGTCTGTCGAATTTGTCTTCCGTCCGTCTCCAATATCCTTCCGATGTTCAAATGTCTTCAAGCGGCTCGGGTTCCCACAGCACAACCAGTGTTGAAGTCTGATCCAACGGACACAACCATCAAACCCACGTCCTCCCTAGAAACGATCTCAACTCCACACTCACTTGGGGAAATTGGAGGCGCAAAACGAGAAATGACACGAAGCAAAGCCAAACGCGGAAACAAGATGACATACCTCTGCGAGGAGGGTGTTATTGGCAGCGCACTGTTGGGTGGTGGTGGTGGAGGTGCTGTGGTAAAGGCTCTCCCATCATAATGTTGGTTTGACGGGCCAGCATCGGCCGGGTGAGCAAGCTGCGACATGCCCGTGGTCCGTAATGCGACAAAGCGCCCCTGGAGAAGGGGAATGGAACCTAGGTACTACAACCCAGACACACACTTGGAGAGGCAGATAGGAGGACAGCACCAGGAGTCCAGGACTTGGCGGCCAATTGAGGACGAGACGTGAGAAGAGGTGAGGGGACCTGTGAGAGGGACCTGCGGAGGGGGTCAGAGCTTAACGCAGGATAACTCGCCAAAGTTTCGAAGTGCCCGGGTGACCCTGATTAACGTCGCATATGTTAATTCGCCGTGGTAGCCTCTCAAGAGTACAAATTGACTTCCACAAGCGCGCAACGGGCGACTAGGAAAGTAGAGGTATGTAAAGTAGCTGGCGTGGGTGTGTCCAGGGTGCGGTTCGGGTAGTATGCTCAATGTTTGAACTATGCGGCGCAGTTGGCAAGACAGGTTCGACTCCGATGCTCAGTCGTTGAGTGTATGCAGCGTATGAACCGGGCCTCGGTCGATTCAGCTTGTGACGCGCGGCAGGGGGTTGGTGATTAAATATTAAGGGTTGACTGCTTTATTGCTATGCTGGCCAAGTATGTGTGCGTGTTATGAACCTGACGGGAATCGATAACGTAGACGGTGGTGTTGGATATGGCTGCTTTGGTGTAGAATGTGCCTGCTTTGCTGTCTCGGGCGGTAATGAAAGAGTAGGGGCTGTTCGAGACAACAACCAAGATAGGCCTTTCCACGGAAATCCTGGGCGTGTATCGCGGAACGTTGTATGTTGAGTGAGGGTCTCTGTGTCCTTTGTTTCGATCTAACCTACAGTGTAGGTATGAGTCGCGACATCTGGGGGGTTAGAGCCGAGACGGGACGAGGAGCGGAAGTGGTAAGAAGATGAAAGACGGAAAAAGAGTCAAATGACGGGTCCAAACACTGGAGGACCAAGATGGAAGACCCAGCCGGATGGGATGGGCTCGGATGGGACTGAACAATGGGATCGATGGGATCGATGGGATAGAATAGGATAGGATAGGATAGGATAGGATGAAATGGGAAGTTCCATGGCAAGAGACCAATTCAAAACTTTTTTTTTCTCCTCACATCTCTTTGGCCTTTGCTTCCTTCCCCTCTCCGCCGGTCGTCCAATGGCACTCTTTTGGTGTCCCTTTGTCGATGTCCAGTCCTTTGTTCGAGGTAACAACCCCCCTAATCCCTGAGATTTGAGAGATGGCAATCGACTGACTGATTTCCTAGTGCTGTATCTCGTCTGGACAGCGGCCAACTTTGGGCCAAGTTTAATTCCCCGTGCTGCTCGTCGACAGAGCCTGCCCCCGCGAATTGCCCCGTGGATGCAACTGTATTGGATCCGCAACGTCCGCGCCAAGTCCGCATCCATCCACATGTGCCGCCGGCGCTGTTCAATCAAACCGGGAAGGGCTGGTCAGGGACACCAGGCGCTCAGGACACTGGGGTCGCTTCACTTTGGTGTACCTTTGTGCATGAGGCAGCGCCTGGGCTCTGGGGGGTTCCTGCTAACAGATTTCATCGTGAACCAGGTGTGATAACCCTCAAACCGGGAGGGCTGAAATGCTGAATGAGATGTCGTATGTTAGCAACCGAAGGTAACTCTCTCGGCAGTGGTGGCTACCATCCCACCATCCCTCATGAAATTAAAGGCAGGGATCAGGGTCACAGCTCAGAGCACATGCCGCCATGGCAATCGGCGCCACTGACCTGCTGAAGGTTAGAAAGCTGCTTTGGTGATTTCACCAGACCGAGAGCAGCAGCATCTCATTTCATGCTCAACCACAAGACTCACTGAACCTTTTCTCAACTTGCTGGTAGGTAAGTTGTGCATTCTCCTTGTTAACATTGTTTGCCGATACACAGTGGAAGACGCAAGATCTGGGATTCAATTCAAGCAGCTCCCGTCGTGACACAAGAGTGATGTTGAAAAGTATCTGCTTGTGTCATCCCCGCCGCTTGTCCCGCGCGCGGCCCCGCCTTCAGCGGCACCGGGATCGATGCAAACTCCAGTGTCTGCATGCACGAGCTCGACATTACTGCAGGAACACAGGACACCTGGATGTCTAGCGCGCGCAAACATCATGACTTTTCTCTTTTTAAGTTGAATGTGGTGCAGCAGTTTCATACAGTCTCGGTCGCCATATTTACCTGAGACGAGAATACCTAAAGTCAGGCGAAACAGGCGCCTTGGTCGAGACATGAAAGTTTCAATCTTGAATTCAAGGTAAACCACCAGTCAACCACGGTCAAGACGGGTCAATCTGTTCCTGGATGCCTTTGGCCCTAGAATTCAAGCATCGACAACCAAGATGAGCTACCCAGTTCAATAATCTATACCAGTAGCCTCTACAGAGCTGACGTGATGGGGACTAATATTCCTCGCGGGGTAGCCTGTTGACGAGCAATGTCCACCTCGTCAGATCATCCCCCAAGACAGTATGTATTCTCCGGTGATATGGCTCCGCCGTTGTCGCCAGCAAACATGATGAAGTCGCTTAATCGACGGGGATATCAAGCGCGATAATGACCCTGGACCCTCTTGTCCTACCTACCTGCCGTTCAGAACAATGAGCGTGGGATAGACTGGCGCAGACAACTATGCGCGCTACCTGTCAGTTCTCTTTGTTCATGTTTCCCCCATGTTGATAATCACTTCAACGCAGCTCCCAGCTCCCAGCTCCTTTGGTCATGAGCTGACCACGTATGCAATACGAGATGCTCCTGTAATTCACACATCGAACACGAATATCACAAAATGAGATATATGTACGCAATCGCCTGCTCTACCCTTGTGTTTAAACCTCCAAAGAGGCACATCTTTCCTCCCCATGCGCAAGAACCAACAAGGGAACAAGGGAATCCAGCTAGGCACGCCATAAAAAACAGACACCAGTTAAACACGGGGAAGACAGGGCAATGACAGGTCAAGGCTGTTTGGTGCCATTTGATAGGCCTGATATCGGCAGCCGTTAGAAATTGGCGGCTCCTGACGGCAAAATCTCTTTTCGTTTTCTCATCAAAAGACAGGCAGACTTGCCGAGATCAGAATTTGTGGTTACTGGTGGCAGAGGGGAGTTCGACACTAAGACATCGATCGGGAAACCAAAAGGCAGGTCAGCAACCGCGCACGCGCGCAGGATTTATTGCGTACAAGACCTTCCACATTGTACACTACGTATTGCGACTCTGCGCCGGGGAACGCAGATTATCACCCCCTTTTTGGCACATGCGCTGTGTGGTATTGGGTATACCATAAGAGGCAGGCCGTTCTGCCACTCTCAGCGCACCATTTGGCACCTAGTGACCCTAGGTATGTCGCAGTCGCAGGCGGCTTCGTGAGGGTCGTCCATTCTGGAGATGGATTTGAAAGTTAAGAGGTGTGCCACACACACACATACCTCTACACTACTTCCCACGCCCAGACTCAAGATTCAGGAACCGAATAGAATCCTTCGAAGTTCAAACAAAGAAAGTTGCCCGACGATGCTTCTCACGGCAGAAAAATGTCGATATTCGCATGCGAGTCACCCACCCAGCCAGCCAAAACCCCCGTCCCATTTGTTCAACAAGTTTCCCGCCTGCCCGCCCGTTGCAACAAGCACACACACACACTGCACTGCAGTGCGTGTGGTCACCCTCTCACGTGGGATTCTTTGCATTCAGAATTAGAGCGGGCGATGCTTGGTTCTCCTCAACCATTGGTTGGATGTCGGTGTGTTTCGTAACGGACCAGAAGCCCCTGGAATTTTATAAACCACATTCGTACTGGAAATTGTTTGGACCACTAAAAACAAAACCTACACAGCACGTACACAGTACACTGCGGAGAAGAAGCGCCCTGGATGGACATCTGAGAACGGGCTGGAAAAGGAAAGTCTCAACCACGCAGACCGGGAAGTGTCAGGGTCTCAGCAAGAAAGAAAAGAAAGAAAAGAGAGAAAAGAAAGAAAGGGCTTTGTTTTCCGGGGTAGGTTCAATAGAAACAGGGGTGGTGGTGACAAACCGTTCGGTACTCTCAAAATCGCTTTCTGTGTTCCCAAGCACTCCACTCACCACGTTCGTTACCTACGTACAATAAACGTCCGAAGAAATTCAGGGCATCATCTTTCAATCAATCGTAGGGTATCAAGAAACCGAAAACAGACTGACCGACACCGACGGGAAACAATACAACACAATGAGATTTGAGGATCAGGGTCGTGGGGTCTTCCGTTCGGTCCAACACATGCCGAAACAATTAAAGGTTGTACATAAGTGCGAGGTCCGTGCATTTTTATCCGGACTCCGGACTCCACCTGGTGTCTGGTGTCTGATGTCTGGTCTCGCAACAACGGGGTGTTGATGGTTCTTAATTGAAGAAGAAGAAGAAGAAGAAAAAAACGAAAGACAACTGTCAAATGTAGAAGAGCCGACGAGTATTGCATATCAAACGCATCGGAGGGACTCGCGATGGGAACATGTACTCAATCATTATGACCTTGCACGAGATCTCTTGAACTCAACACTGGTCGTTTGTCACCACGTAGAATTATAGAATGGACTGCGCACGAGCGAAAGTGATAAGACCTGAAAATGTGAAGAATAATTAAAAGCTAGTTGTACATCAAATGGAATAGGTATGGCTTTTAATATGCGATGATAGTAGACCAGATGGGATGGAAGGCCAAAGACCAGATGAGAAACCAGAGATCTGACACATGCCGTT